>NC_138977.1:202806737-204029046 GCF_964341445.2 Mesoplodon mirus | reverse complement strand
GGCAATGGACGGAGGACAGGGATGGAGGAAGGGAGACCTCCTTGAGTGGCCCTGAAGAAGAGACCTCTGTGAGCAGTGGTCTGGGGTCTGGCAATGGGTGGGGAGATCTCACCTGCAGGGCTAGGTGGGGTCAGGGGGGGCGCCATGGTGTCCTGAGCAGCATTTAGCAGCAAGGTCTTCACCTGGGGAGACAGCCTCAGCCTTGACTACCTCCCATCACAGTCCTTAAGCCCAGGTACCAGATACTCAGGACACATCTATAAACCCAGCTGCCCCATCCCCTGGTACTTCTAGTCCCAGGCTGGCCTCACCTTGCTGCTGCGAGTGAGGTCAAGAGGTGTGTGGCCCCGAAAGCTGCCTCGGGTGTCCCTCTCAGGGCCCTCAGAATCTGAGTCACTACCAGAGGTGGGGGGCGAAGGCAGTGGGCACAGGGGCTCCTCGTTCTCTGCGTGGATGTCGGCACCTGGGTGAGGGGGTAGTCATGGAGAGGTACAACAGGAGCCCACATTAAGGATGCAAAGTGGGGGGACTGGGAGGCCCCCCCTTTCCTTCCCCCCAGCCCTGTTCATATGCCCCTGAGAGTGAGACTGACCAGCCTTCAGAAGGAGGCGGGTGAGGGTCGGGGATCCCAGTCCAGCTGCCAGGTGTAGGGGTGTGTTTCCCGCAAAGGTACGGGCATTCACGTTGGCCCGGAGCTGTGGGGTGCAAAGGAGTGGTTGATCACAGCACCGACTGATTGGCTGTCCCTCCGCCACACCCTCCCCATCCCTAGTCCCTCCACACCCTTGGCTCCATGCCTTCCACAATCCTCAGTCCCACC
This sequence comes from Mesoplodon mirus, assembly GCF_964341445.2. Classification (NCBI taxonomy): domain Eukaryota; kingdom Metazoa; phylum Chordata; class Mammalia; order Artiodactyla; family Ziphiidae; genus Mesoplodon; species Mesoplodon mirus. Next base: position 204,028,226 of record NC_138977.1, on the reverse strand, counting down.
TTGGTGACCAGATGGGTGACCAACCCCAGCTCCTCCATTTCTGTGGCTAGATGCAGGGCTGTTCGGCCCCCCTGCCGCTCTGCAGCCTCCACTTCAGCCCCGTGGTCCACCAGCAGATCCAGGCACTCGGGGCTTCGGGCACGGACCGCCAGGTGTACTGGGTACAGCCCTAGTGACACAGGATGCTCAGCCTGCAGCTGTGCCCCCAATGTGACCCCTTGACCATCTGACCTCGATGCCTCATGTCCACTACAGGCACTCACCAGGTACCCTCCCTGGTCCCCACCTTTGCCCGCTGGTCCAGGTGATGAACTCACCTTCGAAGTCTGGCACATGCAAGAGTTGGGGCATGCTGGGAACCCCACTCCGCAGCAGGGTGCGCAGCAGGTCAGGGGCACTGGCACGTGCCCGAAGTGCCAGGTGCACGGCTGAGTCTCCATGCCGATCCAGCAGTGCTGGATCTGCGCCCACCTGCAGCAGGAAGCTCACCACGCTGGTCTGCCCAGTGATCACTGCCAGATGCAGGGGCGTCTGGGGAGGCAGGCAGAGTGAGCCAGGCCTGCTCCTGGCCTCGGCCCACCTGACTTCCAACCCCTACCCCCTCACCTGGTGCAGGTGGTTGGTGAGATTAACAACGCCGAGGTGCGGGGCGTGGTAGATGACGTGTGCTATTTGCTCGATGACGCTGGTCTGCCCGTGGATGATGGCCAAGTGCAGCGGCCTGAGGGTTGGGGAGTGAGACTCTGGCCTAGCAAGCCCAGCAACTCAGCATCCTTCACTCTCAAAACCCCGCCACCTCCACAACCTCTCTCCCTCGGCCCCGTCCAGCCCAGACATCTCCAAGGACATCGCTGCACCTGAACTTAATACTTCCGAGCACCTTTTGCGCTAAGTACGTACTATTATTGTGCCCCTTTAAAACTGAAGTGTGCAGAGATTAAGTATCTTGGACAAAACTAGAGCATAGCGAGGCCAGACTTGAAACCGGGTGTGTCCAACTCTAGAGCCCTGGCTCTTTTTAAGTCCCTTTCCCGCCCCGCACCTCACGGCCTTCCACCCGCGCCAAGCCCAGGACCCCGCCCGCCTGGCCGCCCGCCCTCCCACCTACGTGTCTCCGTTCTCGTCCTGCGCGGTCAGCAGGTGGCGCTGTCCCGCCAGCAGCGCGCGCGCGTCTGCCGTGACGCCGTAGTCGAGCAAGGCTCGGGCGCTGCGCTGCGCCAGGCCGAACAGGCGCGCGTTGTATTCCCGGGCTGGGGGCGACAGGGGCTGTGGGCGTGGGCTAGGTCCCCACCCGCAGCGTCCCGACCGCCTGGATTCCCGAGGCCATACCTCGATGCAGCAGCTCCGGGGCCTGCTGTTCGCGCTGGAGGGTCCCGGCGGGGGAGCTCGGCTCTGCTGCTTCCTCCCCAGCATCCACTCTAGGCGCCTCGGAGGCCATCTGCGCCCCGCCCCCGCCTCCCGGGTAGCAGCCCATTGGGGCCGCACCGGACTGGTAGGGGCTGTAGGCCAAGGAGGAGGAGAAAAAGCCGAGGCTGCCACCTGTGGACACAGGCAGGACTGTGGGGAGGGGGCACCAGGAGGACTCTTCCAGATTTCTTCCCCCACAACTTTTCTCCCCTTTACCCCTCCCTCATCCATTCCCCTTCCTGCCACCAGCACTCACCTCCTCCTCCAGCTCCTCCATAACCCCCAGCCGGGCCCCCAGAGCCTCCACCCATGTGGGAGCCACCCCCAAAGGGCTGGGAGAAGGTGGGCAAGGCTTTCCTCCGCTTCCGCTGCACCTCCTCCTTGTCTGGGGGGAGAGGCAAATGAGATGTTAAAACCCCAACTCACGCCTTGCCTCAAGAGCCCTGTCCCATGTTTGGTAATGGCCTTTCCCCTGAAAGCCCTCAGGCTGGCTCCCAGTGTCACCTCTTCCTGGGACCTTCCCTACTGCTGATTTGACTCATGGGTCCCCTGATCTAGTTCTTGGGACCCTCCAGCCAAGCCCCCACCCTCCAGCCCCCGTGGGATCTTCAGCCCAGCTCCACCTTCCACCAGAGGATAATAGGTGAACTGTTTGGAGTCAGAGACATCCCCCCCACGCTTGCGTTTCAGTTGCAGGAACACAGTTACAGGACGCTCAATCTTCATCTTGTGATAGGGAGGTGTCCGGAACACAATGGCATACTATGGGGAAGGAGAACATAAGGTGTATTAAGGCCTTGGCCTAGTTTGGGCTCAGGCCCAGCCCTGACCCTAGGGTACCTGTTTGTGAACATCTGTAGGAGAGAAGTCCCCAAAGGCCTGCCATCCATTCTCATCATCCTCATAGAACCGAACCTCAATGTCATCTACAGGGGAAATTGAAGTTTGGCCACAGCTCCTAGTAGAATCTCCAGGGCCATTTGTCCTGAAGCTGTCCTGGTCCCCAAGCTTGATACCCAACATCCCTAGCTCCCAGCCTAGGCTCCAGCCTCACCTTTCTGCACCTTGTCACAAAGCAGATAAACCTCATCTCCACCCCGCACAGAGCCAGCTGTCTTGTCCATTCGAGAAATCTTCAGGTTTGAGGCTCCAGGAGACTCTATGGAGATGGGATATCAATTACTTGAGAGGATATAATAGCCATGGTCCCAATTATGGAGCCAGGGGCTTTGTATTATCTGAACAACCCCAAGAGGTACAGGAACTGCTAGTATCTTCATTTACTCAAGATGGAAGCCATACTCAGAGAGGGGAAATGACTTGCTCAAGATCACTCAGCTCATACATGGTGAGGCCAAGTTCAAACCCAGGCCTATCTGACTCCACAGTTCAAGGTTGCCCTCCATGCTCCCTCTGGCGCCCAGGCCCCAGGTGATCAGGATACTCACTGCTGTCATGGATGGGCTGAGAGATAACTGGCTTCAGGGGCAGAGAGAAGGAGCCATCACTGGCTCGAAGGAAGGCAGAAAAGCGCAGCCGCACAATGCTCAGATCCATCACCTTCTTTAGCTCCTTGGCCTCCTGCTCCAGCTCCCGACGCTCGGCCTCTGGGCAGCGGGCACACATGTGACCCCTGGACTCCTCCTCCTTCTCTACTCCTTCCATGACCACCTCCCATGACTCCCTCCATCTCCTCCATACCCGTAAGGCCCTGGGGCCTGGAGCGAAGCCGCTGTCTTTGAAGTTTTTGTATCATAATCTCCATCATGTTCTTCTTGGTCACATGCAGGACACCCAGGTTGTTAAATCTGGGTAGGGGAGGGGAGGAGTCAGAGGCCTTGCAGGCAGTTCTTTTCTCCTGAGGCACCCTCCCCACTGCCAGGGCTCAGCTCAGCCCTACTTCCTCTAGGAAGCTTTTCTAGTTTTCACTTGGGGCCTTGGGTTCTAGGGCCAACCAGGGTCTCTCCCCTTGGTCAGATGCTAAGCTCACAGAGGTGGGCTGGGGCCTAGAACTGGCAAGCAATGAGGGGGCACGCCAGTGGGGACCAGGGGTAGGGGGCACCTACTGGGCAGTCATGTCCTTGGGCCCCACAGACACTGCGCAGACCCCCAGCTCCGAGCATTGCTTGCCCACCAAACTGTGGGCGTGAGCACGAGGCGGGTCACTGTGTGTTACCAGGTCCACCTCGATCTTGGCCGGTCCCTCGTAGTTACAGATCTGTGAGGGGTGAGGGCTGTCAGTAATGCCCATGAACACTGTCCACTAGCCCACCCTCCAGCACTATCCTGGCTTACCTTGACAGTGGGATAAGTCTTCCGACCCTTCTCGCTGGAGGCACCTGGCAGTCCTCCGTGGGAAGGGCCTTCACAGCCATATCGAAATCGGAAGCCTCGCTGAAGGTGCCAGGGCACAGTGACATTGTGACCAGGAGAGACACCACCCCCCCCGTCCCCCCGAGCCAGCAGTGACCATAATGACTGGATGTGTGTATCCTGAATCACAACCACACCACTGTGATCAGCAGCAGCTACCCATCCCAACCCTAAGTTGGTCTGTGTCAGTTACCCTACCTGTGGCCACCCAGCTGCAACTACCCCACTCGCCCCCAAAGCTGAAGCCATCCCACACTATCCCTTCTACTCGCTCACCTGCTTAGGCTGTTCCACGATCACCAGGTAGGGGCCATCAGCTGGGGACAGAGGGGCCTTGCTGAGCCAGGATCTCTGAGCCCATTCCCAAGGCAGAGGGCACATGCTCCTCCCTTCCCCTCCCTCCAAGACAAGGGGAGGTCAGGGGACTTACTAACCTGTCTCTGGGGCTGGCTCCTTGGGCTCCACAGTGGACGGGTTGAATTTGAAATCATCATATTCAATGATGCCATCCAGACCCTGGTTTGGAGACAGACTGGGGTGGCAGCTGATTCTGAGCCACCCCCAGAACCCTCCACCTCTCAGCTCTGTAAGCCCTCGGGAATGACTCCCTCTCCTCCCCAGGCCCATATGAAAGCTCCTACTGTAAGCAGTTTGTAGACAGACTGACTGACAGGCAGGGTGAGATAATCTGAGGACATTACAGGTGTCGGGGAGTAGATGGCACTCCGAAAGACGGGCAGACAAGCAGACAGGCACGGGGGGGCAGACGGCTGGCTTTGGGGCCAGGCGGCGTGACTCACTGGGTCGTAGCAACTGTCCATGTCTCTGGGCTAGGCCCGGCTCTGTCCGGTGGCTTCGGCGGGTCCTGTTCCCCAGAGTTTCAGGCGCCCGCCTTAGGTGGGGAGGAGTGGCGGGGGTAGGGAGAGACAGATCAGGACAGGAGTTGGGGGAAGAGGGGGGCCCAAATTTGGGGGAGGGTCCGATCTCCTCCAGCTACCCGTCCGGGTGTGGCGGGCAAGATCCGGTGGAGGGCGAAATCTGGAGCTGGGCTGGGCCGGCCCGGGGAAGGGGCAGGAAAGTTAGAACAGCTTAGGAAAGTCCCGAAAATACCACGGGGAGGCGGGGCCGGAGGGGGCGGGCCTGGAAATGACGCCACTGGCCACGCCCCCGAGGCGGGAGGGGCGCGAGGTCTTCTCGCTGGCCTGCGGGCCCCCGCAACATCTCTACAAGCTGAGGAGCGGCCAGACCCAAAGAAGGCCCCGCGGGGTTGGGGGCCACCTCCTCCCTCCAGAGCAGGCGTCAGGGACTGGAGGGTCTTTCAAGGCCGGGGGAGGCTACTAGTCCGGGGCCAGGCCCGCCTCCCGTCCCCTTCCCCTCCCCCGTCCTGGAGCAACCTCGGGATTTTCTACTCCGAGAGAGGCCACGGCTGATTCACCCCGGGGGGTTTTGGGGGGATATTCCTACTGTAAGAAGGCCTTCTCCCCGAAGGTCTGTAGGCGGGGGCTCTTCCCAGTCGGGGGCCCCGGGGTTCTGCCCCGAGAACCGGTCTCTGGGGCCACGGGAGGAAAGGTGTCTCCTCCTTGGGATGGGTTCCTCTATTCCCTCTCCCCGAAACATCTGTACAGCTGTTGATTCCCACACCGCACCTGCTTTGGGGGCCCACGCCCCCCCAGTCCCAGCCGTGTGTAATACATGTATGTGTCTGCATCACAGGTTTACAAGTGTGTTTCGGCCCATGTGTTTGTGTGTGCATGGTGTGAACATGCGTGTACAGGTGAGCGTCCTTAAACTAATCAGTGTGGACACATGTCTGAGCATGTATGTAAGGGCACAGGTGAACATATCTTTGAGTTTCTGCGTGAAGGGTATGGGTCCAGGCACCTGTGCACGGGTGAGTGTGTTTTGCGTGTGCATGTGTGTGCGAGTCTGAGTGCACGGACGACCCTGTGCACCCGCCGGCATATGTGTAGATGTACGTACGGCCCGCGTCTTTGTACAGGGATATTGATGTGTATCCGCATGTCTTGTTCGTGTGCGTTCTCTCTGGAGTGTGCAGATGCCGCTCTTAAGCTCTGGGGCTCGGTCAGCTAAGGGCCCTCCTCCTGCCCTTCCCGGCGTCCCGCCACCCAGGGGTCTGAACCCAGCCACTCACCGCGGCGGCGGCTCCGGTTCCGGATTCTCTCCTTGTCCGACCCACCTCGGACGGGTCGCGGCACCTCTCCAACCACCAGGACTCCAGCCGGGAAAGCCCCTTTTCGGCCCCCGGGAGGGGGGAATTCCCGTGACGTTTCCGTGCGTCACTCTCCATGCCCTTTTTTATTGGCTGAAAGTTTAAGTCCCGGACTCGCGCAACCAATCAGGAGTGAGTCAGGCAGCCCCTTAGAGGAGAAATATTCGCGCAGCGCGGGAAGCAGGAGTGAGAATGACTCTCAGGCGCTGGCTCTGGCCTGGGGACAAGTCCGCTGCGGGATCCGCTGACCGAGTGCCATTCCCCAGTCGAAGGACCCGCTCCAGTCTCCTCACACACCCAGGCCTGTCCCAGCCGGCTGGCAGCCCCCGCTGCTGCTCGGCTTTATGGTGCGCCTAATGCTTGGCCACTTCTGAAGCCGGGGAACCCCAAGGGGAAGCTGGTTTGCCTCAGCCCTCTGGTCCCCCGCCCGGAGCGGGGCCCCGCTGCCGGGAAGACTTAGGGGAAGAGGAAGGAAGTTGATCTTGCAGTCGGTTCCAGAGTGCCATCTGGTGGCCCCTCTGGAGCCGCGAGGAGACTCCGTAATCTTCTCTTAATCAGTCTTCCCTGGAAGAGACAATCTGTACCTAAAACTTGTTCTATAAATGGCAGGTTAACAGCTGGCCAGACTTTCAGACCTGAACTCAGGTCTGCGCCGCGTAAGAGAAATGAGTTGTTTATTTGGGAGACTCAGGCCTTGCTCATCGATCACGGAGATTTGGAATATTAGAATGGAAAAGGCATCCAAAATTAATAGTTCAAACTTCCTCCGATGTAGGAAATTGCCTTTTATACAGTTTCCAATGTCCGCTTCGACCCTTCTAGTGGCAGCAAGGTCAGTACAGAATTTCACAAAGTACTGAACTCCGAGGCTGGACATTTCTGGTTGGTAGAACTTCTTTTTAGGAGGTGCCATGAGTAATCTCCATTCTTGGAGGCGTCCTCCCTTCGGCTCACCGAGGTAGAACACAGGCTGTTGTTTCAGATCTTTCCTGCAACTTGCCCCTGACCTTAATAATGGAATTACAGGCCTGCAGTAGCTCTGCATAAAGGGAGACTATTATGGCCCTTGATTTGGGCTATTTCCTGTCACTTCCCCCTCTTCATGTTGCCTGCAAATGGAATGTGCCAGATACTGTGTTAAGATACTTTAGTGTAGGGCTTCCCTGGTGGCGCAGTGGTTGAGAGTCCGCCTGCCGATGCAGGGGACACGGGTTCGTGCCCTGGTCCGGGAGGATCCCACATGCCGCGGAGTAGCTGGGCCTGTGAGCCATGGCCGCAGAGCCTGCGTGTCTGGAGCCTGTGCTCCGCAACGGGAGGGGCCACAACAGTGAGAGGCCTGCGTACCGAACAAACAAACAAACAAACAAAAAAAGATACTTTAGTATAAATTCTTATTCTTCCTCCCAGCAGCACTAGGAGGTAAATATTACCTTTACTGATAAATTAAGGCTCAGAGAGGTGAAGTAACACAACCAAATACACAGCTAGAAAGGGACAGAGTGAGAATCAAACCCAGTCTCTTAACTCTAGGACAAAGCTCTTTCCCCTAAATTTGTATAAAACAAAGCAGGCCTTTCCACCGCACTGTGGGCCTCCAAATAATTTGTCAAAATCCAGGGATATTGTCTACTACCTTCCCCTGGTAAATCAGACCCAAAACCGTTAAATTAAAATGGAATGAGGTTAGATTGGTGTACTACAACTTAGTGAACCTGTGCTAGTTACCATTGATTACAACTGTGCTTTCAAAGTGCTCATAAACCAACAGCTGAAATTGGCATGAACACTTCTAGTCTCCAAAATTTCTCTAAAAGCAACCCTAGGGGTTGAACTATTCTTTTTTATTTTATTGATTGATTGATTGATTGATTGGCTGCATTGCATTGGGTCTTCCGTTGCTGTGCGCGGGCTTTCTCTAGTTGCAGCGAGCGGGGGCTACTCTTTGTTGCGGTGCAAGGGCTTCTCATTGCAGTGATTTCTCTTGTTGTGGAGCACAGGCTCTAGGCACACAGGCTTCAGTAGTTGTGGCACATGGGCTTCAGTAGTTGTGGCTCACGGGTTCAAGAGCACAGGCTCAGTAGTTGTGGCACACGGACTTAGTTCTCCACGGCATGTGGGGTCTTCCCGGACCAGGGCTCGAACCCATGTCCCCTGCATTGGCAGGCGGATTCCTAACCACTGCGCCACCAGGGAAGCCCAAGGGGTTGAGCTATTCTAATTCTAAGATTCTGAGCTGTAATTTCTTTCTATTTATTTATTTATTTGTTTATTTTTGGCTGCATTGGGTCTTCATTGCTGCATGCAGGCTTTCTCTAGTTGCAGCGAGCGGGGCTACTCTTCGTTGCAGTGCGCAGGCTTCTCATTGCAGTGGCTTCTCTTGTGGAGCATGGGCTCTAGGTGCACAGGCTTCAGTAGTTGTGGTGCATGGACTTAGCCGCTCCGCGGCATGTGGGATCTTCCCGGACCAGGGCTTGAACCCGTGTCCCCTGCACTGGCAGGTGGATTCTTAACCACTGTGCCACCAGGGAAGCTGTAATTTATCTGAAGATTTAAAAAAAGAAAAACGTTTATCATAGAAAGTTTCAAACATATATAGTGGAGAAAATAGTATAATGAATCCCCATGTACTCGTCAGCTCCAACAATTCCCAGTGTTGTCCTGGAGATTTTCACTGACTCGAAGTTTATTGTTAGTTGCTATAGCTTCATCTATCTGGACTTAAGAAACCTCTTCATTGTTTGTTTTCACTAATTTCCAACCTAATGATTATCTCTGTTTCTGTACCCAGGCCTAGCACTACTGCTGGCCCAGAAGAGAGGCACCATAAATTCACTTCATTCATTCAACAATAAATAGGGAGGGCCTATTCTAGAAATCAGTGTCCCTATTTGAAGACAAAAATCAAATGGTTGTAAAATGTCAGCTGGTGATAAGTGCTACAGAGAAAAATAAAGTAGTAAGAGTATAGAGAGTGACCAGTGTTCTCTGTGTAGCAGTCAGGGAAGTCTTCTCTGATGAGGTAACATTTGAACAGTGGGTTGAAAACAGCGAGGGGTGAGCTATGTGGATATCTGAGGGAAGCGCATTCCAGGTGGAGGCACCAGTCGTGCAAACGTCTGATACAAATGCGTTTGGTGTAGTTGAGGACCAGCAAGGAGTTTAGTTGGTAGGTGAGAGAAGTGAGAACTTTGGATTTTATGCTGAATGAGATGGAAATCCATTTGAGGGTTGTGGGCAGTGGAGTGAAAATGATATGACGTGTTACAAGTACCCATTTGGCTGCTGTGTGGAGAGTAAAGGGTAGAGAGTATGGGACTAGAATGAAGGAGGGAGACCAGTAGTCCAATAGATGGTGGCTTAGACTTGGGTGGTAGTGGGTGAGGGTGGGAGAAGTAGTCACATTCTAGATAGATTTGAAAGACAGAAGCAACAAGACTTGCTGAGGGATTGGGTGTGGGATATGGGTGGTGGGGTGTGGGCATTGGTATAAGAACCTAGAAGAGAAGAGGGGTAGTTGTACATAAAGTCAGAGTGATGGATGGTATTTAAAGTTTCGACAGTGGACATCACCCCACGATTGAATGTGGAGAAAAGAAGTTGACAAGCACTCAGCCCTGGGGCATTTTTTTTTTTTTTTTTTTTTTTTTTTGGGGCAGCGTTGGGTCTTCGCTGCTGCGCGCGGGCTTTCTCTACTCTTCGTTGCGGTGCACTGGCTTATCATTGCGGTGGCTTCTCTTCTTGAGGAGCACAGGCTCTAGATGCAGGGGCTTCAGTAGTTGTGGCTCATGGGCTCAACAGTTGTAGCATGCAGGCTCTGTAGTTGTGGCTCACGGGCTCAGTAGTTGTGGCTCGCGGGCTTAGTTGCTCTGCAGCATGTGGGATCTTCCAGGACCAGGGCTCGGACCTATGTCCCCTGCATTGGCAGGCGGATTCTTAACCACTGTGCCCCACCACTACTACTTTTGAGCTGAGGAAGTATCATAGGAAAGACCATGGGGTTTAGAGTGAGACAGACCTGGGTTTGAATCCCAGCTCCCTAACTTCCCAGGAATTTGGCCTCTCTGAACCTGTTGCCTCATCTGTAAGAGGAGTAAATACCTCTACAAGGTTGGGTAAGCAGTGCACTTAATACTGACATATATTGGTGCTCCAACAATGTCACTTCTCCATGTTAGGGTCTTACAAGTCTCTAGCTTTCCTCTGGACTTTTTGAAACCTGCTATCCTAGAGTTCTTATAGGAGACATCATTAAGACCAGCATTTCCCTTCAGATTATTCTATTACTTTCCCACAAGTTTTGTCACTTCCACATCATCAGCCATTCTTTGTTGGTCAGAATTAAGGCCTGAATATTAGTTCTTCTTGTAGTTTCCCTTGCCTGACAGAGACAACACTGTCAACAACACAAGTCACGTATGTGTGAGTTGATCTTTCTATAACAGAATGAGACTTCCGACAAATGTTTCTCTTTGCTTGCCAGCGGGGAGGGTTCAGTTTGCAATTACTCCAGCTTCTTTCCTAATATTTGCAGACCGAGGGGTACAGACTTTTCATATTCCTTTGTTCATAGGATGGCCTTCAGATTTCTATACAGTAGTCAATGTTGTTTCCCCCATAGGGAAACAGAAGCTTCTGAAGGCAGAGCTGTGAGGCTCAGAAGGGAGAACAGAGATGTTATAGCTGAAGCCAACGGCCCTAGTGTTAACCTGACTGTAGTTCCGGGCTTTTCTGCACTCATACAGAAATGTGCAAAGGAGGAGTGCAGTCTTACTCCTAATATTCCCAGGGGCAAGGCTTCTAGTTAGTGTGGAAAGCAGGCATGGTCTCGACTACTTGCAGAAGGAAGGGAAGAGGGAGAAACTAGTGTAAGAGCTGCAGGACTCGTGTCAGTATTGTTCCACATCAGGCTGTTTCTATTTCCAAAGCACCCGAGGGAGGCACTTACAGACATCCAGACCCAGCAACATCCACGTGGTTGTGCTGAGCAAAGGGAAGCCCAAGGTGCTGAACTATTAACATAGACATCTGGGCCCAGTGAAGAGGTGAGTGCCCCTAACTCTCCATGAGGGAGGCCAGCTGGTAGTACAGCAGGTACCACTCTCTGCCCTCCCTTCCCCCAGGGGAAGAGACCATGGTGAAGGAGGATGCCAAGATGATGGAGATGCTTCACTTGGGAAAGCTTAATAGTATTCTGCATCACACCCACAGTACCTCACCCCTGTAGGGGCCACACTGCCTACCCCATACACACTCCCACTTGTCTTACCCTGACGCAAAGGTAAAGAAGGGGAGGGGTTCTCCAATCATGCTGCAGTGACTGGGATAGATGGAGGCTGTGGGATGGGAAGAAATTTTCCCTCCTCAGTTCTGGGCAAAAATGAATGCCCTGTGTCCAGAAACACATGATCACAGCTATGGGCAAGATAGCCTCCCACCCCCTAAGCCCCATGGGCTCCTCTGTGCACCTGGGACTACGAGGCACATCTGAGGGAAGACTTCTGAATAACTACAGCTCAGCTCTGGTTCACCTTCCCTTTGACCCCAGCCTAGATGGTCACGGTTATCTCTGATGGAGCAGTTAGGGAAGAGGACAACTGCCAACCCCCTAGCGCATCCCTGGTGCTAAGGGGGCACTGCTGTGATGGTGGTGGTGGGGCAGCAGCAGTGAAGGAATCCTGACTGCGTCCTGGCGTCTGGCTGGCTGGTGACCTGGGGCCACGTGGCCAGACTGTTGGTAGGCTCGGTCTCATTTCTGTTCATGTGATGGCCTGGGTATCCCAAAACATGGTACCCACAAGCTCAAGAAGGAAACCAGAGGGAAAGGCAATGATGTTGGTACTAAGACATTTATTACATCATAAAAAAATCCATTGTTGTCCTTTTTTTCCATATGTACATGCTCCTGTGGGCAGTCCCTCTGTCCAGCCCCACCTGCCCACCCTCCATGGTGCCAATCAACTCTCCAAACTGACCAACTAATTAATAGAAGAGGAAGAACTAGAGGAGGTTGCCCAGGGCTGATGGGAGTGGGGTTGGGAGAGGGAAACAAAGTGCAGAGTGGTTGGCTTGGCTCTCGATGCCTGACCACGGGCAGGAGGAGCACAAGGGCGGGCACTGCAGGGTTGGTACAGTGATGCCTCCCCGAGCTGCCAGGCTGCAGGTGATACCTGAGTGTGCTCTCAGGTTGGACTCCCAGGAATGGAGAGCAGAGGAGGAAGGTCCCACAGACTGACTGTGGGTCCCAGGAGGGGCTATAAAAGTTCTTTTTCAGGTCCCCATCCAAGTAGCAGTGATAGCAGCTTGGGCTGGGACTGAAGGATTTGCGGCCCCTGGGACAGCTGAGAGGTGGGCCAGGGACAGCCTGGTAGGAAGCACTGGTCCTGATCGCTGAGGGGCCTGCCTTAGTTGACCTCAGAGGTGGGCAGGGGGTCTGTGGGGCGGGGTGTGGCCAGGAGGGGCACAGGTGAGGTGGCCTCGATGAGAGCGGGGTTGAGTATGATAGGCAGCGTCATGGGGGGCACGCCCACCTGCAGTGGGGAGGCCAAGGGCTGCAGGATCAGTGGGGGCTGAGCCAGGGGTGGAGGCCCATCTGGGGTAGGGCTCAGTCTGCTGGGGCTGGATGCCACTGGTGATCCAGAGGAGCTGCTGTTGGCAGGTCGGGGGCCCTCAGGCTTCTCAAAGTCTAGAAGGAAAGCAAGGTGGCTGCAGTCGGACTCGCTCACATTCTGCAGCTAGTTTACCAAACTTCCGCTCCTCCCACTCCCTCCTCCCAGTCTACACAGTTGAGAGTCTCTGCTCAAAACTTATTCCAGTGTCCAGCTACCTTCTATCTACCCTTTATCTCCTTTGCTGTACCTCCAGTAGGTTAATTTTGGTCTGGTCTTCATTAGCATTCCTGAAGGGCAACCTCTGCATATTCATTCCAAGTCCCTGATCCAGCCTCCTTCTCTGAAGCCTGAAAATCCCAGGCAGCTAGCTCATCATAGCTGACCTGGCCCTGCCATTTCCAATAAGAAAAGCAGGTGAACAGGATCTTCTGGTTCTTTCCTTCCCCTGGCTCACAGCCCATGCTCAGCAGCAATCTCAAAGTACCCCGGGCCTCCTTGACTTCCTGTTTGACATCCAGCAAACTCGCTCAGAGGGACTCACCACAGGTCCCCAGCTCAGAGGGCATCTCTGGGGGAGGTGGATGGCCAGGTGTCCTGGTGTCACTAGCAGCAGGAGTCAGGTGGGCTGAGGCCAGAGGTTTCGGGGCATGAGGCTCCATGGGCACAGGGTCTGCGGAGGGCAGAGAATCCAGATGGCGGCTCTCGGTGCTTTCTTTCAAGTAGAGTCCTGGCTACCCACTAGACTTCCCACCCACCCCAGGCACAGAGAACTAATTATTAGCTCCAGACTCTCTTGATGAAGATAGTTGGAGCCCCCTACCCTGGATGACAGTCTGCTTGAAGAGCTCATCTCGTAGGCGGGGCAGGAAACAGTCAATGCGCTCCCAGGTGATTTCCCAGAGGGCTGAGGGGCTGCCTCCTCGGGCATCCGCACTGTGGAAAATCTCTGCTGTGTCCATCACCAGGAGCATGTTCTTCAGAGACTCAGGGATGGCCTCTGACTGCAGGTGGCAGTGGGGCCATGAGAATGGGAAAGAGGGCATGGGGGGATATGGTAAGGAGAAGGCAGCCACCAAGGGGGAAACAGCAAGTCTTCCCAGAAGATGGGAGAGGAAGTAGGCAGCTGGAGTTGGGCTGAGGCAGAACGTACCAGTAAGTCACTGGAGCCTGCGTGCATGTACTTGTCCATGAAATCCAGGATGGTCAGCCAGAGGGCCGCAAAGGTAGAGAGCGACAGCAGTGGAGACAGGTGCTGCAGGAAGACCTATGGCCCCCCAGGCCCTTTCAGCCAAGAGTAGAGTAGGAGCCTTCTGCACCCCTCTCCAAGGGTGGGAGGCAAGCCTGCCCTATCTTGTGTGGGAATCCTGGATCAGAGACTCCTCTGAATTCCAAAATCCTCCCAGGTCCCTGGGTCCTGCTGAGTCTCCATAGCTGGGGGTCCTAAGCACCTACATTCCATCTCTAGGTCCTCCCAGCAGCCTTGGCTTCCCTGCTTGTGAAAAGGCAGGTGTGGGGAGAGTGGGTGGGTGTAGGGTGGTGAGCAGTACCTTAGAGAGCAGGGTGGAAGCCCTCATCCGGGTCTCCTCCATCCCGCCCACATCTGCAGGGCTGATGTTTTCCAAGAGCTTGGTCAGTAGAGGAAACAGCACCTGGTGGGTAAGAAGCCAACATCTCCCTAGCAGGGTCAGGTGGAAGCCTTGTCCACTTGACCCTGGGCTGTGGTGGATGGGTACAGAGCAGGAGGGAAGGTCTGATACAGGCTGAGGATTGACATCAGGGGCTCTTCAAGCTGCTTGGCTCTCCTTGTCTTTAGGGTTTGTACTTTACCTTAAGACCAGAGGGAAGTCCTACCTTGTTAAAACAGGACTCCCATTCCAGGGCATCTAACGTTTGCAGATCATGTACCAGTAGTGCTCGCTGCAGATAGGTCAGTGCCTGCATCCGCACCTGGCGCCGGGCATCACAGCACAGGCAGGCAATGCCTGAGAATGAGAACAGGCTCAGGATCCTTTGGGCATCCTGATCCTGGTACTTCCCAAGCGCCAGCTCCACCTCTGCTCCTGCCCTGCCTGCTCCCCTGAGGTTTACCCTGAAGTAAAGGGCACCAACAGTGGGCCCAGAGGGTGCGTGAATCCGCTTCGATCTTCCGGCCTCCTGTGTCCAGGTGGCGCTGCTCCTCCGCCCATGAGCTGTAGATAGAGGCTGCCCTTGTGTGTAGGGTGTGCATCAGGTCTAGCAACTGGGGTCACAGGAGGGGCAGGACATGAATGGAGTTAGGTCTGGTGGATCCCCTCATCACCAGCCCACTCCCACTGTCCCTGACTGAGTCCTCAAGGGAGTCCCTAGTACCGATCACACCATACTCCACCCCTTTCACCACTCCCTTCTCCTCAACTTTATGAGCTGGTTGTCCTAGTCCTGACCAGTGTTTCCCAAAGATGGGTATTACTCCTAGTAGCGGGGACTTGAGGAGGTGTGTGGACTAAGTATTTAATAACACAATTACACAGTGAGAAAGGTACTTTTTCACTACTTTTTCACACTTTCTGATGACAGATAAAGCTTCATCTTGTTAATCATTTTAAAAACAGCAAACCTCAGGCTCAGAGGCTTTGACAGGCAACAGTGTCTGGCCAGATTTAACAACTTTTGTTTTTGTAATTTTTCTAAGGTTATTCTATTTAAAGCAATTAATTCTCCATTTATTTAGTGATGTAAAGTCCGCTCATAAAACAAATTTTATATGTCCTGAATAGACAACAGAATAACTCTGGAAGGATAAACAAGAAACTGATGGCAGTGGTTGCCTCTGGTAAGGGGAACTTAGCAGCTGGGGACAGGAAATGAATGGGACTTTTATCTGCTTACCCTTTTGTACCTTTTGAACTCTGTGCTATGTGCATTTGAATTACTTATTTCAAAAACAAACTATAATTTAAAAATGAAGCAAACAAAGACTTACAGGCGGTCCTGGACGGGGGGCACTGTGGGGACGCTGGCTGAGGCCCTGGCTGGAACACAGGCCCTTCCTTTCTGCCCTGGCTGTCCCTGGCCCCACCAAGACTCCCAATGTCAGGTACCGGGAGAGGAGAGGAAATATAGGGTGCCATACTTACGTCCTGACTGACCTGTAAAGACACCGTATGGTAGCTGGCAGGCACACCTTCGTCCTCATCATCATCACTATGCCCGCCCCGAGTGGCATGTTGGCTGGAGGTTCGAGGCCGCCGAAGCATTGAGCCTTCCTTGGATTTCTTCTTGAAGCGGTTCCCTTTGCTGTCATACTTGTGACTCTTGCCACGTTTCTCCTGGGACTTGCACCCTGAGCAGGGCCAGACCCAGGTCACATTTCCATATCCATGGGTACAGATGGCCTACTCCTCCCTTTCCCCCGTAATTCATAGGGCTACTCCCCAACTGCCCCTTCATCAGGTGACCCACCGCCATTCAGACTGGCCTCCACAAAGATGCGGAGAGTCTTGACACAGAGCTCAAAGTTGTCAGGTGTGATGTGGGCAGCGTCACGCACGATGAAGGACAGGGACTCCACACACTTGAGCAGGGACTTGGTGTCATGTGGCCCGAGGTCCAGCCCCACTGTTAGGCTGTACTGATTGACCAGGGGTGAAGGACCTGGCCAGCTGGTCTCAGGCCCTGGCTTGGAGTTATCGATGTCATCCTTCCCCACCTGTAAAGTACAGAGGAGCTGAGAATCCAGGCTTGACCCTGATCTTCCCCTAGCTGCCCTCTCAGAGGGCCAGGAACCTTTCCCACAGGCCAAGAGGGGAAGACTCACCCGCTGCCCGTATGCTCACTCACCACTAACCAACCGCTGTTGACCACATCAGCATCTGTGGCTGATCGGTGAATCTTGCCAGGCCTGCCATGGTCAGTGTAGACCTCCGAGTCAGAAGTGTACCCTCGGTCCAGGCTCACATCATTTTGATGGTAGGATGGGAGTTCACTATCTGATTGGGCCCCTGAGCCAGCAGGGAGAGGGGCAGAGTCAGGGTGGGGATGGGGAAGTTGGGATGAGGCATAGTTTCAGCTCTCAGAAGAAAGGTGCTGAAGCCTGGCCTCTCTTTTCTCTTGGTCTGGATTAGTTTCAGCCCTGTCACCAGAGGGCTGAAGGATGGCCTGGAGAGCTTCTCTCTTGACCAAATGGGGCAGCAGGCTAATTTGGGCTCCTGATGGCATCTAGTAGCAGCTGTTGGGGAGGGAGGTGGCAGTGAGGACAGAGTTTCTGAGAAAACAGTCCTCAGGACAGTAGGAAGCCTGGCTTCATAGCCTTCTCCATTGCCTACTTGCCTTTATGCTGTTTAATCTGTGGGTAATGGGGAGAGGCCTGTTAGGCACAGGAAGCTCTGGAAGCAGATGGCAGAAGCCAGGGGTATTTAATCTGCTGAACACAACAACCTGCATTTTGTTTTCCTGTCTCAACCACTGGGGCCATAATTGTTTATCTGCCAGTGTGGGTCTCTCTGGGAAAGGGCTTACCAGCATCAGGTGCATCGGCCCTGGCTGTGGCCTGCAGGGCAGCTGGAGGCTTTACACCTGAGCCAATGCACTCCAGCAGCGTGAAGAGGGTGGCCCAGTCATCACTTGAGTGGATGTTGGCTGCGTTAGTCTTAAGGAGTTCATGGAGCCCATAGGCTACCTGGTGACTGACTCGGGACAACACGCTGGGCTTCATTAGTAGCAAAATGCGCAGGGAGAGCAGTACCTGGGGCAGGAGAGGGAGCAGGAAGTTGAAAGTGGGCACACGCGTCTTGTCTAGCCTCCTTCCCCACCAGCCTCCCTAGGCTAGTGAGGATAGTTTTGGCTAAGACCCAATTTAGGGTACTCTGTGGACAGATGGCCAGGGGCTAGGAATGGGGGCAAGAAAGAGGCTGGTGTGGTTATAAAAGGGCAACACGAGGGATCCTGTGGTGTTGGAACTATTCAGCATCTTGGCTAGTGGTGGATACACAAACCTATGCAAGTGCTTAAACTGTGTAGAACTTAATATGTGTATGCATACAAGTAAAACTGGGGAAATCTGAATAAGATTAGTGAATTGTATCAATGTCAGTATCTTGGTTATGATACTACACTATAGTTTTGCACAATGCTACCACTGGGGTAAAGTGGGTAAAGTGTACAGACAGCCCCCAACTTATGATAATTCAACTTAGATTTTTTTGACCTCACAATGGTATAAAAGTGATACACATTCAGTAGAAACCATACTGAGAGTTTTGATTTTTTCCAGGGCTACTGATATGCAGCACAATACTCTCTTGTGATGCTGGGCAGTGGCAGGGAGCCACAGCTCCCAGTCAGCCATGCCATTATGAGGGTAAACAACTGATGAACTTAGAACCATTCCCTACCCAGACAACCATTCTGTTTGCCACTTTCAGTACAGTATTCAATAAATTACCTGAGATATCCAATACTTTATTATAAAATAGACTGCATATGAATCTATAATTATCTCTATTTTAAAAACTTAATTTTTAAAAAACTGAAAAAAAGACCAGTAACATTATGCAAAACTACAGCATAATATCATAACCAGGATACTGACATTGATACAATTCACTAATCTTATTCAGATTTCCCCAGTTTTACTTGTACTCATACGTGTATTAAGTTCTACACAATTTAAGCACTTGTGTAGGTTTGTGTATCCACCACTAGCCAAGATGCTGAATAGTTCCAACACAACAGGATCCCTTGCGTTGCCCTTTTATAACCACACCTGCCTCTTTCTTGCCCCCATCCCTAGCCCCCGGCCATTTGTCCACAACTTCTAAAACCTCGTCAATTCAAAAATGTCATATAAATGGAATGATATAGTATATAACCATTTGGGATTGGCTTTCTTCACTTAGCATAGTTCCTTGGACAGTCATGCAAGTTGCTGCATGTATCAATAGTTTGTTGCTTTTAATTGCTAAATAGTATTCCATGGTATGTATGTATTACACTTTACGTTGAAAACCATCTGGGCTGATTCTAGTTTTTGGCTACTACAAATAAAGATCCTGTGAACATTCATGTATAGGTTTTTATAAAAGTAAACTTTCATTTCTCTGGGATAAGTGCCCAAGAGTGCAACTGCTGGACTGTGTTGTAAGTGGATGTTTAGTTTTATAAGAAACTGCTCTATCATTTTACATTCCTACCAGAAATTTATGAGTGACCCACATCCTTGTCTGCATTTGGTATTATCACTGTTTTTCACTTTAGCCATTCTGACAGGTGTGTAGTGGTATCTCACTGTGGTTTTAATTTGCATTTCCCTGTTGGATAATGATGATGAACATCACTTAAGCTTCTTCATGTGCTTATCTGCCATCTGTATATCTTCTTTATATCTTTCACCCATTTTCTAATTGGTCTGTTTTTTTTTTACTGTTATGTTTTGAGTTCTTTTATATTTTAGGTATTAGTCTTTTTTCAGATATTTGATTTGCAAACATACACTCCTTGTCTTTACCTCCTTTTCACACTGGGCTCTCATAGAGTAGAATTTTTAATATTGATGAAATCTACCAGTTTTTCCTTTTATGGATTGTATTTTTGGTGTCAAGTCTAAGAACTTTTTGCCTAGCTCCCAAAGATATCCTCTTATTTTTCTTTCTAAGGTTTCATAGCTTTACATTTTACATTTAATTTTATGATTCATTTTGAGTTAATTTTTCTATAAGGTATGAGGCTTAGGTCAAGGTTCATTTCTCCCCCACCCCCCGACCATGGATTTCAATTGCTCCAGCAATTAAAAGGATTATCCTTCCTCCACTGAATTGTTTTTGCACCTTTGTCAAAAAATTAGTTAGGCATCTTTGTGTGGGTCTATTTCTGGTTTCTCCTGTTACATTGATGCATGTGTCCATCCCTCCAAAAATACCACAGTGTTGATTACTATAGCTGTATAGTAAGCCTTAATATCAGATGGAGTGATTCCTCCCACGTTTTTTCTCAAAATATTCAGCTATTCTAGGGCCTGTGCTTTTCCATCTTAGAATAAGCTTCTCTATGTCTACAAAAAAGCCTTGCTGGGATTTTCATAGGAGTTGCATTAAACTTACAGATCAATTAAGGGAGGAATGACGTCTTCACTACGTTGAGTCTTCCAATCCACGCATATGGTATGCCTCTTCATTTATTTGGGTCTTTCTTAATATCTTTCATTAGCATTTGTAAGTTTCAGCATACAGATCCTATACATGTTTTGTTAGGTGTATAGCTAAGTATTTGATTTCATTTGGAGAACTTGTAAATGGTTTCATTTTCTATATGTTCATTGTTAGTATAAAGAAATGTGATTAATTTTTGTGTATTGATCTTATATCTTGTGACCTTCCTGAACTCATTTCTATGCTGTTTGTCTTTTATAAATTGGGTGAAGAGATCTCAGGAGGGTCCTAAGCATGAGAGCCGGGAAATCAGGTATGGGGCTGGGACTGCCACAAGGCAGCAGCCGTCCAGCCCTACTGAGCAGAGGTGCTGAGTACTAGCTTCATGCCTGAGGCCATACCAGATTCACTCCCAATGTCCCTGTTAGACTCCCCTAGCCCTGTGGTAGGTTACTGGGCTCATGCCATGGGGCACTAAATGAAGTCTCTGTCTCAGGCCATATCCATAACTGATACTGTGGCTTTAGTCCCTTGTATACCTTCCTGCCCTCCCAGCTGCACTCAGCTTACCTGGCCACTGATCTCTTCTCTCCGGAGTAGCCGAATGGCTAGGCGCAGCAGCCCCACCACTGCCCGCTCCACAAGGAAGCAGAAGTCCTGTGCCTGGACACATAGGTGGTATAGATGGTCTCGAACAGTCTGCCACACACAGCCCACACGGTCCCTGAGAAACATAAGGGATGAGGATAGTCTCAGCTGTAAAGGCCACTGGGCAATAAGCCTCTTTTTCTTTTTTTTTTTTATAAATTTATTTATTTATTATTTATTTTTGGCTGTGTTGGGTCTTCGTTGCTGCACGCCTGCTTTTTCTAGTTGTGGCAAGCGGGGGCTACTCTTCGTTGCAGTGTGCAGCTTCTCATTGCTGTAGCTTCTCTTGCTGCGGAGCATGGGCTCTAGGCGCTTGGGCTTCAGTAGTTGTGGCACGCGGGCTCAGTAGTTGTGGCTCGAGGGCTCTAGAGCCCAGGCTCAGTAGTTGTGGCGCACGGGCTTAGCTGCTCCGCGGCATGTGGGATCTTCCCAGACCAAGGCTCGAACCCGTGTCCCCCGCATTGGCAGGCGGATTCTTAACCACTGCACCACCAGGGAAGTCCCAGCCTCTTTTTCTGATTGAGGCTAGGTCCTTCAGGGCTCAGTGGTATTATACCCTAAGCAGGCAGCTATAATGAGCAAGCTTCTCCTCCACTGCCTATAGCTTCATGTGCTTCTTGTCCCTAGAGCCCACTCTGCAAGATTACTCCAGGCTTCCATCCCTTTGGCACAAGCCCAGTATGAGGCCTGCCTAAAGACTGCCTTCTACCTGTTCTCCAGCACAATCCTCAGCAGCATCTCCAGGCAGAAAGCAGCATCCTCTTCATCATAGGTCTCTTCATCTGGTGTCACTGAGACCAGAGCCTGGAGGAGAATAATAGCAGGAAAATAGGCATGGAGGAGAAGCCAGCCACTGGCCCACCCCTGACAGAAACTGAGGCATACAGCACTATCCCTGTCTCCCCTCCCAGACCCAGCCAGCCCTTTCACCCCTCTTCCCTCTTCACTCTGTACCTTCATGAGCTCCTGCAGTGACTCCAGCTGGAGGAATTTGCTTTCTGTGATCATCTTTTCTGGGTCACATTGCTAGAGGGGGCACAAGAGAGGGGTTATTGATAAAGACTAGAGGGAAGAGAATGTTCCCAAGAAGCCAGGGAGAGAGGGCAGAAGGAGTCAGCTCTGGTCACAAACCCTAGATGACCCTATTCTTCAGTTCACAGGACAGTGTCTACCTAGTAGAGAAGGGTCTAGGCTTGTTCACCAGGGGTAGGCAGGGGCAGTTACCTTGATACAGTCCAAGGCCATTCTCTTGGCCTCTTGGTTCTCAGTGGATGGGCCTCGCACGCTAGACTGCTCAGTACCACTTAGTGTCAGCCAGCTCACGAAGCTCAGCACTGTCGACTCTCCTCTGTAGAAAGAGAGTACAAGCTCTAGTGAGCTCCAGAGTTCTAATCCTCCCTCTGCAAGGTCTCCAGCCTCTGATGTCCCCTCACCGGTTTGATGGTGTCTCTTCCCGTTGTAGAGAGATCTTGCCATTGGGATCCACAAAATCTTCTACCTGGAAAATCAGGTCAAGAATAATTTCTTTCGACATGCCCTCTGCATTTCCTGCTCTGCCATGCAGTTTTCTGGCTTTCTTCCTGTTGCCCTCTGCCCTACACTATTGACTGGGCCCCTCCAATTGATGACTGGCAACGACTTCTACCAGCCCTCCTTTACAGCTATCCCCATGGCCAAAGATCTGTGGTCTTACATTTGAGGCGTTCCTGGTAAGTTTCAGCATGCATCAGGCCCAGTGCTACTCTCAACCAGTTCTATATGCAGACAGTACGTAATCTTGGAGCTCTTGCCTTGTTATTACTGATTAGTCTCCTACCAAGAATTACCTCCACCATAGCCTTGGGCAGCAGTTGGGCTCGGAAAAGCTGCAGCATGGCCTCCATGATATTCTTCCAGCCCTCCCGCAGGATGTCACCATGACGATGGGCCAAATGAAATACTGTCTTGGCTGCAATGTGGGCTTTAGGATTGCTTCCAAACACAGTGGGCAGGTTCTCAATGGACTGGAAAGGAAGATGAGATGAGGCTTAGGGCCTGGCAAATGTCTTGAAAAGAGATTCTCTTAGGCCTCTACCTATGGTTCCTGAGGGTCCTTCTGCTAGTTCTGCTTCAATCCCCCATAATACTGGTGGGAAGGGCTACCCTGGCTAAGGCCTTCTCCACTATTGCATCTCTTCTCTCATCCCCATTATATAAAGTAATGCTATTCTCATCCTAGGGTGTGTCAGACAGAAATGGCTAAGCTCTACTGTAGTCCAGGGGTAGTGAGAGAATATGCTGATGGAAACCAGCTCCACAGATAAGGGTAGGTCTATGGCTAAAAGAGAGGTCTTCCTTTGGAACTCCAAGTACACAGTTCCTGTCCCTGCTCACCTCACTGCTGAGAGCTGTGAATTTGCACAGAGAGATGATGAGATTGTCAAACACATCACTGAGGCCATAGTGGGCGGAGATCATGGCGCACTTCCTGCAACGTCACATACCAGATACAGTCACTGAGAGGCCAGGCAGCCCTTCCAAGTCCCCAAGGAGGCTTGCTTGGGATTCTTCCCTAATCAGTCCCAGGAAGAAACCTTTTACTCTTGAGTCTGTTTAAGACTGAGCTTTCCCAAGCTTCAGCCTCCCTGAAAAACTCAGGAGGAACCCATTCTAAGGAAAATAAGAGTAGGAGTCAGAGAGGCATGGAGGCAACCAAGTTAACTCAGAGAGGTGGGAAGGAGATCAAGACCAAAGTCAAACTCTGGCTACCTGAAGCCTGAGATGGCTTTTTGGATGATTGTCTCCTCAAGGCTTTTGTCAAAGACATAAGAAAGGGCAGCAATAGTGGGGCCCCAGGTCATGGTGAAGAGGTCAAGATCGTAGCTGCCAGCAGGCACACGTAGGAATATGCCTTCTGGGGTGGCACCTCGATGAAGCAGCACATTCCACACATAATTCTCCCGAACCAGGCCTGTCTGCTCCTCAGGCATCACAATTTCCTCATTCCTGTCAGGAGGTAACAAAAGGAGTAGGTGCACTGCTCTGAACCTGACTGGTTACAAACTAGGACAAGGGGCTTTCTGCCCATTACTGACACTTTCCTTCAATGAGAGGTCATCAAAACTGCAGCTCAGTGGTCTGCTTCCCTCCCCACCAGTGGCACCAAGGAGAAAGAAAGGAAGCATTCCATAATCTCCAAGCCCCATCTCTAAGTGGGCCTTTAGTTCTATAGTAAGATCTCATATTCTTTCTGGGTATGAGAGGATGAACAATTCTACCTTTTCTGATTTACAGTAAAAACCTAAGTGTCCCAAACCTCACCCTCTAGTACCCATCTTGGGTTCTCTACTAGCCCCATAATGCATCTTGCAAGCTAGACAGGAAAACCTAGCTTCTCTGTGTTCGGAAAATGGGGCGACGACATTCCACTTAGCAGGGGCAGTTTGGATCCTGGCTCAGGGTACTAAAGTTCCAGTACTGTTCAGGCTTAAGGAATAAATCAGTTGGGGGAGAAGGGGCTGCCCAGATAAATTACGATGCTAAATCCAGGGTGTATGAGTCACTGCAGTCCGATGTGACTCCAAAATCTGGAGAAGGAAGTAGCGTGCTTCTCCTTAACAGAGATGCTACACCATTCTCTACGCGTACTCACTTGATGGCATGGTACATGTCCTCCAGAATGTCTTGCTCAAAGTCCGTGCCTCCATTCACACCTTTTAGATTTTTGCGAAACTCCTAGAGACAGGGCAATAAGCTTTACCCCCCCCGTGTCAATGCTGAAGCCCCACTCAGGGAACTCCTGGGTCTGTGGTAAATAGGACTTTAGGAAACAGTAAATGACAGAATCCACTTCCCTACCCCAGTTCCTCTTCTGGATTGGCCAGCGCCCCCGGACTCCCTTGGACAGAAGCTTGTCCACTGTGCTCACTGGAAAACCCATGTCCTTCCTGCTACCTCCAAAGCTGTGCTGGAACTGCTCTGCCACGGCTGGGATCCAATCTTACCTCCAGGGTCATGGGTGCATTTTGCTTGCGAACATTGTGGTTGTGCTGGTCAGTATTAAGCATGATGACAGCATAGGCCAGGGCAAAGCAGGCATCGCTATTGGCAAATGGGGAGCCATTACAATTCTGAAAAATCAAAGACCCCACCTATGTCAATGCCCTTCTCTGGCCAATCAAACCCTCACTACCAACCCACTGGTCAATGCTGATAAAGAGGGAAGGTACCAGCCAGAAAGAGGCCCATCTCTTGCCAACTCCTTGATGGAAGCTGGCCCCTCTATGGGAAAGCTCACTGACATTGCTCTCAGCCTTCTTAGGAGACAGCAACTGGGTCCTTCAGTTGAAGCCATAGAAACCCTTAGTCAAATTAATTTGGGATGCTGGGCTCGGCCCCTGCCACTCAAACTCACCCTCCAATGTTCTGTGAATGCCTCTAGCAACCTCTGGATGACCGGTGCTTCCCCGGGCAAGCGGAAGGCTTCCAGGTAGAGACGGAGAGCTTCGTCCAGCCGCAGACCCTGAAAGCTGAAGGTGCTACAGGGAAAGAAAGAAGGACGAAAGTCTTAAGATGTATAAGCTGCAAATGCTGGGTGCTCTATTAGCTACCGTCCCACTAAGCTTCTCCTATTGGAACAGAAAAGGCTGAGAGCTCTGGCAAAGGGGAGGTATCTCCTGGTCATCTCTAACACAGAACCAGAATTTGACAACCCCTAAGCTTAGTACTCTTCACATCAGTGTGCTCCTACACAGAAACGTCATCCCTGGAACCCAGAACCTACCCTGTGCTCAGGAATCCTACTCCACCCCTTTCCAATGTTCTCTATGTAGAATGGAATGGTGCCCAAAGCTTTCTTGCTGGAGGCTCTTTCAGATCCAACAGATATAAATCTTGGGAAGAGGAAGAGTGTATGACCTGGGTCACCATCAGGAACTGACTGGTACTGTTTTGAACTGTCTGTCCCCCCAGGCTGATCATCAACTATGTCCCACATTTCTTGCAGTTTCCTCACCTCACAAAGCTCTCCAACAGGTCAATGTTTTTGCGGTCACTCACAAACTCTCCAATCATTTTCTTGTCCAGCCGAGGGTTCTCTCGCAGCCACTGGGCTACCTCTGTGTTGTCCATTGGGATGGTGAGGAGACCTTTCTCTTGCAGAAACTGGATCCCCTTCTTTGGTTTCTGGTTGAACTGCTCTGTGCCAGTGATCAGCAGCTAGAGAAGAAATACAGGAGGTGTCAAAAGCTGCTCTGCCCCTAAACCAGACAAGGGCAGTCCACAGCTGGTCACCTAATGGGCTCCTAGGACATGGTTCTAAGTCACTCCAGAACTAAGGCTGAACCATATTGGCCCCTAGCTTTCCCCAATCTCCGTGTTTAACTAGAAGTGGCTGAAGAGCTCCTTTTTACTCCTTTTCTGAGTGCTAAAGATGCACAGCACTCTCCTCCAACCTGAGAACCAGAGAAAAAAAATAGAAGAAAGAGACTAAAGGTTTTCTTTTCTCTCCAGTATTAGAGCCGTTCCTGGTATCTGTTTACAGACTAGCTTGGATTCCCCTTCTTTCTTTGGCTTCCTAGCTCTTAAGGCCCTGGGGTTTGAAAGACGAGGTGAACTAACTGCGATGATAACTTTTTGACTGTCTAGTCACAGCCCTGCAATCAAGGGCACACATAAACCAAAGTCATTTAGGCTGGCCTTACGAGGAAGAAAGGGTTAAATAGAAGGTCTTCTTTGTGTTAGAAAACCAGAAAGTACAGTTATTTGAACTTTACTAAAAAGCACCAGAATAAATGTCAATTCCCTTTTATTGCCAGTCATCACCCCAGAGCTTGAGATGACCAATAACCTTCGGTGACCCACACGATACCAACACCCAGGGCTCTTGTCACCACAAGTAACACCTGACTCTCAGCTAGGGCAGCATTTGCCCAGGAGCACACAATAGATGCCGATTACATGGCTTAGGAGTAAGGAAAGGGCTTCAAAGGAGATTGGGGGGTTGCTGAAGCCCCAAAAAGCTCAAAAACTAGCCTTGGGAAGCTGTTCAGTGAGCTTAGACTCTCCCTCATTCTCTGAGACAGAAACCCTACAGAGAACACCCAGTCAGAAGTGGGTAGAGGCTGAGCTCTGGGGATATCTATATATACCTTCTTTTTATTCTTAATTTCAATCAACTCCCGTGGATCTGGCAGGAGACAGGAAAATCGAGGTGGCTTCCGGGTAAACTTTTTGTCAGCTAGGAATGGGAGGAAGAGAGGGAAACACCAGTAAGACCTCTTTTACCAGGATAATGACTTTTGGAAGGATGCTGATATACTCTCTAGTGAAAAAAAGGATGCCTCAGAAAATTTCTTGTCCTCATCAGTCTTCCACTTCCTTAGAAGTCCTATCTTCTAGGGCTCCAAATGTTTTCTTTCCTCTCTCTGGGTCTGAAGGCATGGTGAGCAGCCAGTGTTCATTCAGGAACTACCCTAGGGTATTTCTGCTCCCCTCCCCTCTGTGCTCTAACAGGCCTTCCAGTTGAGGGGGCTTAGGATGATGGATACCCAGTACCCACCCCCAGAGTCACCAGCTTCCTCCAGATCACTGCATCCTGGTTTCCCATGTTCTGCTGGCAGCCGCCCTCCACCTGGCACATGCAGGCCTGTGATGTCTGGGGCCATGCCTATAGCCTTCCCATCGCTGGCTGCTCTCTCAGCTGGTAAGAGAGAAGAAGGTAAATGAAGACTGATGGTGTAGGAAGCCAAGCAGAGCTGCAGGAGAATCGAGCTTCAGGCCAAGGAGACCTGCATGTTCCCACATAGGTCACCAGCCCTGACAGGACAAACCCAAGCCCAAGTAAGTAGTCACTGTCCCAGGTCAGCCAAGCATTAGATTCTACAATTTAATAAAGAGATTACCCAATCACTTTCCCTGATCTTCTGCAACCTCAATCTCAAGGAAAAGTTAGAGACGATTAATTAGAGTGGAGGCAGGCACTGGGGGTAGGAAAAGGTAGGGACTGCAGCTTTTAGGCACAGAAGTCCTATATCCTTTAATCTATATTCTCTTTTCTCCCCATAAAGAAATAACAATTTTGTAAAAATAGCTAAAGCATGGAAGAGGAGAAAGGGAGAAGTCCATGAGTCCTGCTAATGTGCCAGCCTGGTCTATGATTCACATCACCAAACCTCGGAAACACAGAATTAGGAGTACTTTGGAGGAAATGACATAAGGGTAGGAGAAAGGATTCAGTGAGTAGAGAAGGGATAAACATAGAACCCTGGGATCCTCAAAGAAAGAAATGCTTCTCACTATTGTTGGCTTCTCGAGTGCCACCTACTGCCTCACAGCCAGGTCTGGCTGCCTCTTTCTTTTCTTGCTGGGTAAGGTTGTTGAGGACTTTGGCTTGGCAGTGGGCCTCAGTGCTGTCAATCACCGTCAACAGGGCATCAAGAGACAGCAGGTGTGTTGTATAGAGCTGACCAGACACAGGGAAGGCATTCTGGAAAGTAAACAGATACAGGAGACTTGGGGTTAGAATACTTTTCCAAAAATCCTAAAACCGCCCGTAACTTCTACATTGCCTTGAGAAGATACCCTTCTTCTTCTTGTTCCCCAGCTCTCAAGTGTGCCATTCCCTATATGTAGCATCCTCACTACCACCAGAGAGATCTCCTTAATAAAGTCGTCTTTCTAGAGGTCAGTAGTAATGCTCAGCACCTTGGACAGCAGCTTGGTGAGATCTTCAAAGAGGTTGGAACAGTAGTAGTCACAATCATAGTTGATATAGAGCTCAGTGACAAAGCTGGGGATGTGCCAGAGCTGCACAGTGGCCTCCAAAGCCATCTCCTTCATCTCATAAGGCATCTTGGGGTTCTCCACAGTGATGATATCCATGAGCTTTTTGATGTACGTCTGACAGTAATCCAGTAATTGCCATTTGGGTGGGGAAAGGATTCAAGATAGGAAGAGACAAATTGGACAGGAAAAACATTAAACAGGAAGCAGACGCCTAGCCAGAAGGTATACATTAAGAGACACTTAATGGTGGTATTCCATCCCCTAAATACATCCCCCTTTGTCCTTCAGGATGGGGGAGGCCTGGCTCTCTACCTCGTACCTGATCCAAAACAAGTTGCCCATTGCCCTTTTTGTGCTCTCTGTGTGAGCCTGATTTGGTCCTATTCAGAGTCCCCTTTTGCAATTTAGTGGCGAAGCTAGCTTGACTTGCCTGTCTGTGTTGCAAAAGAACTGCAGACAGAAGAGTTGTACCCACTCATGGTGAGGTTACCTGCCAGTTCTCATATTCGGGTTCTCCCATTTTATAGCCAGCCAGGTTTCTCTGGGCACCTTTTAAGTTCTCCACTAAAGAGGAGAGCCAATGAACCAAACTATGGAGGCTAAAAGCACTCTCCTCAGAAGCCACCAAATCCCACTCCTGCAGCATGACAAAGCTGACCCGAATGAAGGTGCCATACATCTCCCTTTTTTTTTTTTTTTCCAACTTCAAGAAACTCACCTCTAATTGGAACTTGAGGTGCTCCCTCATGCTCTCAAACAGTAGGAAGCATACCCGCAGGGAAGCAGCATAAAGGTTCAGTCGCTCTACGCTGAGTAGCTGGAGATCACAGTAGGATGGGCTATTAGGTTTCTGAACCTGACTATGGCTCAACCAAGAGAAAGCAGGACAGCAAACTGTGGGAAGTTGTCACTAAGGTCATGTGCTCTGAGGGAACTCTGTATCTAGCCATTCCTATGTTTCCCTTTGGTTGCCAGAGTCCCCGGGAAACTACTGGAGTCCTCTTGACTATGACTACTGGTCAGTAGGGGAGGTAGGTTCTTTCCTGGGTCCTATACTCTTCACATGCATCAGCCAAACCTCCCTGTGTTCCCCTGGCCCTTGAAAGACCCTGAAAAAAAGCCAGGTGTTCGGAGTCCCTCTAGAAATTCAGTCTTACCTGGAGTAAGTGGCGGCACATCTCATCCTTGATGAGGCCCAAGAGGGTTTGGCACTGGGCTACAGGGGCTGACTCAAGAGCCACTGTCAGCAAATGCAGTCCCATGTGGATCATAACCTCTGAGTTGTGGCGGTCGTGTGGGTTGGTGAGGGAGATGAGGAATCGGAAGAGCTCACGGATGCAAGGAAGACCATAGGGGACCAAAGCTGTGCCTGGGAAAGGCCAGGAGGGAAGTGGGACTGCTAAGAAACAACTGGCTCAATCGCTTGGCCTAGCCTGCTCTGCATTATACAGGCAATTTCAGATAAGTGATTCTCTTCAGGAAAAAAATGTTTTTTTTCTGGGGCAGTAAGGAGACTAGTCTCACTTATTGAAGGGAATCAGAATTGATGATCCCACCTTTCTGTTAAAAGTCCCAAGCTTTCTATTCTTCCCTCTCACTTCCTATTGTCCACCAAACTCCCTCTCTGTGTAAGTTAGGCAAGGGTTCCATCCAATAGTCCTCTTGCTTGATTCCATTTCCTGACTAGAAAATGGCGTAGGACTTGGACCAGCAGACACCTTGGGTCTAAGATGGTTTAGGCTCAGACAGCTTAGTGGGTAGGATGGGGGAAGAGCCTGCCTGAGAGTACTCACCTTCTTTCTGAGAGGACTGTGTAAAGCGCACACCCCGGGGGTTGACGTAATCCATGTCATGGACAGAAGCAGAGTCAGAGTGGTCAGCAGGAGATGTGCACTCCTCTAATACTTCAGGGATGGATTCCACGGATGCTGACTGGGCCTTTTCCACATGGGCCCCTTCCTGCTATGACCAGTAGTGGGGAGGATATAGGAAAAGAGATGAGGCAAGAGCAATTGGAACTTATTTCTCTTAAGTATCTGTCCTCCAAGTGTTTCTAATGGACTGCAGGTGTAGGGCCAGCTCAGTGGGCTGTGAATCAATGCAAGATGGTTCAGGGAAGGAGTATGATGAAGGACTCAGAAAACATCACCTGAGGCATCAGTGACCTACAGTGACTAGAACCCCAGAGGCAACAGAGGCCCTCAGAAGCTTGGATTTAGATCATTAACTTCCAGAAAAAGCCATGGCCAGCATCCTCACCTTTGTCAAGTACTGCATGTATGTACAGCTTAAAAATCCTTTGAGCTACCTCTCACAGTGAGTCATGCTGTGGTTTTTCTAGGTAGCACAGCTAATTCTAGGAAACAGGGAAGAACCCGCTGCCCCAACCTTCTTTTGAGCCAAGGCCTGGATAAAGAGCCACAGCATCAAGCCAATTCCACAGTAGAAGACTAGACAGGGGTCTTTAGAAATCAAAGTCGTACCTGGGGGTCAGGTTGCTCAGGAACCCCTAGCTCGCTGCTGCCAGGCTCTGCAACTGTGCTGTACCCTGGAGAGCCAGGTTGCTCCAGGTCAGTGAGGTCCTCTTTGGAGGTGGTCTGGGAGGAGAACTCCAGGCCACTGTCTGTAGAGGGGCTGACCACTGCTGAGGCAGCTTCTGAACTTGCAGAGGAGATGGGAGTGGGTACATCTATGAAGGGCATGCCACCTGCCAAGCAAAGTGAGTGAGGCTTGAAGAAAAGAGACTCTGTGGGAAACACTTACCTTCCATGGTACCATTTGTTTGTTTGTTTTTCCTAGACTGCATATTAATTTCTGCATATGCTTGGTCTCTAAAGTAATCAGGGTCCCACTGGAAGGAGAACAACCTTAAGTCACTGTGGATTGCTAAATGGTCACAGTGTGATCTGACCTGGAGTTTTCCCTTTTTGCTCTCAGTAGAAAGACCACAGCCCCTCAATTAGTTGGTCTTCAATGTCAAAATTCCTGAGAGAGGAAGGAACTTTTCTTCTATTCTAATCAGAAGAAGCAGCTCAGGGTACTCACCAGTGAGGTTAGAGGATAAGGTGGTTCCACTGGGGGTGGGCAGCTCTGAACCTGGTGTGACTTTGGTCATATGGAGTGGGGGCCGGGGAGATCTCTTCTGTTTCTTCCACTTAGATGAATCACTCATGCCTCCCGCTCTCATTTTCAGCTGGAAATATCACACCTCATTAGTACTGGTATTCAAATTAAGATTGTATCCCTAGAAATCTCTTCTTTTAGTCCTACTGGTCCCTAGAAAATAGTCTATACCCCACATCTGTGCCACAGTTAGAATCTAGACCATCAGAGCACATTCCTATTCCTCTAACTTGCCTTCTACTCTTGCCACTTTAAAGGTCAGCCTGAGAGCCTCCAAGTGGAAGGTGACATTCTGGTTTTAGGCTAGTCATTGATAAGGCCAGCCCTCATACATCACTCTGATTCCCTGAATACTGGGTGGCAATCCTCAGTCCTCTAGATGGTGCCTGACCCTCTTGCAGAAAGCGTAAGGGCAGGGGGTCCTTTGCCCAAAGCTGCAGATCTTCAGGCCCTGGATCCCTGGGCCTTCCTCCTCAACTACCTGCATAGTAGCCTCCTACTCCGAGTTCTGATCCAACTGTGAGAGTCTACTCCTTCCCAGACAAACTCTTAGCTTTCCTATTACTTCATGAACTGGGCCTAGATCCTAACCATATCCCTTACTGTGGAATGTCTACATCAAATTGGTCAAAGGTCCTTCCTTGGAATTAAGGAAGGAGTGGCATCCCAGTTGATTTGTGGAGTTAAGGATGAAAGATCACGTCACGCTGCTGCTCCCAACTTTGGTATATAAATGAGACCTCCTGTCCTTCTCACTGTTGGTCTTTCTAGAAGCAACTTCATGCTTTCAGATGGTAAGGCTACTGATTTCTTGGACTCTTGCTCTATTCCATTTCCCTTCCTCTTGCTGCATTTCTCTCTCTCCTATAGCTTCCTTTTAGTCACAAAGGAAAACCTTTACTCCTATAGCTTCCTTTTAGTCACAAAGGAAAGTCTTTATCACCTATTGACTACTTTAGGGTATAAGTTTTCATGCATTTTCTCCACCCTAAGTTCACAGCTACTTTGTTTAAGCCCATTTCATTTTCTTAATCCTGATGCCTTCTCAATTACAGTTTGCATCCAGTCCTTCTACAGTTATATCAAACTAGTCCTAGACTGATAGACCATTCCTGGAATGGGCAACAGCAATTCTCTTCTAGGAACCATTAGAATGACTCTAAAAGAGAGTAGAAACAATTTTTCTCCCTGCCTCCTTCTAAAAGCTGAAAATACCCATATTATCCTTGGCCTATTCAATTCCTTCTGCTATTTGAAGGATAAGCCCCCCTTCCTCCCCCAAGCCCTCCAGAATCTGGACAACCTTTGATCCTTTGCTTAGAAACCACATAATTCTTCCTTCCATACTCATATCTCCACCCCTAAAGGAGACAGGCCCAACAGCTGAGCCCCACCTCCAGCTCTTAGTAACATAGCAACAGCCTCACATTGGATTTACACTTTTTGTCCCTGCATCTCCAAAATGCCGGCAGTCATATGCCTAGAATAGAGCTTCAAGTGCTCTGAGCACTGTGGTTAAGCAGGAACCAGGATGCTCCCTCCAGAAACCACTGAAGCCCAAAAGAAAGTTCTGGGGGTAAGAGTCAGTTAAACATGCAGATAGGCCAGAAGTCCAAAAGATCAATGAGGGAAAAGAGGAACCTCCTGGTTTAAACTGGAAACTGTCACTGAGCTCCAAAAAGCACTCACATCTGGATTGACTTGTGTGAACTATCTTTTCTCTCCAGGTGGCTCCCCAATATCAGGAATTCCAGGTAGTCCTACTTCCATGGAGAAGCCCAGTCACTGAGATTCCATCCCACACTAGGATCAGTCCTTCCTGTTTCCTTCTCTATCCTGTGCAGAGGTAGCTCTAACCTGATCATTTCAATGAATGCTCTCTGCCTCCTGGATGGAATAGGAGTTGAGAGGCTGCCAGTTCTTACAAATGTCTCAGTCCTTTAAAAGTATAGCCGTGCTCCCTGTTCTAAGATCCTAAGGTGGGCGGGGCAGGGGTGAGCAGTTCATGAAACTCTACATCACCTTATCCGTATAACATTTTATTTCCAAAGGACAATATAAGCTTTATAAAGAAAGGGCAGGTCCTAGGTTAATAATCATGGCAAAATGGTGGGTAGCCACTGAAGAGAGCTGCAACTTGAGACTAGGCAAGCACACAAGTGAAACTTGAGACAAGGCATGCAAAGCAAACACAGGCCTATGGACTGTCTAGTGCACACACACACACAAAACACACAGAGTTCTTTTTATCTTCAATGACCTGGATGTCTACAGCCACATCTCTAGCATGCACACTGTTATGAGAGCTTAGATAGCCCACACCTCCTTCTCTCCCTCTTCTTCCTGAAGCAGGGATATGGGGATTAGGGTAATCTTTAGCTGGCACCTCCGTTCTAAGTTCCCTTACTTCTAAAGGACAGAAGTCACCTTTGCAGATCCCAAAGTACTGCCAGTGTCCTGGGCTAACCTGGGACCTGGGTCCTTTTCATCCATCTAGAGTCCTAAACCTTAGAATGACCCCTTTAATGGTAACCAAGAAAAAAATGGCCCCAACTAGACAGACTACCCTTTCCCTCAAAACCAAGTTCAGGCATCCAGCTAGAATCAAGGACTGTGCTTAAGCTTTCTAATGCCAGCTCTGAGACAGGGAGAGGGCAGAAAAGGGAAGGGTCTTGTTTGACAGTTCCTCATAGTTCCCCTAGAAATGGTAGATATTAAGCCTCCCCACAAGACGTCAGCAGGACCCAGGCTCTCTTTCTAGGCTTACTACATAACGTATTATCAGTTCAAGGCTTCCTTCTGCCTTCAGGCAGCCAGATGCCCCACGAAAATTCCCAGCACTGCAAAGTTACAAACACATGCAGCTCTTCCAAAGCCGTGCTATGTTACAAGGGAGGGGTAAATTGTGCTCTACACAGTGGATATGGGACCCAGATGTTACATATAAAAAATACACATTTAAATAAATAAATAAAAAGGGGGTAAGGAGAGGGAGAGGAAGAGGGAGAGGGAGAGAGACCTTGAGGTTCTTAAAGAGTAGTACCCTCTCTAACTGGTTCAGGGCTTTGGTCTGCTCCCCACTACTTAGCTCCAGTTTGTTGAGGAGACATGGAGAAATCTGTGAAAGACAGGCAAACGAACGATTTAAGCAGAGTGAAATAAACTCAAACACACACCAACAGGGCACAGGGCAGGAATGGGGATGGATGGCAGGGGAAAGGGGAAGGTTATGTGCATGCACCAAACAGCCAAGGGTCATCTTCAAGGGCAGAACCTCTTAGGGTTGCAAGCAGAATCCTCATCAGAGGCCTGTGAAGTCCAGGGCTTCAGTTCAAGATAGAAAGAGGCCATTCTTCTGAACACCCTTCTTCTCCTAGCAGTTTGAGAACCTTCTGATCTGGAGTCAGACTTGATTTATCTTGTCAACAGAGGCTAGTCCAAGCATGAGCCCAGTCTAATCCAGTATTACGATGGGATTTGAGGTATAGCCTCTCTAGGCCTCCTATCTGCTGATAAGACTGGGCCCTGAGGGGATGGCAGGATTTTCATCTTTATCAACATACATTTTCAGCCCAGCCTGATGGGCCTCACCCAGTTTCCATGAAGGACTGGCTCACTAGCTTACATAGTGGGTCAACAAATATAGGCTGGAAAGGAAAGGTTGGGGAAGGAGAGGTACCTGGGAAAGAATAAATTTCTTGGTAAAGGAGCGATAGCTATTTCTAGATTCCAAGCAAACCTGTCTAGGCGAAAGTATGTTTTTGCTAAGCAAGGGTATCCAGGAAAATCTCTATAGTACAGAATTTGGGAGATCGAGGTTTGGATGAGGGATAGCAGGTCATACCTTCTTCATGTTGGTCCCCATATAGTTCTTGGGTTCTTCTTTAAACTGAGGTAACCTGTAAGATAGAAAATCCCATGGACTGTAATTAAGGATAATAACAAATCTTCCCCTTCATGCCAGCCACAGCCCAAAGATGCTCTGGGCCAGAGCAAGCTATCTCTTAGGAAAAGCTAGGAAAAGAAGCAGGCTTATTTCACCCTTTTTGGAGCTTCACTGAAGAGCCACAGAAATTGAGGGACCTGTGACACAGATACTTTCTAAAAAAGAAGGTAGTCATGAGGGAAAGGTGACTAAGTACCCTTGGAGTGTGGAGGCTCTTTTCATCTTTAAACTGACTCCTTTCTGCTTGTACTCCTTTCAGCAAGTATTGCTGAAAGCCATGATATGGGGAGAGGGCAGTCTATGAAAACCCCAGGAGACTGGGCATAGGGTGAGAAGTAAAAGGCAGGTGGAAGTTTTGAAATTAGTAAATTTGAACCTGAGAAGTAAGAAACAATTTGCAGCAGGGTCCAGAGGCAGACCTAGTCTGTAGATAATAAGGATTATTACCCGTGCCCCCTGCACTGGCAGCACAGAGCGTTAACCACTGGACCGCCAGGGAAGTCCCTAATAGACTATTTTTAAAAGCAATCTTAGGTTCACAGTATACTGATTTCTCATATAACCCTTGCCCAAACACATGCATAACCTCTTCCATTATCAATATCCCCTAGGGGAAGCTGTAAAGCCCTCGCCTCAGATCTTCTCAAAGTTGTCTACTGAAAGGAAGTACAGAAAACAGGGTGTTAGGCATAGTATGAAAAGGTCTGCTAGGCCCTAATTTGAGGGTCTTGACGAGGTAACAACTGTTTTGGTTTGTGGGGATGAGGGACTTTCACTGCTAAAATTGGGACAGTCGGGCAAACCAGGATTGTTGGTCACCCTAGACTTGGTCCTTCCTTACAGAAATCAGGCTGAGCTCTGGGAGCTCAGCAACCTGTTCCAGGCTCCCTTGTGTTTGGCTTCCTCTCTGGGTTCCCTTTCCCAGCTGCTACCTGCACAGAAACAGACACAAGTTTGGGAAGCAGAAGTTCTGTCAGCCTAGATCAAATAACCCTCTGCTTCCCCCTGAGGCCAAGCCAGCTGCCTCCTCTTTCTCCCTTGCTTGGTAACCCTGGTCCTAGAGAACCACGCCCATCCATAATCTCAGTGGCCTCTGATGTGGCTGTGGGGTTGGCCAGGTCCCTGAAGTGGCTGTGTGGAAGTAAGCAGGCTCAAGAGGCCTGGGCAGCCGGGCTGAAGCAAACAGCAGCAGGTTTACCTTGTGAAGAGCAGCTGCACCATGTCTACGAGAGTGTGCTCTGCGGATTTTCTCAATAACTCTGCACAGGCAAAAACAAATAACACAGGTGTCATTACTTGCCGTGCTATTATCAGGAGGCTTCTCAGAGCAGACTCCCCTCCAAACCTTGTTTACTAAGGATTATACCAAACTTATTAAAACCAGCTCCAGCTCAGCCTGGCAGCCAGAACATCACTGGCCCACTAGATGGCACTACTGAGTCAGGATAAAAAGGGGGAGCAATGATGTGTTCTCAGGGGTTGCAGGCTGGTGTCAATCCCAGAAACCTCAAGGGAGGGAGATTTGGTTCTGGGCTGAGTCATTCTGGGATCCAGCCCAATTCCTGCCCTGGCACAAAAAGCTAAGGTCTCTATTCTAGCTGCACAACAAATTGTCAAGTACAGAGACTCCTAGATCCCTATGGCTCCACAAGGTAGGTGGTGGAGGAGTCATGAGTTTTCCATTTCTCTGGGACTGAGGGACAGCATCCTGTATTCATACTCACAGATACTGGCCCCAGGAATGGTGAAGGGCCCAGTATTCAAGCACCTACCACTGAGCCTCATTTCAAAGCAGATCCGGAAGCAAGACTGCATAATCTCACACACAGATTCATTGGTTAGGTGGGCACCTACTGGGGTCAGCAACAGAGTCCGCAGTACCTATCAGGAAGAAAAAGGAGAGACCATGATAAACACGGCAGGCTGGGGGAAGAAGGGTGTACCTGAGGGGAGAGAAGCTGCCTCCTGTTTCTCTAAGTCTCCTACGGAAGCACTCAGGGGTGAGAAAGAGGTTAGCAAGAGCTGACCTTGCTTCAGTTTGGTGGGGGGTCTCCCAGGAGCTTGTCTTAGGAACTGTGTCTTTACTCTGCATGACCGCAACATAGTTCAGCACTCATTCCAGCCCTAGCCCACAAGCCCAATGGATGGATGGCACAGATACAGTCTGCCAGAGGTACAAGCCCATTAAGGGTTCCGGTATCTGATATCAATTCATTTAAAGCTTTTAATTATTTTCCTTAGAAAAAGCTTTTACTTTGGGTACTGGAGCTGCTTGTTTGGAAACAAGGTAGCTCTCTAAGCCCCAGTGGAGTCAAAACATAGCTTCAAGCTGCCATCAGGCTCCGGTAGGTAGAGCCAAAGGCACCAGGTCCTGGCCATTAGCCCAACTGCTCTTCCCCTCCATTTACCTGAAGGATTTTCATCAGGACAACCTCATCGCTGGCAGGATCTGTGCCCACAAAACGGGCGTGAGTGACAGCATCTGCCATGTTCTCCATGCCCTCTGCCGTGCCCTCACGGGTGGGATCTGCTCCAACAAGAAAGAAAAGATGTGTAGAGGAGAGACAGAAAAGCCAAGACGTCCTGTCTAGAGACTGTTTTGAGAGACTTTTGGTTTTCTCCTCTCCCAATTCCCTAACCCATGGCTTCCTGAGAATTTTTGCCCATAACTGGCTTTAATAAGCATCTCAGCACAAACTCCACTGTGTAAAAGTGGTTCTCAAACTTAAACATATATCAGAATCACTTGGAGGGCCTGTTAAAAATAGAAATTGCTGGGACTTCCCTGGTGGCGCAGTGGTTAAGAGTCCACCTGCCAATGCAGGGGACACAGGTTCAATCTCTGGTCTGGGAAGATCCCACATGCCATGGAGCAACTAAGCCCGTGTGCCACAACTACTGAAGCCTGCACTCTAGAGCCCATGAGCCACTACTACTGAGCCCACGTACTACAACTACTGAAGCCCACGCGCCTAGAGCCCATGCTCCTCAACAAGAGAAGCCACTGCAATGAGAAGCACATGCACCTCAATGAGAAACATGCGCACCGCAATGAAGAATGGCCCCCGCTCACTGCAACTAGAAAAAGCCTGCATGCAGCAATGAAGACCCAACGCAGCCAAGAGTGAATAAGTAAAATAAATAATAAATTTGTAGAAAGAAAAAAAAAGAAAGAAATTGCTGGTCCCACTCCCAGAATTTTTGATTTAGTAGGTCTAGCGTGGGGCCTGAGAATTTGCATTTCTAACAAGATTCCAGGTAAAGTTAATGCTGCTGGTCAGGGGACCACACTTTGGAAATCACTGGGGTAAAGCTACTCATTTCATAGAGGAAGGGCCTGGAAATTTGAGGTTTTGGCCCAGAGCAAGGTCCGAGTAGGGCCAGAGCTTTGAATGCCAAGGTTGCAGCCTTTCTCTTTTCAGATGTTCACTTTCAACACATCTCTCTCTGATTGCTTTTGGAATGTTGTGTTCAGGTGCAACTGAGGTAGGGGAGTAGGGGGAAGAAACGGACAGTCACTGCTGCCAATACTCATATTTGGGTGCCCATTACAGCAAATCAGAGAACTCTTCCTGCTTTGGTTTCATTCTTATTTAAAACAGTATGTCATGGACAAGAATCCTGTAACTAGCTTAACTAAAGATTAAGGAGAGTTAAGGGACAAACTAAACAGGACTGGAGGCTGGCAAACTGGGGAACAGGTGGGAGGGAGACTTTCAGCTGTCAGAGGGGAGAAGCTAGCTCTGACAATCAGCACCATGCTGCAAGCTAACACAAATGCTGCCAAGGAGGAAACTCTGCTCCCATTCATGACTTAAATATCCACAAAGAGGACTTCCCTGGTGGCGCAGTGTTTAAGACTCCGCCTGCCAATGCAGGGGACACAGGTTTGATCCCTGGTCCGGGAAGATCCCACATGCCGTGGAGCAACTAAGCCCGTGTGCCACAACTACTGAGCCTGCACTCTAGAGCCCGTGGGCCACAACTACTGAGCCTGCATGCCACAACTACTGAAGCCCATGCACCTGGAGCCCGTGTTCCGCAACAAGAGAAGCCACCACGATAAGAAGCCCACGCACCACAACAAAGAGTAGCCTCCGCTCGCCGCAACTACGGAAAGCCTGCGTGCAGCAATGAAGACCCGATGTAGCCAAAAATAAACAAATAAAATAAAATAAATAAATTTATAATAAATAAATATCTACAAGGAGTAGCCAAAGAAGTGACCTCCATCAAGGCTTACAAGGGTCCTGCTGAACTGCCTGGATTGTTCTTGAAAGGGGAGCAAAAGTAGGAAAAAAAGATAGGGACATGGGGCTTCCCTGGTGGCGCAGTGGTTGGGAGTCCGCCTGCCGATGCAGGGGACACGGGTTCATGCCCCGGTCCCGGAGTATCCCACGTGCCATGGAGCAGCTGGGCCCGTGAGCCACGGGCGTTGAGCCTGTGCGCCCGGAGCCTGTGCTCCGCAACGGGAGAGGCCACAACAGTGAGAGGCCTGCGTACCGCAAAAAAAAAAAAAAAAAAAAAAGATAGGGACATGACAAAGCTTTGTGAGCGACAGAGAAAAATGCTCCAGAGGTGGCATGGTGTAAGCTAGGAGAAACTCCTAGTTTTAAGTGTGGGAATTAGAAGAAATTCTTACATTTTCTCTTTCTTGGTACCTGAATACCTGAAATT
Source organism: Mesoplodon mirus (assembly GCF_964341445.2). Lineage (NCBI taxonomy): Eukaryota > Metazoa > Chordata > Mammalia > Artiodactyla > Ziphiidae > Mesoplodon > Mesoplodon mirus. Next base: position 203,988,326 of record NC_138977.1, on the reverse strand, counting down.
AATGGAGTTCCTGAGTTTGAAGCTCAGCAGATGGCTGAGAAACCAGAACATTTCTCTTGCCACAATAAGCCAGAAAACTTTCTTCAATTGTGAGTGGTTTTCATTTGTTTTCTTTTTTCTCTTCCATCCTAGTTAGTCTCTGACACCTAGTCAGACTCTCTTTGTCCTATTTACTACATGCCACTACTCAGTATCATGAGCGGCTACTTTAGAGGTCATGCAGAAGGAAGCCAATTTCATGATGATCTACAGTATAGAAGGTGACCCAGCTCCTTCTATGACACCAACTCTCCATGTTTCTCCCAATCAACACGGAAAATCCTATACTCTCAAGGGCTGTTGCCTGAGTCCTCTCTCACAGCCCTGCTGGACAGGGTCCTTTATTCAGGCCTCCAGGGTCCACAGAAGGACCTTTCCTTGTTCGGGAACTCCAGGACCTTCTCAGTGCTGTGTAGTGTTTCAGAGTTCCTAGTGAATGGCAGCCTTGCTCCCAACTCCTGGGGGTCTATTTCTTCTCCTCTTTCAGTAGTCTCTCTAGGTAAAGTGGTTTAAGCGCTACTGATCTTTTTAGCTCTTATCCTCTGAGCTTGAATGAAGTAGCAAAGTTAATTTTCTAAAAAGGTACGTACAAGTGACAGGTCCTTAGAACCACAGGCAGGGCCTCATAAGCCAGGCAATCAGAGGCACAAATCCTGATCTGGCAGCTGTGTGGGGCCAAACAAAAGGCTGGTCTTTGGAGTAGGATCTAAAATAACCCTAGATGCCTTGGGTCACAGGGCTGAGAGGTGGAGGGCAGTTCCTTCCAGAAGGGCAGCCTAAACAGAAGGTTGGCTCACTTAACAGACCTTGTCTTCCCCAGGACCCCTTCTTTAGAATCTCCTCCTTTCCTGGCCACCCTGGAGAAGACTGCAGGGAAATCTGCCAATCTCATCTCTTTTGCCTTCTGGCTTTCATACACTCCTTCCCGTTCCTATTCTCATGCCCACTGCAATCACCACCTCCAGCACTCTCTTTTCCCACCACAGGAAACTCCAGTGACCAGCTGGCCTGAGGTCTCCAATGACCAGCTTGTCTGCCAACCCCAGAAGGGGGAGAGAGTAACACTGACGAAAGAGCAGAGGGAAACGGCACAGAGGGCAGCTGCTGGAGGCCGTGAAGAGAGATGACCTGCAGGTGGTGCTCAGGGCAAGGCTGTAAGTAGCTGGGCCTGATTTTTGCTTAGGAGAAGTATGAAGCTAGGACTAGGGTGCCTGGAGAAGCTCATGCACCTAGAGAACCTAGCTGGCACCCAGGATACGTGCTCCCAATCCTGAATGCTTCAACTAAGCAAATCCAACTTTCTAGAAAAGATAAAGGGTTTTCTTGCCTTGAACTGAAGGTCATTTTCCTTTCTTGCTAGCTACAGCCTGAGCTTCCTCTTTTCCTGTCTCCCTACTTAGAAACAAGGACAGCTGCCTGTGTTCTATGTTCCTCACCCTTGCACATGGGCAGACAACAGGGGAAAAAAATTCGGTATTCTAAGTGACAAAACCAACTATAAAGGAATCCAAAAAAGACACCATAAACTAATTCAGAGATAAACAATAGACTGGATAAAATATCTGGACTAGATTGGGAGAAAATATTTGTAATACTGTGATAGACAATAGGTTAATATACACTATACAAAGAACTACAAATTGATAAGAAAAACAAAAACAACTCAATAAAATAATAGGCAAAGGAGAATAAGTTCAAATGTTCAGCCTCAAGGAAATAAAAACAACAAAATACCAGTTTTCACCCATCAAATTAGCACAAATAAAGAATATCGATAATATTCAGGGCTGGTGACAGAGTGGGGAAATGGAAACTCTCAAACCTACTGTTGGATGTGCAAATGATTTTAATCTTTTGGGAAAGCAAACTGGTAGTACATATAAAAATGTAATTTGCACATGGCCTTTAAACCAGAAATTTCAAGTTCAGGAATCTGTCATACAAAAGGAAAATTAATAATAAAGACATATGAACAAGGATGCTTATTTCAGCATTATTACTAATGGCCTGGGGCTTCCCTGGTGGCACAGTGGTTAAGAATCCGCCTGTCAATGCAAGAGACACGGGTTTGAGCCCCTGGTCCGGGAAGATCCCACATGCCGCAGAGCAACTAAGACCGTGCGCCACAACTACTGAGCCTGCGCTCTACAGCCTTCGAGCCACAGCTACTGAAGCCCGCGCACCTAGTACCTGTGCTCCGCAACAAGAGAAGCCACCGCAATGAGAAGCCCGCACACCGCAATGAGGAACCTGCGCACCGCAGCGAAGCGTAACCGCCACTCGCCGCAACTAGAAAAAGCCCACACACAGCAAAGAAGACCCAACGCAGCCAAAAATAAATAAATAAATAAATAGATTTATTTATTTAAAAAATAATAATGGCTTAAAATAAGTAACAACCTAAATATTAAATATTACTCAATAAGAGAATGATTGAGTGAACTGTATTATATCTATACTAGGGAAATTATACAGCTACCAAAAAGAAAAAAAAAAATCTTGCCAGGGACTGAGGGGCAGGGGAAATGCTGTATTATTGCTTAATGATTAGAATTTCTTTTTTGGCGTGATGAAAAAGTTTGAGAAATAGATGGTGGTAATAGTTGCACAACACTGTGAATGTAATTAATGTCACTGAATTATACACTTTAAAATTATTAAAATGACAAATTTTATATTATGTATATTTTATCACAGTAAAAAAAGAACATACAAACTTCCAGGTATAAGATTAATAAGTTCTGGGGATGTAGTGTACAGCATGATGACTACAGTTAACAATACTGTAATTGTATGTTTGAAAGTTGCTAAGAGAGATCTTAAAAGTTCTCATCACACACAGAGAAAAGTTTGTTTCTATGTGAGGCAATGGATTTAACTAAACTTATTATGTTTATCATCTTGCGACATATGCACATATCAAATCTTTACACTGTATACCTTAAACTGATACAATGTTATATACCTCAAAAAAACTGGAGGGAAAAGAATAAATCAGATGGATAATTATATCATGTACACCTAAGTTAATACTATTAAATGAGAAAATACGTAGCACATAATCCTATTTTTATTTCTTTTTTAAAAGAGGTGGAACTTTATATACATTTATACACATGTAGAAAAAGGTATAGGAAGGGCTTCCCTGGTGGCGCAGTGGTTGAGAGTCCGCCTGCCGATGCAGGGGACACGAGTTCGTGCCCCGGTCCAGGAAGATCTCATATGCCACGGAGCGGCTGGGCCTGTGAGCCATGGTCGCTGAGCCTGCGCGTCTGGAGCCTATGCTCCGCAACGGGAGAGGCCACAACAGTGAGAGGCCCGCGTACCGCAAAAAAAAAAAAAAAAAGGTATAGGAAGGTTCAAACCTGCCTGTTAATATTATTTACCTGAAGAAGGAGGAGAAACATTGAGAGAGAGAGACCATTAACTTTTCTTTTAGACACCTCTTCATTGTTTATCTTCTTAAAATAAGCATGCATTATATTTGAAAAATAACTTAAAAAATAAACCAAAATAAATCAAACCTCCAAGGGCACTATACCCTTAACTGCCTCCAGAGCACAAAGAAATCAGAGTCCCAAGGAAACCTCTCATTCCCCACTCTGCACAACCTGAGTCAATTAGTGTGATGAGTAACCAATAAACAATCCTATTTCTCGTCTACAAGGAAAGGGATGGCTGGGAAAAACTTTCCAGTATCACCAGCTCATTGCCTAAAGCCTGACCACTCCAGGAGAGGCAAGAAATGAAGAGCTGTGGTCATCCAACAAAGTCTGAGCTCTTACCTATGAGCGCATAGGACAGGAACTTGTTGACAGAGGTGAGTGCTAGTCCAGTGATAGGGCCAGTGGTATCTTCAGAGCGAATTACTTCCAGAAATGGACGAAGGAACACGTTGGGCTCAATTTCTGAGAGTTCTGCAAGAAAAGAAATGAGAATAAAGAGGCCATCTTACAAAAAGCTAAACCCTAGAAAAAGGCCCTTCTTAACTGTGCCATGAGGCTAGAGTTCTTAGTTGCTTGGGACAATCTTCCTCCCTCTGGATTATCTTGAATCAAACCCCAAACACTATGTCATTTTATCTGCAAAATTTTTAGTTTGTATCTCTAAAAGATGAAAAAGCTTAAAAAACCCACAGTATCATTACTATGCTTAAAAATTAACAATAAAATGGTTAAGATGGTAAATTTTATGCTTTTAATATACTTATGTATGTATACATATTTTTAAACCACAATTTAAAAATTAACAGTAATTCTTTAATATCAACAAATATTGCTGGGTCAATTATCCATGTCCATTTCACCACCTTCCCTTGGGGGGTGCACAGGTAAACCTCATCTTGAGTACAGCCAACGTGGCCAAAGAGATCCCAGGATGAGCTGCTTGCTGTCTTAGGTCTTTTGTTGTTATAGGTAAGGTCACTTCTCTTAGAGATAAAGAATGCAGCACATTACAGGAAGTTGAGGGGGAAACTTGAGGTTTATAGTCCCTTGCTGAAAAATAAGCTCAAAAAGAACAAAAGGCTGTGTTGGAGACAGTTTATAATCTTGCAAAGGTCCTAACCACTCTCTAGTCTCCTTTCTGTCTACAGTAAGCAGAGGGCTAACTGCCTTGAGATGCAGAGGCAATTCATAATCTTTATTTTACAGATGAGAAAAATAAGGCTCAGATAAGACACATGATTGGCTCCAAATCACACAGCTAATAAGAAGCAGAGCTGGGATTTGAACCCGGTCTATACATATGGTTCTAAAACTTGTAAAACCATTATATATCTATTCTACCTAATTATCAGCACATACTCCTAAATTTAGAAGGTTTCATTCCAGGTCTAAGAAGCTACTTTATACTGGACTTGCTCTGTACCCTACTATGCCCAGGGTTTAAGTTTTGTTTTTCTGCTGTGCTTTCATATCTCAGACACTAGCTCCCTAAAAGGCTTCCTAAATAGGCCAGAAAGATTCAGGGACTGGATAAGGGCTGCCCCACCTTTAGAGACAAAAGGAAGCTGGGTTTCCTAAGCACCTTCATTTTCATGCAAATGCAGGGAGCTTCCCACTCAATTCCTACCACCCTCCTCTTTGGGTAAACATTCCCTGGCCCCGCTGCTCCTCAGATTAATGCTTTAATTAATTGGCAGATTGGGTAGCATTTTCCAAGCTTGTCTGTACAGTGATCACATCAGCTGTATAAAACCTGCTTCTCATCCCCCACTACCCCCCCTAGAGATGTACAATCTGCAGAAAAAACCTAGAGAAAAACCTTTGTGTGTGTTTAAGATGGTAAAGGGTTGAGACGTAAGGAATAGATATATTTGGGAAAGCTGAAATAAAATACCTTTAAAAAGCACATTGAAAAAACTAAAGTCATCTAGTCTTGCTGCTTTAGGAACACAACTGTATTACATACGATTTGGTCTGTCATTTAAAAAATAGTCAGGTTTGGTATATTTGAGATATGAAAGTGTTAGATGGAAGACAAATCTTTGAGAGGTGGGATAGGGAACAGATTTTCTGAGCATTCACCCAGTTGCTTTACCTATACTTGCTTCATAGTCAAAGACTAGGTCAATTTTACACCCACCGTTTGACACTTCCAGGGCCAAGTGCATTCTGCCTCTTTTTGTTTTTTAAATTTAATCTGGTAAAACTGACTCTTTTTGAGTCCTATAAATTTTAACCCACACATAGGGTGTGGGCTCTCAAAGCCAAATGACTTAATGTACCAAAGCAGTAGTTTCTCTGCTGTGTTCAGTGGGCTTGAAATTGATGGAAGTATGGTCTGTCTCTGCAGGGCTGCTTCAACTGAAGATTTCTTTTTCTTTTTTTTTTTCAAATAAATTTATTTATTTTTGGCTGCGTTGGGTCTTCATTGTTGCACGTGGGTTTTCTCTAGTTGCGGTGAGCTGGGGATACTCTTCGTTATGGTGCGCGGGCTTATTGCAGTGGCTTCTCTTGTTGCGGAGCACTGGCTCTAGGTGCGCAGGGTTCAGTAGTTGTGGCACGTGGGCTCAGTAGTTGTGGCTTGCAGGCTCTGGAGCGCAGGCTCACTAGTTGTGGCACACGGGCTTAGTTACTCCACAGCATGTGGAGTCTCCCCGGACCAGGGCTCAAACCCGTGTCCCCTGCATTGGCAGACGGATTCTTAACCACTGTGCCACCAGGGAAGCCCCTAACCTTCTGCTTCTTAAGAGGAAAGAGTTCAACATGGCATTGAGAGACTTGGAGGGGACAGGAGTGATACTATACAGAGGCTTGGACGAAGTCCCACAGAAAACTCTCTGGATGCTCTGGATGTGACCCTCACATAATATACAATCCAGTCAATGGACAAGGAATCATTAGTCTCACTCCTACTAATAACCAGGCAGGCATATGATACCCAAGCTTATCTGTCAAATTAGATAGTTGGAATCTGACTGTTAAAATACATTCATTCCAGCACTTCCATTCTGTGAGTCAATACTTTATGGAAACTTAGTGATGGAAAACTAGAAGGGCTGGACTTTTTTTCCTTTTTAAAAATTCATTTATTTTATTTATTTATTTTTGGCTGCGTTGGGTCTTCGTTGCTGCAGGTGGGCTTTTCTCTAGTTGCAGCAAGCAGGAGCTACTCTTCGTTGCAGTGCGCGGGGGCTACTCTTCGTTGCGGTGCGCAGGCTTCTCATTGCGGTGGCTTCTCTTGTGGCGGAGCACGGGCTCTAGGCACGTGGGCTTCAGTAGTTGTGGCACATGGGTGCCATAGTTGTGGCTCGCGGGCTCTAGAGCACAGGCTCAGTAGTTGTGGCGCACGGGCTTAGCTGTTCCGTGGCATGTGGGATCTTCCCGGACCAGGGCTTGAACACGTGTCCCCTGCACTGGCAGGCAGATTCTTAAACGCTGCACAACCAGGGAAGCCCAAGGGCTGGACTTTTTAATGAGCCCACCAAGAACCTTCACTTTCACCCTCACTCCCCTACCCCTCCAAAAAAAGAGGATGATGGTATATAAAATTAACTTTCCCAAGAGAATTTGGTCTAGGCAGAACTGGAGTTTTGCCCTCTAGGTTCAACTGCAGATTCAACTCTACTGCTTCCTACGAATCCAGAAAAGAAAAATTTCTGGTGTTCTACCTCCTGGCTTAGCCTGCCTGGGGACAGAGGTTCAACTGTCTACATCTTCTTTGGAAGAGTAAGAAGAGCTGCCCGAGTCCTTCAGGGAAAAGATGCCATGATGCTGCTCATAGTGAGCAGGCTGAGTAATTTCACAACCAAGGAGACATCTGACACCCCTGCCAAGCAGCCAAAATTCCCGCCCTGGAAGGCTTTCAACCTCAAGGCACAAACAGTTCAGTAAACAGAGAGTGCAGATCAGGTAGAGGGGTGCTCTGAAGGTGACTGATTCATGTTCTAAGATGGGAAGTAAAAAAAAGGAATGGGTACAAGAAGGAGGGGAAATTCAACTCCCACTGGAGAAAGAACACTTGGGATCCTTCTAGGACTAGGCCACCTGCTGCTAAAATCAAGTCCAGGTCCAACTTCTGGCTAGTCAGTGCCCAATAAGAATAATCACAACAAGACTTATTAAACGATTTCTGGAGAAGCTGTAGGTCACTTCAACACAAAGCAAAGTGAAGCTCTTCAGAGGTTTCTTGGCGGTGTTCTGCTCATACTCTGCTCAACATCAGTGAACAGGGCTCTCAACTCCCTATATTGTGACATTAAAACAGGTAAGTCTCAAAGTGACTTTTGGCCTAAAGTCAGGTTGAGAATCTGCAGATGTCCCCCAAGTCTCCTATCTTCTCAGATGATGAGGTCACCTGTCCAAAAGGAGATGAATACTGACATGTTTTCTTTTTTCACATCAGAGCTGCCACCTTCTCTGACAATCTATGTCAAAGGCCTCAACATGTGGCATCATGCACTGCCCTTAGACAAAAGGGAACAATCTCTTCTCAGCACACAGGGGAGCAGTCACCATCCTCCCAGGAGGCTTGTGTTCTCCAGCCTGCAGCAGCCTTTTCTCATTTGGCCAACATTGGACTGGCACATTCCTGAGCCAAAATGCACACATAAGCTGCTTTCCCTGGTAGCAAGCTCTTTACTCCTGAGTGACTCTTATCAGGGGCGGTTGGGCATTCTCAATTGGATTACGCTGACAAGGAAAAAGTCCTGTGGTATATTATTTCAACACCATTTGGCTTCAGAAATGCTTGTCTCGACCCTTTTGCCCTCAGAGGCTACTTCTCCCTTCTTGCTTTCTAGAGGGTCACCAGCCTGCTCCCATCCTAGCTCTTCATCCTGCAAATATTGGCTCATGTTCCTGGAGACAGAATATCATCATTCACAAGGTAAATCATGTATTAACAGACTAATAAATCAGAGCATGATAAAAATATAAGTCTAGTTCATTTACCCCACTTGACATTTCTGTATCCAGAGACACATTACAGAATTTTTTGAGCATAAAAAGCTCTTTGGTTTTGGGCTTTTATGTCTATGCCTCCACATTCCATTTTAGGAGAAAGTGTTAGGTCCTCATATTCCCGCCCCCCTTTTTTTTGGCCGAGTCATGGGGCATGCAGGATCTTAGTTCCCCAACCATGGATTGAACCAGCATCCCCTGCAGTGGAAGCTCGGAGCCTTAACCACTGGACCACCAGGGAAGTCCAGGTCCTCATATTCTACTTCTTTGACTATGCTATATCTAGGAATACTTCTTGTAAAAGTCAAAGTAAGATTGAGAATGAGCTGCAAATGGAATTTTTGAAATACTGTTCTGTAGGAAAGAGCTGTGCTCTTCTTGGTCACTACAGGACATCAGGAGTAGTGGTCCAAAGGATGAGACAAACTAAACTTTGGTGTAGCCAGAAGCCTCTGGAATATCTGCCACACCTTTATTTCCAGCCTTGAATGGTCAGGTGGGGATTTAGGCTTGATTTCATGAACTGGCTTGAGAGATGGCTGCCAAAGGGCAGCTCTCAGAAAATTATCTAGTCCAGGCTTAAGGGTTAAACCCAGACAAGCCTTTGCAACCCTGCCCTATACAACAGGAGAAATGAAAAAAGAAATGCACTATGCCCAGTCTTGGTCTGTCACTAATTATGCGACCTTGGGCAAACACTTCCGTTCTTTGGGCCATAGTTTCCTCATCCACAGGGTTTTCCTGGGGAAGATGGTGGTGGTAGTACACAGTTTAATGAAATTCTTTAAGGCTCCCTTCAGATCCCCCAAATTTATTCTAAACGCAAAGTACAGTTTGGGAGTAAATAAGCATGAATGCAGACAGTCTGTTACAAAGGTAGCCTGGGGGAAAAGCAAGCCCAGTTTGTTTGTCTAAGCTCCTGACAGTGGATCCTCTTTTTTCAGCTCTCACCCAATAGTTTCCCAGATCTGTTTCCTATTCTCAAACAAATGCTTAGTTTCTCAAAGTGCCTTTAGACTGCAGTGGGGATAAGGAAGGGGATTGTCTTTGATATTATGACCCTTTAAGAAACAAAGTATGGTGATAACTTAATCACTACCACACCCAGGTACAAGGTGAGTTCATGGGTCCACCTAGGGCCTGCAGTAGGAGATAATGATACAAACCACCTTGCACCAAGAAAGGCAAATTATTTTCTAACACTTGGTCCTTTAAAAACCCTTTGAGAAGTATTCATTTTTCAGGCTGATTTCTCCCTCAAAGGCCAACCCAACCTGTTCTTATGAATCAAAAAACCAAACCTTAACTTTTACTCTAATTAAACATAAGCAAATCCTGAACTTACACATCTTGGGGTCTTACTGAAAGTCTGAAAATCCCAAGGATTAGAAATCATAATTTTATATCTTCCCTGAGCTGTCTTAGATAAGTAATTTGTAGAAGGTCATGTTCATGAGGTCCCAACCTAAGCCAGAGATGACATAAAAACTCCTCTCCTCCTCCGTAGATATCTGGCCCCCAAATGTTCAAGATGACCAGAAAGAAAAAGGTTTTCGGCATTTACATATGTTCTCTGGCTCAAACACCTTTTCAGGACCTGGGCTACCTCTGTCCCTATAGCAGGTCCGTCTCTCCTAAGAGAGAGGATAGAAAGAAGATGTATTTTTTTCAGATTGAAATCTCTGATATTGTATAGAGCCCATAGCAGGCTGCCTTCAGGCTGCTCCTGAAATTCTCACTTTTTTTTTGTGGTATGCGGGCCTCTCACTGTTGTGGCCTCTCCCGTTGCGGAGCACAGGCTCCGGACGCGCAGGCTCAGCGGCCATGGCTCACGGGCCTAGCCGCTCCGCGGCATGTGGGATCTTCCTGGACCAGGGGACGAACCGGTGTCCCCTGCATCAGCAGGCAGACTCTCAACCACTGCGCCACCAGGGAAGCCCTGAAATCCTCACTTTTATAATCTCCTCCTTGTTGAGTAGGACCACCCTAGTTTGCCTGGTATCAGATTTAGCCTACACTTTCAGAAGATAAGACAGGGACTTAAAGGCAGCATACACGTGGGAAAATAGTTTGTTTACTGCATGACTTTCTCCAATATGATACATAATCCTGATTGGAAGAGAAATGAGCTTCCCACCTTGGGCTCGCGGGCTCTAGAAAAAATGGGCATTTCTGCTAAACAGCCAGTTTAGCTTGCTGCTAGGAGCTGCTATCTACCACCCTACAAGAAGAATCCCATTCCATTGCTCAGGACAACAACCTTAATTGGCCTCTGACATCAGCAACAGCTACATACTAAACTAATTATCATATGTAGGTTATTTATTTTATCTTCCAGTAACCCTGAGAAATAGTATTACTGTTCCCATTTTATAGGTAAGAACACCAAGGCTCTATGAGGTAAGTGACTTGCCCAAGGTCATGCAGTAAGTGGAAGAGGTAGAATTTAAATCTGGGTCTGTTCTGGATTATGTTCTTAAATATTATACTATGCTATTGCTATGGGTTTACTATTAGATATATTAACTGCATGACATGGATGGCAAATAAAAATTTAAGACTTAACTATCCTAGAATTAAAGTTTCTTCTGCACCCATCCTCTTCCTAGCCAATGACTAAACACTGTTAGTTACTGATTTTAGTACTGCCATACAAATTAAGCTTCAGGTTTGCCCACGTTCCTTCCTAATCCAAGAGGGAAGAATGAGGCCCCTTTAACAAGGCTGGCAGGGCTAAATGAGGCCCATAGGGACCTCAAACATATCGCAGAGGCCCGAGGATAGACTGATCCATCTGTCTTACTGAGAGCACAAGTTTGATGCGTATCAACTCTAAACACCAGTTCTCTTCCTTCTAGAGGAAACTGGCACATATTGAAAGGAAAGCAATTAGGCTGTAACATACAGGCAAACCAGAGCTGCTGTGGTCCTTTACTCTACCTTGCCGTTTTCTGCATTCATTGTATAAGACCAAGACCAGGGGGCTTCCCTGGTGGCGCAGTGGTTAGGAGTCAGCCTGCCAATGCAGGGGACACGGGTTCGAGCCCTGGTCCAGGAGGATCCCACATGCCACAGAGCAACTGGGCTCATGTGCCACAATTACTGAGCCTGCGCTCTGGAGCCCACAAGCCACAAGTACTGAAGCCCGTGCACCTGCAGCCTGAGCTGCACAACGAAGAGTAGCCCCCGCTTGATGCAACTAGAGAAAGCCGCGCAGCAACAAAGGCCCAATGCAGCCCAAAATAAATAATAAATAAATTAAAAAAAAAAAGACCAAGATCAAACTTAAGCAGGCAATTTGAAAGCCCAGGAGAAATTAAAAACTCCTGTTGCTATACTTTTTAAAACAGGACATTCACCCCAGCTTTATGCAGTCATTACACTTGGAGCAACTTTTTCAATCCAAATTCCCCTCATAGTCTAGTAAAATATTTCACTGTTCGATGGCAGCAAGAAGACAATTATAGGTTTATCACCAATTACCACCCTGTCAGGTCTCCTTTAGGGGCCCTGAAGGGAAGTAAAAGGAAATAAAAAAGAACTAATTTCTGAATTGACATTAACAAAGTCTACAGATGATGGAAAAGACTGAAGGGTTAATAGCCAAAGCTTTTGGAGATGAGTAAGAGAATCCCTAAAGAATATCAATTATGGGACTAGTAAGCAACTCTCCCTGTTCCTTAAGTGTACAGAATCCTATTTATTCACATTTATCCAGAAGCTGGAAATGCTTTTTTACAGCAGCATATCACAAATTCTTAGTGACAATTAAGTCTGAGGAATCTTATTCAGCCTCAGACACCCTTTGTGTTAACAAGCTCAAGAAGTTTATGATAAGAGACATTTCCCATCTCATTGATGAGGAAACAAAGGCATCAAAAATATAACCAGTAAGGGCCAGGACAAGTACCCTAACCACTTGCCACTGCTGCCTCTAAACACATGACTGTAAGCTGGAGAATGAACAAATAAAGTTTATAGGAGCAGCAGTACTCTAAGAAGTCATATGTTATTTGCTCTTAAAGGTGCCCAGAGAACCTTCAAAACAGCTGAATCTAGAGGAGCAATCCTGAAAGGGTTGGGAAACAACTTTAGAAAACATAGGACAGAACCCGGGTTCAGCCAACACCTGTTTCCCCAACAATATCTGTCTCTCTCTGTCTCTCATTTTATCCCAACCACACACAATACAAAAGCTGTATTATTCTGGTAAAGTTGCATTCCAGCCCAGAATGCGCAGTTAATGTTTTTTACAGCCCACATGCCTCCTTGTGATGGATGGCCATTTTATAATGAAAAACTTTATGCTCAATCAACTTACAAATAATGAGTGTTCCATTACATTGCATTAAAAACAAACCCAAAATCAGAAAGACCCAGAAAGAAACAAGGAATAGGAACAAAGGTGATTGCTGGAAAGTGAGGAGGAACTCAAGAGAATTCTCTGTAACTCCTTCAATCCTAAAGAAGATACAGTCCTAAGGAGAATTTGGTATCAAAAAAGGCATTAATTTCAACAAATGCTGTTGGGACAACTGAACATCCATACGCCAAAAAAACCCTCTACTTTCATCTAAACCTCACGTTACATAAAAATTAACTAAAAATAGATCATAGATGTAAATGAAAAGCATAAATCTGCATACCTTTTAGAAGAAAATATAGGAGAAATCTTTGTGACCTGGGATTAGGCAAAGAGTACTTAGATATGACACCAAAAGCACAGTGCACAAAAGAAACAAATTGGTACACTGGACTTCATCAGACATAAAAATGTCGGGGCTGCCCTGGTGGCACAGTGGTTGAGAGCCCGCCTGCTGATGCAGGGGACGCAGGTTCGTGCCCCGGTCCGGGAGGATCCCACGTGCCGCGGAGCGGCTGGGCCGGTGAGCCATGGCCGCTGAGCCTGCGCGTCCGGAGCCTGTGCTCCGCAACGGGAGAGGCCACAGCAGTGAGAGGCCCGCGTACCGCAAAAAAATAAATAAATAAACAAATAAATAAATAATAAAATGTCTGCTCTAGAGACATACTAGAGAGATGTCTATCTCTAGAGAGATACGGTTAAGAGACTGAAAAAACAAGCTACTGAAAAAACAAGCCATAAAAATTGTATAATTATAATTGTGATTGTAAGAAAGGACTTGAATCCAGAATACACTTCTTTAAGTTTCTAAACTCAACAGTAGGAAAACAAACAACTCCATTAAAAAATGGGCAAAATGGGGCTTCCCTGGTGGCGCAGTGGTTGAGAGTCCGCCTGCCGATGCAGGGGACACGGGTTCGTGCCCCGGTCTGGGAGGATCCCACATGCCGCGGAGCGGCTGGGCCCGTGAGCCATGGCCGCTGGGCCTGCGCGTCCGGAGCCTGTGCTCCGCAGGGGGAGAGGCCACAGCAGTGAGAGGCCCGCCTACCGCAAAAAAAAAAAAAAAAAAAAAAAAAAAAATGGGCAAAAGACTTGAACAGATGCATCACCAAATGGTGTTCGATGTCACTGGCCATTAGGGAAATGCAAATTTAAACCACTTGAGGTACCACTACCTACCTACTAGGATGGCTTAAATAAAAGTACTGAAAATACCAAGCACTGGAGAGGATGTGGAGAAACTAGAATTCTCATTTCTGGGAATGTAATGTGGTATGGGACTCTGGATAACAGTTTGGCAGTTTCTTAAAAAGCTAAACATACACTTACTCTTTGACCCAGAAATCCCACTCCTGGGTGTTTATCCCAGAAAGATGAAAACCAATGTTCTTCACACAAAAACCTGTACACAAATGTCTGTAGCAGCTCTATTCATAATGGCCCCAAAATGGAGAAGCCAAACGTCCTTCAGCTAGTGGATGGATAAGCAAACTGTGGTACAGACATGCAATGGAATACTACTTGGCAATAGAAAGGGAAAAAACTATTGATCTGGGCAGCAGTTAGATGAATCTCAAAGGCATCATGCTGAGTGAAACAAATCAGTCTCAAAAGGTTACGTACTGTATGATTCCATTTATATGACCTTCTTGATAAAACTATGGTGAGAGAATAGATCAGTGGTTGACGGGAGTTAGGGGTAGAGGGATGGTGTGACCACAAAGGGATAATAGAGGGAGTTTTCTGGGGTGGTGAGACTGTTGTGTATTCCAATTGCCACAGTGGTTACATGGATCTATGTGTGTGTTAAAATTCACAGAACTGTATACTAAAAAAAGTCAATTTTACTATATGATAATGAAAAAATTTAAGTATTGAATCTTAATATACAAATCTCAGCCTAGTTCACACCAAGAATGGCATTCACATCATGCAGCCCAATAGCAGGCCCTGCCTTCTAAGACTGAGGTCTGAAGATACTGAGATTATGTTTAAGGGAATGTCCACCTATGAATGTGGACCTGAATTCAGAAACGCCCTTTCCCCTCAAGGGTTGTGGAAAGGCTAGACTGGCATGGGGAGCCCATTTCTTCTCTCCCTGGGCCCTTCTAACCAATAGTAGAAAGAATTTGTTATTGGAACTTGTTCTTTGAAATCTTGAGTTGAGGACTTCCCTGGTGGCGCAATGGTTAAGAATCCACCTGCCAGGGGCTTCCCTGGTGGCGCAGTGGTTAAGAATCCACCTGCCAGTGCAGGGGACACAGGTTCGAGCCCTGGTCCGGGAAGATCCCACATGCCGCGGAGCAGCTAAGCCCATGCGCCACAACTACTGAGCCTGCGCTCTAGAAGCCGCGAGCCACAACTACTGAGCCTGTGTGCCACAACTACTGAAGCCCATGTGCCTAGAGCCTGTGTTCTGCAACAAGAGAAGCCACCGCAGTGAGAAGCCCGTGCACCACAATGAAGAGTAGCCCCCACTCGCCTCAACTTGAGAAAGCCCGTGCGCAGCAACGAAGACCCAACACAGCCAAAAATAAATAAATAAATAAATAAATTAATTAATTGATTGATTGATTTTTTTAAAAAAAGAATCCACCTGCCAATGCAGGGGACACGGGTTCGACCCCTGATCCAGGGAGATGCCACATGCTGTGGATCAGCTAAGCCCATGTGCCACAACACTGAGCCTGTACTCCAGATCCCGCGAGCCACAACTACTGAGCCCACGTGCCACAACTACTGAAGCCTGCACACCTAGAGCCCGTGCTCTGCAACAAGAGAAGCCACTGCAATGAGAAGCCCACACACCGCAATGAAGAGTAGGCCCAGCTTGCCCCAACTAGAGAAAGCCCGCGCACAGCAACGAATACCCAACACAGCCATAAATAAATAAATAGATTTATTTAAAAAGAAAGAAAGAAATCTTCAGTTGAAGCAGCCGTGCAGAGACAGATCACACTTCCATCAATTTCAAGCCCACTGAACACAGTAGAGAAACTACTGCTTTGGTACATTAAGTCATTTGGCTTTGGGAACCCACACCCTAACCTTCCGTTCCTTGCTTTTAACCCTTGGCCCATGAGAATTAGTTCCCTAAGACCTAGGTAAGATAGAGGCATTAAAAATATAGAGGAAGAATTTTACCAGGGCATACTTTATTTCCCATAATATTTGACACAAAGGATACCAAATCCTACCTGGCTAAAGGCCCTTGGCAATATTAATGTTACTAAGGGAAGTGCTGATTTCTCCTGCATTCAGCTTCAAGGAGAAGAGATGGGGATAAAAAGCAAGGATGGGAAGGGACTTTCATCTGCCACAAAGACTAATGACCCCATGCTCAAGAAGCATTTGGGCCACCAAAGGCCCCTCTCCTACATGACGATGTTCATTTACCTGCTTCAAATGTATCAAAATGTATCAAGTCACAGTACATACATTATTACATAGCCATGTCCTGAAAAATCTCTAATCCAGCACCCATTAAATTAGGTCTGAATTCTGCTGGCCAAGCCCCAGCCTCTCAGGGGGCTGGCATCAAATAGGGAGGCTGGAGTAGGGTTTCAAACACCTGTTTCAGCCTTTTAAGTGTCTGATTCAGGCCACTGTGCTCTGGCAGCAGGGACCCTGATGATGTGGGTTCTCTTCTCCTGCCAAATCATCAACTTAAAGAGCCTAGCCCCCCAGAGGAGGAAAAGATAGACTGGTGCGGGGGTTACAGCCACTTTGAAGAAATGTTTCTTTTAAAGTTAAACACACATCTATGCTATGATCCAGCAATTTCACTCAAGTATTTATCCAAGAGAAACTAAAATATACGTTCACAAATAGACGTGTATTATGTTTATAGCAGCCTATTCATAACAGACAAAAACTGGAAACACTCCAAATGTTCTTCAATAAGAAAATGAGTAAATTCTCTTATGGTTTACCATACAGTTCAATATTACTCAGTAAAACAGAATGAATCAAAACCAAAAAAACCAGTGATACATGCAACATGGATGAATTCCAAAAACATGCTAAGTGAAAAGAAGCTAGGAACAAAAGAGAATATCCTATGTGATTCCATTTATAGGAAATCCAAAACCAAAACTAATGCATGGTAATAGAACACAGAAAGTGGTTTTGTGTATGTGTGTGTGGGTTAACTTAAATGGGGCATGAGGAAACTCTCTGGGATGATGAAAATGTTCTATATCTTTTTTTTTTTAAGGTGGTTACTGAATTTACACAATCATCAAAATTTATCAACTGAACACCTAAGGTCTGTGTATTTCACTGTATGTTAATTATACCTCAATTTAAAAAAAAAAGAGAACTGAGGGGGCCTGGGGTCAGCCTCTCCTACTTGGCATTATTTAGGAAAATGAAGATATAGAAGAGAAGAAACAAATTTGCTTCCCAACTCACCATTCTGGGAGCAGAGGCTCAACAGCCAGCTGAGCTGCCACCTCAGTAACCCTTGGGCAACCTTTTGGGAAAGAAGAGATTTTCAGGTGGTAACTGATATACGCTTAATGGGGCCCTGTTGTTCCCCAAAGGGGTGTCACTGAAATGTCTTCAACAGTGTTTACTTCCCCATTGTTAAAAGTATAATCAGGGTTTAATTTAGAAGAAAGTTCACATGTAACAAAAGTTAGGCCCTCAGTACTTAAAATTCAGGGACTTCCTTGGTGGTCCAGTGGTTAAGGCTCCGCGCTTCCACTGCAGGGGGCACGGGTTCAATCCCTGGTTGGGGAACTAAGATCCCGCAGGCTGCAAGGGTGCAGCCAAAAAAACCCAAAAAACAAAAAACAAAAAAAAACCATTCAGACGGTCTTAAAAAACCATTACATTATTATAACCATAGTAATAGACAAGTCAGAGCTCTAGTTCCAGAAATGTCACCACTCTGTCATGACACCTTACACAAGACATGACCTCTAAGCCACAGATCCTTCTCAATAAAATGGGCCTGGATGACCTCTATGTTTCACTTTAGCTCTGCCACTGTATGATTTTAATACTCTTATAAGTTCATATGACCACCAGGATCAGATGGGGAAGGCAAGCCTTGTAACCCTTCTCAGCATTGTTATAGAGACTCATCCTTTATTTTAATGAGGACACCCCCAGAGGGATTCTGCATTTCATGTGAAATGATTTCTCCCCTCTAACACACAGAGTTAGACTCAAAGAGAACAGCTTACAGCTTAGGATGTGAGGCACTGCTTACACGGCAAACCCAAGGTGGCACAGGATAAAAGAAGAGTAGGTATCCTCAAAATCCAGTGGGAAGATTGAAGAAGAAAACAAACATATATCAAGTGCCTCTTATATGCAAGGTATGCATTGTACTAGACTCCTCGCATACATCATCTTGTTTAATCCTCACAAGAACCCTGTAAGACAAGTTTTTAATCTCTAGTTTACAGATGAGAAATAGAGGTTCAAATAGGTCAGGTAACTGCCAAGACAACCCAATGGTAGAGATGGGATTTGAACCCAGGTCTATTCAGCTCCAAAAGTTATGCTTTTTTCCACAACCATTTGGCAGGAAATAAGTTGGAGATCCTACATCTCCAAGGGGCCCTATCACTTTCTCCTTCTTGTAAATAACACATTTCACACATCTCACATAGCCCTTGGCACTATGCAGAAGAAAGGGTTAAACCTACAGTTAGGAAGAGGAAATTCCCTGGAAAATTGAAACACATGCTGTGGCTCTGACTAAATTTCACACCCGTTCTGTTGAGCAACATCCATACTGTGTGAGAAAAGATTCCTTCCCCCTCACCCCGACCCCATTCTTTATTCATTCTATCACCTGCTGCCTTCCTTCAGACTAAGCTGAGGGGGAGGAAGGGAGGAAGACTATATATCTTTGCTTGGTGCATATTTAAGCCAGAGGTTAGTA
This sequence comes from Mesoplodon mirus, assembly GCF_964341445.2. Classification (NCBI taxonomy): domain Eukaryota; kingdom Metazoa; phylum Chordata; class Mammalia; order Artiodactyla; family Ziphiidae; genus Mesoplodon; species Mesoplodon mirus. The sequence goes on along the minus strand of NC_138977.1, from coordinate 203,969,620 downwards.
AACCCAGGGTAGGAAGGAGTACTGTGTGAAAAAAGAAAAGGAAAAACACTTTCTCACTTCTACTTGGGACTAGCATAGGAGGGAGCTCTTATGATAGGCCATAATGAAGAAAGGGGTTGGACTTCTGCTGGGGAGGAAAGGGGAGGCTGTTCTTCCTGGAGAGCAGGCAGAATTCAGGAGAACAAGGCCAATTTACACCTGTCCCCTTATCTGGTATTTCATGCTCAAGTGAACACTGAATTTCTGTCCATGAGAGTTATGCCTCACCCAGGAGAGCAAATGGGAAGGTGGAAACAATTTTTTTCCCTCTGCTACCCCCTTCAACCAGATTCCTACTTCCAGTACCAAATAACAATGGGTATAGTTATTTGGTACTGGAATTTGACTGGATATAAGATACTTGTGGGAATGTAAGAGCCTAGGGTAGCTACTTGGTATAAAAGAAGGAAGAAAAGAAAGGTAAGGACAAGTGAACAAATGCCATTATGATAATCTCCAAAGATAGTCCCATACAATGCCACCCCTCACATGCCCTTCCTCCAATCAAAAGGTAGAGCTTATGTCTGTTCCCCTTGAATCTGGTCTGTGACTGCTTTAACAGATACAATGCAGGGGAAGTGACAATCTGGGACTTCTGTGCCCAGGCACTAAAAAGGCTTTGAAGCTTCTATTTCTTCCATTTTGGTGATGTGAACTGCCATGTATTGTACAAAGTCTAAGCTACTCTGCAAGAGAGAGAAGTCATGAGGGAAAGCCCTGGAGACTGAGGCATCATGTCAAAAGAAGCCACGTGGCACCAAACATCCGAGCCACAGTCATAGCTGACTGCAACCTCAGGAGAGACCCCAAGTGAGACCATTAGAAGAACTGCCCAGATGAGCCCTAGTCAACCCATGGAATTATGAGATATAATAAAATGGTTGTTGCTTTAAGCCATGACACTTTGGAGTGGTCTGTAATATAGCAACAGATAACTGAAACAGCTAGCTGGCTTTTGTTACAAAATGAAGCTAGTAGTTCTTTTGTCCTGGGTATATAGCATAAACTGTATTGCAGAAATAAGGAAAATCTACCCAGTTTTAGTTAAAAGGAATTTATACGGGGGGGAAATCTCATTCCACTAGCAATTGAAAATAAAAAATACCTAAGAATAAGCTTAAGAAATTTACATAAATGGGGGAAAGAAGAACCTACAAATTTTACTAGAGTCACAAAAGAAGTCTCGAATAAATGTGGAAGACAAAACATATTCCTGGATAGGGAGGCCAAATATATTATAAAAATGTCAAGTCTCTCCATATTATTATTCTATTTATTTATTTATTTATTTATTTATTTAGGGCTGCATTGGGTCTTCATTGCTGTGTGGGCTTTCTCTAGTGGCAGCGAGTGGAGGCTACTTTTCGTTGTGGTGGGTGGGCTTCGCATTGTGGTGTCTTCTCTTGTTGCAGAGCTTGGGCTCTAGGTTCGTGGGCTTCAGTAGTTGTGGCTCGTGGGCTCTAGAGTGCAGGCTCAGTAGTTACGGTGCACGGGCTTAGTTGCTCTGCGGCATGTGGGATCTTCCTGGACTAGGGCTCGAACCCGTGTCCCCTGCATTGGCAGGTGGATTCTTAACCACTGCACCACCAGGGAAGTCCCTCCCCATATTAATTTACAGTTTTAAATCAAAATCCCAATGGGAATTTTTTAAAGAACTTGAGTAAGTGACCCTGCACTTCCTGTGAAAGAATAACCAGATAAGGATAGCCAGAATATTTTTAAAAACAACTAATGCCAGAAAATATGCAGTATCATTTTAAAATGAATTATAAAGCTATAACATATAAACAAGTATAATACTAGCAAAAGAATAGGTAGGACAATATGTAGTACATGATATATGATAAAAGAATATTCAATAAATGGTCCTGTAACACATGGTTAATTATCAGAGAGTAAAAGTTAAATTCCTGTTTCACTCCACTTGACAAAATAAATTCTATCTGATTAAAGGAAGACAATAATTAATTCACTGAACAAATATTTATAAGCACCAACTGTGTGGCAGTCACTGGGCTAAATAATAGAAATGCCCTCATGGGGTTTCCTGTGTAGTGGAACAGAAAAACATTAGGGCTCACATAAGTATTATGAAGCCAGGTGCTAAAGACTGTTCAAGAGTTAAATATAAAAACTGAAACATATAATAGGTAGAATAAAGTGAACTTATATGAAGGGAAAGGCAAGTAGTTATAAGATTCATCAACATATTCTTAGCAGAAGAAAAGGAAATGGAAGTAGAGCTGAAAAGGCTGAATACCAAGTGCCTTTAGAGGGAAGCACCAATGAGAAACAAGTTCTGAAATGGAAGCACCAGGTGGAGGGTGAGAAAAAAGGAGGGAAGAACAGAAAAAAATGGAAGAAGAGGAAATCACTGAAGAACTAATATAAGATCATCTCCTAAATGATACAATTTTCCTAGATCAAAAGGACCCTCACTAAGAACCTAGCACAATGAATAGAAAGACATCCACATCAAGTGTTTTAGAACAATGGAACAAAGAGATTGCAAAAAACTTCCAATTCAAACACAAAGGACTGAGAATCAACATGGCAACAGACTACTCAAGAGCAACACTGGAAATGAGGAGACAAACAAGCAAAGCAGGGGTGGAGTCAAGATGGCGGAGTAGAAGGACACGGAGTTCATGACTCCTTGCAACCAGGGCACCTACTAGGTGCTGGAGAGGGACCTTGGACACCTAAGAGGACGGGAGGATTCCCCACACGCCCGGGTAGGACGTTGTGAGGGAAGGAGTTGGGGAGGAAACATGGAGGCAGGATGGGACTGGTGCCCCTGAGGGGCAAACGGGGGAGAGGAGGAGCTCCCATGCTCAGAGGGGCCCACTCATGGCGAGGGAATCAGCGGGGACGGGGAGAGACCTTCAGGGGATCGGGGAATCAGAGGGGAATGAGGTCAGCATCTTTCCTTTCCCACTCGGACCCCAGGCCTGAAACTCTGCCTTCTGGGGCCCCCTCTGGGCCGTAAGTCTAAGCTCCCCACAAAACCCCAGGCCAGGGCCATTTCCAGGCTTTTTTTTTTTTTTTTTTTTTTTTTGCTGTTGTGGCTCTCTTTTGCTTTGTTGTTATTTCATTTTTATTTTTTCTAACATATTTTTTATTTTTCTAATCTTATTTTATTTTTTATTCTTTGTTACTGTTCTGCTTCTTTTTGTTTGTTGCCTTTTTTTTTTTTTTGCCATGCTGTGTGGCTTGTGGGGTCTTGGTTCCCAGGCCAGGGATCAGGCCTGAGCTCCTGTGGTGGGAGTGTTGAGTCCAAACCTCTGGACTAACAGAGAACCTTAGGCCCCAGGGAATATATATATATATATATATATATATATATATATATATATATATTTTGCAGTACACGGGCCTCTCACTGTTGTGGCCTCTCCCGTTGCGGAGCACAGGCTCCGGACGCGCGGGCTCAGTAGTTATGGCTCACGGGCTTAGTTGCTCCGCGGCATGTGGGATCTTCCCGGACCGGGGCACGAACCTGTGTCCCCTGCATCGGCAGGTGGACTCTCAACCGCTGTGCCAGCGGGGAAGCCCTACCTCCAGGGAATATTAATCGATGTGAGCTCTCCCAAAGGTGCTCATCTCGGCACCAAGACCCACCTCCAACCAACTGCCTACAAACTCTAGTGCTGGATGCCTCAGGCCAAACAACCAGCAAGAAAGGAACACAGCCCCACCCATCAAAAACAATGAGATGACAAAAAAATACCTTACAAGACCAAATAAATGAAGAGGAAATAGGCAACCTACCTGAAAAAGAATTCAGAGTAATAATAGTAAAGATGATCCAAAATCTTGGAAACAGAATGGAGGCATGGAGCAAGAAAATACAAGAAATGTTTAACAAGGACCTAGAAGAACCAAAGAACAAACAGTGACGAACAACACAATAACTGAAATGAAAAATACACTAGAAGAAATCAAAAGCAGAATAAATGAGGCAGAAGAACGAATAAGTGAGCTGGAAGATACAATGGTGGAAATAACTGCTGAGGAGCAGAATAAAGAAAAAGGAATGAAAAGAAATGACAACAGTCTCAGAGACCTCTGGGACAACATTAAACGCACCAACATTCGAATTATAGGAGTCCCAGAAGAAGAGAAAGAGAAAGGGTCTGAGAAAATGTTTGAAGAGATCATGGTCAAAAACGTCCCTGACATGGGAAAGGAAATAGCCACCCAGGTCCAGGAAGCACAGAGAGTCCCATATAGAATAAAACCAAGGAGAAACACACAGAGACACATATTAATCAAACTAACAAAAATTAAATTCAAAGAAAAAATATTAAAAGCAGCAAGGGAAAAGAAACAAATAACATACAAGAGGATCCCCATAAGGTTATCAGCTGATTTTTCAGCAAAAACTCTGCAGGCCAGAAAGGAGTGGCAGGATATATTTAAAGTGATGAAAGGGAAAAACCTACAACAAAGATTACTCTACTCAGCAAGGATCTCATTCAGATTCAATGGAGAAATAAAAAGCTTTACAGACAAGCAAAACGGAAGAGAATTCAGCACCACCAAACAACAAATGCTAAAGGAACTTATCTAGGTGGGAAACACAAGAGAAGAAAAAGAACCACAAAAACAAACCCAAAACAATTAAGAGAATGGTAATAGGAACATACATATTGATAATTACCTTGAATGTAAATGGATTAAAAGCTCCAACCAAAAGACATATACTGGCTGAATGGATATGAAAACAAGACCCGTATATATGCTGTCTACAAGAGATCCACTTCAGCTTCCTTTGGTGCAGTGGGTTGAGAATCCGCCTGCCAGTGCAGGGGACATGGGTTTGAGCCCTGGTCCAGGAAGATCCCACATGCCGCGGAGCCACTAAGCCCTTGTGCCGCAACTGCAGACCCTGCGCTCTAGAGCCCACGAGCCACAACTACTGAGCCCACGTGCTGCAACTACTGAAGCCCGTGCATCTAGAGCCCGTGCTCCGCGACAAGAGAAGCCACTGCGGGCCTCCCTGGTGGCGCAGTGGTTGAGAGTCCGCCTGCCGATGCAGGGGATATGGGTTCGTGCCCCGGTCTGGGAGGATCCCATGTGCCGCGGAGCGGCTGGGCCCGTGAGCCATGGCCGCTGGGCCTGCGCGTCCGGAGCCTGTGCTCCGCAGCGGGAGAGGCCACGACAGTGAGAGGCCCGCATACCGCAAAAAAAAAAAAAAAAAAAGAAGCCACTGCAATGAGAAGCCTGTGCACCACAACGAAGAGTAGCCCCCGCTCACTGCAACAAGAGAAAGCCCGCACACAGCAACGAAGACCCAACACAGCCAAAAATAAATAAATGAATTAAATAAATTTAAAAAAAAAGAGAGAGCCCCACTTCAGACTTAGGGACACATACAGACTGAAAGTGAGGGGATAGAAAAAGATATTCCATGCAAATGAAAATCAAAAGAAAGCTGGAGCAGCAATACTCATATCAGATAAAATAGACTTTAAAATAAAGAATGTTACAAGAGACAAGGAAAGACACTACATAATGATCAAGGGATCAATCCAAGAAGAAATTATAACAATTATAAATATTTATGCACCCAACATAGGAGCAACTCAATACATAAAGCAAATGCTAACAGCCATAAAAGGGGAGAAACCAACAGTAACATAATAATAGTGGGGGACTTTAACACCCCACTTACACCAATGGACAGATCATCCAGCCAGAAAATAAACAAGGGAACACAAGCTTTAAATGACACAGTAGAGCAGATAGAGTTAACTGATATTTATAGGACATTCCATCTGAAAGTGGCAGAGCACACTTTCTTCTCAAGTGCACACGGAACAGTCTCCAGGACAGATCATATCTTGGATCACAAATCAAGCCTCAGTAAATATAAGAAAATTGAAATCGTGTCAAGCATCTTTTCCGACCACAATGCTATGAGATTAGAAACCAACACAGGAAAAAAAATGTAAAAAACACAAAGACATGGAGGCTAAACAATAAGTTACTAAATAACCAAGAGATCATTGAAGAAATCAAAGAGGAAATCAAAAAATACATAGAAACAAATGACAATGAAAACACACCACCCTATGGTGGTTTTCCTGCAAACCTATGAGATGCAGCAAAAGCAGTTCTAAGAGGGAAGTTTAAAGCAATTCAATCTCCCCTCAAGAAACAAGAAAAATCTCAAGTAAACAATCTAACCTTATACCTAAAGGAACTAGAGAAAGAACAAGCCAAACCCAAAATGAGAAGAAGGAAAGAAATCATAAAGATCAGAGCAGAAATAAATGAAACAGAAACAAAGAAAATAATAGCAAAGATCAATAAACTAAAAGTTGGTTCTTTGAGAAGATAAACAAAATTGATAAAACTTTAGCCAGACTCATCAAGAAAAAAAGGGAGAGGATTCAAATCAATAGAATTAGAAATGAAAAAAGGAGAAATTACAACTGACACCGCAGAAATAGAAAGGACAATAAGACACTACTACAAGCAACTCTATGCCAATAAAATGGACAACCTGGAAGAAATGGACAAATTCTTAGAAAGGTACAACCTTCCAAAACTGAACCAGGAAGAAATAGAAGATATAAACAGACCAATCACAAGTAATGAAATTGAAATTGTAATTAAAAATCTTCCAACAAACAAAAGTCCAGGACCAGAAAGCTTCACAGGCAAATTCCATTAAACATTTAGAGAAGAGCTAACACCTATCCTTGTCAAACTCTTCCAAAAAATTGCAGAGGGAACAACACTCCCAAACACATTCTATGAGGCCACCATCACCCTGATACCAAAAGCAGTCAAATATGTCACACACAAAAAAAAAGAGAAAAAAGAAAATTACAGGCCAGTATCACTGATGAACATAGATGCAAAAATCCTCAACAAAATACTAGGAAACCAAATCCAAGAACACATTAAAAGGATCATAGACCATGATCAAGTGGGATTTATCCCAGGGATGCAAGGATTCTTCAATATATGCATATCAATTAATGTGATATACCATATTAACAAATTAAAGAATAAAAACCATATGATCACCTCAATAGATGCAGAAAAAGCTTTTGACAAAATTGAACACCCATTTATGATAAAAACTCTCCAGAATATGGGCATAGAGGGAACCTACCTCAACATAATAAAGGCCATATGTGACAAACCACACCAAACATCATTCTCAACGGTGAAAAACTGAACGCATTTCCTCTAAGATCAGGAATAAGACAAGGATGCCTCTCTCTCTATGTTGAACTATTATTCAACATAGTTTTGGAAGTCCTAGCCACAGCAATCAGAGAAGAAGAAGAAATAAAAGGAATACAAATTGGAAAAGAAGAAGTAAAACTGTCACTGTTTGTAGATGACATGATACTATACATAGAAAATCCAAAAGATTCCACCAGAAAACTACTAGAGCTAATCAATGAATTTGGTAAAGTTGCAGGATACAAAATTAATGCACAGAAATCTCTTGCATTCCTATATTCCAAAAATGAAAGATCAGAAAGAGAAATTAAGGAAACAATCCCATTCACCATTGCAACAAAAAGAATAAAATACCTAGGAATAAACCTACCTAAGGAGGTAAAAGACCTGTACTCCAAAAACTACAAGACACTGATGAAAGAAATCAAAGATGACACAAACAGATGGAGAGATATACCATGTTCTTGGATTGGAAGAATCAATATTGTGAAAATGACTCTACTACCCAAAGCAATGTTATCCCTATCAATGTAATCCCTATCAAATTACCAATGGCATTTTTCACAGAATTAGAACAAAAAAATTTACAATTTGTTTGGAAGCACAAAAGACCACTAATAGGCAATCAATCTTGAGAAAGAAAAACGGAGCTGGAGGAATCAGGCTCCCTGACTTCAGGCTATACTACAAAGCTACAGTAATGAAAACAGTATGGTACTGGCACAAGAACAGAAATATAGATCAATGGTACAGGATAGAAAGCCCAGAGATAAACCCACGCACCTATGGTCACCTAATCTGTGACAAAGGAGGCAAGAATACACAATGGAGAAAAGACAGTCTCTTCAATAAGTAGTGCTGGGAAAACTGGACAGCTACATGTAAAAGAATGAAATTAGAACACTCCCTAACACCATACAGAAAAATAAACTCAAGATGGGTTAAAGACCTAAATGTAAGACTGAACACTACAAAACCCTTAGAGGAAAACACAGGAAGAACACTCTGACATCAATCACAGCAAGATCTTTTTTGACTCACCCCCTAGAGTAATGAAAATAAAAACAAAAACCCAAATGGGACTTAATGAAACTTAAAAGCGCTTTTGCACAGCAAAGGAAACCATGAACAAGATGAAAAGACAACCCTGAGAATGGGAGAAAATATTTGCAAACGAAGCAACTGACAAAGAATTAACCTCCAAAATATACAAACAGCTCTGGCAGCTCAATATCAAAAAACAAACAAACAACACAATCAAAAAATGGGTGGAAGATCTAAATACACATGTCTCCAAAGAAGACATACAGGTGGCCAACAAACACATGAAAAGATGCTCAACACCACTATCATTCGAGAAATGCAAATCAAAAACAAAATGAGGTATCACCTCACACCAGTCAGAATGGCCATCATCAAAAAAGCTAACAAGAAATGCTGGAGGGAGTGTGGAGAAAAGGGAACCCTCCTGCACTGTTGGTGGGAATGTAAATTGGTACAGCCACTACGGAGAACAGTATGGAGGTTCCTTAAAAAACTAAAAATAGAACTACCATATGACCCAGCACTCCCACTACTGGGCATATACCCTGAGAAAACCATAATTCAAAAAGATACATGTACCCCAATGTTCACTGCAGCACTATTTACAATAGCCAGGATACGGAAGCAACCTAAGTGTTCACTGACAGACGAAAGGATAAAGAAGATGTGGTACATATATACAATGTAATATTACTCGGCCATAAAAAGAAATGAAATTGGGTCATTTGTAGGGATGTGGATGGACCTAGAGTCTGTCATACAGAGTGAAGTAAGTCAGAAAGAAAAAAATATCATATATTAGCGCATATACGTGGAATCTAGAAAAATGCTACAGATGAACCTATTTGCAGGGCAGGAATAGAGATGCAGACATAGAGAACAGATGTGTGGACACAGAGTGGCGGAAAGCGGGGGTGGGACGAATTGGGAGATTAGGATTTCATATACACACTACTATGCGTAAAATTGATACCTAGTTGGAACCTGCTGTATAGCACAGGCAGCTCAGCTCGGTGCTCTGTGATGACCTGGATGGGTGGGATGGGGGGGATGCGGTGGGAGGGAGGTCCAAGAGGGAGGGGATATATATATATACGTATAGCTGACTCACTTTGTTGTACAGCAGAAACTAAAACAACATTGTAAAGCAACTACACTTCAATTAAAGAAAAAAAACCAAAAACAGAAAAAAAGGAGCAAAGCCACCATATTCTGAAAGAAAATAATTTCCAAACTAGAATTCTATATCCTGTCAGACCTTCACTCAAGTGTCAGTACAGAATATAAATAGTTTGATATACAGTCTAAAAAAAGTTTATAACCCAGGTGTCTTTTTTTAAGAGACTTTGGAGAATTTTTAAACCAAAACGAGAAAAACCAAAACCAAAAAAGAAATGGACATGGGATCCAGGAAAAAGGGAGTCCAGAGAAAAGTGAAGAGAAGTTCCAGGATGACAGTTGTGCCTAATGCCTAGAGAGCAACCAATGCAGAGTGGAAGAAGAGGCTAGCAGGCACTGAGGAAGGTTCTCTAGGAAGAGATAAAAATGGAGTAGAAGAGCTAAGAGTGTGTTTGATCATGTGGGAAAACAGCATTCAAAGAGTTTTAAAAACTATATTGTAGAGCTGGAGAAGAAATAGTAATACTAACATAGAAAACTAAGCATATTTTTCAAAAAGGGAGAAATACTTGACTTGGTAGTAAATAATAATATCTTAATAAGGTAAAGACTGAATATTGATTTAACCAATTGGAGACAACTATACTGGGAGAATGGAGGAAAGGAAATTGGGTATCAAGTAGTACTGCAAAAGTGTTATCTCTACATCTAGGAGTAGGAAGTCAACAGATATTGGTTCAAATGTTAAAAATCTATTTTTTTAAAAAAGATAGTATCAGCATATTATTTAGAAATGTAAAAGTAGATACCTGAACAAACAGCTAAAAGTTGTTGGTGTGGGGGAGTTATATGCCTTGCAGCACTGACTTTTTTTTTTTTTTTCTTTTTTGGCTGTGCCAGGCGGCTTGTGGAATCTCAGTTCCCCGACCAGGAACTGAACCTAGGCCATGGCAGTGAAAGTCTGAAATCCTAACCACTATGCCACCTGGGAACTCCCACTACTTGACTTTCTAAAACTATGTGTTATGTAAATAGAAATAAAAATAATAAAGGAAATCTATTATAAGGAAATAAGAGTGATAGGCCAAGAATTTTGTACAAAGGAATTTATACTACACTGCTTATAATACTGAAAACTGAAAATAGTCTAAATAACCAATGACAGGGAACTTCATTTTTTTAAAAATAAATTTATTTATTTTTGGCTGCGTTGAGTCTCATTGCTGCGTGCGGGCCTTCTCTAGTTGTGGCGAGTGGGTGCTACTCTTCATTGTGGTGCACAGGCTTCTCATTGCGGTGGCTTCTCTAATCACGGAGCATGGGCTCTAGGCGCACAGGCTTTAGTAGTTGTGGCCCGCAGGCTTAGTTGCTCCGCAGCATGTGGGATCTTCCTGGACCAGGGTTCGAACCCGTGTCCCCTGCACTGGCAGGCGGATTCTTAACCACTGCGCCACCAGGGAAGTTCCCCAATGATAGGGAACTTTAAATAAAAATTCTTAAACATTCATACAGTGAATATCATTAGATCTTATTTTTGAAGAATGCGTAATAATGTGGGAAAATGCCCATAATATAGGATAACAGAAAAAAGGAAAAGGCAGAAATATATAGAATATGATTCGAATTTTGCTAAAGGGTTTTATTGCACGTGTGTGTGCATAAAAAAAAATAGTTATTTCTAGGTGATTGGGCTATGGGTGGTTTTTATTTCCATCTTATACTCCCCTGTATTTTCTAATGTTTTCTACATGGAATAGTATATTATTACATAATTATTGAATTTTTTTTTTTTAATTTAAAGCTAGCTCAAAAAAAGGGAGAACTAGGCAGCCTAAATCATAGGAGTCCAAGGAAATACTATCGCTAAGTTTTAGTGAAAATGACACTTACCCAAAACTTGATATGAATATTTTGTTGTTCATGTATCCTAAGAATTATTATTATTATTTTTTTTTGCGGTACGTGGGCCTCTCACTGTTGTGGCCTCTCCCGTTGCGGAGCACAGGCTCCGGGCGCGCAGGCTCAGCGGCCATGGCTCACAGGCCTAGCCGCTCCGCGGCATGTGGGATCTTCCCGGACCGGGGCACGAACCCGTGTCCCCTGCATCGGCAGGCGGACTCTCAACCACTGCGCCACCAGGGAAGCCCCTAAGAATTATTTTTTACTATAATATTCTGTTTTTAGAAAATTAAAAATAATCATAAAAACTTGGCACTTATAAGATCATTGAAACAATACTAGTCTTTCTGGATCCAAGTCCCTCACCCTCTCCTTCAATAAATACTAGTTTGCATCTCCCACAGGCCTGGCCCTATGTTAGACTTTGGAGATACAAAAATTAATAACCTATAGACTTATAGACTATAGACTACACTAGCTGTATGATCATATCCAAACTTCAAATGTTCTAGGTCTTAACTTACTAGCTTTTCTGTCTATCTATCTATCTAAAAGGAAAGAAACCGAAAATGACTATACAGCTCTGAAATTAATGACTATGACTTCTAATTATCAGGCATGGCAAGTGTTCCTACTTGTTAACTGAGGCACAGTTTTAAATCTGTAGCTCACATAGGACCTAAATGGTGGTTCTGTTCCTAATGCTTGTTGAATAGTCACTAATACTGGATGAGACAGAGTATGAAGAAAGGGGAAGGGGAAGAGGACAACTGAAATTATCAAGAAATATAAGCAGTCTGTGTCCTCACCTAAACTATACTCAGTCAAAAAACAGAGGTAGAGCCTCTCAAGAGTATGTTCTAGGGACTTCCCTGGTGGCGCAGTGGTTAAGAATCCGCCTGCCAATGCAGGGGACATGGGTTCGAGTCCTGGTCTGGGAAGATCCCACATGCTGTGGAGCAACTAAGCCCATGTGTCAAAACTACTGACCCTGCACTCTAAAGCCCGCAAGCTACAACTACTGAGCCTGCGTGCCACAACTACTGAAGCCTGCGCGCCTAGAGCCCATGCTCCACAACAAGAGAAGCCACCGCAATGAGAAGCCTGCACACCGCAACAAAAAGTGGCCCCTGCTCGCCACAACTAGAGAAAGCCCGTGCCCAGCAATGAAAACCCAACGCAGCCAAAATGAATAAATAAATTTATTTTTTAAAAAATGAGTGTGATCTAAACATAGAGGTAACTGACAAGAGACTATTGTCCTCATCTGGATATGAATTGGTATGTCACTTTGAAATAAAGCAGATAAAGGGAATGGCAAAGAAAACTGAGTACAAACAATAAAGAGGATTACCACTGCCCAACTTGCAATAAAAGTAGGAAGCATTATTGCCACCATAAGTGTCAAGATTCATATTCTGGGTTAGTTCTTATCCATTGACTCAGGGTATACAGGTCTCCACTTTGATGGCAGTAACAAAACCAAGATCTTCCCAAGAGTTTAGGCCTGGCTCTCTCACTACTTACTTTCTTGATTTCAGCAAAAGTAACTATCCTTAATTTCTTGCTATCAGAATTAATCTCTTCCTTCTTGGTACTTCTAGATTGCTGTTGCTTTAGTATAGCATATTCCAGGTTATGGAATAGCTAATGGTAGTCTGTAAGCTCCTGGAAGGCAGAGAGGGTTCATGAATGTAGTGCTCAACCAATGTTTTTGATTTAGTTGAAAAACGTCATGGGGAAGTACTAATGAACTCCACATCCCAATTTTCCTATCCAAGATTTCTTGTCATTTCCAGGAAAAACTGGTGAAAAGTAATGTTTACAAGGAATAGGGAGCACCTGGAACAGAAGGTCCCCCCGTACGTGACCAGTGGCCGTTGGCCAAAAGTGAGAGTTTAGAGAAGTAACATCTCTGAGAACAGCCTGCCAATGGAGGTGGAAAGCAGCTTAAACTTTGAGGTGGCTGTACTGGGAGGGGAGATGGGAGAGAAGCCATTTTGTGCTCTTTGGGGAAAATGTTAATGAGAGGTTTCACAAATGTCAGACTTGCCTGATTAAACGAAGCCAGCTAGGTAGATGTTTTTCATATTAATGCCATCTCTGCTAAAAGAGCAAAGGGGGGAAGAAAAGGAGGTTTGAGAAAGGAAAATGATAAATGTCAATTATTTACAGAAGAAATTATGCTTCTGCTAACTTGGGCAAGGATATAAAAGAAGAGAACTGTTATCTGGCAGGTGTGGCTGCTCCACCTCCTTGCCCCTTTCAAGAAGAAAAATGTAAGCCCTGAAGCCAGGAGAGAAGATAGGTCAGTGCACCCAGTGCCCTGCCTAGGGTGTCTAACAATTAAGAACTCAAAGAATCTAAGCAAGTTAAGTCATAGAGGAAGTTTTATCTGAATAATTACTCTGAAAACTTAAAAGGAAGAAAAAGTATAGGAGGAAAGTCAATAAAATAACTGATATGTTTAAGGGACTTCTTCCTCCTTAGTTTGGGCCTATATCTTTAGAGTTTCTGTCACTTAAATTGAAGGTTAGGGGTGGGCAAGTGCTGTTGATTAGAGAGCTCAGCCTCCTTTTGCTTCTGTTTCTCCCCAGCCCAGCCTGCAATTGTGTCCCAATCAACCAGCATTAATACAGATACACAGAGGTATTTATTCGCTGCTGATTCTGCCTGCCTGTATTCAGACTCGATCTCCATGTGTATTTAATAAATCACAGTAGTTAGGTGGACAGGATTAGTTCCAAGTCACCTAATGACTATATCATGAACTGCAGCATTAAAGGGATTAATATTAATCTGAGCCACTGCAGTTCAGTGGGAAGGCCAGTCCGTTGACCAACAGGAGCTCCGGCCGGCAAGAAATCCTCAGCAAGACCAGGAAGATTAATGAGGGCTTCTACATTCTGCCTGCAAATCTTCACCTACCAGGGTGTGGGGTAGTGAATCCCAGCCCAGAAGAGCTCATAAATAACCCACAATATCACAAGTATTTGGGGCAGCTGAGCCCCAGCAAGGGAGGGCCAGCCAGCCCACTCCATCTTCTCCTCCTGTAACTTACACCACCGAGATGGCACAAGAATTTTACAGGCCCACACAGCAGCCGGTTTTGTTTTCGTTCACATAAGGGCCCACACCTCGTAAATCACTTCCTTATTTCAGGAAAAGAAGAGTACTAACTGCAGTTTGGACTTGTGTGTACTCAGAAGAACATGAAGCTTCTTGTTGTAGTGTCACTTCCCTGAAGTTGGGAACATAACCTGGCCTCCGCAATACAAAGAGCCTGCTTTCAAGTCATGAAATTTTTCCTTTGCCCAGCAGCACAATTCCTCTTCATTAGCCCCCACAGTATTGCTACCCTTGCAGGGGACTCTGGAGTGCACATTCAGAACTACTTTCTTGGCCCTGCCAAAGTAAGCACTCACTAGGAGGAACTATATCCACAAAACACCATAAGAACCAGCATTTTCTTGTGCCTTGGCCCTAATTTCACCACTAGGAGACCACGAAGATGAGCCTAGGCAAACCTCGGATTTCTACAGGACAAGGCACATCTTTGCTTTAAGTAGCTCAGAAAGCAAACTAATAGTGCCACTGTGAGATGCAGACAGAGAAAGCAACAGGCCACAATTAAATCCAATTCACTGGAAACTTGTTTCTTCCTCAGTGATTCTACAGGCACTTGAGGAAAACACCTGGAGGCGAATTTCATGAGCAGAGTTGTTTCTGCTGGAGAAGACAAACTGAAACAGCTGTTTCTACCTTGCAGCATCACAGTTGCACAGTTTGGGAACACCAAAAGCATGGGTTTACTCCAACTAAAGACCCTTTAAACTGCATAGACAACAATGCATCAGCTGCCAAGATTCCGCTGTAATGGATGAGACTGCTAACTAGAATAGTTAGGCACCAACAAAGGTTACTGAACTAAAAGCTGAACTTCAAAAGCATTAAAATAAAAGTGAACCGAGGGCCTGATGCCAGGTTATCCAAAGTTTATAAATGTTTTGCTAAGCAACATAAGCATAGAGCTGACATGGTTGCAGTTGGGAAGGGAAAAGTTCCAGTAAGTGCATTATGCCTCAACCCCACAGCAGAGTGGGGGCAGTGAGAGATTTAAAATTTTCTAAGTTTGTAAACATTCCACCATTCTTATAGGAGATATGTCTAAAACGGGGCCCACTCAAGCTCTTCATTCAGTAAAGGAGGACCTGAGGGAATTGTTAAGGCTAGGTCTCTGTTTTCCAGTTAAGATGAAAGGGAAGAGAACTCTCATTTGTTGGGAAAATGCCCTGATAAGCTAGGGAACCTATAAATTCTCAGTTCTACCAGAGTAGTTCAACTTTGGGGAAATGCACAGGGCACAGGAATGGCTGGTTCTACAGCCAGCAAAAGCAACTAGTTCACTTGAGTGAGAACAAAAGAAAATTATGCCCATATCCACAATTCATGTTTTCCTGACAGCCAGGCTGGTTAGCATAAAGTTCCCAATGGACTGATGGAGTAAAATGACAGGGGCTTTCTCATCACTCTTACCAAACCAAAGTTCATAAGCTTTCATCAGACATCCAAGTTTTGTTCTCCACAAGATAGACACAAAGGAAGACCAGCATGAGATCATCCTGGAGAAAAAGATGGGTATGTGCAGCAACTTTTCTTGATAGTTGCAAAAGGCTCAATTCTCTCTCTCCACTTATATTCCCTGTACCATTTCTTCACCTTCCTATCCTTGCAGCCCCTCTCCTGGTTCTAAGAAAATTAACCACCCCACATATGGAGTCCAAAACCCTTTCTTCATAGCTGAGTCAGCCCAAATTAAGGCTCAAGTAAGTGGCCTTAAGACAACTACGGACATTAATCAGAAGTGGTACCATGCTAAGATCACGTGTATACACCACAGCAATCTGCTTAGAGCTTCAGCCCCAATACAGAGTGACCAGGAGTATTTATAGCACTTAAGAGCTCCTCTGTCTCTTGCCAGACATTCCTGTCCTTCTAACAAATAAGTCCTCAAATCATCAGAGGAAAGATGCTCCCCAGACATAAGGAACCTATGTTACATAAGTCTGTGGGAAGGGGACTTCTGTAAGCACCAGGAAACTTTCTTTCCTCAAAGCACTCTCTAAAGGAGAGCACCCTGCACAATGCTGAGTCCCCAGGCCATCATGTACACAGGAACAGGGCCATCCAGTGGGATGCATCAGGCTCCAGGAATGCTGAAGTCTACATATTTGCCATTCAACACCAAAATGGCTTTTCAAGTTCAATCAGCTATAAATGTTGCTTTGTTTTAATTTTCCACTGAACTTCCTGGAACCTATTATCCAACTGTCAGGGATGTATATTTAGCAAGAGCAACATGGCCTCTCTGCCGCTGCCCCACTGCTCATGTCACCTCTAATAAAGAGAAAATCAACCCCTTCCTCAACCCTGCTCAAACCCCTGTGGCTTAGGGCTGATAAAGACCACTCTTGGTGTAGAAGCCACAAACTGACCAACCCCTCATAGTTACCTGCAAATCCCAAAATCTCTCCTAAGTTAATGCTGCTGCAAAATTTTCTAACAGTCCCAGAAAAAAAACCTTAGTGCTTATAATCATCAGAATACAAGCATGTACACATGCCTCTATTCTAGGCGATGCCAGTAATAGAAATGAGGTACCTAACAGAGACCAGAAATCTAACACAGATTAATAGAATCTCAACCAATACAGGCATAGCAGACTCTGAAATATTTAATGCTAATATAACATATCTTATTTAATAGGAAAGATGTGAAAAGCCAAAATCAGGGCTAAGAAGAATAAGCAGGGCAGATATACAAGTTCAATTTCATCTCAGGAAGCTAGTTCAAAAATATAACCTCCTCTTGGTCAACAGAACACAAAGCACAACTTTTTCAACTCTGTCAAGATGCTTCTGCGTTTCTGAGCTAGTGACACTTTTTACTGACATCAAACAATCAGAACAGACTACCCCTGAGTGAGACACAAGTGCACCCCACCACTTTTCCAAGTCACCACATTCATTGTAAATCCACCGAAATCCCACAACTATCCATATGGCCTATTTCCAATTCCACAATATCCAACACAGCTCTTTAAGCCCAAAAGAAGAGATGAAGCCTATATATATTTAAAATACAGGTAATTTTAATAATTAAATTAAGAAAAGAAATAATTTTCTTAAGTTATACAAATGTAAACCAAGAATCATAAAATGAGATTTTTTGATAACCCAGAAACTCAGAATAAATTGAAACTAGAATTGAAGGCAATTTCTAGGACTAACTCAGCACTAAATTAGCTTCTGATTAAAGCCTGATGACAGCAGATCTAGAATAGGGAGAAAATTCAGGAGAACAAAATATGTCTTGCCTTTCATTCCACAACTAATAATGAATCAAGTTCCAGATCCACAAACAAGAACACATAAAAATCATAACTAGAAAGACCAAAAGTTCTCAAAAAAACAAAAACAAAAAAGGAGCCTAATCTGAATAGATGTAGTAGACAAGATATGCTTATCAGCCATGGAAGGTAGATAAGCAATATCTTACTTACAAATTAAGATACTGAGGCAAAAGTAAGAAATTTCACAAACTGAGCTGCCCAGAGAGAAAGAGTAAGCTTCACACTTACAACTTCTGGAGACTGACTCTGACAGGGGGAAAATTCAGTATTATATAAGGGGAAAGAGTAGACCTCTTCTTGCCATTTCCTTTTAGTTATATTACACTCATTTCCCCAGAGGCCATCTTATTAATATTGATGACCAAAAGAGTATATACCCTTGCATCCATAAATTTAACGTTTACTATCTCAACTATTTTAAAATGACTTTAAAGATCCAAGACAAATCATAATAACTTTTCTGAGACAAAAGTTTGAATCCTGCTCTAAGTAATTTGTAACAGCAAGTTATTTAGGTAGTGAGTGAGTCTGGCTGACTGCTCAGCATCTACAAACTTAAGCCCTCCCTCCCCTTTTAGGAAACTTTTAAATTAAAGCACATAACATCATCAAGCTCAATGAATTTTCACAAATTTAATCACCCAAATAACCAGCACCCAGATCAAGACATGAACATTACCAGGATGCAGAAGTCACTATCATGACTTCTTCCAGTTACAACTCCAAAGGTAACCATTATCTTGAGGTCTAATACCACTGATTTGCTCTGCACAATCAATGCAAAGCTTGTGGTATTGTGCAGTATGAACTCCTTTGTGTTTGGCTTCTTTTGCTCAAGGAAAAATTAATCTATGTTGCTATATGTTGTAGTTCACTAATTCTCCTTGTCGAATAATATTTCATTGTGAGACTATGCCACATTTTACTTATCCATTTTATTTATTACGGACATTTGGGTAGTTTGCCCCCCCCCCTTTTTTTTTGCGGTATGCGGGCCTCTCACTGTTGTGGCCTCTCCCGTTGCAGAGCACAGGCTCCGGATGCGCAGGCTCAGTGGCCATGGCTCACAGGCCCAGCCGCTCTGTGGCATGTGGGATCTTCCGGGACCAGGGCACGAACCCATGTCCCCTGCATCGGCAGGCAGACTCTCAACCACTGTGCCACCAGGGAAGCCCTCCCCCTTTTTTTGCCTTCTATGAATAGCGCTGCTATAAACATTCCTGTATACATCTTTTGGTGAACATATGTATGAATTTCTATTGGGTACATCTCTAGGTAAGAAACTGCTGGGGCTTCCCTGGTGGCGCAGTGGTTGGGAGTCCGCCTGCCGATGCAGGGGACGCGGGTTCGTGCCCCAGTCCGGGATCCCACGTGCCGCGGAGCGGCTGGGCCCGTGAGCCATGGCCGCTGAGCCTGCGGGTCTGGAGCCTGTGCTCCGCAACGGGAGAGGCCACAGCGGTGGGAGGCCCGCATACCGCCAAAAAAAAAAATAAATAAAATAAAATAAAAAGAAATTGCTGGCTCACAGAATATTGGCGTACCAATTCATTTTAGTCGTTCTGCTCTATGTGTAGTAGTATTCCATAGTGCCTTTGAATTTCTCTAATGACTAATGAACACCTATTTTTGTTTACTGACTACTGAGATATCCTCTTTTGTGAGGTGTCTGTTCAAGTCTTTAGCCCATTTTTCTGTTGCAAAATCTGCCTTTTTCTTACTGATTTATACAAGTTCTTATAGAGACTTTTTTATTTGCCAGGTTTGGTGATTTGTAAATACTGTTAGAAATATTCCTCTCAAAAATCAGTTTACTGTTATTTCATACATGTCTCTATTGTTCTCTGGATAAAGCTCAACTCCAACTAAGCTCATATTCCAATTTTTTTTTTTTTTTTTTCTTTTTGCGGTATGCGGGCCTCTCACTGTTGTGGCCTCTCCCGTTGCGGAGCACAGGCTCCGGATGCGCAGGCCCAGCGGCCATGGCTCACGGGCCCAGCCGCTCCGCGGCATATGGGATCCTCCCAGACCGGGGCACGAACCCGTATCCCCTGCATCGGCAGGCGGACTCTCAACCACTGCGCCACCAGGGAGGCCCTATTCCAATTTTTAACCAGCAGTTCCAACCTGTGATTTTATCATCCTGAGGCCCTTGGAATCTAAGAATAGCAGGAAGCACTAAGCGTCAGGTCCCAATAAGAGCTGCAAATTATCTTCCCAATATAAAAGGGACAAAGTGTGGGGAAAGAGGAACAAGAAAGCAATACTTTTCCTGGGATGGAAGCCCCTACAGACACAGACCTGATTAGTAAATGGAAATTCTAGATAGCCTCTGAATAGAATCCTTTTCTACCTTTCAAATAATTTACAGCTTAATGTCAGCTAAACTTAGTAACTTCTCCCATTTGTCCATGGCAAGGAGATTGTTGGCTGGCTTGCCATGGTCATTACAGGCCCTCTCACAGATCCCTGACATATGATGTGGCCATCAAAATGTCAGCACTTACCTTTTGCCCACACTCTGGACACATGATCCAACTCTCAGGTCAGTAACTGACAACATGAGGAAACAAGGCTAGCTTCAGATCTGATTCAAGAACAGACACCTAGTAGTTCCCATGTTCTTTGTTTGTTTGTTTGTTTGTTTTTATTTTTGGCTGTGTTGGGTTGTCATTGCTGTGCACCAGCTTTCTCTAGTTGCAGTGTGCGGGCTTCTCATCGAGGTGGCTTCTCTTGTTGCGGAGCACAGGCTCTAGGCGTGCGGGCTTCAGTAGTTGTGGCATGTGGGCTCAGTAGTTGTGGCTTGCAGGCTTTTGAGCACAGGCTCAGTAGTTGTGGCGCACAGGCTTAGCTGCTCCGTGGCATGTGGGATCTTCCCAGGGCAGGGCTCGAACCCATGTCCCTTGCATTGGCAGGCAGATTCTTAACCACTGTGCCACCAGGAAGCCCCAATTCCCATGTTCTTGATAATATAACCTAATAATGATAATGATGGTCAACCTGATTACATGAAGAATTATCTAAAGTGACAGTCCCTCTAGAGCAATCACATAAGGGTGAAGAAGCAGCATTAATAAATAGGAGTATCCAAGCAACAAAACAGCAGTAATTCTACTGACGAAAAAACTCCTGTGCTCAGAAACCTTCAGTGATTTCCTACTTCTAACTGAATTAAGGAGAATCATAGAATTTTAGAACTATAAGGAAAGCACTCATCCAGCCCATTTCCTATCCCATTGTGTCTGTGTATGTGTAAAGAAAGTGAAGTCAAGAGAGATTAAGTCACTTACCCAAGATCACACACAATTATGACAAAGCCCAGTCTATATCTCAAGTATTCAGATTTCCAGTTAGGTCTCTTTTCACCATACCTAGTGGCTTTCCTCAGTTGGCAGTTAAGGCCCTCCATAACATGAATCCAACCTACCTATCATCCTTCTCTCCCACTGGATTCCTTGCTCTTCCCCAAACCCTGGATTGTCCTACCGCCATCCTTCTGGCAAGAATGCTCTTAACCTGTCCAGAACAGTATGTGAAACTCATAAAATGTGGTTATTTTTGTATTCCACAAAGCACCCAAAAGTATCTGGCATACAGAAGACATTCAATAGAAATATAGTGAGGGGCTTCCCTGGTGGCGCAGTGGTTGAGAGTCCGCCTGCCGATGCAGGGGACACGGGTTCGTGCCTGGGTCCGGGAGGATCCCACATG
Source organism: Mesoplodon mirus (assembly GCF_964341445.2). Classification (NCBI taxonomy): domain Eukaryota; kingdom Metazoa; phylum Chordata; class Mammalia; order Artiodactyla; family Ziphiidae; genus Mesoplodon; species Mesoplodon mirus. The sequence goes on along the minus strand of NC_138977.1, from coordinate 203,948,193 downwards.
CCACGGAGTGGCTGGGCCCATGAGCCATGGCTGCTGAGCCTGCGCGTCCGGAGCCTGTGCTCCGCAACGGGAGAGGCCACAGCAGTGAGAGGCCTGCATACTGCAAAAAAATATATATATATAGTGAAATGACTCTTTAGGAGAGAAACAGTTGAAAGGACTTCGACTTCTACAGCTAGGAGACAAATATTGGCTAGAATTAGAAGTAGAGTGGTACCTCTTAATATTATTTCACCAAGGTGACCAAGTTTAAAAGCTAACACTTCCTTAGGCATGTGGAACCAAGAATGCAAACTCGGGCCTCCCTGGTGGCGCAGTGGTTGAGAGTCCGCCTGCCGATGCAGGGGATACGGGTTCGTGCCCCGGTCTGGGAGGATCCCATATGCCGCGGAGCGGCTGGGCCCGTGAGCCATGGCCGCTGGGCCTGCGCATCCGGAGCCTGTGCTCCGCAACGGGGGAGGCCACAACAGTGAGAGGCCCGCATACCGCAAAAAGAAAAAAAAAAAAAAAAAAAAAAAAAAAGAATGCAAACTCATAGAGAAAAGGAAGTCTTAACACCAGAGTTGGAAGGAAACTAGTGATCACAGGACAGTTCCATCATCTTACAGGTGAAAGAAGATGAAGCACAGAAAGTTAAAGTTACTTGCCCAAGTTCATGGAGATTTAGAATGTAATAGCTCACTTTGAGATTCTGATGAGGTATCAATCTTCTCCCCAGAAAAGTGTGTGTGTGTGTGTGTGTGTGCATGCACACACACACACAAGTCTGCATATAATTTCAGGAGTTCTGTTAATCTCCTGAATCCCGTTCCTAGACCCCAGATCAGAATGCTTGATCTCAATCCTTCTTGAATCAACTTCTTGTATAAAACTTTATAAATTTACTAACAACCACACAAGGTAGAACTTTCTCTTATACCTAATTCTAATTTGAAGATTATGTTCCTGAATTCTAATATTCCAAGATCTGGAAGTCCTTTCTTCATTATATTTTACTCTTCTCTGAATACTTTTTCATATATATATATATATATATATATATATATATATATATATTTCTTAGATGCTGCAACTAGAACCACAAATGGTATTCAAGGTGTTGGCATGCTATAATTTTGTTTTTAAAATCCTGCAGGATGAGGCCCACCATTGTAAGGACCACTTTGGCTATGGAGCAAATAAGAAGCCAATGTATTCAGAAAGCAGTCTACATTCCCTTTCTGGGTCAGAATACAGACTACAAAAGGTCAATGAATCTTAAATATAGTTTAGATTTCCCCCTAAGTATATATTGGCTTAAACTTAAGTCTCATGTACCATTTTTCTGTTTGAATACATTTTTATAGTTATTATTCCTATTAGAACTCAATTTTATGTGAAGATGGAAACCTCATTATATACTCTCTGAAGACAGTAGCTTTGGAATCAAAAAGACCTAGATTCAAATTTCAGCTCCAGTGCGACCATGGCAAGCTTCTCTAAGCCTCAGTTTCCACATCTGTAAAATGGAGATTTTAAAAACCTTACCTCAGACTTCCCTAGTGGTGCAGTGGTTAAGAATCCGCCTGCCAATGCAGGGGACACAGGTTCAAGCCCTGGTCTGGGAAGATCCCACATGCCACCGAGCAAGTAAGCCCATGCGCCACAACTACTGAGCCTGTGCTCTAGAGCCTGTGAGCCACAACTACTCAGCCCACGCACCTAGAGCCCGTGCTCCACAACGAGAAGCCACTGCAATGAGAAGCCCTCACACCACAAAGAAGAGTAGCCCCCGCTCGCCACAACTAGAGAAAGCCTGTGTGCAGCAACGAAGACCAACGCAACCAAAAATAAATAAATAAATAAAATTTAAAATATAAATAAATAAATAAAAACCTTGCTCATAGGCTCAGTTTGAGAATTAAATGAAATAATGTATATAAAGCATTCAGATAAGAATAGCTAAGAAAATTTTTGAAAAAACTAGGTCCTGAAAGGGTACTCACCCTGCCTATTAAAATTATCATAAACAACAATATTACATTACTGACAGAATTCCGAGTACTTGGTAGAGGGTTGGATTAAATGATCATTAGGGTCCTCTACAATTTTAATGTCACACCTTAGCCTGGGGAACCCTGCGGCTGCACAGTGTGAGTTGCCTGAATATATGACAGGAGGAGGCTTAGCGACACCACAACAATGGTGTCCGTTCTCACTCAAGTATAGCAACGTCCATATGGAAACACCCTGCGGTATTTTGAAGTAATACAGTCATCAAGATTATCTAAGACCTCAGGGAAGCTATGTAAGGCTTTTCTAGGAGAAATCTGTACAGATATCAGTCACTTTATACCAGGGTCATTTATGGTCAACTGATTTTTTAAAAAATGAGACTTTATTTTTAAGAGCAGTTTTAGGTTTGCAGCAAAACTGAGAAGGAAGTCGAGAGTTCCCATATATGCCCTGCCCCGCTCATTCAGAGCCTCCCCCACAATCAACATCCCCCACCAGAGTGGTGCATTTGTTACAACTGATGAAACTGCAATGACACATCATTATCAACCAAAGTCCATGTTTTACATTAGGGTTCACTCTTGGTGTTGTACCTTCTATGAGTTATGACAAATGTATAATGACATATATCCACCATTATAGTAACTAGAGTAGTTTCACTGCCCTAAAAATCGTCTGTGCACCACGTATTTACTCATCCCTTCCTCCTCCCTAACTCCTGGCAATTCCTGATCATTTTACTATCTCCATAGATTTGTATGGTCAATTGATTTTTTTAAAAAATAATTTTATTTATTTATTTTTGGCTGCATTGGTTCTTCACTGCCGCACGTGGGCTTTCTCTAGTTGTGGCGAGTGGGGGCTATTCTTCGTTGTGGTGCGCGGGCTTCTCATTGTGGTGGCTTCTCTTGTGAAGCACTGGCTCTAAGCACGCAGGCTTCAGTAGTTGTAGCTCACGGGCTCTAGAGCGCAGGCTCAGTAGTTGTGGCACACAGGCTTAGCTGCTCCGCGGCACGTGGGATCTTCCCGGACCAGGGCACGAACGCGTGTCCCCTGCATCGGCAGGCGGACTCTCAACCACTGTGCCACCAGGGAAGCCCACCAAAGCCATTTTGTTGAAGAATAATATCAAGGGAACTGTTCATGCAGCCAGAAAAGAAGCCAGATGCAAGATACTCCAGAAATGCTCTGCCTTATCTTCCCCTACCTTCCAGAAGATCTCAAGTCCCTTGCAAAGTCACATGAAAATACATAATCCATCTGACTCACCGTTGCTCATTTTTCTCATTGTTTATTCACTGACTGTACCCATGTAAATGATGTGAAAGTTTATTCCACCTTCCTTTCAATGAATGTCACTATATTTAATAATTTAATGATAAAACAACCATTTAGTCATTGTGTACTACATACCAGGTGCTGTGATAAACACTTTAGTTACATTATCTTATTTTTAATTTTCACAATGACCTTACGAGAAGAGTTTCATAACTATCCCCATTTTTTACATTTATTGTCTAAAATTAACATACAGTAAATAGTTTTTTTGGTGTACTGCCCTATGTGTCTTTAACATATAAACAGAGTCATGTAATCACCACCACAATGAGGACACAGAACAGTTTCACCACCTCAAATATTCCCTCTACCACCTTTCTTTATAGTTGCACCATCTCCCCACCTCTAAACTTGACAATCATAATCTGTTCCTTGTCTCCATAGTTTTGCCTTTTCCAGAATATCATATAACTGGAATCGTTTACTCAGAATAACAGTTTTGAGATCCATCCAAGTTCTTGTGTGTATCAACAGTTTAATTCTTCTAATTGCTGAGTAGTAGTCCATACTGCCTCATTTTTATAGATAAGGCAGCTCAGGAAAGTTAAGTAACCTGCTGAAGGTCACCAATGTGAGGCCAATATTCAAACCCAGGTCTGTGTAGTTCTAGAACCCATACCGTTAACCATTATGCTATACTGCCCCCTATTAGCTTAGACTCTCAGAAGAGCATGCCATGATCCTGATTTAAACATGAAGGGTTCTTCTGGAACAAGAGAATAAATGCGAATCATATTTACCAAAATGGAAGCTGAGAATAGTTTGTCAAGACTTCTAGCAATGATTCTGAAGCTCTTAAGGGAGCATGATATGGAGGAAAGAGCAGGAGCTATCATCAGGGAAACAGGCCTAGGTTTAAAATCCCAGTTCTGCCTCTTACTAAGTATGTGAACTTCTACAAGTTCTTCACTTTTTAGAACCTCAGTTTCCTCTTCTATAAAATGAGGATAATATTATGTTGAAATATTCTTGGAAGAACATAATGAGATGATATATGACACACAGTAATATTACTGCCACCTGTATTGAACAGAGCCAATAAAGCTATGCCAAACAAATACCTACTAAATACAAAAGTCAGTATTTATTAAGCTCTGAAAGATGTAGAAGGCATGGCCCCTGACTACAATGAACACACATTCAAGCTAAAGAGGCAAACACTTTCCTAAAAATAGAATAGATGCTATTATATAATATGATGTTAAATTGTGTGGCTGGATCTATAAATAAAATACAGAGATAAATTCAATTTAATTTTAGCCAATAGCTTTTTCTTTTTTTTTTTGTGGTACACGGGCCTCTCACTGTTGTGGCCTCTCCCATTGTGGAGCACAGGCTCCAGACGCAGAGGCTCAGCGGCCATGGCTCACGGGCCCAGCCACTCCACAGCATGTGGGATCTTCCCAGACCTGGGCACGAACCCGTGTCCCCTGCATCGGCAGGCGGACTCTCAACCACTGCACCACCAGGGAAGCCCTAGCTTTAACTTTCTATTTAATTTTTTAAAAAATCCAAATCAAGTCTCAGGTGTGGAATCTATCTGTCTTCGAGTCTAGAAAATTCCCTAGGCATTGGTAAGGGCAAAGTCTTTACTAGTCAACATATAGTACGTATTCTAAGAACTACCGGTTCCAGCTCTCTCATTCCAGGTATCTGCATCAATTTCAAAGTGATAAGTACTTGTCCTAATAATTTTTGACACCTGAGAGGAAGAAAAATACGTAAGGGCCTGAGTTCTGTGACACTTGGTGAGTGACTATTTAATAAAATTTTGGGGTTCTTTAGGAGAACAGGGTATGCTTCAAAAGGGTTATTTAACTATAAAGTCTGAAAGAGTCAAATTCTCTGCCCAAAGGAATTTTGTAAGATCATTTCCTTCCATCTTGCCTCTGTTTGGTCTTGGTGGGAAAATATATAAATAAATAGGCATAGGAAAGGACAGTAAAAAAGAGGTGAATAACCTATAATGGTGGAAAGACTACTAGAATCTATCTACAAGAGTCATTCTACTTTCTTCTCGTGCTTTCTATAAATCTTCCCTCAACTGATGTTTACTATGTGATTCTTTGCCAGTGTAGCAATAACTCTTTGAAAGTCAGCCCAGGTTTATTAGGCTTTTAAATTAAGCATGAAAATAAAACATATATAAAATAAAACTCTCCAAATCTTTATTTCCCAATTTGTCCTCGGAGCAAAAACCTAGTAACAGCTCCATAGCAAAGCGTCTTACCAAGGCTCTGTCACAGTTACTTAGCATCACATTTCCCACACTTGGCAAGTCCGTACATCTATTCTGCTGGCTTAGTGCTTTGGACTTGGAGAAAATAGTTAAAATAGTTAAAAAAAATTTTTTAAGTACACACAGAAGTAGTTTTTAGTGGGAACAAAATCTCACTTGAGGATCAAACAGAACCAAGAGGTTCATTTTTCCAGTCCTGCCTCAGCCAAAGTTTTATGCTTATAACTTGCCTAAGCTCTACAATTTCTTATCATTCTAAGAAACAGAACCATCACTAGGCCTGGATTTCCACCAGACTTTCAGGCTGAATCTCTTCTCTTATCCCTAACACCTTACGAAAAGAGAGAAGTCAAATCTCTAGCCAGTGTTCTAAAAACAAATAGTTAAGGTTAAAAACAAAACAAAACACACACAGAAGAAAACTGCCAGGCAAAACCATAACCCTTTTTTCTTATATAAGTCAATGGGGCAATTTTCTCATAAGAAACAATGAATATAGAATCAGGAGACCCAAGTTCTAGCTTTCCCCACTAATAAGCTGTGTGACCTTGGTCAAATCACAACCGCTCTGTGCTTTAGTTTCTTCTTCTGTAAAATGAGAAGGCTGGAGCAAAATGAGGAATCACAAACTGAAGGCCAGGTAAAAAATTTGGGCTGGTCCATAAATATGTTTTGTTTGGTGTGTGCTACAAGTTTTATTTTTTATAGCAATGAATGAATTTAATAAGCATAACTGAAACCACATTTTGAAATGACATGTTATCATCTACTACTTAAGAATACAAATAAATATTTAAAAGAACAGACTAGGGGCTTCCCTGGTGGCAAAGTGGTTAAGAATCCACCTGCCAATGCAGGGGACATGGGTTCGAGCCCTGGTCTAGGAAGATCCCACATGCCATGGAGCAACTAAGCCCGCGTGCTACAATTACTGAGCCTGTGCTCTAGAGCCCGAGAGCCACAACTACTGAGCCCGCGTGCCACAACTACTGAAGCCCGCGCGCCGAGAGCCCGTGCTCCGCAACGAGAAGCCACCGCAGTGAGAAGCCTGCGCACTGCAACGAAGAGTAGCCCCCGCTCGCCACTAGAGAAAGCCCGCACGCAGCAACGACGACCCAATGCAGCCAAAAATGGATAAATTTTTTTTATTTTTTTTTTTTTTTTTTTTTTTTTTTTTTTTTTTTTTTTTTGATAAATTTTTTTTAAAAAAAAAAAAAAGAGAATAGACTAGACAAATGAACATTTATAATAACAAATAGTTATTTGACTGAATATACTGTTAAGGGTCCTGTGACAGTATAGTTAAAAGAACTGCCTTTTTTCTAGTCTATTCTGGATTCCTTTCCTCCCTATTCTATTACTCCTCTGCTAAGGGGACCAGGTTCTGAACCATAAAATTTCTTTAACATTTATTATGAAAAATTTCAAAATTATGTACAAGTAAACAGACTACTGTAATGAACTCCCATGTACTCCAAATCCAGCCTCAAAAATTAGCACCTCAGGGCTAATCTTTTTTCATTATCCCTTCCCCCTCCCCTATTATCTTGAAGCAAATCCTGTACATCATATAGTTTCATTCATCTTGATCATAACCATAATATCATTATCATCACATCTAAAAAAGCAATATTGGGGCTTCCCTGGTGGCGCAGTGGTTGAGAGTCTGCCTGCCGATGCAGGGGACACGGGATCGTGCCCTGGTCTGGGAGGATCCCACATGCCGCGGAGCGGCTGGGCCCGTGAGCCATGGCCGCTGAGCCTACGCGTCCAGAGCCTGTGCTCCGCAACAGGAGAGGCCACAGCGGTGAGAGGCCCGCGTACCGCAAAAAAAAAAAAAAAAAAAGAAATGTAAAAAAGCAATATTGCTTTAGTATCAAAGTGTTAGTGTTCAATTTGCAACTATTCAATTTCTATAATCCTCATAAACTTCTGTTACGTTTGTTTGTATGAATCAGGATCCAAGTAAGACCCATATATCATAACTGTTTGTTACGTGCAGTAAAAACAGAACTGAACTTCTTTAGATGGGGTAACCTTTCAGTTTGCTACAGTCCACAATGCTCTCTATTCTCATACTCATTTAAGTTACCTGCTAGGCCCTTGAAGTTTTTTGAGTTTGGGTCTCTGGAAGATCTGAAGTCTCTTCCCGTTCTAAGATACCTTGATTCTTGTAAACATTAGCAGAGACATAAAACAAACAAGCGGAACTTCATGCTTAAAACTGAAAAAACCAAGAAGTAGCAATATAAGCTTGTTTTTTGGGGTTTTTTGTAATATTTATTTATTTATTTGGCTGCGCCGGGTCTTAGTTGCAGCATGCGGGATCTAGTTCCCTGACCAGAGATCAAATCCAGGCCCCCTGCATGGGGAGCGCAGAGTCTTAACCACTGGACCACCAGGGAAGTCCCTAAGCTTGTTACTTAGAAATGTTGACGTATACTCCATAAGAATCTGCTAAAAGAGATGAAAGGAGTTGACTCCTGGGAGTAGCACATGATGGAGAAGAGTTGGTATTGGGGATTACTATTCCACATCCTCATGCCTACCTCACAGGATTGTTGTGAGTCTTAATTGAGATATATTTATTTATCTTCATATATATTAATATATAAAATGTAAGGTATTTAATATGAGTAAAGTTTTAAATCAAAATAGGACACTCATGCAATATTCATTTTCAAGAATTATTGAAAATTTTAAGAGATACAAAAATCTTAGCATCATTCATTTGGAACTAAGTGGCTGTTATGGAATTATATAACAATCTGAAGCAGTTCACCTGCAAAGCAACCCAACTGGACAATGGAAAGGCAAAGGGAAATTGTAAAGTGAGACTACCTCAAAATACATGGAAGCAAAGATTATGTGTACTTTCTTTTTAAAATTACACTCTGTAATATTCCAACATCAAAATTTTCATTACAGATAAAGGGTAATGACATTCATATAGAATAGCATCTCTCTGAAAGTATTTTCAACCTTGTATGAGAGGACAATGGACCTAAAGAAGCTGAGTACTTTACAGACATCAGAGATTGTTCGGTCCACTTTTCTCAATTTAGAGAAAAAAATGAGGGCCCAGAGAGAACGCTAGGAACTAGACCTCAGAAAAGGTTCTAAGAGTCTGGGCCTTTAACTCTCTGTAGAGACCAGTGAGAATGATTGGGCACAGCAGTCTATAATAGAGGTAAAAAAAGACCTTGTTCAATGGTGTGGAGACTGACACATGCTGGGTTACCAGCTCCCCTTTCACATGGTCAATCTGTCCTCGGCATGGTGCCATGGCAAAGAGATACAGGGCCTTTCACTGTTTAGAATTCCACTTTCTTAGGAAGCTGGATATCATGTCTAGTCAAATAAATCCCCAAACCCACACTTTGCACTTAGTCATCTCACTCTAAGAGAAACAAGAAAACAAGGCAGAGCTGAACAGTATCAGCACTTCTTATTTTTCTAAGAGGTGAAAACAGTAACATTTTCTTCAAAAATCCTAATGCCTCCTCTTCATGGCCAAACAGTAAATAACTTGGGGAAGACAATAAAAGTGACCTAATTCCTATTTCAAAGCACAAAGCTAAACCTTAGGTTATTTATAGGTCTGTTGTCAGCCTTGTCCTCACCTCCCCTCCTTACTCCTTGGATTGCCTGCTCTCCACACAGGGAGGCTCCCATGCACACTCTGAGTCAAAGGCTCTCACAGGACCTCTCATTTCTACACTTCAAATGCAAATAAATTAGCTGATGCCCAATAACCTCTCTGTAAGGATCAAAAATACCACTACTAACCTAGGTTTCAAACAGCCCACAATAATTGGGGAAAAAAAGACACTGGAAATAAATATGAAAAGATAAAAAAGCATTATCCAGATATAAAAGGAGGTGATACAAATCCGAATGGATACTAAACAATTTCTGTCAAATAAGTGGCCAAGACTTAAGAACAGATAATTCACATAGGAAAAACCTCTAACAGTAAAACACTTGAGAAAATGCTAGTAATTAAAGAAATGTGAAACAAATTATAAAGGTATCATCTGTCAACTAAATTAGCAAAAATAAAAAGAAGTTAGAAAACTCAAAATAGGATAGCACAGCCATAAAATTCAGTCATTCTACTAATGGGACTATTATTTCACGAAGATAATTGGAAAGGAAAACAATTTTATCAGTACAAAGATGATTAAAGTTGCACTACATACAACAAATTAAAAATTTTTAAAGAACAGTTAAACTATGACATTCTAATTCAATGTATATTTACAGTAACATTAAAAATGATACACAGGTAAATGCATGGAAACTTCTGTATTAAATTATGCTAAATAAATAAAAGGAACAAAAATAATATGGCATATTGATTAAACAATTTAAAGTATGTGTATATAATGATAAGGATTAGAGAAGGTCAGAGAGTTAGGTATAGAGTGATTTTAAGGTGAAAAGGTTTTTTGTTCTTGTTTGCCTGCTTTGTTACTTTTGTTTATGATCTTCCATAGAGTTAAAACACAATTTTGGATCCTCTCTGCTTCTATATACCCTAAGTCAAAAAAAGCAGCCAGTACATTTTCCCAGGTTTGAATTTTCTACTAGGCCAGTCAACAGCAACAGGAATATTAGGCCAGATTCATTCACAGCTTCAGGCTGTTCCTAGGAAGCCAAAGATGCTCTGGGATTTTTGAGAAAGTAAGCTAATTCTCCATTTTACACACACACCCACTCCGCCAAGAGCTGAACAAGTTCAATTTCACAACAGAGGTTATCTGTTATCAGGTATAGTGTTTGGTGGAGGAAACTCTACCAAGGTTGGGGAAAATGTCAATGTAACAGCATGGCTTGCATGGTCATCAAATAGGCAGGACAGTATCCCTGGGTTAGCTTCAAGATCAGCCTGTGCATTCCTTTTTTTTTTTTTTTTTTTTTTTTGCGGTACGCGGGCCTCTCACTGTTGTGGCCTCTCCCGCTGCGGAGCACAGGCACTGGACGCGCAGGCTCAACGGCCATGGCCCACGAGCCCAGCCGCTCCGCGGCATGCGGGATCCTCCCGGACCGGGGCACGAACCCGTGTTCCCTGCATCGGCAGGCGGACTCTCAACCACTGCGCCACCGGGGAAGCCCAGCCTGTGCATTCTTCATCACTGTGACTATAGATCTGCTTGTCCTAGAAAGGTGAAGAATAGAAAAATCACTGGGCTTCCCTGGTGGCACAGTGGTTGAGAGTCCGCCTGCCGATGCATGGGACACGGGTTCGTGCCCCGGTCCGGGAAGATCCCGCATGCCGTGGAGCGTCTGGGCCTGTGGGCCATGGCCGCTGAACCTGCGCGTCAGGAGCCTGTGCTCCGCAGCGGGAGAGGCCACAACAGTGAGAGGCCTGTGTACCGCAAAAAAAAAAAAAAAAAAAAAGAATAGCAAATCACTCTTCAGGCTCTTTTCTGACTACTATACGAAGGACCAGATGAACCCATCAAGTAACAGACAAGTAATTTAGTTTTTAAATATCTCCCATGTGCAAGGCCTTTATCTCCATTTCAGAGTTTTGGATAGAATCTAAGAAGAGCTCACATCATTATGTATCTCAGTCTAGAAGATCCATAGTGGTCCCATAACTCTGGTCACTCCAGTCTATTTGCAACAAATTTTATAGGATCAGCGGTAAATGAGTTGAGGAAGCACAAAGGATTACCTGAATCCAACTGAGGGGCTCTCATGAGGAGAGAGTTCCTTGGACCAGTTGCCACAGATGTTTCCCTTAAAAGAAAGAGAGAAGACAGGGCTTCCCTGGTGGCACAGTGGTTGAGAGTCCGCCTGCCGATGCAGGGGATACGGGTTCGTGCCCCAGTCCGGGAAGATACCACATGCCACGGAGTGGCTGGGTCCGTGAGCCATGGCCGCTGGGCCTGCACGTCCGGAGTCTGTGCTCCGCAATGGGAGAGGCCACAACAGTGAGAGGTCCGCATACCACCAAAAAAAAAAAAAAAAGAAAGAAAGAGAGAAGACAGACGGAAGAGAGGAAGGAAGCAGCAGGAGAGGGATGGATCATGCTTCCTGGTTTGCTTTAGAAAAAGAGAGGGTTTTTATTAATGCTTAAGGCTGAGATGGTAATGGGAGAGAAAGATTCACATGTTGAAGCACATATATTTCACATATATATTTGCCATATACACCCTGGATAATTTAGAGACAGGAGAGTTTGAGAAAAGACAGAAAGAGAGGGCTGAGTAGGAAGAACACAATTTTTCAGGGGGAAAAAATTAGTATTTAAGTCCAAGTAAACTTCTCAAATTTTCCAATTAAATTCTTGTGTAGCTAGCCTCCAAGATGACCCCCCATGACAATGATTACATACTTTTGTGCAATCCTCCCCCAGATCATGTCAGGGTTGGTCTGGGTCATCAATATTATATGACAGAAGTTCTGAGACTAGGTAAGGAACATTAGTGTGGTTTCTGCTCTCTCTCGGATCATTTGCTTAGGGGTAAGCCAGCTGCCATGTTGCTAGCCATCCTATGGAAAGGGCCACATTGTGAGAAACTGAGGCCTCTGGACAACAGCCTGCAAGAAACTGGGGCACCTTACCAATAACCACATGAGTAAGCTTCGATATGGATCCTCCAGCCCAGCCAAACCTTCAAATGACTGCAGCTCTGGCTAATCATCTTGAGAGATGCTAAGCCAGAACCACTAGCTAAGCGGCTCCCAGAGTCCTGACCCTCAGAAACTATTGTGAAATTAAAAAAATTTAAGCTGCTTAAGTTTCAGGGTAATTTGCTACATAGCAATAGATAACATGATAACATAACATCAAACTAAACACGTTTGATGGGGAACTGTACCATATGGTAATAATATCATGATTCCATCTACTGAGTGAGAAAAAGAATCATCGTCAAATTAAAAGTGGCGTGCTGCCCAAGATACCATTAAAAGCTAAATAAGGCCAAAAATGGGACTCCATTGGAGAGAATGAATTGTCCTTCTTTTCCAACACTAATCTAAGGATTGTCACAAAGAGGACCCATCAGAAGAGTCCAACACAGTTTCCTCCCACTAGTCATATTATCTATCCTACAGCCATAGACATGGAGTTAATGAAGGGTACGTTTCACGTACAAGCCACTGTGAGGGTGTCATCCCATACAGAGGAGTCACGGTTAAAAGTGAGGCAGCAAACTTATCCCCAGAGATATATGCCTGGTACTAAGTTGAGATTCATAAGATTCTCCCTGAGTTTTCCTTACCTCTAAATGCTGGGATAACTGATGCTCACTGAATGCCGATATTTGTATGAATAAAAATGAAGGGATTTAGCAAATCTTGTTCCTGCACACAGTTGTCAAAAAAAATCTGACCTTTACAACAGGAAAAAGAGGGGGGATTTAAAGATTTAAAGAAGAGGCAGTGACTGTCTGATGTATAACAAACCTTTGAAAAATTATAAAGCAGTGAAAATCCCCTACAGGTCCCAACAAAATGTGTCCAATTTGCATTCCAGCAAAGCTTTCCATACATACCGTTTGGCTCCTGTGTGTACTTCCAGGCAAGTAAATCCCGAGGAATAATACCACTGGGACCTAAGTCTGATCTCAGATATATTACTGCTCCACAACTCCAGATCAGGCTCCACAAATGCCTTTTTGGTTCCAAATAACTAAATCAAAGTCATCCTGATAAGCTTTGAAAACAGGGAATGTGAGGAGTGGTTTAATGAATGTTACAACTCAACCTATTACAGACCACAGTACATTATTGGAAGAGGGAGGGAAAAAAACCATCCCCAAATCTCTCAAGACCAAATCCAGACATACCTGTCATTCAACCATACCTGACTATAAAGCCTTATTCAAAGCATGACTTTGATCAAATGGTTAGGATGCATTTGTAAACCTCACACCAGAGTGGCAGGTGGGGGAGGGGAAGGAGGGAGGTTAGAGACTACAATTTTCTGTTTGCTTTGAAAACTGGTCCAAACTCATTAAAAAAAAAAAAAAAGCAACCAATGGAAGCAATAAACACTGAAATGTATTCTGATTTATTGAGATTTAAAACACAGCAAACACATTACACTAGAAAAAATAATTTTTCTGAAAGTTAGAAAAATCTACCACCCAACATATAAACTGGAGAAAGCAGTGCTACCAAAAAAAAAAAAAAAGGAAAGCTGGACTTAAAGAGAAAAGCAAGAGAACTAGAAGGTCAAGCTTCCTAGTTCCCAGCATCAATTTTCTCCTTTCAAAAGAAGAAAGTAACTTCCACAACAGAAAAATTTAGGTAAGACACACTAAAACATTAACCATAGTGACTATTATTATACAAATCACAAAATATATAGACATAAGAAGTAGAAATTGATGGCTTAAAAAAGGTAAGAAAAAGGCATTTAGGAACCCAATAATTTCATGCAGAAGACATCAAGATAAGAAACCATCTTGCCAGATAGAAAAGAAATGGGAACATTAGAGTATTAATGTCCATATAAGTAGTAATGGAATAACAACTGAAATCAATTTATGTAGCACCTTAAAAAGAACCAGTCACTCATTAGACGGAATTAGAGCTAACTCTGTCTCCAGAAGGTTATTCAGCAAGCAGGAAAGTAAGCTGGCAATCTGCAAGCAAACTGAGCCTCCTGTATAGTCAGCAAGACCCAGTCCATTGCCTGGTGCAGGATTCTGATGGCATATGAAACCAGAAATACTACCATCTACTGTCAAGACCCAGAGTAACTGACACTCTCTTTCTGGCAAGTCAGATTTCAACCCTGTCTAGGCAACCCACATCAGCTGTGATCACTACCTCCTACAGATTTTAGAAGAAAGTAATTCTTTAGCACAAAAGGTAGAACCTCAGTACTTTATTTGACCAGAAGAGCCTTCCAGCGACTTCAGGGAAGCATGCCAGGAGGTCCATAAGGACTGGAAGGAGTTTTACCTGGTGCTGGTGAGGATGTGGAGAAACTGGAACCCTCATACAGTGCTGCTGGGACTGTAAAATGATTCAGCTGCTGTGAAAAACAGTTTGACATTTCCTCAAAAAGTTAAACATAGAGTTACCGCATGAGCCAGTAATTCCACTCCTGGGTATATAATTCAAAAGCATGAAAACAGGTACTCAAATACATGTATACACACATATTCCTCACAGCACTATTCAGCTTTAGCTGCTCCACCGCATGTGGGATCTTCCCGGACCAGGGATCGAACCCACGTCCCCTGCACTGGCAGGCAGATTCTTAACCATGGTGCTACCAGAGAAGTCCCAAAAGTAATGATTCTCTTATCACTAGTTCTACTTAATTTTTCTACAGTATTTTAACAGGATATGAGCTTCCCTTCTGGGAAACCATAAGCAAGTTCCAGTTAGAGCCTGTGGTATCTCCTCTGTACCTTTTGTAGAGACAAGCAGTCAGCTCAGGCCATAGTACAAAGGGATCATTTTGGATTCTTGCAAAAGTAAAGTACAACTGGTGGCTTTCCACTCACCAAAACTTATTGTTCTGAAGCAGAAATGTTGGTGAGCCATCTCTGTCTTGCACTCCCCACTGGAGGCTCACTGAATCCAAGCTTCTTCAGCCAGCCACAAATCCTTAGAGACTCTACATGTGCTGAGACCTCGTGAGGATTTCACACTATGTAAGACCACAGTAAAGAATTTCCCCTTCCTCCATCACAGTTCAATGCTGAGTTCTCTGGAGACACAGGTACTTCATTGTTTCCTGTCTTGCATTCTGAACAAGACTTTTCCTCTACCTAATGACAGTTTAAATTTCACCAATAGACAAGATTTTCTAGTTTGAACAGTCATTTTTCATATTGTCACTCTGTCTTTCACATTTTCTCATTCAAATTGGTAAAGCAAAAGCATTTTCAGAGTATGAGGTCCATCCTGTAATGTTTAATACCTGTTGTAATCTTTGCTCCCATCGATAACCTCCCACCCTCCTGGCACAAGGCCTTAGTCACCCATGCCCTTAAAGACTCCTAAAATTGGTGGTTTATAACATCTACTTTGTCCCCAACCTACTCCATGATGCCATGAAGACACACAACATACACAAACTTCCTGAAGTTCTTCCTCATTGTTTTATTCATTGCTATTTTCATAGCTTCCTTTTGGAGAAAAAAAATCGGAGCTAATAACCAAAGAGCAATAGTCACTACAAAGCGGTGCTAAACCAGCCTCTAGGCTCACAGCTATACATCATAAAAGCACAAACTGAGAAATATCCCATTTCTCATTAATTAAAAAAAAACAAACAAAAAACAACTGCTTTTGGAATTCCCTGGTGGTACAGCGGTTAGAACTCAGCGCTCTTACTGCCAAGGCCCAGGTTCAATCCCTGGTTGGGGAACTAAGATCCCACAAACTGTGCGGTGTGGCCCAAAACAACAACAAAAACTGCTTTAATAAAAGTGGTTGTTGGGCTTCCCTGGTGGCGCAGTGGTTAAGAATCCGCCTGCCAATGCAGGGGACACAGGTTGGAGCCCTGGTCCGGAAAGATCCCACATGCTGCGGAGCAACTAAGCCTGTGTGCCACAACTACTGAGCCTGCGCGCCACAACTGCTGAAGCCCGCGCGCCTAGAACCCGTGCTCCGCAACAAGAGAAGCCACTGCAGTGAGAAGCCTACACACCGCAACGCAGAGTGGCCCCAGCTCGCCGCAACTGGAGAAAGCCCGTGCGCAGCAACAAAGACCCAGCGCAGCCAATAAATAAATAAATAAATAAAATTTTAAAAAATAAAATAAAAAAATGAAAGTGGTTGTTAATGGCATCAATAAACTGCTTACCCTATCAGCTTAATTTGGAGAACTTTAAAAGTTGACCTTCATCTCCAAAATATACAAGCAGCTCATGCAGCTCAATACCAAAAAAACAAACAACCCAATCCAAAAATGGGCAGAAGACCTAGGGAGACATTTCTCCAAAGAAGACATACAGGTGGCCAACAAACACATGAAAAGATGCTCAACACCACTATCATTCGAGAAATGCAAATCAAAAACAAAATGAGGTTATCACCTCACACCAGTCAGAATGGCCATCATCAAAAAAGCTAACAAGAAATGCTGGAGAGAGTGTGGAGAAAAGGGAACCCTCCTGCACTGTTGGTGGGAATGTAAATTGGTACAGCCACTACGGAGAACAGTATGGAGGTTCCTTAAAAAACTAAAAATAGAACTACCATATGACCCAGCACTCCCACTACTGGGCATATACCCTGAGAAAACCATAATTCAAAAAGATACATGTACCCCAATGTTCACTGCAGCACTATTTACAATAGCCAGGACACGGAAGCAACCTAAGTGTTCACTGACAGACGAAAGGATAAAGAAGATGTGGTACATATATACAATGTAATATTACTCGGCCATAAAAAGAAATGAAACTGAGTCATTTGTAGTGAGGTGGATGGACCTAGAGTCTGTCATACAGAGTGAAGTAAGTCAGAAAGAGAAAAACAAATATCGTATATTAATGCATATATATGGAATCTAGAAAAATGGTACTGATGAACTTAGTGGCAGGGCAGGAATAGAGACGCAGATGTAGAGAATGGACTTGTGGACACAGCAAGTAAGGGGAGGCTAGGACGAATTGAGACAGGAGCACTGACAGATATACGCTACCACGTGTAAAATAGCTAGTGGGAAGCTGCTGTATAGCACAGGGAGATCAGCTCGGTGCTTTGTGACAACCTAGAGGGGTGAGATGAGGAGGGTGGGAGGGAGGCTCAAGAGGGAGGGGACAGATGTATACATATAGCTGATTCACTCTGTTGTACAGTGGAAACTAACACAACACTGTAAAGCAATTATAATCCAATAAAGATGTAAAAAAAATTTTTTTAATAAAGAAAATGTGGTAAAACAAACAATTGCCCTTTAATACACAGGTACAATCCTATGACTACTTCCCTAGGCAAGGGGTGCTATTCCCTCCCTTAAGAGCTAGTGGTTTGTATACCCCTAGTTTCTATCACCGTGATATGATCTTTTAATAGTATCTAGTGTCATCAGTAACGTACTACACTTTACCTCCTCTCCCTGCCCCTCCAACCTTATCCCGCTGAGTAAAGCATTCAGAGCCAGTAACTGCCATGTCTTGGTAAATTTTAAATTTTTCTACCACCTCTCAGCACTACAGTTTGGTGACTCTCCTAACCCCAAGCCAGAACTTCAGCCTGCTCAATTAGACCCTGGAACTAAAAAATTCATGTGCTTTATTCCCAGAAAGTTACTTCCACACACTACCAGAAACAGCCTGGTTCTGTTAGCGTGTATGCCATGCTTTTCAGTGAACCTTCTTATTGAACCTGGATGTCTAACAACAGGGACCAGAGAGCAGCAAGCCTGCTGCTAGAGAACAAGGTCGACTCATCAGGCAGTCCAGGATTCTCTGGAATCAGCTCCTTTGATAGAGCAGAATCACAAAGAAAAAGGGCATTTCCCATGGAGTTGTGATTAAAATAATAATGTTAATTTGCATCCAGGTGAGACAGAAAGGTCCAGAAACAAGTAATACTTATTCACCTCTGTCTCTTGATCCTCTTTTACAAATGGCCCACCTGAAAGTTAGCTATAGTTCTGCCCTCATCCACATAAAAAGCAAATAAATAGTTAGGTCATTGTCTTTTTCCAAATCATAATCACATTTTTTTTTTTTTTTTTTTTGCGGTACGCGGGCCTCTCACTGCTGTGGCCTCTCCCGTAGCGGAGCACAGGCTCCGGACGCGCAGGCCCAGCCTCCACGGCACGCGGGGCCCAGCCACCCCACAGCACGCGGGATCCTCCCGGACCGGGGCACGAACCAGCGCCCCCTGCATCGGCAGGCGGACTCCCAACCACTGCGCCACCAGGGAAGCCCCATAATCACATTTTAATAGAAGCTTTTACTAATTGTGTAACCTTGAACATGTTACTTAATCTCTCTGGAGCCTGAATTTTTTTTTTTTTTTTTTTTTTTTTTTGCGGTACGCGGGTCTCTCACTGTTGTGGCCTCTCTCGTTGCGGAGCACAGGCTCCGGACACGCAGGCTCAGTGGCCATGGCTCATGGGCCTAGCCGCTCCGCAGCATGTGGGATCTTCCCGGACCGGGGCACGAACCCGTGTCCCCTGCATCGGCAGGCAGACTCTCAACCACTGCGCCACCAGGGAAGCCCTGGAGCCTGAATTTTACCTGTAAAAGGAGGATACTAATAAAGGCTCAGTCTATTTTGTGGGTTGTTATGAGATGTAAATGAAAAAAAAATATATGCAGACTATCACAGTCAAGAGGAGCCCTAAGGAGACATGACAACTAAATGTAATGTGGCATCCTGGATGAGATCCTGGAACAGAAAAAGACCATTAGGTTAAAACCAAGGAAATCTGAATGAAGTACGGACTTCAGTTAATATAATATACTAGTATTGGTTCATTAATTGTGACAAATGTACCATACTAATGTTAGAGGTTAATAACAGGGGAAATTTGGTGTAGGGTATATGGGAACTTCTTTACAACTTTTCCATAGATCTAAATCTATTCTAAAATAAAAAGGCTTTTTAAAAAGTTTTAGGTACTTCCCTGGTGGCGCAGTGGTTAAGAATCCGCCTGCCAATGCAGGGGACACAGGTTCAATCCCTGGTCTGGGAAGATCCCACATGCCGCGGGTCAACTAAGCCCATGCGCCACAACTACTGACCCTGCGCTCTAGAGCCCGCAAGTCACAAGTACTGAGCCTGCACTCTAGAGCCTGTGAGCCACAACTACTGAGCCCTCGCGCCCTAGAGCCCACATGCCACAACTACTGAGCCCGTGTGCTGCAACTACTGAAGCCCGCGCACCTAGAGCCCATGCTCCGCAATAAGAGAAGCCACCACAATGAGAAGCCTGTGCACCACAACGAAGAGTAGCTCCCACTCACTGCAACTAGAGAAAGCCCGCACGCAGCAACGAAGACCCAACGCAGCCAAAAAAAAAAAAAAGTTTTAAAAATATGCAAAATCACTTTACAAACTGTAAAGTTCTAGTCAATTGTAAAATATCACATAATTTAGTAGATTTAGTCTTTCATAGAGATTGTTGGTAGGTGGGCAGCCATCTTAAGCAGCTCAGATAACGGAGATAGCTTAAAGAGTTAAGTTCCGGTGTGGAAGAGTCTAGCCCCCAGAAACATCCCAGCTGTTTCCTGCCAGCTGGTGCCTCATGTCTGACTTTCAATAGAGTTGATTTTCGTTGTATAATTATATTTGTCTTTCAACTTGTCTGTTTTACTAAAAAAAACGGTTACTTTTTAAAAAGAGGCTCTATCCAGGTATGTGCTTTAATTTAAGACTACAAAAAGTGAACTGTAAGGCAAGGGTATGGCTGTTTATTGGGTCCATTTCCTAACTGCTCAAACAGATCTGATTTCTATTCCCAACTTCAAATATAGGAACAGACAGACACCCAGAGACAGAATACAGCAAGTGTACCCAACTCCTGCCAACTCCTGTTCTGCCCTGAAAAAAAAAAAAAAAAGAAGCAAGCAAGAGTCCCAGAAGTGCAGGAAATTGTTTCTCAGACGAAAGACAACACTTCCTTTCCCAGAACAATCCATCTCCCACACTGACATCCTGCTCCTGCTATATTTACCCAACCCAAATCTGCCGATGATATACTTCCAGCTGCACTCCTGCCACATGGTCCTGTCACTCAGCCACAACACTCAGAGGGAAATCTGTCCAGAGGGCAGAGCCTAGAAATCACTACACACTAATCCATGCTTCCTCTATTGGTAGCCTTCAGAGTAAAGTGAGACAAAATACGGACAGTATTACTCCCTGTTTATTTTGGAAGTGACTGGGGAGACAAGATGTACTTCATTTTGTATAGTTGCTAATTTTGACTGCTCTCACAGTAGCCAGTGGAGGAGCCTAAAGAATGAAGGGATTGAAATGGAAGGTTAAAAATAACTGTTAATGCTAGCTCTCCAAAAGGCATCACTTAATAGACTCTTCCACCCCAACCTACTAGGATCAGGCTATCAAGTCACCCTATTACAGGGTAAGCCCTTCAGTTCTGAGTGGATGGATTCAAGGAGTCAAAGATGGGACCATTTCATTCAACCCAACCTCATCCTACCTTGCAAC
Source organism: Mesoplodon mirus (assembly GCF_964341445.2). Lineage (NCBI taxonomy): Eukaryota > Metazoa > Chordata > Mammalia > Artiodactyla > Ziphiidae > Mesoplodon > Mesoplodon mirus. Next base: position 203,927,507 of record NC_138977.1, on the reverse strand, counting down.
CCACTCTACTGAAAGGGGAAAGCCCAAACAGTAGACTGGGTAAAGGTAAATGTTAGAGCTAATTCCCATTTTCCTATTTAGCAGCTCTGTATTCTTGGTCCTTCCCTCCAAGTCCTTTTCTTCTCCTCCTTTCTGTTCATTCTTCCTTACTTTCTGCCTCTCTAGTTCCATTTATTTTCTTTCCCTACTTTTCTCTCTCTTTTTAAATTTATCATGGGCAAGGTTTCCTCCACAAAACATAACTGATAGCTAGTAAGGCTTTCAGTAGTAATGTCATATCATCAGCCTACTCTTCACCGTAATAACAGCAAAGGACCTGAGACTCAAGAGCAATACCTCTCTCTGCCTTTTCTTTACTTAGGGAAGCTCATTCACGCATACTGATCAGATCCTTCAAAGGAATAAAAGGAAAGTAGAAGCAAAAGGAAAAATGTAGAGAAAAAAGAGGGAAGGAGAGAAAAGGGTGATAGTAAATAAGCATGGGGAGTACTTTTCTCAAACCATTTTTCTCTCTTAAAGCTCCTGATGGGCATTTCAAAACTTTATTCATTTTAAAAAGCTGAAGTAGAAGTTCTTAATGAGCCCAACCAGGCTTTTAAAACAGATTTGAGAAAAGTTGAAATATGATGCATTCATATTGCTATCCCACTTATTAAAAGAAGGGGGAAAGAAAAAGAAGGGAATCAGCTTCACATGGCTGTTTCCAGTCTGGCTTAGAGGAGAAACATTTATGCTGTTGGTTGAGTGGAGAACAAATTCCACTGGGTTATGTTGCCATATTCTAGGAAATCACCAAACCCTCAGTCAAGCCTCACTGAGATAAACCTTTTCCCAATTTTCAAAACTCTTTTAAGTTACTGGATTTTTTTTTTTTTTTTTTTTTGGCTATGCCACACAGCTTATGGGATTTTAGTTCCCTGACCAGGAATCTAACCCGGGCCCTTGGCCATGACAGCGCAGAGTCCTAACCACTGGACTGCCAGGGAATTCCTCAAGTTACTGGATATTTTTAAAAAACAGCATCACCGAAGCCATAAAGAAATACAGACCTTCAGGACATGTGACTGTATTTCTTAGAAAGAAACAAACACAAGCAAGCTAAGAAGAAAATTCACATTTTCTTTCCATACCTAAGAACAAGTCCTTTAAGAACAGGTATTTTAAGCAACCACTCAAAATTTTCTGTCACTGCAATCTGAAAATGGTTCAGGCAAAAATCATCAATGTATGATAAATCGTGGGGGGAAAAGTTTAATGAGGAGCAAAACAAGGTCTTAATGTGTCTCCCCACAGACTCCTTATGAGTTCCAAGGGGATAATAGTATCTATCCAGTGGAGAAACAAAGTAACACCTTGATGAAGTGATCAAAATTAATATCACCAATGAGGGGCACCTCCACATATGATATCCTGAAAAGGACACTATTATCAGTAGTGATGTACAGATTCATGCCAGATACATATAACCTGAATCATCATGACGAAAACACCAGACTAACCCAAATGAGGAACATTCTCGAAAGAAAGAAAAAGAAAGAAAGAAAGAGAAAGAGAGAAAGAGAGGGAGAGAGGGAGGGAGAGAGAGAGAAAGAAGGAGAGAAAGAAAGAAAGAAAGGAAAAGAAAGAAAGAAAAAAACTGGCTGGTATTCATAAAAAATTTCAATGTCATAAAAGACCAAGGCAGGCTGAAGAACTGTTTCAGATTAAAGGAGACTAAAGAAACATGACAACTAAACGCAATATGTGATCCTTGACTGAAGGGAAAAAACTAAAAAGTTTATTATTGGGACAACTGACAGAATTGGAATATGAATAGTACTGTATCAATGCTAAATTTCTTGAATTTGATAACTGTACTAAAGATTACGTAAGAGAATATCCTTGTTCTTAGGAAATATACACTGAAGTATTATGGGATAAAAGGTCGTGATATATATAATCTACTCTCAAATGGTTTAGAATAAAGTTTATATACATATGTATGTGTGTGTGTACAGAAAGAGAATAATAAAACAAGTAGCAGAAGGGTATATAGGAGACCTCTGTATTATCCTTGCAACATTTCTGTAAGTTTGAAATTATTTCAAAATAAAAATTCAAAAGAATTCACCATCAGTTGACCTGATTAAGTGTCCTGACACCAATTAGGTAAGGAGGAAATGGGGCTGGACTCACATTCTAGATAACAATAAAACCATCTATGGTAGGGGAGCAAGCCAACTTTTTCCTTCCCTTTGGAGCTTTCAGAAGAAAACTATTACCAACATAAATATTTCCCGCTCTCTGCCTTCTGTTACTGCATGCACACAACCCAGTTTTGCTGACTCTTGAGACTGTAGCCTACCTAGGACCACTTAGCATCCTGGTAACAGCTCCCATTCTCTAAATACCAAAGAGTTCTACCAAATGCAGCCACTGCTCATTTCCTTCTTTATAAAGAACCTAGAGAACAGAATAAGTCTTTAAAACCTCTGAAATGAGACTGATTAAGATGCTAATCTTGGGCTCACTTGGGAGGATTAATGAGCCATATTTGGATTCTGGCAACAGAAATCCACTTCCCTTGACTACTTTCCCCACAATGCTTCTTTCCAGGTGGGCTGAACCAAAAGAAAACTTCTCTTCCTGGGCCAGAGGGAACCAGGATCCTCTGCCAGAGTCACTGGGCTCTGGTCACAAAAAGTATTTCGCTATAGTAGGTATTAACGATGTACCTTGGATGTACACTCATCCCAGAAAAAAAGGCAAAGGAGAAAGAACTGCACTTTAAACATAATAAGCGGGTTTCCGTGGTGGCACAGTGGTTAAGAATCCGCCTGCCAATGCAGGGGACACGGGTTCGAGCCCTGGTCCGGGAATATCCCACATGCCACAGAGCAACTAAGCTCGTGTGCCACAACTACTGAGCCTGCGCTCTAGAACCCATGAGCCACAACTACTCAGCCCAGGAGCCTAGAGCCCGTTCTCCACAACAAGAGAAGCCACCGCAATGACAAGCCCATGCACCTCAACGAAGAGTAGCCTCCACTCACCGCAGCTAGAGAAAGCCCGCGCAGAGCAACGAAGACCTAATGCAGCCAAAAATAAATAAATAAAATAAATTTTTAAAAAAACATAATAAGCTATCAAGCAAATGATAGGGCACAGGTCTTTTTGTGGAATACATTTATACTCCAACAGCCACTCCAACCTTCTTTTTTCTTTTTTGGCTGTGTTGGGTCTTTGTTGCTGCACATGGGCTTTCTCTAGCTGCAGAGAGCGGGGGCTACTCTTCATTGTGGTGTGCGGGCTTCTCATTGCGGTGGCTTCTCTTGCTGCGGAGCACGGGTTCTAGAGCGCGCAGGCTTCAGCAGGTGCGGCATGAGGGCTCAGTAGTTGTGGCTCACAGGCTTAGGTGCTCCGCAGCATGTGGGATCTTCCCGGACCAGGTCTCAAACCTGTGTTCCCTGCACTGGCAGGCAGATTCTTAACCACTGCGCCATCACGAAGTCCCTCCAACTTGCTCTTTTAGAAAGATCTTAACCACTGTTTTTTGGGGGGGTTTTTTTTGGCTGCATTGGGTCTTCGTAACTGTGCGCAGGCTTTCGCTAGTTGTGGCGAGCGGGGGCTACTCTTCGTTGTGGTGCGTGGGCTTCTCACTGCAGTGGCTTCTCTTGTTGTGGAGCATGGGCTCTAGGTGTGCGGGCTCAGTAGTTGTGGCGCATGTGCTTAGTTGCTCCGCGGCATGTGGGATCTTCCTGGACCAGGGCTTGAACCCGTGTCCCCTGCATTGGCAGGAGGATTCTTAACCACTGTGCCACCAGAGAAGCTCTTAACCACTGTTTAATTGCTTCACTGCCTTACTATCGCTTTCCACCCTTGAAAATCCTAGGAATACGTTTTTTTTCCCTAAGGAAAAAGGACATTTCTAAAGGGCATTCTCTCTAAGGACCCAAGTTTCTTAAGGGTTACTTCTAAATAAGGGTGCTTTTCTCTGGGATTCACAAGATAAATATATGATGGTATGTTCTATTAATTTGAAGCCAAATCTTATCCAAAATCACATGGGTTTTGATACTTTTTTCCTCATATGAGGCCGCTGGGCTAAAGACAATGGGTTGCTACTAAAAAATGCTCATGTTATTTTTGAAATGGGATTGTCCGATTCGAGCTATAGAAAAGGACTTTCCTCATTCTTTATTTATTTATTTATTTTTGGCTGTGCTGGGTCTTCATTGCTGCGCCCGGGCTTTCTCTAGTTGCGGTAAGTGGGGGCTACTCTTCGTTGTGGTGGGCGGGCTTCTCATTGTGGTGGCTTCTCTTGTTGCAGAGAGTGGGCTCTAGGCTCGCGGGCTCAGTAGTTGTGGCGCATGGGCTTAGTTGCTCTGCGGCATGTGGGATCTTCCTGGACCAGGGCTCAAACCTGTGTCCCCTTGCATTGGCAGGCGGATTCTTCACCACTGCGCCACCAGGGAAGCCCCTCATTCTTTATTTTTTTACAGTGTTGGCCCGATTAAGTTATGAATTTTTATTTTATTTTATTTTTTTGGCCATGCCCCGCAGCTTGAGGGATCTTGGTTCCCCGACCTGGGCCCTCAGCAGTGAAAGCACAGAGTCTTAACCACTGGACCGCCAGGGAATTCCCCTCATTCTTTCGGCACCTTAGCTAAATAGCTATTAATATCTTCGTTTTGTGCCCCTAGACTGTAGAATCCTAACAATTGTGTTAGAAGCCCCAAGCCTGAGAGCTGAATTTTATTAGAAGCTGATGTGTTTTGTTTGTTTGTTTGTTTTTTTGCGGTACGCGGGCCTCTCACTGTTGTGGCCTCTCCCGTTGCGGAGCACAGGTTCCGGACACGCAGGCTCAGCGTCCATGGCTCACAGGCCTAGCCGCTCTGTGGCATGTGGGATCTTCCCGGACCGGGGCACGAACCCGTGTCCCCTGCATCGGCAGGCGGACTCTCAACCATTGAGCCACCAGGGAAGCCCTAGAAGCTGATTTTTATTAGAAAAGACCATCAGCCATTGATATCTTTTTAAAAAAATAATTTTATTTATTTATTATTTATTTTTGGCTGTGTTGGGTTCATTGCTGCATGCAGGTTTTCTCTAGTTGCGGTGAGCTGGGGTTACTCTTCCTTGCAGTGCGCGGGCTTCTCATTGCGGTGGTTCTCTTGTTGTGGAGCACGGGCTCTAGGCACTCGGGCTTCAGTAGTTATGGCATGCGGGGGCTCAGTAGTTGCGGCACTCAGGCTCAGTAGTTGTGGGTCATGGGCTCTAGAGCGCAGGCTCAGTAGTTGTGGCGCATGCGCTTAGTTGCTCCGCAGCATGTGGGATCTTCCCAGACCAGGGCTCGAACCCATGTCCCCTGCATTGGCAGGCAGATTCTTAACCACTGTGCCACCAGGGAAGTCTCCAGCCATTGATATCTTATCCTGTGGTACAATTTTAGTCAGTTCAGCTCTGAGATGCACAGACTGATTAATCAAAGATGAATATAAATGGACTAATCGAGCCCTAAGACATTCAAAGCCCTAAAGCAACTAATGAAGCTGCCATGCACATAGTTACTGCCAAGTAGCCAAGGCTAGGGGAGAGAGTGGGGGTGGGAGAGATAATGCAGACAAACACAAGTGCTGTTCTTCTGACCACCCTAGAACCTCTTTCAGCACACCATGGCATACAACAATTTCCTGAGGTCACATGTGGAAGCTGGGAAGACTTCAAACCAGGGCCCAGCTGTCCACTCAAATTCCAGAGCTTCTCAAATCAACAGCCCACTAGACCATATACTTTATGAGGACAGGAACTGTGTTGGTCTCCTTGAAAACTAGGTTCTTAATACCTAATTCAGTGTCTGGCACACATTATGTGCTCGAGAAATACTTGTTGACTTAGTAGATAAATGAATTTCTGCCAAGAGCAAAGTTCCTGGAGAAGATGCTGTTCTGGAGTCTTTCCAGCACAAATTACTCCCTCCTTGACCCACCAAAAGAACTAAAAGGTTTAAAAAAAAAAAAAAAAAGAACTAAAAGGATGGCCAGGCCAGGCCATGTCTAACACAATGTGCTATCCCCCTTTCCTGAACAATCAGCTTAACATCACATAAAACAGATAAGGTACAAGGTGCAAAGTGACTAGTTAGTCACGATTACATCCACAATCATTATTTCCTTGGGGGAAATCATAACATTCTCCAGGACTGTTATGATTCAAATGGTCTCAAATTAACCTCTGCCTTGCAAAAGCTGATTCATCCAGAGAGAAACGACAATATAAATAGAACTGCTTCAGCCATAAACAAAAAAAAGGAAATCCTGTCATTCGTAACAACACAGATAAATCTTGAGGACATTATGCTAATTGAATACATCAGACAGAGGAAGATAAATAATGTATAATCTCATTTGCATGTGAAATCTAAAAAAAACAAATTCATATAAACAGAAAGTAGAACTGTGGTTGCCAAGGGGCTGGGTGTTGTAGGGAATGGGGAGATGTTGGTCAAAGGGTATAAACTTCTAGTTATAAGATGAATAAGTTCTGAGGATCTAATATATAGCATGGTGACTATAGTTAAAAATAATGTATTATATACTTGAAAGTTGCTAAGAGAATAGATCTTAAATGTTCTTAACACACACACACACACACACACACACACACAAACTGTAATTATGTGAGGTGATGGATGTGTTAACTAACATTATTGTGGTAATCATTTTGCAAAATATACGTGATTCAAATCATCACGCTGTACATCTTAAACTTACATAATGTTATATGTCAATTGTATCTCAATAAAGCTGGGGGGAGAAAAGAGATCTTTAAGTAAATAAAGGAATGAACAGATAGATAAGATAGGGCTCTCTTTACCAGGGCTTTCAAAGTTTTTTTTTTTACCATGACCTACAGAAAGAAATACAGTTTGCACTGTAACCCAGACCATACAGGTCTCTAACTGAAAACAAAAGTTTCCCCAAACAATATTTAGCCTTACTATGTGTGACACACTGATACCTTCTATTCTATTCCTTTTAATGCCCACAGCTTGTACCAGAAAGCAAGGAAGTGCTCAAAGGGGTCATATCAAAGGAACTAGTTTGAAGGGGCTCTCACTGATCAAATTTGGAATTACTTGAGCACCAAAATAATCATAAATGAAATTAACTGTAAACACTGAATAAATAAAAATTCACAAGCCCCCCAAAAGGGAGAAAACTTACTTGCCACCGTCAGTGGTCATTATTACACAAACTCCTTACCTGAAAATTGGCAGTTTAAGGGAAAGAATTAAGCATTTTCCTTGCCTTTTCAGGAGAAACTGTGGTTCATCCTCCAGTTTGTGAAGGAAAGCCATTCTAGACACTGCCAGCTAATAATGTAGAAAGAATGACAGAACTAGAAAATCATCATTCTGCAAACCCTCTCCCCCCAGTGAAATAAGTGATTCTGGCAAAAATTCACCAGTGGGTGATCATTAGGTAAAAAGATATTAGAGACAGGATATTCACAAGGTGCCAAATTACTACTTCACAGATTATCTACCAATTGCAAAGAGAAAAATAAATTTATTTTACAGTGAGGAGATATGGCAGTCACCACCAGAAGCAAGTAATCAAATTTAACACCACCAACAGTGGGACAGCTTGACAGTATGTGCTTCCTGTGGCGATAGAATATGAAGTACACAGTATCATCTATGAAATACTCTTGCCAAAAATGTTTAACCTGAATCAAATTAAGCTTTTAATCCTAACTTCTAGAATAGAAATATATGAGATAGAGTCACAAGTTAAATGACACCACAAGGACACAGACAAACCCAGAATATAGAACATTCTAAAGATAAATGGCCTGGTCTCTTCAAAAAGTCAATGCCAAGAAAAAAAACAATAGGGTGGAGAAAACTGTGTTAGATTTTTAAAGCCTAAAGAGGTATAACTACCTAATGAAATGAGAATTCTGCTTGGATTTTGGTTTGTAAAACCAGCTATAGCTATAAAAGGCAGTTTGGGAACAAAAAGGAAATTTTAATACATGGACTGGATATTAGCTAATATTGGTAAATTACTGTTAAGTTTCTTAGGTGTACAATGGTACTATGATTATGTAGGAGAATGTCCTTATTTAGGATGCATGCTGAAATACCAACACATCTGCAACTTATTTTCTAATGGTGTATGAAAAATATACACACATATATATTGATAAAGCAAATTATGGCTAAATATTAATAATTTTGACTCAAGGGCTTCCCTGGTGGCGCAGTGGTTGAGAGTCCGCCTGCCGATGCAGGGGACACGGGTTCATGCCCCCGTCCGGGAGGATCCCACATGCCACGGAACGGTTAGGCCCGTGAGCCATGGCCGCTGAGCCTGCGCGTCCAGAGCCTGTGCTCCGCAACAGGAGAGGCCACAACAGTGAGAGGCCTGCGTACCGCAGAAAAAAAAAAAAATTTTACTCAAGTGTGGGATGTAGGTGGTCACTGTTGTATTATTACAATTTTGCTGTGTTTGAAATTTTTCATACTAAAATTTGAGGAAAAAATGCTGTGCAACCCTTTAAAATGATATTACAATTCATTAATAGAATGCAACCTGTAGTCTGAAGATACCACTTTAGCCCACAGTAGGGTAGTCATCGTATTATCTTAGCTCTCTGGGACTTCCTTGGTGGTCCAGGGGGTAAGACGCCGTGCTCCCAGTGCAGGGGGCCGGCATTCAATCCCTGGTTGGGGAACTAGATCCTGCATGCATGCCACAACTAAGAGTTCACATGTCACAACTAAGAAGACCTCATGCCACAACTAAGAGTCCGCATGCTGCAACTAAGACCAGGAGCAGCCAAAATAAATAAATAAATAAATAAATATTTTTAAAGTAGTATTAGCTTAGCTCTCACTTTATTACCAGTATGGAGGCAGTTTTCTTAAACCTGTGGCCCAAAGAGAAGAATGAACCTTCATGAAAAAGCTCACATGGAATGAGGCTTTCTTATTCTTCAACCCTTTGTCAAGAGTCTCCCAAGTTTTATGTTTTTCTGCCAATTAATAACTAGCTTTACTTGAAAAGGAAGAATAATCAGTTGAAAAATTCCTACTAGTGTCAGGAAAATTTCATTTTGTCCCTCTACTTTTAGATGATTTTTCCTAATTCAGGGCCCATCACAGATAACATTAAAGTCCTTTTGATCCTCTTCCTCACCAATTAATGTCCCCAACTACCCTTAGCCACCAGTTCCCAAGCTGCTTTCCAGGACACCTGGAAGCAAGCTACATGGCTGACTGCAGAAAAACCCTTGCTCCCACACTACATCTGGCCCTGTCTTTCCACCAAATCAAATGCCAATTTATTGCCTTCTGATGTACAGTCTATCAGTCCACTTCCTGGACGGCCCCACTTCACACTGGGCCAGAAACCCAAAGCAATAATGTGAGTTCTACAAACGGGCAAGTAATTGCTCAACAAGCGTGGAACAAGGAAAGGTCAGTTGTGATATGTGCACATGTGGCAGCCCTTCACAACTCAAACTACAGTGGTAACAGTGGTAACAGAAGGCTGGTGTTACAGAAGAGGCATGCACTGAGAAGCCAGCCAACAGGCAGCCAGGAGTGCTTGTCCATCTAAGTCCTTCAGACTTCCAAAGACCAAAGTAAAGAAACAAAGACAAATGCACTCACCCTTTCCATAAACATATCCAATATCATTTTAGAAACTGGGGTGACCAACTCAGCATCTATGAGCATAGAGAGGTGGTTAGAGAAGGTAAAGCTGAGACAAATAACTCTATACTATCTCTCCTAATCAAAACTGCACACTGAATTTCAAACACCTGGCTTCTTCTGAAACCCTCTTGGCACTTGCCCTGAGTTTGAGTGGGTGGAAAAGAAGAAAGGGACTCTGCCTGCCTCCTTGTTAAAAACAAAGCAGCAGCTGGCTTTCCCTCTTTTAACTCATCTGACTGCTGTCATGGCAAGTTGAGCACATACCCAGAGAGAAATTTCAGGCCTCGAGAGGTGGCTGTGCTAAAGAGGACAATGTCAATGAGAGCAATACCGGCAACAAAGACACCCACCACACACCTCACTGTTAACCCTGTCCCCCAAACTCTACTAGAAATTACGTTCTTTGCTTCTGATTTTGAGAGTTGAGCTATTAAGAATGCCCTTTTTGGGACTTCCCTGACGGTCCACTGGTTAGGACTCTACGCTTTCACTGCCAAGGGTGCAGGTTCAATCCCTAATAGGGGAACTAAGATCCCACAAGCTGCGCAGCACAGCCAGAAAAAGCCCTTTTTTTCACAACTTCCTTTCAGATAAAAGTAGTGGAAAATGTGCCAGGAGACTAGTTCTAATGGCTAAGCGTGATTGAGCACTAGGGAGAGAAAAAGGGAGAGCTGGACCAATAAGAAGCCAGAATACACAGAAGTGCTTCTTCTCAAGAAAGTCTTCATTTTATAATCCTGAGGACAAATAAATGTTTAGAAGAACTTCTTGGTTTAGAAGTGTCAAATGAAGAAGGTTCAGATCATTTGGGGAAAGCCCCAGTAAAAAGAAATGACAAAGTTAAGTCATCAAAATACAGGCCTCTGGAAGCCATCTTATTGATATGAATATTCCCTAGGGGAAAAAGAATCACAGTACCTTTATTTTCCCTAACTGTGCTCAAATGCCCTCAAGACTGAGGCTACTCAAGCTACCAAGATTCCAAATTGCCAAAGTCAGCCTGACTCAAATTCAAGTCACACTCTAATGTGCTACTCAACAATCTCCAAACTAATATAGTCATTTATTTTATTATACAACAAGAAACACAAAAAGGGCACAGGAGGGACTTCCCTGGCAGTCCAGTGGTTAAGACTCCACACTTACACTGCGGGGACACAGGTTCGATCCCTGGTCAGGGAACTAAGATCCCACGTGTTGCATAGCGTGGCCAAAAAAAAAAAAAAAAAAAAGGCACAGGAAAGAGATACTTATATTAAGTGTGCCCAACCTTGCCTCTTCTAATACTTAGCCCATTACATAAATTTGTCTGCCAAAGTTTATCATACTTGGTTCTTTCAGCCTCCACTTAGGCCTTGAACAATTTACCAGCTCATTTCCAAGTGGGTCAAAGCTAATGACTCGGGGAATTTCCTGGTGGTCCAGCAGTTAGGACTCTGAGCTTTCACTGCCAGGGGCCCGGGTTCGATCCCTGGTTGGGGAACTAAGATCCCACAAGCCGCAGCACGGCCAAAATCAAAAAAAAGTTAGTGACTCATTCAACCTTCTTCTCATGGCTTCTCATGATGATTAATGATGATATATTGCTTACTCTAGGGAGATGGTAGCTCTAACAGCAATTTTTTTTTTCAAATATTACCCTTACTCAATCTTTTTCCTGACAGTGACTACTAAAATCTCTTCACTACACTTTCCCATGTTCCAACTGAAACAGATTAACTTGAGGTATGAGGCACTGGAAGAGTTTTGCTTCAACTTAGAAGGCTATTTCTATGAGGCCTAAGCCAAACAGGTGTTAAGTCATAGTTCCTCCCAGGTTGGCTTTCAGGCTCTGTTTAAATGTTCTCTGTAAACCTCTGGAGGTTACATGGATTCAAACCTCCTAGCTCAGATTCTGAATTCACAAAGCTTGAGACAGACAGTACCCTACAGGTGTGTTTGTCCAGGATAAACTATATTTAAATAAACTCCTGATACATCCACTCTCTCCAGGCACCTGCTTCTCCCTCTTAAACTCAAGCACACCATGCCTTGCTGTCCAGGTAAGTACAGTAAAGAAATATCCTATCCCTCAAATATCTTATCCCTCAGAGTTACAACATGCAAACCCACCAATGTCTTTGGGAATACCTAAACTCTGGCCAGAACAGCTTTACATGAGAAAGCCAAATAAGCAAATATATGAGCTAAATTTTTGTTCATTTCTTTGGCTTATGTGTTAGCAAGGGAAAGAGTGGGAGTAAGAAAAGATGGCAATAGATTTTTCTCATTCACTCTCACCTACTCCATACCTGATAGGGAACCATATGGCACAGAGTAGAGGCTACAAAGGTTAGCCTTGGAATGGTCAGCTAGAGCCACTAGTCTTAAAAACCAGTGGTTACGAGGGCAGGAAGTTTGTTTACCATTAGAGATCCAGTGCCTAAGTGCCTAAGCAAAACGTCTAGCACATAGCAGATATTCAATAAATATTGGTCAGAAGCAATTCAACAAGCTAGACCCAGAAGAAATCCAAAACTTGGTGAATGTCAGAAAGAAAAGGTCCAAGCAGCTACAACAGTTCCATAGTTAATACAGGTGCTTATACTGAGCCTCAAGACCATATTAGTCTTATGCTAAATACCCCCAAACCCCATAGGTCCTCAGAATTAAAAAGGCCAGCCAGGGGTTATATCTCCAAAGGCAAACTCACTACCCTCCCCACCACCACCACCCCTGACACACAACACTAAGAGGTCTTCCTCAAGCTCTGGCCTTGAAGGCTTTAAAGTCATTAACAGGTGATTCCTTAAGAGAAGATTCTGTTTGTGATACTTTTAGACTGTTCTTCTCTCTGTGCTTTAAATCAAAAATTTTCTGGAAAAGAATCTCCTTGTAATGATCTAAGTTTGAAGACCAAGGACAAAGGCAGCTTCAATCTTGAGGCAAATGACCACAGCCAAACACCACAAATCACAACTGACTAGAGCCCTGTCCATGAAGTTATACTGAATGAAGGGTACTAAGGCTTGCAAGGACTTGCCTAATCTGGGAACAAAGAGATCAAAGACCAGAGACAATGCCGGCTAGAAGTATTCTTCTAAACTGTCTACTCTGGGGCGACTTCCCTGGCGGTCCAATGTTTAAGACTCCGTGCTTCCATGGCAGGGGGCACGGGTGTGATCCCTGGTTGGGGAACTAAGATCTCACATCCCGTGCTGTGTGGCTAAAAAAATAAAAATAAACTGTCTACTCTCCACAGACCTAAAACCAAGAGCAGTATCAAGTATCCTAATATTTCACTTGCCCTTTCATCCCCCTATCCCATGCCACAGATCTTACCACCCAGTCTAACAGTGAGATTGGAGATAACTCCAATAAGCAAGAGCCCCAACAAGATCTCTAAAAGGATAAAAGGAAATGTGTCTTTGGAATCTAAGCCCATGGTAGGGCTTGGGCAGATGCAAGGGAGAGGCATTTGTCCTTCTGCCCCTAAGGCCAGGACAACCCAGCCCTGCAGGCAGCACAGAGTTAACTACCCACCCGCTTTGAGAAGCACAAAGGTACATCACTGCAACATGCCTAACATTTACATTGCCTCTCTCTGCTCATTAAACAGGTTTTGGTTAAATAATGAACAAACTGTATTACAGACTCCGATGAGAATTCCAAAATTATAAATCAACTGGGAAAGCCCAAAGGGGCAGACAGACAGGGAAGGGGGGAGAAGGATAATATTGACTAATATAAAGGGCGCAGCTTGACAGTGGATATTCCTGCCACACCTGATCAAACACACTCCGTTGGGGGAGGGGAAAGAGAGCAAGAGAGGGGAGATGGGACAAGAGAGCCTGAAATTTGCATCCGGAAAAGATTAAAATGGATTCTTTGGGGATAGAGAAAATACATAATATATATTACTATAAATGCAAAACTGTACTAAAAGCTAACTCAAATGTCAAAGATTACAGCTTGAATAAATTTAAATATAAAAGCCATGTGCTTCTTGAGTTAATGAGAGAGACATAAAAGGACAAACTGGGCTAGGAGGCTGAACAGAGCCTTATGCTGCCTTTGCTGGGCAATGGGTTCAAAGCACAGCAGCAACTATAGTCAGAGGCTTCCCTTCATGGCTCTGAGCCTTGAGAAAGAACTGGCAAATCCCATTACTTTTCCAGTGTACGTTTGCTATTTTTAAAAATTAAGATATAATTCAGGGCTTCCCTGGTGGCGCAGTGGTTGAGAGTCCGCCTGCCGATGCAGGGAACGCGGGTTCGTGCCCCAGTCTGGGAGGATCCCACATGCCGCGGAGCGGCTGGGCCCGCGAGCCATGGCCGTTGAGCCTGCGCGTCCGGAGCCTGTGCTCCGCAACGGGAGAGGCCACAACAGTGAGAGGCCCACATACCACAAAAAAAAAAAAAAAAAAAAAAAAAAAGATATAATTCATATGCCATAAAATTCACCCTTCTAAAGTATACACTTCAATGGTTTTTAGTATATTCACAAAGCTGTACAACCATCATTATTATCTAATTCCAGAACATTTTCATCACCCCAAAAGGAAACCCTATAACCATTAGCAGTTACTCCCCATGCCCACTCCCAGCTCCTGGCAACCACACATCTGCTTTAACTCCTTCAGAATAACCTCCTAAAGGATTCCTAAGAGAATTGAAAGACCAAATGAGGGGCAGCAGTCAAGTCTCACTGGTGGTGAGCTATGGCTTTATCCAAAGTACCAATAAGCAAACTTTGCTCTTAGGCACTCCATACCTTCCAAGTGCAACCCTCTCTTTAGATTTGGTATTAGAATATTCTATTACTCTAGATGTTACAGAGCATCCAGTTGTCATGCATTTTAGGCAAATACTGACTGCAAATGTAGTCCAGAGACATATCTGTGAGAATAACTGATATGGACTTGCTAAACTTACTAGAGACAGTGGACTTATTTCCTTCACAATGCTCACATCATGTTCCTGGAGGAGTAGGTAGCACTTATGTCCGTAAAAGATTCTCTGACTGCTTACAAGAAAAGAGACAAAATCATTTAGGTTGACTGACAATGTCCAATGAACCACCTATTTCCATTAGTAATATTCTTAACCAACCCAGCCAGCAAATAACCTAGAAAACTGCAAATAGAAAGCCTCTGTAAAAAGAGACCAAGCCCAAGTCATTTTCATGAGTTAAACTGAATAGAGTCTTAGAATTCCTGCCATACTTCCTCCAAACTAAGTGGTACATTCCCAGTCACAAAGCACAGGCAGTCCCTTCAGTCTCTCTCTCCAAGTTCAAAACCCTTTCCCAGCCTCCAACTGTTAACAGGCTTCCAAGAAAGTGGTCCTCCTGACACTGCCAATCAGAAAAATCTGTTTGTTTTGGTAAAAGAAACAAGAAATTGGTCATGGATTGCAGAGTCCAGGACCACAGGGGCAGTTGACCCATAAACCTGTTCCTGGAAGCCAGCACTATGTGGGGGGTCAGAACCAATCAGAAGACCATGAAATGCTCTATTTTGGGTCCACTCTGTTATTTTCTCAGGCAGGTAATATGCTAAAACCCAAGAACAATGGGGCAACCTTGGCAGGCACCATTTCAACACCTGCCACAGCTGTTGGCCCCTGGAAAATACTACAACCTTCTTCCTTGCTCTGAGGAAAAGCCTGGCAACACCCGGCTATGTTCCTAGTACCACTGATAGAACTGGCTCCTCAGCTCATTCTGGTTTTAATAGTTTCAAGCAGAAGATAATCTGGATTCTTAACCCAAAGATGTAAGAAAATTAGGCAGCAGACTCAACTTTGGTAGCTCTTAGATGGTCTAGACTTCAAATCCTGGACTGCACTATTCACCACAGATACAGTCTCTTAAGTGAAGTCCTGGGATGTGTCAGAATGGAGAAAACAAGTGTGGGATATGGATTGGATGGCAAGTAGGAAATGTAGCTCTGTCAGGATAGCAGCACCACCTCAGCTCCTCAAGGTCTGCAGCTTGCCCAAAAAGCCTACAAGACTACTCCAGTCTGACCTCAGCCATTTTAAGGTGTCCCCAGCCACTTATAGCAACAATTCCTAGGTGTCTATAAAATGCTTGCCAAAAGTTTCCAAATGTATTAACTTGTTTAATCCCCTAACTCTCTTAGAAAGACAATACTCTGAACTCTGACCCACCAAAAAGAGTTGTAAATATCTACTCACTACGTTTTCTTTTTAATTGGGATGTGTACGCTTTATCTGAAAAGTTGAAAAGATCTGGCAGCAGCATGGATGCAACTAGAGATTATCATACTAAGTGAAGTAAGTCAGAAAGAGAAAGACAAATACCATATGGTATCACTTGTATGTGGAGTCTAAAATATGACACAAATTAACCTACCTAAGAAGCAGAAACAGACTCACAGAACAGACCTGTGGTTTCAGGGTGTGGGGGGAGGGGAGAGATGGAGTGGGAGTTGGGAGTTAGTAGATGCAAACTATTACATATAGAATGGATGAACAAGGTCTTACTGTATAGTATAGCACAGAGAACTATATTCAGTATCCTGGGATAAACCATAATGGAAAAGAATATAAAAAAGAATGTATACATGTATAACCGAGTCACTTTGCTGTACAGCAGAAATTAACACAACACTGTAAATCAACCATACTTCAATTAAAAAAAAAATTCTGTGCAAGCCACCAACTTTCTAAAGCAGCCAAATCACTTACAGTACAGGCCATAAAATGGGAACATGCCACCTAGTTGCATTAGCCCTGCTAACCAGCTAACAACAACCACCTCTATACTACTTGATCGTCCTTGGCTAATACTGCCAACACTTTTTTTTTTTTTTTTGTGGTACGCGGGCCTCTCACTGTTGTGGCCTCTCCCGTTGCGGAGCACAGGCTCTGGACACGCAGGCTCAGCGGCCATGGCTCACGGGCCCAGCCGCTCCGTGGCATGTGGGATCCTCCCAGACCGGGCCACGAACCCGTGTCCCCTGCATCGGCAGGCGGACTCTCAACCACTGCGCCACCAGGAAAGCCCGCCAACACTTTTTAACTGAGTAGAATTTGCTCCTTTAAAGAAACATGTAGAGAATCCTTAGATAACTTCTGCCCATGTTTAGGAAAGTAAAAAGGAATTTTTCTCCAGATATTCTCCTATTGATACATTTCTCATGAAAGGAAAAATTTATTTGTTCATCTATTATTTATTTAATTTTCAAAAGCTTTAAAAACTATTTCATTTGTGGTCTTAGATATGTTACTAGCTAAAACCATTCCAGGGTTATACACTGCAAAAGCCCTTTATAGTCAACAGAGGAACACGGCTCGGAGGCTTTCCCTTTAGGTCTACGTATACCCCCTTGAAAAACCTGAAGTGTTGAGACTTGCCTCCTCCCTTGACATGTTTTTATACATAATATAAGGCACTTCCTGTGTACCTTTCTCCTCTAACTGTAAGAACAGAAGCAATGCAGAACAGGGCACTAAACCAGGCATCAAGGGCCTGAATTCTGATGGAAACTCTGATGGAGTTTTGACTCTGCTTCTTAGGATCAGTGTGACCTCAGCTAAATCACTTAAAATATCTCTGGGCTTCAACTTCATTCATAAAAAGGAGACAATATCTAACATGCCTCTCCAACAGGGTTGTGTAAAAGTTCAATAAGGTATGGTAACTAGACTTACCATGGTGATCATTTTGAAATGTACAGAAATATCAAATCACAATGTTGTATAACAGGAACTAATATAGTATTATAGGTCAATTCTATTTCAAAA
The DNA here is from genome assembly GCF_964341445.2 of Mesoplodon mirus. NCBI lineage: Eukaryota > Metazoa > Chordata > Mammalia > Artiodactyla > Ziphiidae > Mesoplodon > Mesoplodon mirus. The sequence goes on along the minus strand of NC_138977.1, from coordinate 203,910,050 downwards.
ACAAACAACTCACAGAAAAAGAGATCAGGTTTGTGATTACCAGAGGCAGGGGGTGGGGGAAGGAGGAACTGGATGAAAGCAGCCAAAAAGTACAAACTTCCAGTTACAAGATAAGTAAGTACTAGGAATGTAATGTACAACATTATAAATATAATTAACACAGCTGTATGTTATATACGAAAGTTGTTAAGAGAGTAAATCCTAAGAGTTTTACATCACAAGGAAAAAAAATTTTTTTTTCTATTTCTTTAATTTTGAATCTATATGAGATGATAGATGTTCACTAAACTTACTGTGGTAATCATTTCATAATGTATGTAAGTCAAAGCATATGTACACCTTAAACTTACAGAGTGCTGTATGTCAATTACATCTCAATGAAACTAGAAGAAAAAATGAAGTTCCCCATACAAAAAATAAATGAATAAATAAGTGAAAAAAAGTTCAATACAGTAATAAATGTGAAAGTGGCTTTGAAAATTCTAAACACATGAATATTATGTAACATAATTATGATTAGGAAAACAGGGGCAGAGTGTGTGACACAAAAGATTCTGGGAACAAGAGAAGACTAAAAGATCTGCATGACAGAGAGCTAAGGCCCTAAAACCAACAATGATTTTCTGTAATAAAAGGGTTTTGCTGCAAGTATTAAAAACTTCACTTGTGCCACCAACTTCCTATCTTATGGAATACATAAGTTAGAGAAAGTAGTTAAAGCAAAACAAAACAAACCCCAAAAATAGCCAAAAATAACTTATTTATAACTCAAGCAACGAAGGAAGTTTATAATTGTATGAACGCTGATTCCCCACTAAAATGGGACACTCTACTAGGAACTCTAGGAAGGATCAGCAATAAAGTAAACCAGAGCAAACTACACCCATGGGCCAAACCTGGCCTGCAGCCTGTTTTTTAAAAGAAAATTTTATTTATCCCTCATTCATTTAAGTATTATCTGAGTCTGCATTTGAGCTACAATGGCAGAGTTGAGTAGCTGCACAGTTGCTACAGCCTGCAAAGCCTAAAATATTTATTATATAGTCTTTTACGCAAAAAGTCTGTCCACCCCTGCAATAAATCAAACACACTTACCTGTTACATTGTTTAAAACCTCCTTTAGATGACTGAAACTATGCAGCAGAGGATCCCGTTCTTCATCCTGTAACACATAAATTTAAAAAAAAAATTCATTATCAGGCTAAGAGGAAAGAGGAAATAAAGGACAGATCAAGAGCTCTTTCTCTGAAGCCAACCAGATAATTCAGTTTTCCTTCTGAAGAAAAGAAAGTTAGCTATAGTTCATTTTTCCAGTTCCTTAATCTCTTATCTCATAGAAGTACTCTGGGCTTACCTAAAACAGTACATCCTGAAATACTAAACTTAATCTACACCGTGACCATAGCACTCAAGCTACCATAGATTGCTAGGTCCTTTATATGTGCTACGGTCTGAATGTTTGTGTCCCCTCAAAACTGCTACATTGGGAACTCCCTGGCGACTTCCCAGTGGTTAAGACTCTGTGCTTCCACTTCAGGGGGTGCAGGTTTGATCCCTGGTTGGGGAACTAAGATCCCACATGCCACATGGCGCAGCCACACACACAAAAAAAGAACTTCTATGTTGAAATTCTAAGGTGGTTGATTAGGTCATGAGGGCAGATTCCTCATGAATGGAATTAATGCCCTTTATACAAGAGGCCCAAGAGCGCTCCCTTGTCCTTCTACCATGTGAGGATACGACGAGAAGTCTGAGACCCAGAAGAAGTCCCCCACCCGAGCATGCTGACATCCTGATCTTGAACTTCCAGCCCCCAGAAATAAATATCTGTTGTTTAAAGAAAAAAAAAAATCTGTTGTTTATAAGCTACCCAGTCTTTGGTATTTGGTTTTGGTTGGAGCATCCCAAACAGACTGAGACATACAGACTAAGATGTATGTATTATTCTATCTTTTCTCTTTCTTCATAGTCATTATAATCACACATATTCATTTCTAAGACATTCCTGACTCCACTCGTACTTCTAATACAATCCACTTTTTTTTTTTTTTGTGCTGTATGCGGGCCTCTCACTGTTGTGGCCTCTCCCGTTGCGGAGCACAGGCTCCGGACGCACAGGCTCAGCGGCCATGGCTCACGGGCCCAGCCGCTCCGCGGCATGTGGGATCTTCCCAGACCGGGGCACGAACCCGTGTCCCCTGCATCGGCAGGTGGACTCTCAACCACTGCGCCACCAGGGAAGCCCTACAATCCACTTTTATAAATGAACATAAGAAATTTCTAAACACACATATACATATTCACCAAGTTGGAAATGTCTAAACTTGATTTTACAATTGTACCAAAAACTGTCTTACACGACTGTACAAAAAATATCCTTGAACATACAAATGCAATAAAGAAAGTCAGCTTTACAACAGGTAACCTTACTCATCTGATTGGCAAGACATTGGTCTGCTCTATATAAGAAAAGTTGCTGAATTCCCAAGGAGTACAATTACCAAGCCATACTCCATGTATCAATAACTAAACTAACTGAAATGAATTTGATAGCTAATTATAGTTCTTGGGAATTAGAAGATAAGGAATCTTTCTGACATTTTTAGGCATATTAAAGAGATCTCAAGTGTTAGCTTAAGTTGTTTATGAAAACAGCTAGAAGAAAAATGGTATCATCTTTTGGCTTCCAGAGAAAAAAAACGCAGCTTATAAATTTGACTCTAGTTGAAATAAAACAAAAGGGTCCTCAAAACCCTTCTGAAAAACGCTGAATTCCTACTATTATCATTATTACCAGGAAGTTGATTACTGTTTTAACCACGCACCAGATCCCCTACAGCAACTCAGTGACCAGGTTCTCTACCCACTGCCCACTTACCAGTGGAGTATGGGTGCTCCATCGCGCATTTCGTTTGATGGCCCCAACCACAATGCTAATTTCCCCTTGAATGATGTAAATATTTTTATCCACCATCCTGGCAAACCTACTGAAACAGTGAAGAGAAAAGTCAGTTAATATTTGGTTACCCAAGAGCATACCCATGCTTAAATCAGTACCTGATAAGGTCAGAACTACGATTTAACTTTTCAGTACCAAGATTTCCCACCTGTAATACTAAGATGGGATGAAGCCCTTCTTATGTGATGAATCCAACTACCTGGCTCTTCTAGAGGTCTCTGCAAGTTCAAGATACAACTCAAAAAGCATCACACCAGAAACTTTTCAAAGGCACCTCAACAATCTCTAACAAGCATGTTAAATTCTTCAAAGTCAATTGTCCCCCAAATCTCTCCTACGAATCATATAGATATGCAGATACATCCATGTTGCTAGTTTGTTAAAGAAATATTTCAGATCTTCCTTTTGTTCTTCCTTTTTTATCAACTCAATAAATAATGAAGGTTTAAGTTAAAAGAAAAGAATGAAGGCTATTAGAAAAATAGCCCTGGTTTGGAACCACAGTTACAATGTCAATTTATAGACTGCATCCATTCTGCCAAGTCAGCTCCAGAAAATTGGACAGTGGCAGTGATGCAACCTTTGAAAAGTTCTGAAAAGTCAAGTTCACTTGCTTATAGCAGGAAATCGCTAATAAGCAGACTGAAAAGTAGACTCTTCTTGGCATAGAGAAAACCCTAGGAGCATGTAAAATCAACCTAATCACTTCCCATTGTTTAGAAATCCTCCTAAGACAAAATTTTTAAAAATGAAAGGGATAGAAAGCAGGGTAGGGGAGACATACAGTTAGACAAACATTTATATCAGGCTCAAGGAAAATTAAAACAGTAAGGCTAACAGAGTAAGGAAAGGAATTCCAAAAATATTTACTTAATAAGCACCTACTATGCATAAGGCATCTTTCAGAGTGCTAAGGATACAAAGCAAATAAGACATGGAAAGAGCTTCAGGCATACTGTGGAATGAAAAAAAAAATTGTAATGCATGACTGTATGTTGCCAACTAGTAAAAACCAACCAACCAACCCACCTTACGTAAAATACTAGATTTTTGTTTTCAAAAATATACAGTATTTAACATACAGTAAGATATAAAGAGAATATAACAACCAGTATCCAGATTAAGAACAGTACAACTGAAGTCTCTGTGTGTCCTCCCTAATTACATCCCTCTTTCATCTATAGGTCCCACTATTCTTTTTTTTTTAATAAATTTGTTTACTTATTTATTTATTTTTTTGGCTGCGTTGGGTCTTTGTCACTGCACACGGGCTTTTCTCTAGTTGCGGCGAGTGGGGCCTACTCTTCGTTGTGGTGTGCAGGCTTCTCACTGGGTGGCTTCTCTTGTTGCAGAGCACAGGCTCTAGGCACGCAAGCTTCAGTAGTTGTGGCAGTCAGGCTCAGCAGTTGTGGCTCGCGGGCTCTAGAGCGCAGGCTCAATAGTTGTGGCACACAGGCTTAGTTGCTCTGCAGCATGTGGGATCTTCCCGGACCAGGGCCTGAACCTGTGTCCCCTGCATTGGCAGGCGGATTCTTAACCACTGTGCCACCAGAGAAGCCCTGGTCCCACTACTCTTAATCTGATGTTTATTAAACTTTTATGTTGCTTTATACTTTTACTTCATTGATATGTATCTCCAGACAATATGTATCATTCTGCATATTTTTATATTTTGTATAATTAATATCATTTTGTATGTATTCTTCTGCAATTTGCCCTTTTCCCTTGAAACATTATGTTTGTGAGTTATCTATGTTGTTAAGTATACTTAATGTATTTTGTACAGGCATATAGAGCGATACAAAAACACAGAATAAAAGGTCTGGGCAGATGTACCCCAAACTCAACAACCATAGTTATCTCTAGAGAAGGTACTATGAAATCAGGATGTAATCAGAGGATACTTAGCCTTATCTATGTTTTAATTTTTTACAAGGAGAACATATTACTGTACCATCAATATTATTAAAAATTAATAATTATGAAAGAAATGAGATACAATTTCTGCCCTTGAGGCATTTATAGAGTTCAGCAGGATCTAAAAGAAAACTGAGCCAGAGATATGGAGGGAAAAAAAGCACCCTGCAAGTAGCTCTATTTGCATATTTTTTACACAAGAAAGTGAGAAGAATGAAAACCACTATGCTAAAGGAAAAAAGAACTGGTACAAATTTTGTCCAGGCCCATAACACCTCTCCCAATCCACAAGGGAACCCAACAAAAGACAACACTTATTTTAAAGACAATTTAAAGAAACAACTAGGTTACTCTCAGAAGACTAAATGCTCTAGACACACAACAATGTTCTCTTCAATGAATAGATAAGATTCAATGATGAGAACATACCACAAAGAGGAGGAGAACCAAGAAGTAGAAGAAAGATAAACAAATTCAAAAATAAAGTATCAGGGGCTTCCCTGGTGGCGCAGTGGTTGAGAGTCCGCCTGCCGACGCAGGGGACACGGGTTCGTGCCCCAGTCCGGGAAGATCCCACATGCCGCGGAGTGGCTAGGCCCATGAGCCATGGCCGCTGAGCCTGCGCGTCCGGAGCCTGTGCTCCGCAACGGGAGAGGCCACAACAGTGAGAGGACCGCGTACCGCAAAAAAAAAAAAAAAAGTATCAGAAAAGAAAAGATAAAATCTCTAGTATCTCTCCTTCCTTAAATTATTTAGGCAAGATGAATATGCTCTAGATCTCTGGATTTTTTTTAACACGTTACATTTTATTTTATTTATTTATTTTTATATATTTATTTTGGCTGCGTCGGGTCTTAGTTGCAGCACGCGAGATCTTCGTTGCAGCACGCATGATCTTTTGTTGTGGCGTGCAGGCTTCGCTCTAGTTGTGACACGCAGGCTCTAGAGCACGTGGGCTCTGTAGTTTGCGGCACACAGGCTCTCTAGTTGAGGCGTGCAGGCTCAGTAGTTAAGGCACATAGACTTAGCTGCCCTGTGGCGTGTGGGATCCTAGTTCCCCAACCAGGGATCAAACACATGTCCCCTGCATTGGAAGGCAGATTCTTAACCACTGGACCACCAGGGAAGTTCCTGGAAGGTTTTTTTAAGAAACTCCTAACAACACGGGGAGGGGGAAGGGTAAGCTGGGACAAAGTGAGAGAGTGGCATGGACTTATATATACTACCAAATGTAAAATAGGTAGCTAGTGGGAAGCAGCCACATAGCACAAGGAGATCAGTTCGGTGCTTTTGACCTCCTAGAGGGGTGGGATAGGGAGAGTGGGAGAGAGACGCAAGAGGGAGGAGATATGGGATATATGTATATGTATAGCTGATTCACTTTGTTATAAAGCAGAAACTAACACACCGTTGTAAAGCAATTATACTCCAATAAAGATGTTAAGGGACTTCCCTGGTGGCGCAGAGGTTGGGAGTCCGCCTACCATTGCAGGGGACACATTGCAGGGCGTGTTCGAGCCCTGGTCTGGGAAGATCCCACATGCCACGGAGCAACTAAGCCCGTGCGCCACAACTACTGAGCTGCGTGCCACAACTACTGAAGCCCACACGCCTAGAGCCTGTGTTCCGCAGCAAGAGAAGCCACTGCAATGAGAAGCCCGCGTACCGCAAGGAAGAGTAGCCCCCGCTCGCTGTAACTAGAGAAAGCCCGTGCAGCAATGAAGACCCAACGCAGCCAAAAATTAATTAATTAATTAATTAATTTTTTTTAAAAAAAGAAAGAAACTCCTAAGAGAGGTTGCCTCCAGAGAAAGGAACTGGGAAACAGTGGTGAGAGGAAGACTTATTTTTCTCTGCATATTCTTTTGTACTTTTTGAATTCTGTGTCACATACATATATTACCTATTTTTAAATTTTAATTAACGGATTTTTTTTAATGAGTAGGCGCTACCGAGAAGTAGTTGTATTATTCCATGTATAAATGATTAAGAGCAGCAATCAAAGTTAATTAACTAACAAACATTTATTTCAGTCAACCAGATATTACTTAGCACATGCTAAGCAAAATGCTAGACAGAGTCATACAGAATTGTCCCTACCCACCCATAAGAAATTTATAATCTAGTAGATTAAACACATACATCTACACACAAACCCATACATATCTCCAATACATAAGTGATACACAGTGTCACAGTAGTGAAGCAAAGAAAATTATTTCTGGCAGAGGGCCCAGGAAAGGCAAATGAAAGACAGGATTCAAACAGTCAAAAACACAAGGAGAGAATGGCAAGAGTAAAGGCTTATTGGTAGGAAAATGCAGTATGTATTTAGGGGGTCATGATTATTCCAGACTTGTTGGAACATTATTCCTAGGAGAATAATAGCATGTAAAGCTAGAAAAGCAATTTGCAGGGTGAGCATATCATGGAGGGCTTTCAACATATATAGTACATATACAGACTACCTATCATTGTAAAAAATATTTTGGGGGGCCTGGAGGGGGCCATTATAAAATAAGAATATTTAATTTCTTTTTTTTTTTTGGCCACGCTGCGTGGCATGTGCGATCTTAGTTTCCCAATCAGGAATCGAACCCGCGCCCCCTGCAGTGGAAGTGCAGAGTCTTAACCACTGGACCACCGGGGAAGTCCGTTTAATTTCTCTTTTAAAGAACTAAGAGAATGAGGGCTTCCCTGGTGGCGCAGTGGTTGAGAGTCCGCCTGCCGATGCAGGGGACACTGGTTCGTTCCCTGGTCCGGGAGGATCCCACATGCCGCGGAGCGGCTGGGCCCGTGGGCCATGGCCACTGAGCCTGCGCGTCCGGAGCCCGTGCTCCGCAGCGGGAGAGGCCACAACAGTGAGAGGTCCGCATACCGCAAAAAAAAAAAAAAAAAAAAAAAGAACTAAGAGAATGAGAGAAAACACCTATACTGAGAACAACACAGCAACAAGTGAATAACAACAACACTACACTACAAATTGCAAACAAAAGTGTCAACAGGACTTAACTGAGACCTAATAGGATCTACATGCTATCTGGAAGGCTTTCTGGAGGAAATAAATTTTGAACTGGGATACCAACTGAAATAATCAACCTAACACTCAATCAAAATTCATTAGGCATCAAAAGCTAACAATTTCTAAGATAGCAAAGATCTAAGCAAAAAAAATCATTGTCTTAAGTTTCTTAGTAAAAAAGAAACATCTCAGGAATAAAGAGGAATTATTTTCAAGGACTATGCAGAGTTGCCTAATCTCCCTCCAAGCCTCTGAGCATGTCTCCTCACCCAAGAATCTCCCAAGGGAATTTGCCCTTGATGCTCAAATGGGAAGCTCCGATGAACCACTTGCTGTCTGGTAGCCAATGGCCTAGAGCCCCTTGCCATGAGGTCACAAAGGCCAGCAGAGACCTCATGAGTAGAGTAGAGAAGAACTTAAAGTTTACCTTTTATCAGAAATAATATGAGAAGGAACGACCAAATACACACCAATGAATATCCCCCAGCCAAATAAGCTAGTGGCTTATCTGCTCAGAGACTGTGAGCAACATATATTCTTTGAAAGCACGATCTGTTTAAAGCTGGGCCTATAGGATTACAATGGTGCTTTGTGGCATCCCACAACTGGCAACTCCCTCTAGATCTAAACAAAAGCAGGAGAAACAGAAACAATAAATTGGATCCTTCACAGAATACCAAAAATTCTCTTTAGAATGAGTTAAAGACTTAAATGTAAAAAAGCAAAACCTAAAAACTTTTAGAATATAAGAGGGTGTTCCCTGGTGGTCTAGTGGTTAGGATTTAGCGCTTTCACTGCCGTGGTTCGGGTTTAATCCCTGGCTGGGGAACTGAGACCCCACAAGCCACGTGGCGTGGCCAAAAAAATATATGAGAGTATTTTTATAATCTCAGCATAGGGGAGACGTACCTAAATAGGAAACAAAGAGCAGAACCCATTAAAAAAATTGGTAAATTAAACCATGTTAAAATTAAAGACATTTATTCAAAAGACACCATAAAAAAGAGGAAAAGATAAATCACAAACTGGGAGAAAATATATGTAACACATATAATAAAGAAGCAAAGAAGAATGGATAAAGAAGATGTGGTACATATATACAATGGAATATTACTCAGCCATAAAAAGGAATGAAATTGGGTCATTTGTAGAGACATGGATGGACCTAGAGACTGTCATACAGAGTGAAGTAAGTCAGAAGGAGAAAAACAAATATCGTATATTAACGCATATATGTGGAATCTGAAAAAAATGGTACAGACGATCTTATTTACAAAGCAGAAATAGAGACACAGACATAGAGAAAAAAACGTATGGATACCAAGGGGGAAAGGGGCTGGGGGTTGGGGGGCAGGGATGAGCTGGAAGATTGGGATTGCCATATATACGTTGTTGATACTATGTATCAAATAGATAACTTCTGAGAACCCACTGTATAGTACAGAGAACTCTATCAATGCTCTGTGGTGACCTAAATGGGAAGGAAATCCAAAAAAAGAGGGGATATGTGTATACGTATAGCTAATTCACTTTGCTGTACAGTAGAAGCTAACACAATATTGTAAAGCAACTATAATCCAATAAAAATTTTTAAAAAAAGAAGCAGATTCCATAATATAACTGCTACAAAACTATAAGGATAGACATATAAACCCTCCCCAAAACTGGCAACAGACATGAACAGGCATTTCACAGAATAAGGAAAATACAAACAGTAAATATATATACGAAAAGATTATGAGCTTCATTAATAGTCAATAAAATTACAAAATAAGATTATAATGAGAAACCATTTTACCTCCGAAATAGCACAAAATTTTAATTTGACAATACCAAAAGTTGGTAAAAATACAGACCAAGTGGCTGTTGAGTCTGTAAATTGATACAACTCATTTGGATAACAATTTGGCATTATCTTGCAAAGTTGAAGCACTTCATATGCTATACCTCAGCAATTCCACTGCTAAGACTATACCCCAGGGAAATGCACAAAAAATTTACAACAGTTGGCTAAGGGGAGGGGAGATGTGACTAATAGGAAAGGGCATAACCGCTGCCCCTGTTTTGGTAATGTTCTGGGTTTTTTGGTTTTTTTTTTTTCGGTACGCGGGCCTCTCACTGCCGTGGCCTCTCCCGTTGCGGAGCACAGGCTCCGGACGCGCAGGCTCAGCAGCCATGGCTCACAAGCCCAGCCGCTCCGCGGCATGTGGGATCTTCCCAGACCGGGGCACGAACCCGCGTCCCCTGCATTGGCAGGTCCAACCACTGCGCCACCAGGGAAGCCCGGAATGTTCTGTTTTTAAGCTGGGTTGGGGACACTGATGTCCCTTATATGCTGTATAAACCCAAACCCCTACTCATTCCATCCAAAAGTCAATGAGAGAATCAGAATACCACAGTGGTATTCCCGACTGTTATTACCTGTATGATCTTAGCCAAGTTTCTTAGCCTCTCTGATTCCCAGTTTACAGTTCTGCATTGCATAATGGAGACGGTACCTCCTCACCCATTTGTTGTAAGGCCTGGCATGCTATTAGGAATATTAAAACCCAAAAAAAGGTTGGCAGTTATTATGATAATGCCTGCTCTGTTAAGTCTTCCCTGGCTAACCCACTCCCCCAGAGAGTATTAGTACTCCTTTTTTGTCACCCCATGGCACAGTACATACCTTTATTTAAACATATCTTATACTCACTTATAATTATTTAATCTGTCTCTCCCATGAGTCTATGAGCATCTCAGAAAGAGACCATAATTTATCACCTTTTTATCCCCAATGCCTAACATATAGTAAGAAAAATGATAAATACTGAATGAACAAATGAATAACTTAAAGAATATCAAGACTGACTCTTCAGTATTGGTGCAGCTCACATCCACCTCTTGTGAGAACAATTACTTCATAGAAGACAAGGACTCTAAGCCAGGCAGGCAAACCTTCTTTCTGTATCCCATGTTTGTTTCTGTACTAGAAGTTACAAATCTTCCATATTAGCCACTCTATGGACAAAAAGAACCCACATTTATTTATCCACCAGTCAAATCATAATGCTTCTGTTTTCACATGTATCTTCCTGAAGTCTCCTCATATGCTATTTGCATGTTCACATTTCTTCTGTGAAATATACAATTCTTTATGTAATTGTCCATTCTTCACATATGTATATACGTGTCTTATTTTCTTTGGTTCTAAATAGGTCATTAGTAGACCATTAAGTTATTTTTTCTTCATTGCTTAAAAGTTGTCCTTATTCAATTAGAAATTAGATTCTCCAAAGGCAAAGACTCAAGTTTTTTTTCTTTTTCATGGTGCTTTGATGTCTAATACAGAGCTATGTAAACCACGAAAACCCTGATGGGCTTTCTGAGAGGGCAGAAGGTACCAGGGAGCTGAACAACCATCAGCTGGCCCTTCTGAGGTTTATTTTCACTCTATCTCTCAAACATCCCAGAGAAGCACCAAAGACGCAGAGTTTTTAAGGTTTCCAGAGCTAGCCAAGGAACGCGCCATAGTTCCTGTGTTTTGTTGAGAGTGACCCAAAATTACTAAACTAGTAAACAACTTGCTGGACTCAAGAAATTTACTCAAAGGGTGGAGGTAAGAGAAAATCAAACCAAGAAAAAAGCTGGTGCCCTGACAGGATACAACTGGAAAATTCTCCCAACCTGATAATCAGGTGACCAGGTACCTCAGCTCTGCCACTCTCCCTACTCCCTCTATGGAGATTCTGAGGTTATCCCAAGAATTATATGCAAGGTGAGCTACTGAGATAAGCTCAAAGTTGTCCAAAGATGCCGTTTCTGCCAGCTTGGAGATGAAAAATGAAACAAGACATCTTTCCCCCACTCATCTTTTAACCACTCAGGGCACCCAACATGACAACTAATGGTGAAAGTTGGCAGAGTAGAACAAAGATTAAAAAGTGAGCCTGAAAAAAAAAAAAAAAAAAAGTGAGCCTGGTGGGCTTCCCTGATGGTGCAGTGGTTAAGAATCCGCCTGCCAATGCAGGGGACACGGGTTCAAGCCCTGGTCCGGAAAGATTCCACATGCCGCAGAGCAACTAAGCCCGTGTGCCACAACTACTTAGCCTATGCTCTAGAGCCCACGAGCTACAACTACTGAGCCCACACACCGCAACTATTGAAGCCCGCATGCCTAGAGCCTGTGCTCTGCAACAAGAGAGGCCACCGCAATGAGAAGCCCGTGCACTGCAAAGAAGAGCAGCCCCTGTTCGCTGCAACTAGAGAAAGCCTGGGGGCAGCAACGAAGACCCAACGCAGCCATAAATAAATAAATAAAAAAAATTTTTTTTTTAAAGTGAGCCTGGGGACTTCCCTCATGGCCCAGTAGTTAAGAATCCGCCTTTCAATTCAGGGAACATGGGTTCGATTCCTGGTCGGGGAACTAAGATCCCACATGCTGCAGGGCAACTAAGTCCATGTGCTCTAGAGCCTGCGTGCCACAACTGGAGAGCCCGTGCGCCACAATGAGAGAGCCTGTGCACTGCAACTACTGAGCCTGCACACTCTGCAGCCTACATGCCAAAATTAGAGAGAAGCCTGCACACAATGAAGAGCCCGCGCGCCGCAACGAAAGAGCCTACGTGCTGCAACTAAGACCCAACACAGCTAAATAAATAAATAAATAAATAAATAAAAAGAACGCCCCCATATCGTTCTCTAAAAAAAAAAAGTGAGTCTGGAGGACTTCCCTGGTGGCGCAGTGGTTAAGAATCCACCTGTGGGCTTCCCTGGTGGTGCAGTGGTTAAGAATCCGCCTGCCAATGCAGGGGACACAAGTTCGAGCCCTGGTCCAGGAAGATCCCACGTGGCACGGAGCAACTAAGCCCGTGCACCAGAACTACTGAGCCTGTGCTCTAGAGTCCGCAAGCCACAACTACTAGGCCCGCATGCCACAACTACTGAAGTCCGTGCGCCTAGAGCCCATGCTCCGCAATGAGAAGCCTACACACTGCAACAAAGAGTAGCCCCCTACTCGCCGCAGCTAGAGAAAGCCCGCATGCAGCAACGAAGACCCAACAAAGCCAAAAATAAATAAATAAATAAATAAAAAGGAAAAAAAAAGTGAGTCTGTATGATTATACGTAGAGAATTGCAGTGATTACGTCTCATAAGACCTGCCCGTTTTGCATATCAGGGGTCATCCTCCACTGTCATCAGGCAGAATCTAGTCCACAGACATACATTTTTCCTCCTGTAAAAGGTTTTTAAATAATTTAACTAGTTGCCAACAGTTTAAAACACAACGATCTGAATTCCCAGTTTCTCTTGAAAAATAGGAAGAATGGTCATACTGTGCCCACATTCCAGTACACTACAGTCACTACTACATCCTAATACATTCCCTCCTGGCTCACTTCCCTCATTTACATTACCTGCCTGATACTCAGGCATTTGAGCTTGTAATCCCTGCTTTATTTACATGATGGCAACAAATCATTACTTCCATGATCACATCCACTGCAACTGGGGCTCCAAATCACCACAGTGCCCTATTACATTTTCATTTAATTAAACAACTGCTGTGGAACATACTGAAATACAGAAAAAGAGGAACAATAAAAGCTAAACACCTGCCAATTACACTTACAAAGCTCTTGCAGCCAGAGATAAAATGAACCTCCCTTTCTCCCTTCAACTCAACTCCACAATTATCCCAACAGCAGAATCACTCTAATTAGTCACCTTGAACCACAGGGACGGACTGTGATCAATCAAGAGAAGTGGTGTAAATAGACGAGGCTGATCCTTCCAGTGGGTCTCCTCAAAAGCAGGAGCTGCGTCTTTTTCCTCTCCAGCTGCTCACACTAGCCAGTCTAAGTACCCTATCAATGAAGTTATTATCTAAAAGTCGCAATCATTCTGCCTTCTGGAACACGGGGAAGTGAACTAGTAGCGTAACTCTGAGAACTTCGAGTTCAACTGGGATTGGTGCCCAGCTACCCATGAGGAGATGTGCCTACAGCCTGAGTTCCGACTGCGCCAATGAGCATCAATGTCAAGGTTAGAACATGCTGTCTACCGCCACCTTTAAAAAGAAGCTAAAAAAAAAAAAAAGAAGCAGCTCAAATACAAGTCTTGAAGGAAAAACAAATTTTCTGATCTGGGATGGGGGCTGGGAGTAAAGAACTATTCCTATCCAGAAAATGACTTTTTAAAGTAAGAAAAGGTAAAATCTTGTTGCCTCACTTAACCTCCAGGCCCAACTGAAAAGATGCTGAACTGGTCACACTATTTACCCAAAGACTAGACTGCCTATTATGCAAAGCATTATCAACTCAACAGGGCTCAACAGGGCATATCAACCCAGATGAGAAAGGCAGACCCATCAAACCTGGATACTTCCTGAGGTGACTATGTCATTTCATTAGCCATTCTTAATTACTTTTTTGGAAATTCTACAATATAGATCAGCAAGTTAAAATGCAAACAGTTTCCTATACCATTTCCACCTCACTAATTTTATTTATTTACTTACTTTCTTATTTATTTATTTATTTATGGTTGTGTTGGGTCTTCGATGCTGCGCACGGGCTCTCTCTAGTTGCAGCGAGCAGAGGCTGTTCTTCGTTGCGGTGCACAGGCCTCTCGTCGTGTGGCCTCTCTTGTTAAAGAGCACAGGCTCTAGGCACGCGGGTTTCATTAGTTACAGCACTCAGGCTCAGCAGTTGCGGCACGCAGGCCCTAGACTGTGCAGGCTTCAGTAGTTGTGGTGCGTGGGCTCAGCAACTATGGCTTGCGTGCTCTACAGTGCAGGCTCAGCAGTAGTGGCCCATGGGCTTAGCCGCTCCACAGCATGTGGGATCTTCCTGGACTAGGGATCAAACCTGTGTCCCCTGCACTGGCAGGCGGATTCTCAACCACTGCACCACCAGGGAAGTCCCACTCCACTTATTTTAAATCAGTAAGTATCAATACAGCAACATAAATGTCCATAAACAGATGAATGGATAAAGAAGATGTGGTACATATATACAATGGAATATTACTCAGCCATAAAAAACAACAAAATTGGGTCATTTGCAGAGACGTGGATGGACCTAGAGACTATCATACAGAGTGAAGTAAGTCAGAAAGAGAAAAACAAATATCGTATATTAACACATATATGTGGAATCTAGAAAAATGGTACAGATGAACCTATTTGCAAGGCAGGAATAGAGACACAGATGTAGAGAACGAATGTGTGGACACGGGGTGGGGGAAGGGGGGTGGGATGAATTGGGAGATTGGGATTGACATATATGCACTACCATGTGTAAAAGAGATAGCTAGTGGGAACCTGCTGTACAGCGCAGGGAGCTCAGCTGGGTGCTGTCTTGACCTAGATGAGTGGGATGGGGGGGTGGGAGGGAGGCCCAAGAGGGAGGGGATATATGTATACGTATAGCTGATTCACCTCCTTGTACAGCAGAAACCAACACAACACTGTAGAGCAACTATACCCCAATTTAAAATATATATATATATAAACAATGCTATCTCCCCTACCAACGTGCGCACGCGCACACACACGCACACACACACACACACACACAATTTCAGGAGAGCAGAGCTTAGTCACTCTAGAACCTAGACAGTTTTCCCTTCTAACACAATGAGGTTTTGATCCTCCTTATTACTACCTCACCATGCAAAGGTCCTGACTGCCAGGGCTAGAATCAGGCCACAAGTCAGGATCACATACTAAAACTAATCCTAAGGGGGCTTCCCTGGTGGTGCAGTGGTTAAGAGTCTGCCTGCCAATGCAGGGGACATGGGTTCAAGCTCTGGCCCAGGAAGATCCCACATGCTGCGGAGCAACTAAGTCCGTGCGCCACAACTACTGAGGCTGCACTCTACAGCCCACGAGCCACAACTACTGAGCCCACGTGCCGCAACTACTGAAGCCTGTGAGCCTAGAGCCTGTGCTCCACAGCAAGAGAAGCCACCGCAATGAGAAGCCCGCGCACCGCAACAAAGAGTAGCCCCCGCTCGCCACAGCTAGAGAAAAGCCCACGCACAACAAAGACCCAGTGCAGCCAAAAATAAAATAAATAGGCACAGGTAACACTTATTGCGTGTCCACTACATGCTGAAAAGCATTTAGGTTGACATGCTCTAGCTAGACTGGTGCACATACATTGCTACTGCTTTTAAGAAACGCATAAACTGAGCAGAGTAATCCCCAAATGGACCTTTCCATTTGCGTCCTCCACAGGGCTCAGAGGAGTGCCTTGTGTACCTAATTTAAAGGCATACAAATTTCTATGTCGTGTATTAAAAGACACTGTACCTACACTCCTCCTCATTTTTAAAGGCATTCTTTACCCTTGAGGGACTTTTATAGCTTTACAATACAGCAGTTTATCAAAGATCATCACAGTGCCATAAACCATACTCTTTGGGGTTATGTTCCATCATTCACTCTGCAGCCCTGACCCTACCACTTTTTATTTGACTGAACACCTCTCATGACTCTTCTTACCCACTAAAAATAACAGGCCAAAGTACTAACTTCACAGGTATTCAAATCCCTCTCTGCTCTCGTCCAAAACTGTCATAACAGAGTGGCTTCCTTGTGACTGAACTTCATCTCCTTAGGCCAAGTGAAGACCTGGGGAGGAAATGCCAACCAAGAACATACACCAGAAGAGAATATTACACAATATAAAAGATTGTGTAAAAGAAAAAACAGGCTCAGAAGATAAGTCCAGTGTTTACATACAGTCCCAGACTGGCAGGTGAGCAGTCCCATAAAAGGAAAGCCTTCTCTTAGCCCAGGTCCCCAGGAGGCTGGCCTCAGTCCTTCCACACCTTTTCTCACTACCTGGTCTAGGTTGCATTAGTTCATCATCATTAATGAAGCAGTTCAGCTGAATTAATGAGGCAGTCACACAGAAGTGGGCGCTGCACAAAATCTGGAGAGACTCTCATATCTAAGGTCTAAAAATCAACCCTGAAAAGTAGATACAATACTCTTCGGATCTGCTTTCAGCTTCTGAGGACTGGAGTCTTTAGGATGCAAAAAGCTCCAGAAGAGAGGAACTGACAGCTAGGTTAAGCCTGGAAACACAGGGAGGATTCCGGTACCCGCAAGGGTTGAAAAGCCAGAGTTGAAATCGTCCCTCCGGCGGCAGGGGCCTGACCTTTGCCCCCTACACCTCTCCCAGTTCCCTCCCACAGCAATCTCTCCCTCGTCTCGTTCCTGCCCCTGCATCCTTAACCCACCCCGGCTCATTCAGTTTAAGGGCCCTCCTTCTCTTATTTCCTCTCGCGATGTCAGGGCGGCCTTCACAACACTGGAACTCTAAGAAGAGACTTCGCTGACCTGTCAGCGGATCCAAAATGGCGGGGCCTAGTCCCAGGAACGGCAGCCGCTGCTCATGTCCAGCCCGGGCCCCGAAGGCGTCTCCGAGCGGCTCTCCCGGCTCTGGTGGCAGATGGGAGCAGGGAAGGAGCCCGTTTCTGGGAGTTGAGGCCGAAGTCAAGGCCCGCAGAGTCGGTCAGGAAGAGTCGGCCGGAACGGGCGGTGGAGCCGGGTACCTTCCCTGTCAGCTCACTGACGTGGTAACTAGCCTCAGTCTAGCCCGCTGCCTGGTCACTGCGCGAGCCCTGCCGCGCACAGCCAATCATAGGTTTGCATCGTGAAAAGTGGCATTCCAGCAATCCAATCGAAGAAAGGAAATTGGCTTCGGGAGGCGGGTAGTGCCTAAAGAGGCGAGATTACAAGAGAAAAAAAAGGGTAGGCAGGGAATAACCAACGGATATGAGGACTCTCTGAGTGACAGTACTGAGGAGCCAATAAAAAAGAAGAAAGTGCGCTGGGCAGTTGGAGAGGTGGAGTTAGGTAGAGTTCGGTTGCAGTGCACGACTTGGCAGTGGCTGCTGGGCATTATGGGGAAGAAAGCTACGACTTGCTGGAAAGGGGGCGGAGTCCTTTTTGAGAGCCTGAGTGGACGACCCTACTACCCCTACGCGCAAGCCCGCCGCCACTCCCTATTAAAGTCACCTGGGCCAATACCGTGACCCTTGAGGGATCATTTCCTTTCTAGGCAGTTCTGAGCTCCTTCCAGGATGGAGGGAGCAATCTATTCCAACCTCCCTTCCCCCACCTTCGCGTCTGCTTGCCCTGTTTGGCTTCTCATAAATGAGTCTGTCCCATCCCAACTTTGTTTCTATGTCTTGTGCCCCATTCCTATCATCCTGAAATAGAGACAATGGGAGGTGACAGGAAGCTTGGATATCTAATCCAGGTCCTTTCATTTTACAGAGCAGGAAATTGAATCCCAGAATGGAAAGATGGCCCCCACGTTTGTATAGCTAGTTAATGACAGAGCAGAGAAACAAACCTAGGTGTCCTCACCCCCAGTCCAGCTCTCTTTTTCACTGCCCATCGATACCTCTTATGCTTTAGTTTATCAGACTGTGACTCCCAGCTCTGACCCTCATCCTAAGCCTTGGACACTCTTTACCTACCTAGAAAAAAACTAATCACACAGGTTAGTCCACATCACCGGTGACAGGAAACTGAAGCCTTTCCTGAAGCCTTAGAAATGCTGAGAGGCCTGAGGGCAAGACGCCCACCGCAGTCTTCACTCTTCTGCCCCCAGCTGCCTCTCCCCTGGCAAGAGATGATAGAGGTTGCTAGGATATTTAGAATTACCTAGAAGTGAGAGTGTGTAGAAAGAGGACAGAAGGATGAGTTTTCTCCTTGCAGACTGAATGGTGGAATTCCCAGCCCATCTGCTGGAATAAATCCCAGTGTCCCTGCAGACCTGAAAAGACTGCTAGGAGACAATGAAAAAAGATACCAACTCTCTCCCCATTCCCTCCCATTTATGGATGACTCAAGTCCAGGGAAGCTCCATTCCTAACCCCATAGGACTGTGGTCTCAAAACCAGACATCCAAAGACCATCCTTGTGCTAGAATCCTCTAATACCAAGAAACCATCAGGCCTGACATCAGAATTGAAGAACTCCTTAACAGCTTCCTGTACCTACATGTTGGGCTCCTGATCTCTGGGTCCAGCTGAGGATCTTGCCTTTTTCACCCAACGAGAGTCAGGGGCAAAGGATACAACCACCATAGCATGTCTTTCCAGCCCATCTCTGAGCCATTTTCCACCTTCACTTGAAAACTGGGATTTGGTCTCCTGGGCTTATCTCAGATTGAGAGGTCCTGCATAACCAACTGAAAAATCTTCTAAGTGGGACAAAACTCCCTACTACCCTATCTTCACTCCTACATACCTCCAGAAGTCAATCAACCTAAAAGTATGAATGGAATTGTGTGTTAGAGATAAGGAGGAGAGAGACGACAATGTCCCAGCCCCTTCTAACCTCCATCATCTTAGCAGACAAAACATCTCCCTCTCAGATTTTAGTACTGAGTGTCTACATCATGCATAGGAATAGAAAGATGAGGAAAACATGGTCCTTGCCCTCCCAAATCTTAGCATCATAGGGGACAACACATAAGCTGATCTCTTCCATATCATGGGTGGGGTAATAGAGGCACACACAGCAGGGCTGGGGGAGCAAGAGACTACACATCTGGCTAACGTGGGAATTCAGGAAAGGCTTCCCAGAGAGAATGAGGCCTGAGTGGAGCTTAGGGGGATGAGTAGGAGTTGACAAAATGAAGACTGGTTAGAAATATATTACTGTCAGAGGTGTGCAGAAAACCACTAGGAGACTGGAGATTAAGACAGGGTCAGGTCCTGAAAGTCTGCTGTGCCATGCAAGGGAGCTTAGCCTTTATCCTGAGGGCAAACAGGAGCCACTGAAGGGTTTTAAGCAGAGACATGACTGGTCAGATTCACCTTAGGAGTATATTATATAATAGGGCTTAGGGCCCTCAGGGACACCCTAGAAACCCAGCCTGACTCCACATGTTGCTTGGGACATCTGTCCTATCCCTTGCAACTCCCTAACCTGCAAGCACCAAGGCCACACCTTGCCCACAGAACTGAACTTGGTATCACCAAGGAGCAGGTAGCCCTGGTAAGGCTGGGAGAACGTAGCTTGTGTGAGACAAGAGTGAAGACTGACAGGGAACTTGCCCAGGCCTCTGAGGAGTGCCCAGCCCAGCCCTGAGAACCAGCTAGAACCTCTTTTAATTTTGCGGGGGAAGGGGGAGTAAGGGAGTCATAGTTAAGTTACTTGTCCAAGGTCACTCAGTGATGTTGCAGCTGGTGGCAGGGTTAGAATGCTGTTTTCGTTTGTCGCACTCCAAACTCTGCTTTCTCCATGAAGCCACCTTCCTTGGAGGAGAGGAAAAAAGGGCTGGGGTGGGGGTGGGGATGGGGGGGTGGAGGGCGCAGCCGAGAAAAGGAAGAGAGAAAAATGCAAGGAAAAAAGGAAAAAGAGGATCAGAAAGCGAAATTAGTCTTTCGAAGTGGCAGGGGATGGAGGAGTGAGACAAACAGCAGGAGCAGAGTGGTGGCGGAGAAAATAAAAGAGGAAAGAAAGGCGAGACGTGGGAGGATTGGAGCAGAGACAAAAGGGCAGAGAGACAGACAGCGACAAGTGGAGAAAAGCGCCGAAACTTGAGCGGCAACGAAGTCTGAGCGCTGAAACCCCATGGCCTCTCCCGGCCCGTGCGCCCTCCCACCTGGTCCTATCCCCCAGCACCGTTCCAATTCGCTCGGGGTGGCGGCCTGGTCCCACCTCGCCGCCAACCGGCCCCGGCTCCGCGGGGATACCCGGTCCACTCTACGCTCGCCCGCTCGGTTCTGCCAAAATGCTCTTCAGCAGAGCTGTATCAGCCACGTGGGGAGGGGCGTGGTCCAGTTGCTGAGGAGCGCCTCCGATTGGCTAGGGGGCGGGGTTCCTGGCGGCGCGCCGGCCGGACCACCCCCCTGAAGGCGGGGCCAGAAAATTCACAGCTGGAAAGGGTGGAGCCCCGGTAGCGCAGCTGGAAGGGGGCGGGGCCCGACGCGTGAGGCTCGCAGCGGCGGGCTGGGGGCGCCCTGGGCTGCCATAAAGTGAATGGGCGCCAGCGGGGGGTGGCAGTCCGCGGCGAGGCTTACTCTCTCCCAGCGAGTCCGGGAGCGCCGGAGCGGAGCGGCGGCCCGGGCGCAGGGGGGCGGCCCCCACCCCGGCCGCGTGCCCGGCCTCTGGCCCCTGCTTGCCCTCCAGACTGCGGCCGCCGCCGCCGCTGCCGGGAGTCTGCCTGCTGCGGGACTCACTGTGAGTGCTTGACCATGCGGGGGACAGGGGCTCACGGGGCCGAGGGGCCATGGCCGGACTTCGGGATCCCTGAAACGGGACCTAGGGCTGCTGAACTGGAAAACGGTGCCTGGGGAACGGGTCGAAACAGGGAGGGCGGACTGCAGACCTGGGGCCAGGACTTAGAAAAAGGGAAACTTAGCGCCAGGACTCGGGGGACAGAGAAGGGGAAGACTCGAGGGATCCGAAGAGAAGTCGGAGACATGAGGTCAGGACAGGGGCTCCGCGAAGCAGGGAGTAGAGTCGGGAAACCATTACCAGAAAGCGCCCTGGAATCCGGGGGCGCGGGGCCGACAGCCAGGGAGCCAAAGGGGTTGGCGAGGCCCTGGCCAGTGGGGGCAGCTGGCGGCGGGCGCCCAGCAAGGCGGCAGTTGGCACTGCCCAACACCCCTCGGCTGGGTCTCAGACTCCAGGGACCGGGAGCAGGGGTGCCTTAGTCGCACAAGCTTCTCTTCCCAGCTGCTTTGCAGTTGGGATAGGAACCGTGTTGTGAGAACACGACAGCGACCGGGTCAGATGGCCGCTGTGTGGGCTGCAAGGCCGAGGTTGGGTAGTCCGAGTGACCAGGCGGCGGGTCTGGTGTGTCTGCTTGGGGTGTCAGGACCCCGATGGGTCCCGACCTGGGGCAGCCACGGAATTGGACGGAATGTCCGCGGCGCGCGGGGCTCAGGGCTGACAGAATGTCCGGCGCAGCGAGGTTGGTCTCTCCGGAGCAGGCGCTGTGTCGGGCAGTGGTGGACAGAATGTCCCTGGCCGAGTGGCATGTCCATTTACCCCGCAGCGCCTGCCCAGCTTCTGCGTGTACGGTGGTGTTTGCTGTGGTGGGTTGCCTAGAATCGCAGCTCACACTTTTCAAACTTGTCTCTGCTCCTAGGGGCTGCGGGACATGGAGCAGGGAGTGAGAGTAAAGGCTGAAGTCTGGCCTTGGGTTGGAGTGGCCCGGGAGACATTCCCTCTCTAACCCAGACTAGATGCGATCTGAGCATCACCCCGGACTTCCAGAATCCAAATTTGTGGAGAGAGAGCCAATGGTGGGACTGCTAGTGGGAACCAAGACCAGGAAAGGAAGGAATGAACCACAAAGGGTAATGGGAGGGCAAAGAAGAGCCTAGCACAAGCCCCTGACAGCTTCAGTTCCCTCACAAACTCAGAGTCAACCCCTAATTCCAATACAGCTGACCAGGTACCCCCCCAGACTCTGCCTGGGTGTCAGCAGGCTAAAGTCTCCTTTCCCACAGTGGGCAGGAGCCCAGGCCCAGAGAGAAAACTGCAGCCCTTTAGCAAAGCAAACCCTGTGGTCTTGTTTCCCTTTTTGCTTCCTCAGTCCCACCAATCCCCACACCACTCTGGTGGCTGAGAGGAGGTAGGAAGGAGACACAGAATCCAGACACTGGGATCCAACATGGGACTTTATTGCCCTCCATCTCTGGTTGGGAAGGATGTCTCAGCCCTACCCAACTACCCTGTTTGCTTTTCCTACAGCTGGGAGAGGGCCCTGATTTCTTTGGACCCGTACAATGACCGCCCATCCTGACTCCAACTCTTTAACCAGAGCCCAGTTAAGCTGAAGGGAACAGAGTAGAGAGAACTCTCCCAGTCTATGTAAGTAAGCAAAACAGCCCATTTGGTGACTGAGTTTCATGGGGACAAGTGCAGGGTAATATGTTTAGCAATGAGTAATCTAAACAAGTGGGTTTCAACCTTTCTCACCCTCCAACCATGAATGACATATAATACGTCCTCCCCACACTCCCACCTCCACTCCTTACTTTTAAATTCACTTATCATCAGCTAGAACATTGTTTTCCAAACTCTTCTGTCCCTCTCCCCTTTTTGATAAATATAGAGTCATATCCCAGTTACCCCCATCACATTCTGATACCCTTTTCAAGGGGCTTGTGCTCCCATTACCTTTGAAAACCACTGAAATTATGGGTGAAATTAAAGGCCGAGTCAGGAAAGGAATAGGGAAGGCATTACCTGAAAACCATAGCCCTAAGTTCTACTTTTGCCAAAAAGGCCAAAAAGCAATGGCATTATAAGAAAGATGACTAGAAACAAAAGGCAGACCTCCTGCCCCTGCATAAAGCCATTTAGCTGAGTGCATGCCTGGTCACTGGCTCTTAGGGAGAATGTCATGGACCTAGAGAAGGGTCAGAGAATGGTGGCAGAAGGGGGAGCCAGGGGCTGCTGGAGAGAGCAAACTTGAAGTTTTAGGCCTCTGGAAAGGGAGATAGGATGGAAATTCACAAAATAAGGAAAGGCCTAGATAAGCAGATTTGTTTGCTCCCCAAATCCTGAAACCAGAGACGAGGGGGCCTCTTAGAACTGGAATGATGCAAGCACATGATGAATAGAAAAATGTTCCTTGGCACACTGTGGGCAGCAAACTTCCAGAGCTCTTTTCCAGAGAGGTGGTAGAGGCAGGAAGTAGAAAAGGAATCCTTAAGGGCTTGGAAGGATCAATGCATGTCAGAGCTACAAATGGTTGCTGGAGTGAAGGGGGCGAGGAGTGGAAAGAGCTCAGTCCCTGGTCTTAGGAGAACTGGATTAGAATCTCTTCAATCTGTGTAACCGTGGACAAATTCGTCTTCTTAGAGGTGAAATAGGGATGGTCATTCCTGCCATTCAAAGTGGTTTTAAGAGTTAAATGAAATCATATATTTGAAAGCCCTTTGCAAATGGAGAAGCACCACAGAAATAAGAAACATTATTGCTATTATTATGCCCAAACTGTAGGTCCCCTGTAAGCACAGAATCTTCGTTTGGAAGGGTGGTGTCTCAAGCCTCAGATCAGCCTGCTAGCATCCGTGATCCAGTCATGGGAAGATTCTCAATGACAGATGAGACACCCTATCCTAGGCTTCAGATGCCAGCCACTATCCCTCCCCAAGAAGAGTTCTAGGGAGCTCCCCAAATGCTTAGCTCCTCTACCAGACCAAATATCCTGATCTGATCCCTGCCTGCCTCCTGCTCAAGGATGTGAATATGGACCCAGAACCCAGGTCCAGGAAGGGAGGGCAGAGGAGGCAAGCTGGAGCTGAGTTGGGGATGAGCACAAGAGAAAGACACCACCCAAATCTTTTCTTCTCCATTTACTCTAAATGATGCTTCCTAGAGTGTGAGGGAGGGAGATGGCAGCTAATCTGAAGGTTCCACTAGGTCCTGAGCTTTGGGACTATCTAGAGTGTCTAGTCCCTAGTCACTGACAGGGACCCATGATAAGAGTGATAGGGAAAGAAAAGAAAAGGCAGTGGGGTGAGAAAGCTGCTTTCAGAGCTCTCTCCACTCCTCTTGCTTCCCTGGGGCCTTCTTTTCACCTCTCATAGTTTCCCCTTTCTTATCTCTCCCTTGCCCAATCCATTCTGCTCACCACAGCCAAATAAAGATCCCAAAGACACTGCTTTGATGTCACTCCCTCGCCTACAAGCCTCCAGTGACTCCCACTGCTGGGAGCAATGCTTCTCAGTGGGGGGTGAGGTGGGAGAGGGCAGTATAGGAGTGGGAGTGGCATGACTCTGCAGGCTAAGCCAACCCCAT
Source organism: Mesoplodon mirus (assembly GCF_964341445.2). NCBI lineage: Eukaryota > Metazoa > Chordata > Mammalia > Artiodactyla > Ziphiidae > Mesoplodon > Mesoplodon mirus. Next base: position 203,885,378 of record NC_138977.1, on the reverse strand, counting down.
CTTCCTGGTGTGGTGATGTCACTTGAAGATGTCTCTTGGAGATTTGGAGAGAAAACATTATTTTTTATATTAAAACAAACATAAGTATGGAATGGAATGCAAAATTTGCTTTGATTTTTAATATAAAGCTGAAGATCTCAAAGAAATTTCATACTGGCGGCCGCTGTTTCAGGTTGTGCCCCTAGTGTCCTGTACTATCTTCTCTCTTACTTAGTCTTAGGGTTGTTTTGGTGGAAAAGCTGGAGTTGCTCTAGCCTACACTGTATCAAGCCTGGACCCCCACCTCTTGCCCCTCATTGGACACCCTCTCAGTCTGACCATTCTTCTCTGATGATCTCCCATTGCCCACACTGAGACCCTGGCCAAGCTAGGCTCCCTGCTACCCTCTGAACCTACTGCTCTGTTATTTAGAAGCCTCTGCCCCCTTCTCTGCCTCCCTAATTTCCAGATCAGCCAGGTGCTACATTCTCTGAGCCCCAAAACTTGATACCACCTTACATGCGCTACCGTCTTTCTGATCTTCCACGATCTGAGAATCAGGCCCATGCAGACCACCATTCCATCCTGTGCTCTGTTTGCCCCCCTAGACTGTAGGCTCCTAGAAGTTAGGGTCTGTGCCTTACCATTCTTGGGTATCTGTCTTAGCACCTAATGCTTGTTGAAGGAAAGAAGAAGAGAAGGGGGGAAAGGGTGTGGAGGCCCATTTCTCTGATCCCTGATTTGCCCCTTGATAAATTAAGTGCATCAAATCATTGTTGCCTCTACCTGAGTCTTAGGTTTTCCTCTTGGGGCGGTGAGCCTTGTCTACAGCTGTCTTCATTTGCCCTCATTTGCTCACTGCAGCTCAGCCAACCAGACAGTGTGGGTGCTCAGCATCCCTAATGAGCATGAGGCTGTGTGCACTTAAGGGCCACACTTTAGTTTTAGGTTTATAGGATGGCTCCGTCCTAGTTTAGGGCCCTGGTTTACACCTGTTTGCCAACTTGCTGCTTGCTGAGCTGAGCCACAGCATCACAACTCCATCCCCTCTTATCTTCTTTTTCATTCAGCCCATGCAAGAAAAGGTTTTCTCCCATTTCAGTTCCAGGGTGTGCCTCCTGCCTTGGGTATTATTATTGCAACTACTTGGGGGCTCTTTGGCTGTGAACCTGGTCTACCCCTTTGGCTTCAGGACAAAAGTGGGTGCACATGGCAGTTGCCTTCTTGTCATGAGTTGTGTCCCTTGGAAACCATGGCCTCCCCACTATGGCCTCGCTGGTCTGTGACAGTCTCTGATCTCCTCCTTAATTATCTTGGATATTTTGTTCTTGCTGCAGTCCATGACAGCTTCCTGTAATTCCATGCTGTACTTCAGAGTCAGAGGTCACCTGCAGGCCCTCTATTCTCCCTAGGGCTGGGATTGCCACCCTGACACCAGTGGGGCCTGGGCCATGCACCCCCTGCAGGGTGTGTCGGAAAGGCTGGGGTGGGGCAGGAGGCCCCCCCAAGAGCTGGACTCAGCACCACTGTTAGCTCTTGGCTCTCTTTGGCCCTTCCTGGTATTTCCTACCAGCATCAGCCAAACCTGTGGCTTCCAGACCTACTGCCTGTCCCTGTCCACTGAGTGAGGCAAAGTCCCTGGCCGCAGTCCCAACTCCCCAGCTTCCCAACCTCCAGCAGTTTGGGGGAGCTTAATCCTCAGCCAGCCTGTCTCCAGCTCAGACAACAGCTTGGCACCCCCAGCCTCTGCCTTACTAGCCCACCGGACACGAGTCTGCTAGAGGCCTCTGCCCCCACCCGCTCTCTCTGTTGCCTGCCTGGTATTAGTGTTCCTGCTTTTTCAGCTCCACAGGCAGGGCCCTTCTCAGCCACACCCGCTCTTTCTGCTATGACTAACCCAGCCAAGAGCCTGAAGCCTTTATTCTTTCCTCTACCACCAGTCACTGGTGCCCAAAATGGCTCCCAGCTTGGGCTACTCTGCCCATTTGGCTGTTTCCTTATTGACTGGACCCTCCTTTATGTTTAGAACAGAGTGCTCACAACACACACTTGCATCCCTCTCTAAAATGCAGCATGCTTCCCCTTATTCAGAGCAACTTTTCACTGGGAGACACAGGATCTAGGGAGGTGAACCACTCAAGCAATGGCAGAGACAAGAATGAGATCTAATTTACCACTCTATCCTGAGTGCCTTACTCAACGCCCAGCTCACAGAAGGTGCCAAACAAACATCATTTCAATGAATGAGGGGGAAAACAACAACACGAACAACAGCAACTTGGATAGAGTTTGACCCCTACCCATTTTTAAAAATAATTTTATTTATTTATGGCTGTGTTGGGTCTTCGTTGCGGTGCGCGGGCTTCTCATTGCGGTGGCTTGTCTTGTTGTGGAGCATGGGCTCGAGGAGCACAGGCTTCAGTAGTTGTGGCACGTGGCCTCAGTAGTTGTGGAGCACGGGCTTAGTTGCTCCCCGGCACATGGGATCTTCCCAGATCAGGGCTCGAATCTGTGTCCCCTGCATTGTCAGGTGGATTCTTAGCCACTGTGCCACCAGGGAAGCCCCCTACCCATTTTTAAATGTTATGTTTTATTGTAACCTTGTAACAATACTGAAGGTAGATAGGGAAGGGGTTATAATCTCACTTTTACAGATGAAAAAATATGCCTAGATAGGTAATTTGCCAAGGACACACAGCTAGTAAGTTGGGAAGCCAGGACGTGAACCCAGATCTTTTGACCCCAATCCTAGTTTCTTTGGGGTATACCAGATTACTTTCCCAGGAGGGGCCTCGTCAGTTTCTGCCCCCCACCGCTACCCCATCCTCTTTTTCCAGCATCTTCATACCTTCTCCCCACTCAGCCAAACAGGCTCTCTCCAGCAGCCACTGAGTGTAGACCACTCCCTCCCGTGGCTCCTTTGGCTTCCTCCTCCCCCACAGAGTCCTTAGTTCCTGGGACTGAGAGCTGAGGTTCAAAGGGGCCAGGAAGGGGAAGGGGGAGGATAATGGCTAGCTCCAAAACAGCCGAGGCAGCTGTCCCTGTCAGAGAGAGAGGAGACTGTGTGACGGTGTGTCTGTCTGCCTGAATGTGGGAGCGCGTGTGGGAGAGTGTGTGTTTGTAGGCCTCTAGCTCCAAGTCCTAGTGCTTATTTTGTCTGAGTGGGGGCCCGTGTGTGTCTGCATGTGTGTCTGTCTGTCTCTGAGAACACACAGCCTGAACTCTGCTTTCTCAGCCTCGTCTTTTATTCTGGCCCTTCTCTCTCCTCACCCTGCCTCCCTCTGCTGAAATAAAGGGTGAAACCAAGGCACAGGTATGGAATGCTGGGGGAACGGGAGTTTGGAAAATGGGAAGTCTGGAGGCAAAGCAGACTGGAAGGATGAACGGCAATGGTGGGACTCAGCTTTCCCTACAGGGAAACCCAACTGTCCCTCTTTTCCCAGGTCTGCCTTGCTCCTGTGGGCATCTGGAGAGGTCAGGGGCATGGTTTGCAATTTTGAGGGCATCTTAGGTATGAAGAGACTTCAGAGCACCCCTTTTCCCAGCTCTCAGTTCTAAGCCTCCCCAGCTACTTGGGCAGAGCTACTAGCCAAGGCTGCTCCAGGTCCCTCCCAATGGCCTCTCCCTTCTATTGGAGCATCACTGGGCCAGCCCTAAGCCTCTCGCTCCAGTCCTCAGATCTGGAAGGGGAGGGAAGCAGAGCAGCCCCACCCCTGGCCTGACTTCTCTTCTTCCTTCCCGGGGTTCCATTCAGCCCTGCTTCTCCAACCCTAGGAGAGGGTCCAAGGTCTAGTCCTCTCTGCCTGTGGAAAGAACAGGGACTGTTTCTCAACCTCCTGCCTTGACCTCTGACCCATCCCCAATCTAGCTTGAGAGGTGGAGAGGTGGGGGGACAGCTGTCATCTCTGAGCTGGTTGAAGGGGGCATTACCATGTGCAAATACAGGCCGCCGCCCATCTGCGCCTCCCTGAGAAAGGCTCCTAATAAATTCAGAGCAGCCAAGTGACACACGTCTCAATCTAGGCTAATCCTCCACATTAATGCCACCTTGCACAGCCTGCATTAAGTCCCTGTTAATGGGGAGGCAGATGGACCCCTCCTACCCAGCTTTTCATCCCTGTTTCTCTGTCCCCAGCCTCCTTTGGTTCTCCTCTGACCAAGAGGCATCTGGAGTCTTGAGCCCCACTAGTGCCCTTTTCCCTTCCCCCCACCAGAGGGGGCCTGGGAGAGCCAGAAGGAAAGGGGACCCTGCAGGGGACACTTGGAGGGGGACACAGGCAGGCTCCTGGGCAATGTCAGGTAAGGTTTGGCATAGGGAGTAAGGGTAGGAAGGGGGTTTTAAGAAGCCCACATCCACAGCCTGGGGTGGGCCAGCAAGAAGCCATGCGTGACAATGGTGACTGGTAGGGTGCAGTGTGTGTGTCTGGGCACATATAGAAGAAGAGAGTGATTTTCAAACTTGTTTTTGATCCTGGAAGACTTTCTTCAAATGAATCTCTCCAGAAAGCATAAACAAAACAGACAAAAGCAGGGCTGCCCTAGTTGAAGTAGACCCAAGTAAGATCAGGCTAGATCTCTATCCCTGAGGTTAACCCTAAGTTCCAGTCCCTGAGGGGGTTTGTGAGGAGGGCCCCAAAGAACACAGTCTGAAAAAGCAAACAAAGAAAAGCACAGTTTAGGAATCTCCCAGACCTGGTTCAGATCCCAGCTCCACTGCTTACAAGCTCTTTAACCTTAATCATTACTTCAAGTCTCAGTTTCCTCACCTGAAAAAGGGTGATCATACCTAATATTGATTCCTTCTTGTGAGGGGAGAGATAATGAGGTGAAGACACATAGTAAGTACTCATAAATGATAGCAGTGATTCTCCTTATGGGAGACATATCAGGCCTGGTTCAAAATCAAATCTGTCCCACTGGAGAGTGAATAACACAGGTTCAGACTGCATCTCAGGTGTGACTGGCTGAGAGGCATGTTTGAGTTTAAGGGGATATTGGGCACTCGTGTGAGAGGGAATTTAATTTCTGAGTATGTGGTGTGTATGGTATGCGGTGTGCAACAGTGTGGTTTTCATTAATTCAATAAATATCTGTTGAACACCAACAGTGCACCAGGCAGGGTTCTAGGTGCCCAACACTGAAGAAATCAAAGTCTAGTGTGTATAACTGTGTATAAAATCTCTTGAGTATACACCTCTCCCCGGCTTAGGCTGCTGTTTCCCCATTCTATCCTAGGGCACCCTACACAGGGGTAGCTTTATGTCGGTGGCAGAGAAAGGGGGCAGAAAACTAGTGGGGAAAAACTACTGGGAACCAGATAACCCGGAGATTTTCTTCCCATTAACCAGGTCTGTGTCTTCGCTTCCCTCCAGAGTCCTCCCCCCATGGAGTTCGGCCTGCTCAGCGAGGCAGAGGCCCGGAGCCCCGCCCTCTCGCTGTCAGATGCGGGCACCCCCCACCCCCCAATCCCGGAACACGGCTGCAAGGGCCAAGAGCACAGCGGTGAGCGCGCCCCCTTCTGGGGGTGGGGGAAATAACAGCTCCATCCCTAACGAGGGTGGGACCCGGGAGTGCAAGCCCAGGTGGGAGTGAGGGGCCCCGCCGAGGAAGCCCCCGAGCCCGGGAATCCGCAAGGCAAGAACGCGCTGTGACCGACCCCACCCCGGCCCCCAGACTCGGAGAAGGCCTCGGTTTCGCTGCCCGGCGGCTCCCCCGAAGACAGCTCGCTGAAGAAGAAGCAGAGGCGGCAGCGCACGCACTTCACCAGCCAGCAGCTGCAGGAGCTGGAGGCGACCTTCCAGAGGAACCGCTACCCCGACATGAGTACGCGGGAAGAGATCGCCGTGTGGACCAACCTCACCGAGGCCCGCGTGCGGGTACGCCGCCCCCCACCCCCAGAGCCGCCACCCTCACTCCATCCCGGGCCTCCCTCTCGCGGGCCGCTCAGCAAGTAGCTTCGGAACCATCATCCTGTAGTTCTGCCCTGCCTGCCCCATCCTCGGACCCAACACCCGACGTCCCCCGGCCCCGGCCCCTGCCCGCACGGCCTTCTTTCCACCAGCCTCCAATCTCTGCTCTTCCTGCACCCCTTCACTCCAGACGGCGCGCTCCCTCTCCCCTGGCACTGTCTCTGGTTCTCCACTTCTCCTAGACCCGATCCTGCTGCCCACCCCCGCAGCCCTGTCGCCCCCGACTCAGTTCTGTGGCAGACTGCTTCTTTCTCAGCCCGCTGACTCCGTGAGCTCTTCCCTCACCCCGACCGGCTGCTCCACCACCCCATTCCCGTTTCTGGGGTGGTTATGCTCCACCACCTCCTCTCGCTTATGCTCCGCCCGGCCCCGGCCCCGGCCCCCGCTTGGTCCCCTGCCTGGGCGACCCACCCACCAGACGCTTGCGGGGGCCGGGCCCTGACAGCCTTTCTCCCACGCCCACAGGTGTGGTTCAAGAACCGGCGCGCCAAGTGGCGAAAGCGCGAGCGCAGCCAGCAGGCGGAGCTGTGCAAGGGCGGCTTCGCGGCGCCGCTCGGGGGGCTGGTGCCGCCCTACGAGGAGGTGTACCCCGGTTACTCGTACAGCAATTGGCCACCCAAGGCGCTGGGCCCGCCGCTCGCCGCCAAGACCTTCCCGTTCGCCTTCAACTCGGTCAACGTGGGGCCTCTGGCGTCACAGCCCGTCTTCTCGCCACCCAGCTCCATCGCCGCCTCCATGGTCCCCTCGGCCGCGACTGCCCCGGGCACTGTGCCAGGGCCTGGGGCCCTGCAGGGCCTAGGTGGGGGGCCCCCCGGGCTGGCTCCGGCCGCAGTGTCCTCCGGGGCAGTATCCTGCCCTTACGCCTCGGCCGCAGCAGCCGCAGCAGCAGCCGCCTCCTCCCCCTACGTATATCGGGACCCGTGTAACTCGAGTCTGGCCAGCCTGAGGCTCAAGGCCAAACAGCACGCCACTTTCAGCTACCCTGCCGTGCCCGGGCCGCCCCCGGCCGCCAACCTCAGTCCGTGCCAGTACGCAGTGGAACGGCCTGTGTGAATGGCCCCGCCCGTCGATCATCCCTGAGGGCGGGGGCGATAAGTTACGGCCTCTACGGACTGGGGTCTTCTTGCCTGGCTTGCCCCCGCCCCGGGGTCTGAGAGGGGTGCTGGGGCAGTCGGGCTTGGGGAGGCGGCCGGCTCAGGAGAGAGCCTTCCCCCTCCCAGGCCTGAGGGGTGGACTGGGCCCTTAGTCCGCGCCCCTGGAACTGAGGCCAGGAACAGGGACCAGTTCCCCGGGGTGCCAACTCACCCTTGGTCCACCCCGCCTTCTCCAGACTCCCCTTCCCCGGTTTTCAAAGATAAATGAAATAAACGTGCGCGGACTGTCAAAGGCCTGATGATTCAGAGTTGCGGTTGAGCCTTCTCCCCTTATCCTTCCCCATGTCTAAAGGAGAGCTGGGTGTACAGGAAAGAGATAGGGGTCCAGGCTTCTAGGGCTTCAGTCCTCCCCAGGCCACCATCACCAAGATGGGGAAGCCTGGGGATTCCTGGAGCTGAGCGGCGCACGCACGCATGCGTGCGTGCGTGCGTGCGTGTGTAGGTGTGTATGGCTTGGACAAAGCTGGTACTGCAGCGCCACCTCGTGGTCTCATGGAGGATAACTGGAAGGTCTGATCTCGAATGCTTACTTAAAGATGTCAATTCTGCAGCTTAGAAAGCCTATGACTTTAGAAAAAGTTACTCCACCTTTCTGCACCTGTTTCTCACTGTTCCTATGAGGGGCTTGGGCCTCTAACAGCAATAAACTTCTGGTCTGTAACAGACATTTATTAAGTGCCTACCAGGCCTAGTATTCTTATTGAGTGTCTGTGTGTGACTCTCATCCTTCCACACACCACACCCTCTTAAGCTTCTCACCCACTGCCAGCAGCCCTCCTCCATCACAGCAGTCCCCTTATTCCTCCAAATCCCCAAACCTCCAAAACCTTGTTGAAATCTTTAATTTAAAAAATAGAGCAAGAAGAAGAAAGATTTCTGGAAATATAGATCACTCAGCTCTGGGGAGCCTCCTCAGTCCCACTCCATCCCAGGGACTGTTTGGCCTTCACATTAAAAACAGAAACAGCAAAGTACTAGATCACACCCCCACCCCAGGGGTGACACTTCTTGACTGTCATAACCTCCTGCCACCTTGGGGTACACATCCCGTGGGGAAACCATGCAGAAAAGGCATCTTAATTATTTTTCCAAACCTAAGCCCAGCCCCTCAGTGCCCTGGGGAGGAGAGAGCTCGGGGCTCCTTCTTTTCTGCAACCCTTCACTGGCTCTTGGTCTTGGCCTTGACCTTGGTAATTACATAGTTTTGGTGGAAGAACTGGACAAAGAGGAGGAAATAGGTTGTATACAAGATGAAGGACCAGAAGAGGTGTTCCTTTGTGGTATGGCATCCCTGTTCCTGTCTCCAGATGTAAGTCAGGATACCGACAGTAGCTCCCATAAACATCTGCAGGATTTGTAGGCTGGTGATGAGCATGGGAAACCACCTGGGGGGCTTTACTTTGGCAGCCTTCAGAGTATAGTAGGTGTACATAATGGCATGTACACCGTAGTTCATGGTCATGAACCAGCCGCCTGCAGCCACCTTGTTCTTGTATCCAAAGCTCTTGTACACTAGCTCTGTGCTGTGGTGGTACCAGTGCACAAAGATGAGTGGCTGCTTACACAGGATGATGAAGGCCGTGTCTCCTGGGAGATGGGGAGTCATAGCTGGCATACCACCCAGTGTTGGGACCACCCTCCGCACAGGACGTGGGGGCATATGGGGAATTATCAGGGCAGGGAGAGGGGTCTTTGTGGCAGAGAATCTAAGGAGGGGTTTGGGTGAGAGGTGTTGTTAGGACCCAGGGGTGGGGAAGGGACTTTCCATGTGATGGGTAAGGGGGGGCCCTGAGGAGGGGTGCAGCTGACCGGACACCAGAGAGACAAAGCCTTGCCACTCACCAAGTTCAATGATCTTGCTGAGAACAAAGAGGCAGGATCAGAATTTGATTATGGGGTTATCGGTGAAGATGAAGAAGCATACAGTTTTCTTTAGGCTCCCCCTAAGTAGCACGGTCCCCATATAGCTCCATGTCCTCACTGCCCCAAGGATACTGAAATGGGACAGAAGAAAAGGGTATAAGGGTCATTCCCAGGCATCAATCTACGCTTCACCTGGTCAACTTCCACCACCTCCCCACCCTCCATAGGGGATGGGTCACAGCTTCTGAGATCCTGTGGCCAACCTGGTAGAGCCAACCAGTAATCTAGAAGACATGAAGGCTAGGGAAGGACCAGGGAGTGCTGAAGATTGGGACTGAAAGTTGAGTTAGGGAATAGGGCTCATGGGATGGGAGGACATGGGTGGCAGGATGGGGGGTGATCGAAGGAGTTTGGGGGGGCGGAATATGGAAAGAAGGGGCTGGGGAAGTTATTGGAAGGTCTTGGGAGAGGGTATTAGATGCAGAGAGTATTAGAGGCTGGGGAAACTGCTGGAAGTACCAAGACTCCATGAGCACAAGAGGACTTGTGAGAGGAGCAGAGACGGCCAGTTTGGGGACTGGAGAAGGAAAACGGGAATATGGGAGGAGGGTGGAACCTGAGGAGAGAAGTTAGAGCTGAGAGAATGGGATAGGGAGAGAGTTAGGGGGCAACTTGGGGAATTGATACAATTGAGGTTTCTAGAAAGTTTTTAGGGATAGAATGTGGGTCTAGGGTCTATAAGATGGGTTGGGGGGGTCTTACCTGAAGATTGCAAGGCAGAATGACCAAAGGATGAGAGGTCCCTGCGGGGTGAAACCCTTCCGTGCCTTCATGTAGTTCTGCCCCACAAAGACGAGCAGCAGGTAGATCAGAGCTATGGTGAATGAGGTTGCCCTGGCAGGCAGAAGGGAGAGGGGATGGGCTTATGGGTAGATGCTGGTTAGAGGAATGCCCACTCGTATCTCTAGGTGAGTGCTCTGGGTTGGAGTCCTACTTCTGCCATTTACTAGCTGTGTGACATTGGAAAAACTACTTAGTTTTCTGAGCATTAGTATTCCCCTTATTTTGTAAGAGGGGAATACCACTCCTCTCCTGACAGTGTTAATATATATAAAGTACCTAGCACAGGGCAGGGGCTATGTCCAAGTTTTCTGTGATTACTGCTCTCTCAATGGGGTTGGGAGTGGGTGACAGCTGCTGACTCATGCCTAGAAGCAACCCAGGACTGTGGTGTAAGAAGAATGTGGCAACAGCTTCTGCCTGGTTGGGTCATGGCAAATTGGCTGGAGCACAAAGTCAACCCACAAACACCTCTGGGGAGCTCTTGGGCAAAGCCTGAGGAAATTTTGGAAGAGTATCTAGATTTTGTCTCCTTCTCCACAGCAGGTATGATGGAGCATTTGAGGAACAAGATGATAACTGTGAAGGGGCAGGCTGTCCCCGGGTACCAGCACTATGCACGCATGCGCACACATGCGGCCACAAAGGATGGAGAGTCATCTATAAGGTGGGTGCGAGTAGGAGTTCAGATCAGCTCCATTCTTCAGAGACCAGTTCTCACTACACTCTTTCCTCTTGGTTTCTATCTCCTCCCACATTCCTCACCCCATCCTCTTATTTCTGCCTTCCTTTCTTCCAGACCTAACTTCTTTGAGGTGCCACACTACCTGCACCTGGGACAACGGGTACGTAAAGCCAGTACTGGGGAGCCCGATACCTTTGCTCTTTAGCAAAATCACTGTGGGTATTCTGTGTATCGCCCTCCCCCTCTTCCGCCAATCCCCCCAAATAGCAGTCATCAGAGTTGGGCCCCTGACACGGCTCTTCCCCTTCTCCAGGTCTCACCAGTACTCCTCCAAAACGGGCCTTATGTCCTGGAACAGCTCGAAGTTGTAGGGCTGGAACATCTGCTCAACTTCATCTGAGATATTCATGGCCGTGACCATTTCGTTCTGCAGATGCTGAGGTCGGGAGCTTAGGGAGCTGGACAAGAGTTAGGGGACCGAGGATGGAGCGAACCTCGGGGCAGGACTGACCAGACCCAGAACCCAAGGAACTACGCGGCAAGCTGAAGAGCGTCAGATCCAGGCACGTGCGCTGCAGTCCAGCCGGCTTCCACCACCGCCGCCACTGCGGTATATAACGCGGAATTGCCAAAAGGCAGGCCTCGGAGGCTCGCGGCCCCCCTCCCTGAGCCCGGCCATTATCCAATCCCGACCAAGATACGCCCCTGTCCCACCCCTGGGCCGCAGCCCGCTCTCTGATTGGTCATTCAATGGATGAGACTTCCCCAGAAGCCTCGCACTACAGTTGGCCTTCGCCACCCCCACCTCCCCATCTTTTTCTCCCCCAACACTTCCACTCCCACCTGCTTGGCTTAGCCATTGTGGCCTTGCTAGTTGCCAGGCTTCACCTGGCACTGCCGACTATATAACTTTGGCCTCAGTTTGCTTTAATCCTGACCTACCTGGCAGCGAGCAGAGAATGGAGGTGTCCTCACTCTCTGGTGCCAGACATAGGGGTGTCAGTTTCCCACCTCCCCGAGACGCTGGGAAAACCAGGCCTGGGATGAGGCTGGGTCAGGCTGGAGAAGGAGCAGCAAAGAGCCCCTCCCATAGTCCCACCTGCCTCGCTCAGGTCTGTAGTTGTGGGTGGGAGGGAGATGAATTATAATGAGTTTTATTGTGGAGGTAGTTGATGTTTGTTGAGGCTGTTGTGGTTTCTTTACAGTTTCCTGAATTCCTGAACTGCTCCAGCCTGACACCCAGTAATAACCCTGGGGAGGGAATGGGGTCACCCTCTGGGCTTCTGGGATTATTGTCTTCAGGTTTCCTGGAGACCTCCTGGGATTTATAGAAGAGGAGATGCAGTGAATCTCCCAGTGTCCTGTGTTCTCCCCTAGTCTGTGCTTATCTAATCAAATCTACTTTTTCCTTGCCTGTATATCCAGCCCCAAGCAAATAAATATTTTAAAACTTTTAAGGCCTTACTTATTTCTCTCCTAGTCTTTATGAGAGTGAGGGAGAAATACAAGGCTTGAAGGCAGTTTGAGATAAGATGGAGATTTGCAAAACAAATGCTAAGATAATTAAATATAAAATATTTAAAACCACAAAGGGGCTATAAATGGCTATGTGCAGTAAAGCCCACAGGCTCTGTAGCCAGAGGACCCAGGTAGGAATTCCAGCTCCACTTCTCAGCTACTGTCTGAGCGGAGGGTGGAGTGAGAAGTCCTGCCCATGCTATCTAAATGACTCTCAAGTGCATCCCTTTGTCTCTGTTCCTCATCATTTCTCACCTGGTAACTACAGCCACTACCTTAGTCACGATAACTGGTTGCACCACCGCCTTCTCTAATATAGCGCTTTCTATTGCATTAGAATCAAAAAAGAATACCCAAACCTGGCTGATCATAGCATTCCTGAGCCCCAACCCCAGAGCCTCTGACCCAGTATGTGGTCTTGGACCATACTTTGAAAACCACCACTTTCTGTCCTCTCAGCCAAAAGAGGGTTCTCAAACGTAAATTGGATCAAGCTGCTTTCCTGCTTAAAAACTTACTGGCTCTCGATTGCTTCACACATAGCCTGACACTCAGAAGGTGATCAGCACACGTTTGATGGATCAATGAACAAATTAAAGAATGAACATTGCAAGAATAATACCAGCTAGGGACTTCCCTGGCGATCCAGTGGTTAAGACTCTGTGCTCGTAATGCAAGGGGCACAGGTTTGATCCCTGGCTGGGGAACTAAGATCCTGCATGCTGCACAGTACAGTCAAAAAAATTAAATTAAATAAAAAAAATTAAAAACATAGGTGTGGCCACCTGTTGGGATCTTTACTAATTGAAAAAAGAAAAACAAAACAAAACAGCTTAAAACAAATAATTCCACCTAGGTGTTACAAGACCTGGATTCAAATATCAGCTCTACCATTAGTCATGCGATTTTAGGCAAATTACCTAACTTCTCTGAGACACAGATTCAATAAAATGTAGATAGTCATATTTGCCTGCCTACCTCACAAGGCTGGGGTCAGTATACAGGTCATATAATACCAATGAAAGGATATTATGGACTAGACACATGGAAATGTCAGGGTGAATCATTTGGGGAGGTTTACAAATGCATATGAGTATGTATACACAGTCCTGGGTTTCTCTCAAATAAAGATATTTTACATTGCCTTTCCCTGTGAAGTTTAATGGTGAGGCTTGAGGGAGGGGTGTGTGTAAGAAGGGAAGAAGAAGAAAAACCTCCAGAAATTATTTCCTAGGGGAAACCTTCCCTGACATTTGGACTTGGTCTGCTACCCCTGTTATATATAAATTGCTCTCATAGCATGGCATTTCTTTCGTTCAATGAGAGTTTATAATTATGATTTCTTGATTAATACTTGTTTCCCCTACTAGTCCTTGAGCTCCATAAATGCAAGGAATATGTCTACCTCTCATTAGCTAACAGAAAGGTCTTTCTAAAACATACATTTGATCATGTCATTCTTCTTTAAGAACAAAAAAATCTTCAGGACAAAGTCAGATTCCTGAGGTTAGCCCTGACTTCCTTTCTAGCCAATGTCCCACCATTCTTCAGCCCCAGCGTTCCACATTTTAGCTATAATGGAAGAGTCGCAACCCCATAACACAGCACCATATTTTCAGACTTTTCAGCTCCTTTACCTCTCTCCATATTGTTCCCTCTCGCCACACATCATTTTCTCACCTGGACAAACCTTATTGTTCCGCCCTAGCTCTGAAGTCACTTATCCTGCAAAAGCCTAATCTCTTTCAGACAGGGTCAACCCTTCTCTTCTTTGTCTTCCACCCACAGGACTTTGCCCAAACAGCCTTCCAAGATTGTGCTTCTACCGAGGGAGTACAGTTAACCATATATTTCCTATACTATCCTGGCTCCCACACCCTATCTCAAAGGGTCATTTTTGTTAGGTCACTCCCCCTCTGAGGGATGCACACAGCTCTTGGCACAGAGTGGGCACTCAAAATATGTCTGTTGCTTTGAACTGAGTAGGCACCTAAGAGGAAAAACAAACAATAAACGTGTATTTTAAAAAAGGCTCAATTCCTTAGTAATTAGGGAAATGCAAATTAAAGACTGTAAGCATAGTATGGTTCCAGTTAACAGCCATTAAACCAAGTAAAAATTAGATACCCAGCGCTGGTCCAAGCTTTGGGTAACAGATACATTCACACCTGGCTAGTGGCCAGGTAAACTGCCATAATCCTTCTAGAGACACACTTAGGTCACACTTAGCAAGAGCCAACTAGTTTGCTTTGATGCAGTCTCTCACCTAGGAATTTAAAACCCAGTGAAATAGAACAAAAGAAAAAAATATTTATGTGTACTAAAATACGTCACTGGGACTTAAAAGAGCTGCAAACAATCCACTAATTAATGCTTAAATTATTAAATACTATATTACATACTAAGATTACAAAACAGCTTGCAGCTACCAGAACATGGAGAAACGTGAAACCACGTTTGTAAAATAACGTGAAAGAAAAACAATATTTAAAACTGTATCTAGGTCGTCCTCCTGCCGCTGCTCTTGGGCCGGGCGGCGCGTGGGGGAGGGGGACGAAGAGGCCAGGGAGAGGCTGTGGGCGCGGCTTCCCTCGCAGGCTCCTGGCGTTCTGGCACTCCCCAGCAGCCCGGGGCCCATGGCAGCTCGGCGGCCGCGCACCGCGAGGCGAATGCCCGGGGCTCGGTCCCCGGAGAGCCGCCGTTCCTACGCACCAAGGTGATCCCCATCCCTGCCGGAGTATTTACAGTGGGCACCAATGATCCTCAGATAAAGTAGGATGGGGAAGCACTTGCGAGGAGAGTTGCTATTGATGTCTTTTACATGGATGGCTATGAAGTCAGTAATGCTGAATTTGAGAATTTGTGAACTCAGCTCTGGCTATCTGACAGAGGCTGAGAAGTTCGGTGACTCCTTTGTCTTTGAAGAAGTGTTGAGTGAGCAAGTGAAGTATGATATCCAACAGGCAGTTGCACCTGCTCCCTAGTTACCTGTTAAAGGCGCTAACTGGAGACACCCAGAAGGGGCCGACCCTACTGTTCTACACGGGCCAGATCATCACGTCTCCTACTGCACGTGGATGGGGAAGCGGTTGCGCATGGAAGCTGAGTGAGAATACAGCTGTCGACGAGGCCTGAAAAATAGACTTTTCCCCTGAGGCAACAAACTGCAGCCGAAAAGCCAACATTATACCAACTTTTGGCAGGGTGAGTTTCCTGTGACGAACACCGGAGCGGACGGCTTTCCGAGGAACCGCGCCTGTTGACGCCTTTCCTCCCAATGGTTATGGCTTATGCAATATAGTAGGGACGCCTGAAAGTGGACTTCAGACTGGTGGACCGTTTACCATTCTGTTGAAGAAACGATTAACCCAAAAGGCTTTCCCCTTCTGGGAAAGACGAGTTGAAGAAAGGTGGATCCTACGTGCGCCATAAATCCTACTGCCTATAGGTGTCGCTGTGCTGCTCGAAGCCAGAACACACCCGACAGCTCAGCTTCGAATCCGAGATTCCGCTGTGCAGCCGACCGCCCACCACCGGCTAAAAGCCAAGAAGAGCCTTCCCGAATCCGAGAAGTCGTGTGTAACCTGCACACGGCTTCCATCAGAACGCTGAACAATCTCGTGTGAAGAATTCCCGCCCCGAGGTGGGTTACATGCCTGCCCGATGGCCAAAGGAACGCCATTGCCAGACCAAATCGCTGACTTGCATCAGCATGTGTGCTTTATCGTGTGGTGTATTTCACGTTTTACCTTTGAGAGTCTTTAAAAGAGGAAGGAAGTGAAGGGCACCCTGAGCTAGTTTCAGGAGGCCTGCCTTCTCCCCCTGCGGTTAGACCCCAGAGTCTCACACTTGACCTTCCTGGGCCTCAGTGACCTCATCTGTCCAGTGAGGGGATACACAACATGATTTCTGAGGCTCTCTCCCCCTCACAGATTCTCTGAATATATCAGATTCTGTTGTGATTTCATAGTGAGAATTTATGACTTTTTTTTTTTTTTTTTTTTTTTTTTGCGGTACGCAGGACTCTCACCGCTGTGGCCTCTCCTGTTGCGGAGCACAGGCTCCAGACGCGCAGGCTCAGCGGCCATGGCTCACGGGCCCAGCCGCTCCGCGGCATATGGGATCTTCCCGGACCGGGGCACGAACCCGTGTCCCCCTGCATCGGCAGGCGGACTCTCAACCACTGCGCCACCAGGGAAGCCCAGCAGTGACTTTTCATTTGAGGACACGGCAGTTTGGGGCTAGGAAAAATAAATACCTACTCTCATTCTCCACTTTCTTCTGATTTCCTGCAGGGGGACCCCATTGGCCAAAACCCAATCAGGAGCCAAAGAGCAGAGAGCCCAATGATGCAACTCCTAGAGGTCAACCTCCCTAGGCAAAGAGCCAGTGGAGAAATGTGGATAGTGTATATGGAGAGACAAATGCAAGATATCTGGCATATGTGACTAAATAAAAAGTAATCATCAAAAAAAAAAAAGATACAATAAAGAAAGTAAGGCAAGACACAGAACTGGAGAAAATATCTATACAGCATAAAACCAACAAAGGAACTGTATCCAAAATATATAAAAAAACTCCCAAAAATCAATAAGAGAAAAACAGAAAACCCAACAGAAAAATGGATGAAAGACTTAAGTAGACACCTTCAGAAAAGGAACTCCAAACAGTCACTAAATATATGAAAAGGTGTTCAACCTCATTAGTAGTCAGGGAAATTCAAATTAAAACCACAATAAGATATCACTCCACACCCAGAAGACTGGAGAAAATTTTGATTTGACGTGACTTACCTAGTGCTGGGGAGACTATGGAACAAAGGGAACTCTCTTGAGCTGCTGGTGGGAATGTAAATTAGTAAATACCTTTGGAAAATTGGCATTATATGGAAGATTGAAGATGCACTTACCCTATGACCAGCACTTTCCCTTCTAGGTGTAAATTCAGGGAACTCTTGCACATGTACACCAATAGATACAAGACTGTTCACAGCAGCATCACAACTTGAATGCCTGTTAATAAGTGAATTAGTAAAGAAATGGAAGTATACAGTGAACTAGAACACATCAGAGAAATAAGCAAGTCATAGGAGAATACAGTGTGGTACAATTTACATAAAGTTTAAAAACAAGACTATATATTCCTTAGGGATATATATATATATATATATATATATATATAAAAGGCCCCTCTGTGCCAGGCATTAACCCTTTATTTGTTGGATTATAGAACAGTTCAAGGGAGGTGGTGTGTGTGTCTTAGGAAGAGGTCAAGGATTTGGAAATGAGAGGAGATATTCAGAGGGTACAGGCCAGCAACTATTTCCCAACCAGTATTAATATATTTCAATATTTTAACAATTGGTACTTATTAATGTTAATACTGGCTTAACATTCAGCCTTAACATACATACAGAAAGGGAATTTAACTGTGCTGGCAACATTCTGCTTATTAGGCTGAGAGATGGGTATGCAATTTTTCAATAAATTATTGTTTATACCTTTTTGCATTTCTTAAATATTAACTAATACATTTTAATTTCACTTAAAATATATGTCGCAGTTTACAGTAGTAAAAATAAGATGCTTTGCACGGCTTGCGGGATCTCATTTCCCCAACCAGGGATTGAACCTGGGCCATGGCAGTGAAAACCCAGAATTCTAACCACTAGGCCACCAGGGAACTCCCAAGACACAGTTTAAAATTTAAGAATATTATTAATTGCATCATGTTAGTGAGGAATTATGTGCTTTGTACTCGTTCGTCAAGTTGAGATCTAGCTTGAAAACAGAATTTGAGCTCCAGTTTAAGTTAGGTTTTTTTTTTAAGCACTTTATTTCTTCCTAATCACAAAAATTCTAACTCACAAGAATAAGGCATCTGGAAAGACAGCAAGTGTTGAGTGGCTGTCAGATGATTCTCTCTGGTTAAATTAGACTGAGAAATTATAGACTAATTTATCAACGATGAAAGACTACCTTGGGACTTCCCTGGTGGCGCAGTGGTTAAGAATCCGCCTGCCAATGCAGGAGACAGGGGTTTGAGCCCTGGTCCGGGAAGATCCCACAGGCTGCGGAGCAACTAAGCCCATGCGCCACAACTACTGAGCCTATGCTCCAGAGCCCGCGAGCCACAACTACTGAGCCCGTGCCACAACTACTGAAGCCTGCGTGCCTAGAGCCCATGCTGCACAACAAGAGAAGCCACTACAATGAGAAGTCCGCACACCGCAATGAAGAGTAGCCTCCACTCGCTGCAACTAGAGAAAGCCAGTGCACAGCAACGAAGACCCAACACAGCCAAAGATAAATAAATAAATAAATTTATTTATTAAAAAAAAAAAAAAAGGAAAGACTACTTTGAGTTCCTTAGTATGTTGATGAGCATATCCTAAATTCTAAGGTTGAATATTTCAGTTTGGGAGACGAAAAACAAATGAATAACTGGAAGAGTGTTTTTTTATGTTCTGGTACAGCATTTGACTATAGTTTTTAAACACACAAAAAAGAAAAGGCCATCTATTTCTTATCCTTGAGTGAAGCAAATCATCAAGTGCTAAGAAAGTGTCAATCTCTTGGCAATAGAGACCTAATCACCAATTTGATCTTCTTAAGCATCTTGACATCTTAGCCAGTACTTTTATAGTTCCAACATTTTTTAAAATTGAAGAATAGTTGATTTACAATGCTGGGTTTAATTTATGCTGTACAGCAAAGTGACTCAGTTATACTATATATACTTTTTCATTCTGGTTTATCACAGGCTATTGAATGAATATAGTTCCCTGTGCTATACAGTACAAAGTTGTTGTTTATCCATCTTGTATATACTAGTTTGCATCTGCTAATCCCAAGCTCCCAATCCTTCCCTCCCCTACCCCCTCTCCCCCTTGGCAACCACAAGTCTGTTCTCTATGTCTGTGAGTCTGTTTCTGTTTCATAGATATGTTTGTGTTGTTTTAGATTCCACATATAAGTGATATCATACGGTATTTGTCTTTCTTTCTTACTTCGCTTAGTATGATCATCTCTAGGTCCACCCACATTGCTGAAAATAGCATTATTTCATCCTTTTTTATGGCTGAGTAGTATTCCACTGTATATATACACCACATCTTCTTCATCCATTCATCTATTGATGGACACTTAGGTTGCTTCCATGTCTTGGCTATTGTAAATAGTGCTATGAACACTGGGGTACATTGTATCTTTTTTTTTTTTTTTTTTTTTTTTTTGCCACATGCACATGGCTTGTGGGATCTTAGTTCCCCGACCAGGGATCGAACCCGCGTCCCCTGCAATGGAAGCGCAGTGTCTTAACCACTGCACCCCCAAGGAAGTCCTGTTTTTGAATTAGAATTTTCTCTGCATATATGCCCAGGAATGGGATTGCTGGATCACATGGTAACTCTATTTTTAGTTTTTTAAGGAACCTCCCTACTGTTTTCTATAGTGGCTGTACCGATTTACATTCCCACCAATAGTGTATGAGGGTTCCATTTTCTCCACACCCTCTCCAGCATTTATTATTTGTATGAGAGTCACTCTTAATGCCTTACTCTTCCTCACTGCTCCCCTACCTCCACCCCACCAACGAAGTTCTAGTTTTTTTCCTAAATATTTCTCAAATCTATCCACCTCTCTCCATCTTCTCTATCTTGGCACCACTTTAATTCAGGTCACCAAAATGATCTCTCTCCTGGCCTACTGTAGTAGCCTAACTGGTCTCCAAATATTCGCTACAAATCCCTTCCGTCTATTCTCATGCTAACCACATTTGGCTTTTCAGCATGCAAATCTGACTGTCACCAGCCTTTAACATATTCAGTGATACTGACGGAATATTTAATGTTAGTTGATTACTGTCTGTATTGGTAATTCTTTTATATATTTGAAATTTTCCCTAATAAAAAAAAATGATACCCACACATACACTCACTGTTACGGACTGAATGTTTGTGTTCCTCTGCCCCCCAGAATTTATATGTTGAAGCCCTAACTCCCAACGTGATGGTAACAGTAAGCAGGGCCTTTGGGAGGTAATTAGGTTTAGATGAGGTAAGGAGGGTACAGCCCCGTGATAGGATTAGTGTCCTAGTAAAAAAGGGATCAGAGAGCTGGCTCTGTCTCTCCCTGCCATGTGAGGACACAGCAAGAAGCCTTCTGCAAGCCAGGAAGAGAGTTCTCACCAGAAACCAAACAGGCCTGCATCTTGATCTTGGACTTCCCAGTCTCAAGAACTATGAGAAACACATTTCTGTTGTTTAAGGCATCCAGGCTATGGTATTTTGCTATGGCAGCCCCAGATGACTAAGACACGCACACACTCTTCAACAGCTTCCCATTGCCTTCAGAATAAAACTTTAAACATGCCTTACAAGGCTCTACATGCCCCGGTCCCTGCCTCCCTCTCAAGCCTCATCTTATATTGCTCTCCTCCTTCCTCTGCCTTTCAGCTGCATAGGCCTTCTTTCATTCTGGGGTCTCCATCATGTTCCCTCTCACCAAAAGGCCTTTGCACATGCTGTGCCTTCTCACTGAAAAAAACACACAGCCCTGCTCATCTTGCACCACTGAGATAGGCTGGGACCTGGGACCCTTTACTGGAGTGCTTGCACCTAGACAAGCCACAGAATACCAAGAAACTATAAGGGACTATGAACAATAAGACACTAAAAGATGACAAACCAACTGCCACTTCTGAGGAGCCGGGAGCAAAAGCAGGGTACTGTGCATGATCCCAGCACTGCCAAGCGGGTGGGCAGACCACCTAAGCCACCCCTTCAGCCTAACCTACCCATCCGCCCCCACCCTCACACAGCTTAAGGAACAAGCCCACTCTCCTCGGAGAGCGAGCAAGGGAACCTGTTACTTGTTTTCCTTCCCTTGTGCTACAGCATGAGTCCCAATAAAGCCTTGCCTGAACACCTCGTATGGCCTCTTATCAACTTCTATTGATTAAAGAGTCCAAGGACCCAAGTCAGTAACATCAACACCTTCACCTAATTAACTCTCACCTTCAAGTCTGGGCTGAAACATCACTTCCTCAGTGAAGACATCTATTACCACAGTGACCCTATGTCCTGACTTGCCTGGGAAAGTCTCAATCCACACCTGTTCCTCTCAGCCTAATTATCAATCTCTCTCCCTTCATTCTCAAAAACATCCCAGTTTAGGGACTTCCTGGCTGTCCAGTGGTTAAGACTTCGCCTTCCAATGCAGGGGGTGCAGGTTCGATCCCTGATCAGGGAGCTAGGATCCCACATGCCTCCAGGCCATAAAACCAAAACATAAAACAGAAGCAATATTGTAACAAACTCAGTAAAGACTTTAAAAATGGTCCACATCAAAAAAAAAATCTTTAAAAAAAAAAGCATCCCTGTTTAGATGATAAATTACATGGCTACCCAGTCCACGAGGAAGTCTCACCACTATGTGGGCTACTTTCCCGTCACACGTGCTCATAGCTCTTTGTACCTTGCCCTCATTGTACTGAAGTTTATATTTATACATTTATTTGTGTGGATTAATATCTTTGCCCCTCATTAGCCTGGGTAAACTTTGGTTGCTGGGACTGGGTCTGGTTTTTTGTTCATTCATGATTGTGTCTGCAACATCTCTCACCAATTATGTGCCTGGCATATAGTAAACACTCATATTTGCTGAATGGATGAACTTCTGTGTCTGATAGGCTAATTTACTGAAATACTCTGTACCCTACCTACCCTCCAACACACTTCGAAGATGGAAGCCTGGCATATGTTCTCCTCAATCCTGCTGGGAGAGGAGGGGAGAGAGTCGAGAGAGCACCAGGGCCTCTGAGCTCCCAGGCATAGGCAGGACACAGGTCTGCAGTTTCCATAAGCAGTGGGACCTGTGGCTGGCCCCCCTTATGGGAGCTCCAGTGCCCTGTTGGACCTGAGGGGAAAGTTGGGAGTTCCACATGAACATCAGGGTTCCTCTATGAGCCATGTTGCCTGTTGCTGGTTTTCAGGTAACAGATGACCTCTCATAGATGACAGACTCTCCTCTCCACTCTCCAGAACCAAGGGTCCTCAAATGAGGGCCTATGTCTTATTCATCTCTGTATCCAAAGGCTCATAGCAGGTGCTCCGAATTCGTTTAAAGTTAAGCGGGGTAAGACAATGCCAAGCTTCAACTAGAGTCCAGCTCCCTGCAGTGTGCAAGGGCCCCACCTACTGGCCTCTTCAGTAATTGCAGACAGCTTAAACCAGCTTGGCATGAGGCAGGCGATGAGAACTCAGTTGTCAGTAGGGGCTTTGCTTTCCCTGCAGCTGTATTTAGTGCCAGGAGCACTGCATTGGACTAGCAATCCCCTAACACACTCAGGAGAACAAAATAAAGTATTAACTCCTCACTTGGGTACAAAAGGCCATTGCTATTGAATCCTCAGACAGTATTATCCTGCCCCTACTTACCACACACCCTCCACCTGATCCATCCTAAAGGCTCTCTTCTCCCACTGGAAACATTTCCTCTTCCTTGCATGGTATGTGCCTTCTTCATACCTGGCAACTGCTACTCTCCTCAGAATCCTGGGCCAAGGTCAGTCTTTTGTTGCTGTCCCCTTGGGGGTGCTACTCTGGCCCTTGGTGACAGGACTCAGCATGGTGTACAGAACTGTTCCCATCTCTGACTTCCCCTATTAGACACTGAGCTCTCAGGGAGTTCTATGGCTGGTACACAGTAGGCATTCAAACACTCTTAGTATTTCAGAGCCCCCAAATACTAAGGCTGAGACACCATGATCTAGTTAATATCCACCTAACAGGGTTGGGTGGTAGTGAGGATATAACTTGTGAAACATAAAGCCACAAAAGGATACTGGAAAGTCTCCTGCTTTGTGTCCGTATGAGGTACACTAGAGATGGGCATGAGCCATCATGTGTGTGATTCACTTAACGTGTGGATTTCAGCAACACTGCCAGAACCCATAAGCATAGGTAGGAATTCAGGTCCCTGAAACTAAACAATGAAATGGATAAATTAAATGTGGTATATACATACAATGGAATATCATGCAGCCTTGAAAAAGGAGATCCTGCCACATGTTACAACATGAGTAAACCTTGAGGACATTATGCTAAGTGAAATAAGCCAGTCACAAAAGGACAAATGAAGTCTGATTCCACTCATATGAAATATCTAAAGTAGTCAAAATCATAGCAATCTGTTGCACAACAATGTCAGTACTAACACTAATGAACTATAAACTTAAAAGTGGTTAAGATGGCAACTTTAATGTTATATTTTTTACCACAATTTTAAAAAACTGAGCATTTTCATTTATCCAAGTGGCAAAGATCAACTTGGTTAACTGTTGGCAAGAGGGCAAGCAAAGAGGTACTGTGTCATAAAGTATTGTTGGAACTACAAGTTGGTACAATGGTTTTGGAGAGCAATGATGAACAAACGTTGTATGTACACATCCTCTGACCCAACAATCACTTAGACTATTTCCTATCAAAATGCCCACACAAATACTCAGTGTCTCACATATAAAATATCCACTATGACACTATTTATAATAACAAAAAACTAAAACAACCTGAACAGCTACCAATAAGGTACTACTTAAAATAATTTATGCTACTTCCATGCAATGGGGTCATTAAAAAAATATGAGCTCCAAAGTTATGAAACACTGCATACAGCAAGCTACTCCATATGTGTGAGGAGAAAGGAGAGAGGATGCATGTAGTAGTACACACAGAGAAACTCTCTGGAAAGAGACAAAAGAATCAAGTCCCAGAAAACGGGGATAAAACGGAAATTTAATTTTTACTTTATACTATTAGATTTAACAAGTACATTTGAAAATGAAAACATAAGGGGAGGAAAGAAAAATTACCAACTAATTTCAAATACTCTTAGATTAGTGGTTTTCAGCTCTGGTTGCTCTTTGGAATCTTTAGGAGCTTTAAAAAATCTTAACTCCCAGAATCCACCAGAGAGCACCAGGATCTGACTCAACCGATCAGCAGATGGGTCCCTGGGTATCAGTGTTTTTAAAAGATCCCCAGATAATTCTAATTTTCAGCCAGTGTTGTGAAGTCACTGATTTAGGCCAGGGTTTTGCAAACTGTAAAAGGCCAGATAGTAAACATTATATCCTTTGTGGTCACATAAAGTCTGTCATTTTTTTTTTAAAGCCTTTAAAAAGATGTAAAAGCATTCTTAGCTCCTGAGCAACACAAAAACAAGCCACGGACTGGATCTGGTCCATGGGCCATTTTGCCAATCCCCAATTTAGACTACGCACAGGCTGGTCTATTGCCTGGACAAGGCACCATGAGACAAGGTACCATGAGATAAGAAATAGTCAAGAAGGCTCCACAGTGAACCCACAGGTCTGGGCCCCAGCCCTCCAACTGGCACCCAAGTTGTTCTGTTTTGAGTGGAGGTGGGAGAGCTTTGGACTCACATTAATAAAACTCCCAAGAAACATTATAAACCAGCCAGCTTATTACTTTTTAGTAAGATGTAGAACTTCTACCATGCAGACTGAATATGTATGTCAGCATGAAGAGCACATTTTCTTCCTAGAGGTAGTGACACAGAAAACCAGGTTATCTGTGGAACCCAAACAAGGGGAAGCTAACCTTCAGTTACACCTCATCCATAAAGCTAGGGCACACTTTCCCAACACAGGGACAGACCAGCCCCAGAGAACTTGGAGAACTCGTTGACGTTCCTCCCCGTCTTACTCTGGCTGAGCACTGCCAACAGTCATCTCCTACAGCTTTATCATCAGCCTGCTTGGCCTAAGGGTCATCTCTCTGCTCACTGTTTTTTACTGTTACCTCCACCGTTTCTGAGAGTCAAGGTTCTGAAGGGGGCACAGCAGTTGCTCCCGTGCACCAACTACAAGACACAATAATCCTGTTAGGATGCTCTCGCAACACCACTCTAACTCAAGTATTACCAGATAAAATGCTTTGTAACGATTCTTCTCATCCTCCATTTACAGGTTACCTATAAATTCACTTGAATAATGTAACTTAATTCCTACTGAGGATTAAGGTTTTTAATTACAGGTTTTCTTCTTTCACTTTCTTGATCAGTGATTCCCAACCATGTAGGAGTTAATGAAACCAAGAAACTAATTTTGTGTCACCACTGCTACCAAGACAGAAATACCAAGTGATATGTGCTTTTCAGGTTAAATTAACGCTATTTTGTTCTCTAAAATGTAAAAAAATAAGATGTAGCCCTCAATTTAGTAATCGACACTCTTAAAGGTCAAGCCAATCAAAAATTGTCTTTGAACAATAAAAAGGTTTATGCTTTCAAATTAAAAAGCACATATTGCAAACATTATGTAATAATAAAATTACAGCAAATGAAATATTCAGACTGACCCCACGGCATTCACACCACACCAGAATTTTGCCTGAAACAAAAACAGTAAATTTTATCCCCCCAAGTAGGTAGGTCCATGCTGGTTGAACACTTCAGTCCTAGACCCCACGAATGAGGCACATAGTTCATGCTTAACAGATACATACATTAACCATTCTTAACCACCCCTCACCAGGGCCCTGACGGGTAGGAAGGATGAAATGTGGACACAAGCACTCCCATAGACAGAATTCTCCAATTATAAAAATTCATACATGTGACCTTTACCACATCTAGGAAGATAGCTGAGATTTTAATCTGTGAACCCACCTCTGAAAACCACAACAAAAATCAATAAGAAATGATTTAATGTAAAATATACAAATTTCTCAGTATGAGAACTTCCACAAACAGGGAGAATGACAACTAAAACAATTTTTCTTAAAAAAGAACACTCCCCTTACCTTGTCCTTGCTACCCAACACTCAAAAACAAATCTGTACAAAACCACAAACACAGAAAAGGACCTTAGAGGATGTTACAACGCAAAGCCTTCAGACGTAATCTAAACTGCTCTCCTCACCGAGACCCTCCCCCAATAGAGCTGAGGGTTCCCAGGTCCACTGGGGAAAGTGAGTGGTCTCAGATCATCACCCCTGCTGTGCTACAGATGGTCCACGGTCACTCGCTGTCAAACTTAACAGAATTGACTTGGACAGAGATGGAGCCTCCCCGGTAACTGCCCCGCTTCTTCTTGGTTTTCTCGTGCCGGAAGGATTTGCCTTTAGTGAACTTCAGAACTTGATTGGCTCGCTCCCCCCAGTCTCCGGTTGCACCCCGCTGGTAAGTAGAGACAGGTGGTTAGCACACAGAAGGACAAGGCCAGGGCCCTGTCAGTTTCTTCTCCCTGCTCCAGGCAACCCGAACCCAGAGAACCTCCTACCAACCAGAACCAAAAGCTACCCCCTCTCTCACCCCACCCCCTCAAGAATGGTGAAGACCCTCTCTCTCCTCACCTTGGCGTCAAAGGAATTGTCTGCCACTCGAGCATCCACCTGAATTTCCTCCTCCCTGATCCTTCGGAATGGGGAGGATCCCCTTCGTTCTCCCTGGAGAAGAATGAAGTAGGAAATTCAGGATGGAGTGGTCACGTAACAGGAAGGCCCTACTGAGCTACACCCACAGCACGTATGCCAGGCCAGGCAAAGAGCTGTCAAGGTGCTTTGCAATTTTTCTTTCTACTCTAAACGCTGGCTCTTGAGAGGAAAATAAGACAACTTACTTTATTCCTTTTAGGAAATGTGTTGGGGGTCTGGGGCTTTATCTTCTTGGCTGGAGGAGTCTCTGCCTCCTTAGCAACCTCATTCTGCTTGCACTTCTTTCCTGAACCTACAAAACAAAAAGCCAGACTCAGGAGATCAGTTTCCTGTCCCTCGTCCCAGGGTCCCACACTGAGGGCCCCCAACTAACTGGAAGCCAGTCATGGGCCTCGGCTCCCTATCCCACCCCCAAGAGTAGAGCACATCCTGATTTGGGGGACAAACCCAGGAGGCAGGTTCTTTGGATACAGACCTGGCTTAGCAACTGCCACTGCTGTCTTTTTCTTGCCCTCCTCCTCCTCGTTGCTGTCCTTGTCTGCTTTTCCATTCTGGGCAGTCAGTGCAGAGGTGCCATTGGCCTTGGCGGCTTGTGGTCTTGGAGTGCCCTTGCCCTTGGGCTTCTCCTCTTCCTCCTGCTCACTGGAGTCCTCAGAGGAAGAAGTGCTGCTGCTCTCGGCCTTTGCTTTCTTCACACAGGCTGGTTTGGAAGGGGCTACGGTTCCTCCTGCCTTCTGTGGCTTCTTTTTGGCTGGGGGTTTAGGCGTCTTCTCTTCCTCGTCTTCCTCGCTGCTGGAGCTGTCTGAATCAGAGCTGCTGTCCCCACCACCCTGAGAGGCCCGCTTGGCAGGCAAAGATGGAGCTGCTTTGGCCATCACCTTGGACTTAGGGGTGGCTACATTCTTCTTCGTCTTCTCCTCCTCACTAGAACTGCTCTCCTCCTCGCTGGAGGTGCTATCAGCCTTTCTGGTCAGAGGCTTCTGGCCACTGGCTGCAGGCTGCTTGGGAGTCGTAGCTGGCTTAACCGCAGACTGCTTGGGAGTGGCAGCTGGCTTACCTGAGGAATTCTTGGTGGTACTGGCTGGCTTAGCAGGAGCTTCATCCTCAGAACTGTCGGAGTCTAGACAGAGAGAATGGAGTGAATTTCTCCCCAAATCAGACTGAGGGGAGCCCTTGGAGCTCCCACTGCCCTGAGGGCCTCCTATGCCTTACCTGAGCTGTCTGAGGAGCTCTCTGCTGCCTTCTTTGCTGGAGCTGGTTTAGTAGTTGCTTTGGAGATGATTGCCTTAGCTGGGGGTCTCTTTTCTTCCTCAGAACTTGAATCTGGAGAGAACCTATGGCATTAGGCTGGGTCCAGAGTCCCAGTCCAACCAGGGGCAACGAAAAGAAGGATGCAGGGAGTTCCCTGGTGGCCTAGTGGTCAGGATTCCAGGCTTTCAGTGCTGTGGCCTGGGTTCAATCCCTGGCGAGGGAACTGAGATCCCAAAAGGCGTGCGGCACAGCCAAAAAAAAAAAAAAAAAAAAGAAAGCACAAGGGACAGCAGCATTTCCCTCCCTACTCCTCATACACTCCCCAGACCCACTCACCACAGGTGATGACTCACCAGACTCGTCGCTGCTGTCCTCACTGCTCTCCACAGGCTGCTGCTTCTCTGCAGCTTTCTTGGGAGCCTGAATTCCCAGGGACTTCTTGGGTGGGGGAACAGAAGGCGGGGGAACTGAACTATAGGGACCTGTTTAAAAGGGACAGTGTGGTGGTTTTAAAATATGTACACACATTCTTTGATACTGCTTCCTTCTATAAATGGAGCTTAATTCCTTATCCCTTGAGGGTGGGCTAGGATTAGTGACTCATTTCTAACAAATAGACTACAGCAGAGATGATGGCATGCCATTTCTGAGTCTAGGTTATAAAAGGCAACGTGGCTTTCTCCCTTCTCTGGGAGAAGCTGGCTGACACATGCCAAGGTCCACGCGGTGACTGGAGAGGTCCTCCTGCCATTGGGCCCTGGTCACAGTCGTGCAGCTTGACTCCCCGTGTCCAGTCACCTGGTTTTTTCTTCATGGGTTTTTTCTTCTGCTCTTCCTCCTCCTCCTCCTCACTGGAGGAGTCCTCACTGCTAGAACTCTTTTGGGCAGGAGTGGCAGCTGCTTTCACTGGGGCCTTGGCCACAACTTGCTTTTTAGGTACAGTCTGCATCACACAGAGAAAATCAATTACCACAGGAAAATACTGACCCAACCAATCCTGCCATGCAATGGAGACGCCCCCAATCACCTCCATCCCCAGTCCCTTCTTTCCTGCTAGACATTAGGGCCCGTACCTTCTTAGGTACGGCTGCTGCCTTCTCCTCCTCTGAGTCATCATCGCTGCTGCTGCTGCTGCTACCAGCTGCTTTGCCATTGACTACTCTAGGTGCTGGACGAGCTGGTGTACCTAAGAAAAAAGAAACAACGTAAGCGAGTATAAGGACAGCTTTCGGATCTGCCATCTGCAGTGGCGCCGCCGCCAAGATGCAGATTTTCACGAAGACCGTCACTCTCAAGGTTGCACCTTCAGATACAATAGAAAATGTTAAAGGCCAAGACCCAGGATAAAGAAGGAATCCCTCCTGACCAGCAAAGACTGATCTTTGCTGGCAAGCAACTGGAGGATGGCCATACTTTGTCTGACTACAACATTCAAAAGGAGTCCACGGGCTTCCCTGGTGGCGCATTGATTAAGAATCCACCTGCCAATGCAGGGGACACGGGTTCGAGCTCTGGTCCGGGAAGATCCCACATGCTGCAGAGCAACTAACCCCGTGTGCCACAACTATGTGCCCGCTCACCTAGAGTCCGTGCTCCGCAACAAGAGAAGCCACTGCCATGAGAAGCCCGCACACAACGAAGAGTAGCCCCCACTCGCCGCAACTAGAGAAAGCCCGTACGCAACAATGGAGACCCAACTCAGCCAAAAATAAACTAAATAAATTAAAAAAAAAAAAAAAAAAGGAGTCCATTCTTCATCTGTGTGGAGACTTCGTGGTGGTGCTAAGAAAAGGAAGAAGTCTTACACCACTCCCAAGAAGAACAAGCATAAGAGAAAGAAGGCTAAGCTATCTGTCTTGAAATACTGTAAGGTGGATGAAAATGGCAAAATCAGTCGCCTGCGTCAGGAGTGCCCTTCAGATGAATGTGGTGCTGGAGTTTCCAAAGCCAGCCACTTTGACAGACACTGTTGTGGCAAATGTTGTCTGATCTATTGTTTCAAGAAACCAAAAGACAAGTAATCGTATACTGGTTAATAAAAGACATGAACTAACGAACAATAATAAAAAGGAGTATCAAGACATTAAAAGGCCATAAAAACCTTCCTATTAGCGTGGAACTTAGGAGTCTGTCAATTCTCTTGCCTTTGGAGGAAGCATGAAGGAGAATGCTGTGGTTTACTACATCAAAGGATGAATTTCTTGCCCAATTTCAGGAATAAACCTGTCTTCCAAAAAAATGATGCAAAGTATTTGAATATGCCCTCTGAAGTTTTTAAAACATGTTTTCCCTCACTGCAGACTATTTTCTGTAGTTAGTAGTCCCTAACCATAAAACTTTTTACTTACTAGGAAAATGTTTCTTTTTTAAAAAAAAACGACACCAGTCAATACCTCTAGTTCAACAACCAGTGCCATTTCACTCCTGTGCTGAATTAAGGAATTTTCACATCAGTCCCCAGTCCAGCCTCCTAGGAACATAAACAATACCTGGTTTGGCTAGGGCTTTAGCCTGAGCTTTAGCTGCCATGGGTGTTGTCTTTGGCTTCTGGTTCTTTGGCACCTCATCCTCTGAGCTTGAGTCAGAATCAGAATCAGAGCTCTTGGCCTTCTTAGGAGGAGCTTTGACTGTCTTGGCTTGGGGCTTAACTCCCTTCTGTGAGAAAACACACAACCAGGAGAATCAGCAAGAGTTTCAGGGCACCCAAAGGACATCCTAAGGTAGAAAGCTTCCTAGGTGCCCCCTTTTTTAGGCCTTGTCCCTGCCATTCCCTGTCCAGAGTTCCCTGTACCTGTCCATAAAACATATTCTCTTACTCTTGGAGTCCCTGACAGTATCCCAGAGAAACCCAATACTGCCAGGGAAGCAGAACGGGTTGAATTTCCTCTAGATTCAGGGCTCAACTTCAACCTCACATAATCCTTCCCAAACCTCATACTTCTACAACCTCCTTGAAAAACCATGTAATCACCTGTTGTATACCTAACACCATCAAGCTAAAAGCCAAGATTTTAGTTTCTTCTTTTCCAATCCCTTAGCAATCCCTTTCCTTCTCAAAGTTGCAAACCTGGACAGGCTTTTTCTTTTTGTCCTCCTCCTCATCATCACTGGATTCTTCACTGCTGCTGCTGCTCTCTGATTTCTTGACTGCAGCCTTTCCAGGATGCTGAAGCAGACTGGCCCGCTTGGCAGGTACAGCTGAACAAAAGTACAGGTCCCAGTAAGAACCAGCCATCTGGAGCACAGACAGGCTCCAAATCCTTTTCCTGGAACCACAACTCCCTGCTGGGTCTTACCAGCTTTCTTAGCGGGAGGTCCTTGGGCTTTTTCCTCCTCGCTGCTGTCCTCACTGCTGTCACTGGATGAAGTCTTCTTCTTAGCCTTCTTAGTCACTGGTCCATTTGCCTGTAACTTCCGCTTTGGGGCCTTGGTGGACCTGCTGAGGTAGATTAGGCTAACTCCTGGGGAATCAGGACCTTCCCAAACCAAAGAACACAGTCCAGCCTACTTGGGGGGAGAAAACAGCCACACTAGCACAGAGAAGACTTACTTGAGCCAGAAACTATAGATGTCCAAGAGGGAAGAGGCGTTGGCATCCTGCTGGGTCTGTAAGAGAAAAGAGAGAGAGCAGGGCACGAAAGTTTTAATTTGATATAAATGTTACATCTCTGTAAGACTTCTCCTACTTGCATGAATTAGGAGAAAAATATTCTATTTATGTATTTCCCAGTTTTTGGTATCAAAAACTTGGGCTATCCCTGTAGTCTCTAGCACCATCTATCTATTCCCCCACCTGTCAATCCTATTTATCAAAGCCTTTAAAAACGTACATTCCCTTTACTCTAGCAGTGTACTAAGAATTTATCCTTACCCATGAAACAAACATCTACACAGGAAGATGTTTGTGGCAACGTGGTTTATAATTCTCAATCACTGGAAACCATCCTCCAAGAGAAGATTAGTAAAAATCTATGTTACATATTCAGTACATAATTGCATTCAACTATTACACTGATTATAGATTATGAGTTGGTGTCCAAAAAAATGGCAAGGCATTAGAGTATATACAAAAATACAGGCTCTAAGTTAGATGAGTAGATGTGAAACTCACCTCTGCCAATTATTAATGTGTGACCCTGAGCAAATCACTTAATCTGGGACTTCTCTGGTGGCGCAGTGGTTGGGAATCCGCCTGCCAATGCAGGGGACACGGGTTCGAGCCCTGGTCCAGGAAGGTTCTACATGCCGCAGAGCAACTAAACCCGTGTGCCACAACTACTGAACCTGTGCTCTAGAGCCCTCGAGCCACAACTGCTGAGCCTGCATACCACAACTACTGAAGCCCGCGCACCCAGAGCCCGTGCTCCACAAGAGAAGCCACCGCAATGAGAAACCCACGCACCGCAACAAAGACCCAATGCAGCAAAAAATAAATAAAGAAAAATTAAAGAAAAATAAATCATTTAATCTTTCTGAGACTGTTTCCTTCTCTATAAGATTGACGACACTACACATCTTATTAACTTGTTGAGAAGATAAGAAATAATGCATATAAGGGGCTTAGCATCTGGAAATAGCATCTTGCCCTTAGTAAACCCTCCACAGAGATTAGTTTTTGTCACATAAAAAAGATTTCTGATTCTGAAAGGCCCAATTCCATCCAGCCCACTCTCTGCAGCCTCCCTAACAGTCAAAACAGTTCCAATATGAAAGCAGCTGTATCAGATCACATGGCAGGCTGTCCCAGCTTAAGGTAGCCCTTTCTGAGGCCGATCTGACTCTCAACTTGCGTAGCCTGATTCTACCACAAAGAACAAGCCTATCTTCTTAGTCAAAGACTAAGACCGCTAAGGACTACCATACCACTCCACTCTACCCTCAAGGTGTTTTCTCATGCAGTCATGTCTGCTTTCCTTGAGATGTAGATTCCAAACCTTTCACATTCCTGGTCATCTTCCTTTTACTTGTTTTTAGAACATCCTAAGGTACGATAACTAAGATAACAGCTTTCACTCACTGATGCTTCCTGAGCACCAGGCACCGGTATTGCCACTTTGTATATGTACATATGATGTTACTCACAAAAATCCAAAAAGTGGATGATGACATCCCCATAGAAGTAGAAACAGATTCAGGGACGTTAAGCAAGCTGCCTGGATCATACATTTCAAAAGTGGCAGAGGCTGTTCCCAAACCTAGACTTGTCTGATGCCAGAAATCAAAGATTCAAGCCAACAGCTATGCCTGCTTTGTAGAGAGAACTATGATGCTCAATCCTGCTTCAGTAAAACGAAAAGCAGAACCCTGCCTTTACTCGTTTATTTTCTTCTTTAATAACACAAATCCCAGCCTTCATTATTTCTAAAGCAATTTTACTTATCTTTTGAGTCCCGGGTAAATTCGATTGAGGTCAAGTCACGCTCGGCATCAGCCAACATAAAGCCCAAAGAAAGAACTAGGAGCCTCCAATGCCTCCAGTGGGGCACGACGCTGCCGCCTCGCCGCACTCCGCCAGCCACGTGACCTAGGCCACGAGGTTCCCACGCTGCCACCGCCGCCCCACTCACCAGAAAAAAAGCAACAAAGCTCAGCGCCATGTAGTGAGACATCGTGGAAGAGACGCTGAGACTCCAGGCTTTCCGGCCACCGCCGAGAGCTCGGCACAAAGGCCTGGCAGACACTGGGCTGGCGGACCCCACAGACCTCCCTACCTGCAAACCTAAGCATGTCAGGGCCCGGAGCCCCTGTGGTCATCCCACCCCAGCCCATGAATCATGCCCGGGACTCACAGCGCCTGTTGCCTTGGCGAACTTGTTGGCCACATCCGAGAGCTGGTTATCGCGCAGAAAGCCGAGCACGAGGGGATACAGGTCGCTGGGAACCACGCGGCGCAAGCCGGCGTCCGCCATCCTCTCGGTAATACGCGTCACTACCGTTGCCGACGCACGCGACTCAGGAACCCGGAAGAGGCGGGGTAGGGGCGGACCCGCGTGACGCCATCGCGCCGCGCGGGGCACGGCGGAAGGGGCGGGCACACTCCGCAGAGTAGCCCCGCCCACACCCCCGAGGCAGGGTAAAGGCGAAATCTACTAACGCTTTCCGGTGCCGCGAGTTTCGCCATCTTGGTAAGGGCGGAGCCCGCCGGTCTGCTTTGTGAAGGCAGAACCCTGACGTCAGGGGTCACGCCCTCAGCCGCGGCGGGAAAACTTCGGACTTCCCGCGCCCTGCCTTTTTGATGGAACCACCTTTTCTCAGTGCTGCGGTTACCCGCGCCCCTGGCATCTGGATGTCAGAGTAATGAGTGGGCCGGCGGGCCCGAGCTGACCTTGAATTCTTCTAAACTTGGTCACATGATCTCCCAACCTACCCTATTCGCGCTGCCCGTGGACTCCCACTCTTCATCTTCACTGCCTCCAACACCCTGGGAGGCCCTTTCTCAAGATACCACCCCAACCTCCAGTCCAACCTCCATTACAGAGGACGCTTCAGATTATCTGTGGTAGTGGTGAGGCGCTGACCTTCTAAACTGCCCCTACCTCAATCATGACTTGCCCATGAGACAACCCTTTCCTCTTACATAACACAGCCTTAGGTCAGCTCCATGAAGGGGAAAAGGGGTTGTGCACCAAACCTGAGTGACAGCAGCCGTCTCTTCAAACCTATAATCCTGAAAATAACCCTTCTACCTCCTGGGGCACAGCCCACACTATGAACCCTCCCTGTGGAAGAACTAGAAACCCCCCCAACTGCCCCTCCTTTTGTCATGAGTACTCAAATTTATCAATCAATGCCCAGGCCTGCCAAGTTAATTCCAAGTTCTACCTTATGTCAGTTCATATTAGCAAACAGCAATCCCATGCACTACCCCTTGACCTATTTCCCATCCATGCCCCTCAGGGAGGTAAGAATCCACTTTCTCAAGGGACACACCTCTCCTTTGCCTTTCTCAGGCAGTCCCCAGTCCTTGGTATAATTCCTACATCTCCCTCTTCCCCAAAGGTCTATCCACCTGCATGCATTCTTTAAACATCTGAGAACCTGCTGAATGCCAAGCATTGTGCTCAAGCTATTACGGTCCACATACACACAAGCCTCGGTTTCAAAAACCATTATTTGCAACAAGTGTGAGCGTCCTCTGGGTCCCTGATATTAAAATTCCTTCCTGGACCAGTAGCACCACCTTTGTTGGAAATGCAGAATCTCAGGCCCCATCCCAGAAGTCAGAATCTGCATTTTTAAAAGATCTCCAGATGATTCAACTGCCCTTTTTCAAGTTTGGGAGGCACTCCTAGATGACTGATTTCACTGACAACACTCTTGAGGAGCAGTTTCAAGTACAACAGGATTCTACACCTGACCAAAGAGGGGTCCTAGGAATTAAATGGAGGTAAGCATGTCCCTGTTGTGTTCAGAGAGGAAAAGTGACTTGTCTGGCACTACTACCATAGAAAGAAGCACAACAGCACTTGGCAGTTCCCTCTAGTTCATGTTTATTAGTCTGCATAGTGACTTCGATTTTCCACACACTGGGGGAACGCCTCAACCCCATCCATCTTACATAGGAGTGCAAGTTAATGTGTTTCAACGCCTATTATAAAAAACAAATACCACTTAAAAAAAATCTGATTTAACACATTTTTATTTCACTTTTTTCCATTTCTTTATAAAACAGTCATCTCCTCACTAGCAGCTGTCTCCCCTAGACTGGGGGAGGGAATGGAGGAGGTTGGGCACCTCCAAAGAAAAGGGGGTGGGGGAGAAGGGCCCAGGGTTACCTCCTGAGGTTCTTCTGGGCCTGTTTCAACAACGTGTCAAAGTCAAGAGAATCAAATTTGCTCTTTACAGGAGCAGGGTCAAAGTCTTCCCGGTTGGAGTCTATAAAGGTAGAGAGAGACAAACATCAAGGTCTCTGAGTACACCTCCCGACCACAGCGTCCTCAAATGGCTAGCTACCTCTCATGTCTATAATGGATGGGGCTAAAATCACCTGGATATTAAGTCAAAAGACAGGTGAGCACCCATTTCTCCTCTCATCCCACCCCTTAGGCTCTTCACGTGTCAGAGGAAGACAAGTCTGCCTAGCTAGCGCCCCTCTCAAAAGGCTGGGGACCTTTTGAGGGAGGAGATGATACCAAAGGCTCAGGGCCTCCCTCCACTCACCAAGATCAGAATAGCTTCTCTTGCAGAACTGCCTGCGGCCCCCAAAGCAGAGATCAAAGGGCTGTTCATCTGCTTGCCTCAGCTTGTGGCCACTCTCGATGGCTGCAAATGCCTCCTCGGCATAGCGGTAAGTGACGAAGCCATAGTTGTCACTGGTGGGGAGGGTGAGACAGAGGCTGACATGGCTATTTGGGCACATGCCATGGAGAAGAGACAGCTCACCAGGGTACAGTAATGGACTGGGGTGGTTCTTCTTATTCCCCAAATTGCCAGCCCTCTAACTGTAGAAATGAAGGTGCCTATATTGCCTAGCACACCAGAGCAAGGGGGAAAGACAAAGAAGCATCAAGATAGACAATGAGACAGGACGTCCTGACCTTAGGGCCCAACCTCACCCTTGGACACGGAAGTGGATGGTGCACTCCTCAATCTCTCCGAAAACAGAGAACCTCTGTTTCAGCTCTGACCTAGTCATGCGACCAGGTATCTTCCCAATGAAGACCACTCTTCTCTCTTCCTATGTTAGGTCAAGGAAAATTGACACACCATGAGCCAGGGCCACAGCTGCAGACGGCTCTCTGAGCTCATGTCACGGCTCAGGGACAAGCCCTCTCCTCCCAGGACCTGTTCCTCTACTCACTATTGCACGCTCCTTCTGCAGAACTCTCTGCCTTTGGTAATGGTCATGTGAACGATAAGAACTGTACCTGACAAGAGAAGAAGGTGCCATCAGTGCCCCAGACATTAGGCAGCTCAAGTCTCAGAACTCTTAGGCACCTGCACCCCAGATGCACCGACTCCCTGAAAACATGCTCACCGCCGCCTCCTGTCACTTCTCCGGCGAGGAGATGGAGAGCGGGACCGACTTCGGGAACTAGATGATGAGGATGAGGAAGATGAGGAGGAAGATGAGGAGGAGGAAGAGGAAGAGCATCTTCGGGAACGTCCAGAGGAACTGCAACTGGACCTGGAGAACAAAGGGGCACAAAGGAATGCTGGGAGCAGTGCAGGTATATTCCACTTACCTCACCTGGGCCCCAGCCCTGCCTCCCTGTCAGGAAGCTCAGGACCAAAGGCAAAGCAGAGCAGAGGAGATCTAGAAGAACTCTTCACAGATGACCAAACCGAGAACCTCATGAACTTTAGATGTTCTAGAGTATTTGGGCACAGATCATATTTATTTTCAATTATGAAATTAAAAATAGAAAAATATTTAACAAATCAGAAAGAATAAAAATAATGGAGACTCGGAGATAAAGGGCTGGGCCCTAGGTCTTACAATTAGCTGCGGGTGGGGAGGGGGGCAGGCCTGGGTCTCTGGGATCCTGCTCCCCTCATATGTCTCATAGGAGTACTATGAACATGGCATTTAGGGGATGCGCGAGACCTGTAGTAGGGGACATTTCTGAAGATAAGCTTCAGCATCAAAAACCAAGAATTCTTCACTGATGAAGTGGAAAAATTTGGGTCTATTACTGAGAAAAAGGTACTGCCAGAAAATAGCTGAGGCCACAGTGACACTCAAAGGAACTGTTCCAGACTGTTTCCTCAACAGATGATTAAAGGAAGGACTGTTTGCCATTAACAACCCACTAGCCCACCATCCCACATACTACCAGGAAAACAGCAGAAATAAGGACTGATACAGTATGCAAAGGAATCAACGTGGTTAAGATCAAACCCTAATTGTCTCCCCAAGGCAGGTCTCCAGGAAGGAGGAGACCTCAGAGATATCCCAATCTCCAACAGGGGATAGAAGCTATCTTCTCACAGCTTGCCTCCTTCAAATCCAGTAAAGGGGGAGAAGACAAAAGCC
The DNA here is from genome assembly GCF_964341445.2 of Mesoplodon mirus. Classification (NCBI taxonomy): domain Eukaryota; kingdom Metazoa; phylum Chordata; class Mammalia; order Artiodactyla; family Ziphiidae; genus Mesoplodon; species Mesoplodon mirus. Next base: position 203,847,685 of record NC_138977.1, on the reverse strand, counting down.
AAAGACAGAAATAGAAGCCTTACTGCCTGAAAGTATCAAATTCGATGTGCTAAAGCTTTCAGAGTAAACCAGAGGAGAGAACTTCCAAAGTGGAGAGAACCTAACAGGCCATCAGAGCTCACCTTCGCCACCTCTTGTGTGGCGGGGAGAGGGACCGGGACCGGGACCGGGATGAGGAAGACGACGATGAGGATGAGGAGGAAGATGCTTCGCTGGTCCGGTTGGACCCAGAGCTGACAGAACGGCTGCTGCGGCCACGGCGGCCTTGCCAGCCCCGGCTTGGGGGGCTGGCTGACCTGCAGGCTTTTCGATAACAGCGCATTGACTGCTGCTTGGCTGAGGGATCAGGGAGAGTCCTAGTGTTCATGTCATTCCGGCAGGGTGAGGCCTCAGGGGACAGCAAGGTGGATGGGGCAAGGCAAGGGGCTGGAGGATCTGCCTGATCATCGCTAGTCCTGTGATCAAGTGGCTTCTGGGAGGCAGCTGTGCATGGGGGCAGTGGGGTGGCTGGGCCCAGGGACAAGACAGGTTTGATGGTGATATCCTGATGGCGTTTGACATTCCATCGGGAGCCCACCTCTGGAATGACTAGGGCAGGCGTCTTTTTGGGGGGCGTCCTGCTCCGGACACAATAGTCATGGTCCCCAGAGCCCACATGGACTGGACTAGGGCCATGGACCCCTTCTTGGAGGCAGGCTGCAGCTGGATGTTTGGCCTCTGTAACTCCTTCAGGCTTCAGGGTTCCCTCCTGGGCGGTGGACTTAGGAGATTTGGCTTTGGCCAGCAGTGAGACGGCAGCCAGGGGCTTCCATAACTGATGGGGAGGGGTAGCTGGAGGGGTGAGCCCTGTGAGGGGAGGGAGGATGGAGACAGCAGGATGAGATCCGATTCTACACTTCTGAACCCTGTGAACATAGGCTCCAGAGATCCCCACTGCATCTCACAGAGTACACTAACAATGATCAACAGCCCAACTTCTCCCACTGGTACAACTGCTCCTTCCCCTGAGTTCCCCATCTTGGAGACCAGCAGTAGAAACCCAACCAGCTACAGTCCTCCTGAACTGTTCAACCTCTCACTGCCCAAACCCAGCTGGTGGCCAGGTCCTGTCTGTCCTACCTCTTCATTCTTAGACTCACCCCCGCCCTCAGAACTGCCTGACTTCTGGGCTGCATCTTGCCTGAACTCACGTAATCGTCTCCTAATAACCTCCTACCTCGGGCATCACACCTGTCCACCTGTCTTCTACGTTCCTGCTGGTGGGAGCACCCAAAAACCAAACTGGTAAAGTTTTTTCAATTGCTTCTTCAATGTACAGTATAAAGTCCAACCAGCTTAACATGGCATTCAAAGTTCCCATAACCTGACCTCCTGCTTTCCACTCCAGCTTTCTCTCTTCCTTTAGCTCTGCCCAGCACCCTGATCAACCACTACACTCCAGCCAAAATGAACCACTCACAATTTCCCAAAACATACCGGGCTGGCTTTGCTTCTCCAGCTCACTCAAGCCATTCCATCTACCTAGAATGCCCATAAATCCACCTGATTGGTATCAGTGATTTTCTCAAGCCTCCGCTTGGAGGATTACCTTCTATATAACCCTGCCCTGACTGTCCCTCTTCAGACCCCACTATAAGCCACACAGGCTTCTTTAACACACAACATCTGATACTCAACATGCTCATTTGTTTACACATCTGACATCTGCCCGCTGGACTGTGAGAACATCAAGGACGAGGATCAGATCTCTGTATCCCCAACACCTACACACACTTGGTGCAGAGCAGGCTCTAAAAACATTTGCTGCATAAACTAATCAAAGGCAGAGTTCCCCACCCTGAACCCACCTGCCACGTTGGCCAGTTCTGGGGCTTGTAACCGGTCTAGGGGCCTCTTCTCCTGGGGAGTGTCAACGCTGCTGGCGGGGGGGAAAAGGGAAAGCCTGGTTCATTGCCTCCTCAACATCTTGTACATCTGCTTTGCTCACAAAGCAATGGGAGGGGTGCGTGCAGAGAGGAATGGGGGGCACAAACTGCCCCAATCATTCTCCTTCAGCACAAAAGGGGTCTTAGTGACTGAACTTTATGTAGGTTGGGTCTCAACTCAGCTCTGCCCAATTCCTGGATGACCTTGAATACCCCCCACCTCCTCCAAGCCAGGAGCCTCTCGTGCCCAGCTCAAACCAATCCAAAATCAACGTGGAGGAAAAAATGCTTGGCAAAACAGGATGGGGTATCGTGAACATGGGGAAAAAAAAAAGGCCTCTTGGTGCTGGAAGAATGGGGAACAAGGAGGTCCAGGATGCCTGTGCCCTCCAAGGAGTCAGGGGAGCCCTAGCCATGAATATCCTCCCCCATTTTTTCTTACACCATTACCAGTGTTGAGCAACCTTAACGCCTGTTAAATAAAGGAAAGAAATCCCCAAAAGCCCGACTTGCCAGAAGATAAAAGGCATCACCATTTGGAACCCCAGACTGGAATCAGCCAGAGAATGGTACATATATATCCTCCTACTTCACCACTCAAGACAGTACCCTGTAGTGATGGGCTGAGCCAGGGGTGGGGAACAGGGAAAGACTAGAGCGGACTAAATGTCCCTGTAACAGAGGCATCCAGTTGACAGTCCTGGAGTACCGGCCAGCTGCTGACCAACAGCTCTAGGGTAACTCACTCATGTCCCCATACTTACCCTGAGTTTCCTACAGCCAGGCTGTCAGCAGGAGCCGGGGGAGGGCACTCCTTTTTGGCTGCAAAGAAACCATACTAGTTAAAAGCCCAACCAGATGTTCCATACTGAGGAGGTGCAGAAGGGCTGGCTTTGAGACCCAAAGGAGGAAAATCCATTTTGCCTACATACTCCATTTGGGTCTCCCCAGAGAGATCCATTCTCCTCCAGTGGGTATCCAGGTGTATTTTTAATCATGTCTCCTCTGCTCAGAAACAAGCACACTCCCCACTGAATCTGGGGAGTCCAAACTTCTAAGCCTAGCATTCCAGGCTCTACATAACCCACCTAACTAACTTCCTAGTCTTATAACCTACTCTTGATCTACACTTATATTATCTATTTTGCCTTGTACTACAGATACCTGTTACTAATTCAGCAGTCATTTCTGCAAATTCTTCTCCCCAGTCAGACCATAAGCGCATCTGAGAACAGGACGTAATATCTCCCTCAGCACCTAGATCCATTTCTTGTACTGAGAAGCTGAGCTATCCATTGCCTTTCAAATATACCACGTGCAATCTTTCCTATATCTCTGCCTTTACTCACCAGTCTCTGAATTCCTGTCTTCCAAGGCTCACCTGGAGAGCTACCTCCCCAAATAACCCAACCCACTTGAATCTCCCCATCCATCTACTCTTTATAGTTCTTGCCATGCTGTACCCAGCACTCTCCCTGGCTTAGATTGTGTCACAGGTAAATCTTGTCTTCCCATTCCAATTAAGGGGCTGCTCTAGTGGCTGAGACTCCCCTTCTCCCTCCCCCCAGTTTAAGCAACTACAGGGCTAGGACCAAAGGAAACATCAACAAAAAAGGGTTGGAGCAAAGCTACCCAGGTTTCCTCACCTTCTGATTTCTCAAATTGCTCCAGCAGACTGGACAGGTCCGATGCCTCAATTCCTGTGGAAGCATACAACACAGCCCCTATCAACTGAGTACACAGGTCCCAGAAGTCTCAAATCACCTCACTTCTTCCCCTAGGCTCCCCATGCCCACTGTACTAAGTAAACCAAGGCAGCAACACAAAGCAGAAAGAATCAAACCAACCCAGACTTCTACCTCTCAAGAACTCTCCAAAGAAATCCAACAAAGGCCAGCCCCATCAAGGTAGTTTATCCTGTTTTATGGAGGACACTCCTCACACAACCCCCATGCCATTCTTCACACCAACAGAACTGTGTGGCACTCACCAATCTCACTGATGAAAGCCTGTACCACATCCTCAGGACCCTGGGTACGTGGCGTAGGCAGAAAGGACAGTGTCCTTAGACGGGCGGGGTGGACAGCAGGCAGCTTGGTGGTAGTGCTCTGCCTTGGTGCAGATGTGGGAACAGCCTTGGCAACAGGAGAGGGTGCCTTCTCCCTGGGCCTAGCTTCCTGGGGCTCAGGCTTTAGCCTCTCTGATGCAGGCTCCTCAACAGCCACACTCTCAGCAGGCAGACACGGTGGAGCCTTGATCCGAGGGCTGTGCACCGGGGAGGACACCTTGTGTTTCAGATGGGGAGATGCAGGCACTGGCTTGACCTCCACCTTGGTGGGCTCTATCTGTGGAGCTCCCTGGCCAGCTGCCCCAAGACTGAGGGGAGGAGCCATCGGCACAGTCAGTACACTATCAGGAGGGCCAGGTGGGATGCCACTGGGCTCCACCTTGGGTGAGGGAACAGCTCTTCCAACAGAGGTTAGAGGCAAAGGAGGTGGGGGAACAGCAGGCCAGAATGGAGGGTGTTGCAGCCCTGGGCCCCATCCCAAGGGCCCATAGGTACAGCTGGAGCTATAAGGTGGGACTGGGGCAGGAGGTACCCAAGGCACATTGCAAGTGGAGGGCACAGCATAGGCACCTGGAGTACCAGACACTAGGGGCACCGTCGGTGGAGGGGGCAAGCACGGATAGCCAGAAGGGGACAAGGGGGGATAACAAGGCCAGGGTGGCACAGGGGCATAGTGAGTAAAGGGATCAGGTGGCACTGGCCCCACAGGCATTGGAACACTAGGAGGCTGCAAGGGTGGTGGGGGCAGACTGGGGACACTTTGCCCATTTGTGGGAAGGGGCAGCATGGGGGTCATGCCCAGCCCACCTGTGGGAAAAGGCAGGGCAGTGGGCATTGTGGGGGGCTTGGACTGCACAGCAGGAGGTGGAGGTCTTGCTGGCAGTAGCATCTCTTGGGATGGCACCTGCTCAGTGGGAGCTGAGGCCATAGGTTTGCTTGCAGGTGGCTCAGGACTAGGAGAGGCAGGGCTGGGACCCACAGGAGCAAAGCAAGCCTCAGAAGGAGCCTCAGGGCTTCTCTGCAGAGTTGTCTTCTTGGCTGGGGCTGGTGGGACAAGACAAGGGATGTCTGCCAGCCCTGTGGGAGTTTCCGGGAGGCTGGGCCACTTCCCAGCTGGGGGCTGGGGGTTCCTCTCTTCTGCCTCTGCTTGGCGCTGCTGCCTTCGTCGCCGGTACTCAGATAGGCTAAGAGGCCGAGGCCTGGCTTCCTGGGTTGTGGCACTAGTACCACTCTCCCCCTTCAGAGGACCCATGACCTCCTTGACTTCAGGATTGATGGCCTTGGGGGGGTCAGAGGACTCTGACTCCAGGAGGAGCTGGGGGGCTGGACTCCCCTGGGCTGATGACACTGCACCACGTCTGGGATCAGTTGGCCTAGACTTAACTAGTACAGGGTCAACTGGAGCCAGGTCATTGGGAAGAGAGTCAACTTGTACTGTCCTGGCTAGGACAGGGTCAACTGGAGGCAAGTCATCTGAGATGGAAACAACCACTGCACGGTCAACTGCTGCTGAGTCAGCCAGAACTGGGTCAATCAGCACTGGGTCAGCTGGGAGAGGGTCAACCAGCTCTGAGTTCACTAAAGCACGGTCAACCAGTTTAGGGTCAACAGGTACAGGGTCAGCCACAGTGGGATCAGGGTCAACTGCAGTGGGATCAGGGTCAACCGCAGTGGGATCAGCTTCAACAGAGTCAAGTGGCATGGGGTCAGCTTCAGCAGAGTCAACCAGTGAGAGATGGGTTGAAACAGGGTTGGCTTGGATGGGGTCAACCAGGCTGGGGTAGAGGTCTAGAGGACCTTCTTTAGCAGGACTAGCTTGTCCAGCACTACTCTCCAAGTTCCCAGAGCCAGGCTTCTCCAAGGCAGCTGCCCAGGCCCGAGCCCAAGCTCGGGGCTTCCCTCTACCACGGGGAGGCACAACCTCTCTTTGAAGGTCCTCCTGAGGCAAGCTGCCTCCCTGAGAGGTCAGCTCTGTAACTGCTGTAGACTGCCCACGAGAGGCTGACCTCAGCCTCCTGGCATAGCCTTCTGCACAGGCAGCTGGCTGCTCCTTGCTCTTCTTCTTCCTGCCCTTTCGAGCTCTCTGGGAACTTAGCATTGCGTTGGCTGGTGGGTTCTGAGGCCCCTTGGGTGCCACTGGCTCCATGACCTCTCTGGGCTCCAGCAAGCAGGCTGACTCCAGCTTTTCCTTTGAGTCCAGTGACAACCCCTCTTTCTCAGGGCAGAGGGCTTCCCTGGGCACAGCAGCCTCTGTCTCTGCCTCTAGTGTAGGCATGAGCAGCTGCAAGGCCGGACTGGCCTCTAGCGAGTCATCCAGGAGGACAGGCTGGGGTCCAGGAGGGATCTGTCGCACCACAACTGGGATCTCCAGGTCGTTGCCAGCTGTGGCCGCCTGGCCCACAATCTCCAGCACCACACAATCCTCAGGCAGCGTCAAATCATCTGGCTGCTCTTGAAGCTCATCCTCAAGTGCCGTCAGGTGGGTGAGGTTAGGCAGGCAGTATGGGTGCATGGCCCGCACCAGCTCACTCAGGGAGGAGATGCTCTCATCGCCAGCCGCCTGCACTGCCATCTCTGCAGCTACTGCTGTTTTATCTTCCTCCTCGGGACAGGCCAGGTGCATGGGGAAGTCTGCGATGCTGCTCACAGAGTTGTTGAGCTCCCCAGCAAGCATCTCGCTGCTGAAGCCGGCCACCTCCTCCTCTTCTTCCCCATCACTACGCTGCTGGGGAGGTGGGGACTGGCCCCATCGGGGTCTTGACCTTGGGGGTCTCCAGCTAGGAAGCTTGGGGGAGGAGGTCTCCAAGAAAGAGGGTGGAGAGAAGTCCCAAGGAGGATCTGTGAGAGACATCTCAACCTACAGGAGAGAAGATAAGACAGGAGTTTTCTCCAGGAATATCTTTTTCCAGACCTGTCCCCATATACTCCTCCCCCCTGGGAGTCCATGAGGCTCCCTAGGTCAGGCTTACCCCATTCACTCTACTACTGCCTGCGCTGGGCCCCAGTGGGTCAGTCGGGGTGATGAGGTCACGTTCTGGGGGTGTCCGAGAGAGGCTGAGCAGCCTGTGCAGCTAAAAGGGAGAAAAAGACCTGAAATGTGTTTGTGCTTCAGAACTTTATGAGTAGGCTCGTGGATGCGGTTCTAACCTTTGCACCAACCACACACCCCCTTCCCCTCATCCCACACTTACAGAGGAGCCCTCCCGAGGTGACACAAGCAGTTCTGAGTCAGGAATGCTGTCAAATGGAGACAGGTTCTCGGAATCTGCATTGTCCAAGATCTCTGTTAGAGCTGTGAGCAGTGACACTTCATTCTGGTCCTCCAGAGATAACCTGCTCTGCTCAGAAAAGACAACAGGAAGGTCCCACCACCATCCCTATGACCTACCAGGCCACTGAGAAGGACTGGATGCCAAGAGAATCCCTCTCCCAGGCTCAGTTCAGCTCAATTTGCCAGAGAGAGATGTTAGTACCAGGAGGCATGGGTTCCAATCTCATTTACTACCATCCACCATCTCTCTAGTGTCAACAGAGACCTGTCAAAATTGAGTCTTGAACTTATGTTTCATACTCCCTACACCCTCAGGTAAGATGTGGGATGCTCAGCAGACAACCCTTGGGTAAGCTGGACTTGGACTCAAAACAAAGATCAGAACCCTCTGAACATGTAAGTCAGGGGCCCAGGCAGGGTGAAAGGCCTTGGATGATAATCCAAGTCTGCCAGGGCATCCTCTTACATGGGATGCAGCCCAACTCTCACTGAGAAACAAAAACACACTTCAAGGACTCAGGTTGAGTATCTAGGAACCAAGGTGCTAGGAGAACAGAGCCACTGAGCCAAAGCTCCTGCCTGAAGACCTCCAAGCTCAGCCCCAGCTCACCTCTCCAAGGCCACCAAAATCTTCAATGAGGGAGATGAGGGAGGCATCCATATAGCTGTGCATGGTCCCCAGCAGTGTCCCATCCTGCAGTATCAGCTCCTCCATCTCTAAGTCCTTGTCCCTCAAACAGGGGCCCAGCCGAGATAGACTGACAAAGCCAGAATCATCCCCCTCCTCATGCAGCAGCACCTGGGGCAAAAGGGGATAAGGTCAGAAAGGCACAGTGAAGGCGGCAGGGCATGGGCCCTCGGGGGCAGCTGATTTATACACTCTGTAAACCAGGTACCGCGCCCTCCAACAATGGCCTCAGACTCAGCAGGAGCCCCAACACACTCTGGACTTGCTGGGCAAAGAGAAGTACAAACTATGAGCCACAGCCACAACCAGATGGCAGTGTTCAAGAACCTTCTGGGGAAAAAAAAAGTTTAGACTCCATCCAGAAACACTTGGAACCACAAGAGATTGATAAACTGGGGAATAAAAACATCAAAAAGACCAAGATTGTTCAGAAGAGTTATCTGCTGGCAGTGATGAAGACAGACATTCTGAGGGGCACACCAAAGGAGAGGAGGTCAGCAAGCAGGCAATTCCAATTACAACCACCTTACCTCCCTCAAATCCCACTTAGGCCTCTCTTCTCTGCTTAGCTCAAATCCCACCTTCTTCAAGAAGACACCTCAGGCTTCCCCAATGCATCTCTCCTCACACCCCGAATTCATACGTGTTCCTATACCGCTCACCTTTCTGGCAATCACATCCTACCCCCTTCCCTACCCCATGACATTCCTTGCATCATTACTAAAACAATATTCCAAGTTCCTTTGGGGCAAATAACCCTTTGTATTCTATTAGCTTATATTTTTTTTGGCTCTTGGAAGGGTTTAAACTGTGCTTATACTTCCTGGTCACCCACCATGCCTGGCACAGTGCATCACAGTATACACAGCTGAGAGTCACACTTATTTTGAACTTCTATTTTGAAGGCTCTACAGTGTGCCACCCAACCTCTCAAAGGTAGTCCCAAGGGAAAAGTCTCTTCCCTACCCCAACCAGGTTAGAGTAAAAGAGAAAGCTTGATTCTGTGGATGGAAAAGCCCCGCCCCACCCCACCTCTTCCCTGAGAACTAACAACATCTTCAGCCTTGTCAGGTAGGGAGTCATCCGCCCAGGCCTGTCAAGAGTGTGGGCGTGGGCAGGACCAGAAGTGGCTGGAAGCGCTGGCAGGGGTATCTCCACTATACGAAATTATAGATGATGCAAAGGCCAGAGAACAGGAACAAACACGGACAAGCCAGTCTTACCTCTCCTTTGGCAGCAAAGGGAAACTCTGTACCTCTTCCAAAAGAAAAAAAAAAGCAACAGGTGTGACTGCACCCCCCCACCCTCCTAATCAAGCTGAAGAGTAACAATGCCCAACGAGAGAAAAGGATGGATAGAGACACTTTAGGAGACCAGGCCCAGAGATGAAGTGAAAGGTGGCAGGTTTTAGGCACTAATTCCTCCCAAGCCTTCACAATCCTGTAATTACAACTAGCAGCTGAATAGCACCTCGCTCAGCAAACACTCCCAGGTGAGCAAAGAGGCTGCATCTCTTGCCCTGCCACCTACCTGACCCAGCTACTAGGCCAGAATCTCAAGACAATGTCCAGCTTTATGAACCACTCATCACCACTTCCATCAGGCAGGTACTGGAGCCCCAGTCAGAGAAGCCCCTCTTTACCTGACCTCACCCATCCCTCCCCTCAAACCCCAAACAGCACAGCTCCCAGAGTACCAAGATCATGGAGAGGATAAGCCCAGGCTAAGAGTGTGCCAGCCACCAGCATCTCTTAACTTTAACAACTTCCCGACTGGCTTTCCCATATCCGGCTTGTCCCTGCAGGGTTCAAAACCAGCTACAAACGTGAAAATACACATTTGATCACCTCTTGAGACACTCTCTAATCCCCTCCAAGGGCATCTTCCTGCTCTTAGCACTAGGTTTAAAGTCCTTAAATGGCTTACAGTGGTCCTGGTATTCCCCACCAGACTCCTCCAGCATGTCTTCTCTCACCACTCTGTCTCTGTATACACCAGCCATAGGGGTTTCTCCAATAAGCCATGTTCTCTCCCACCTCAAGGCCTTCACATACTGTTCCCTCTGAGGAAAGCTCCCCCTCCCCTCCGTCCCCCACAATCTCACCTTAAAATGTCTCTTCCCAGACCCTGCAAGGTAGATTACTACTGCTGATTATATAATATGCTGCACTTTCTTCTGTCCCCCTCATCATTATTTATTGTCTATCTAAAACATAAGATCCTGGAGGACAGGGACCATGTGTGGTTTACCACAGAATCCCCCTATGTCTAAACATAACAGAATTTCAGTAAGTTGCTGGCTGATTGACTAGCTTCCACATACTCATCTTTGTGTGTGTGTGTCTGTGGTGAACAATCTCTCCATAAGACCCTCTCCAACCCCAAATGACAACCTAACTTGGACTGCAGCTGGATCATGGATACTTCCTGCCTCTCCCCCAAAGGGTGGGCAGCACCAGCCCCACAAGATGTGGCCTCTGAGAAAATAAGGGAAGAGCAGGTGGGCAGCTCCCAAGTTAGAGCCCCAGAAGCCACTCCCCACCCCCACCCCCAGGGCCTGGATTGGTCTGATATTGAACTGATATTACCTGGCAGCCTGCAGCCCAACTCCCACCTAGAAACCAAAAAAGAAAAAAAAAAAAAAGCTTTCAAGGACTCAGCTTAATTGCTTAAGAGAGATAACAGTTCAAACTAAGTCTTGCTGACCTCCACTCTGGGTGGGAACTTTTAAGAAGCCCTGGTGAGGAGTGGGACGATAACACTTTCAAGTATGGAGAACTGAAGACCAGGAAAAAAAGAGTATGACAAAGAATGTCCCCCCCCCACCATTTAGTAAACGTTCAACTAGTGTTGAGTAGTTCTCAGATCGCCTCCAACTTTTGCCATCCCCAGCACAAATTCCAGAGAAGCTTAAACACAGACCATCTCAAATTTGTCTGTATCAATTCACAGGAGCAGGCCTTAGCTGCCTCCTCAAAAAAGATGCTTGAGGAAAAGTGAGGGAAGGAGAGGATTCCCTTTCCTGACTTAAGCCTGTGCTATGTAAATGTTGACACCTCCCATGCCCCTTGAATCACGAACGAGGCAGGACTGCAGGCAACAAAAACGCCAGTGCCCATGCCTCACAACCCACCCCAAGCCGGTCGGACAGAGGCCGCCACTCCACAGCCCTTCAACCTCAGCCCCCTACCCTCCCCAACACACTCCGCCATCCGCAGGGAACAGACTACCCGCACACCTGTAAAGTCCTTTACCATCCGTTGTCGAGAGGCGATGCGGACCAAAGAAAAAAGAAAAAAACTCCTCCAAGGCTCTGGGCAAAGTTGATTCTAGCAGCCCTTACCTTCCTTCCTTCCCAGCCTGGGGCCCCCAGCGCCGATCGGAGATGGCGGGACCGGCTGAGACACACCCAGTTCCCGGCAGTGCGGCTCCAACGCCGATACGAGATGCCCGGCAGCCTGGAGCGGGAGCCACGTGGACATCCCCTCCCCGCCCCCACGTGGACCCGAGGGCCTCCACCCCCCCGCCCAACCCACGTGGGTGCCGGGGCCGCCTAGAGGGGGAGGGGAAGCAGACAAATTATCCCGGGAAAATCGCTCCCCCCACCCCACGTGGCTCCGAAAAGGCACTGCGGCGCTGGGCTACAGGCAGTCCCCACTCGGCATCCTTAGAGGGAGGTCTTACTCTATTACTCTAAGTCCGAGTCCCCCCCCACACAGGGACCAGGTTTCCGACACCCTGCTCTGCCCCTCCGGCGTTCCGGAGGAATGGCCATAAGGACCCGCCTTTGCCCGCATCCCCCCAGCAAACGACCCAGGTCCGCTCGGTCCAATCCGTCTTCCGCAGCCACCCGGCATCGACTCCCGAACGCTTCTTCCCTTTCCTGTGGCGTCCACGTGTCACCACCCGGCACACGCCGCTTTGCTGCCAGCCGCGGGCCGCCCGCCAGTCTCACCTGCTCTCCGCCACTCACAGCGCCCACACTGCCATACGGCGCTTGGCTCCGACTCCCCCAACCGCTGCTGCGCACTCCACCGCCAGGGTCGGGGCCGGAGCCCCCACTCAGAGGCGGCGCGACTCCGTCTCTCAGTCCCCGGCGCGCCGCCATCTTGGCCCCTGAACACCCGGCGCAGCTCTGATCGCCGGCGCCGCCTCGCCCAACCGATTGTGGGAAGGGAACTACAACTCCCGAGAGACACTGCAAGACTACGGATCCCAGAAGACTGAGCGCCGATACCCATTTGACCCAGGAAGAGGGCACTGGCCTCACGAGGGAGCCTGGGAGTAGTAGTCGCATTCAGCAGAGCCTGAGTGGCACGTGGTATAGGCATACTGTAATGCATAATTTTGTGTTGCGCGGGGGGACCTAGTTGGGGAGCACGAGGTAATAAGGGGATAATTACCTTTTGCGTATCTTTTTATTTTCCCAATTTGTCCAACTGTCAGAACTCCCTCTTTGTCTGACGTTTTACCTGCTGCACGTTCCTTTCTCCTTAGTCCAAGTGGGCCTGTGTTTTGAAACAGCACCCCCTCGTGGGCACCCGCACTCCAGGAGCTAAGCCTCACCCGCTACACTGCAGCACTACCCTGAGTTTAATCTTAGAACACAGCATTATCGGTGTCTCTCTGAGCTACTCAGAAACCCACGTTGGTGTCTCATTACCAAATTTACTTCCTGCTACTGCAGATTATCTTGCTATCTTCCAAATACAACAGGTGTTTTCCTGCCTTGTGGAAAACTTTAGCCTCAAAACATCTTTGATGCCCTATTTTATCCTGGAAAGACTTTTTGGTCATCCCAGCCAACCTTGATCCCTCTCTGTATTTCTACAGTCCATCACTATGTCTATTATTTACTCATTTGCCTTTTAGAAGCTACTTCATATTGTTTTCTTTTTTTTTAATATTTATTTGTTTATGTGCTTGTGCCGGGTCTTTGTTGCAGCAGGCAGGCTCCTTAGTTGCAGCTTGTGGGCTCCTTAGTTGTGGCACACGGGCTTCTTAGTTGTGGCATGCGAACTCTTGGTTGCGGCATGCATGTGGGATCTAGTTCCCTGAGCAGGGATGGAACCCAGGCCCCCTGAATTGGGAGTGCAGAGTCTTAACCACTGTGCCACCAGGGAAGTCCCTGTTTTCTTATTTTTAAAAAAAGTTTTGTATTACAAAAGTTTAAAAATCACTTCAAAGAGTACAAAACTATTTAAGTAAGAAATATACTTGGCCTACAAATTCCAGTCCCCAGATTTAACCCTTGTCACCTTTGGTGTGTATTCAGCCACACTTTTTCTATGTATATAAAAACGTATAGGTCCCAGTGAAGAAACATTCAAACATTACTTCCTGTCCTAGTCCCAGAGCCTGTATAGGTGAACCCACTGGGGTTGGCCGGAGAAGAAGAGGAAAGTTTGTTCCAGAAGGAACTGAGGGATCATAAGGATTTCTAAACATGGGAAAGGGAGGAATAAATTATTCATCAAAAATCAGTTGTGTAGGGCTTCCCTGCTGGCGCAGTGGTTGAGAGTCTGCCTGCCGATGCAGGGGACACGGGTTCGTGCCCCGGTCCGGGAAGATCCCACATGCCGCGGAGCAGCTAGGCCCGTGAGCCATGGCCTCTGAGCTTGCGCGTCCGGAGCCTATGCTCCGCAACGGGAGCAGTTGTGTATATTTTTTCCAGGCCCAAAGAAAGAACAAGTCACGTGTAATGGAATCTAACTCTTGGAGAATATCAATAGGGAATTTTCAAGTTATTTGTTATACAACCTAGCTGTTCTAATTAGCGTACAATCATTTCAGCCCCTCTAAATAAAAAGGTTTTGTTTTATTTTGTTTTTCTTTTGGCCGCTCCGCGTGACTTGTGGGATTTTAGTTCCCTGACCAGGGATTGAACCCAGGCCCTCGGCAGTGAGAGCGTGGAGTCCTAACCACTGGACCACCAGGGAATGCCCAAAAGTGTTTTTTTTAACCTTAAAAAAAATGTATAGGGACACATATTGACCTTTGTTCAAAAATGGGACCATTCCACGTGTATGGTTCTATAACTTGCTTTTTTTTCATGTAACAATATGTTTGTCCATTCATTAACCAATATATACTGAGATCTTGGTGAGTACCAGTTCCATTAAAAGAATATATCATTATTTGAATATATAATTTAATATCATTATCATTATTTAAATTATATTTGTGATTTCTAGTTTTTCACTATTACAAATTAAGTTACAGTGAACATTCTTGTACATGTATCTTTCCTTTTTTTTGCTGTGGGATCTTAGTTCCCTGACCAGGAATGGAACCCACACCCCCTGCAGTGGAAACGCTGAGTCCTAAGCACTGGACTCCCATGGAATTCCCTTTTTTTTTTTAATCTTTGCGTTTTTGTACACTCTTTCTATGGAATAGTTTCCTTGAAAGGAGATTGCTGAGTTAAAGGGTATATATGTATGTACATTTGAAATTCCGGTGGACAATGCCAAATTGCCCTTCAGGAAGGTTGTATTAATACACATTCCCAGGGAATTCCCTGGTGGTCCAGTGGTTGGAACTCTGCGCTTCCACTGCAAGGGACACAGGTTCAATCCCTGGTCAGGGAACTAAGATTTTACATGCCATGGGGCACAAAGTATTAAAAAAATAAAAAATAATACACATTCCCACAAAAAATTCACGAGAGGAGAGGACCTCTTGTTATGGACTGAATTGTGTGTGTCATCCCCCCCTCACCATGGGCAAAATTCATATGTTGAAGGGTTCCACACCCAATATGACTATATTTGGAGATAGAGCCTTTAAAAAGGTAATTAAGGGGGCTTCCCTGTTGGCGCAGTGGTTGAGGGTCCGCCTGCCGATGCAGGGGACACGGGTTTGTGCCCCGGTCTGGGAAGATCCCACGTGCCGCGGAGCGGCTGGGCCTGTGGGCCATGGCCACTGAGCCTGCGTGTCCGGAGCCCGTGCTCCAAAACGGGAGAGGCCACGGCAGTGAGAGCCCTGTGTACCGCAAAAAAAAAAAAAAAAAGGTAATTAAGGGTAAATGACATAATAAAGGCAGGGGGTCTAAGCCACTAGGACTGGCTGCAGAAGAGGAAGAGACACCTGCAAGCCAAGGAAAGAGGTCTCACTAGAAACCAGCCCTGCCAGCTCCTTGATCTTAATCTTCCAAACTCCAGAGCTGTGAGAAAATAAATTTCTGTTCTTTAAGCCACTTAGTCTGTGGTATCCTGTTATGGAAGCCTGGGAAGACTAATACAACTTCCTTTTAGTTAGTTTCTTTTTTTTTTAATTTTAAAAAAAAGTTATTATTTATTTATTTAATTTTTTGGGCTGTGTTGGGTCTTAGTTGCAGCACGTGGGATCTTTGTTGAGGCATGCGGGATCTTTCATTGAGGCACCCTGGCCCTTCGTTATGGTGTGAGGGCTTCTCTCTAGTTGTGGTGCAGCACGCATGGGCTCTGTGGTTGTGGCGTACAGCTTCCAGAGTGTGTGGGCTCTCTAGTTTGCGGCACACAGGCTCTCTAGTTGAGGCCCGCGAGCTCAGTAGTTGTGGCACCCTGGCTTACTTGCCCCGAGGCATGTGGGATCTTAGTTCCCTGACCAAGGATCAAACCCATGCCCCTTGCAGTGGAAGCACAGGGTGTTAACCTCTGGACCACCAGGGAAGTCCCTTACTAACCTTTTGGGTGAAGTGAATCTGTTCACAATTTTCCCTATAAAATAGAGAGGGCAACAATAAAGTTTATTTCCAATAAACTTAGAAATAATTTGCCAGTGAGAAATCAGTAAGAACCAATACAGGGTGGCACAATTCTTCCTCTGTTGAAGAAACATTCTCTAAGAGATGCTCTGTAAATGCTGGTGATTTGGACACTAATTATGGTCATTATTATAAGGATTAGGCTCTGGGAAGAAGAGTAATGTTAAAGAAAGCAGAAAGCTGTGCCCTTTTTTCTTTATTCAGCATATGACAAAACAATATTCACCTACATGTGGTGTCTGCATGGAATCTACTAAAAAAGATAAGAATATATCTCTAGGTCTCCACTGCCACCTAGACAGGAGTGCTGTGGCTACTAGTCCCCTTGGCTGGTGCATTCCTAAGGGCTAGGAAGGAAAACCTCAGAGACACAGGCCACCAAATGTTGGGTGTCAATCACATCTTTGCCTGACTCCACATTCACCAAAGACTCATCTTATTATAATAACTGATTTCCCATATCATTTTCTATGGGGAGAGTGAGATGATCAAGTGAGACAAAATGCCCAGTTCACATGACATATATTTCTCAGTGTGAGTTAACAAATCAACATTCTGGTTTATTTATTGAGTGCCTACTATGCGCCAGGCAATATTTTAGGCACTGGAGATACAGCAATGGCAAAACAGACCAACAAACACACAAAAACAAAAAAAACCCTCCCTGGGCCTCCCTGGTGGCGCGGTGGTTGGGAGTCCGCCTGCCGATGCAGGGGATGCGGGTTCGTGCCCCGGTCTGGGAGGATCCCATGTGCCGCGGAGCGGCTGGGCCCGTGGGCCATGGCCGCTGGGCCTGCGCGTCCGGAGCCTGTGCTCCGCAGCGGGAGAGGCCACAGCAGTGAGAGGCCCGCATACCGCAAAAAGAAAAAAAAAAAAAAAAAAAAAAAAAAACCCTCCCTAACAGAGCTCACATTCTAGTGGGGAGACAATCTCCAAGTAAACAAAGAGTCAAAATAATTTCAGAGCACCAGAATGGCTATCAGAAAATAAATGGGGGACTTCCCTGGTGGCACAGTGGTTAAGAATCCGCCTGCTCGCATGCCACAATTACTGAGCCCGCATGTCACAACTACTGAGCCTGTGTGCTGCAACTATGGAAGGCTGTGCGCCTAGAACCTGTGCTGCGCAACAAGAAGCCACCACAATAAGTCTGCGCGCCGCAACTAGAGAAAGCCACATGCAGCAACGAAGACCCAACGCAGCCAAAAATAAATGAATTAATTAATTTTAAAAAAAGAAATGGGATGGGACTTCCCTGGCGGTCCAGTGGTTAAGACTGTGCTCCCAATTCAGGGGGCACGGGTTCAATCCCTGGTTGGGGAACTAAAATCCTGCATGGGGAAAAAAAAGAAAATAAATGGGATGGAGACTGTAAAAGGTAAGAGGGGACAATTTTATTTCATATGGTGGGATCAGGTAAGGAGGAGGAGATATTTGAAGTAAGACCTGAATCAGAAGGAAGACCTAGCCATTCAAAGAGCATTCTATGGTAAGAAGAACAGCCAGTGCATGGGCTCTCAAGTGACAACACATTTTTTTAAATAAATTTATTTTATTTATTTATTATTTATTTTTTGGCGGCGTTGGGTCTTCGTTGCTGGCTTTCTCTAGCTGCGGTGAGCGGGGGCTACTCTTTGTTGTGGTGTGCAGGCTTCTCACTGCGGTGGCTTCTCTTGTTGTAGAGCACAGGCTCTAGGTGAGCTGGCTCAGTAGTTGTGGCTCACGGGCTTAGTTGCTCCGTGGCACATGGGATCTTCCCGGACCAGGGCTCAAACCTGTGTCCCCTGCATTGGCAGGTGGATTCTTAACCACCACGCCACCAGGGAAGTCCAACAACACTTTTTTTGTTTTCAAAAGGAAGACTAGTTTAACTAAGGAGTTCTAGAAAAGAGGCAGAGTAGTACCAAGATAATGTTTCATGTGTATTTAATTTGTGTGAATCAGTCTCCTGAATCTGATGAATTCTGATTAACTTCCTAAATTAAACCTCCAGACCTGCAACACTAAGGACGAGACCTGTTGTCATTGAAAACCCCCAGGATGGCTCCCAATAACCTCTGCCTCCTGTTATTCACACTCTTATGTAGTTCTCTCCCCATTTGTACCAGGGTTGGTCTGTGTAACTAGTAAGATAAGGCAGAAGTGATGATATGTCACTTCCAAGATTAGATGGTAAAACGACTGAGGCTTCAGCCCAGGTATTTTTGTTTCTCTCGCTCTCTCATCTCTTACTCTAGTGACAGCGTCATGCCGTGTTGTGAGCAGCCCCATGGAGAGTCCCATGTGGCAAAAAATTGAAGCCTCTGTCCAACAGCCATTGAAGAACTAAGGCCTGCCAGTAAGCACTAGAGTGAACATGGAAGCATATTCTCTAGCCCCAGTCAAACGTCAAGATGACTGAAGACCTGGACAACAGTTTGACTGCAACCTTGTGAGAGACTCTGAGCCAGAACCAACAGCTTATCCACTCCTGGATTCCTGACCCTCAGAAACTGAGGGAAAAAAGATTTAAAAAAAAAGAAAAAAGAAACCAAGGGAGATAACAAAAGTTTGTTGTCTAAGATGCTGAATTTGAGGGTATCTTGTTGCATAGTAATAGATAATTAATATACCTGGTTTACAGTTATTCTTTCACGGAGATGCAAACTTTCAGGCAATATTCCTTTTAGTGCTTTATTTTTAGCCCCAAACAACCCACATTTGAGGAATGGTTTACAGTCTTCAGCTTGCTGTCTCCTTGCAATATCCCTGGAAGAATTAGAAAAGTAGGGGTTATTGTCCACATTCTACTGAGGAAGAAATTGAGGCTAAGGGAGGGTTAAACAATATGCCCAGGGGCACACAGTGAATAGAGGAGACTATGTTTTCTTTGGTTCCTCTGTTCTTAGTAGTGTATCCTCCACTGTACTAAGCAGTTGCTTATGGAATGAATGAATAGGTTTCATCCCATTTGGTGGCAATGCTCTGAAGGGGCATGGACCCTTTTAGAAGGAACTATTCCCCAATATTGGCATGTGTAAGAACCAACTGAGGCACTTCTTTAAAATGCAGATTCCTGGGCTTCCCTGGTGGCGCAGTGGTTGGGAGTCTGCCTGCCGATGCAGGGGACACGGGTTCGTGCCCCGGTCCGGGAGGATCCCACGTGCCGCGGAGCAGCGGGGCCCGTGGGCCATGGCCTCTGAGCCTGTGCGTCCGGAGCCTGTGCTCCGCGGCGGGAGAGGCCACGGCAGTGGGAGGCCCACGTACCGCAAAAAAAAAAAAAAAATGCAGATTCCTAGATCCCTTTCCTCCAGACGTAATGTTTCCTCCACACGAGGATGGGGCCTTCTACATATTTATTTGGCCAAATCTGCCAAACTGATTTGGCAGAGAGAGGGATGGTAATGGTAAATGGTGATGGTGATGGTAAATGGACAAGAAGGGAAGGAGTCACGTGTTGGAGCAGGGAAAGATAAATCCTATCAGAATTCTTATAATCATGTAGTAAATGTTATAGGACACATATCAGGTTCTAGGCACCTTCTTAGGTGCTGGGGACAGAGCCATCAATAAGACATATTTGCCATCTTGATGGAAAAAGAAGATTCATCCTTGAAAGAAAGAGCAATGCCAATGAGTATTTGACGGAGTTTCAGGGGTAAGAGAAATGTGGGAGAAAATAAAGAAGGCCAAGGTCAAGGTCAGGAGAAGAAGTTGGATGGGACAGGTTCTAGAAGCTGGAAGAAGCAGGGAACCCACCTGTCCTAAAGCAGTCTAGCCCATTGCTTCTGCTGTCTGCTTCTCTGTGGGGCTCCTCTTCCCTTCTCCTTTCCTTACCACCTCACCTCTTCTCACTTCCCATTTTGCTTCATCCCCATGTCTAGAGTCCATCTTGCACTAATGACTGTATTTAAAAATACTGGAATGCCACTGAATTATTCTTTTTTTTTTTTTTTGCCACGTCACATGGCATGCAGGACCTTAGTTCCCTGGCCGGGGATTGAACCCACGCCCCCTGCAGTGGAAGTGCAGAGTCTTAACCACTGGACCCCCAGGGAAGTCCCTGAATTATTCACTTTAAAATGGTTAATTTATGTCATGTGATTTCACCTCAAAAAAAGAAAATACTGGACTTCCCTGGTGGCGCAGTGGTTAAGAATCCGCCTGCCAATGCAGGGGACACGGGTTCGAGCCCTGGCCTGGGAAGATCCCACATGCTGCGGAGCAACTAAGCCCATGCGCCACAGCTACTGAGCCTGCGTTCTAGAGCCTGTGAGCCACAGCTACTAAGCCTGCATGCTGCAACTACTGAAACCCACACTGCTGGAGCCCGTGCTCCACAGCTAGAGAAGCCACCGCCATGAGAAGCCTGCTCACCTCAACGAAGAGCAGCCCCCGCTCGCCACAGCTGGAGAAACTGCGCACAGCAACGAAGACCCAACACAGCAAAAAAAAAAGAAAATAGTGGGTGCTCAAATCCATCCATCCACATCAGCTAAGCCTGCCACCCTCCAGGACCTTGTCATTAAAGACCTTCCACATAGACTCATTGCCTCCCTACCACACCCCAGGGCTATCTGCCAGGCATCTGTGACTTCTCCCATTTTTGCCTGCAGCACAGTTTCCAGAGCTGCTCCAATGATGGTTTCCTCTTCTTCCTCAGGCCTAGTCCAAACTAGAAGTAAGGCAGAAAAGAGCACTGGGTCAAGTACTTGCTAGCTGTGTGACCTTGGGCAAGTTAATGTCCCTAAGCATGGTTCCTCGGGGAGGTGAATCCACTTAACTTAATCACCCATTCAACAGTACTGAGATATTTCCTTAAAGGAAACAGGACCAATAGATCAGCTGGGGTGGGAGTGAGAGGAGTACCTTCCCAGAGGAGGTGAAGGTGTAACTGAGGTTTAAAAGGCATTAACTAGTTAGTAGGCAAAGAAGACAGAGAAGAATGTTTTACAGAAAGTTTGAATTTATTAACCTTCCTGAATCTGTTTTCTTGCTTGTTTAATGGAGGTAACAGCACCTTCTTCCGAAGGTCATTATGAAAAGTAAATGAGATCTCAGGTGTGAAACACCTCGCGCAGTACCTGGCACATAGTGTATACTCAACAAATGCTGTTTTTCTGCTTCCCAGCCTTCCACCTTCCACGTGTGTAATCTAGGAGAAGGGAACCTTAGATTGAGAAGAGGCAAAGTCCCCTATAGGGTGGGTAATAAGCCCCTTTGTCCACTCAAGTGATTGGTGATCACCATGGAATCTGGCCAAGCTAGTTATTTGGAATGAGTGGCCTTAGGGGTGAGTGGTTACAGGATTGGGGCAAGGCAAATTCATACACAGTAGAGAGTGAAAGGGGTCCAGCCAATTCAGCCCACTCCTGAAACTTTTGAAATAACCGATAACCTCAAAGAAAGCAGAAAGGAGCTAATGTATATTGAGTACTGACTACATGGCTGGCATTGGGCTAGGCGACTGGGCATACATTGTCTCATTTGATTCTCATCAAGCTGCAGGTACCAATTACACAGGGTAAAAAGGTAAAGCTAGAGTTCAGAATGGGGAAGTCAGTTGTCCCAGGTAATTTGCTAGTGAGGGGCAAAGCTAGAATTCAAACTGAGGTATCCAAAATTCCAGGCTAAGTTTCCTTTGCTTTAGGTTCCCTTTACTCCCTGTAGTGCTGACCTCTGCCCTGGGGAATGTGGGGAGGAGGTGGACACAGGCAGGGGATGCTGCCAAGGAAATAACTGTAAGTGTAGATGGCTTCAGTCACATCCCTCTGCAGGCTTCTATCTCGCCCCCCCTTGCCCCCCAGGGGGTGGAGGTAGGGAAAGCTAGGGGTGGGGGAATCCGCAATGTGGATGGAATGCTGGAGTTAGTGAGAGGCTGTGCTTACAGTTCCCTTCCCCCACCCTCTCCTAAGCACAAGGGAGGGGATGCCCATCCCTGGGCAGGCCCTCTTTTCAACTCCCAGACTCTGCATCTGCCCTTCGTTTCTTGCTCCCTCAGCAAAAGCTAAGGGGTCTCATAAACACTTAAGCTTCCACATCTGTAACCCTCCCCCAGCCAGTCAAGCCAGCTGTGCAGACTCTGGGCAGGGGTGAGGGAACCTTCACAATCAATCCCCACCTAAGTAACAAAGGGAAGGAGGACCCTCCACCCAATCTGGGCCAGACGGCCTAGGAAGGGGACACCGGGCCAGGTCCGCAGCATCTACTCCTGGAGCCCACCCCGAAGCTTAAAGAAGAGAAGCTAGCAGCTGCGGACCCCCCAGAAGGGAGGGGGCCAACTCTCTCTTCCAGACCACTCCCCTCCCCTCCCTCCCAGCTAATAGGTATTTCCTGTTTATGAGGAAGCTAAGGTTGGGCTTTTGGGGAGGGATGGAGATGGGGATGTTGCCCCCCACCCCGGCTGGTTTAGGGAATCCTTGAGGAGCGCCTGAAGGTTGGGAAGCTCCTCCCTGGGGAAGGAGTGTTCCTTACGTTGACCATCCACATCATCCTCCCTTCCACCCCACCCCCTCCAACTAAGGCCCCAGCCCCTGCGGGTAGGGGGCACTGGAGGGGTTTGCTTCCTGTTCTTCCCAGTCTCGGAGGCCCTCAAAGGAAAGCAGCTTCCAGGCGATTGGGGGGGCGGGGGAAGGAGGCTGAAACTGGATGGAGAAAGGGGGAAGGGAGGAGAGCATCTTGACTGATGAGTCAGAGTCTGCAAGGGTAAAGAACAGCCTACGGATTCCCCCTCCCCAGACCAACCTGGCGGTCATTTCGCTGCCCGCCCTTCTCCCAGCAAAACACAGATCCCAGGCAATTAGGCGAGGGAGGGCCGGGACCTCACCTAATTAACCCTTTTAGGTCCAGTCCCAACTGGTTTAGCAGGCAAGGGAGGGGTAATTAATTTAGGGAGGAGGTGAATTCAAGGGTTGCTACTAGAATTAAGATAGTGCTGCTTTCCCCACCCACGTTGGGGTGGGAGCGCATAACCAGGGGCCTCCAGATTAAGAATGGGGTTTCAGAAGAGAGCATGAGCAGGGGGTCGGCAGTCGCGTTTCCCTCCCAGAGCGCGGCCGGGGGTGGAGAGAGAGCTACATCTCAAAGCCCACCCTGGCCCCGCCTCCCCCAGTCCCGGCTCCCGCTTCGGCTCCTCGAAGCTCCCAACCCAGCGGCGCCCGGAGGACGGACACCCAGCGTGAGGCTTCGCTTCCCCTCCCTTCCCCTCGCCCGCCCTCTCCCGGGTCTCTGCCTCGGTCTCCTTTTTTAAAAGCTGCGTCACAAGCACGCCGAACCCGGAGCGCTGCCTGCCCCTCGCCGCCCGCCGCCGCGCGGCGCACGCAAGTCGCCGCCCGCTGCGCCCTCGCCCGGGTCACTTTGACACTGCTCTCCCCGCCCACTAGCAGGCAATTAGCATATTAATAAAGCCCGGCCCAGCCCGACTAGGGCTGGTGAGCGGGCGCCTACGGGAGGGAGAGCGAGAGCGAGAGGAAGCGCGAGAGCTAGAGGGGGCGAGCGGCAGCGGCGGCGTTGGCGGCGGGGAGGGCGGCGGGAGCGCACAGACACGCACACGCACACGCGCACACACAGACACACACTCCGGGGACGCACACCGCGAGCACACACGCAGAGACAGCTCGCCTTCCTGCCTGGCTTCCTTCCTGTCTGCTCCACGCCTGACAGGCCCCTCACTGCAGCCAGGGGCCGCCCACACCGGGCCGAGGCCGGGCCGGGCCGGCGGCGAGGACAGCGGGGGCCGCGGGCGGCGGCGGCGGCTCATGCCCGGCCTGTCCCCGCGCGGGGCGGGCACCGTGACTTGGCTGGGCCCCCAGCGGCGGGCGATGTGAAGATGTCAGTGGGCTGTGCCTGTCCTGGTGAGTGGGGCGCGCGGCCGCCCGGCCCCTCCCCGAACCCTCCCTGCCGATCCTTCACCCCTTGTTTGGTGAGAACTTGTGTGGGGGGCGTCGATGGCATGGCTGTGGTCGGAGGCTTGAGAGGTGTGTGGGGCCTCAGTCGGGGGAAGGTTTTGCCCAACTGTGTAAATGCGCAGCAGCCCAGAGGCACGGGTAAGGGGCGCCGGGGTTAGCTTGTGTGTGTGTTTTGGTGGGGGAGGCTACTTAGGGAGGGGTTTTGGGGGGGCTGAAATTCCCAGAATTCCAGGGTGTTAGCCAATCAGAAGTGAGTCTGGACTTTTGACCCCCCCCCTTCAGGTCATCATACAGTTGTGATTGGCTGGTTTGGGTTGCCCCCCCTTCCCTGCTGCCTATTCCCTCTTACCTATTCTGTGACACCTCCCTCCAGGCTGTTTCTGAGGACCCTGTTTGGGGGGAGGGATTGATTGGGGGCCATCTTGCCCCCCCTCCAAATTATCCTGCCTGTTGCCAGGGAAGGTTGGCCCTCCTGAGGGACACGAGGTCCTCCTGGGGTGTCGGGGGCAGATAATTGGGCCCTTGGGTCTGGCATCTTCGCCCTAGTGGGAGGGGGAATGTGGCAGCCCCAGGCAAGCTAGGAAATAAGAGTGACTTGTGAGAGTTGAATTGAGGGGAGCGATGCTTGACCCCAATGAGAGGACTTAGGTTCAGATCCCTGCCTCCCCCAAAACACATCAGCTCTTGCCAGTGACAGCCTGGGTCTGAGTTCTTTCCTAGGGAGGAGGAAGACCTGGGTCTGAGTTCTTTCCTGCTGCCAGGAAGAAGGAGAGGGGCCGTGTGACTGGAGAGGTGGTCTTCAGAGGGCCTCAGAACACGGTTTATATCCATCCCCAGGACTCTGGGTTCTTGAATTATCTGCAGGACCCCCTCCTGTCCCAGGCAGGAGTTAGCTTTCTTTGGAAAGTCAGGTATTCCTGAATCTAGCCTGGTTTGGATCCTTTGCCCCTCCAAATGCCCTCTTCTCTGGGAGGCCCGTACCCCACAACTGGAAACCCCCTCCCCCCAACACACATCCCAAGGGAAGCTGCCAGTGCGGAAGCTTCCTTGAAAATCATGTGACCCAGGCCAAAGCTCTGCTGGGCTGGGCACACACTTAAAGTGCCTGCTGAGGCTGACGTTTAAGGGGCATGGGGCCCAGAGGGAGGGCTAGTAGAGCTTAAGAATCCTGGAATATCCAGGTGTGGGAACCCCTGGCTCCTGCTGCAGAGGGTCGGGGAGAGGAGGAGAGGGAAGAGCCTGCCAAGCTGGAATCCTGCCTGGCCCCATCATTCCTCCTCCTACCAGCTTGGTGTGTGTGTTTGTGTATTTTCTTTACAATTGCCTCATGCTGAGTACCCTGTTCAGATCCATCCATTCTGTGAGTCCATCCCATGGCCTTGATCCTCCATCACCGTACATAAGCATAGCTAAAGGGCTGAGTCTTAAATATGATTATTAGTGCTTACAAATAGTGAGAAGGAGGTGAGTATGGAAGGGTTGTCAGGCTGGAGGTAGATGGGAGGTTGATCTTGAAGTTGAGGTAGGGTGCCTGGTCCTGGAGGAGAAGGGAGAAAGTTTCCCTCTCAGTCTTTCTGGGAGCAGCATGGGTACAGAAGAGGACCTGTGTGTGTGAGGGGGGACAACTTAAGGCAGTGCCCTAAAAGGTATGTTCCTTTTGTGTGTCTGGTGATCTGGTTGGGGGAGAGGGGGCCTAAGATGGCCGAGAGTGGGGAATCTTTTTCCTGAATGTGAGGAAGTCTTATGGATTGATGCCACAGAGGATGGATGGAGGTTAGTCTTCAAGGAGAACCACTTGAGGAGGGGCATAAGAGTGGCCTGGGGGTGAGAAATGGTAGGATTTGGGGTAAGGGAGGGCACCAGGCTTGCATGGGTGTGTGTGAGCACATGGCTGAACACAGGGACCCCGTGGCAGCATGTCCAGTCCAGGCCTAAAGACCACCCCCCGCAACCTGAGCAGCCCTGGGGTGGGGGCCCAGGCGCCCTGGCAGGCTGCCTGCCTGCTGCCTGCCTGCCTGCCTGAGTCTCTCCTTTGTGCTCTGCTGTCTCCCGGCTCCTCCTCCCCCAGCCCGGCAGAGACAGCACATGCCCCACACATGTGACTGAGGGAAGCCAGAGCACACGCAGACCCACACACATGCACATGCAGAAGGAAACACTACAAGATACACACACATGCACACATCTAGCCCCCATAGTGCTCCTGGGGTGTGTAGTAGCTTCTGGGGCTTTGGTCAGGAGCAGGGAGAACCTCTGCTAAGGGACATCATCCTGGGCAGGGCAGGTTGCTGAGGGGGCCAGGGCCTGTCTGGGGCAGCATGTGGCTCAGAAGGGTTAAGGTAGAGAGGAGTAGGGGGAGGGGAGGAGGCAGCAGTGGTGGCGGCTGGGAGCCAGGAGAGGAGGATGGCAGAGCGCCAGGCCAACGGGAGGCCGGGCACAGACAAAGGAAGGGGGGCAGGCACACTGGAGGCCTGGGTCAGGGAGCCCCAGGGGCCCGGGCAGGGGGCAGTGCTGGTACCTTAGCCTGTGGGCTGGGGCGGGCTGCTCCCCTTCAGAATTCCCACCTCCAGGAAGGGTGCTCTTGCTCTTCCCTCCCTCATCACCTTTGTCAGTCTTTGCTGCTCCCTGCTTTCTCCCCACCCCACCTCCCACCAATTTTAGAGCCTTCTAACTCTGAGTTGCTCTCTTTAGTTGGACCTCATCTGCCCCTGTGCAAGTGAGAGAATTAAGTCTGAACTGAGAGAGGAGCAGACTTGCTGGAGAAGGGGAACTAGGAGAGGGCCCGTTTTGAATGATATGCCAGGGTCTGGATACATCTTGGTATTTAGGGGCCCTTCTCCCTGAAATTTGAGGAGACAGACTGGGTGGGGGTTCTGAGTTCTGAACTGGATGCTGAAGCCAGAGCACACAACCATCTCCCCTCCCCGAGTAGATAGTCATTTGGGGCCTGGAGTGACCATTCCTTGGAGGGGGCAGGCAGTAGGAATGGCTGCAGTGCCCCAGGGCTGGGCTTGTGTGAGTGGGGTTAGAATCAGGGTTCCAGCCTCAGGCCCTCCTGTCTCACTGTAATCTGTGCAAGTTAGGATAATAGGCCCTGGATGCTATTAGGATCTCTCAAGGTACTGCCTGTGAATGTGCTTTGGAAAGTTTAAAGGCACAAAACAAATGACAGGAATTGTCCTGTCAGTGGGGGAGGAATGTAGTTATCCCAGAGTTGGGCTGTAAATTTGGGATTCAGAACAAGTATCTCAAGTCCTGGTGGTAGGCAGTATGATGATAGGCATTCTGGCTGAATAGTGTAGATTTCGATAGGTTTATGAAAGCCAGGGTGTATCATATGGCCAGGCCATGATGGAGAATGGTGTGCAGATTTCAGAGGGGGTGGGGTTAGTCCCTGGGTAACAAATGGTCAGGGTATGTGTGTAGCAGTCTGTCAAAGGTTCAGGAGGTATAATGCAGTTTGGGGGTGTGTCTTGGGGCTTGGGGCATGTGCGTCACGGGTCCCACTGTGTATGTGTGTGTGTCCTCGGTTTGGGTTTATTTGGGGTTTGAGGTATATCACAGGTTGAAGTGTGTATCAGGTACAGATTTGTGTGAGAGTGAGCTGTGTTAATTGTGTGTGGAGGATGTTCACAGAGCCAGATGCAATAG
Source organism: Mesoplodon mirus (assembly GCF_964341445.2). Taxonomy (NCBI): domain Eukaryota; kingdom Metazoa; phylum Chordata; class Mammalia; order Artiodactyla; family Ziphiidae; genus Mesoplodon; species Mesoplodon mirus. The sequence goes on along the minus strand of NC_138977.1, from coordinate 203,820,449 downwards.
TATTATTGCACAGTCAGCTGGTGTGTATGCCATCCTGTTGTGGGGCTGTGTGTGAATCTGGTTGGGGGGGGCGGGAATAGAAAGCTGAGACTCAAATTGCAAAGAAGGAGGAAGTCCTTACTGCCCCCCACTTCCCATGTGAGTGTGTGAGAGAGTGTGTGTGTGTGTGTGTGTGTGTGTGTGTTTCTGTCCAGGTAGTAGGGCCTGGACCACTATCCAAGTTTTAGAAAAACCCCCTCTCTTGGGCTTCCCCCCTTGCATTGGAGAACAGGTTCCTACCCTGGTAACCATATACCGTTTTTTCCTAGGGTTTGGGGGAGGATTCAGCAGCAGACTAGACCCCTTCTGGGGACCCTCAGATGGGCAAGTTTGCCCTCCTGAGCTCTAACAGAGCCCCTTTCCCTTGCACCCACGTGCCTCCGGTGGCGGTGGTGGTGGTGATGATGGGTGGGTGGGGGGAAGGGGGCTTCCTGCAAAGGCAGTCAGCGTTTAGAACTAAGCTGGGTTGGGGGCAGGGAACCTGGAGTGTCCCCCTCCTTCCAATCAGTGTTTACAGGCTGAAGTCTGAGTGTGTCTCTGTCAAAAATAACCCCCGGAGCCTCCCCCCAGCTGCTCTGGGATTTCACCAGCCAAGGGTGGCTGCCCAGGCCAGCCTTCAACCCGAGAGATCACTAGGGAGAGGAAGAGAGATTTGGGGGATGTTTGGGAGGCCGTTAGAAGATACTGGGAGTCTCCAGAGAGGAAGAGTGCCCTCCTCCATCCCTGCCTGTGGCTTGGGCTCCCCAGCTCACGCCTGAGCACCCCGCTTGGGGCTTGGGAGCGGCATTCCAGTTCCTGGCTCCCACAGCCCTCCCCTCCATCCCGGTCTCTCCAGACCCAGTCTCTTCTGTCTCCCTGTCTCCAGCCTGTCCCCTGTCTCTCCCAGTCTCTGTCTCTCTTTTGTTTTTCTCAGCAGTCCTCCCTGCCTGCCTCCCTCTCTCAAGCTCCCTCCCTCCCCTCTCTCCCTCTTCCTCTTTCCTCGCAGGGAGGGGGCGGGGCCGGTGGGGGCAGCTCCACCCTCCGCCCGCCCTGGGGCCTCATTCTGAGAGAGGCTCTGAGAGAGCCAGCGGGGAGGGAGGGAGAGAAAGGGAGAAAAGGAAGGGAGCCGGCGGGCGCTGCGTGTGTCTGTGCGTGTGCGAGTGTGAGTGAGTGTGAGTGCCGGGCCCTGCCTCTGCTGGTGCCCCGGCGGAGGGGCCTGCCGGCCTGGGGAGGGCGGGCGGGCTGCTTGGAGGCAGAGGCAGAGGCGGCGGCGGGGAGAGCAGAGGAGGAGGAGGAGGAGGAGGAGGAGAGGAAAGAGCGGAGCAGCCATTGTTGAGGGAAACCTTGCAAACAAAGAAGGCTCCGGACTCCCCGCGGCCCCCCGCCCCCCAGGCCGGCCCCCTGGCCCCGGGTCCCCAGCCCAGTGGCCATTGTAACTTTCCCCCGGGGCTGTGGCCGCCGTGGGGCGGGCCGAGGCCGTGCGTGCGAGTCTTTGTGCAGCCCGCGGAGTGGAACTCCCAGCCAGGCCTGCCTGTCCCACTCGGGACATGAGCGGCTGAAGTTGGCCCCCCCTCAGGCCTCACCCCTGCCAGGGCCCCTGTGGGCTCGCAACCGCTCCCCGCACCTCTCCTGGCCCCTTCAGTTCTCCCAGGTAAGTAAGTCTGGGCACCCTGCAAGCCTGTTGGGGGTGGGTGGAAGGTCCTCCATCTGGCCCGGGCCTGGTATGCTGGCTGTGAGAGAGGTGACCCAGCTCATAGAGGAGAGGGCTCTCGGGCCTGCTGACCTCTGGTCAGCCCCCAAAGGGAGGGGGCCTGCCCTCGGGTCGGGCTGGTTACCATGGAAATGCCCGGCTGGAGGTGCCCCCCTAGGCCACAGGATGCAGCTTCCATTCTGAGAAAACTTTACTAGTTCTGGGCTCTTCCTCTCTCCTCCCCCTTCCTAAGGGCTCCCAGGTTGCTAGAGGTGGGAGACGGGACTCTGCCTGACTCCAAGACTGGATGACACATCCATCCCCTCACCCCCACCCCCACGTTGCTCCCTCTACCCCTGCTGCTGGGGACAGGCAGCAGCAGGGACAGATGGTCTGGGTGATGTTCCCTCCCCTTCTCTTCTCACTCCCCAGCCCTTGTGCTGGGGCTACTGGGAGTTGCTATGGCTCTGGAGAGATGCTGAGTTTATTTGTGTCCATTCATTGGTCGTGTAAATAGAGGCCCCAAAGCTTTGGGCTTTAGCTCCTCAGTACTGTTACCTAGCCCCAGGCAATGCCTGTCATTTCTCGAGTGAGAAATTGAAGCTCTGAAACTTTTTTCAGAGTTAGAGAGGAACCCTGGTGTCTTGCCTCCCTTCTCTTTAGGGTCTTGAGCTGATACATTTCAAGTGGCCCTGAAACTGAGGGGCAGGGGCAGTAATGCTTTTGGGGAAAGGAGGGCCTAGGTAGGGGATGAGGGCCAGGTCTAATAATCTATAGACTACTGGGTGCATTGCCCAGGCCTGGCTTCTGGTTGCTAGTGTGAGCTTTGACTTCCTACATGGCCTTGTCCACCTGTCTGTGGAGTGGGGGGGACTTGGGGTTGGGTGGGACTGTCTCTTTCCTGAGGACACATGCTCCTCATTCAGTCCTGACTGGCATGTGAAGGCTGTGAATGTCGTGCTGGGAGCATGTCGATGTGGCCTGTGAGAGCTCATGTGTGGGGCAAGGGCCTGTTGCAGGCACCCTGATCCTGCCTGGGGCTGCTGGGTTCCAGCCCTTGGTAGACATGTTGGGGCGAGCTGAGGGTGCAAGCCTGCTAGGCAGGATGAGGCACACGCGTGTGCAGGTACACACAGGCTCTGAGTCTTGGCACTGAGTCTTCGGGGACGGTGGAGGGTAGGCCTCTCTGGGACCCTCCTTTGGCCCATATTGTGAGGAGGGGACCCAGGGGAGAGAATTAAATGGTACATGTTGGTACAGGGTCTTCTTTTGTCTCTTCCTCCCAAGGAACAAAATAGATTTTGTATCTAAATTGGAGATGGGGCTCAGATACAGCCGATACAGCCACCCTTCCAAATGCAATCAAGTTTGGGGGACATGAGGAAGCAGCTGTGACGAGGACTCTGCTTCATGTTCTCCTCCTGTCTGGTGGGGAGGGGAAAAGTGGCATTGCGGGGGTACCTGGCTCTTACCTAGCTATGAATGTAGCATTTCCTCCAGTCAGGTAATAGTAGAGCAGGAGTAGAACTGTGTGTGCTTCTGGTGAGGTGGAGAGGGGACACGTGAGCACATGCCCAGATACACACAAGCAGAGACCCTGTCTAGTTACCACTTGCCTCCTAGACTGAGCCCCTGAAACCTAGGCTCATTCCCTGGGGCTTCTTACTTTCTATTTGTAACTAGAGTGGGATCCATTGGAGGCCCGTCTACCTCCCTCCCCCACTGCAAGTCCAAGGAGAGAAACGGGGTTGAGGCTTTGGGTTTCTGGTTTGGAGACAATACTAGACCCATGGTGGGTGTGTGTGGGGGGGGGGGGCTGGGCTGATAAGGGAGTGGCCGTTGGTGGGAGAGGCAGAAGGCCCAACTGGTTATCTGGTGGGTGGCACCCAGCAGGCACTCCCCCCCCCTTTATCTTTCTATCCCCTGCCCTCCTGAGACCCTGGGGGTGGAGAAGGAGCAGGGAGTTGGCAAAATCCCCCTTTACCCTCCCCCAACCTGGTCTCCAGAGGGCAATAGAGGGGTAGAAATACTATAGGATATGGGAATCGGAAGAGTAGGCTCAAGTCCTAACTGCCGGTTAGTAGCTGTACGATCTTGGTAGGTCCCTTTGAACTTGTAGTTGCTTCAGTTATAAAATGGGACTGTTACACTCGACCCTGCTACCTCACAAGGTTGTGATAATGATTAAACAAAATAATGTAGATGAAAAGGGGGTTTGTCAAAGTTTTAGATTCTAATGTTTAGATATTTATTTATCCTATGGTATTGACATTTCTTCCCAGGTTCAATTCTGTCATCCAGGGCTCAGCCACATGAAGAAATGGGGTCTGGGGTATTAGGGCTGAGAACTTCTAGTTTCTTAATAAAACAAGATTGGAGCCAGATTTAGAAGCTGGGATAGGTGCTCCCTAGGGTAGTCTCCCTCCCCTAGTGCCCTCGGGGGCTCCAGAAGACCAGTCCCTGTGCATACAGTCTAGCAGACTTCCAGGAGCATTGCCAAGAGGGACTCAGGAGACCCCTTCTTTCTTTCCCTTCTAGGTTGTTCCTCAAAGTCATTCAAGCTGTACTCACCCAAGGAGCCCCCGAACGGCAACGCCTTCCCCCCCTTCCATCCCGGCACCATGCTAGATCGGGATGTGGGGTGAGTTTCTTGTCCACTTCCTGTTCCTTCCCCAGATGGCATCCTGCCTGAAAAGGGGAGGGAGTGACACCCCCCAATAATTCCTGTCTTCCACCCCCATTCTCATAGCCTCTTCCCTTACACAGCCCAACTCCCATGTACCCGCCTACCTACCTGGAGCCTGGGATTGGGTAAGTGGAGCCCAGTGGGGAGGTTGGTGCTTTCCATTACAGGGGTGAAGGTGGGGGTGGTGGGGGGAGGCTCTGCTCCTACTGATCTCCCTTCTTGACTTCCCCCAGGAGGCACACACCATATGGCAACCAAACTGACTACAGGATATTCGAGCTTAACAAACGGCTTCAAAACTGGACAGAGGTATAGCCAGGGGAAAGGAGCTTGGAGGGAGAGGGCCATCTGGGCACCCCTGTGGCATGTCTTCTGACACACACACGCCTCCCTGTGCTTCTTAGGAGTGTGACAATCTCTGGTGGGATGCTTTCACAACTGAGTTCTTTGAGGATGATGCCATGTTAACCATCACTTTCTGCCTGGAGGATGGACCAAAGAGATACAGTGAGTGACCTCTGGGGGTCCTGCCAGTGCTGCTGTAAGAGCGTACATCTCCTGTGTCCTTCTAAGATCTGGGCGTGGGTATTTGTCCCAGCGGATCTGTCTGGGCAGGGGTGGTATCTGCCTGACCACTTTTGAGATCCTTCTGTTCTGAAGAGTTTGTCCCATCTCTGCAGCCATTGGCCGGACCCTGATCCCACGCTACTTCCGCAGCATCTTTGAGGGTGGTGCTACGGAGCTCTACTATGTACTTAAGCACCCCAAGGAGGCATTCCACAGCAACTTTGTTTCCCTTGACTGTGACCAGGGCAGCATGGTGACCCAACATGGCAAACCTATGTTCACCCAGGTCAGCACCCAGCTGGATGTGGAGCACTGAAGTACCTGGGTTGGATTCCCCTTCTGGCTCCCAAAAATGTACTTGGCTTTTCCCCAGGGAGGCATAATGGGAAGTGGCAAGATACACAGGGATCGCAGGCATGCTGCAGTATTCAGCAGACATGTATTGAGTTTGTACATGACAGTTTTCTGGGCCACAGGGAGACACCAGTGAACAAGAGCCTGTCCTCATGGAGCTTATGGCCGACGAGTGCATCACTAGCTACAAGAGGAGAGGACAAGAATCTATTAAGCGTTTCTACTGTGTGTGTGTGTGTGTGCGCGCGCGCGCGCGTGCGTGCGTGTGCGTGCGTGCGTGCGTGCGTGCGCCGGTGTGGCGGGTATATGAGGAGATGGTCCATGTCAGTTACGCACCCAGATTTCTGTTCAGGTGGCAGGAGTGTATGCAGTGGGAGAATCATGAGGAAACGGGAACCGGTATACTTTTGGGTATGTGGGGAGGTGGGCAGACTTGTGACAAGCTTGTTTCCAGGTTTGTGTGGAGGGCCGGTTGTACCTGGAGTTCATGTTTGATGACATGATGCGGATAAAGACGTGGCACTTCAGCATCCGGCAGCACCGAGAGCTCATCCCCCGCAGCATCCTTGCCATGCATGTGAGTTGTGCCCAGGACCTAAGCCACAAGGCTGAGGGCAGGCAGCGGGAAGGGTGGAACGAGGTCTGCCATTACCCACCAGTGGCCCTAGACAGAGGGTTGAAGTTTATCCATCTGAAAAATGGGTTTTTATATAGTAGCCCCTCTTCTCTCGGGTGTCACGAGGCTAAGATGATAGGGCAGGTGAGCAGATGCAACCCAGGTGTTAGTATTCTTACTTTTCTCCTCCTCTAGGCCCAGGACCCCCAGATGTTGGATCAGCTCTCCAAAAACATCACCCGGTGTGGGCTGTCCAATTCCACTCTCAACTACCTCCGAGTGAGTCTCTGGTCACCCAATTTCTGCCCCATCCCATTTGGTCTCCACTCCACGTCTGTCCCCTGACAAGCCACTAACTGGTCTCCCCCCAGCTCTGTGTGATACTCGAGCCCATGCAGGAGCTCATGTCCCGCCACAAGACCTACAGCCTCAGCCCCCGTGACTGTCTCAAGACCTGCCTCTTCCAGAAGTGGCAGCGCATGGTAGCACCCCCTGGTGAGTGCCTTGCACCTGCACCTGCTCTTACCAGTATCTGATGCTGCTTCCCCAAGGCTGTATCGCTGTCCCCTCACAAAGCCCTCTCCTCCTTCCTGGGTCTGCGAGATTGGGATCAGGGTAGGCTCAGGCTCCTTAGGAGCCAGAATGGGGAATAAGGGTCCCAGGGCGCTACCCCACCTGGGTCTCCTTTCCCTGGCACAGCGGAGCCTGCACGGCAGCAGCCCAGCAAGCGGCGGAAAAGGAAGATGTCAGGGGGCAGCACCATGAGCTCGGGGGGCGGCAACACCAACAACAGCAACAGCAAGAAGAAAAGCCCAGCCAGCACCTTCGCCCTCTCCAGCCAGGTACCTGTAAGCATCTCGGCTTGCTTCTCTCTTCTGGGCTGCCCCACTGCTGGCCCCTGACCCTTGATCCTTGACCCTGTCCCATCCTGAGCTCACTAGCAGACGTAGAAACAAAGACAGTTTTTCCCAGTGTACTTTGCCATCGTGGGCTGACTCTTGTCCCCGATGACAGTCCTTGTCATCACGTGCACGATTGTGACCACACAGACTCAGACATAGCAACGTACGACATCAAGGGACGGAGACAGCCATGGGAACGTGTGGACATAAAGGACAGCTTAGGGACACACAGACCACCAGAGAGACACACACGCTGACAGAGGGACACACAGACTTGAATGTGTGCAAATCTAGAATACATACACGCACATACATTTCCCCTCCGGTGTTTTTGATCTGCTCCCTCTCTCTTACATTGGACAGAAGTTCAGGAGCCCCTAAAATTTTGGAGAGATGGACTAGGGAGCTAGAGGAGTAGACTGACTTCTCCCAGAATCCAGTGGATATAGCTTAAAGGCTGTGATGCTTTGCAGCCCTTCAGTGGGAAGTATTCCAGGGGCGGAGGGTATCAGAGGAGTTGGGGTTTTAAATTGGGGTATAAGTGGGGGGTGGGGGTGGGGTTGAGTTTCCCAGGTGGGTGTTGGGGCTCTGGGGGTATCTGCTGCCCTGGGCTGGGCGAGCCCCTGCCCCGATTATGTTTGGGGACCTCCGCCACTCTCAGGATGTGATGGTGGTGGGGGAGCCCACCCTGATGGGCGGGGAGTTCGGGGACGAGGACGAGAGGCTCATCACCCGGCTGGAGAACACCCAGTTTGACGCGGCCAACGGCATTGACGACGAGGACAGCTTTAACAACTCCCCTGCCCTGGGCGCCAACAGCCCCTGGAACAGCAAGCCTCCGTCCAGCCAAGAGAGCAAATCGGAGAACCCCACGTCACAGGCCTCCCAGTAAAGGCCTTGCCACGGCCTCCGCCACCCAGCGCTCTGCCTGTCTGCCCCACCCCTCGAAGCCCCAGGGAGCAGAAGACAGAATGAAGAGACTGAGCATCTAAAATGGACAGCCTCATCCACCCGCTTCAGGGAGGAACTGGACTCACTGGGGGCAGGTGCCAAGATTTGCCCCCCAGTGGCCCTGGGCTTGGGCTGGCCTCTACAGAGCCTTTTGGGGGAAGGGGGTACTCATGTGGATGCCTATGTGGACCCTGGGCCTCTGAGAAATGTCCTGACCACCTCCCAGGGCATTTGCCTCCATCCTCACCCCAGGTTCTGGGTTCCCCCATCCTCCTGACTCCACCCTCTTCAAGCCTGGGGTTGTCTATGCCCACAGCCCTTAGGGACTTAAAAGTTATGGGGCTTGGTTGAATGCCCCTCCTCCAAACCCTCCCCTTAGGTGGCTGGTAGTAGAGGGGTAAAGCTCTGGGCTCCTCCCTTCTGCCACCTATCCCAGCTCCAAGTTTTTAAAAAAATAATATTATTAAAAATGTAAGTTTAAAAAAAAAATCACTCATGTTCCCTATTTCCCCTTATTAAAGGTCCAGCTACCTCCCTATGCCTGGCAGATGGAGAGCTTAGGGCCCATGTGGAGGTAGGGCGGTATGCATTACCATTTTATACAGTTTGAGAGCTTCAGACCAAGGAGACACTTTGCCATCTCTCTTCCCTTTTCCTCTGGGGTGACTGGAGTTGCGGAAGGCATGCCATGAGGGTAGGGCGCCATTGATGGCCTCACTTCTGTGACAGCCCCCTGCTGTTGTCTCTGTCTCCCCATCCTCTAGGACTCTGGCCTGCCCTCCTAGTGCTTGTGACTCCTTCTATCCCAGCCCCCAACCCCCTCCCTCCACGGTGTGTATATTCTTTACAAGTCCTCCACTAGAGCAGCTGTCTTGGATGGGGGGAGGGGGAGGCTTCCTCCCTTAGGGAGTGTGGAGGGAAGGGAGCAGCCTTGTTTGTCACTGTGTGTTTTGTTTTGTCTCAGTTGGGCAGGCATGGGTGGAGGAGGGGTTCATCCACTCTCCAGTACACTCTTTCCCCAACCCCTCAGACTGCATATCTAGTCCTCCCCTGCCCTTCCCCTGCCCTTCAAGGAGGGGTAGAAGCCACTGAGGGTGTCCCAGCTCTGAGCCCACCAGGGAGCAATAGGCTTTTGTCCTCCAGCTGAAGTAAAGGCTCTTCATCTCCCAGTATCTCCTCTCTCCCCTTCTTCATAGAAGGACAGGGGAGGCAGCCAGGATCCTCAGCTCTGTTTCACAATTGGACATGTGGAGGCTCCAGGCCCAGGGTGAGGCCGAGAGCAGGGTCCCATGTGTCTGGACGCAGCTCTGTGGCTTCTCTGCCTTCTGTGGCCAGTTCCAGAAATGTTAGCACCACCTCTCTCCCCAGTCTTCCTTCTGGATTCTGGGGTCCCTCACATCCTGTTTCCTCTACTCCAGCTGCCACTTTTGGAAGGATATTGTGTCAGGAGCTGAGGGAAGGGGTAGGGAAGGTGGATGTCCCACCCCGCCCGCTGTAATGCCTTTTTTTTTTTTTTTTTTTTTTTTGGGCCATTTGAGTCATGTATGGTACGCATCAATAAAGAGACTTTTTGGTTTGAGAGTGTCTTGCTTGGTCATTGATGCCTATAATGACTCAGTCCAAGGCAGTCTTTTTCCCCTCCTTCCTGCAGTCCCTAACACCAGTCATTGGGGAACAGGCATGAATTGGGCTTGTGAATTCCCCCTCACTCCCATCTCACATTTCCCCTCACTCTTCTGGTGATGGTCTTGATGTGTCCCAGGCTGCCCTGTATTCCTCAAAAGTTGACTTCCCAGGGCTTCCCTGGTGGCGCAGTGGTTGAGAGTCCGCCTGCCGATGCAGGGGACACGGGTTCGTGCCCCGATCCCGGAAGATCCCACATGCCGCGGAGCGGCTGGGCCCGCGAGCCATGGCCGCGGAGCCTGTGTGTCCGGAGCCTGTGCTCCGCAACGGGAGAGGCCACAGCAGTGAGAGGCCCGCGTACAGCAAAAAAAAAAAAAAAAAGTTGACTTCCCAGCCCCTCCCAGGACTATTGTTCCTCACCCCTAACTGTCATGGGGCTGCCAGACAGGTGGTGGTCCTCTGCAGGCTGGGTTCCTGGGATAGACAGACCTGGATTAGGCTGTTGGGGGAGGGGTGGAGGAAGGGGTCCTTGCCCAGGAGGGGGCTTGGATTGGAGGAGCTTTGGGTGGTTAGAATTCTTGGGAGGCTCAGTCCTGTTTTTGTCAGATTCCTACCCCTACCTGGCCTCTAGCTTACCTACCAGCCCAGCTGAGATCTGAACTAGTCTCCTCTGGTGTTAGGTCCCTGGGTTCGGAAGCGGGAGAGTAGTGGGGTTGTCTCCTTGCTGACTTTGGGCTGAGGCACAGAGAGAGGAGGATGCTTAAGCACTATTGCTAGGGGACAGCCTGAAGCTCCACAGAGAGATGGTAGGAGGAATAGGGCACTTTTCAGACTCCTTTCCAGGTAGTTATTCTCCCTGATTCCTCTCCTTCCCCACTATTATAGAAGATTGGCAAGATAGGGAGATACTACAGTGGGTTGGGGAGGGGTATTAGCACCTGCAAAAACCCCTACCCTGTCTCCCTCATTTTTTTTTTCTTTTTTTTTTTGGTTGTGCCGTGCATCTTTCAGGATCTTAGTTCCAGGATCTTAGTTCCCTGACCAGGGATTGAACCCGGGCCACGGCAGTGAAAGTGTCAGGGAATTCCAAGTCTCCCTCATTTTCATCCCAGGGGAATCTGAGGCCTCAGACTGTTCCCTCACTAAGGTCTCTGGATCTCAAGTAAGGCCTCATAGACCTGCACCTCTGCCCCCACCTCCCAAGCTGGCAGGAAGAAACCAGAGGAAAGGACTGCATGGCCCACCCCACACCCTTTCCAGTCCATGCAGTTACCTCGGCCCTGCCCTGCTGCCAGCCCAGCTCCTCGTTGCTCCAGGACCTCAGAACTCCAAGGCCTGCATTTGTACACACACACATATCCCACCCCTCTGCAGGCCTGATCTGACTGAAGGACATTTACCAGCCAGCTGTGACCACTAATGTGCCCTGGAAGTCCTAGGTAACACCTATCTGCAGTGTGTTTGTGTCTGGCGCTAGGTGTACATCTGATCTTTCTGCCTGAGTGTGAGCTTGTGTGTGTAGTGACTTCTGACCTCAGAGAGGGCTAGGGTATGTGTATATAAGGGACGTATACATGTATTAATAGGCATGTGGGCTTGTATATGTATTTGTTTCTGATGTATGTCTTGGTGGATTCATTCAGCTAATATTCATTGAGCCCTCTCCAGGTGCCAGCCCCAATTCTGTGTGCTAGGGATGCGGTGCTGAACAAGGCAGAGGAGGCATGACCACTGGGTGTGAGTTGGCAGCGAAAAGTACATAAATGAGGATGTGTTGCCGAATGCATGGCTTGGCAGTACGATTGTGTTGGGTTATGGGGCTGCCAGGGCGGGCATGTGACTGGGTTTCAGCATTTGCAGGTTCACATTGTGTGTGTGTGTATGTTTCTGAAAGGGAGGTGGGGGTCCAGGGGAGAGGTAGATTGCTAGGCCTGGACTCTGCCCTGCTTGGGGGAAAGGAATGGGCCAGAGAGACGGGGAACCCACTTTTTGAACTCAGGAAACCTGGTGGCCAGTGACTTCCTCTGAAACCCCAGATCTGGCTCCTCCCTGTTTGCCCCAGTGGCCCCTCTGGGGAAGGCCCTTGTTCAGGAGGAATTGCTGGGGTGGGGGAAGTAAGCCCTTCAAAGCCTTCATGTCCTGTTTCCGGGTGCAGGGGAGAGCCCAGTCCCAGGCATAGCATGATGCTGAAAAACTTGTTTCAGCCCAACTGTGTATGCCAGCCGGGCCCCACTGCAGAGGTCCAGGCCTTGAACCCCAGGCCCCCAGCTCAGCCTGAACCCAGCTCCTTCCCCATGTTTCCTAACCCATGTTTCCAATCCAGCCTGGTCTCCAGCCCCTTTCTTAGGACTGCTAGTCTAGTCTAGCACAATCTCCAGCCCCTTTTATACCAGTAGCCCAGTCCAGCCTGACCTCTAACCCCTTTCCTAAAAGTAAGAGGCCAGCCCAGCCAGCCCAGCCCAGTTCAGTCTGACCTTAAGCCCCTTCCCCTAAGGTGGAAAGTTTGAAGCTGCCTCCCAGAGCTTCCCCCCAATCCCTTTTTTCACAAAGTAGGGTCTCATTTTGGGGATTGGTAGAAGTAGAGGTGAGAGTACAGGATTAGGAGCTATAGTTAGGATGAAGAAAGAAAGGGCAGGGAAGACTGGGAGATGAGGGGCAGGGGGTGCTTAGGATGGCCCAGGTGTGTTCTGGGCCAGGCTGAAAAGAGGGAATGTGTAAAAAGTTGTGAGTCAGCGGCCCCCTAGTTCCAAATGGAATTTTTTTTTTAATTATTTATTTTTGGCTGCATTGGGTCTTCGTTGCTGTGTGCAGGCTTCCTCTAGTTGCGGTGAGCGGGGGCTACTCTCGGTTGTGGTGCGCGGGCTTCTCATTGTGGTGGCTTCTCGTTGCGGAGCATGGGCTCTTGGCGCACCTGCTTCAGTAGTTGTGGCTTGTGGGCTCTAGAGTGCAGGCTCAGTAGTTGTGGTGCAACGGCTTAGTTGCTCCGCGGCATGTGGGATCTTCCTGGACCAGGGCTCGAACCCGTGTCCCCTGCATTGGCAGGCGGATTCTTAACCACTGCATCACCAGGGAAGTCCCCAAACTGAATTTTGAAGATGGTGGTTTTGGCCTCCACTGGACCCAGCTCTCCAGTACCCAGAATGCCTACAACACTCTGCCATGTGGTCACAGTCCCATTCTCTCAGGACCCACCTCTTAGGCTTCTTTCCACTCCATCCAGAGGTCTTCAGTGAAGAACAGGAAATGAATGACAGACTACACACCCTGTAGTTCTTAGCCTAGGGAATGGGGGGAGCTGAATGGTAATGGAAGCTGACCCACCTCTAGGTTCCTACTCCACCAATTCCAGGACCCTTTTCCTGAAGTAGCTAAACCCTGGATTACTCCTCTCCCTGCTGCCCCACCTCTGTGCCACCAGCTCACCTCTCCAGGAGGAGAACCTAGAGACAGTCCCTAGAGAAAAGTCCCAGAGAGGGTTGGGAAGGAAGAAACTTTTCCCCCTCTCCCCCAAACAAATAAGGCTACCTGGAGGAAGTAGGCATAATTTCTCTCCCTTGCCTTTAATGGATGTCAGGTGCACAGAATTAGATTAATCATACCCTTGTTTCATGGCACACTTTTCATTGCCCTATGCACAGGACACATTTATTTAATTATCGTACTGTCATAAGAACTTAGCACATGAAAGCTAGGACCTTGGCAATAACTGAAATGCATCCTCCTCCCGAGGTATCCACCATTCTTTTTTCCTTTTTATAAGTTTATCTTAGCTTTAGCTTTATGTATTTCCAATTTTTTTTTTTTTAGTTTTTTTAACCTTATCATAGAGGAATACTGCTGTATGTAGTTTTCGGCTGCTTATTATTTTTACTTAATATTACTAAGATTCATATTGCTGCAGTTCATGCATTTTGAGGGCTGTGTAGTATTCCACTATGTGACTATACCACAGTTCTTCATTCTCCTGTCACTGGACATCTGGGTTGTTTCTATCATGGTTTCTGCTCTCATGAAGAGCCTTCCTATGAACATTTTTTTTTTCCTATGAACATTTTTATTCCTTTCTCCTATCTTACGTGTGCAGAATTTTTCTTGGTTTTATATTTCGGTGTGATCTCTGCAAACTCATGTTCCCACCTCTGAAGCCCAGGTCTGAGTGCGTTTACTATGGCAGAGGATCTAGGGTTAACTTGAATTAAAGTTCAAACATTTATTGGGAATTCCCTGGCAGTCCAATGGTTAGGACTCGGCACTTTCGCTGTGAAGGGTCCGGGTTCTATCCCTGATCGGGGAAATTAAGATCCCACAAGCCACGCAGCCAAAAAAAAAAAGTCCAAACATTTATTGAGTACCTGCTATATAAAGTACTCTGTCTATTCATTCATTCAGCCAGTCAAGCTACATTTAGTGAGCATCTACAACATGCCAGGAACTGGAGATGGAACAGTAGATAAGAAAACATGACTTACAGAGTTGGGTGGGGAAATAGATATTAAACAGTTACATATATATGCAATTACAATTTATATATAACTGAACAGTGTAGGTTAGATATATAATAGAGACCGTTTTTTTTTTTTTTTTTTTTTTTGGCTGTGCCACACAGCATGCGGGGATCTTGGTTCCCCAACCAGGGATCAAACCCATGCCCCCTGCAATGGAAGCGCAGAGTCTTAACCACTGGACTGCCAGGGAAGTCCCAGAGAGAGACCTAATTTAAACTGGTGTGTTAAAGAAGGCCTCTCTAAGGGAGTGATGTATCAGCTGAGACTTGAAGGATTAGGAGGACTCGACCAGAGGGGGATTTCATGGGGAGGAAACAGGTCCTGATGCTGGGAAGTGCTTAGTGGGTTGGAAGAATAGAACACCAGTGGGTTCTGGGCCTGGTGAGCAAGGGAAAGTGGTGGCAAGAGAGAGGCTGAGGCCAGATGGGACAATGCCATGGTGTCAATAACGATGATGACAATAGCAGTTAACGTTCATTCTGCACCAGGTATTGTGAGAAATGCTTTATATCAATTATTATCTCATCGAAAGCTGAGCACAGCTCTGTGTTGTGGGTACTGTTATTATCTCCCATTAATATGAGGAAACTAAGTGCCAGAGAGGCCAAGCAACTTGCCTAAGATCACAAAGATAGCAAGGATTTTGAATTTCATCCAAATGTAATGGACTGTCACTGCAGGGTCTAAGGTGGTCATGGTTAAGACCTGGTCCCTGCCCTCCTGAAACTCCCCAAACGGGAAAGTCAGACATAGCCACACGTTGAGTAAAAGCACACATCAGCGAGCAGGATTAGAAACCTGCAAAGTGCTTTAGACTTACAGGGAGAGAAATTCGTTTTGACCAAAGTGATCTGGGAACACTTCTTGCTGAAGGTGAAATTGGCTGTGATTGTGGAATGGAGGTAGACCTGTGACAGGTAATTTTGTCAAGGATCGACAGACATTCTAAGTAGAGGGATAGCTTTAGGAAAGGTACTGAAATGGGATGGTCAAGGGAAGGAATGGTGGGTACTTTGCTGGATAGGAGAGAAGGAATCAGCAAAACTGCCCTCCATAGTCTTTCTAGATTGTAGAGAGTTTTGAATGACAAGCTGAGAAGTTTGTTTATTTTATTTTTGGGGGCCGCACTGTGCGGCTTGTGGGATCTTAGTTCCCAGACCAGGGATCAAACCCAGGCCCTCTGCAGTGAAAGCTTGGAGTCGTAACCACTAGACGGCCAGGGAATTCCCAAGCTGATAAGTTTAGACTTAATTTTATAGGGAGTGGGAAGCCACCAACTGTTTTTGAACAGAGAAGTGACCTAGTTAGATACTTTTTTTTAAAGTAAGATTGGTTTAGCATGGTGTATAGAACTAGAGAAGGGGGACCAAGTACGGGGCCGAGAAGCCCATGCTACTAGCAACTTAAAAAACCAAAACAAAAAGATCCTATCTTATAAAATAAATTGTATAAGATTAAAGAATTAAATGTAAGCAAATAAAATTAGATGAAAATAAAATGAAATACTGTTCATCACCTTTCTAGAAGTATGTGTGGAAAGGATAAACTTGTAAGATTTTAAATACCATAGAAGAAATCAGAAAGGAAAAGAGTGAATAATAAAAAAAGAAAAAAAAAACGAAAAGAGTGATCAATTTTGCTACATATAGACTGAATTTATAACTTTGGTATATGTGTGTGTAAATAAAAAAGTAGATCCTGACTCTACCCTTTACACCAGCCAAAAAAAAAAGCAGGCGTGCTGGGAAATATATTTGCAACAAATATGATGAGTTACAATCTTTCTGTACAATTAATTAATGCAAAATAAGTTTAATAAAGAGTCTCCTCACTAGGTAAAAGGGTAAAGGACAATTTCAGAGGAGGAAGCACTAAGACTAAAACACATAAAAATATAGTAATTGAATGTATATTTAAATAATATGGCTCTTGGGCTTCCCTGGTGGCACAGTGGTTAAGAATCCGCCTGCCAATGCAGGGGATACAGGTTTGAGCCCTGGTCCGGGAAGATACCACAAGCCCATGTGCCACAACTACTGAGCCTGCACTCTAGAACCCACGAGCCACAACTACTGAAGCCTGTGCATCTAGAGCCTGTGCTCCATAACAAGAGCAGCCACCACAATGAGAAGCCTAAGCACCTCAACAAAGAGTAGCCCCCGCTCACCGCAACTAGAGAAAGCCCGCACAGCAACAAAGACCCAATGCAGCCAAAAATAAAATAAAATAAATTTTAAAATAATAATTAGCTCTTTTTTGTCTATTAAACAAAGATTTCTTTTAGTAAATTTAAAAAATATGTAACAGCTTTATTGAGATATAATTTACACACCATACAATTCACCCATTTAAAGTGTACAGTTCAATGGCTTTTAGTATATTCTTAAGTGTTGTGCAAACATCTCCAAAACCTATTTTAAAACATTTTCATCACTTCGAAAAGAAAACCCATACCCAACAGCAGTCATGCAGCATTTTCCCCCACTATCCCAGCCCCAGGCAACTACTAATCTACTTTATGTCTTTTTATTTTTTAATGTTTATTTATTTATTTGTTTGCGCCGGGTCTTAGTTGAGGCTTGCAGGCTTCTTAGTTGTGGCATGCGAACTCTTAGTTGCGGCATGCATGTGGGATCTAGTTCCCTGACCGGGGATCAAACCCCCGCTCACTGCATTGGGAGTGCAGAGTTTTAACCACTGCACCACTACTTTATATCTTTATTAATTTGCCTATTCTAGACATGTCATATAAATGGATTCATACAATATATGGTCTTTTGTGCCTAGCTTCTATCACTTAGCAGCATATTTTCAAGTTTCATCCGTGTCGCCCCATGTATCAGTATTTCATTTCTTTTTATTGCCAAGTATAATTTTCCATTGTATGAATATACTACATCTTATTTAGCCATTCATCAGTTGAGGGACATTTGGGTTGTTTCTACTTTCTGTCTGCTATGAATAATGCTGCTATGAACATTTGGGTACACATATTTGATTAGATACATATTTTGATTTCTCTTGGGTATATACCTTAATTGTACAAAAAGATTGTAATTCATCATATTTGCGCAAATGTATTTCCCAGCACACCTGCTTTTTTTTTTTGGTGGGTGTGGGGGTAGGGAGTCAGGATCTACCTTTTTATTTACACACACATATACCAAAGTTATAAATTTAGTCTATATGTAGTAAACTTGATCACTCTTCATTTTTTTTCTTTTTTTATTATTCACTCTTTACTTTCTGATTTCTTCTATGGTATTTAAAATCTTACAAGTGGAATTGCTGGGTCATATGGTAACTCTATGTTTAACCTTTTGAGCAACTGCCAGACTGTTTTCCAAAGTGACTGCACCACTTTACAGTCCCATGAGCAATATATGAAAGTTCTAATTTCTCTATATCCTCCCCAACACTTGTTATCATCTGGGTTTTTTTTATCATAGCCATCTTGGAGTGTGCAAAGTAGTATCTCATCATGGTTTTGATCTACATTTCCCTGATGACTAATGACATTGAGCATCTTTTTTCTTTTAATTAATTAATTTTTATTTTTGGCTGCATTGGGTCTTCATTGCTGTGCGAGGGCTTTCTCTAGTTGCGGCGATCAGGAGCTACTCTTCGTTGCGGCGCACGGGCTTCTCACTGTGGTGGCTTCTCTTGTTGTGGAGCATGGGCTCTAGGCATGCAGGCTCAGTAGTTGTGGCTCACAGGCTCTAGAGTGCAGGCTCGGTAGTTGTGGCACACGGACTTAGCTGCTCCGCGGCATGTGGGATCTTCCTGGACCAGAGCTTGAACCCATGTCCCCTACATTGGCAGGTGGATTCTTAACCACTGTGCCACCAGGGAAGTCCCTACTGAGCATCTTTTATTAGCCATTTGTATACCTTCTTTGGAAAAATGTCTCTTTAGATCCTTTGCCCATTTTTTAATTGTCTTTTTATTGTTTTTTTTGAGGTATAGTTAATATACAATGTTGTGCTTCAAGTGTACAGCAAAGTGATTCAATTATATATATTTTCTTTTTCATATTTTTTGTGTTTTAAGAGTTATTTATACATTGTAGATGCAAGTCTTTTATCAGATGTATGGTTTGCGAATGTTTTCTCCCATTCTGTGGGTTGTCTTTTTGCTTTTATGAGAGTGTCTTTTGAAGCACAAAAGTTTTAAACTTTGATGAAGTCCAAATTATCTATTTTTTCTTTTGTTGCTTATGCTTTTGGTGCGCTTGGTAAACTATGCTTTGAAGTGTAACATACAGAAAAGTACACATATCATAAAAATACAACTTGACAACTTTTCTCCAACTGAACGCACAAACTGAACCAGCACTGAGATCAAGAAGTAGAACATTACCGGCACCCTGCAGTCTTCCTCATGACCCTTCCCAATCATTTTTCCCCTGCAAGGGTAAGCACAGTCCTAATTTTTAACATCATGATTGATTTTGCCTGGTTTTTGAATTATGTAAATAAAATCATACTAAAGAGGCAAAGATTTTCAATGATCCTACTCAATGCTGAAAAGGATGTGAAGAGACTAGAATCTCATACACTTTAAGTAAACTAATCTCTCAGGAAAGCAACTTGTATTAATGTGCACAATATTTGACCCACTAATTTCATTTCTGAGAATCACAGCATTACTTATAATATAGAAAAATTGGAAACTCCTGAAAGTGATGGATAGGAGAATGGCTTGGTTGACTATGGGACATTCTAAGAATGGAATGCTATACAGCCATCAAAATGATATTTACCAAGAGGTTAAAAGAATGTGAAAAATACACTTACGATCAATGTTAACTGAAAAAGTAGGATGATAAATTATCATACAAAATGTCTGCAATTATGTAAAAGGTCTATGCCTGGGGAAAAAGTATCAATACATGGGAAGAAAGTACAATGGTGGGAATAAGATGATTGGATTCTGGGTGGATTTTTCTTCTCTTTGCCATTTTTCAAACTTCCTTTAATGTACTTACACTACCTTTATAACAACCAATACTAACCATAAGAGAGACAAAATCCTGGTGGGAGGTAATAAAGACCTGAATTAGGGTGTTTGTAGTGGGACTGGGGAGAGAAGCAGGAGTATAGATACAATTTGGCAGTTTATTGAATATGGGGAGTGAGTAGGTGGGAAGGATGGAAGGCAATGTTAAGGTTTGGAGGAACTGGGAGGACACTGGTGCCATGAACTAAAATAGGGACCCCTGAAGTAATCACCGCACAGTGGTCCAGAGCACCGGCTCTTGCTAGAGACGCCCCTTTTTTGAATCCTGGCCCAACCACTTATAGGTGGGTAACACTGAACAAGTTATAATCTCCTTGAGCTTGTTTCCTCATCTCTAAAATGGGGATAATAATAGCACCTGTCTTAGAGGACTGTTAGGAGGATGAAATGATACAGAGAGTTTAGAGAATGCCTGGCACAGAGTAAGCTTTCAGTAAAGAGTAGCTATTGTGATATGCCAAGAGGCCCTGGGAGGTTGGCGGTTGGGGGGGGCGGCTAAGACGTCTCACTCCCCAGCCACCTGTTAGACCAGAAACAGTCCTTCCGTCTCCCCTTTCCCAGCTTGCTCACTGCCAGGAGGTCACCCCAGGAGATGCTTCAAAGCCCACCAGGGTGGGAGTGGCTGGGACTGTGAAGTAGGATGTGTGGGAGGACTGGTTTGGAGGATTGGGAGGACCGGTTTGGAGGAACGGGAGGGTTAAGAGCTAGGAAACTGCAAATTAAGTAGGCCAGTCTAGCAGCAAAGCAGAGAGGCTCTGGAGTACCCCACTGGAGCCCTCCTGTCCCATATCAGTATATCATGATGCTTTCTGGATAGTATAAGGAGGGACATGCGAGAGGCTGTCTCCCTTTGTCCAGGAGGTGCTGGCTAATTGGGTCCCTTCTGTCTCACCACTCTGCCTCTACTCCCACTTAGACCTAGACTTGTGAGCGCAAGGTCTCTTGGTCTCTAAAAAACAAGGACAGCCAGTGGGACATCTTCAGGAAGATAAGGCGAGCTCCATGTGCAAGTTTGTCCTCCAGAGGCCACCCTGCCACCACCCCTCCCTGCCCTGCACACGTGGGAGGTAAGACATGTGAGTAGCTTCCTGGATGTCTGGCTGAAGCCTAAGACCACATTCCCTCCAGGCCCCCTCCCAGGTCTTGAAATATGAGGCTGGCTGCATAACTGTACCTGATGCTTCCCTTCATCTTCGGTCTGGTGCTCTTTCTGTCTGGCTTCAGCCTGTAAGGCTGCCTGTGTGAGTTCTGCAGGGGCTATTCATTTTATCACTCCAGTTCCCAGCACCACCTATCTGCCTGCTTCCCGCTGGGTGTGACCACGCTCCTCTTGTTTGTTGCCCTTCCCCTACCCAGTGCCCACCCCCTCATGTCTGAAAGCTAGTCACTCAGGCCAGGAGCCACCTCTGGTCTCCTCAGGAAGATCCTATCCTAACCTGTAACCCCTCCCCACCTTATGCAACTTGCTCCCCACTCTGACTCTCTGGGCCCTATCCTTCCAAGAACCATCCCCTTTCATTACCCAGAACTACCCAAACCCAACCCCTGCCTGTACCCTCTCATCTGCTTCTGACCCCTCTTCCATTTTTCTCTCTCCTCCCTGACCCCTCACCTCCATCCATCTTCTCCTAATTTCTACACCCCCACCTGTCCTCTACCGACTCTCAACCTTTCTACACATTCTGACCTGTTCTTGAGTTCTTTCCCACTCTCCCTCCTGCCTTATCTCCCCAGGAGCTGGAACATCTGCAGCTTCATAAGCAATAAGCAGCTGTATGAGGCCATTTCCTACAGCAGCCACTCAGTTGGAAATAACATGTACAACCTTCACTCTTTCCTTAAGTTCATGCTTCAGGCACAGAGGGGACTTAATCCTCCCTCCACCCCTGGGAATTTCTCTCTGAGTCCCAGACTCAGATCCTACCCCCACTCCAGAATCCCAGCCTCCCAGAGAGCCTGAGCCACACCCATGGGAGTGTCAGATTCCAGGCCTCACAGTCACAGATGTGGGACATCAGTCCACCCAATCTCATTTCTCTGTCCCTTCTCCCTAGGATTTCTGGGCAGGAAACCCCTTTCCCCTCAAATTTTAACTTACCCCTAGTGTCCTGACCCTGCTCCCTCTACCTCCCAGGACATGGATGTAAACACTATCTATGGATAGGAGACCATCAGAAAAATCCAGTCCAACCTGCTGGGTGAGGTGGAAGCAGCCTGCAGTGGGACTAGGAGGGACTGGGAACTCTGGTGGCTCATTATCATCCTGTCTTCCCAGGATTTCAGGCCCTTGCTGGGGATCAACATGTGGATTGCCCTCCGTGGGTATCTCCGTTATATTTTTTTCAACACCACCAAGCAATTCTCCAGTACCAGCTGGGTGTCCTACAATTCAACTCAATTCTGACACTGTCTACCTGGAGAATAGCATCAGATCCTATGGGTTAAGGGCTTGGTCCCACAAGACTGCCCCCTACTTCAGATGCCAATCGTAAGTCCAGGTTGTTACCTGTGCTTCTGACCGACTGGCTAATTAATTGGTCGTTCCCATGCCACCCCTCTCTGGTTTGATTAATTTGCTACAGCAGCTCAAGGAACTTAGGAAACCAGTTTACTTACTAGATTACCAGTTTATTACAAAGGGTATTTAAAGGATATGAATGAACAGCCAGGTGAAGAGATACATAGGTAGAGGTCCGGGAGGGTCCTGAACACAGGAACTTCTCTCCCTGGGGTGTTTGGAGTACACCACCTTCTGCCCTGTGGATTCATTCTGGTTCACCAACCTGGAAGCTCTCTGAATCCAGTCCTTTGGGGTTTTTATGGAGACCTCATTACATAGACATGATTGATTAAATCATTGACTATTGGTGATGGATTCAACCTTCAGTCCCTCTCCCTTCCCTGGAGGTCAGGTGGTAGAACTGAAAGTTCCAGCCCTCTGATCACTAGGTTGGTTCCCCTGGCAACCAGCCCCAACCTTAGGTACTTTCCAAAAGTCACTTCATTAACATAAACTCTGGTGTAGTTGAACGGGTTTATTTGTTATGAATATCAAGACATGTTTCTCAAGACACATTTATCAGTTATGAAGCTCCAAGGGTTTTAGGAGCTCTGTGCCAGAAATGGAGATGAAGACTAACTACATATTTCTTATTATAAATCACGATATCACAGCATCAAAAGCCCATGCTGGAATCCTTTTCTGAGCAGACTGAGAGTGAGAGGGATGGGTTGGGGGGGGCTCTGTGGGCGGGCAGCCCAGCCCAGGCTCAGGTAGAAGCAGGCCCACAGTAACAGCAGTCAAGACCTCCTAGGCGGATGAACAAATGCTTGGGAGGAAGGCACAACTATTAGGCTTGAATCTTGCTTCCACCTCTATGGAGCCTCACCACAGACACGTTTAACTTAGGACCCGGTACAGCCGTCTGCACACAGCAAAGAGCGACTCCATTTTAAACAACTGGCAGGGTGAGAAGGGAGACGGCATCTCAGTTACACTAAGTGTGAGTTCAATGATTCAAGCATTTTTCATGCAACATGGACCCTAAAAGCAAGCCAGCTGCCAAATCTGGTGCTCAACCACTGAAACAACAATTGGTTCCCAACTGGCTGAGCTGGACTTATTGAGAGGTCAGCTCTACCTTATTTTATGGATGATTTAAGGAGTTATCATGTTTTGACTATATGATTCAATTCTTGACCTATGTGTTTACTTTAAAATCTAATCTCTTTGTATGATATAATTCTGTTGTACTTACTTTGTGACCCTTTCTCCGTCATTTATCCTCTGATCCTCAGTTTCCTCCTGTGGAAAACAGAGTTAGAGAAACTGATCTTAAGAAATTCCTAAGGTTCCTAACTACTAGTGCCCTCCAAATGACATGTATAGAATATACAAGTAAGTTCTTCCACAGTCATTCTCTCTGTTAATCCTCAAAACTGTTCTATGATGTAGATACTATTCCTTTTCCTCTTTTATGGCTGAGGAAATTGAGGCTCAAAGAGGTTAAGAAAGTTATTCAAGGTTACACAGACAATAGGTGGTAAAGGCAGGATTAAATCCTTGTGAGTTCTTATCCGGTGTGTCTCCAGGTACCCTTCTAACACTTGGGAGGAATGCCCCAGATCGATGGGCAGGAAGGCCCTCTTGAAGAGTTGGGGCTAATTAAAATAGAAGGATGTTTTATTTTTACATGTACCTCCTTTGCTTTATAAGTTTCTGTGCTCTTGGTCCTTTGTTCATATGCCTGTCTTTCCTAAGTACTAAGTTAAACTCCCGCTGCTGAGGTAGTCCACTCATGCCTGGGAGTCCTATCCTTGAGCTGAGAGGGGTTCCCCAGGTCCACACGGGAAGGGGAAGGGTGCTGGCCTAAAGCCTGTAGGCCTGTCTCCTTTCTAGTCCCACCTCTCTCACCTGCTAGCCAAGGATCCAGCTTGCCTGTTTGCAGCTTAGTTTTCTCTGTAATATGGGCATCATAACTGCTGCTCTGTGGGCTTCAGAGGGTAGGAGGATCAGATGAAGTAGGTGACAGGGAGTTACTTTTTTTTCTTTAAGTTTTGGCTGCACGCGGGCTTTCTCTAGTTGCGGCGAGCAAGGGCTACTCTTCGTTGTGGTGCGTGGGCCTCTCATTGAGGTGGCTTCTCTTGTTGCGGAGAACGGGCTCTAGGCACGCGGGCTTCAGTAGTTGCGGCGTATGGGCTCAGTAGTTCTGGCTCTCAGGCTCTAGAGCACAGGCTCAGTAGTTGTGGTGCAACGGCTTAGTTGCTCCGCGGCATGTGGGATCTTCCCGGACCAGGGATCGAACCTGTGTCCCCTGCATTGGCAGGCGTATTCTTAACCACTGCGCCACCAGGGAAGTCCAGGGAGGTAATTTGAGATGTGAAATGCTCTTGCAGTGTGTGTGTGTGTGTGTGTGTGTGTGTGTGTGTTGGGGAGGGGTCAAAGTTATCCAAGGAGTCCCCAGGATTGTAGCCCCAGCGTGGCCTGGCAGAGCAGTTTCTCCCCAGGCTGAGGTCAAAGCCAGGTCCTCTTCCCACTATCAACACCAGAGCCTGGGTCCTGTTTGTTGTTCTTGGCTCCTCTCCTAGCAACCAAAGCAGCGCTGAAGAAGGTATTGCCAAGCAATGGGGACCTTGCCTCTCAACTCTCTAGGAAGAGGGGTCAGAGCTCCAGACCCTGGCAGCAGCCTTATAGCACCCTGGGCAAGTGCAGGGAGCTCTACCAGCAAGTGTAAGTTCATGGCCTAAGGCTCAACCTCAGCCTTAGCTTGGTGAGGGGCCCTCCCGAGACCTTCAGCTCTTTACTGCTATCCTGAGTTTGACCCAGGAAAGATAGCCTCCACCCAAGATATATACCCCGTCCTTAGGGAGACCTGATGAGGGAGACCCAACCTCATTTTGGGGTGTATATTAGCTTTCTAGGGCGGCAGTAACAAATTATCACAAACTTGATGGCTTTAAACAGCAGAAATTTATTCTCTCACAGTTCTGGAGGCCAGAAGTTCAAAACTAAGGTGCCCACAAGGCTGGTTTGTTCTGGAGGCTCTGAGGAGAATCCATCCCATGCCTCTTTCCTAGCTTCTGGGCGCTGGCAGCAATCCTTGGCATTCCTTGGCTTGTAGACCCATCACTCCAATCTCTGCTCTGTCTTCACATGACCTTCTCCTTCTGTGTCTCTGTGTTGTCTCCTTTTCTGTCTTATAAGGATACTCATTCTTGGATTTAGGACCCACCCTAATCCAGGATGACCTCTTTTTGAGATCCTTACCTTAATTAACTCTTCAAGGATGCTGATTCAAAATCAGGTCATATTCTGAGGTTCTGGGTGGACATATCATTTGGGGGCCATGATTCAACCCACTACATGTGCCTCCAATTGGATGGAGGAAACCTAAGCCCACTCTTGGGGAGTCATTGACTCTGAGAGGAGAAATCTGTCCCTACTTAAAGAAGCCCCTCTTTTTTTTTTTTTGGCCACTGACCAGAAATCGAACCTGCACCATCAGCAGTGAAAGCACAGAGTCCTAACCACTGGACCGCCAGTGAACTCCCAAAGAAGCCCCTTTATGATGGAGAATTTGATTCCCAGCCTAGTCCCCAAGAGCCTTTAAATTGAGACAGGCACACAAATGTTGGTGGCAGGGAAGGGTCAGCATTGGCAGAATCCAGACCACTGTTCTCTATAGAACAATGGGAGGGTGTTGTGTCTATCGTGTGAGGATTTGGAAAGGGACCGAGGGGAAGTTTCCGCCTCCACGAGGCCAGTGAGGCAAGCCAGGCACATGACCTTAGTCTTTGCCCTCCCCCTTTTTCTTTCTCCAGCTCCCAGATGTTAATGTGCTGATATCAGTGTTAAATACTTTTTTGAAAATGAACCCCTATATGATCATCAACAAAGTAGGACTGTTCCCAAGGGTGGTCTTAATATGCTGGAGAAGCCATCAGGGTTAAGCTCCCATAAGGGTCTTTTTGCCAAACCAAGCTAGCTCCCTGAGCCCTGTTTCTTCCTTACTTGCCAGGACCTAGCCATTCAGCTGGGTTCTTTTCTTTCCCACTCTGGGGATTCTCTTCCTGAACTGGGAGCTGTAGAAGCCTTGCAGCTGGTACTACCTCATGCCTCCTTTCTTTTTCCTACAAACTGCAAGAGCCTCAGGCTGCTTCCTACCCATTCAATCTCTGGGGATCCTCACGCCTCTAGACTGGATGCTGAGTGGGGCACCAGCTCTCCTCACACCTCTTTGCCCCCCCCGTTAAGATCTCCCTAAAGACAATTGCATGGTACCTTTTCCTTTCAAAGCTTTTACAGTTGGTCACTATGTGGAAAGGGGCCTGAAATCTGAGGAAGGTTTGAAAATTTCAGAAACCTGGGAAACTTCTGCCAACCCTGGTCCATGGAATGAAAGGGCAGCCAGCCTCTCCTCTTAGATCTGGCCTGAAGACACCAACCAGGACAACCATTCATGTTCCCCTTTACCTCTGTATGGCTACATTTGAGCACCTCCCAGTTGGTTTTTCTCACCTCTGTATTTCCTCAGCCTCATGCAGGAATAGCCCCTTTATGGAATGATATTTTAGGAGAGTCACCAAAGAAGTCCCAGTAGGGCCAACTCCTAATCCCCCCTTTCCTAGAATTAGTTGCATGGATTTGGGGTTAAAGAAAGTTGGAACACCAGTAGGGGACCCACAGTCTCTCCATGGTATTCCAGAAAGAGTGGATAAGAGGGCACAGACATTGTGGCACATATGGGGTGGGTACCCCCCAGCTCCAGATCCTTCTTTTGTACTACCACTCCATTTCCACCACCCCACCCAGATGTGAATACCCAGGTGGAGGATACTGAGATATCAACAGAGTTTATAATACAGAAGAGTTGTTGAATTCAACCTTTTAAGAATTTCAGTGTATTGATGGACTCAGTGGGTTTGTCCACTGAGTGGTCAATACACATAAGCCAGTGGGTTTGTCCACTGAGTGGTCAATACACATAAGCTCAGAATCCATTACTTTGAGAGATGGATGTGAGAGGTGTGAGGAATGAAAAGAGATGACCAGAGCTTGACAGGATGGTGATGGGGAATTGAAGCTGGGCACAGAGGTGGGAGAGGCAGGGCAGACTTGACGGACTGACAACTGCTCCCTCTTTTTTTTTTTTTTTTTGCTGAGTTTTATGGTCTTATTAACACAAACAAAATGTGTGCATGAGCTGTCTATTCATTTTCTTCACTGCACAGCCTGGCATTGGGATTGATGACTCTGATGGCCAGCTGGGCTGCTCTTTCCACAATGGCTTTGTGGTTCTTGGAGGAGACGTTGTGAGCAATCTCATCATAGTAAGATTTGTTGCACATCAGCAGCACTTCAAGCTCCTTGACCTTGTGGACCAGGAACTTCCCAAAGCTGCTGGGCAGCATGTGCCTTGTTTTCTTGTTGCCCCCATAACCTATGTTGGGCATCAAGATCTGGCCCTTGAATCTCCTGTGCACTCTATTGTCAATGCCTCTGGGTTTCTGCCAGTTCTGCTTAATTTTGACATATCAGTCTGACCGGTGCCAGATGAACTTCTTGGTCCTCTTTCTGATAATCTTGGGCTTTGTGAGGGGTCTGAGGGTGGCCATGATGCCTAGTAGGAGATGGCTGCCACCTCCAAAGGCAGTGCCGAGGACAAGAGCTCCCTCTGTTTTCTTGATGGCTTCTCAGCCGTTCCCACATACATGACCCCTTGGAACTCTGCTTCCAAAAAACTATTCATAGGGGAAGAAATGGGTTAACCACAGATTCTCCTCCTGGCTTTCCCTCATGCCAAGCAAAGGAGCCCTCTTTGAGTTAAGGGTCTGACTGATGTAATTAAGGGGATGATGGACAAGGCTAACAAAATTGACACAGAATCAAGAGCCTACTCCCAGGTCCAGTTAAGCTTGTCATTAAAACAAAAAACACACCTCTTCAGGGTCTCAGTAGTGAGATCTGGGACCAGCTGGGAAGGTGCTGCTTTCTACAAGGAGAAACTATATCTTTTATTGGAGAAACTACAAAGGTTTAGGAAATCCAACCAGTGTTCCCCACTCTGTTTTTCTGACTCTTCTTCTCTGGTTTGATCCCTCTTGGCCATCCACTTCCAAACTTTCTACTCTGGAGCCATTCCATTCCTCTCTTTTGAAGCAGCCATTCCCTTATACCCCATAAAGCCCACCTTATGTTCTTTTCTTCCCCAACATTTACAGGGGAGGCCTACTCGCTGGGGAACTCACTAGGGCCTGACCAGTTGGTGGAGGGAGGAAGTGGGTCACTGATGTGTCCATCCTCCCTCTCCTAGGCTTCCCATGAATCACCTCTTGCCCATACTGACCCTCCACTATCCCCAAAGGGCTATGAGAACAATGAACCAATCTAGTCAGTGATGAGCAGTCACTTGGTTTCCCCTCTGGATAACTCTCCAGTGATATCCAGGTCAGTGTCCCCTCTGCCTTGGCCCAGGACACTGACCTGGCTATGCTTGGGTCCCCTCTGCCTCTATACCTCCAATCAGCCTTCCCTTTCCTTCCCCCACTGTAGCCTTCCCACGTCCAGCATCAGGGCTCTGTGGGAAGGGCTCTATGCTGGGGAAGGCTCTATGCTGGGGAGGCTCTGCCCCCCAGTTCTGAGGCTCTAGGCTTCTCCTAGAGCCTGTGTGGGGTGGCTTAGGGTGGGACAATGCCCATTTCTCCCTGGTACAAAACAAAAATAATAGAGACTTTGAGAAGACTGCATGTCACCTTGGAATCTGAGTGGCTGCCAAAGCCTGAGGACTTGACACCTATGAAAGACCTGGACAGTCTGCCCCTCCAGAACCTTTAGCTCAGCGAGGCCCAAATGAGGTAGACTGACCTCATTCTTGGTGCAGGCCACCCCCTCACTCCCCTTTCCTCAGCTCTTCACAGCTCCTTCCTTTTTCCTTCATTTCTCAGATAATGGAAAGCTCTGGGAGACCAAATCTAGACGAGCTGTCCCACTGGCTCTACGTTCTGGCTATAATTCTGGTGAGAGGCCCCAAGGGACCTCTCTGTCCTCCAACCTCCAGCAATCACACCTGAGAGCGTCCTCTGCTCTCCAGAGTGAGAGCATTTCCCTGCCTCCCCCAGGTCCCTCTTCCCGTTCCCATCTGTCTGTCTCCTCTCTCTTCTCCTGGTCCAACCTCATCCTTTTACTCATCTCTCTGCCTCTGTCTTTCCTCACCTTTGTTCTTGCTCCTGTGTAGCAACCTTTGGAGCCAGGCCCGGGCTCTCCCTCTGGGAACTAGAGGAGAAACCACTCCAAGGCTTCTACCTACAACTGGTGAGTGACCCTGGTCACTCAGCCCTGACCTCACAGCCTGATTCAGCCTCCCTCCCCACCTGAATTTTTGTTTACCGGCAGAAATGCGGACACATGCAGTAATAGTGTAAGCAGTTTACAGTTCACACAGTCCATTAGCCTTGAAATTGTGATTCTCAAAAAGTTTTATATTTAGGAAGATTCACCTTCATTTCACATTTTGTACATAAAGTGAGACTATTGATTTTGAATAAAGCCCAGCATCTTATTCCTATATTTCAAATTCATGTAAAATATGACCTCACTGTGCCTTCCCAGAAATCTCTGCTGTGCCCTCAACTTCCTCCTCAGTTGGCTCAAATTATCCAGATCAGTCTGGTAGCTAGGGCAGAGTTCCAACCCTGGAGAGGAAGCATCCTGGCAGCTCAGGTCCCTCTTTCTTCTGGGTGATACTGTCCTAGTACAAGACCAGGGTCACTTTGCCTCCCCTTGATTTGCTCCCTGAGTTCTACCCTGACCTCCTCCTCTCCTGCCCTCAGAGAACCTTAATTTACCACCTTCAAAGGCTTCTTCAGTCTTAGTCAAGAAATGGGCAAGTGTGTGCTTGTTTAAGGGTAATGGTGGAGCTGGCGGTGATGACAGTAACCACCAGGGGGCGCCTGTGCCTAAGAAGAGATTGAGTGGGGCCCTGGGGAGCCACTCTGAGGATTTTTCTTCCTTTCTTCCAGGCAGTAAGGGTGCCAGGCATTCCAGCCTGAGGGGGCTCCCTCTAGAGCTGGGGGTCTAGAGCTGCCCCCTCCCCACTCTCCAACTTCCTCTCTTTCCCTGACCACCAAGGGGAAGTGTGAACCAAGTTCTGGTACATTTGTACAGTGTGGAACACTTCCTTAGGACAAGTTCCCTTGATGGCTGGGTCAGGGTATGGGGGGAAAGCAGAGTGGTTTGGATACAGCCCACTCTGGCCACCAATTTCCTACAGGAGAAAGGGATGGGCTTTGATCTCTGGCCTTTGCGGGTTGGAGAAGACTTGGGTTGCTGTAGTCTTTTTTTTTTTTTTAATTATTTTTGCTTGTGTTGGGTCTTCGTTGCTGTACGCGGGCTTTCTCTAGTTGCGGGGAGTGGGGGCGACTTTTTTTTTTTTTTTTTTTTGCGGTACGCGGGCCTCTCACTGCTGTGGCCTCTCCTGCTGCTGCGGAGCACAGGCTCTGGACGCGCAGGCTCAGCGGCCACGGCTCACGGGCCCAGCCGCTCCGCGGCATGTGGGATCTTCCCGGACCGGGGCACAAACCCGTG
The DNA here is from genome assembly GCF_964341445.2 of Mesoplodon mirus. Classification (NCBI taxonomy): domain Eukaryota; kingdom Metazoa; phylum Chordata; class Mammalia; order Artiodactyla; family Ziphiidae; genus Mesoplodon; species Mesoplodon mirus. The sequence goes on along the minus strand of NC_138977.1, from coordinate 203,790,435 downwards.
TCCCCTGCATCGGCAGGTGGACTCTCAACCACTGCGCCACCAGGGAAGCCCGGGGCTACTTTTCTTTGAGGTGTGCGGGCTTCTCTTTGCAGTGGCTTCTCTCGTTGCGGAGCACAGGCTTTAGGCGCGCGGGCTCAGTAGTTATGGCTCGCGGGCTTAGTTGCTCCGCGGCATGTGGGCTCTTCCTGGACCAGGGCTCGAACCCGTGTCCCCTGCATTGGCAGGAGGATTCTTAGCTACTGCACCATCAGGGAAGTCCCGGGTTGCTGTAGTCTTGTGTTCCAGTCATTGGGTGGCATGGAAACTGTGGTCTGTGTCTAAACAGTGAATCTCCTGGTGAGGGAAGGGAATATGGGTGGCAGTAGGGAGATGAAAAAGGGAGGATTGGGCTCCATGGCCATATAGGCAGGTAGAGGAGCCTCAGGATTTGCTTCCTCTCCTTTGCCCAGACTGCATTCTGGTCTTGTGTTGCTTAGCTTCACTTTCAAGCTTTCTAGAGACTACTGCCAAGTGAACTTGAGAGTAGTATGCTCCAAAGATGAGGCATACCTGTGGAAATGAACCTACCCAAGGACCTCAGGCCTTCCTACCACCTCCTGCCCAGGGACTTTGGACCTGGAATCTTGTCCACTGCTCAAAACCTTCAGCCCCAGAACTTCCCCCTTTACCCAGGCACCCAAGATCAAGGAACTCAGAGCTCCTAGATCTCCCATATCCCCAGGTCCCAACATCCTGTCTAGGGACCCTCTCTACTTTCTGATCCTAGAATACTCCCTGCCAACCAAAGACCTCAGACTTGGAATCTCCACTCACCTATTTGGAGCCCTCTGACTCAGGAAGACCACACTGGGCCAGCTCTCTGGTGGTCCTCTCACACATTCCACCAGAACCCAGTCACACAATGATATCTATATCCCCGAGCTGTTCTCCAAAGTCCTGAGACATGGTTGGGGGTCACTTCACCCTCCTCACTGGAGCTGGAGCATGAGCAAGGACAAGAGCAATCAAGTACCAAGTCTGTAACAGCAGGTCAAAGTTCCCATCTAAGCTCACCTGCTCTCCTCAGAGCTGCCAGGCTGGGTGGCTCCCCTACTTGTGGGTGGCTCTGAGGAAATTCCTTGAGCCAAACAATTCCAAGGAAAAACCTGGCCCCCTTCTTTTGCCCATGCCCCCAGAGACCCACTGAGTACAATTCTTTTCCCTCCAAGCACAGAAAGAGGCCCAAGCCAATCTCAGGCTGAGAAGAAACAACAATGAGGAACTTCCCTAGCTGTCCAGTGATTGGGACTCTGCGCTTCCAATGCAGGGGGCGTGGGTTTGATCCCTGGTCAGGGAACTAAGATCCCACAAGCCACGTGGAGTGGCCAAAAAAGAAAACCCAAAAAACAACAACCATGATTCAGCAGGATCATGAACAGGAAACAGATTCCTGCTTTTGTCCATCCCCAGCTCCCCACAGAGGGGCCATAATGGGCCCAGCCTCCAGACTAAAGAGGAGGATGAACCCCACCCAAACCAGGGCTGAGGTAGAGGCCAAGGGATGACCTGTCCCTAGTTCTGGGCCTCTGGGAGGAGCAGAAGCTTAAGGGTCAGTAGCTTGACTCTTGATGTTGGTAGACAACCTGGCTTAAGGGCCAGGACAACAGCCATCCAAATTCTGGATGAGGTCAAGTTACCATCCTTAGACTTTCATGAGGCTGAGGAGCGATCCTAGGACTTGGCTATACACACAAGCTACCTCAGGACCTTCATAAGGCTGAGGAGTAACACAAGCCCTGTATAAGCCTGAGGTGCTGCCCCCTTCCTCGAGACTGAGGAACTGTCCCTAGTCCCATATGAGCCTAAACGGCCACCTTAAGTCCAGGATGAGGCTGAGCAGAACCCAAGCTGCAGGTCCTAGCTGAGGGCAAAGCTAAGTGGTAGTCCTTACCTTGGGCCCAAGCCTTGGACAAGGGATACCTGGGGCCCCAAGGTGATGCTGAGTAGCAGCATCAAGAGTCCTACCCTAAGCCCAGAACCAGCCTGAGGGGTCACTTGGGTAGAAGCGGGCAGAGGGCCTAGGCCTCTTCAAAGGTGGTCCTGCTGACTAAATTCAGATGAACAGAAATATGTTCTGGAGACGCTCTTTTTTCTTAGTTTTGGGAGTCAGCCTCCAAGCAGCCCTCCTCCAGTGACTCTTGTTACTAAGCCAGAGGGCTCTGCAGGTAGCTCTCCTGTCTGTGGTAAATCTTCCCCTTAACAAGTGGCTGCTCCAGAAATCCTGGGGGAGACAAGCATGGGCTCAGGGCCAGCACAGGGAACAGAAGAGTCTTGGGGAAAGGAAGTGTGTACCTCTGCAGATCCCCCTCCTCACAACAGGCTAGAGAAGCTAGCATTGAGCCAGGAATGAGAAGTGCTTGAAGCCCAAGCCGGTAGCAGCTATTGGGCTGTACAGTGAAGTGGTTCAAATCTTAGAGCTACTACTTTCTAGCTGACTGACCTTGGTCGAGTAATCTTTCTAAATCTCTGTTTCCTCACCCGTAAAATGGAGATAATATTAGTACTTTCCAGATGGGGTTATTAGAAACATTAAAAGAGGGACTATTTAAAGACTAACAGAGTGACTGGCATACTTCAAATGCTCATAAATGTTAATTATTTTCATTATTGGAAGTGGTCACTTTAGCCAACAGATTCAGATTTAACCACTCCCTCTATAACCAACTCTATGAGGCCCTCAGCTATTGAAAAACACATCAACCGTGTATGCATTTCTGGAGTGTTTTCCAACACCAACCATCAATTCTCTGTGGACATCAATAGGGTGTGCTACAAGTCAACTCAATTCTCATACTAACTACCTGGAGTTAGCACAGATCCCACAGGTTAAGGGCTCAATCCCACAAGACTGCCCTCACTTCAAATGCCAGTCACAAGTCACTGGTACTTCTGATCAGCTGGCTATAAATTGGGAGTTCCCATGCTATAAATTGGTTTGATAATTTGCTAGAATGGCTAACAGAACCCAGGGAAATACTTATGTTTACCAGTTTATTAAAGGATACAACAGTGAGATGGAAGAGATGCACAGGGCAAGGCATGGTGTGAGGGGTGTGCATGGGGCTTCCATGCCCTCTCTGGGTGCATCAGCACCTTAATGTGTTCACCAAGCCAGAAGCTCATCAAATTTCCCTGTTCAGGAGTTTTTGTAGAGCTCAGTCTCTAGCCCCACTCCCCTCCCAGGAGGTTGAGGATGGAGCTGAAAGTTCCAACCCTTTCATCACTCGGGTCTTTCTGGTGACCAGCCCCATCCTGATGCTAGGGGTCCCCACTTTAAGTTACCTCATTAGTGTGAATGCAGGTTTGGTCTAAAGGGGCTTGTTATAACAAAGACATTTCTTTTTTTTTTTGAATTTTATTTTATTTTATTTTTACACAGCAAGCTCACTGACTGTTAAATTTTATTTATTTTTCCAACACAAAGCATAGGGAGCTGGAATAAGTCCCACCACCTCAAAGAGTTTCCCTATTTAATTTATTTTAATATTTCTTGTAGGCAACTTTTTTCTGTTGAAAACTTTGACCTTTGGGAAGTAACAATTCAAAACTTAAAAAATATTTGGATATAATATTAACTAAATCTCCAGTTCAAATCTGAAATTTTCTGGTAATTTTTTTTAGCTTTTTCTCTCCCCCTGCATCTGTGTTCATTTTTATGATAATGGACACTTTAATTTATCTAATAAATATGTTCCCAAAATAGGAATCAGATCATATTTAAAATGTAGTGAGGATTTGCTGTTTAAATGGCTTCTACTGTAAATTTATTTGCAGTGTAAGTTATTTGACCTTAATTTATCTTTGATGTATGCTTGGATTTTAATCTATTAGGTTTGTCTAAATCAAGGCACATCAATTAACCATTGGATCTATTCCTGTTTATTACTCTCATAAAATCTAAAGCTATCACTTTGAAATTTAAAATCCAGAATCTCCTGTGGTTAGCACCATTACTACTAATAGCAATGTAGAGTTTTTCTTTTTTTTTTATAATTTTATTTTATACAGCAGGTTATTAGTTATCCATTTTATATGTATTAGTGTCTATGTGTCAATCCCAATCTCCCAATTCATCCCCCCCACCCCTACCACCCCGCCAGATTCCCCCTCTTGGTGTCCATACGTTATAACAAAGTTATTTCTATCACTCAGGAAATTCCAAGTGTTTTAGGAGCTTTATGCCAAGAGAGAAACCTGAGGATAAAGACCAAACATATTTATTATACATACATATATATATATATATATATATATATATATATATATATATATAAATTGCTCCAGAAGAGAGAAGAGTATTGTGAGTATTGCACACACAGGTCCCACTCTGGCCCCCTCCAACTCCTAGGCACCTTTCCCTGATCACTGTGTCCTAGAAAAAATTTTCAGCCTGTGTCAGTCACACAGAGGCCCTGTCCAGATGGTGCCCATGCCTCCAGGCCTGGGTGGTCTGATGCCTGGAGGGCTGTCATAGGTCCCCGAGGTGGGGTAGGGGGTGGAGTGCCTGGGTCCCATAGAATGTCCTCATATCGGCTTAGAACTGGGCCAGAGGGTCGTCCTTGAGTCCCAGTCTGCTCCAGCAGGGCTCTGAGCAAGCCCACAGTGAGAGGGGGCTCTGCCCCAGGCTCAGGGAATGGGGCGGGGGGCTCCAACTCATCTGGGAGGTGTGTCCGCAGCAGAAGCAGGAGCTCAGCTGGAGCTAGGTCTGGTGGGCACAGGCGGCAAAGGAGGGGGAGGTGAGCATCAAGCCGGCGGTGCCGGGCAAATTCAGCCAACAGCAGTTTGAAGATCTCACTTCGAAGCAGGGGGCTGGAGGGGCTGAGGGCCAAGCCAGCCTCTAGAGCCCGCTCCCACTCTTCCTTTTGCACCAGCTGCCCCACAGCTTGGAGCACAGCTTTGGGCCTCCCACTGCCCAAGAGCAGGTCTAGCTCCAGTGCTTCAGGCCTAGTCCCCTCCTCACCTAGTACTTCCAGGGCTCGGCGATAGAGGGGCAGCCCTGGGCCCCCTGACCCCCAGCCAGGCCCGCCCTGCTGCTGTGCCAGCTCCACAAAGGGTGGCAGCCATCGTGGCTCCAGCCGGTAGAGGCATCGGCACAGGAGTTCAAAGAGGGGCAGTATCCCACTGGGTGGTTCCTTTCCACCTGTTGTAACGCCCAGTACCTTCTTCCACACGTCAGGGGGAGCTTGGGACCTCAGCCTACCATTCCCATCTGGCTGGAGCTGCAGGGCCCTGAGGATGGCACCCCAGGCCGCTGTAGGGAGGGCTTGGAAAACGGTGTTGAGCTGGGCCAGCTGGTCTCCCATCAACTCAGTCCTCAGCAGCCGTGCCACTTCGTGCTCTGCCAGCTCAGTCCAGCCAGCCTCCTCGTCATCCCCAGCCACCAGCTGGGCTTTAAGCTGCTCTAAGCCCCGGTAATCCCGAAGCTCGGCCCTCAGTGTGGTCAATAGTGTTGATGGGGACACGTGGCCCTGGAGGATGGAAGCCAGGGCCTGAGGTGCCCGGAATGTGCTGTTGTGTCTCAGTTCCTCTGGGGTGAGCCGGGCACCCCGCAGGCTCCGCCGCTGGTAGTACTCGCAGGCCTCCTCAAACACCAGATCTTCAGCTGAAGGCAGCGCAAGGCCTTGTGGGGCTTCCCAGCCTACTCGAAACAGACCCACGGCTGAAAGCAAACGAAGACCCCCTCGGGTCTCCAGCTCTTCCTCATTTTCCATGCCAGGGGCGGGGGGTTCCAGCAGATGTACTCGGTCTGTACTTAGGACCTTCCTTTCTAGCAGCTGCCCACTGCCCATGTCCAGCAGTTCCAATGTGGAGCCCAGCACACAGGCCAGAGTGCCATGAAATGTGCCCAGTGCTGCAGACCCTGCCAGGCTGGCAGGTGCCTCCTGAAGGGTGCCCACAGCCCGGGTACCACCGTGGGGCTGCACCAGGCTCACAGTGCCCCTGAAGTCAAGCCACAGCAGGCCCTGGGGAGTTGGGGCCCAGGTGTGTACAGTTAATGGCTGCCTGGGGGACAGCAGCCCAGGAAGGCCTCGGAGCAGGGTCCTGAAGTCCCATGGGTCCCCTCCTCCAGGATTCAGGCTTTTACTGTGGGAGAGGCCAAGACATGGGGCAGCCACCACCACCTTGCCCTTGCTTGGGCTCCAGATGAGCAGAATGTGGCCCACGCCAGGCCAGGTGGTGGCAGTGGGCACCAGAAAGAGGTCCTTGCGGGAGGTCAGCAGCCCGAAAGGGGGGCAATTGTGCAGCAGGATGTGTGTACGGCCCAGGTTGGTGCCGGCCTCCCCGCTGGGCTCCAGGGTTCGGACGCACACACAGTGGCTGAAAGCCACTGCGGGAGGCCCTTCGCGGTCCTCAGCGCCAGCCTGACGCTCCTCGCACCACACCAGGCGGCCTCGGGGCGCCGCCACGGCCACCACACGGGCTCCACCGCCAGGACACAGCTCGGTGCTCTGCAGCAGCCGCCAGCCGGGCTCCACCCCCGTGCCCCACACCTCGGCTAGGCCACTCTCCCACACTAGGACTAGCGCCGGTCGCGCCGGCCACGGTAGGAAGAAGGCGTCTAGCGGTGAGGGCTGGCCAGCCGGCCAGGCACGTTCCAGTTCCGCGCCGGGTCCACGCACCGCGACCAGCAGTTGCGGGTCCGGTGCCCCCGGAGGTCGCAGCAGCAGCAGGTGGCGGCCGTCCGGGCTGCAGCGAACTCGGACGGCTGGGTCCCCGGCCAACAACTCCCGGAGCCGGGCCGCGCCGCTGAAGTTGTTCAGGTCCGAGAGCAGGCGCAGAGTTCCCGCACGCTTCATGGTGCCGCCCGCGTCGGTGCACGCCCAGGCCCGCCGCCCCGTGGGGCGAGGCCCGGGTCTCGGTGCCGGGTTCCCAAGGGAGGTCAAGACTGGGGTTGAGACTTCCGCTCTTCGTTGATGAGGTGAGCCAAAGCCGGGCTGAGTCGGCCCCGCCCCGCCCCTCACGGCTAGCTCGCGACTGGAGCCGGTATATGCCCTGCCGGCACAACACCGCCCACCAGGGGCGGGGCCGCAGGAGCCTCGCGGGGGTGGAGCCGCGGAGCACACAATCGTCTCAGCGCTCCGACCTCGCGAGTCCTGGGGAAGCTCTCAGAGACGGGACGTAGGCCCGCTGCTTCAGGCCCCAGGAAACCGCGGAGTGGCACAGAGTATGAATAAGGTATCTGGCTTCCAGCCCGCCCAGCATCCAACTACCAAGGCTTCCCTTCCCTCCACACCTCGCTCTCTCATCACAGTTTATTCATGAAATTTTTATTGAGCACCTACTAAGTGCCAGGCTCTGAGTAGACAACCCTGAACAAAAGAGAAAACCTCAACTTCATGGAGATGACAAACTAGTGGAAAAAATAATAATAGCTAGTACTTCCATAGCCCTTACTGTGTGACTCCCCCACCCCACCCCGCCTTTTAAAGATAAGGAAAATGAAGTACAGAGAGATAAAGTAAATTGACCAAGATCACACAGCTATTAAGCAGTAGAGATACAGGTGGGATTTCAACCACAAGCAATCTGGGTCCAGGGTCAATGCATCAAACCACTGTATCAACAGTTCACCCAAACTAACATTTTGCTAGAAAACAAAATTAACACATACTTTAATGGCACTGAGTCTGTGTGTAATCTCTTTAGCACCTACAAATTGATATGCAGGAGTCCTTTCCACCCCAGATTGCCTTCTCAGGTGCTGTGGTATTCCTCTCTTCTCCTCCTCCAGTCCCTCCTTCATTAGCTTGCCCCTCCCCCCCTTTCCACGCAACTTCCCTGAGAACGGCATCCATTTCTGTTTCATCATACTCATTCTGTCCTCTTGCTCTCAGCATGGAAATACTCCCCAGTCTGTCCTGTCTTGGAAGTGACTCTTTCGTTCTCATCTCCCCCAACCTTTACTCCTATCACTCTCTCTCCCTCTCATTTCACAGTCAAGTTTCTGGCAAAGATCTAGCATTTGTTGCCTCTACTTTCTCTCCTTCCATTCATTTCTCAAACCAATACTTACCCGCAGTAGATTTTCCTGAGGTCTTCAAGGCATTTTAATTTCCTTTTCTCTTTTGAGACATTTGACAACTTCCTTATTGAAAGTCTCTCCTGTAGTTTCCACAGCATCTTTCTCCTCTAATTCTCCTCTTTTTTAGATAGCGCTGTCTTCAGAACTTTTATTGCCATTGGTTCCTCTTTCTCCACCATCCTTTAAATGCTGGTTTTAAATGCCATATTGGGCCCTTTTATCTTTTTTTTTTTTTTTGCGGTACGCGGGCCTCTCACTGTTGTGGCCTCTCCCGCTGCGGAGCGCAGGCTCAGCAGCCATGGCTCACGGGCCCAGCCGCTCCGCAGCATGTGGGATCTCCCCGGACCGGGGCACGAACCTGTGTCCCCTGCATCGGCAGGCGGACTCTCAACCACTGCGCCACCAGGGAAGCCCCCTTTTATCTTTTTTCCTCCCCATATTATTAATATTTTTTTAGCCCTCTTCCTAGGCCATTTCTTCCCTTCTCATGGCTTGAACCATTACCACTAGGACAATGGCTCCAAAATATTTATCTACACCCCAGAGATCTCTGCTGAGTTCCAATGAAGGTATCCAAATGTCTACTAAATATTTCTGCCTGGATGTCTCATAGACATTTCAGTCTCAACATGTTCTAAACATCATCTTCCTCCCCAAATTTGCTCTTCCTCCAGCTGTTCCTAGTTGCCATGGGATTTCTTTCATTGTTATAGCCTCACTTAAAAACACTACATTTAGAAAATTGAAGTATTGTTGAGTTATAGTATTGTGTAACACTACATATTTTTGGAGTATTTTTAGCCATATTTCTTTCTTTTTTTAAAGTTTATTTATTTATTTTTGGCTGCATTGGGTCTTCATTGCTGCGCACGGGCCTTCTCTAGTTGCGGTGAGCAGGGGCTACTCTTCATTGTGGTGCACGGGCTTCTCATTGTGGTGACTTCTCTTGTTGTGGAGCACGGGCTCTAGGCGCACGGGCTTCAGTAGTTGTGGCTCGCGGGCTCTAGAGCGCAGGCTTAGTAGTTGTGGTGCACGGGCTTAGTTGCTCCATGGCATGTGGGATCTTCCCAGACCAGGGCTCGAACCCACGTCCCCTGAATTGGCAGGTGGATTCTTAACCACTGCGCCACCAGGGAAGTCCCTTTAGCCATATTTCTGATGGATACACACGTGCATATTTCTGTTGGTTACAAAAGCATGCATATATGTATACGCCACTGTATTTTTAATTTTTTCTTCCCGTTTTATTGAGACATGATTGATGTACAGCATTGTATAAGTTTAAGGTGTACAGCACAATGATTTGACTTACATATTACAATTAATTTAGTGAATATCCATCATCTCATACTGATACAAAATTAAAGAAATAGAAAAAAAAATTGTTTCCTTCTGATGAGAACCCTTAGGATTTACAGCAGTGTTAATTATACTTAACGTGTTGTACATTATGTTGTATCCTCACTTTTAGAGTAGAGCCTGGCACAAAGAAAGACTTCAATAGATGTTTGGTGAAAGAATGAGTAAGCTTGAGTAGGCACATGTTTGTGTGTGTGATATCACTTAGGAACCTTTTGTTTAAGAGTTATAGAATAGTTACAGAAATACAGAAAAAATGAAATATACTAGAAGAACATTGGTGTGGGGTGGGTCACAGAGTCTGTAGGAGACAGGAAGAACAGGCTTGGAAAATGTGCAGGAACCCAAACTCTCTGAAGACCAGGAAATAGGAAGCACAACTGTTTTTCTGAAGGAACCATACAGCCAGGACACCACAGCCCCTGGTGCTGCATGAGTTGGTCACTGCATTTGTGGACGGCACCTGTTATGAATGAGTTCTGACCATCTTTTCATCTCTGCATCTCTTGATCAAGAGCTGAAGCCCTTGGAGGTTGCACCTAGTGGCCAAGCCCAGGTCACATGAGCTCACTTATCTTGGTTGCCCAGGGCCTGGTTTTCCATCAAGACTCTACCCAAAGGAAAAGGCCCCCAGAAAAGGAGGGGAAGGGTTCAGTGCTGGATAACCAAACCAATATAACATAGGCCTTTTATTATCTCTATTTTCCAGATAGGAAACTAAGGCTTAGAGAGCTCATGTAATTGTCTAAAGTCATACAGCTGGTAGGTAGCCAGCCTGGGATTCATTTCCACAGTATCACAGAGGTCACGCTCTTACCTACTCAGTCTGTGGACTTATAAACTTACCCTCTGCTGAATCTGTATTTAATTCACTTCCCACCAGTGTATTGTGTTTCTTCACCTTCACACTTTCACCTTTCCTTTTCTTCTCTAAGACTTGACTTCATCTTCATCTTCTCCCAAAAAGCCTCTGAAGATTGACAGGGAATTTTCCATTCTCTGAATTTTCAGGGCATTTACAGCTTGAGCTTTTCTAAGCTTACCTTCGATAATTCACTGTTTGATATTTAAAACATTTAATTGTATATCTATTTTTCTATCTATCATCTGTCTATCACTTTGTTACAATATAATCTCAGAATTGTAATTGTTTTTCTTTTTACTACTCCCAGAATTGGGTATTCAGTAGGTGCTCAACAAAGATGTGCTAAAAGGAAGTCAGGTATGGAAAGGGTTCTTTCAGCTGTACAGGAGGCTTCTAACTCATGTTCAGGAACAATAGTTCTTAGGGTTCACCTCAAGATGCCTATTACCACTTCTCACTCTTTTTTATATCCTATTAGGGTACAACTTTTTACCACTAATCATGTTTTATGCCACTGTGTAAACAGACAAGAAAAATTAAAAGTTACCTGGGCTTTTGGGCTATTAAGACCTCTTTCCTGATAGATCTGGGTTTAAACTCTTCTTCACCTCTTACTAACTCTAGAGCATTAAGCAAGCTGTTTAATCACTCAAAACCTTTTTTTTTTTTGTTATCTGTGAGGTACCAACTTTATAAAGTCATTATAAGGAGACACATACACACACGCACACACTGCCCGGCATGTGTTTTTTCTTGGGTTTTTCCAGATTCTTTTTTTTTTTAATTTTATTTTCGGCATGTCTTTTTTTAATCTTCCATTTTGCGTGTGAGAAAACTGAGACTCAGAGAGGTAACTTGCCAAGTTGACACAGCTTTACACGGTGCTTTGTACATAGCAGGCACACAATACATATATGTTGATTGAATGAGTTTGTTTCCAATCTTTCACTTACAGAGTTGCAATAAAGAGCTTGGAACATATATCTTTCCAAACTTTGCCAGTGTTTCTAGAGGATATATTTACTCCTGGAAGTGGAATTGCCGATTTCAGGGTCTGCCATATTTAAAGAAACTGCTAATTCAACTTGCATCCAGTAGACTCTTGATACAAGTTTCTTTTGCTAATTTCTTTCTCGTGGTGCATTTCGGGAATCGTAGTCTTTGTGATGGTTGCTGGGAATCGTGGTCCGAGCCAGCCTCAGGCAGTCGGAGCGGGCGAACGTATCACGCGGCAGGCTTTAGGATCCTGCGGGGCACGGCGGGCCGGGGGAAGGGTCTGGGGAGGTTGGGAGCGCGTCCGTGAGCCCGGAGCAGCTGCGGCGTCGGTGGCGTCGGGAGCGAGCCGGTCCGGGAGCGGCGCGGGTGGTGGAGGAGGAGGCAGGGTAAGCGGCGCTCGGTAAGCGGCGCCGGCCCGGGCCGGTCTCCGAACCTGGCCAGCCTCTGCGGGTACTGCCATACTAGGCCTTGGCCCTGAGGCGGCCCTGGAGGCGGGGCCTGCGCTCGCTAGGGCACGACAGGGGTTATGGGGGGAGAGGGAGGGAGGGCAGCTGCTGAGGAGCGCAGAGGCTGCGTGCGGCGGAGCGGAGCGAGAAGCGGCTCGCTACTCCATCTGCCGTTCCCCTCACCCTCCAGTGCCGGTCACACGCCTCTCGCTCCGGGTCCCTGCTGGGCCCTCCTGGCAGCCGAGGCGCTGACCTTTGACCCATCACGAGGCTGACTCCGACCACTCAGGCTACCTTAAAGGCTTTCCTCCCAGGTGTTTCCCACCCGAGTGGCCTTCTGCCCAGCCTGTTTGTGGGGTGAGGGCGTGGGGCAAGACCTCGGAGAAGGGCTAGAGGAAGCCCTGTCTGCCCGAAGTCATCAGGCGTCCCGGAAGGTCCCCGTCTCCTCTTTACAGTCTCTGATCCCCGGGCTTCAGCCCACCCTTTACACACAATCATTGAAGCTACCGTGTTTTCTCTGGTTACTCGGTGTGGACCTGGGAAACGAACCTGTTTCCAGGCAAGTGTAGGGAAGAAACAGGAGATAAAAACTGGTTCCCTCGGGAAGAAGTATCAGAAACTGAGAAGTGTTGCCTTTCGACATGGGGAAGTAGAAACTTGGGCAGGCCCGAATAAATGTGAATCATCCGACCCTCCCCAATTCTTCCTCTCCAGAAAAAGCTTTGAGTTCAATGAGAGCTGTTTCTTTGCTATTCTATACTCTCTTTGACTTTGTAAACCAGGGCAAATAGGGTTTGTGTCCCTGCTCTTAATTTAGCACAAGTTAATTGGAATTATTTTGGGTGTACCTTCAGTTGGTCTTGTGTGCACAGTAGTTCCTATGTGAGGGCTTTTCCAGGTATCAGATCAATCAGTCTAGAGAAAGGTGGATCCTTCTAGTTAGGATTGTGAAGGGGGAACTCTCATTCCTTCCTTAATGAATAGGGGAGCCTTTAAGGTATTTTCATTGGATGTTTAGGCATTATAATTCATACACTTGTTCGACATTTGAATAATAATAATAAAACCTCTTGAAAACTCAAAACAGTGTTATGAAAGTTGGACTTTTACATAGAGCCAAGTTCAAGAATCCATAAAATTTTGGGAAAATAACCAAATAACCAATTGATCCAGGATATATGAGGGCACACGGTATATTAAACACACATTTATTGAGCACTTACTAAGTTTTCTTTTTAATGCATTTTTGGCTGCGCCGGGTCTTAGTTGCGGCATGTGGGATCTTCGTTGCGGCATGTGGCATCTTTCATTTTTATTTTTAATTAATTAATTAATTTATGGCTGCATTGGGTCTTCATTGCTGCGCGCAGCCTTTTCTCTAGTTGCGGCAAGCGGGGGCTACTCTTTGTTGCAGCACGCAGGCTTCTCATTACGGTTGGCTTCTCTTGTTGTGGAGCACAGGCTCTGGGCACACGGGCTTCAGTAGTTGTGGCACATGGGTTCAGTAGTTGTGGCACACGGGTTCAGTAGTTGTGGCTCATGGGCTCTAGAGCGCAGCTTCAGTAGTTGTGGTGCATGGGCTTAGTTGCTCCACGGCATGTGGGATCTTCCTGGACCAGGGCTTGAACCGTTGTCCCCTGCATTGGCAGGCGGATTCTCAACCCATGTGGCATCTTTTAGTTGCAACATGCGGGCTTCTTAGTTGTGGCATGCGGACTCTTAGTTGCGGCACGCATGCAGGGTCTAGTTCCCCAACCAGGGATCGAACCCGGGCCCCCTGCATTGGGAGCACAGAGTCTTACCCACTGGACCACCGGGGAAGTCCCTATTGAGCACTTATTATGTAACTGGCACTGGGGTTAGAAATATGAATATTTTTCTTCAAGAATATCAGAGAGAGATATTCACATGAAAATTGTAGTGCTGTGTGTTACATATCCATTAAAAGGAATTTATATGGTGTGAAGGAATATTACCATTGCCTGGAAAGTCAGGGAAATGTTTGTAGGGAGGAGATACTTGAGTTGGGTGTTGGAAGATGGGTAGGAGCTTGCACAAGTAAAGAAAGGCATTCCAGATGGAGACAACAGCATGAGCAAAGGCATGGTGAAAGTGTGAGGAAAAAAAAACCCATGACGTTTAAGTGTCAGAAATTTGTCCAAAACAGGGTGTGTGGTGGGGAAATTGCCAGGAGGTGAGACTGGAAAGAGAGTAGGGAGCTATTGGAGCGTTTTAATGCTAGGGAGTGACAAGTGCAGATTAAGGTAAGGAGAAATGAGGTAGTGAGACTAATTAGAGTTGTTGCAGCTGACTGAGAGTCTGAATAAAATGTGGCCGTGGGAATGAAGAGGAGGGGAATGGATTTTAGAAGTATTTCTAAGATAGCTGCAATAGGATTTAGTGACTGTTTGGGGAGAGACAGTGGGCTAAGTTTTCTAATTTGAGAAATTGGGTAAATGGGAATTTCATTGACCAGGGTATGGATTAGTAAAAGTAGAGCAGACTTTTTTAAGGTTTGGGTGGCTATAAAAAGAGGTATAGGGGAGATAGTCTGGTATGCTGAAATCAAGTTGTTGTGGGATATGCACATGGAGATGTTACTAGGCAGCTGGAAGTAAGGAGGCCTGGTGAGCTTGATATCTTGGCAATAGCTTGGAGTAAGTGAGGACATATTTGAAAAAAATCCTGGGAAAATAATGTTTATTTTATTTCTTTATAAGGAAATATTAGAATATGCCCTTCTTCCACTTAATAGTGAGCTTCTCAAGGCAGGGACCATATACCTCAATAATTTTGCATCCCTTTTCCCGTTATACAATGCCTGTGTTATTATAAGCTCTCAATAAATGTTAGTTAAGCTAGCAGGAAATCAGTTTACTTGGCCAGGTTGAAGTTACCTTTTGGGCTTTCTTTAAGAAGATTATGGGAGTCTGTCTTATAATTTTCATTTTATACTTAGGTGGTATTCATGAGGCTTGTATGGGTCAACAGGAAAGGAAATGAAGAAGATATGAGTGATGTGTTGCTGCTTGAGGAAGTTCAGGGCTTGAGCAGGAGATAGACAGTATTAATTTATAAGAGGCTCCTGCTCATTGAGAAGAGGATCTTACAATGAATTCTCATTCTGGGAGATGTCAGAAAAATGTGATTTTCAATTAGAGTTTCCTGAAATCCTGTCAATTTGAAGTTGGTTCCTTCTTCTGAAGGTGCAAGTGCATTCCTTCTTGTATAAAATCATTTGAAAGGGAACCTGAGATGGTCATGTTTATTTAAACCTCTTCATCTATATTATTAGTTTGTGAAAGTTGGCAGACTCAGTAGATTCTGATGGGACCAGACTGAATTCTCTTTTGTGAAGCTAGTTCACTTCTAGTAGGTACAGACTATGGCTGATATCCAGAGTAGAGATTGCAGAAGTCCTGGTTTTGCCACTTGCTGTTTAGTCTTGGGAAAGTCCCTGAGTTAATTCCACTTTCAAGTGTAGCCTAAATACTCTGAGGTGAGCGCTGTTCAGAGCACACACAAGATATAGATGCTGCCCCATAGTGGCACATGTGCTTATTACTGAATCAGGCTGGTTCTATCCTAGCATCTAGAAAATAAGGGATGATGCTTGTCAGATGATGTCCTGAGTTGACTGACTTTTCTTGGATCAAGTGGGAATGTTGATATTATGGATATCAGTTTGGAGTTTCTATAGAATTTTAACTGAATCTGGATTTTGAATGTTCTACTAGTTAGCACCTGCTTTTTTTGCACTAACAAGATATTCTCATAGGGAGAAGGGCTACCAGACAGAAAGATTTAGTGGCTGTACCACTTAAAATCCGTTACTTTGGGCAAAGTAACATCCTCATTGTAAAATTATGGTATTAGTACCTACTTCATTTGTTTATTGTAAGGATTAAGTACAGCATATTTAAATCACTTAGAATAGTGCCAAGTACATAGTGACTACTCAGTAGTGTTATTTATTATTATATACCACCTTGAGTGGGAGGCTGTGCTCTGAAAGATTTGGAGGAATGAGTGGTGAATTCCATCCCCAGTAATTAAAAAAAACAGAAATGATAGAACAAAAGGGTGGACAGTTATGGAGCCTGTGGAAGGAAAACCACATTCACAGAAAGATAGCCAAAATGAAAAGGCAGAGGACTTTGTACCAGATGAAGGAACAAGATAAAACCCCAGAAAAACAACTAAATGAAGTGGAGATAGGCAAGCTTCCTGAAAAAGAATTCAGAATAATGATAGTGAAGATGATCCAGGACCTCTGAAAAAGAATGGAGGCAGAGATGGAGAAGATGCAAGAAATGTTTAACAAAGACCTAGAAGAATTAAAGAGGAAACACCTAGAAGAATTACAGAACAAACAAACAGAGGTGAACAATACAATAACTGAAATGAAAAATACACTAGAAGGAATCAATAGCAGAATAACTGAGGCAGAAGAACGGATAAGTGACCTGGAAGACAGAATGGTGGAATTCACTGCCGTGGAACAGAATAAAGGAAAAAGAATGAAAAGAAATGAAGATGGCCTAAGAGACCTCTGGGACAATATTAAACACAACAGCATTCACATTATAGGGGTCCCAGAAGGAGAAGAGAGAGAGAAATAACTGGAGAAAATATTTGAAGAGATTATAGTCGAAAACTTCCCTAACATGGTAAAGGAAATAGCCATCCAAGTTCAGGAAGTGCAGGGTAGACCCAAGGAGAAACACACCGAGACACATAGTAATCAAACTGACAAAAATTAAAGACAAAGAAAAATTATTGAAAGCAACAAGGGAAAAACAACAGGTAACATACAAGGGAACTCCCATAAGGTTAACAGCTGATTTCTCAGCAGAAACTCTACAAGCCAGAAGGGAGTGGCATGATATATTTAAAGTTATGAAAGGGAAGAACTTACAACCAAGATTACCCAGCAAGGATCTCATTCAGATTTGATGGAGAAATCAAAAGCTTTACAGACAAGCAAAAGCTAAGAATTCAGCACCACCAAACCAGCTCTACAACAAATGCTAAAGGAACTTCTCTAAGTGGGAAACACAAGAGAAGAAAAGGACCTACAAAAACAAACCCATAACAATTAAGAAAATGGTCATAGGAACATACATATTGATAATTACCTTAAATGTGAATGGATTAAATGCTCCAACCAAAAGACTGAGGCTTGCTGAATGGATACAAAAACAAGACCCATATATATGCTGTCTACAAGAGACCCACTTCAGGCCTAGGGACACACACAGACTGAAAGTGAGGGGATGGAAAAAGATATTCCATGCAAATGGAAATCAAAAGAAAGCTAGATTAGCAATACTCATATCAGATAAAATAGACTTTAAAATAAAGAATGTTACACAAGACAAGGAAGGACACTACATAATGATCAAGGGATCAATCCAAGAGGAAGATATAACAATTATAAATATATATGCACCCAACATAGGAGCACCTCAATACATAAGGCAACTGCTAAAAGCTATAAAAGAGGAAATCGACAGTAACACAATAATAGTGGGGACTTTAACACCTCTCTTACACCAATGGACAGATCATCCAAACAGAAAATAATGAAACACAAGCTTTAAATGACACAATAGAACAGATAGATTTAATTGATATTTATAGGACATTCCATCCAAAAACAGAAGATTACACTTTCTTCGCAATTGTACGCAGAACATTCTCCAGGATAGGTCACATCTTGGGTCACAAATCAAGCCTCAGTAAATTTAAGAAAATTGAAATCATAGCAAACATCTTTTCTGACCACAACACTGTGAGATTAGAAATCAGTTACAGGGAAAAAAACGTGAAAAACACAAACATATGGAGGCTAAGCAATACGTTACTAAGTAACCAAGAGATCCCTGAAGATATCAAAGAGAAAATCAAAAAATACCTAGAGACAAATTACAATGAAAACACGATGATCCAAAACCTATGGGATGCAGCAAAAGCAGTTCTAAGAGGGAAGTTTATAGCTATAGAAGCCTACCTCAAGAAACAAGAAAAATCTCAAAATAAACAATTTAACTTTACACCTAAAGGACCTAGAGAAGGAAAAACAAACAAAACCCAAAGTTAGTAGAAGAAATCATAAAGATCAGAGCAGAAATAAATGAAATAGAAACAAAGAAAACAATAGCAAAGATCAGTAAAACTAAAAGCTAGTTCTTTGAGAAGATAAACAAAATTGATAAACCTTTAGCCAGACCCATCGTGAAAAAGAAGGAGAGGACTCAAATCAATAAATTTAGAAATGGAAAAGGGGAAGTTACAACAGACACTGCAGAAATACAAAGCATCCTGAGAGACTACTACAAGCAACTCTGTGCCAATAAAATGGACAACCTGGAAGAAATGGACAAATTCTTAGAAAGGTATAACCTTCCAAGACTGAACCAAGAAGAAACAAAATACGAACAGAGCAATCACAAGTAATGAAATTGAAACTGTGATTTAAAATCTTCCAACAAACAAAAGTTCAGGAGCAGATGGCTTCACAGGTGAATTCTTTCAAACATTTAGAGAAGAGCTAACACCCATCCTTCTCAAACTCTTCCAAAAAATTGCAGAGGAAGGAACACTCCCAAACTCATTCTGTGAGGCCACCATCACACTGCTACCAAAACCAGACAAAGATACTACAAAAAAAGAAAATTATAGACCAATGTCACTGATGAACATAGATGCAGAAATCCTCAACAAAATGCTAGCAAACAGAATCCAACAACACATTAAAAGGATCATACACCATGATCCAGTGGGATATATCCCAGGGATGCAGGGATTCTTCAGTATACACAAATCAATCAATGTGATACACCATATTAACAAATTAAAGAAGAAAAACCATATGATCATCTCAATAGATGCAGAAAAAGCTTTTGACAAAATTCAACACCCATTTATGATAAAAACTCTCCAGAAAGTGGGCATAACTCAACATAATAAAGGCCATATACGACAAACCCACAGCAAACATCATTCTCAATGGTGAAAAACTGAAAGCATTTCCTCTAAGATCAGGAACAAGACAAGGATGTCCACTCTTGCCACTATTTATTTATTTATTTATTTTTAAATTTTATTATTTTTTTCCTGTACGTGGGCTTCTCACCGTTGTGGCCTCTCCCGTTGCGGAGCACTGGCTCTGGACGCTCAGGTTCAGTAGCCATGGCTCACGGGCCCAGCCGCTCCGCGGCATGTGGGATCTTCCCAGACCGGGGCACGAACCCGTGTCCCCTGCATCGGCAGGCGGACTCTCAACCACTGCGCCACCAGGGAAGCCCTCTTGCCACTATTATTCAACATAGTTTTGGAAGTCCTAGCCACGACAATGAGAGAAGAAAAAGAAATAAAAGGAATACAAATTGGAAAAGAATAAGTAAAACTATCACTGTTTGCAGATGACATGATACTACCTAGAGAATCTTAAAGATGCCACCAGAAAACTACTAGAGCTAATCACTGAATTTGGTAAAGTTGCAGGATACAAAATTAATGCACAGAAATCTCTTGCATTCCTATACACTAATGATGAAAAATCTGAAAGAGAAATTAAGTAAACACTCCCATTTACCACTGCAACAAAAAGAATAAAATACCTAGGAATAAACCTACCTAAGGAGACAAAAGACCTATGTGCAGAAAACTATGAGACAATGATGAAAGAAATTAAAGATGATAGAAACAGATGGAGAGATATACCATGTTCTTGGACTGGGAAATCAATATTGTGAAAATGACTATACTACCCAAAGCAATCTGCAGATTCAGTGCAATCCTTACCAAATTACCAGTGGCATTTTTTTACAGAACTAGAACAAAAAAATCTTAAAATTTGTATGGAGACACAAAAGGCTCCGAATAGCCAAAGCAGTCTTGAGCAAAAAAAGGTGGAGCTGGAGGAATCAGACTCCCTGATTTCAGCCTACACTACAAAGCTACAGTAATCAAGACAATATGGTCCTGGCACCCAAACAGAAATATAGATCAATGGAACAGGATAGAAAGCCCAGAGATAAACCCACGCACCTATGCTCAACTAATCTATGACAAAGGAGGCAAGGATATACAGTGGAGAAAAGAGAGTCTCTTCAATAAGTGGTGCTGGGAAAACTGGACAGCTACATGTAAAAGAATGAAATTAGAACACTCCCTAACACCATACACAAAAATAAACTCAAAATGGATTAGAGACCTATATGTAAGACTGTACACTATAAAACTCTTAGAGGAAAACATAGGAAGAACACTCTTTGAGATAAATCACAGCAAGGTCTTTTTTGATCCACCTCCTAGAGTCAGGGAAATAAAAATAAACAAATGGGACCTAATGAACCTTAAAAGCTTTTGAAAAGCAAAGGAAACTACAAAGAAGACAAGAAGACAACCCTCAGAATGGGAGAAAATATTTGCAAATGAATCAACGGACAAAGGATTAATCTCCAAAATATATGAACAGCTCATGCAGCTCAATATTAAAAGAACAAACAACCCAATCAAAAAATGGTCAGAAAACCTAAATAGACATTTCTCCAAAGAAGACATACAGATGGCCAGGAAGCACATGAAAAGCTGCTCAACATCACTAATTATTAGAGAAATGCAAATAAAAACTACAGTGAGGTATCACCTCACACCAGTTAGAATGGGCATCATCAGAAAATCTACAAACAACAAATGCTGGAGAGGGTGTAGAGAAAAGGGAACCCTCTTGCCCTGTTGGTGGGAATGTAAATTGATACAGCCACTATGGAGAACATTATGGAGATTCCTTAAAAAACTAAAAATAGAATTACCATATGACCCAGCAATCCCACTACTGGGCATATACCCAGAGAAAGTTGTAATTCAAAAAGACACATGCACGCAATATTCATTGCAGCACTATTCACAATAGCCAGGTCATGGAAGCAACCTAAATGCCCATTGACAGACGAATGGATAGAGATGTGGTACATATATACAATGGAATATTACTCAGCCATGAAAAGGAACAAAATTCTGTCATTTGTAGAGACATGGATGGATCTAGAGACTGTCATACAGAGTGAAGTAAGTCAGAAGGAGAAAAACAAATATTGTATATTAACACATATATGTGGAACCTAGAAAAATGGTACAGATGAACCAGTTTGCAGGGCAGAAATAGAGACACAGATGTAGAGAACAAACGTATGGACACCAAGGGGGAAAAGTGGTGGGGTGGTTGTGGGGGTGGTGGTGGGATGAATTGGGCAATTGGGATTGACATGTATACACTAATTTGTATAAAATGGATAACTAATAAGAACCTGCTGTATAAAAAAATAAGTAAAATAAAATTCAAGGGCCTCCCTGGTGGCGCAGTGGTTGAGAGTCCGCCTGCCGATGCAGGGGATGCGGGTTCGTGCCCCGGTCTGGGAGGATCCCGTGTGCCGCGGAGCGGCTGGGCCCGTGGGCCATGGCCGCTGGGCCTGCGCGTCCGGTGCCTGTGCTCCGCAGCGGGAGAGGCCGCGGCGGTGAGAGGCCCGCATACCGCAAAAAAAAAAAAAAAAATAAAAAAAATAAAATTCAAAAAAACCCCTAAAAGAACAGAAGAGTGGTGGCCTGTCCTGGAGCTCTCTATGAAGGGAATTTAGAGAGGTGGCTTCAAGAATGCCGGCCTCACTTTACTTTAATTTTGGAGGTATAAAAAACTTGGAGTGACTAGCAGTAAAAATCCATTAAAATGGAAAGGAATTATATGCTGGTTTTAGAGCCAATCTATAGAGTGCAATTGAGGGAACCTGTGTCCCATGCTACTGAGAGAAGCTATGGCAGGGAATCATGTGGAACAGCAGTATGTGAATGCAGCAAATGAGCTAAATCCTTGGGGCCTTCAGCAAGGAAGAGGCATGTTAGGAGCTAGTTTGAGAAACGAAGGGCTGGTATTTGGAGGTAGAAATGCCTTGCATTATAGTGCTAGTGTTTACCTTGAGAGTATGGGATGCCTTGCAGAAGAACATAGGGAGCAGATAACTTTTGCCTAAAGATTTTAAAAAAACACCTCGCATCTAGAGGAACTAGGGAACTTTTTTTAGGAGAGTCCTGGAGGAGGCTATTTCTGGCTTTATAAACATATTGCCCCCTCTTGTGTGTTGGGTGAATGGCTCATTGTCAGACAGTGGAATGGTAATACCTGACTCAGCCACATCTCCTGGGCAGACAGGGTTTTCATCTCCTTCACTAGGCATTGTGGATTACTATAGTCAGTGTGTTTTGTAGTGATCCTTCACAGATGGGCAAACTGTGGCTAAGATCCTAAGGAAAGGGGATGCGTTGGTGAGTTAATATGGGGAGAATGAGCTGGAAGTAGGTAAGGATTGCTCCATTGCCTTTTCTAGAGATGGCAGAAGTTTTATTCATCCTCTCAAAATCATCTTCTGTCCAGATGCTCCTTTCTTTTGAAGGCCTGATTTAAGGCTCAGATGAGTACTTCTCAGACTTTAGTGAGCATCAGAATTATTTGGGGTAGAGTTTTGCAACCTCTGCATTATTGACTTATTGGACCAGATAATTCTTTGTTGTGGTAACTGTCCTGTATACTTTAGGATGTTTAGCAGCATCCCTGGCCTCTACCCAGTAGATGCTGGTAGTACCTCCCCTCCCAGTTGTGACAACCAAAAATGTCTCCAGGCATTGACAAATGTCCCCTGGGAGGCAAAATTGCCTCAGTTGAGAACCACTGACTGGAGTGATTATTAAAAATGTAGACCTCTAATCCTTATCTTGAAAAATCTGTTTCAGTAGTGGGGAGGGGGGCTTAGGAGTCTACATTTCCAGGAGGCATGCGAGGAGATTCTGAAGCATGTGATCACAGCTCTGCAGGGGTAAAGCATTTTTTACAATATCTTTCCATTCGTAATGACGTTTTGGTGGAGAATTATCCTCAGAGCACTGACTTAGCTCAGTTAAAATAGTATCAATTAAATCCTGTAGTGGATATCAGTGTATTTCAGCCTTTTTAAAAAATTTTTTCTGTTTACCATATTGAATACATCTGTCAACTTGAATAGAAACTCAGATTCCTCTCTAGTTTTTCCTTCTAAGTTTTCTACTATTTCATTAATTTGTCTGTCTCTTTTTCACTTTACCATTATCAATATTTATATACATATGCATGTATCAGACAGTTATCTTTTACTTCCTACCGTGGCACATCTACCTACGGGCAAACTAGTGATGAAACTCCAGATATCTGGACATTCCAGAGTTTGTTCATTAAGGTCCGCGAGCATATACTTCTCGTCCTCACTTACGTGGAACCTCTTCAGTTTCTCTGCAGATGCTCAGCTTTGTTTATGTGTAGGTTACTCTACTTCTGCTCCTTCCTGCTCAGTATAGTACAGTGGTTAAAGGCTGAACTCAAACATCAGGCTGTCTGGGTTTGAGTCCCTACTTTCACTTATCCTGGCAAATTTTTAAATTTTTGTTTTTTAACCACTTCATGCTTTAGTTTTCTTATTGTTAAGTTCCTGGATCATAGGTTTGTTGTGAGGATGAAATGAATTAATGTATATAAAGTGCTTAGAACAGTGCTCGGTATGTAGCAAGTACAAAATAAGTGTTGGGCTTCCCTGGTGGCGCAGTGGTTGAGAGTCCGCCTGCCGATGCAGGGGACACGGGTTCGTGCCCCGGTCCAGGAAGATCCCACATGCCGCAGAGCGGCGGGGCCCGTGAGCCATGGCCACTGAGCCTGCGTGTCCGGAGCCTGTGCTCTGCAACGGGAGAGGCCACAACAGTGAGAGAGGCCCGCGTACCGCAAAAAAAAAAAAAAAAAAAAAGTCAACTCTTTGGTGGTTATTTTAGATCAGTGTCCTATGTGTGCAAGGTGGGTCGCTATTAGCCTTTGTTCTAGTGTTCTGCATGGGTATTGTTAAATTTTCATATATGTATATGAGCACATGCATTATTTTAGATTGAGGAATAGTGTACATAATGTGAAGTGTATGACTTGATAATTCTTTTACACATGTACATATTTGTGTGACTTCCACTCAGGTCAAGATAAAGCACGTTTCTGGCACCTCAGAAGGCTTCCTTGTGCTCCTTTCCACTCATCTCCCCACCCAGGGTAACTACTATTCTGATGTCTGTCACCGTAGACTAATTTTGCCTTTTTGAGTTTCATATAAATGAAATCATTAGTTTGTACTCCCTCCCTCCCTTCCTGCCTGCCTGCCTGCCTGCCTGCCTGCCTGCATTGGGTCTTTGTTGCTGTGCACAGGCTTTCTCTAGTTGCGGCAAGCTGGGGCTGCTTTTCGTTGTGGTGGCTTCTCTTGTTGTGGAGCATGGGCTCTAGGCATGCGGGCTTCAGTAGTTGTGGCATGCAGGCTCAGTAGTTGTGGCTTGCAGGCTCTAGAGCGCAGTCTCAGTAGTTGTGGCGCAAGGGCTTAGTTGCTCTACGGCATGTGGGATCTTCCCGGACCAGGGCTCGAACCCTGCCTTGGCAGGTGGATTCTTAACCACTGCGCCACCAGGGAAGCCCCACTTCAATAAGTTTTACAAAAACCTTTCAAAAAGGGAATGTTTGTACTATAGGCACTCTGGCATTTCTGTTTCTTGAACATGCCAAGTGTGTTCAAATCTTGGAGCCTTTGCACTTGCCATTGCCTCTGTCTGAACACTTTTCCCAAGATTTTCACATGGCTGTTTTCTTTCTGTTATTCTGATCTCAGTCCACATATCACTTCCCATAGAGGCCTTTAATCTGCAATCTTGTAGTCCCCCTAGACAATTTGTCTTCAAGATACTTATCATTGGGGCCTCCCTGGTGGCGCAGTGGTTGAGAGTCCGCCTGCCGATGCAGGGGATACGGGTTCGTGCCCCGGTCTGGGAGGATCCCATATGCCGCGGAGCGGCTGGGCCCGTGAGCCATGGCCGCTGGGCCTGCGCGTCCGGAGCCTGTGCTCCGCAACGGGAGAGGCCACAGCAGTGAGAGGCCCACATACCGCAAAAAGAAAAAAAAAAAAAAAAAAAAAAAAAAAAAGATACTTATCATTGTCTCAACTTAACTTGTTTGTTGTCTTTCTTCCTCTACTAGAATGAAAACTCTGAGAGCAGGGATCTTTTCTGCTTGTTCCTGCTGTATCCCTAATGCTTAGGTGATCAATATTTGTTGAATGAGCACCTGATCTGTGCATGTTTTTTTCTTCCTAGATGATGGGCACATTTATTTTTATTAATTTTCCTTCTTTCCCCTTCTTCTTTTCTTTCTCTTCTCCTTTTTCTTTTCTTATATACTGGTTGAAATGTTTTGGGATGTTTACCTCAGCATCTACCTACACTAGTGTTTTGGAGCATCCCTGAACAGTGAAGTGAGGGTGATACTTGCTAATAGTGCATTACAAGTATGAACCTAGAACTCCAGACCATTACATTGAAGGCCTATAGAGAGCTGTTCCATGCCCTCCCCCCATTTATTGAAATATAATTTACATATAACATTGTATAATTTTAAGATATACAATATGTTGATTTTATATACATATATATTGTGAAATGGTTACCATGATGACGTTAGTTAACACATCCATTCCCTCACATAGTCACTTTTTTTCCTTTTTTGTGGTGAGAACATTTAAGATTTAATCATAGCAACTTTCAGATATACAATACAGTATTTTTAACTGTAGTCACTGGGTTGTATGTTAGACCCCCAGAACTTATTCGTCTTATAACTGGAAGTTTGTACCCTTTGACCAACATCTCTCCATTTGCCCCATCCCCCATCCCCTGGCAACCACCAATCTAATCTACTCTATTTCTATGTGTTTGACTTTTTTTAGATTCCACATATAATTTTTTTTAAATAAATTTATTTTATTTATTTATTTTTGGGCTCTAGGCTCATGGGCTTCAGTAGTTGTGGCACGTGGGCTCAGTTGTTGTGGCTCATGGGCTCTAGAGCACAGGCTCAGTAGTTGTGGTGCATGGGCTTAGTTGCTCCGCGGCATGTGGGATCTTCCCGGACCAGGGCTCGAATGCCTGTCCCCTGCATTGGCAGGTGGATTCTTAACCACTGTGCCACCAGAGAAGCCCTGGTAGTTTTATTTTTAATATTTGGGGAACCTCCATACTGTTTTCCGTAGTGGCTGTACCAATTTACATTCCCACCAGCAGTGTACAAGGGTTCCCTTTTCTGCACATCTTTGGCATGACTTCTTTTTACAGATTGGCAAATTCAAGCCAGGAAGGGAAAGGAAACTTAAGGTTATAGAACAAGTGTATAAGAATTGGGACTAAAACCAAAGACTTTTTTAAAGATTTTTTTCCAGTTTTATTGAGAAATAATTGACTGACATCACTGTATATATTTAAGGTATACAGCATAATGGTTTGATTTATGTATTTTGGGAAATTATTACCTCATCAGATTTAGTTAACCTCCATCATCTCATACAGATACAATACCAAGACTTTTGATAGATTAACTGGTAACTCTGGAAATCAGAGTGAATTTCTATTAGATTAATTTTCTGATACTAGAGTTGGCATGTATTGTGCTCAAGAAGACAGTAAAATAAATGAATAATTAGTTAAGTGTAACTAGCATTCCTTGCTTGTAAGACATTGGAAGTGTTTGGCTTTAGGTTTTTGACATTTGATTATTTTATCCTGTAGGGATGTGAAGTGATGTGCATTTAAGAAGTGTGTGGCCGGATTGCTTTAAGATATAGTTCTTAAAAAGTTGTATGACTTTGGTCTTTCAGAGAGAAGTTGTGCTGCAGGTCATGGGACCAGCAGTCCTGAGGTTTAGGAATGAAAGACTTCATTGATTTACCATTGAGTTCGGGGGATTTGAAGCCATTCCTAAGTTTGGTGGTAGGTGAAAGTAGTATTGAAAAGTTGCCTAATTCTTTTTTATACTTTGTCTACTGTATGTCTTATTTCTGAGAAACTATGTTAATGTCTAAGATGACATTTCTGTGGGATTGCTGTGGCTTTGCTGTGTTTACTTCTTCGCTAGAAGGATTTAAAAGCCTAGATCAACAGAGGTCATAGCGTACTCATAGAATGCTTCTTTCTCTTCCTTGTAGTCCCATAGCATTTTCTTTGTACTTTTACTCTATTTCTCATGATTTGCCTTGTGCTGTGGGTTATTCTGTGCCTGTCTCCGCTAAGAGATTGTGAGCTCCTAGAGGATCCGGTCTGTAGTTTCCTCTTTGTAACCCCTTAGTGCCTAAACTAGTGCTTTATAATATTTAGGTGTTCCCTGTGTGTTTGTGGTATTTCAGGGATGCTAAGAGAATCATTAGATGATACGTCTAGTCCAGTCCCCTAGTTTTACTTGTAAGGAAACTGAGAAGCACAATGATTTACTCAGTGTCATCTAGTTGGTTGGGAGAGCTGTGTTCTAGTCTCAGTTCTGCTGGTTGTTTGTTCTGTTATGTCTTGCTGCTCCTCAGCTGGTACTCGTTCTCTCTACAGCAGGGGAGGATTGTGAAAGAGGAAAGAAACACTGGGAGGATATAAACAGATTACACTCACATTACTGATGTATTCCAGTTTACTGCTTTACCAGTCAGATATTTTACTTTCAAATTTGGAAGCACAAGCTCAATTTCTGAGACCCCAGAAAGACTTTTGTAAGAGTTCTACACTTCTTCCAGTCTGTTACCCTAGAAACACCCTTCTTTGCTGTGTTCAATGGGTAGAAGTGCTGGCAGAAGGAGGAGACTTTATGTTGTCAGTTTCTAGTCACACTTAAGACAGCTTGGGTGGTAAGTTCCAGGTGCCTGTGATGATGACAGAGAGTAATGTGTTGAGGCCCTTGGTTGAATTTCCCCCTGTTCCAAATGGAAGGAGAGTGATGAAAACAATTTAATTTCTTAGGAAATTTGGTACTTTGGGTTGAAATTGTTTTTCCCTCCTCTCCTATTCCCTTTTGCTTATTAGAAAGTATTGATTCTGAAATAGAGAAAGTGAATTTATTAGATTTGGGCTGGACATTGATTAGCAGTAACCTAATTATAAGTCCTCAGAGGGAGATGTTTGTAAACATGTGCTTTTGACATCCAGGGACTTGTGGTTCCCACTATTCTTGTTAATCAACTGGTTGAAGCTGAGCACATGAAAGGTCTGTATCCACTAAGCTTAGAATTGCATTGCTTTTGATTTATTTTAATAGGATCCTCTTGATTTCCAATTTATTTTCCCCCAATAAGGACATCTTCCTCTTGACAACCTATTTAAAAGACACAAGAATGTTTTGAATGGAGGCTGTATTTCATGCTTTAAGGCAAAGCCATGATCAATATAGTATAAATTGCCTGAAAGAATCTTCTCTTTTTTTGTTGTTATTTTTTCCTTCAGTTTTCTCTGGATCGTAAAGGAATATGAGGGCTTAGTGAGGCTTTGATAGAGACAGGTCTAACTAAAATTTTAGGTCAGACCTAGGACTGCTCAGGTCTCTGCCATTTAGAATCAGTCAGTGATAAGCATACACTGAGCATTTACCATGAGCCAAGTGCTTATGGAAAAAGTGTAAGATATAGTCCCTGTGCTAAGGATGCTTAACATCCAGTTGAAATTTTCTGTGCTTTTAGTGCTCAATAGTGAATCTCCTTTTTGGCTATATGTATTAGAGATAGATGATGTTTGAGATACAGTCTTTTATGCTACTGGATGCATCTCTTCCTTAAACAAAATTTTGATTTTGATTTGAAAGGTAGTATATATTTTCCAAACATCATTGAACAGAATTAATTTTCTGCTGCTTTGGATTTGTCTGGAAGTGAAATCGGTCTCCTCACTACCATCCATATTTGCTACTGGGTGAGATTAAGTTTCACAACTAGAGCTTAGGATTTAAGAGAAAGAGAGGAATTTTGTCAACAATAGAAAGAATCTGGGAAGTGAGAGAATATGTGTAAATCCACATGGAGACCTGTGGGATTTCAAGTTCTCATTTGAAAAAAATTGAGAATTCCTTGAAGCAAGATGGGAAAATTTGAGCATGATTCATGGAACTGCTTTTATATAGATTTAAAAAAATACACTGAAGTTTGATCTGCAGTACAGTGTTACAAATATATGTATAATTAAATTTGAGGGACTTCCCTGGTGGTCCAGTGGTTAAGACTGTGAGCTCCTAATGTAAGGGGCCCGGGTTCCATCCCTGGTCAGGGAACTAGATCCCGCATGCCGCAATGAAGATCCCGTGTGCTGCAACTAACACCCAGTGGAGCCAAATAAATAAATATTAAAAATAGAAACTTGAAAGGAATATATTGTTATTTTTGGTTATTTTGAAATTAAATTTAACTTTTGGTCTTTTAACTGCTGTTTTCTGCCTTGGGTCTCTTTCCAGAGGAATTTCTGAAGATGGTCAAGTGCAGTGTGATTTATGAGGCAGTGAAGGGCAAGTACTTTGCAGTGAGGAGGACCTGCTTACTTTGGGGAAATCAATGGAGCACGTCAGTCTGCAGCACACTTCCTGTCTTAATGGTCCTAAGCTCAATCAATACTTGAAGTTTAACTTCATCATCAGTCTGTGGGCAGCGTGTGCTTTGCAGCCTTCCTTCCATCAACGTCAGATATATGGCCAGACCTATTACAGATGGAGCTAGTTACACTTTCCTGCTTGGTTTTGCATCTTCTTTAAGTCTTGTCCACTGGCATGTTTTAAGGATGTAAAATGTGTTGTGCTGTAAGCCAAGTAATGATTTAAACCTTGAAATTACCTGGTTAGAGAAGGGGGCGTTGGACAGATGCACAAAATCTATAGCATGGTTGTTTATCATTTCTTCTTCCTAAAACATTTCCCACTGAGAGGTATTTCAGTAGATTCTCCAACATCTTAGAGAACATTTCTAGCACTAACTGTGGCTTTCTTTTCACAGGTTCTCTAACCATGGCACAGGTAGAGAAACGAGGGGGCTTGCTCAGGAAATCTTCAGCCTACAAAAAACCACTGAAGGAAAAAGTGGTGCTGATGTATGATGAGATCTTCATGGTAAGGCCTGGAGCCCTGACATTGGGCACAGGTTGACTCCTTAGTTTCTTGTTCCAAAATGAGAAATAACCTCACCTCTGCCTGCTACCTTCTAGTTCTTCAGAGGGAGAAAGAGAGAGAACAAGGGTGAGGGTGAGCTCTCTCATGGTAGAAATTATGATCATGTGTTATTATTATGTTGTTCTTATAGATTGTAGCCTTGAGCTGGGTAAAACAATTGAAAGGAGGGAGGAAGGCTCAGGAAACTTCTTTTCTGATATCTATAAGACTTTTCTTCCTTATGATTTTTAGTTCCCTGGCCAAGGATTGAACCTGTGCCCCCTGCAGTTGAAACGTGGAGTCTTAACCACCGGACCATCAGGGAAGTCCCCTTATGATATGACATAAGGACCTTTCTATCCTAGATGTCCCTTGAATTTCCTTTTGGTCCTAGAATTCTATCTAATTCAGATATTTAAAAAAGATGCACTATTATATTCCATCTCAAGTTGTTAGTGGACAAAACAATTGCTTAGTTAGACTATCTCATCTTCCAATCCTATGAGAAGACTGAGGAATTATTAGCAATTAGATTAGGGGATTTCTTTGGGTCTTCAGAACTGCTTATTGACCATGGTCCAAGCCTGTGTTGTAAAATGTACCCTATCAGAGAAGGTTAGAGTGATTAGATACCCTGCAGATGTACTTGACTTCTGAAATCCTGGTCATTAGTAGTACATGTAAACATTTAAAACATGTAATACTTGTAAAAGGAGTTAGCCATATCTTGTGTAAATCTTGTGGACTCTCTTTCCTAGAAGGAGGATAATGATAATATCTACCCTACTTGGCTCACTGGGCCATTGTATTTCATGTAGTGAATGGGCTTTGAAAACTGAGCAACATACAAATACAGGGGGGATGCATCATAATATGACTAATTGATTCAGATGGCTAGGTTCACTTCTCGCTAAGAAGAGAAAAATTTGAGGGAGATTCTTGAGTTCCTACTATGTGCCTGACATTGTTCTGAATGCATCACCAAATACATTAGCTCTAATTCTGACAAGAATGCTGCAAGAAGGCTATGTTTTTACATGTGCCATGTAAAAGAGCATGATAATGAGAAAACTGGCAGTCACAGCTAGAAAGTGAAAGAGCTGTGATTTGAACCCTAGTGTCTGACTCCAGAGTCCATCCTTGTTCAACTTTGCCACATGGCCTTGGATAAATAATTTGATCAAGTAAAACTCTAATTCTTGGCAAGCCTTAGAGACAAAGTTTGACATGCAGACAGTTAATACAGAATTGCCCAGGGCAGTATAGGTGGCTATACAGAGAAAATGAGTGGTTATTAGGATCCTATTAGGGCTCTTTCTATGTTAAGTACTAAGCTTGGTATACATATGACTCCTGCTTGAGAGAGCTTTGAGCATGGGAAATGCCAGCTCCATGAATTCCCTGTTTCATATATAAACAACAAAATGATATTACAGAAGTGTGAGGGTCAATGTGTGGCCCCTCTTGGGGAGCAGGACTTGAGCGAAAGGGATAGAAAGAATTCACTAAATGAGAACCTTATTAGAAGGCCAGAAATGTTGCTTCTTTATGTCATTCTCAATTAAAAAGCCAGAGGAGATTCCTAGGGTAATATTTTCTTATTTGATGAGAAGTTCTTATCTAATGAAGACATTAGTTCTTGGTAGTAATTTTAAAAGGTCAATTTAAGGTAAGGTGATAGCAGGTAATTGACATACTGGTTTTATGTCATTAGCTTTCCTGTAAAGTAAGGGTTCTCTTTTTCTTATTTCACTCACTAACCAGAAGCCTCTAACTTCCTAGAATTTCTGTTTGAAAATTAGTGCTAAGAAAATTTGGATTTTAGCACCATAATTTTGCTAATTATGGACCAATTTGAAGTAAGAAAAGAGAATATTACAGGCTCTGTACAGAGGACTAAATGCATACGGAAGGGCAAGTAGAAGCAGGATGTTGTAAAAATCATGGCAGTATTACTTAGATGATCTGGGTTCTGGCTCCTGCACTTGTGTAAGTCTTGTGGACTCTCTTTCCTAAAAGGAGGATAATGATAATATCTACCCTACCTGGCTCACTGGGCCATTGTATTTCATGTATGTGAATGGGCTTTGAAAACTGAGTACCATACAAATACAGTGGGGCTATATCATAATATGACTAACTGATTCAGATGGCTAGGTTCTTTTCTTGCTAAGAAGAGAAAGATTTGAGGGAGGTTCTTTGAGCCATTTAACTTTTGGTGCAGGGAATATATATCCATGCACAATGTCTTCCATTTGGGGAAAAACCCCCCAAAACTTGTTCCCCATTATAGCTGTTTGGAATGACCAAGCATTTTCAAAGTTAATTGTGAAAGGTAAGGTTGATTATGTGTAGTGACCCTTTCAAATGTGTTCTTAATGCTTTGGTGTTAGCTGGGGATATTGAATATACTTATCTTCTGGTTTCAGACAGAGGACCCTAGTAAGTGCAGTCCTCGATTTTGGGAGGAGCTCTTCCTTATGAAGGTAAGACTTGGTGACACCTGTGGATTTTCCTGGTAACTGAGATTGCCTTCACATGTGTTCTAGGTGCTGCAGTAAAAATGCACTCAGGCCCTTATTGTTTCCTCGTTAGGTGAATTTAGAGTACCTAGAAGGCAAGCTGGAATCTCTTGATGGTGAGGAGTTAATGAAGATCAAGGACAATATTAATTGCTTATTTCAACACTGCATCCAGGCTCTGGGAGAGGAGCATCCAATTCGAGTGGTCAATGCATTGCAGGTACAAGGCTGGGAGACTGGGGAAGTCTTGTTTAACAGGAGAAAGAAATTGTAATACATCTATTGGAACTTGAGGAACATAAAACTACCCTGAGTATGAGGCTTGCTTTCTTTGTTTTTTCTTTATTTCTTTAAGTAATCAAGCATCTATGCCATGTTTGTTTAGCCATCTTCCTGGTTAAACAAATTGATGCCTATAGTAGTAATCTTGTCCATTTGTATAATTTGATCTAATGCCAAGGCGGATTGTTTGACAGAATTTTTATTATTACTTGAGGACAGGAAGAGAGATAGAGGAAACTCTGGCAAGGTTGATTAGTCTACAGCAAAAATCAGAAGACTTTCTTAATTAAATAAACAGTATTTTCTTAACGTGAGGTTTCAGAAGGTCCTTGACTCCCTGAAGTTATATGTAATATTTTATGTGTAAATGTACGTTATGTGTACATGCACTTTTTTTTGGAGAGAGGGCTTTTGTCAGATTCTCAAAAAGGTCTGTAACTCTAAACACATTAAGAATCACTATTCTTTTTTTTTTTTGCGGTACGCAGGCCTCTCACTGTTGTGGCCTCTCACGTTGTGGAGCACAGGCTCTGGACGTGCAGGCTCTGTGGCCATGGCTCACGGGCCTAGCCACTCCGCGGCACATGGGATCTTCCTGGACCGGGGCATGAACCCGTGTCCCCTGCATTGGCAGGTGGACTCTCAACCACTGCGCCACCAGGGAAGCCCCAAGAATCACTGTTCTTAATGCTAAGTGGCATGATCATGAGGAAGATTCATTATTCTTGAACTACATTCATTATTTCTTGAATTACTGTTACATGCTAAGCATTGAGCTGGTGGGACACATTATAGGCTTTTTGAGGGCAAAGACAGTATCATTCAATACTTTGTTCCTAGTGTGTAGAACAGTGCCTGGCAAATAGCATTCTAGAAGTAAATTTTTTTGAATGGATGATGGGCAAAATTTATAGAGTTTATAGTCTAGTAGCTCCAGTGTAGCCTAGATTGGGCTGAGTATTTAGGGTAGTGATTGACAAGCTTAGAATATGAAGAACTGATGACAGCATAAAGGATTTTGTTGGAACTTTTGGTAGATTGGGTTTAAGTTTCTAACTTACAAGTTGGGCAGATCACTTTGTGAGCCCCAGTTTTCTCATCTGTAAAATGTAGAAATTAGCTCTTGAGCTGATGCCCCAGAAAGAAGGACCATGTTTATCCTGTAGCTTTGTTAACCCTTGGACAGTAAATTCTACATTTCGAGCATCACAGTTGTAGTGACTCATTAACTGAAAGTTGAAATGAAAGTTGGAAATTGTACTTCCTGTAATTACAGTGGCTCACTGTGGGGGCATGAATTATAAACTGATTTTAGTCCAGTGAAAATAAATTGACATTAAGCCACTTGGTGACCCATAAAAATATAGTACATTATTATAATACCTGATATTTATTGAGCTGTAACAAAGTTAAGTTCCAGGCACTATTCCAGGAATTTTAACTAAGTTCCAGGGACTATTCTAAGTGTCTTACAGTATTAATTCACGTAGCCATCACAACATCCCTATGCGGTTAATGCTATTATCATTCCCATTTTATAGCTGAGAAAAATGAGGCACTGAAAAGTTAACTAATTTGTCCAGGCTCACACAGCTAGTAAGTAGTGGATGGGGATTGTAATGAATTTTTAAGATTTGAATTGATTGGTTGTTATCATACAGGGACTTCTATAGTTATTAAAAATGATAAACTATTATGTAAATTCTAAAACTAATTTTAAATAAAGGAAAGCTCCACAAATCCCATGATTCAAACTCAAGAACTGTTTCTTATTTTTGAATATCACCTTCCAGTCTTTGTCTGCAGTGTAATTTTTAAAAAGTGGATGGCCAGAAAAGAATAAAAAAAGAGGATGGCAACAATTTCAGTTGCTGTTCCTCTTTTCATTTCTGGATTTTTCACATATTAAGACCCAGACTGTGTTTTGGAGCTCAGAGAATAGAGCAGTTGAATGTCAGCTGTGTAAGGAGAAGGTTCTGAGGTTGCAGTATGAGGCTACTGATCCAATGCCCTTTGCATTTTGAGACTTCCTTTCTAGAAAGAATTCTTTCTCTCATCTCTGCAGACCTTGTGTGCACTCATTCGAGGAGTCCATCAAAAAAATAAGTCTACCTCTGGGTTTGACATTATCAACATGCTGATGGGCTTTGACAAGGCGGAGCTGTGCATGAAGGTGAGACATAAGCTGTAGTTGTGCCTGTGGATGTCTGCTTCTGACAGCTGTTCATGGATCATCTGCAGACAGTTAGATGCACTAGAAGATTTGGACTCAGACATAGATGATTGAATTTTTTTTTTTTAATTTATTTTTGGCTGCATTGGGTTTTTGTTGCTGTGCGCTGGCTTTCTCTAGTTGTGGCGAGCGGGGGCTACTCTTCATTGCAGTGTGCGAACTTCTCATTGCAGTGGCTTCTCTTGTTGTGGAGCTTGGGCTCTAGGCATGCAGGCTTCAGTAGTTGCAGCACACGGGCTCAGTAGTTGCAGCTCACGGGCTCAGTAGTTGCAGCGCGTGGGCTGTAGGGCGCACGGGCTTCAGTAATTGTGGCTTGCGGGCTCCAGAGCACTGGCTCAGTAGTTGTGGCACACGGGCTTAGTTGCTTTGCGGCATGTGGGATCTTCCTGGAGTAGGGCTTGAACCTGTCTCCCCTGCATTGGCAGGCGGATTCTTAACCACTGCACCACCTGGGAAGTCTCTCATATGGTAATTCTATGTTTAACATTTTGAGGAAATTCTAAACTGTTTTCCAAAGTGGCAGTACCATTTTACATTTACCTCAGCAATGTGTGTGTGTGTGTGTGTGTGTGTGTGTGTATGAAATGTCTATTCAAATCCTTTGACCGTTCGTAGATTGAATTATTTGTCTTTTTATTGTTGAGTTATAAGAGTTCTTTATATATTTTGGATACAAGTCCCTTATCAGATATTGATTTGCAGTATTTGTCACTATCTTGAATGAATGTTGTTCATAATATGAACTTTGAACAACCTGTCTTCTCTCATTCACTACATTTAAAATAAAGAAATCTGTATGCCAAAGAATCCTTATAGTGATTAGTTTATTTTTAAAAGTTACAAATATGTGGGACTTCCCTGGTGGCGCAGTGGTTAAGAATCTGCCTGCCAATGCAGGGGACACGGGTTCGGTCCCTGGTCCAGGAAGATCCCACATGCTGCGGAGCAACTAAGCCTGTGCACCACAACTACTGAGCCTGCGCTCTAGAGCCCGTGAGCCACAACTACTGAAGCCTGCATGCCTAGAGCTTGTGTTCCACAACAAAAGAAGCCACTGCAATGAGAAGCCCGTGCACTGCAATGAAGAGTAGCCCCCACTCCCTGCAACTAGAGAAAGCCCATGTGCAGCAACGAAGACCCAACACAGCCACAAACAAATAAGTAAAATAAATAAATTTATTAAAATAAAAAAGTTACGAATATGCAATTAGGAATACACAAAGATTTAGTACCTGGAGTCAGTTTTTAATTCTAGCCTTCTACAGTCTCTCTCTGTCTGTATATATGGTAAAATCCCAGATATCTTTTTCATTCTTACAGTTTTCACTACTGCCTATATACTGCTGATTACTAAGTCTCTATCTTTAGCCTTAATTCCTCCTGAGTCTCAGACCTGTTCTCTTTAAGCACTTGCTGAATATACCCACTTACACATACCTAAGTACCTCTTGTTTGGCATATCCAAAATGGAACTCATTGTTTTCTCTACTTCTGTTCTTCCTCATTCATTCTGTGTCAGAATGGGGATACCTGTCTTCCCGGTTCCCCAAGCCAAAAACCTGAGAGTCACCCTTGACTCTTTCCTATCCTTCATCTTTCATATCCAGACTATCACCATGTTCAGCTAATTTTACCTCAGCTCATACTTCTCAGATCTGTTTTTTCTTTTTTTCCCCTACTGCCAAAGTCCCCATTATCCCTGAACTGTTGCAGTGATGCCTTCATTCTTTTGACAAACATTTGTTATGCTCCTCTGTGCCAGGCATTGGGGATACAGAGGCAAATAAGACATGGCAACCATCCTCAGAAAATTGATAGGTTAGTCTTCTTTTGTCTCCCTCTCTCCAGCCTTACCATCTTTAAATCTGTCATCCACACTGACAGCAGAGTGATGTAACTTAACACTCAAATCTTCCTTGGTTAAAACCCTTCATTAGTTTCCTATCACTAAAAGGATAAAGACCAAACTCCCTCATTAGCCTTATAAAACTTTTGTGATCTTCTTTCTATTTATTTCTCAAATTGCATCTCTCATCACTGTGCCTCACTCTTTATACTTCTGTAATAACAAACTGCCTGTATTCCAACTGCATGTCCAGGGCCGTTTCATTCTTCATGTGTCTTTGATCATGCTAATGCCTGTCTAGAGTTCCTTTCCTCCTCAAGTTTTAATTAATTCCTACTGATTTTTCAAAATACAGCCTGTCCCTGAGGAGTCCTGGAATAGGTAACTTCTGAGCTAATTCCCTTCCTCCATATATATTACTGTCATAGTAACCATTAAAACTGTTCATTTGTTTTTCTCTCCTATTAGACTAAAAACACCTTGAGAGCAAGGGTCATTGTCTTATTTTTTTCTTATTTTCTTTGAAAGCACAATATGTAGCATATAGTAGACTCTTACTACATATTTGTTGAGTTGAACTGAAGTAGCTTATTTTGAAACTTCACTTGACCTTCCAGCACACTAAATCCTTTTTTTTAAAAGATTTATTATTTATTTATTTATTTATTTTATTTATTTTTGGCTGCGGCGGGTCTTACTTGCAGCATACAGGATCTTCATTGAAGCATGTGGGATCTTTCATTGCGGTGCACAGGCTTCTCTCTAGTTGTGGCCTGCGGGTTTTCTCTCTCTAGTTGTGGTGCACAGGCTCCAGAGCACGTGGGCTCTGTAGTTTGCGGCATGCAGGCTCTCTCATGAGGTGCGAGAGCTCAGTAGTTGTGGCGTGCAGGCTTAGTTGCCCCATGGCACGTGGGATATTAGTTCCCTGACCAGGGATCGAACCAGCGTCCCCTGCATTGTAAGGTGGATTCTTTATCACTGAACCACCAGGGAAGTCCCGCTAACTCCTTATTCTCCGTTCCTTTTCCTCCTTTATTTAATGTAAAATATTTCTTTTTTTCTTCCTTGTAGTATCTAAAGGTTTCGTCTTTTGACTGCATTGGATAAAACAGTTGGTTGTTAGTACAAGTGTTAAACTCTAATCACATTGTCTAGTAGAATCGACCAGGATGGATATGAGCTAGCTTTGTTGGATAGTGCATGTGGCCAGCTGTAGTGAACAGCTAGCTGAATGAACAGCTAGTAGTGATGTTATTTATCTCTTTGTTGTTTGTTCAGTGTGCCTGCATCAAGTGATATGCTTTCTTTATCAAATAATGAAACATACCTGGTTGTTTAACCATTATTATTAACCTTTAACTTAATCATTTGTTTATTATTTAAAATTTATTTAATAGAATTTAATTTTATTTAGTTTATTATTTATTGTTTTTAATTTGTATATTATTTAACTGTTATTAATCTTTTAAAAAATTTCATTCTACTCTGAAGGTTTATATGAGGGTGATAGGCTGCAAACATTCATTTGCTGGAATAGTAAATTCTTTATTTTTCTGTGCGGTTGTTCTAAGCA
The DNA here is from genome assembly GCF_964341445.2 of Mesoplodon mirus. Taxonomy (NCBI): domain Eukaryota; kingdom Metazoa; phylum Chordata; class Mammalia; order Artiodactyla; family Ziphiidae; genus Mesoplodon; species Mesoplodon mirus. The sequence continues at coordinate 203,752,211 of NC_138977.1, read as the reverse complement.
TTTTTCCCGAAATAGCTAGACTTAGTTAGAAGTCTTCCTTTTTTATGTCTAGTCTTGCAAGGCCTAGACCTCAGGGAATGATATGGTTGCTTCATTTTATTTTATTTTATTTTATTTTTTATTTTTTATTTTTTTTGCTGTACGCGGGCCTCTCACTGCTGTGGCCTCTCCCGTTGCGGAGCACAGGCTCCGGACACACAGGCTCCGCGGCCATGGCTCGCGGGCCCAGCCGCTCCGCGGCATGTGGGATCTTCCGGGATCGGGGCACGAACCCGTGTCCCCTGCATCGGCAGGCGGACTCTCAACCACTGCGCCACCAGGGAAGCCCCTTCATTTTATTTTATTCACATTACCCTACATAACATAACCCAGAGTTTGACAAAGACATGGTGGAGATGTTCTTTGATATGGTTTAATACTTAATGTTTCTCTTTCTCAGAACTTGATGGAGAGTTTGGATTCATTGCTTTGTGCAGAAGGTTCTGAAAGTCTGAAGAGCTTATGTCTGAAACTTCTCCTCTGCTTAGTGACTGTAAGTGACTTATCTATATGTTTCTTTGTCAAGGGTGTAAATTGACAGCAGGGGCAAATTTGAATTCTTGAGCCCAGAGTTAGAAAGGAAAAGAGAAAAAAAATCTCTACTGGGCCATTACATCACTCTGTTGTGTTTGTGTAGAAGGAAGTTGTTTGTATGGGCTTTTGCTTCCTAGAAGTTGCTCTTTGGAGCAACTGCTGACATTTTTAACCTGTACCAGTCCTGGAGAAGTGCTGTCTTCTGGATTGTCAGATTTTGCCCTTCTCATCAGGTCTCATTTGGAATCAGTTTTTGTGATTCTGAATATTTTTATTTGTTCTGACTTTGATTTTATAGCTGGAAGCTGGCCCGTACCTTCTAGTGGGAGGAGGGTAGGGTATTATTCATTTACTTCAAGTGGTTTCCTTTCCCGGCCACTGCTTGAAGACTTCTGGATCATAAAGTTCTTCCTGTGCATCTGGGGAATGAAACCCAAGAAACTGTTAAGCAAATGCTTTTGTGAGGGTATGAGACAAACAATGAGAAGTTCAAAGATTTAGGAAGTTTTAATTTGCTATTTTCTTACCCTTCCAATGTCTTGTCTATTCAGGCTCAGGTGGCTTTGGGGGTGCTTTAAAATCTGCTAAGTATCTAGTAGAATGTTTTAACATTTCTGTTTCTCTTAGATACTAGGTGAGGAGATATACATGAGATATCAGAGTGTCTTAGTGTAGACTTTAAATAGCCTTTTATTATATTCAGGTGACAGATAACATCAGCCAGAACACTATCCTGGAGTATGTAATGATCAACAGCATATTTGAAGCAATTTTACAGGTAGGTCAGTTCCCTTGTCACCTCTTTCTTTTTTGGGTAAACCACCTCCTCAAGCACTCTCACCATTTCTGGTTCTGGTTACAGATACTCTCCCACCCGCCAAGTCGTAGGGAACATGGGTATGATGCTGTAGTCCTCTTGGCTTTGCTGGTGAACTACAGAAAATATGAGGTAAGTGGGTCCCTTAATGGAGAGCTGTTACCTTTCTATAATCTTCCTAAATGTGGCCACTCCTAGAGGGTTTTGCTTAATGTAGAAGACATATTCTTGGCAAATGGCTTATAGATTAATTTTGATAAACCAATTCTAGAAGTCCTATATTAGATGCCTGGGGTAGAGGATATAGCTGTTTAAAGGAATCCTGTGGTGTAACTTCTAATAAAGTGAGTAAATCTCTCTTAATGTAATGGTTCCCAAACCCAGCTTATCATTAGAATCACCTAGTTATCTTTTTTAAAATATTTATTTATTTATTTATTTATTTATTTGGCTGTGTCAGGTCTTAGTTGCGGCACGCGGGGTCTTCGTTGTGGTGTGCAGGCTTCTCTAGTTGCGGTGTGCAGGGGCTACTCTTTGTTGCGGTGGCTTCTCTTGCTGTGGAGCATGAGCTCTAGGTGTGCAGGCTTCAGTAGTTGTGGCTCGCGGGCTTCAGTAGTCGTGGCTTGTAGGCTTAGTTGCTCTGCGGCATGTGGGATCTTCCCGGACTAGGGATCGAACTCGTGTCCCCTGCATTGGCAGGCAGGCCGGCAGCCAGCCACTGCGCCACCAAGGAAGTCCCTCAGTAGTTACTTTTTTTTGTGTGTGTGTGTGGTATGTGGACCTCTCACTGCTGCGGCCTCTCCTGTTGTGGAGCACAGGCTCCGGACACGCAGGCTCAGCGGCCATGGCTCACCGGCCCAGCTGCTCCGTGGCATGTGGGATCCTCCCGGACCGGGGCACGAACCCGAGTCCCCCGCATCGACAGGTGGACTCCCAACCACCGCGCCACCAGGGAAGCCCAGTAGTTACTTTTTAAAAAGAAGACATTTCTGGGCCTTACTCTTTATTTATTTATTTACTTATTTGTCTGTGCTGTGTGGCATGTGGGATCTTAGTTTCCAGACCAGGGATCGAACCCATGCCCCCTGCAGTAGAAACACGGAGTCTTAACCACTGGACTGCCAGGGAAGTCCCTGGGCCTTACTCTTTACACACCAAATCAGAATCTCTTAGGGGGTGAGACCTAGATATCTTTCTTTTTTTTTTTAAGATCTCCTTTTGAACATGATGATCAGCCAGGATTGGGAACCACTGACCTAATGCATCTATTTTGAAAGATTGGACTTATATATTGGATTTCTGCAATGCAATCAATCCATTTGTATAAATATCAACTGTTGGTTTGGGAACTCTTTCTGATGTTCATGGGAGTTGAAGACAGAGCCTTGTCCATATTAATTCTGGAGTTCTTTTTGCCACTGAATTAGTCAGGGATAGATTTATAGGTTTTGAGATAAAGAGGTGAACTCAGAGATTTATACTTGGATTGGTGCATCTACTTGATTCCCCTCAAAAGGTAGAATACACAGAAAAGGAAAGGGGCCACTTAGGGAAGACCAGGGACCTCACTGTGCTTTGTAGGAATAGGGAGCACTTGGCACTGGGTCCTGGACACTAGGAGTACTTTACTGAACCCAGAAGTCAGGAGCTGCATTGAGGCAACTTGACTTTCTTCATTTAATAAGTAGTAATACTATGAGGAATGGGCCAGCTGGAGGGAATGTTTTCATTTTTGAGCTTCTGGATCTTCACTTAGTGATTTTTGATATGATTACTAGCCAGGTCAAAAGTGATGGGTAACATAAAATATGGAGCTTATTCTTATAAATAGGTATATGAAAGAAAGGCTGACTGTGAGAAAGGAATACTTAAAGAGGGACTGGGATATGTGGAACAATGTTAACGTGTTATAAATCCCAGGAGTTGATCGCTTTCATTGTCTTGGAGGAACTGACAAATGGTGTACAGCGCTACTAATAAATAAGTAATTTATCACCAACACCTGTTTTGCTGGTGATCTGGAAGGGCCGGCATGGTAGCCATTTTGATCTCTGTCATGTGTAATAGCCTCTGGGGCCTTATTACAACAGCAGGAAAAATAGCTGAGGAAAAATGCTGAAGGTAGTTAAAGCGAGTTATGTGTGAAAGGAAAGAGCCATCATCAGTAATGAATATTTTCGGAACATTCTGCTGGATGCAGGCCACTCTGAGGCAATGGCTTGGCTTCTCTAAATGTGAACTGAACCCTGGTTCAGCCCAGTAAGACTTTCTGAAATGTCAGCCTGAAAAATTGGACATGGCCAAGGAACTGGAGAAAATCATATTTCTGGAGTGGGGTATGCATCTCTAGTCTGTCAGAAACCCCAGAAGAATTAATACAGTAGGCGAGGGCAAGCTGGTAGGCATAATTTATCTGGCTTTGCAGCTTTTGATATGTCAATCACCAGAAACCATTAAGGAAACCTGGTGACCATGGAGCAGGAAGGTTTTTGATAGGAGCATGAGGAATTCCAGATGAACATAGCAAAACCAAAAGCTGGTGAAGTTTTATGCAAAATACGAGAGGGTGTGCTAGGGAGAACAACATTCTAGTTACCACCACAATCGATCCCATGACCAGTGGGGTAAGTTGTAACCTTTCCAGAAAGGTGCAGAGAGCACCAGAGAGGCTTGGTGTCAGCTAAACACAGAGAAGGGAGATTAAGTGTTGGACTTAAGGAATGGAAGTAGTTCTTCCTCACTTCAAATAATGCATTCCATTTTAGTAATTTCATCTCAAGAGATAGAGGAGGCCAAAAAAAAAAAGGTCTAGGGAAGAGCAATGAAATTTGTTAAGTATGGTTTAGATCAAGTAAAGGCTGGGCCCTATTAGAGTGATTCTGTGAAGGCTGACTGAGTCTGTAATCCTGTCTTGCTGATGAAAAGTAGATTGCCTTGAGTTTTAAAACATGACCACAACAGGTATATAGTGTTAAGGAAAATCAGTGTCTGATGGTTAGAAATTTTCACAGCATTAAGATCTTGGCCTTCTGGGTTGGCCAGCTCTTCTGAGATGAAGTGACTCAGCCCCCAACTGCTGCCCTGAACATGATGTTTCCCAGAAATTACAAAATTGTTTATGATGTCCGGTTGTAAGTTGTTCCTTCTCTTTTTCTTTCTCTCTCTCTTTTTTCCCTACAGATCTTCCTTTGACTGTGATAAAAATGTCAAAGGAAAAAAATATAGCTACCAATAATTGAGCCCTTATCATATGCCAGATACTGTGCTAAGGATTTTACTTGATTTAAGTCTCATAGCAACCCCAAGGGAGAAAATATTTTTCCCCATTTTACAGATGAGAAAATGGAGCTTAGGTTTATTAACGTGTCTAACTTCTCACAATTAATAAGTCGAGGATCTAGAACTTAAACCCTTGATTTTAGCCACCTTGCCTTTTTCCTCAACTGTTGCTAATGCATAGGCTGTTCTTGGTAATCAGGTGGTCCTTATTATTACTTAGTCTACTTTTGGGAAGGTGAGTAACTAGGGACTTTTCAAAAATTATGCCAAGAGACAGTGGCCTGTTCTTTCTACTGTTGTTCTCATTTGATGGCATCTCAAGGTCAGCCTACTGCTGATTTTCAGTTCCAAGGATCCACTTGCTTTGGATGTTGTCTGAAGTCTTTAGCGTCAGCAGGATTTGACTGTTAGTTATAGGAAGAAGTATTGAGAGCCTTCCTCTGTCAGATCAAGTAACAAATGGAGTGAGTTTTACCTCCTTGAATTGTATTGTAGAAAACCTTGTAAACATTTGGGCTGTTAAAAAAACAAAGCTTCTCCTTCTCTATTCCAAGTTGGCATTTGAAAGATGCCCTCAGAAACTTGATTAATAAAGTCTGTGGGGCGGGGTGGGGTTAACCTTTCAGTTGGGTTTCCAGGCTTCTCAGTAATGTTTTCTTGGTTGCTGTAAAAACTGCCAATCTGAGAACTATTGTTTCTAGCTTCCCCTGGGTTAGAATTGGTGCCTGATCTGTAGTAGGTCTTTCCTCACATACTACGCAGGGGTTGTTTTCAAGGTGAGCACGTCATTGGTTCTCATCCCACTGGTAGGAGATGGCCCAGTTGCTTAATGAGTTTAAATATATATCTATTTCCATATGCTGCCCAGCTGAGATTGAATCTGGAAAAACTCAAGAAATCTTCCAATATTTTAAGTAATGGGACAATCATTAAATCCTAGTGTCCTGACCAGACTGTAGTTTGGGTAATTACATCTTTTTTTTCAGTTCGCCTGCAGTGTTATTTGGATATTGGATCTATAAATGGCCTCTCTGGCTGTTAAGCAGCTGCCACTTCCCACCCCCAAGGTGGCTTTGTTTTATGGGTGGGTGAATCAGTCCTTGGATATAGTTTGTGGAATGGTTAGGGAGCCTTTGGGATGAGAGTGTAAGTTAGCAACTTATAAATTTGTGCCTTATGGCAAGGGAGCTTTTATGCTCCCCAAAAGACAGCTGTCCCTATGGACTCAGTAAATTATTGGCAGGATAGGACAAAGTGAGTGTTGTGGAGCGTTCACTTACTTCTTAGAAACAAATAAGAGGGAAAGATGGGAGAAGTGGCAGACATAGGCCTGAGCTGATTCAGTCTAGAGGAAAATGTGGGTAGAATAGAAGTGTGTGTGTGTGTGTGTATGTGTGTGTGTGTATGTGTATCTGTGCATGCTTGGTGAATGCCCATGCACACTGAGAGATTTACTGGAAATGGAGGAAGTCACCTGGCAAGACAGTTGGGCATAGGTATTAGGAGCATCACTCTAGAGAGAGCACCTTATGGAAGCATTTTTGTGAACACTTTGTTAAATAGCTAATGGGTTCTTAACTAGGTCACACTCACCTGGAATCTCTTCTCTTGTTTAATAGTCTGTGAATCCTTATATTGTGAAGCTGTCTATTGTGGATGATGAAGCCACGCTCAATGTGAGTATCTGGATCCTTGTGTATTGTTTTAATTACTTGCCTTTGGTGGCCTTACTTTTAGTAGATATTTAGAACAGAGAGTAGGGAGCTATTGTGTTAATTTCATCTGGCTATAAAGAGGGAATAGATATTTCTTTTTAGAGCATCAGTGCCACTGTCTTACTGTTTTCTATTTTCTCATCATGGAAGGAAGGTGTGAGGGGATATTTGCTTGCTAATCATGATGAAATGGTCAGTTATATTTCATGTTGTAGTGTGCTGAGGTTGATTATCCTACAGAGTCAAGAAGTTACATTTCCAAGAATAAGATTTAGATGGTATGTCAAATCACCATAATGTACACTTTAAATATCTTACAATTTTGTGTGTCAATTATACCTCAATAAAGCTGAAATTAAAAAAAAAAGAAGGCTTAGATGACTAAATGTTGTGAGATTTCTTCTTGTAGAACCAGCCAGATTATATTTATAGCCTGCCTTGGTGAAGCTGAAACCTGGAGGATGATATATATCTGCTACATATATCCATGGAGGTTTGGGAAATAACATCTGATCTCTGAATATAGGGAGGAAGAAGATGTCCAGGTGTCTGGCTTTATTTTCTTTCCATCTTGCCCTCTTCATTCTTCTAATTTCTCTTCTGAAAAAAAAGCATACATGATTCATCCTTGTGGCCTTAATTGATCTTTGTGATACGCTGAGCAGTTTCTAGGGGGAAAGTTGATAAATTACTTTAATATTTATTGGATGCTTCTTCCCATTACATTCCTCTTTTCCTGTGCCCTGAGAGTAGCTTGTCTTTGTTTTTTAAAATAAATTTATTTATTTATTTATTGTTGGCTGCATTGGGTCTTCGTTGCTGTGCACGGGCCTTCTCTAGCTGCCGTGAGCAGGGGCTGCTCTTCGTTGTGGTGTGCGGGCTTCTCATTGTGGTGGCTTCTCTTGTTGTGGAGCACGGGCTCTAGGCGTGCAGGCTTCAGTAGTTGTGGCTTGTGGGCTCTAGAGCACAGGCTCAGTAGTTGTGGTGCATGGGCTTAGTTGCTCCGCGGCATGTGGGATCTTTCCGGACCAGGGCTCGAACCTGTATCCCTGCATTGGTAGACAGATTCTTTTTTTTTTTTTTTTAAATCAATGTTGGGGAAGCAACAACAGGTTCTTCTTCTTTTTTTTAAAAAATTAATTAATTAATTAATTTTACTTTTGGCTGTGTTGGGTTTTCGTTGCTGCGCCCAGCCTTTCTCTAATTGTGGCGAGCCGGGGCTACTCTTCGTTGCGGTGTGCAGGCTTCTCATTGTGGTGGCTTCTCTTGTGGCGGAGCATGAGCTCTAGGTGCGCGGGCTTCAGAGGTTGTGGCTCACGGGCTCTAGAGCACAGGCTCAGTAGTTGTGGCGCATGGGCTTAGTTGCTCCGCGACGTGTGGGATCTTCTTGGACCAGGGCTCGAACTCTTGTCGCCCGCATTGGCAGGTGGATTCTTAACCACTGCGCCACCAGGGAAGTCCCTGCACCTTCATTTAACGTGGGACTCATTGTCACTTTTATTATGGGTTGTTTTAGAGACATTCGAGAGCTTTTTGTTTGAAGATTCTAACTCACTCTTTTCTTTTGAGGTGAAAATGATCCCAGTGAAATTGTCAGTGGTCTGAGCTGGTCTGTTTCATCCCTTGTTACTCTATTTTAATTGTATCTGGAACCCTTAAGTAAGATAATTAGATAAGAAAAATCTTTCCAAAGAAGTTCCTTTTGATTCTTTGACAGTGTCTCTCAGAATTCCTGTCCTGTTGCCTACTTTCAGGTAGAACTTCTTGGGCTTGGACCATGGCGCTGTAATTAGTGTTTTCCGTGGTCTAGTCATAGTATCGCCAACAGCCCCTTATCTCACCTGTGCTATCTTTTTTCTCTCTAGGGAATGGGGCTTGTGATTGCTCAAGCTTTATCTGAGTATAACAGGTAAGTCCACCTTTCCAGAAGGGAAGGGTCTAATTTTCATTTGAATTGGTTGAGTAGGAAACAGGTTTGTTAAGAGTTCTTGCGTGAACGTCTCTTACCTATCCTAGAAGAGTATTTAGAGGTACAACTGCTGGCAGATGCATTTATTCTAGCTGGGCTTGATGGCTTTAGCAGCAGTTGTTTTTAATACTGGGGAGAAGTAGCCACCATGTTAGTGTCCATCTTTTGTTTAAGCAACTCTTACATTCAAACATTCTTATGCAACCTTTGGTATTTTATTGCAGAGCATTTTAACTAGTTTTCCAGCCATAAGCAAGCTCTTCCATTTAGCCCAATGTATCATATAAATACCGTTTTCTATGTAAAAAAGGTTGTGAAACACTGCTTTTTGTATGCTTAAAAAAAAAAAAAGAAAAGAAAGCACTGAATTAGTTCTAGTTTGACAGATACTTCTTTTTCATCAGTAATCAACTGCAGCTTCCTAGAGTCCCTGTCTGTTCTGGGGGCTCTTTTCATTGATGCTTGCTTTCCCTCTTGCTGGGGATGGGGAAGGATTTGGTATTCAGTGAATGGAAACCAGAAGTGTATCTAATCCTGGCAAGAACCAGGCAGGATCTTTCTTACTCCCTTCCAGACTTGCCTTATACACAATTGGGTACTGGGATTTCAAATCTGTCCCATCTCCGCAAATAGTTTAGCTCACAGATTTCCCTCCTTTTCCTTCAAAAACAAACAAGATTTTCACTGTTACAGCCTTAATTTTACTGTCACACTTTTCAAGTAATAGTCTGTTTGGGAAATAACTGGATCAGCCATATGTTAGAGCAGTTTCACACTTTTGCAGCTTGCTTTCTAAGACTCTCCCGAAGTAGCTGGGCATTTTGGTACACACTACCTCAAGAGCAGATGGGTGCCTCTTAGCTTGCAGGAGAAACTGCAGTGGCTGGGTTGTCATAACGCTTTTGTTTTTTGGAGTCAGTGAATTCTGCAAATGAGCTGCTCTGATTACCACTTAGTATGCCAAGGACAAAGACATGTGATAAATAATACTAAAGTTGAATTTAGTTATTTTTGTTCAGGCAGTATAAAGACAAGGAAGAAGAACACCAGGGCGGTTTTTTCTCTGCTTTAACAAATATGGTAAGTCCTACTTGTTTTTTCTCTCCTGCTCAGAAATATATGAGATCTGCAGGGGTAGACAAATTTAGACTCAGACGTTTATTTATTTATTTTTTGCGGTACGCGGGCCTCTCACTGTTGTGGCCTCTCCCGTTGTGGAGCACAGGCTCCGGACGCGCAGGCTCAGCGGCCATGGCTCACAGGCCCAGCCACTCCGCAGCATGTGGAATTTTCCCGGACCAGGGCACGAACCCGTGTCCCCTGCATCGGCAGGCGAACTCTCAACCACTGCGCCACCGGGGAAGCCCCAGAAGTTTATTTATTTATTTTTTCTAGTATTTATTTATTTGGCTGCCCTGGGTCTTAGTTGTGGCATGCAGGCTCTAGTTTCCTGACCAGGGATTGAACCCGGGCCCCCTTCATTGGGAGCGTGGAGTCTTAATCACTGGACCACCAGGGTTAGAATTTTTGTTTTTTTCAAATTAATCAATTTTTTAAAGATTACAAAAACAAAAACAAAACAAAAAAAAATGTTCATATTAAGCCAGACTTTTGCTTCCTAAAGAGTTGGCTTTGTTTGAGGACTGATGCTATGGAACACAGAATAGGAGGATTTAGATCCAAGTCCAGCCCTGAGTGATCCTTGGCTGTCTGCAGTGGCCCCTTCATCTCTTGTAGTTGGTCCTGGAGTCGAGGGATTGGTGCAGTGATCTGAGCCACTCATCTAAAGGCTTAAGGTCTGGGCTGAGAGGTCCATAGTTTAGGAAAGTTATTGGTTCAGTTTGCAAGACTCCTGAGCGAGGTATCTCAACCTTAGCACAATAGGCATTTTAGGCCAGATAATCTGGGACTGATTTTTAAGAGATAAATCTAGGAGTCTTGGAACTTAGATTCAGAAAGTCTGTCTTCTTGGGCATTAGTATTCAAGTAATCAGCCCTAGAGCAAGACATTTTGAGTTCATTGCAAGAAACAGCAGTCCCCCCATCTTGTCCCCCAAAAGGCAACTTTTCCCCCACAATATCTATGCCTTCCTCATTCTCAGAGCCTACTGTCAAGGAAAGGACTTGATAAACTCTTTAACTCTGAAGCACAATGGATAATCCCTCAGATGTCAGAGCAGTGTGAGTGCTCTATTGGTGTTTGATTAGATGAATTAGATATAATTATATTGCTCCTAGGGACCTTTGCCTTCTAGCCGAGAAGAAAAAGTTTTCTACCAAATAAATGAAGCTCCAGCTGCATGGTTTTGGGCATCAATAAGTAGGTGGAAAAGGTATTCTTAGATGGATGGGCATCTATCTCAGTGCCTCTGATATCACACATATTGGAGGCAATCTACTCCATTTACTTATTCAGCTGCCCTAGCTAGGACACAAACAAAAGGTTTTATGATGTAAAAGATGGACAGTAGGTTTCATTTAGACAGTTCTGGTCTGAAACCCAGATATTGCCCCAAAGATGGCTCTGTGTTGGATGAACAGCCTGCTTTCCTTGTTCTTTGTGAGTTAGTTCCTGACTTCAAATAAGCAAATTCAAGGACAGATGCAAAGTGATGAGGATGTTTAGGTTGTCGTTTACTTGTTGTCAGTGGTTACTAAACTTACGCATTAAAAAGGAGAGCTGGACAAAAGTACTGGGATTGTTTTTTTGTTTTTTTAAGTCCCTTTAAGTAAAGACAAGTTAGGGAGCTCTCATTGTTTCATTTATTACTTATGATTATTTTAAGGTCTTCAAAGTGAGCTGGTTTCGTTGTGTGTGACTGGTGGGCCAGGGTTCCAAGCAGCTTGTTTTTTGACTGATTAAAGGCTTGTAGGCACAGAGCACCTCTCACATTTCCCTGCTATAACTCTGCAATTCCCCTTTTCTTCCACAGGTGGGCAGCATGTTCATAGCAGATGCCCATGAGAAAATCTCAGTGCAGTAAGTGGCTGACGTTCTTGTGCGGTGACTTGAATATTAGTGTGGGCTCTCTCACTGGATATGAAAGTGTGAAACATTACCTCTGCTAATCTTTTACAGATTCAAACTTTTTTGGTGATTTATCAACTGTTTCTTGAGTTTTGAACAATAACGGAACCTTAGAAAACTCTGCTTCAGTCACATGTATTGAGCCCCAAGAAGCTGAAAAACTGTTCCCAGCTGTCTCTGGAATTAAATGAAAGAGGGCTTGGTGTCTGAGCCAGTTAAAGACTTAACTGGATTGGGGTGGAAAAGCGAGAGGGGGGAAATAGTGAATGAAGTAGATAAGAACTAGTTCTAAGGAATTAAAGTTAAAGCTCTGACTGTATACCCTTTACATAAGCCCCAAAAGGAAATAAAGGGAGTATTAGAAACTCAAAGGGATTTATAATGAGGAGCTGGAGTGAAATGTTATCTTGAGGGTTATACTCTTTTAACTTCTTCATTATAAGAGACTCTCCAATTTGTTCTCTTTTTCTTTAGAACCAACGAGGCCATCCTTCTGGCACTTTACGAAGCTGTTCATTTAAATCGCAACTTTATCACAGTGTTAGCCCAGGTTGGTTATGTTAAAAACTTCAATTCTTTTTCTCCCTGAATTTCATACAGGTTCACTCCGTTGAAAAGCCTATCTGGCTGTGCCATGTAAACCCTACTTTGCATTGGTGAGTGGTAGTTATAAAGAGTTGCATCAGTTGCCTTTGCTTCACGCTCTCCTCAAATATGTATGTTTCCATCTGGTGCTGAAATGGATCTGATAACATGCAAAGTTAATGGTCTTGACCAGTGTACTGATTTTGCTAACCAAATGAGTTGAGATTACTTCATTTTGCTCACCGGAAATCCCTTGGTATTATCTGCCCATATGGATGTATATAACAGGCTTTCTGCTTTCTAAACCTTTGTGGAATTACAACCGGAGATAAAATAGGCCACGTCACTTATCTTATTATCTTACCCATGTCCAAAGAAGAAGAGTACAAAATATATTGTGCAGTGTAAGGTTAGCTGTTAACCAAAAAAAAAAAAAAAAAAAAAAGTTTACAAATACTGAAAGCAGAAAGTCATAGAATCCTGAGTGCTGGATCACTTGCCTAGGGGATAGCCTCGGTAGTTGGTACAGAAGAGAACTTAAACAGGTTGAAAACTTGAGTGATGCTCATGAAAGCTGTCTTAAAAAATTGATAAAGTGTTTTTATTTTAAAGCCAGACTGTTTAGAATATGTATGAAGGTTTCTTTTAAAGGAAAGTTTGCTTATGCTTTTTTCTCAAAGGGCAGATGTGTATGGGATCCACTGAGTTTCAATAACAAAAAAAATAAGGTCAAAAAGCAGTGTGCTGGTTTGAGGGTCTGGCTAAGAGGGACTTATCATTTTTCATGACTGATAACATGAGACTTTACCCACTATTCTCAGGGTGTTCCTTGTCTGCTCTTTGAATTCTATAACTGATTTTAAAGGAAGAAGTGAGATGGGTAAAATTTGGTAAAGTTGTTGGGGAAGAGAAAGGAGTAGCCACAACTCAGCCCAATTTTCAAGAGCTGATGTTGGCAGGGATGGCTAAGGAAGGTAAGGGAAAGAGGAGTCATCTGTTTTGGTCCCCAGTGGATGTCTCGCCCATGTCTCTGCCTCCCAGCCCCACATGCTCTTGTTTGTTGTGAAATGGGAAGGCTGCCCTCTGCATAGCTCTTTTTATAGTACCTGTTATCTCCTTGGCTCACCTGCATTTATTAGTCAACTATGTGGTCATTAGAACAGTCTGTAGATGTGTTTTAGGTTGATCTGATAAGAATAGTCCCTTCTCAGATAGGTTCAAATAGGACAGAAAGTGCCCTTTTGTGTATGTGTGGAATAATTCTGTATATTTGTTTATCCCAGTTTTTTTTTTTTTTTTTTTTTTTTTTACGCTGGCCTCTCACTGTTGTGGCCTCTCCCGTTGTGGAGCACAGGCTCCAGACACGCAGGCTCAGCAGCCATGGCTCACGGGCCTAGCCGCTCTGCGGCTTGTGGGATCTTCCCAGACCGGGGCACGAACCCGCATCCCCTGCATCGGCAGGCGGACTCTCAACCACTGCGCCACCAGGGAAGCCCCTATCCCAGTTTTTTATTCATATGGTTCTGCAGAAAAACTTACGTAATGGGAACTTAGTTGTTTAAAGAAAACTAGCCTGCAGAGCGTCTCATTAGAGTTTAGCAAGCATCAACAGTAATCAGGTACTCATAGGAACTAAATGTAGAAGCAGTCCCTCCTCAGTGAGCTTTCTGTCTAATTATGAGGCCAGGAATACCAGAAAGGATAAGCAGAGGATACCCAGAACTGGATTTTCTCTTTCTTACCCTTATCTGTGCTCTCGTTCAGAGTCATCCAGAAATGGGCTTGGTGACAACCCCCGTCGGCCCTGCTCCAGCAACCCCAGCCACACCGCTGGGGACCACTCCGCCCTCCTCTGATGGTAAGTCCACCATCTCCTTTGTTTTGTGGACGAATATGATCTTGAAACTTCAGGGGTGAGCAGAGTTCTTTTGGTTTTTTTTTGTTTTTTGTTTTTTTTTAACAAAAAGCACAATTGTTAATTCTTTTGCTTAAGAAATTATCTGAAGAACTGTCCTTCAGGATTCATGAAGCTCCAAAGAAAAGTCTGGAAAAGAAAGTCAAGTGCTTTTTTCTGTAAAGAAGCTACATAACTCCAGCTTGTCCTCCTCAGGGAATGGTTGTAGAAGCATAGAATGCTAGATTTAAAAGGGACCTTAGAGGTCAGTGATGTCTGTCCTGCCAAACTGTCAGGGTACTTGTGAGGCTCAGATGAGATGTTTTATGAATATCTCACTGAAATAAATGTAAAATAGTAATATTATCTCTTGTTATCATTTGACAAATGAGGGAATTGAGGCCAGAGAAATAAGAGGTTTGCCTAAGGTTAGTGAGAGTTGAGACTAAAAACCACAACATGGATCAGGGCTGGGACCATGCCTGTTTTGTTTACCACTAATTGCCCAGCACAGTGCCCGGCATGGTCACTGCTTAGTAAATATTTGTTGAATAAATGGATGAGAAAGTGAACCTGGGATTTGCTCACTGTTATGTGTCTGCCAGGTACACCCAGTTAAAAAATGACTAGTGCATAATAATTGGGAGTTTGCTGGGTATTTAAGACCTCCCTCCCTAAAAAAATAACAAAAAAATCTCCACTTACCACTGGCACTTAAGAAAAGGGTAACAGAAAAGAAATAATAAATTTTGCCTGATAGACTTTGTGTCAGCCTGAATTGGTTCTATTGTCAGCTGAGTGTGTTTGATGGAATAACTTAACCTAAAAATAATCTTCATTAATATTTGATGTTTTGCCTCAAATGTTGACCTCATTTTGGATAAAGAAGTACAGGAAATCTAACTTTGATCCTTTCTTTGTGCCTCCCTCCTGTCTGTATGTGACATGACCGTCTTTGATCTGTTTTTTCTCCTTCAAAGTTTCATATAACACCTGTGGCATTAGCATTTCAAGATAATACAAGCATTATTGGTACAAAAGCATGACTGGGAGGTGCCACTGATATTCAAGTCTATGGCAGCAAATTGGATCTGTTTAGAATTGAAAGTCAAATTCCAAAATACAGGTTTCCCCTGCTGTCTGAAAGTAGAGCTCTCTCATATGAAACCTTCTGTAAGCCGAAAAGGCGTAAAGCAAAGAAGCAATTACCTGAGGACACATCTTGCTAACAGGTTTACAAAGGAAATCTAGATAAAGCACAGATGCTCACAGACACAGTTTAAAGCTGTGGCAGCTTGATACTTAGATGCTGCGTGTAGCTCCTGGGGAAGGAATTTGGTGGTGCCACTCTCAACTGCCTGGGATGCTCGCTGCCTCTGTTACAACTTGCTACAAAACAAATGCTAAACACGATGTTCATTTTTTGCCTTTTTTCTTTCTTTCTCCCCACCGCCCCCAACTCCTGTCTCTTGTTACATTCATTTCTAGTTGTTAGTAGGTGGTAGGATTTTTTTTTCTACTTTTCATCGTCTAAATGTGAGGGAAAAAAAATGGAACGTGTATACTTTCTTTAAATTTTTTTTCAGTTTTATTGAGGTGATTTGATATGCATATACATTGTGAGAGAATTCCCCCCATCTATTTAATTAACACATTCATTACCTCACATATTTATCTTTTTATTTTTTGGAGGAGGTGAGAACATTTAAGTTCTACTCTCTTAACAGATTTCAAATACAACATGGTGTTATCAACATAGTCCCCATATTTTACATTAGATCTCCAGATTTTATTAATCTTACAACTGAAATTTTGTACCCTTTTACCAACCGCTTTATATTTCCCCCACCCCTAGCCCCTGGCAACCACTATTCTACTCTCTGCTTCTATAAGTTTGACTATTTTTTTTTAGATTCCACATGTAAATGATGCAGTACAGTATTTGTCTTTCTCTGTCTGACTTATTTCACTATGAGTAATATTCTCTAGTCCATCCATGTTGCTGCAAATGGCAGAGTTTCCTTCTTCCTTGTGACTGAATAATATTCCCTTGTATATATATATATATGATATCTTCTGTATCCATTTATCTGTAGATGAACACTTAAGCTGTTTCCATATCTTGGCTACTGTGCATAATGCTGTAATGAACACGGGAGTGAAAATATCTCTTTGATACCCTGTTTTCATTTCTTTTGTATATATACCTAGAAGTGGGATTGCTGGATCATATGGTAGTTCTGTTTTTAATTTTTTGAGGAACCTTCATAGTTGTGGTTACACCGATTTACATTCCAATCAACAGTGCACAAGGGTTCGTTTTTTTCCACATCCTCACCAATACTTGTTATCACTTGCCTTTTTTTTTTTTTGGGCCATACGGCTTGTGGGATCTCAGTTCCCCGACCAGAGATTGAACCTGGGCCTTCTGCAGTGAAAGCGCAGAGTCCTCACTGCTGGACTGCCAGGGCATTCCCTCACTTGTCTTTTTTTTTTTTTTTTTAATTAATTAATTAAAAAATTGTAGTATAGTTGATTTACAATATTACATAAGTTTCAGGTATACAAATAGTGGTTCACAATTTTTAAAGATTATACTCCATTTATAGTTATATGAAATATAGGCTGTAATCCCTGTGATATATCCTTGTAGCTTACTTAGTTTATATAGTAGTATGTACCTCTCAATTCCCTAACCCTATTCTGCCCCTCCCCACTTCGCCTTTTCTCTTTGTTACTTTTTTTAAAAAAATAAATTTATTTATTTATTTATTTTTGGCTGCGTTGGGTCTTCGCTGCTGCCCGCGGGCTTTCTGTAGTTGCAGGGAGTGGGGGCTACTCTTCGTTGCGGTGTGCAGGCTTCTCATTGCGGTGGCTTCTCTTGTTGCGGAGCACGGGTTCTAGGCGCGTGGGCTTCAGTAGGTGTGGCTCGTGGGCTTAGTTGCTCCGCGGCATGTGGGATCTTTCCGGACCAGGGCTCGAACCCATGTCCCCTGCATTGGCAGGCAGATTCTTAACTACTGCGCCACCAGGGAAGTCCCGCTTTTTTCCTTAAAAGTGGAAATTCTCTTTGGATTTCTTTCCATTAGCAAGAACAGATACTAATGTAGGTTTTTCGTAAAGGTGAAGTGGCTTATGTAAAAATGAGCTTTCGAAAAGCGGGGCACGCCTGTATCTTAATGAGAAGGAACATGTAGCAGGATTGCCTACTTGTCTCTGCTTATTCAGGTCACCAAATATCCCAACGGAAATACTGATCTTTCTCTTTAACGATGCAGCCTGCCTGGTTACCATGGATATCAAAAGGCGTGTATGTAGGTGCATGCGTGCGTGCGTGTGTGTGTGTGTGTGTTTATCTGAGTTCCATGTAATGTTGGGGTTTGGATGCTTCAGAGAACTGCCTTTCAAACTGTTCATTGGGAACACTTCCACCCACACACTTGATTATGCAATGGCAGGATTTGTGCTTACTTACCTACAACCAGTGAGCTTTTATTTTTTCTAGTGGGAAGATTGGAGTCAGCCCACTTTCAAATGACTGTCTCCCTTGACAAAGGCTGCTGGGAAGAATTATGAAGCCAAAGATCAAGGAATAAACTCTTGCTTAGGAAGGAGATTTTAATTTGTGAGGGATTTTATTCTGTCTCTTCTGTTTTGTTCTTTTTCTTCTCTCCTAACTCATTTCCTTTCTGTACGAATCTAAGTATTATAACCCTGTTTTCAAGTTTTGGTTTTAATTGGTTTTTAATATAACTGGTGCTCAGTAGCCTAGTTATATTTAAAGGTATGTCACTGGAGCCATTATTTTTTAAAAGCCAGCAGTTTAGCTGTAACATTTGTTCTCAGTTCAGACTTGACATTTGACAGCTCAGCCTTGGCATGAGAGGACTTTCCGGTAAACTAAAAATACATATACTTCTATATTTCTACATATTATATAAGGCAGTTTTTTAGTTATTGCTGTGTTTGAGTGGGGAAAAAAGTCCCACTAACTAGTTAGATGCCTCTTTGTATTGGACAAAGGAATGATTATGGGCTCTGAGCTTCAGAATAGGCTGTAGATTGAAATGACAGTCTCAGGTCATTAACCCATAACATGAATTAAGACCTTTTAGTCTTTCAACATAAAAATATATTTGTCTTTTATTAGTTCTTGGGGGCTGAACTGTGGGAAAACAGCCAAGGGTTAGGCATGCTAATTTCTCATAACGCTTTTTGCTGTGCTTGCTATGTATTTTGGATCCATAATATGCAAATGTTTCCCATTGTTAATAAATGTTCTCTGTATAGATCGTAATAACTCCAGGGGGATTCATTATGGTTATGAATACATATTATGAATAATATCCCAAACTCAGCTGAGTCTTCGTAGGTGAAAATATAACAGAAAGCTATAGATTCTCTAGTTTGTCTGGGCTATCGTGAGCTTCCTTTTGCTTATATATTATGTCTTCGACAGTGTAAAAGTACTTAACAAGATGTCTGAGTCTCGTGTAAAGTATTAGAAACTTGGGAAATCTATATTAGGGCTGTCCTTTGTGGGTCAGCCTTAGTCTGGTCCCTTACTGTTCACTGGGACTGTGACACAGAGAATGTGAGTAGGGGTAGTTTCTCTTGGAAACATCAAGCAGCTGGTTATATAAAACTCTGTCCCAATCAGTAATGTCCACCTATCTT
Organism: Mesoplodon mirus; assembly: GCF_964341445.2. NCBI lineage: Eukaryota > Metazoa > Chordata > Mammalia > Artiodactyla > Ziphiidae > Mesoplodon > Mesoplodon mirus. The sequence goes on along the minus strand of NC_138977.1, from coordinate 203,733,674 downwards.
TAGTCTGGTATTCCTTTTCAGGTTCCCTTTCAAGTGGGGAAGGGATTAAAAAATAGTATTTGAATGTAGTTCTGCCTTAACTTTTTTTCCTTTCCATCTTGGGTATTTCCAGCCTAAAGCCTTATTCTCAAAATTGAGCAATATTTCTCCATATTAGGAATGAATTGTCATTTATTTTAAGCAGTAGACTCATCAAAGCAAGGCTCATTTATATTCAGTACAGCCCTTTCACTTAGGTACAAATTAAATTGCTTTTAAGAAGGGTCTTGAACCCTTTTGGATTACTTGGGGCTAGAAAGTGGAATCAAAATACCTTTCTTAGGATGTTGGGAGAAAAGCACTGTTCTGGAGACTGGCATTCTTAGGTAGGAGAGAAGGGCATTGGGCTTAATCTTGGGGGTAGGAAGGGCTGTAGAGGCCTAGGAAGACTAGATAAAGGTTTTATGATAAGCACTCGGTCTTTCCTCTGTTGTGTAAAAAGATTATTTCGTGATTTCCTTGCCTGCTGGCAAGTTGGCTGTCTGTATAGGTAGAAGTGTTAGATGGAATATGTTATAGGCTAAATGCATTTCATCTGTTTTATTCTAGTTATAAGTTCTGTGGAACTCCCACTGGATGCAGATGTACAGACCAGTAATCTACTGATAACCTTCTTAAAGTATAGCTCGATTGTCATGCAGGACACCAAAGGTAAGGCATGCTACTTTGGGGGCTCAGGAAGCAGGAGGTGGCAGGTAGCTGCTTAGCTAGAGCAAGGGGCAGCATTAATACTTTGAAGCTTGGACAAGATGAACCATTGAGACCTCCTGTGCAAGGTGATGGTCCTGATTACTGGCAAACAGTGATTTCTTATTGCCAGATGACAATTAGATGGTGTTGGGGAAACCTGGAGCTGGAGGGGGAGTGCTCCAAAGTAGAACAGGAAAAAAATTGATCTCTACAAAAACTAGCAAGTCTTCTTAGCAGATTTTGATAAGTGGATGCAGACTCTTGTGTGTGGGAAGTGAGGGGATTAGCATGTTTCAGGGAATTCCCTTTTGAGGACAAGAACTGAAAACATCAGCTCATAGTGAGAATTAGGACTGTTGTACAGAGTACGGTAGGAAGAGGTGCAATTCAGAGGGACTGTGTTCTTTAACACTTAAAACAGGTGTGTCAGTACTCATCCTTGAAATGCAGAATGGAAGTGGGAGAGAAATAGGTATTAGAAAATTTTGAGTTTACTCTGTCTAGTGTCCTGTTCTTCCTCTGTTGATGATTTTTCTATGATCTTTTAATCGGTGGTAGGGTAGTGGAATAGTTGGGCTAGAAGAAGGGATTGGGAGGAAGCCCAGCAAATTCTGTCCAGTATATACATCTCAGGGTTTTTTTTTTAAACCTAGTTTTTTCTTTATACCAGATTTATATGTTTACAATTTTTATTTATTTATTTCTATTATACTTTTTATTGTAGTAAAATTTACCATTTTAACTATTTTTAAGTGGCACTAAGTACGATCCCATTGTTATGCAACCATTACTACCATCCATCTTTAGAGCGCTTCATCTTGTGAAACTAAAACTGTACCCATTAAAAACTTATTCCCTATTCCTCACATTCTCCCCTTTTCCCAACCCCTGGCAACCACCATTCTGCTTTCTGTCTCTTTGGATTTGACTACCTCATATAAGTGGAATATATCCCAGTTTTAAGTTTCTCTGGAAATGAGCCTTTTATTTCATGGTGACACTGAGGTAGCATTTTTCCTCCAATTTTTTTTTTTTTTTTTTTTTTTTGCCGTACGCGGGCCTCTCACTGTTGTGGCCTCTCCCGTTACGGAGCACAGGCTCCGGACGCGCAGGCTCAGCGGCCATGGCTCACGGGCCTAGCCGCTCCGCGGCATGTGGGATCTTCCCGGACCGGGGCACGAACCCGTGTCCCCTTCATCGGCAGGCAGACTCTCAACCAGTGCACCACCAGGGAAGCCGTTTCCTCCAATTTTTTAAATGAAAAAACTCCAGTAAACAGAGAAGCTGAAAGGGTCATACAGTGATCAGTCATACACCCATTAACATTTTGCCATATTTGGTTTATCTTTAAATTTCTGTTATTCTTATTTTGCCTGAATAATTTTAAAGTAAGTTGCAGACGTCATTGTACTTCACACCAGAAGTACTTCGGCATGTATCTCAAAATTAAAGGCATTTTCCTAGGTATCCATCATTAAGGCTAAGAAAATCAACAATAGTTCTTTTTTTTTTTTTGGCCGTGCCACACGTCTTGCGGGATCTTAGTTCCCTGACCAAGGATTGAACCTGGGCCACTGCAGTGAAAACACCGAGTCCTAACCACTGGCCCACCAGGGAATTCCCAACAGTAATTCTCTAATATCATGTAATAGTCCATATTTAGTTTTTCCCAATTGTCCCCAGAATGTTTTCCATAACCGATAGTTGTTTTTTTTCTTTTAAATATATAAATTTATTTATTTATTTATTTATTTTTGGCTGCATTGGGTCTTCATTGCTGTGCGCCAGCTTTCTCTAGTTGCAGCGAGTGGGGGCTACTCTTTCTTGCTGTGCGTGGGCTTCTGATTGCAGTGGCTTGTCTTGTTGTGGAGCACGGGCTCTAGGCGCATGGGCTTCAGTAGTTGTGGCACATGGGCTCAGTAGTTGTGGCTCACAGGCTCTAGAGTGCAGGCTCAATAGTTGTGGCACATGGGCTTAGTTGCTCCGAGGCATGTGGGATCTTCCCTGACCAGGGCTTGAACCCGTGTCCCCTGCAGTGGCAGGCGGATTCTTAACCACTGCGCCACCAGGGAAGCCCATAACCAATAGCTTTTAAACTACACTAGCATTTTATTTTATTTATTTTATTTTTATTTTTTCATTTTTAATAAATAGTTTATTTATCCAACAGTTTCAACCCTGATATTGAAGACTGTTGCAGAGTTTGTTTTTTTTTTAAAATAAATTTATTTATTTATTTTTGACTGTGTTGGGTCTTCATTGCTACACATGGGCTTTTCTCTAGTTGTGGCAAGCGGGGCTGCTCTTCATTGCAGTGTGCACAGGCTTCTCATTGCGGTGGCTTCTCTTGTTGCGGAGCACAGGCTCTAGGTGTGCAGGCTCAGTAGTTGTGGCTCACGGGCTTAGTTGCTCCGCGGCATGTGGGATCTTCCCGGACCAGGGCTCGAACCCATGTCCCCTGCATTGGCAGGTGGATTCTTTTTTTTTTTTTTTTTTTCGCGGTATGCGGGCCTCCCACTGCCGTGGCCTCCCCCGTTGCGGAGCACAGGCTCCGGATGCGCAGGCCCAGCGGCCATGGCTCACGGGCCCAGCCGCTCCGCGGCATATGGGATCCTCCCAGACCGGGGCACGAACCCGCATCCCCTGCATCGGCAGGCGGACTCCCAACCACTGCGCCACCAGGGAGGCCCATGGCAGGTGGATTCTTAACCACTGTGCCACCAGTGAATTCCCGGTGGTGTGATTAAACTTGGTTTTTATTGTTCTTTTTTTGTGCTTTTCTGAATTAAAAAAAAATGTTTATAATGAAATATGCCTTATTTTTGTTTTCAGGAACAATTTTTTTTAAGTGGAGAGATAGCTGCAGGCTTTTCTACAGAGTTGCTTATCAGCTTAAGGGGAAAGGGAAGATAGTGCCAGAGAAACTCTGGCCAGGAATAGGTAGAAGAGTCTTATGAATCTAATTTTGCAGGCAGAGGCATTTCTCTTCTGGCCTAGGGGCTCTGCTGTAAGCTCCTGGGAATGTCAGGTAGGAGCATGTCATTACTCTTTTGCACTGCCTAGCACCAAGGAGAAGCAAATGTATTTCTTTGACCACACCCTCATTATGCCTTCTTATTGTCAGGTTTTAGTTGATAGATTCCATCTTTGAGGAAGTAACAGGTTAATGTCAGGGTGTGTACTGTTGGCTAACTTCTACAGCACTGTAATCCGTTAATAGATCTCTCCAGAATGGACTTTAGTCTGGGTCCCGTCAAAGCTAATTTGAAACATCATAAGCCATTTTTCTGGTTTGGATATGCTGGTATGACCTTCTTTTTTTCTTTTTTAAAAATATTTATTTATTTATCTGGCTTTGTCAGGTCTTAGTTGTGGCATGCGGGATATTTGCGTCAGCATGCAGGCTTCTCTCTGGTTGTGGTGCATGGGCTCTCTAGTTGTGGAGCGCGGGCTTAGTAGTTGCCACTCATGGGCTTAGTTGCCCTGCGGCATGTGGGATCTTAGTTCCCTGACCAGGGATCAAACCCCAGTCCCCTGCATTGGAAGGTGGATTCTTAACCACTGGACCACCAGGGAGTCCCAATGACCCTCTTTTTACCTCCATTTCACCCCCTCACCCACAAAGGTCCTGGAAAGTAAAGAGGTTTTGATGGTTCTGGTAACTGGCAGTGATGGAGTAGCTCTTTCTGGGTCATTTGTTTGGGCTTAGAGCCCTGTTATTGAGGTTGCCTTCTTTTTAAATAACTAGAATGTGAGTTCTGGGAGACCACAGACCTTTGTTTAGTTCAGTGCTATGTCTCTATTGCCTAGCACAGTGCCTGCCACATAGTAGGTACTAAATAAATATTTTAGAGTGAATAGCTTTGGCAGGAAGAAAAATGATCAGCTTTTCTGGTCATAAGTAGTGTTCACAGTGCAAGGAGAAGCATGAGCTGGACCCTAGTCTCCAGTTAATTTCTTTCTGATTCATAGCCAGTTTGCTATGAACAGGTATAAAACTTTTCTGGATTTTGTGGTAGATGGGTAAAGGTGGTGGTGCTTTTAGCTAGTGGATGAGGAGGGGTGGGAAAGGGAATAGGTCTGATTATTCAGAAGCAAAGGGCTGATATGGAAACAAAGGGCATAACCCTGACTTGGGCCATGGTATTAGTGACCATTACAATAATTGGATGGTTCTCAGGAAGATGGTTAGCTATCCATCAGACTACCAGAATACTTACGAAAAAAATCTTATGGGGGAATTCTTTTGCCTAGAAGAAAAGCAAGGATTACTCTAGTAGAACCTTGATTTTCATTCATGAATTTTGTGGGGAGAGAAAGTGTGAATGTTCTTTTTGATGATACACATCTTTATTCTCTATAGAAACATGGTCTGGATGATTTAGAGAGAAGGGTTTATTTTTTCTTTTCAGATGAGCACCGGCTTCACAGCGGCAAACTCTGTCTGATTATCCTTACGTGTATTGCAGAGGTAGGTCTCACCAACCTTCTGGTATTAGCTAATCTCTTAACAAAGTGCTGTCTTTTTCTGCACTTCTTCCAAGTTCCTGTCCCCTGACTTTTAGAGTCCTAAAGTTTAGGAGAGAAAATCTTCCCACTTTGTATTATCTCCTCCACTAGAATGTAAGCACCACTAGAATGTAAGCAATAGGAGGTACTTTGTCTTCTTCACCAGTGTATTCTTAGTGTCTGGCACATAGTAGAGGCTCAGTATTTACTGCATGACCTAATAATGAATTGTGATAGGATAACTGCTATAACTGGAATATTCTAGTTCTTTTTTTATTTTATTTTTTTAAGATTCTAGTTCTTCAGAGTTTGAAACTCTGAAGAGACTTATGCCTCTTCAGAGAAAACAGTCCTGCCCTTTTGAAACTGTTCATGTTGGGTCTTTTGTATTTAGCAAAATGAAAAAAGGAGCTCAGGTTTCTGTGGGGAGAGGTGGAGACAAAAGCCGAAGAGGGGCATTGGAAACTGAGTAAAGTGGGCTGATTGCAGTTTAATGAAGAACAAGAACCCGAGGGGAAAAAAGAAGAGATGCTTGGGCTTTGTAAGGAGACACTTTTGGTTGGATTAATTAGGCCTGAACTCACCCTAGATCTTGGTGGCAACACAGGTATGGCAGAAATTGAGTCAATTTAGAGCTAAGTTTGTAGTTTCAGACTCCTCCTTCACTTACTCCTTATTCTGATCTTTTCTCTCCTAAGAAAAACAGTTAAGGTGTGGTCCATGTGGAGTAGAGACCTCTCTCAGTCTTTCCATTTTTATGTTCTTGGTGAAAAGATGACCTACTTTTCACCAGGTTAGGGGTAGCTGGTTATAGAAGAGCTGCTTATTAGCAGTGGGCCTCGTGTAATTGCTTTTCAAAAATATTTCTAAGAAAATCTTTAAAGGAATTGTTTTTCACAAATGGTAACAGTTCCTGGGAATTGGAGTCTGTAGGCACGTCAGATCTTCAGAAGAGATGTTGGGAAAGGGCCAAGGGATGTTTATTACTGATTCATGGTGAGAGGTTTTTGATTTTCCATCAGTCTTCAGCAAAGCCAGGGAGAGACGGGGTCTTGCCTACTGCCACGTTGCCTGTGTAAGCAGCTTTCTCTTGCTGTGCCAAGCCCGTTCCCGGCGGAGTGTAGACCTTTCTTCTTTTTTTTTTTTTTTTTTTTTTCTTTTTGCGGTATGCGGGCCTCTCACTGTTGTGGCCTCTCCCGTTGCGGAGCACAGGCTCCGGACGCGCAGGCCCAGCGGCCATGGCTCACGGGCCCAGCCGCTCCGCGGCATATGGGATCCTCCCAGACCGGGGCACGAACCCGTATCCCCTGCATCGGCAGGCGGACTCTCAACCACTGCGCCACCAGGGAGGCCCTAGACCTTTCTTCTTAATCGTAGATCCTCATGTGGAGCCTGCACATGTATCCTGAAGTCCCTATGAAAACCTTCAAACTGTCACAAACAGAGCAGGCTCCTTGGGCAGATGGGAAGGAAGAGAGAATAGGAAAACACATTCCTCTCAGCATTTGCCTCAAGTGCCTGTGCCTTAATTTTTATTGTTTGTAATTTGCTTAGAGATTTTTGGCCCGTTAGAGACACACTGGGAAATTGCACCCAAGTGAAATCTCATGGCTTAAGTGGGGCTTGACATAAAGGCTCTAGGCTCATCCCATTAGCTCTCTAACTGGTCCTTGAAAGGAGTTCTTTAAGTCCTACAAATCCTTGGACTTTAAGATTATAGATTATAAACTGAGTTTCTTAAGTATAGCACTCATTCCTTACTTTTTATCTATGTTTCTATTTTTATTAGGATCAGTATGCCAATGCATTTTTGCATGATGACAACATGAATTTTCGAGTAAACTTACATAGAATGGTAAGTGTGACTTTTGCTTCTTGTTTTTTCTTAGAGGAATTTTTCTGCCAACACAAAATGGATCCTACTAGAACAAGTGTGGATGGAAATTTATGCTAAAGGGCTCTTGCTTAACTGCCGTTCAGAAGGCCCATACTAGTTGTTGGGATTTTTTGTGTGTGTCATGGAGGTGTTACCTGCTCAAGAGAGGGTGGAAAGATCCATAATCGTATACCCATGGCAGTAATATTATAATGTATCAGGGGACTTCCCTGGCAGTCCAGTGGTTAAGACTCTGCAGTTCCTCTGCAGGGGGCATGGGTTTGATCCCTGGTCGGGGAACTAAGATCCCACATGCCACCCGACGTGGCCAAAAACAAACAAACAAACAAAAAACAAACAAAAAGGAACTTCCCTGGTGGCACAGTGGTTAAGAATCCGCCTGCCAGTGCACGAGACATGGGTTCGATCCCTGGTCCGGGAAGATCCCACATGCCACGGAGCAACTAAGCCTGTGTGCCACAACTGCTGAGCTCGTGTGCCACAACTAATGAAGCCTGCGCACCTAGAGCCCATGCTCCGCAACAAGAGAAGCCACCCCGATGAGAAGCATGCGCACCGCAACGAAGGGTAACCCCTGCTTGCGGCAAGTAGAGGAAGCCCACGCACAGCAGCGAAGACCCAACGCAGCCAAAAATAAATAAATAAAATAAATAAATTTAAAAACAAACAAACAAAAATACCCCAAAAAGTATATCTTGACTAGAGATATACTTTTATACAAGTATATACAAGATAGAATGTATCAGTAATGTAGATTACAATAAGGAGATGGGCCTAAGCCTTTTGCTTTCAAAATGTAGTATGATCTTTGATTGGTTGATGCTAGATTCTGCTTTGATTTATTCATCTGAGAGGTGGGGGAAATAAGAGTATGAAGGATCAGGGAATTTCCTAAAACTTGGAGGTATGTTCAGAAATATCACATTGAGGTTTATATTAAAACTTTCTTTAAAAAAAACTTTTTTTTTTAACTGCTACTGTTGCTGCCTTTACACAGTCACATTTTCTTTTTTTAAAAATAAATTTCTTTTTATTTATTTATTGGCTGTGCTGGATCTTCGTTGCCGTGCACGGGCTTTCTCTAGTTGCGGTGAGCAGGGGCTACTCTTCGTCGCGGTGCGTGGGCTTCTCACTGTGGTGCCTTCTCTTGTTGCGGAGCATGGGCTCTAGGCGTGCAGGCTTCAGTAGTTGTGGCACACAGGCTCATTAGTTGTGGCTCACAGGCTCTAGAGCGCAGGCTCAGTAGTTGTGGTGCACGGGCTTAGTTGCTCCGTGGCATGTGGGATCTTCCCGGACCAGGGCTTGAACCCGTGTCCCTTTCATTGGCAGGAGGATTCTTTTTTTTTTTTTTTTTTTTTAAACATCTATTTTTCCTCATACTATATCTTTGCCTTTTTGATAATGCTAGGCTTTTTTTTTGTTTGTTTGTTTGTTTGTTTTTTGTGGTACGCGGGCCTCTCACTGCCGTGGCCCCTCCCGCTGCGGAGCACAGGCTCCAGACGCGCAGGCTCAGCGGCCATGGCTCACGGGCCCAGCCGCTCCGCGGCACGTGGGATCCTCCCAGACTGGGGCATGAACCCGCGTCCCCCGCATCGGCAGGCAGACTCCCAACCACTTGGCAGGCGGATTCTTAACCACTGCACCACCAGGGAAGCCCCCAGTAGTGATTTTATTTGCATGAAAAACATGATGGTGAGCCATTGGATGTTAGTTCAGATGTCTACTAGTTTCATTTCTTTTTTATGTGAAGCCTATGAGACACAGGAAGAAGGCAGCAGACAAGAACCTTCCCTGTCGTCCTTTGGTATGTGCAGTACTGGGTGAGTATCATCAAAATTGGCATGTTTCTGGGCCAGCGATAGGTTTTCATGATTAACATGAGGGATAGATCCTTGTTGATGTGCGCTTCCTCCTCAGAGAAGAAGTTACTAGTTAGGTTTCTTCCCTGGCCTAAGAAACCATGTTTCTTGTTGAGTTTGGTAAAGCAATCCCAATGAATATAATGCTCAATTAAAGGGTGCTTTTGTTCAAAGAAAAAGATCTTTGTAGGGAGACAAATGTCTAAGTCTAACCTTGATACATGATTTAAATTTGTAAACTATCTTATACCTGATCAAGATTTCAAATTCTTCCCTCCCTTTCTTGGTCCAAATTGATGTCTCAGCTGGCCAGGAGGCTTAAAGTTCAAGGTTCCGACATACAAAACTTCCTCTGAGTAAATTAAGCTGAGAGGAGGCTGACAGAGCTGACAGCTAGGGGGCTGTATTGTAGGTAATTTAGTCTGCCCAGAATTCTGCATTTTCCTCAGGCAAATGATCTGAACTCTTAATCCCATTTCACCTGGGTATTCAGCCCTACTTCCTAAATCTACTTGATTTTAGAAACAGTAATTAAGGCTATGTAATATTAAGCCTCTATTGACCCAAATCTCCCCAGACCATTTCAGTCAATACCTGTCAAACTGAGTGTGATAGGAAGACGAGATAGACTGACATAGCTTTAGAGTTTGAGTCTGATTACACGGATGTGATCCATAGTTTTTTTCTCTGCTTGCCTCATCACTTGGTTCTCAGAATATGATTTCCCTCTGGCATTTTGCATTAGTGTCATGGTATGAAATATCTGTACAATGAAATCTCCCTTGTATCTGAGTTTATTGGCAGGTCAAAGTATCCTTCTGGAAGTAGGAGAGAACTAATTTTCTTGTTACCTTACAAGTGGCAGGTGGTGAAAGTGTTGCAAAAAGTGCCTTATATAAAATAAAGTGCACTGAGAAGGTTTTTTTTCCCAGCCCAAAGGCAAGCAATGAATTTCATTCTGATTGATCTAATTTTTCTCTTTTTCCCATTCAGACCTGATGGTAGAGTTTATTGTAACACACATGATGAAGGAGTTTCCTATGGATCTCTATGTGTAAGTACCGTGGTTCATTTAATGTGTGCAAATCTGTTTTATAGAATGGAGTGATGGGAAGTTTAATAGTCACAAAATTTTTATGTACACTTCAGGAAAAGCACATTTATATGCGGAGAAGTGTCAGGGAGTGTTTTATGGCCTGTTTTATACATTTTTCCAGAAGGGGGGAAAAGTACAAACTACGTATCTTCATTATCACTTTTAGGCACACTGCATGAAGAACAGGGCTGATGAGTTGAAGCAGTGATCATAGGTGACTCCTGTATCCAAGGATATGGAATACTAGCAGACCACTTAGTCATCCCTGGGCTTTGGCATCAAAGGAGTCACCAGTATTTAAAAGATATGGAAAGGCCAGAGGGATAGATCTTTTGGTTCATTCTTAGCCTACACTGTACTAGCAACATAGTCAGAACTCTGCTAGCTAGGCAGATTATGTATATAGTGGCCAGGCTGGAAGATTCCTGCCTCCTGAGGAGATCTGATTGTCTGTCACAATTCTTTACAAGCAGTATAACTAGAGATGACTGAAAATCTTCATATTTTAATAAAGTTTAAGCCTTTAGGCTTTCTCTCTTCTTTGCTATTTCAGCATTCTTCTTATCGTCAGTGCCTAACAGCTAGCTGTGCCATGTTAGTGTGATCTCAAATGTATGTATTATCTTTATTCCTTAAAATGCATCTGAATTCAGTCTGACAACAGAATTAGTACCTCCACTTTTTTGAGTAAGAGAGAAGTTTGGTGCACAGCAAGCTTAGTATACCTCATTCCAATGCTAGGCCTGGGATCTAGGGAGATATGAAAGATTTTACTCTGACTAGAGTAGATCTCCAGCTTTTTAGACTGTTTGTAGGCTACATATTTTTGGTTTCCTAGATATGAAATAATGATACAAATTTTACTTTTAGGTAAGTAGGTTGTGGTTTGCATTTTTCCATATCTTTTGGGTGTTTAAAAGTTAGTCTGATCCTTTATTTCAACTCAAAGACCATGAAAAGCTGCTTTTTTTAAAAAAATAACACTTACCAGATGAGTTTTCTGCTTGTTTTAGATGGGATCGCTGAACATCAGTACCTCAGGGATCAGATTTGTTTTGCTACAGATTATATTTTTAGCTTGTTTATCTAATGTTCTGGTTCTAGGATATGCTCTTTATTTTGTAGTATATTATTATAGTCTTAGTTTTCTCATTTTCCAAGCAAGGAAACTGAGGCTCTGGAGGTTGGGTTATTCTGTTAGTAAGCACCATTGCCTGGACTTGAACCCAAACTTTCTTAGAGTAAATCCTAAGCTGTTCCCACCCCTTCTCAGGTGTATTATCTATTGCTATGTAACAAACTACTTCAAAACATAGGGGTTTAAAACAAACATTTACTACCTCATAGTTTTTGTGGCTCAGAAATCCTAGCGGCTTAGCTGGGTAGTTTGGGCATAGGGTTTGGCAGAGGCTGCAGTCAATGTGTTAGCTTTACTGGGGCTCTACTGGGCTGTACTGGGGCTGGAGAATTGCTTCCAAGCTCACTTACATGGTTGTTGATAAATCTCAGTTCCTTGCCATGTGGGCCTCTCCATAGGGTTGCTTGACATGGCAGCTGGCTTTCTTCAAAGCAAGTAATCCAAGAGAGAAAGAGAAGAGTGAGAGCCCAGGATGGAAGCCATAATGCCTTTTATAACTTAATCTCAAATGACATGCCATTTCTGTTGGTCATACAGACCAAGCCTAACACAGTGTGGGAAGAGACTCCATAAGGTTGTGAATGCCAGGAGGTGGGGACCATTGGGGGCCATCTTGCAGGCTGGCTACCACAGTTCCCTACCTAGTTAGGTTGCATCACCAAGATTCAAACTCAAGTCTGTCTGACCCCAGAGGCTGTACTCTTTCTTAACTACTACTATGATAAATGACAAAGGAAAGATTTGTACAGGGTGACTAATGCTCACTGGGGCATCAGAGGGGGCTGTGTTTGACCTGAGTCATGAAGAAACAATAGGAGTTTTCCATGCAGAGGAGTGGGGGAGGGACATCCCAAGCAGAGGACCAGCATGTTCAAAAGCTTGGAGACTTGAAAGTGTGGCATGTTTGGAGAATAGAAAGTAATTCAGGAGGATTAGAGTGTAGGGTACATGGAGGAAGGATAAGAGAGTAGAAAAAATGTTACCTGATTTAAGTGGACGATGGGTGTAATAGTAGAAGATGAGGATGACATGATAAGACTGTATATTCAGTACTTAGAGTTATGTCATTGTCCACCCAAACCCTCACATCCCGGCCAGTGAACCTGATCTACACTAAGTATTTTAACTCCCTCTCCCCAGTAGTTCCTGCCTTTTTTTGTTTTGCCTTGCTTTCTCAGTTCTTTTTCCACCTGCTTCCTGATTGAATGTCCTGAGGTTAGGGAAGATGGAGAAGATAACAAGCTGACAGAGGCTGGGCAGAAGTTCCTACCCTCAGGCTGAATTCACTTTCTTCATTACTACCCATGGGCATATTTCCACATCTCCCTCCTGCAACTTCCAGCCTTCTTTCCAATTTTTGGCATTTGGAGCATCAAGTCCTTTTTAGGTGAACTTATCTGCTCCGAGCTGGGCATCAGGCCAGGTTGCTGCTCTCACTTCTCATTATGTAGTGCTTTTCAGCAACATGCAGCGCAATGAGAAATTGAAAGCAAAATGAATTTCTACCATTTCAGATAAGTGTATAATCTTCCTGGTGAAATATGAAGAAATATGGAGCATGGAAAGACTTAATACTCACGTCAGAATCTGTGTCAGAAACGAAATAGTTTCATATCTGTGTATGAATGCTGTAGGTAAAGTAATAATGGGGGAAGGTGCTTATATGAAAAGAAAGAGGGGCTTCCCTGGTGGCGCAGTGGTTAAGAGTCCGCCTGCCGATGCAGGGGACATGAGTTCGTGCCCTGGTCTGGGAAGATCCCACATGCCGTGGAGCGGCTGGGCCTGTGAGCCATGGCCGCTGAGCCTGCGTTTCCGGAAAAAAATGAAAGAAAGAAAGAAAGAAAGAAAGAAAAGTCTTGCCTGGAGCAGTAAGAGGTAGGAAAACCCAACAAATGAATTTCTTCTTCTGGATGTCTACTCTGTGATTCTTGCCGCCACTCCCACTGCTGGCCCAGGATTTGGGAGTTAGGGGAAATAGTCTCTGGGGAGAGTAAATTCTCCTTTAAGTTACTCTTACATGTAAAACTTGGACTCTCTAATCAGGGATTCTCAGACCTGTGGGTAGAGACTTCAGTGGACCCCACAAGAAGATTTCAGGTTAAAATGAAACTGTCTTGTGTTGAAATAGGAAACCACTACATGCATAAAAGAAACACCCTAAGCAGTCAGTTTAGAGTCATTCAGCCAGTATATATATATTTATATATATATATATATATTTTTTAATATAGTTTTAAAATTATTTATTTATTTATTTGGCTGTGCTGGGTCTTAGTTGCAGCATGCGGGATCTTTGTTGCAGCATGCGGGATCTTTAGTTGTGGCATGTGGGATCTTTTAGTTGCAGCATGTGGGATCTAGTTCCCTGACCAGGGATTGAACCCGGGCCACCTGCATTGGAAGCGTGGAGTCTTGACCACTGGACCACCAGGGAAGTCCCCAGAACTGAATTTTTAATTTAACTTTTAATGTAAATAAAATTTAACTTTTATTTAAAATTTAATTTATATTAAAAATAAATTTAAATAGATCTAAAGACTTAAGGTCTTTAATTTTATGTTTTTGCATCCTATGTTTGCAATTTCGAATGGAGTAGTCTAATTTTGGTCTACTGGTGCATCCTTCCTCTCAGGAAAGATACTCAAGGGAATGGTATCAGTAGTGCCTAATTGAATATTGACCTATATGTGGTTATAGCTCCCTTTTCCTAGTGATAGGGGGAATTAGTGCAAGCAGGGTGTGTGGGATGGGGAGAGGGGATTTTTTTTTTTAACATCTTTATTGGAGTATAATTGCTTTACAATGATGTATAGTTTCTGCTTTATAAAAAAGTGAATCAGCTATACATATACATATACCCCCATATGTCCTCCCTCTTACGTCTCCCTCCCATCCTCCCTATCCCACCCCTCTAGGTGGTCCCAAAGCACCGAGCTGATCTCCTTGTGCTATGCGGCTGCTTCCCACTAGCTATCTGTTTTATATTTGGTAGTGTGTATATGTCCGTGCCACTCTCTCACATCGTCCCAGCTTACCCTTCCCCCTTCCCAGGTCCTCACGTCCATTCTCTACGTCTGTGTCTTTATTCCTGTCCTGCCCCTAGGTTCATCAGAACCAGTTTTTTTTTTTTTTAGATTCCATATACATGTGTTAGCATATGGTATTTTTCTCTTTCTGACTTACTTCACTCTGTATGACAGACTCTAGGTCTATCCACCTCACTACAAATAACTCAATTTCGTTTCTTTTTCTGGCTGAGTAATATTCCATTGTATATATGTGTCACATCTTCTTTATCCATTCATCTGTTGATGGACACTTAAGTTGCTTCCATGGCCTGGCTATGGTAAATAGAGCTGCAGTGAACATTGTGGTGCATGACTCTTTTTGAATTATGGTTTTCTCAGGGTATATGCCCAGTAGTGGGATTGCTGGGTCATATGGTAGTTCTATTTTTAGTTTTTTTTTTTTTTGCGGTACGCGGGCCTCTCACTGTTGTGGCCTCTCCCGTTGCGGAGCGCAGGCTCCGGACGCGCAGGCTCAGCGGCCATGGCTCACGGGCCCAGCCGCTCCGTGGCATGTGGGATCCTCCCAGACCGGGGCACGAACCCGTGTCCCCTGCATCGGCAGGCGGACTCTCAACCACTGCGCCACCAGGGAAGCCCTATTTTTAGTTTTTTAAGGAACCTCCGTACTGTTCTCCATAGTGGCTGTATCAATTTACATTCCCACCAACAGTGCAAGAGGGTTCCCTTTTCGGGGAGGGGGGATTTATCTACCAGAAAGCTGCAGGTAGAAGTTCATTTCTTTCCCATGTGTACAGATTCATATCCAGTGTCTTTTGTGGCCTTAGCAAAAGCTGCCTCATTAAAGGGTATCTGTGGTGAGTTGCACCATATTTTTAGGCTTATTCCAGTCTTTCTCTTTTTCTCTTACAGGCGCTGCATTCAGGTAGTACATAAACTACTTTGCTATCAGAAGAAGTGTAGAGTACGCCTGCATTATACCTGGCGGGAGCTCTGGTCAGGTAACTTTCTCTTTTGAATTCATCCTCTTTTCCTATATCTTTTTTTTTTTTTAACAAATTTATTTATTTATTTGTGGCTGCATTGGGTCTTCATCATTGCGCATGGGCTTTCTCTAGTTGCGTCGAGTGGACTTCTCATTGCAGTGGCTTCTCTTGTTGCAGATCACAAGCTCTAGGCGCGTGGGCTTCAGTAGTTGTGGCACACAGGCTCAGTAGTTGTGGCTCATGGGCCCTAGAGCGCAGGCTCAGTAGTTGTGGCGCACGGGCTTAGTTGCTCCGAAGCATGTGGGATCTTCCCAGACCAGGGCTCAAACCCGTGTCCCCTGCATTGGCAGGTGGATTCCTAACCACTGCACCTCCAGGGAAGCCCCTTCCTATATCTTTTATGAACCCCTAGGCCTGGGCACAAGCTGAATTTTTTTAAAAAACTTTTTAGTTTGTTTAGGATGCTTCTATTTTCAACTCTTCTTTTTGTCATTTCAGCCTTGTTCTAATCCAAACCTGGCTGTGTCACATACCATTATTTCATACTTTCTCTCTTGTTCCTTCTCCTCCCTGTATTTTTTTGTCAGCTGGTAGAAAAAATTAAATATTTGAGTTCCATTGATTCTTCCAATGAGGAGTCAGTACAAACTTGGATTCTCCCTTGGTTCCATTTGGTAGCAGCATATGGACTATAGGGAGGCTTCTCTGTGTTTCCTCAGGATGAGTAATCTCAGGAGGGATGTCTTAGGGAGAGGAGGTGGGGAGGGGGTGGAGAGATGGGGGGGAATCCTGTACTTTGTGTTATATCTGGCATTATTACTGTTTACAGACAGTGTCAATTTTACCACTCCTCCTGTGCCAGAGACAAAAACAGCAAATTAGTGTTTACTTTTGTCTTTGTATCCATTTGGTAGCTCAGTAAAGTCACTCCACCCCTGTAGGAGGGAAGTGGCTCTTCTCTAAGGGTACAATTAATGCTGGCTTGCCACCCCTTTCTTTTGTGCAACTAAATTGGAGGTTTCAGAAAAGCAGAGGAGACATTTTTCCTGAGGCATTTGCTTGCTGATAGGTCCTGTGGCTTTTGTGACCTGATGGTACAATAAAGTCTTCTCCAGATGATTATAGTGGTAAATTGTTGCCCCACCCTTGGCAGGGCTTCTCTGTATTCTGAGCAGACAAGGGTGTGTTAGTGTCAGAGGCTTTATGAGAAATGGGCCAGTAACCCCACACCCTCCCATGGAATTCATCTCACTTGTTGTGACACATGGTTTCCTCCCAACCCAATTTGGCTTTCTAAATTTAGTCCTTCATAATGGAAAGTAGAGATCTTTAATTAATGGATTAGCAAGTTTTTTGCAGTTACTGCCTATGGTGGTGAAGGGGGAGTAGGAGAATAACAGTAAGTGGCAATAGTGGCATTTTGATATTTTAGGAGAAGAGTACGATTATGTGAGAGTTTGAAATTGAGGGAATGTCAGAAGAGCTAAAGAGAGATCAAAAGCGATTGAAATGACTACAGTTAGTAGAATTTCTTAGGTCAGAACAGTGCTTTTTAATATTAAGGACTATTTGGTTGCCTATGGATACTTGTATGATTTTTAGGTTCTAAAAATTTAGGATTAAAGAGAAAACACAAAAATGATGCAAATCTCTGGATATTGGTATAATTGTAGGACTTAGAACAAGTACACATGGTTTATGTCTATAACTGGGATGAAGTTATACATTGTAGTACTAAAGAGTTGGTGGTAGTAGTTATTATTTCTGCCTGCCTTTGTTCCTCTTCTGGTTTTATTTTCTGTTTTATTCTATTTTCTTTTCTTTCTATGCTGGCCACCCTGTCTCTGGCCCCTGGGATCTCTCTGGCTTTCCTCCTGTCCTCTTCATCTGTTGTCCTCTTCCTCATTGTCCTGTCATTGCCTTTTCCATTGCAGTCTGCCGTTCACTCTGGTCCGTGTCCCTGGGGCCCAGGGCTTCCCATCACTCTCCTACCTCCACCTTGCATTCTGTCCTTTGTGCTGTTGTTGTCATACATTTTACTTTTACATACGTTATGAACCCCAAAATACATTTCTGTCATTTTTATTTAAACAGGCAATTATCTTTTTTTTTTTGCGGGGCGCGGGCCTCTCACTGTTGTGGCCTCTCCCGTTGCGGAGCACAGGCTCCGGACGTGCAGGCTCAGTGGCCATGGCTCACGGGCCTAGGTGCTCCGCGGCCTGTGGGATCTTCCCGGACCGGGGCATGAACCTGTGTCCCCTGCATCGGCAGGCGGACTCTCAACCACTGCGCCACCAGGGAAGCCTGGCAATTATCTTTTAAAGAGATAAAGAAGTGTCTTTTATATTTATCTTTTCTGGATCTTAGCGTTCACTAACCTAGCTAGAAAACTATGAGGCGAGAGATCATTCTTTATCCTATGTTGGTCAGTTGACTTTATTTCTTTGAGTACTTTATGTCGTGTTCAGCTCTATGTATAATTATTTGCTATCTTGGGACTTCCCTGGCAGTCCAGTGGTTACGACTTCGCCTTCCAATGAAGGGGGTGCGGGTTCAATCCCTGGTCGGGGAGCTAAGATCCTACATGCCTCCGAGCCAAAAAACCAAACATTAAAAAAAAAAAAACTAAAACATTAAAAAAAGCAACAACAACAGAAGCAACATTGTAACAAATTCAGTAAAGACTTAAAAAAAATTATTTGCCACCTCAAGACTGACTGATTGGCATTCTGAGGCCCTTGATACTTTGAGAGGAGGTGTATATGAGTGTCATTGATGAGACTTGGAGGGCTGCTTTTTCCTAAGGCATAGGCATTTGTACTAGAGTTCTTTGCCAAGTGAGGTTAGCTCCTTTTCCTACGTAGACTGGGTGAGCCCTCCTGGAACCTGGCTCCGTGTGTTCATACATGGAGTATATACAGTGAGATGCAGAGCAGCAGGTGTTAAGGAAAGCTGCAAAATACTAGACTACATCTGATGCATCAGAGCCTATAGTAATGTATAATATTGCAGTCAGTGAATATAAATGGGGCTGTGGTGGACCCACCCACTCCTTGGCTGGTACTGCCCCTCATATGTTGGCTTGCCCGTGTTTTCACTCTTTCTTTGCCTTCTAGACTTATGGATTTGAGGGAGGTGTGTGAAACTCATCATGGCAAATATGCTTATGCATACAGATGCTTGCCCATACATGTGCTGCAAACATTAGTTGAATTATACTTATAAATAAAACTGGTAGGGTATGTGTTGTTAGGTCAGACACACGGGAGACCTAGGGTGTCTAGGAAGCAGTGGACTGGGGTGTTATTTGGAATGGGGGCGTTTAGTCTCACTGCACTTTGAGTGGTGATTTTTATTCTTATACTGTTTGACTACAGTAGCTCTTTGTTATTGGGGAGGTAGCCAGAGGTCTCCCTCCAAATTCCCATATGGGATTCTCAGGCTTGGTTTTATGGATGAGGAGGAACCAGCTGTATTAGTTGGGGGTTTAATCCTGCCTGATATGTTGGTTTTATAGATATAATCCGTGACCTACTCCCTGCTGCCACTGTCTATTTATATGATGCCTGTCACCATGGTATCTGAGTACTGCAGAAATATATTTAGACTAACCTCAACTTGAATATAGAAAGGAAGAAGTCTTGCCTTTCTCATTGCCCTATTTTCAGCAGTCACTATTTTCCACCAAGTTATGGAAAGTTCAAAAGCTCTTCTCTGACCTCTAGGCTACCCAGATCTCCTATTTTGAGTAAAAGGTTAGGTCTTAAAACTCTCCTCTGATGAGACAGAAAACTGAGTTTTAGGGTAAGATCCTAGTGAAATAGTTCTTTACCTTGGAGAATATAATGAAAGATATGATCTTTGCATCCAGAAAAATGTCCATTTGCACATACGTATTTTGCATATAATTTCAGAGAGTTCATGGACCTTCTTCTGAAGCCCATCCATGATCCCATGTTAAGAATCCTGTCTTAATTTTAGGTTCCATGGCCTCCCAATTCTGTTTTCACAGAACATCTTAATACTGGGTTAAATAGTTTTTCTTTATTTACTGACTGCTGCATTCCTCCTGGGAACTTTAGCTTAGTATTTTCTCTCAACTTCTGGAGGCTAAAGACCTTGTTAGTCACTATGTTTTGTTTCCTACACAGGAAACAAATACACTCTGTGTGTTTCCTATACATTCTTACAGGACTTTGGGCTTCTATTTTAGCATATCATATTGTTGTGCTATGTTTGCATATGTCTGTACAATGATTTGCTTAAATATCTATCTTTACTCTTAAAAAAAATTCCTGGAGGGCAGGGCCTGTGTTTGTTTGTTTGTTTGTTTTTTGCTGTATGCGGGCCTCTCACTGTTGTGGCCTCTCCCGTTGCGGAGCACAGGCTCCGGACGTGCAGGCTCAGCGGCCATGGCTCACGGACCCAGCCGCTCCGCGGCATGTGGGATCTTCCCGGACCAGGGCACGAACCCGTGTCCCCTGCATTGGCAGGGGGACTCTCAATCACTGCGCCACCAGGGAAGCCCAGGGCCTGTGTTTTAATCATTGTTTTATTCCTAGCATACTACTTGGCTTGTAATAGGGGCTCAGAAGACATTTGAATGAATAAATGAATGGATGCATGGGTATGTAGAATTTCCATTAATGATGAATCAGCATTCTCTTAAAGCAGCACAGTGTTGTGTTTGGACCTCAAAAAAAAAATCAGGATATTTGTTGGCATGTTTCTTTTTCTTTCTTTTTAACATCTTTATTGGAGTATAATTGCTTTACAATGTTGTGTTAGTTTCTGCTGTATAACGAAGTGAATCAGCTCTATGTATACATATATCCCCATATCTCCTCCCTCTTGCGTCTCCCTCCCAACCTCCCTATTTCACCCCTCTAGGTGGTCACAAAGCTCTGAGCTGATCTCCCTGTGCTATACTGCTGCTTCCCACTAGCTATCTATTTTACATTTGGTAGTATATGTAAGACCATGCCACTCTCTCACTTCGTCCCAGCTTACCCTTCCATCATGTTTCTTTTGAGCTGACTTATCACCTTTTTATCTGAGTTGTTGTTGTAAAAGGGAGCTGTGGTAATTTCTCTTTCCTTTGTCTCTTTCTTCCTTACCTACAGATACATGGATTGCTTTTAACCAAGTGAAAATGGAAACTTAGATGGTTTCTAAGCCATTAACCAAGTAATGAACAGAATGTTTAGAGGGAAGCATGTAGTTGTTAGAGAGGGAAATACTTGAACGGAACTTCATGGAGTCAGCTTATTTTACTTCCACTGCAGGCAGAAGGGGCATTGGGGAGGCAGCCTGCATTTAAATAGTGTAGCTTTCCACAGTCTGAAAACATGGGTTGATTTAAAGGCAGGTTTATATTGGCGTTTTATATTTGACATTTATCTATGGATCACAGTCCTTACCCTTTCCCTCTGCTGCATCCCTGGGTGATAAGTCATTATTTTTATCACCATTTGTTGGAGAATGTATAGAAGGATAAGTGACTTGCTAAGGATCATGGAACAAGATACTAAACAGAGTCATGATTAGAACTTAGAGTTTCTGACTCCTAAGCTCAGAAGCAGATCACTAGGCAACATTTGCCTCCCTGCAGAAAGAGGGGCCCCCAAAGCCCCCAAAACAATCTGTTCAGCTTCACTGTGCTAAATAGCATCCAAGCATTCACAGCTTTGTGAAAAAGAGAGAAACTGTACATGGCCTTACCTTTCAGATACCTACTGGGAAAAATAGAAAACCCAGAGAGTGTCACAGCTTTCTGGATCCAGCTGGCACTCTCATCACTGACAGAAGCCTATGACTTCATGGTTAGGTACACCTTGAGACTGGGAATTGAGAGCCTTTCATTGGGAGCTTGTTATACTGTAGTTGTTATACAGGATTGAAAATTATCAAGAGAAAGACTGACCTGAGCTGTAGATTTCTTTGGCAGTTCTTGTATAGGTATAGCTTTGACAGATTGCCAACCCCTCCTGATTTGGGGAGACTATCCTTTGAGTTTTTAATTGTCTGCTTCTTTTAGTTTAGTTACTTTTTTAAGCTATTTATTTTGATATACTTATAGACTCACATGAAGTTGCAAAAATAGTACAGAGAGTTCTTGTACCCTTCACCCAGCTTCTTCCAATGGTGATATCTTATATAACTCTATAATATTGCTTCTTTTAGTTTTGAAGAGGGTATCCAGGTGGGAAAGAACGTAGCAGTAAACAGCTAGAGTATATGGGAAGAGGAATTTCGGCAGCTGTTATTGCTATTTTGTTCTTAAAATTGCTTTTTAAATTGTTCTTCTTATTTCCCCCAAATTTTCTCTGATTTAGGGGAATATGTTACAAGATGTATTCTAGGCTTGGTGTGCCTAATTAAAACTGCTCTAGCTTCCATGTGCAAAAACATGGAGGCTTCTTTCTTCTGTGGATAATCAGTTCCTCTCAAAATTAGAATGTTCTAATATAGGGTCATTAGAAGGTATTTCTCTCTTCATAATTTTATTATGAAAGATTCTGTATAGCAGTGTACAAAGCCCCAGGATTGAAAAAGAATGCCAGGAAACCATTTTTTTCCTTCAAATCATCACATTTGGCTAAATCCAAAATTTATACTATTTTGAATCTTTCTCTTAGAAACTTGGCAAAAGCAAAAGATAAGAATTTCCAATGAGTTTAGCTTGTTAGAGGGAGAAAAAGATTCCCACCTAAAAGCCCCTTAAAAGAGTGAGAAATCTCTGTTCTTTTCTCTGCACATGAAGGCACTTCCTATCCAGAGAAATGTCACCTCTCATAGACCCATTAGCATCTTGTCAACTAAAAGAGGCAGAGGAAAGAATAGTTGTACTTTTGTTGCTCTGTCTGTACTGGTTGTATAGGAAAGTATCATTTGGTTTTATAAGGTATCATCGTTCCCTGGATCTCAAGTGAGCAGGACAAGTCTGTTAGTGGTTTTCCCTAAAACTACTTTCTTGGTTTAACCAAGAAAGTAAAGTTCTTGGTTCTACATCAGATGGCTCCACTGAGACATGGTCTCATTGACTACTAGATTTCTTCAAGGGTGATTTTTGACTACCTTTCAAATGGGCAATGTTGGAAAAAATAAGCAGGTGGTATAGGGCCCTAGAAGAAGCCAGTGGCTTCTGAGCATGCTTAGTTAGAGGCAGCTGCACAGGAATGAGGTGTATGGGATCTTGCTTTTCTGAGTCTAAGTTCCACATGGGAACTTTCACATAAAAATTCATTTTCATGGTAAAGAGGGTGGGCGGTATCTCTGGGGATTGCAGTGTCCCCAAGTAAAGGGGGAATTGGAGATAGTTGAGAATTTTATTTTCTCTTTTAGCAGATACACTTTAACAGCAAGGAAAATGGTAAGACAGAACCTAACTTCCATTTAAAGAAAGGATTTGTTCTTTTTTCTAGTTCATCTAGAGAGGTGTGGAGCCTTTAGATAGTGCAGCTTGTTGACGTACTGACTTATTATTGTGCTAAAATACACATAACATAAAATTTACCGTCTTAACCATTTTTAAGTGTATGTTCAATGGTATTAAATACATTCACACTGTAATGCAGCCATCACCACCATCGTTCCCCATAAATCTTTTCATCTTGTAAAACTGAAACTCTTCTGTCTTTATGATTTTAACTACTCTAAGTACTCCATGTAAGTGGAATCATACAGTATTTGTCTTTTTGTGACTGGCTTGTTTTACTTATAATGTCCTCAAGGTTCAAGAAATCAGATTCTCCCCCTTCCTGCAGATTTAGCTATTTTTTTGTTATTATAGTTATTTTTTTGCTGCACTGCGCAGCTTGCGGGATCTTAGTTCCCTGACCAGGGATTGAACCCAAGCCCTTGGCAGTGAAAGCACGGAGTCCTAACCAGTGGACCACCAGCGAATTCCCTGTTGTTTTTATTTTCGATTGTAGGCTGTCTCTGTGCTGAGGATCAGCCTGAGGTGTAAACTTAATGTTTTCTTAGGTCTCTTCTGAGCCTTTTCTTGGGCATATGCAGTCACTCTCTAATTTTCCCTGAATATGCAGTTGTTTCTGAATGTCCTAGTTTTTTTTACTTCTGAATGCCTTCTTGGTTAATGTTTATATTATCCTAGTATTTACCTTTTTTTAAAAAATTGAAGTATAGTTGATTTACAATGTTGTGTTAGTTTCTGCTGTACAGCAAAGTGATTCAGTTATACATATGTATATTTTTTCCATTATAGTTTATCACAGGATATCGAATATAGTTCCCTGTGCTATACAGTAGGACCTTGTTGTTTATCTGTTCTGTATATCACAGTTTGCACCTGCTAACCCCAAACTCCCAATCACTCTCTCCCTTACTCCCCCCGCACCCCCCCCCACCTTGGCAACCACAAATCTGTTCTCTAGGTCTGTGAGTCTGTTTCTGTTTCTTAGATGGGTTCATTTATGTCGAATATTCTAGTTTTTAATGTCTGGCTCCTGAAAGGGGAAAAGCAAAAAGTGAAGGTGGGGAAAAAAGGGGCACTGGCCCCTTAAATCTGGAAGTCACTTATCAGGAGGGGGAAGGGCTTGCAACAATGAGGGGAGGTGCAACAAAAATGGCTGCCCACCTCTTTGTCTGCACCTCTGTGATCAGAAGCAGCAATCAGTGATCATAGCACAGATCCCCAGTATTTGGAAGACAGGTCCCTTTTTGCCCACCCTAGCTCCTGCAAGCTGTGTGCAAGCTGCTTCAGAAACAGGTGCACAGCTGCTTACCACAGGCCCGGGATTGGGTGATAGGTAGCTGCTAATGTACTAAGAGTTGAAATTGACCAAAATGAACCAAATTTACCATCCAAGTTTTCCTCTGGATGTTGCAAACCTTCATCAGAGTCCAGAGTTCTAAAATAGTTACATCAGACAGATTCTGCCAGTGCAGTTATTGCCTAGGTGGGAAGAGAGATTCCTGGCGTTTCATGCTTTGCCACCTTCCCAGAATTCTCCCACTGGATATACTGACTTTTGTGCTCTGTTCACCTGGAGAGGCTCATAGCATAGAGCCAAAGCCATTTCATTTTCTTGTTTGATTCATTGGTCTCTGTTTCAGTGAGATGCTTGGGTTTGCAGCCAGACAGTTGCCTGTATTCTGAGAAGCCACCTAGTGTATTTTTAAATTATTCTGCTGGTAAGCGTTGGTTTCTGAGTCCTTCCTGTGCCACTTGGCTGACCGACAGTGAGCCTGCTGATTGCTGGCAATGTCCCCGAGTAAGTGGTGATTTTGTCCAGAGTTGCTAGAATTGGCTAGAGTTTATAGTGCCTCTGGGGTTTTGGAGGCATTGACTTGTTACACTAGTGCTATTTCTGGCCTGTCCTTTGAGTTCTTCTGCCTCTCTCCTAAGCAAGCGGGGAGCTAGGTATTTCTCTTCTGTCAGTCACTGTGAAATTATCCATTTCCCCTAATGATCGGGTTTTGACCTGGGATCTGTGGCATCTCATCCTAGCTCCATGCGAGGCCACAAAATAGGGCCTAGATGAGTCCTGACTTTGCTTTCTATCTCTTTCTCTTCATAGCATGTAAAAGCTGTTCAAACAGACAGCTCTCTCTGACCTGATTCTTTGGAGACATTTGTTTGTGCTCTGCTGGAGGCTCTGTGTTTCCTTCCTGTTTTTAATCTTATTTAGATGTCATTCACTTGGTTTTGTAATTAAACCTACCCTCTGCTTCTCTGAGACAGGCGCTGAGCTACCACTTAATTGTATCTTCCTGTGGTTGGCTTGTTCCTCTCTGCACCTGGTTTACTTCAATGTCCGGGACAGGTTTTAGTTCTGGAGAAGTTCCCATATCCATTATTCATTCCACTCTCCTACACGGCAACATGGTTTGCTGCTTGCTACTTGCTACCTTCTTTTCCTCCCCTTGAATTCAAAGCAGGATAGGAAAAAGTCTGGGAAAGTCCTCATTGTGTGGGGTACATTAATGCTAGGAACAGTTCTGTGAACAAGGTTTCTTGTGGAGTGACAGGGCCCAGTGTAAGACAGCAGGATTCTCAGGTGGGTGGTGCTGAGCTCTTCTCATTTGAGAAACAGATTGGCTGCTTTTGCCTCTGGGAATTCACTTGGGACTCAGGGAACCATCAAGGTACTCATTCTTGGCGCAGCTTCTCAGAACCTGCGCACTCTGCTTTATTCCACTTGAGTCTGCATACAGAAAAGTCAGAACGTCTGTACACTGCTGCCGTATTTGATGCACAAGATTCTCCAAGGAAAGAAACTAGGGCCAGAGCTAAGTAGGAGCCTGACACTTGCCTCTAGTACAGGGTCAAAAGAGGCAGCTGGGGACTTCGCTGGTGGCACAGTGGTTGAGAATCTGCCTGCCAATGCAGGGGACACGGGTTTGAGCCCAGGTCCAGGAAGATCCCACTCGCCACAGAGCAACTAAGTCCATGCACCACAACTATCGAGCCTGTACTCTAGAGCCCGTGAGCCACAACTGCTGAGCCCGCGTGCCACAACTTCTGAGGCCTGTGCGCCTAGAGCCCAAGCTCTGCAACAAGAGAAGCCACTGCAATGAGAAGCCCACGCACCGCAACAAAGAGTAGCCGTCGAGAGGGGGGTACCCTGCTCGCTGCAAGTCGAGAAAGCCTGCGTGCAACAACTAAGACGCAACAACGAAGACCCAATGTAGCCATAAATAAATAAATAAATAAATAAATTAATTAATTAGGGGAACAAAAAGAGGCAGCAGTTGCAGCCAATTTGTAGTTCCTGAAAGCAAACCCAGAAACTAAATTTTCAAAGTGCCTGGTGGAAAAGACTTTCCAATGAAGAAACAAGTGTGTATGGAGCACCCACTTCCCTACAACTTAAACTTATTGAATGTGTAATGTAATACTTGAAATGTTTCACTGACACAACTTCTCTGTTTTTCACTCAGTGCAGATTAAGAGTGTTTGGAGCCAGGTCTCTTGATCCTCATTTAGTAGAAATAGAAAAGATTAGGAGGCAAACCCAGGATCCCTAAGGATTTCCTAGAATATTGTTAGTATAGTTGACCCTTAAACAAGTTGAAGGTTTGGGGTGCTAACACTGCCCACTACTCCCTCCAACCCTGTCAAAAATCCACCTGTAACTTTACAGTCTGCCCTCCGTATCCACGGTCTCACATCTGTGGATTCACCAACCACGGATCATGAAGTACCATAGTACGCATTTATTTTTAAAAATACAAATATAAGTGGACCCATGCAGTTCAAACCCATGTTGTTCAAGGGTCAACTGTACTTCGGTATATTGTTAGCTTTGATTATAAACTGATTATTATTCTGAGGACTGCCATAGTATTGTCTTGAAGGCTGTCCAGTGTTCATTTTCAATTTGCATTCCTGCTCAAGATCCATGGCTCTCTGTTGATTGAGTATATTTGGCTCCTTTTCTTTTCCCCATCAAAAAGGAAACACCTTTGTATGTTTAGCCCTATACTCAGTATTGTGTACCATGATGTAGATTTCAGCTCATCAGTTACACTGAGGTTACAGAAAGTTGGGATGGAGTGTTTGCAGGGCTCACGCTAGTGTCTGTGGAAAGAAAAACATTGGCCTCTTGTTTGTTAATTGGTAAAACATACATAAAATTTACCATTTTAAGTGTACAGTTCATTGGCATTAAGTACATTCACATTGCTGTGCAACCATCTCTACCTTCCATCTCCAGAATTTTTAAAATTTTCTTAAACTGAAACTGTATCCATCAAACAATAAGTCTGCATTCCCCCCTCTCCACACCCCTGGCAACCACCAATCTACTTCCTGTCTCTATGAATTTGATTTCTCTAGGCTCTGCATATAAATCGAATTATACAGTATTTGTCCTTTTGTGACTGACATTTTTCACTTAGCATAATATCTTCATGTTTCATCCATGTAGTAGCATGTGTCAGAATTTCCTTTTTCAGGCTGAATAATATTCGAATGTATGTATATACCACATTTTGTTTATCTATTCATGTGTCAATGGATTCTTGTATTGCTTCCACCTTTTGGCTATTATGAATAATGCTGTTATGAATACTGATGCACGAATACTTGAGTCCTTGCTTTCAACCTCTTGTTTTTGAGAGTGTGCAGGTTAAAGTGTCTTAGGTCAGTGGAGTGAAATCCTGAGACGCTTACAAGAGAGATGGACTTGAACTTACATGATTTTTCTTTTGGTCACTTGGATGTGTGAGGGGCTGATTAAGTGGAGTTTTGACTAAAGTTATGGTTTGGGGTGGCAGATATAGGTATTGGCCCTAGATAGCTTGCTCCCGCACACTCTACAAATGTTTGTTTTTAAAGATTTATTATTTATTTATTTATTATTTATGGCTGCGTCAGGTCTTAGTTGTGGCACGTGGGATCTTCGTTGAGGCATGCGGGATCTTTTCGTTGCAACGCGTGGGCTTTTCTCTAGTTGTGGCATGCAGGTTTTTCCTTCTCTAGCTGTGGCGCGAGGGCTCCAGGGCGAGTGGGCTCTGTAGTTGTGGCACGCCAGCTCAGTAGTTGTGGTGTGCAGGCTTAGTTGCCCCTGTGGCATGTGGGATCATAGTTCCCTGATCAGGGATCGAACCCGAGTCCCCTGCATTGTAAGGTGGATTCCTTACCACTGGACCACCAGGGAAGTCCCAACAAGAGTTTTTTTTAAATGAAGTTTAGGAGGAACCAGTACAGTTTCATAGACCTCAGCAGGGGGAGTTCATGGACCTTCTTCTTGGTATGTTGCCCTTAATGTAACTTAACTTCAGCTAGTATGTGGCTTTGGGTAACTTATTTAATCTTTCTGAATTTCAGTTTGGTTATCTGTTAATTGGGACCACTAATACCTACTTCATTGGATAATTAATAGGATTCAGTGAGAATGATGTACTTTAAGTGCTTTACATGAGGCCTAGCATCTAGCAGACACCTAATAAATGTTACCTCCCTTGCCATTTATGACTTTTGTGTTTCTCCCTTTGAAAAGAGATGAGAATACAGTTTGGGAGAGGTGATTTCTGTAGTTAAGTGTCTCTTTTTAAGGTATCAGGTGGAGCACAGTAGAAAAGAGGAAGGTTTGAGATACAGTTGTTTCTCCATATCTGCATCCACAGATTCAACCAACCATGGATCAAAAATATTTGAAAAAAAAATTCCAGAAAGTTCCAAAAAGCAAAACTTGAATGTGCTGCATGCTGGCAACTATTTACATAGCATTTACATTATATTAGGTATTATAAGTAATCTACAGAGATGATTTAAATTATCCAGGAAGATGTGTGTAGGTTACACTGCAAATACTACATCATTTTATATAAAGGACTTGAGCATCTATGGAGTTTGGTATCTGTGGAGGGTCCTGGAAACAATCTCCACGCCCCATCCCCCCATCCCCGCTCCCCATCCCCCCATCCCCGCTGTGGATGCCGAGGGACCACTGTACTTTGTGTGAGCTTCTGACACAGGTGTTGACTTGTAGTTGTTGTCATTCAGCAGAAAGATGTGATGAGTTTCTCTATATGATATATCTATCTGGCATTGGTGTTTTGGGACAGCCTACTCCTGGGGCTGTGAAGGATGGGGGCCAATGAGAATTGTCTGTTAAGGCCTGGAAGGTCTCAACCACCAAGCTTGTCCTCATCTGAAAAGATTCTGCAGTAAGCTGTGCCATTCTGTTTTTTTTTAAATTAATTAATTAATTAATTATTTTTTGGCTGCATTGAGTCTTTGTTGCTGCGT
The DNA here is from genome assembly GCF_964341445.2 of Mesoplodon mirus. NCBI lineage: Eukaryota > Metazoa > Chordata > Mammalia > Artiodactyla > Ziphiidae > Mesoplodon > Mesoplodon mirus. The sequence continues at coordinate 203,704,714 of NC_138977.1, read as the reverse complement.
GTGGGCTTTCTCTAGTTGTGGCGAACAGGGACTACTCTTTGTTGTGGTGCAGAGGCTGCTCATTGCGGTGGCTTCTCTTGTTGCTGAGCACGGGCTCTAGGCACGTGGGCTTCAGTAGTTGTGGCACGTGGGCTCAGTAGTTGTGGCTCGAGGGCTCTAGAGTGCAGGCTCAGTAGTTGTGGCGCACGGGCTTAGTTGCTCCGCGGCATGTGGGATCTTCCCGGACCAGGGCTCGAATCTGTGTCCCCTGCCTTGACAGGCCGATTCTTAACCACTGAGCCACCAGGGAAGTCCCTGTGCCATTCTGTTTTGTGGATGAGTAGCCACTGCTCACCTAATGGGCAAAACTGTTTACACAGTAATGGGTTTCTATAACATAGACCCTTTTTCTTTGGAAACCTCTCAGACTAAGGATCATGTCTTTGGTGAGGAAGAGCTTGTGTTAGTCTCTTCTCCCCTGCTTCCTTTTAAAACTATTATTTAAAAATTAGAAACATGGTAAACCAAAGGGTTAAATTGAAAAGAAAAAAAAAGTCTATCCTGCCCCTCATATCTTCACAATGACTACAACACGTATTGTACTTGATACCAAACTCTTATAGACATATGACTAATTAACAATACTACGTTTATACAACCAACCCCTTATCTTTTGTAGTTATCTTAACTCTTCCCTCTATGTACTGTTACTTCTGTGACAGTTTGGTTGGTTATGTGCCCAGATGGCACCAAGTGGAGAAGTGGATCAAGGACAGTTTTCTAAAAATGTGTGTGTGTGGAGAGTGGTGAGCCAGGAGTCAGCCAACATGAGCTCTGTGCTACTTGTGTGTTGGCACCGAGATCCTGAGTACCAGATCTCTGCTGTCCTTGAACCTGCCCCTGGCCCAAGGCTACTCTCTGGCCTGCAGTTAAGCACTGTTCATAGCACTATACCATAATAGCTTATGAATAAGCCTGGCTATTAATTGTTTATACTCATGTTTTTTTTTTTGTTGTTTCAGTTCTGATTTTGCATAAAGAAGGGAGATCTTGGGCCTCCCTGGTGGCGCAGTGGTTGAGAGTCCGCCTGCCGATGCAGGGGATACGGGTTCGTGCCCCGGTCTGGGAGGATCCCATATGCCGCGGAGCGGCTGGGCCCGTGAGCCATGGCCGCTGAGCCTGTGCGTCCGGAGCCTGTGCTCTGCAACGGGAGAGGCCACAACAGTGAGAGGCCCGCGTACAGAAAAAAAAAAAAAAAAAAAAAAAAGAAGGGAGATCTTGGCTCCATTTGAAGTCCAGATCTGATCATATTCCATGTTCAGTACATAATTTTGAAGGAGGCAACCCTGAGTGAGGGAAATAGGAACAGTTTTAGTTGACATTTATTATTATTATTTTTTAAAGATACTAGAGAGGAAGCAGAAACAGAAAGGGAGATAGAGGTGTGTGAAAGGTGAGATTTAAAGGAGAGAGATAAGAGCCGATGTAGAGGGCCTGCTGAGGCAGTTTATGCTGAGAAAAGCTATTCGGTATTTTTTAGTGTTGAGAGTGAGTAGAAGAAAGGTAATAATGAGGTGTTAAACATCTTTACTCTAATAAGTAGTTGAAGACCAAGAAAAGGAGGGGATCAGATACATGAAAATAACCTTGGAGCAGCCAGTAGGTGGAGAAAGTTATAAACCAGAGTCTAGAGAAGTGTTGGTAACAGTATAGTCAGCAAGTCCAAGCACACCATTTATACATAAGCTTCCTTCCCTTTAACATTTGACTGCATCTAGCACCTTTATTTGTTTAATCTTTGCTTTTTTTTTTTTTTTTTTTTTGCTGTACGCGGGCCTCTCACTGCTGTGGCCTCTCCCGTTGCGGAGCACAGGCTCCGGACGCACAGGCCCAGCGGCCATGGCTCACGGGCCCAGCCGCTCCGCGGCACATGGGATCCTCCCAGACCGGGGCACGAACCCGTATCCCCTGCATCGGCAGGCGGACTCTCAACCACTGCGCCACCAGGGAGGCCCTATTTGTTTAATCTTATCTTAATGGAATGGTAGAAAGAACACTAACCAGGAGACCAGGTTCTAGTCCCTGCTTAGTCACTAACTAGTTGGCGTGGTGGTGGGGGGTTGTTTTCGAATCCAAAAAATGAGGGAGTTGGATTAAATGACCTCTAAGGTCCTTTCTAGCTCTAAAAGTCTAAAATCAGCTATGTCAAAGCCTCACAGACTTTGAACTCCCATCACTTCGGGTCAGAGGATAGAAGACAATGTGTGTGTAGTGATGTGTGTAGGACACTGAACAGTTGATAGAATGAGTGCAAAGTCAGATGTTGAAGGAAAAAAGAATTAATTTATGAGATATTTGGGACATTCCTTCCTTTTTTTTTTTTTTTTGTGGGACGCAGGCCTCTCACTGTTGTGGCCTCTCCCATTGCGGAGCACAGGCTCCGAACGTGCAGGCTCATGGCTCACGGGCCCAGCCGCTCTGCGGCATGTGGGATCCTCCCGGACCGGGGCACAAACCCGTGTCCCCTGCACTGGCAGGTGGACTCTCAACCACTGCACCACCAGGGAAGCCCCCTTGGGACATTCCTTCTTGAAGAGGAATCGTGGTCCCTGATGTAAGAGGCTTGTGGGAGCCAATTTTAAGGTTGCTTTGTTCATTTTAGCTGCCTGTTAAATTCCCTCTAGAGAATGATAACTTCCAGGTAAGAAAACCCTGGCTTTTTTTAGAGGGTAGGGGGTCTGACCTGAATGGTCAGGGGCAGAATGCAGGTTTCCCCTGACACTGACTCTCAGAGTATTGAAGTGCTGGACTCTCCTTCTCAATACTGTTTGGCTCTGCTGATGTCTGCGGCAGTTGGGACACAGGCCACCTCTTGGCCTGTGCGAGAATTGCTCTTCCTCCCCTCATATTTATTATCACTTTGTCATCCCTGACTCTGAATCCCAGAGATCAAGACTAGCTGTAGTCTAACAGAGGAGCAATAAATCATTGCTCTCACTTCCTTTTCTCCAGGTTTCCTACCCCTTAATTACCGCATAACCACTGCTGAGGCTGCATCTTTGTGCTGTGTGTGCCTGGGACAAAAGCCCTCCTTGATTGGACATGTGCAAAAGCAGCTTTGTCCCTATCTAGCCATTATGTTTTGCAGAGTGCCACGTGTGTTACCCATCCTTTTCTCTTGTCTCCAGTGAGTTTAAGGGTCTTATTGTCAGGTGATTTATCCATTAATAGGGCTTTTCTAAGCTCTGGGGTTAGGGGGTGGACTGGGCAGCCCCTACTCATTAAGGTGAGAGGTTTGGGCTGGATTAGTGGTTGTTCCCCCCCCGCCCCAACTGCCGTGCTGCGCGACTTGCATGATCTTAGTTCCCTGACCAGAGAGTGAACCCAGGCCATGGCAGTGAAAGCGCTGAGTCCTAACCACTGGACCACCAGGGAATTCCCTTGGGTTAGTCATCTTTATGTGGATTTTAGCTAGTCCCCTTCATTTTCTGGGCTCCTAGTAGGAGCTAAGCAGGTTGTGTGATCCAGAATGGGCTCCCATGGAGCTTTTTTTGGGTCCAGTCCAATAGATCACTTGTTAACAGACAACATCAAAAGGGCCAGCTGCCTATCATTTGCCTTTCCATTATGAAACCTCAGAGAACTTGAGTCAGGGTGAAGAGTTCATAAATGAGGATGCCTATCTCCTTCATCCCTAGCAAGGCTTCTTTTTTTTTTTCGTATTTGAAGGGAAGGTCCAGGCTTTAGAAACAGAATGTAGACAAGCTCTTGTACTTTTGCCTGCTGTTTCTTTACTGTACCTGTGCTTTTAGAGGATTGAGAGTGAGGGGTGTTGTGTGGCAGGCAGCAAGTGTCTGGAGAGACTGACTTCTACTCGTCATTCCCTGCTGTTTCAAATCAAAGCTCACATGTCTTTTCTAAGAGTAGTAAACTTCACACAAAGCTTATACAGCATGGGAGAATGGATTTCTTTGCTGGCAAAGAAGCAGATATGATCTTAGAAAAGGAGAGGTCAAGCCTTTTTTGTGTGTCTGTGGAAGTAGGAAGGGTTGAGGGGGAGAAGACAAAAGGAACATCAAATACTTGCAGCTGCTGAGCCCCTTCTTTATAGTTCCCCATCAAACAGGGGAAATAGGTACAGGGGCAGTAGTCATGATGGGCAGAGAAGCAGAATTTATTTTATAGTCTTAGTTGAGAGAGTATAAGGCAACTGGTAAATTATTTTATGCTTAATATTTATTTGCAAAACTGTCTTTAAAGCTGCACTTTAACCTAGGGACTTGGCAGTCAGTCAGTCTCATGACTGAGATTGCGTGGGTTTTAGCACTCTCTCCCCTCATTAAAGATTACAAGGCAAAAAGGGGACCTTTTCAGTAAATGTTGTCACAGTCGAGAGAGGACAGAGCCAGCTGCACTTTTGTTTAAATACTTAGTATAGTTAAGTTTTCCTTCATGAGCTCCTTTCTTTTTTTTTTTTTTTTTTAATTCCTAGGTATTTTATTCTTTTTGTTGCAGTGGTAAACGGGAGTGTTTCCTTAATTTCTCTTTCAGATTCTTCATCATTAGTGTATAGGAATGCAAGAGATTTCTGTGCATTAATTTTGTATCCTGCAACTTTACCAAATTCAGTGATTAGCTCTAGTAGTTTTCTGGTGGCCTCTTTAGGATTCTCTATGTATAGTATCATGTCATCTGCAAACAGTGACAGTTTTACTTCTTCTTTTCCAATTTGTATTCCTTTTATTTCTTTTTCTTCTCTGATTGCAGTGTCTAGGTCTTCCCAAACTATGTTGAATAATAGTGGTGAGAGTGGGCACCCTTGTCTTGTTCCTGATCTTAGAGGAAATGTTTTCAGTTTTTCACCATTGAGAATGATGTTTGCTATGGGTTTGTCATATATGGCCTTTATTATGTTGAGGTAGGTTCCCTCTATGCCCACTTTCTGGAGAGTTTTTATCATAAGTCGGTGTTGAATTTTGTTAAAAGCTTTTTCTGCATCTACTGAGATGATCATATGGTTTTTCTTCTTCAGTTTGTTAATATGGTGTATCACATTGATTGATTTGCATATATTGAAGAATCCTTGCATCCCTGGGATAAATCCCACTTGATCATGGTATATGATCCTTTTAATGTGTTGTTGGATTTGGTTTGCTAGTATTTTGCTGAGGATTTTTGTATCTATATTCTTCAGTGATATTGGTCTGTAATTTTCTTTTTTTGTAGTATCTTGGTCTGGTTTTGGTATCAGGGTGATGGTGGCCTCATAGAATGAGTTTGGGAGTGTTCCTTCCTCTGCAGTTTTTCGGAAGAGTTTGAGAAGGATGGGTGTTAGCTCTTCTCTAAATGTTTGATAGAATTCACCTGTGAAGCCATCTGGTCCTGGACTTTTGATTGTTGGAAGATTTTAAATCACAGTTTCAATTTCATTACTTGTGATTGGTCTGTCCATATTTTCTGTTTCTTCCTGGTTCAGTCTTGGAAGGTTATACCTTTCTAAAAATTTGTCCATTTCTTCCAGGTTGTCCTTTTTATTCGCACAGAGTTGCTTGTAGTAGTCGCTTAGGATGCTTTGTATTTCTGCAGTGTCTGTTGTAACTTCTCCTTTTTCATTTCTAATTGTGTTGATTTGCGTTCTCTCCCTCTTTTTCTTGATGAGTCTGGCTAATGGTTTATCAATTTTGTTTATCTTCTCAAAGAACCGGCTTTTAGTTTTATTGATCTTTGTTATTGTTTTCTTTGTTTCTATTTCTTTTATTTCTTCTCTGATCTTTATGATTTCTTTCCTTCTGCTAACTTTGGGTTTTGTTTGTTCTTCTTTCTCTAGTCCCTTTAGGTGTAAGGTTAGATTGTTTATTTGAGATTTTTCTTATTTCTTGAGGTAGAATTGTATTGCTATAAATTTCCCTCTTAGAACTGCTTTTGCTGCATCCCACAGGTTTTGGATCATCGTGTTTTTGTTGTTATTTGTCTCTAGGTATTTTTTGATTTTCTCTTTGATTTTTTCAGTGATCTCTTGGTTATTTAGTAACGTATTGTTTAGCCTCCAGGTGTTTGTGTTTTTTATGCTTTTTTCCTCTGTAATTGACTTCTAATCTAGCATTGTGGTCAGAAAAGATGCTTGATATGATTTCAATATTCTTAAATTTACTGAGGCTTGATTTGTGACCCAAGATGTGATCTATCCTGGAGAATGTTCCATGTGCACTTGAGAAGAAAGTGTAATCTGCTGTTTTTGGATGAAATGTTCTATAAATATCAATTAAATCTATCTGGTCTCTTGTGTCATTTACAGCTTGTGTTTCCTTATTAATTTTCTGTCTGGATGATCTGTCCATTGGTGTAAATGAGGTGTTAAAGTCTCCCACTATTATGGTGTTACTGTCGATTTCCTCTTTTATAGCTGTTAGCAGTTGCCTTATGTATTGAGGTGCTCCTATGTTGGGTGCACATATATTTATAATTGTTATATCTTCTTATTGGATTGATCCCTTGATCATTATGTAGTGTCCTTCCTTGTCTCTTTTTTTTTTTTTTTTTTTGTGGTACGCGGGTCTCTCACTGTTGTGGCCTCTCCCATTACGGAGCACCGGCTCTGGATGCGCAGGCTCAGCGGCCATGGCTTACGGGTCCAGCCGCTCCGCGTCATGTGGGATCTTCCCGGACTGGGGCACGAACCCGTGTCCCCTGCATGGGCAGGCGGACTCTCAACCACTGCGCCACCAGGGAAGTCCTTTCCTTGTCTCTTGTAACATTCTTTATTTTAAAGTCTATTTTATTTGATATGAGTATTGCTACTCCAGCTTTCTTTTGATTTCCATTTGCATGGAATATCTTTTTCCATCCCCTCACTTTCAGTCTGTGTGTGTCCCTAGGTCTGAAGTGGGTCTCTTGTAGACAGCTTATATATGGGTCTTGTTTTTGTATCCATTCAGCAAGCCTCTGTGTTTTGGTTGGAGCATTTAATCCATTCACGTTTAAGGCAATTATCAATATGTATGTTCCTATGGCCATTTTCTTAATTGTTATGGGTTTGTTTTTGTAGGTCCTTTTCTTCTCTTGTGTTTCCCACTTAGAGAAGTTCCTTTAGCATTTGTTGTAGAGCTGGTTTGGTGGTGCTGAAATCTTAGCTTTTGCTTGTCTGTAAAACTTTTGATTTCTCCATCAAATCTGAATGAGATCCTTGCCAGGTAGAGTAGTCTTGGTTGTAGGTTCTTCCCTTTCATCACTTTAAATATACCATGCCACTCCCTTCTGGCTTGTAGAGTTTCTGCTGAGAAATCAGCTGTTAACCTTATGGGAGTTCCCTTGTATGACATTGGTCTTTTTTCCCTTGTTGCTTTCAGTAATTTTTCTTTGTCTTTAATTTTTGTCAATTTGATTACTATGTGTCTCGGTGTGTTTCTACTTGGGTTGATCCCGCCTGGAACACTCTGTGCTTCCTGGACTTGGGTGGCTATTTCCTTTCCCATGTTAGGGAAGTTTTCGACTCTAATCTCTTCAGGTATTTTCTCGGGTCCTTTCTCTCTCTCTTCTCCTCTGGGACCCCTATAGTGCAAATGTTGTTGCATTTAATATTGTCCCAGAGGTCTCTTAGGCTGTCTTCATTTCTTTTCATTCTTTTCATTCTTTTTTCTTTATTCTGTTCTGCGGCAGTGAATTCCACCATTCTGTCTTCCAGGTCACTTATCCGTTCTTCTGCCTCAGTTATTCTGCTATTGATTCCTTCTAGTGTATTTTTCATTTCAGTTATCTTATTGTTCATCTCTGTTTGTTTGTTCTTTAATTCTTCTAGGTGTTTCTTTAATTCTTTTAGGTCTTTGTTGAACATTTCTTGCATCTTCTCTGTCTTTGCCTCCATTCTCTTTATGAGGTCCTGGATCATCTTCACTATCATTATTCTGAATTCTTTGTCTGGAAGGTTGCCTATCTCCACTTCATTTAGTTGTTTTTCTGGGGTTTATCTTGTTCCTTCATCTGGTACATAGCTCTCTGCCTTTTCATCTTGACTGTCTTTCTGTGAATGTGGTTTTGTTCCACAGGCTGCAGGATTGTAGTTCTTCTTGCTTCTGCTGTGTGCCCTCTGGTCCATGAGCTCCTTTCTTATCCAGAGCTGAAGCAGTAGGTTCTACAGTATATCTGGCACATCTGTTGACCAGTTAGAATTAAAACATTTCCTTCTTAGCAGTGATGTTTGAAACAGTTACATAACTAAAACTTGGTGACTTGGGATGCTAGCATCCTAGGGTGAGAAGGGGACACTCAATAAACTGAGCAAATTTGATGTGGAAATCACCATGCAGGAGTAAATTTGGAACACCAAAATGTCCATTTTATAGTCAAATTTCTGAGCTCAATTGCTGTTTACGAAGTGGCAATAAGTAGATTTTTAAAAACCTGTGGGCAGATAAGCAGACATGTGCTTGGGAAGGTCAGTGCTTTCTTCAAATACACCTACTTTGCCTGCTTTTAAAAAGTCCTTAGTAGCTGTGATGTACTCATTCTAGCCCTCTTTGGATTTCTGTAGAGCTAGTTTACTTTCATTGCTTTCATTTAAAAACTTTATTGATTATGCTTTGATTACCTTATTGATGCCTTTCCTTCTTTTTTTTTTCTTTTTTTCTTTTTTAAGCCTTGATAAATTTGCTGAAGTTCCTTATGTCAAATGAGACCGTACTTTTGGCCAAACACAACATTTTTACCTTAGCCCTTATGGTGAGTAGCAAAAAAATATATTTATTTTTATGAAGCTGTACCCTAAGGCAGAAATGGGCTGGTTTGAGACAGGAGCTGGTATTTTAGGGATTAAGCCATTGGGAAAACCAGGCCTTTATTTTCCCTTTGGATCAGAATCTCTACACTGGTGCTCCCCACTTTCACCTATGTCTTTGGAGAACCTGGGGCTCTTTCATGAGATAATGGTAACACATCATTATATGATGTTCCCACCACACAGATATAAGAGGTGTAAATTAATTTCAAGAGCATTGATAATACTAAAGAGTAGAAAATAATTAGAAAGTGGTGAGTTTTGAGTACTTATTACTTTATTTTAATATAATTTATTGAATTGCAAGTTTATATAAGTTAATTTTTAATAATGACTGTAATAACCAGCTCACAAAATTTCTGAAAATTTAACAGTTAACTCTTGCAAGATGATAAGAGCTGGTTATAGCACACTACTGATAATATCCTTCTGGTCTTCATAGTATGATACCTGCTTATGGGCTTTTGCTTCTTTTTTAGATTGTGAACCTATTTAATATGTTTATCACATATGGCGATACATTCCTGCCCACCCCCAGTAGTTATGATGAACTCTACTATGAGATTATCCGCATGCACCAGAGCTTTGACAACCTGTACTCCATGGGTAAGCTGTCTTCTTTTTATTCCTCTCTCCCCATCAGCTGTGATTTTTGGTATATGAGAGGAAAAGACTACAAAAGATTCTCCAAGAGTTGCTTGGTGCCCTTGCTTGGCACAGAACTGTGTAGTCTCCTTTTCTCAGGCAATGAGAAAGTATATGTGGACTCCTTTGCCTTCAGGAACTCAGAATTCATCTCAGTGGAAAGCTGGTTAACATCCCTGTAGCCCTTTCTTGATGTTTGTGAAAGAGAGAGAATAGGGAGGCTTGTGGATTTAGTGAATACCAGTGAGATCAGAGTGAGAGTGGGTGGGAGTTGACAGCAGCAAACAAAAGAGCTTGGATCCCAAGGGAACATTGTGTGATTTGAGAAGGTACAGGGTTTTAAGGAGTTTTAATGTACCTAGGTATTTTTAGCATAACTCACAAGAGGAAGTGGGCATTAGATAAAAATCTTTCTTGCAAACCTTTTGGTAATTGGCTCACTGAAAATTTACTCTGTAGCTGTAATGAGTATAACTTACTTCTGAAAGAGGTCATGTATCCCTGTAAGTTTGAGTGAAGAGGCTACTCAAACCTACCTAGGTTTGAAAGGTCTTTATAGTGCCCAGAAACAGAAAGCCACTCAATAAAGCTGTCTGTTAAAAACCTCCAACTTATTAGCTTTATTGGGATGTAATTGATATATAATAAACTGCACTGTTTTTTAAAAAAAATTTTATTTATTTTTTGGCTGTGCTATGCAGCCTACGGGATCTTGGTTCCCTAACCAGGGATGGAGCCCACGCCCCCTGCAGTGGAAGCGCAGAGTCTTAACCACTGGACTGCCAGGGAAGTCCCAAACTGCATTCTTTTAAAGTATACAATTTTTAATGTTTTAGCATATGTATATGTATATGTACATGAAGCTGTCATTACAATCAAGATAATGTACATATCCATCCTCTCCCTAAAATTTCCTTGTGTCCCTTTATGTCCCTTTTACCACCTCTATCCCTCACCCCCCCATCCCTGGACAACCACTGACCTGGTTTCTGTCACTGTTGATTAATTTACTTTATCCCTTTCATTGGGTCTATTCGTGAAAACTTCATATTTTGCTTGGGACTCCTGTATCATGAGAAAGGTAGAGGGGATTTGGAACAAATACCCGGAGAAAGAGTAGAAGCAAACTGTGGAAAAGAAGGATTGCCTAGGAGGTCAGAATTTTTTCTATTTCCCTGCTCTCTTATTCTCAGTGTAACAGCTTTAGCATCAGGTCAGCTCCCCTCAGAATATTAAGTTCCCATTGTCACATCAAGACACACGTCTCTTTTTTTTAGGAGCTAGGAAGTCTTCCATGAGCACCCTGTGGCAAACTTCCCATTGGCAAAAGGTGCTCAGAGTACCCTGGTGTGGTTTGCATGTACCCGGTTTTACCAAAGTCCTTGTTTTCAAGAATGTAGGATTTTCCAAGGGTGAAGAGTTACCCCAGAGGCTTTAGCACCCATTAATAGATGAATAAAGATGTCTTTCAGTGAGGAAAGGAAAGGTAGTTGGAGTGGAGGAGATATTTTATAGACGTCTGACTTACCTGCTCAGCTGTGCCATATACACAAATGAGATAAACACTTGTAGCCACAGCAATAAGATAAGAGAGGACATCTGGGAATGCTCAAATCTGCTAACAGAGTTAAAATGGTAACCAAGAAAGTACAAATAGGAAAGTGAAAATTTCACTAAATGAAACACAACAAATAGGAGGAGGTGGCATGTTTCAGTGCTCTCCATTTTGTATAAAGTATGAGGAAACTTCTGGTGGAAAAAAACATTTGTTTTAAGTCAAGTTTTTTGAGGTATAATTTACATATATGGTAAAATTCACCCTAAATGTACAATTCTGAGTTTCAACAAATGCATATGGAAGTGTAATTATCACAGAAAATCAAGATATAGAAGGGTTTCACTATCTCAAAAGTTCTCTTGTGCTCCTGTGCGGTCAACTCTTCCACCCACCCCAATCCCTAGCAACCACTGATCTGTTCCATGTCCGCATGGTTTTGCCTTTTCTAAAAAAATATATGGAGGAAATCATACAGTCTTTTGAGTCTGGCTTCTTTTTTTTTTTTTAAATTAATTCATTATTTATTTATTTATTTTATTTTTGTTTGCTTTGGGTCTGTTGCTGCGCGCGGGCTTTCTCTAGTTGTGGTGAGCAGGGGCTACTCTTCGTACGTGGGCTTCTCATTGCTGTGGCTTCTCTTGTTGTGGAGCACAGGCTCTAGGGTGCGCAGGCTTCAGTAGTTGTGGTGCACTGGCTTCAGTAGTTGTGGTGCACGGGCTTAGTTGCTCCGCGGCATGTGGGATCTTCCCAGACCAGGGCTCGGACCCATGTCCACTGCATTCGCAGGCGGATTCTTAACCACTGCGCCACCAGGGAAGCCCTGGCTTCTTATACATAGTAATTTGTTTGAAGTTATCCGTGTTGATGCATGTATCAGTAGTTCATTCCTTTTTATTATGGAATAATATTCCATTGTGGGAATATGCCCCCTTAGTTTATGCATTTATCAGTGGAAGGACATTCGGGAGGTTTCCAGTTTTTAGCGATTGTAAATAAAGCCCCTGTAAACATTTTTGTACACAGTTTTATGTGAACACAAGTTTGCATTTCACTTGATTACATACCTATGAATGGGATTTTTGGGTATTATGTAAGTATATGGTGAACTTTATAAGAAACCGCCAAACTGTTTTCCAAAGTGGATGTACTATTTTACATTACTTACAACAGTATGCAAGAGTTGTAGTCACTCCATATCCTAGCCGGCATTTTTTTTTTTTTGGCTTCTTACAGGTGTGTAGCGATATCTCATTATGGTTTTAATTTGCATTTTCCTGATGAATAATGGTGTTGAGCATCTTTTCCTATTCTTATTTGCCATCCATATATCTTTGGTGAAGGACTTGTTCAGATTTTTTGCCCATTAAAAAAAAATTTGCATACCCGTGTTTATAGCAGCACTATTCACAATTGTCAAAAAATGGGAGCAACCCAAATGTCCATCAACAGATGAATGGATAAATAAAATATGATATATACATATAATGGGTTGCTATGCAGCCTTTAAAAAGAAGGAAATCCTGTTACATGCTACAATGTGGATGAACGTTGAGTATACTATGCTAAGTGAAATAAGCCAGTCACAAAAGGTTTCCACCTATATGAAGTATCCAAGGTAGTCAAATTCATGGATACAGAATGGTGGTTACCGGGCGTGGTGGAGAGGGTGCAAAGGGAGTTGTTTAATAGGTACAGAGCTTCAGTTCTACGAGACAAAAAGGTTCTGGAGATCCGTTTCACAACAGTGTACATATACTTTACATCATTGAACTGTACAATTAGAAATAAGTTAAGGTGGTAAATTTGATGTTTGGTGTTTTTTACCACAATAAAAACATATATACTAAACTCTAGACTTTATTTGGATTCTGCTAATTCCTCTAATGTTCCTTTTGTATTCCAGGATCTCATCCATTGCTACATTTACTCGTGATGTCTCCTTAGTCTCTTTTTATCTGACAGTTTCTTAGTGTTTGCTCATTTTCATGGCCTTGACAGTTTTGAGGAGAACCTTCTTCAATTTGGGTTTGTCTGATGACTTACTCATGGTTGGACTAAGGTTATGCGTTTGGGGGAAGAATGCCACAGTGTCAGAGTGGCCTTTTCATCACATCAAGGGTATATGTTATTAACATGACTTAATCACTGGTGATGTTAATCTTGATTACTTGGTTAAGGAAGTGTTTGCAAAGTTTCTCCTCTGCAGGATTGCTTTTTCCCTCCTGTTCCGTGCTCTGTTCTTTGGAAGCAAGTCACTAAATGCAGCCAACTTTAGAGTTAGTGTTGTACCACTTCAGTAAAATATACAAGCTTTGCTACTATATAGGGTTCTCTAATCACCAGCCCCCCTCACTTACTTTGATATTATAGTTGTCATATGTATTACATCTACATTGAAAACCCCACCAGACAATGCTATAATTTTCACTTGTGACAATCATCCAAATCCTAAAGAACTTCAGAGGGAAAAATATATTTTTTATATTTGCCTATATGTTTTCCATTTCTTTTGCTCTTTTTATTCCTGAAGATCCAAATTCCTTTCTGATATCATTTCTCAACAGTCTTTAAGAATTTTCTGTAGCATTTTTTTGGGCTTCTGGTGACAAGATTTTTTGTTGTTGTTTGTTTTCTTTCATTCCGGAAGGGTATTTTTGCTGGATATAGGATATTGAGTTATAGTTCTTACCTTTAAGTACTTTGAAGATGTTATTCCTCTTTTTTTGGCCCGTATGGTTTCTGATAATAAATCTGTGTTCATTTGAATCATGTTTCCTTGTTTGTAATATGTTGTTTTTCTCCCGCTTCTTTTAAATTACTTTTCCTTATCTTTGGCTTTCAGAAGTTTGATTATGATATGTTTTGGCCTGGTTTTTCTTTGTGTTTATCCTGTTTGGGGTTTGCTGAGGATCTTGAATCTCACCAAATTTGGGAGTTTTCAGCCATTCTTTTTTAAAATTATTTATTTATTTATTTTTGGCTGCATTGGGTCTTTGTTGCTGTGTGCAGGCTTTCTCTAGTTGCAGCAAGTGGGGGCTACTCTTCATTGCAGTGCATGGGCTTCTCATGGTGGTGGCTTCTCTTGTTGCAGAGCATGGGCTCTAGGCGCGCAGGCTTCAGTAGTTGTGGCACGCGGGTTCAGTAGTTATGGCTCACTGGCTCTAGAGCGCAGGTTCAGTAGTTGCAGCGCGTGGGCTTAGTTGCTCTGCGGCATGTGGGATCTTCCCGGACCAGGGCTTGAACTCGTGTCCCCTGCATTGGCAGGCGGACTCTTAACCACTATGCCACCAGGGAAGCCCCAGCCATTCTCTTTTGCAAATTGTTTTCTGCCCTTAATTTCTGTCTCCCTTTCTTCTTGGACTACAATAACACAAATGTGAGACTTTCTGATACTGTTACACAGGTCTCTGAGGCCCTGTTTTTCCCCCCATTTTTTCCTGTTCTTCATATTTAATAATTTCTTATTGTTCTGTCTTTAGGTTTACTGATTTCTGTGTCAATCCATTCTGCTATTAAGTCCATCTAGAGAATTTTTTATTTTACATAATACATGTTTTACTTCTAAATGTTTTAATTGGTTCCTTTTTATAGTTTCAGTTTCTCTCCTGAGCAGTTCTACCTTACCATTCATTCAGGAATGTTTGCCTTTTTCTAATGGAGCATATTTGTAATAGTTGCTCTAAAACTCTTTGATAATTTTAACATCTGTGTCACATCAGGCATCTGTTTGTCTTTTCTCTTGAGAATTTGTTACATTTTCTTGTTTTATTGTATATCCTGGTTCTTTGTATGTCCTGGTTCCTTATAAGTTGAGTAATTTTGGATTACATCCTGGACATTTTTCTTACGTTGTGTAGACTCAGGGTTCAGTTATAATCTGGAGGGTTTTGGGGTTTTTTTGGGTATTAGTAGGCAATCAATCCAGTTAGACCACAGGTTCTTTCTCACTTTCTGTAGGTAGTGGTTCCAATATCAGTTCAGTTTTCAAAGCCCTTTCTATGCTACTTTGGATCTGGTCCACATACTCACCACTCAGGAGACTGGACTGTAGTTCAAATAGCAGTTTAGTTTTTAAAGGGTTTGCTTTGCTACTTTGTATTTGTTCCATGCTTGGTCAGCTCCCCTGAGCCTAACTTTCATATGCGGACTTAGAGGAAAACTTTCTCCTGGTCTGTCCAGGATTCCCTCTATGTTCTCTGGGTAGCAGAAGCCCCTTTTCCTGGTTTCTGTCTACAGAAAGATGAGGTTTCTATTGAAGTTTTAGCCATCCACCCAACTCCTCTATCATGCATCTCTGTGACTGTCTGAATCTTGAGGCAAACCTGCAAGAGAAAAATAGGAAAAAAGAAACCCTGAAAACCCACTTTTGTGGGTGTTTCTCCAAGTTTTGACTCCCCTCTATAATCTGTCTGCTTTTGTTTAATTTTCAGAGCCCTCAGGTAATACTTTTTATATTTTATACAGGATTTTTAACTGTAATCAGCAGGAGAGAGAGGCTGAAGTAGGCTTACTCTGCCACACTGGAAGTGTAGTCTCACTTTCAGTTTTTAAAGACATTTTTGCTGAATATAGAATTTTTCTTTCAATACTTAAAAAAATGTCATTTTGTTGTTTTCTGGCTTGCATAACTCCTGATGAGAAGTCTACTGTCATTCTTAGCTTCATTTCTCTGTATATATATTTTTTCTCTGCATGCTTTTAACATTTTCTCTTTATTGCTGATTTTCAGTAGTTTATCATGTGCCTTAACGTGGTTTTCTTTATTTTTCCTGGAGTCTCGTGAGCTTCTTGGATCTGTGGATTTCTAGTTTTCATCAAATGTGGAAAAGTTTTGGCTGTTAATTTCTTCAAATATTTTTCTGTCCCCTCTCCTCTTTTCTTGTTTTGGAACTTTAATTATATATATGTTAGACCTCTTGACAGTGTCCCATAAGTCACTAAAGCTCTGTGGGTATTTTTTCCTTTCTTTCCATTTTTTTTTTGGTCTTTTCTCTCTCTTTCATTTTATTTTATTTATTTATACTATTTATTTTTGGCTGCACTGGGTCTTTGTTGGGTCTTCGCACGGGCTTTCTCTAGTTGCAGTGAGCGGGGGCTACTCTTTGTTGTGGTGCGCGGGCTTCTCATTGCAGTGTCTTCTCTTGTTGCAGAACACGGGCTCTAGGTGCATGGGCTTCAGTAGTTGTGGCACACGGGCTCAGTAGTTGTGGCTCGCGGGCTTAGTTGCTCTGCAGCATGTGGGATCTTCCTGGACCAGGGCTTGAACCTGTGTCCTCTCACTGTTGTGGCCTCTCCTGTTGTGGAGCACAGGCTCCGGACGTGCAGGCTCCGGACGTGCAGGCCCAGCGGCCATGGCTCACGGGCCCAGCCGCTCCGCGGCATGTGGGATCTTCCCAGACCGGGGCACGAACCCGTATCCCCTGCATCGGCAGGCGGACTGTCAACCACTGCGCCACCAGGGAAGCCCAGCAGGTGTATTCTTAACCACTGTGCCACCAGGGAAGTCCCTGTCTTTCATTTTAGATAGTTTCTATTCCTCAGTCTTTAAATTCACTGATCTTTTCTTCTGTATTTTTTCTAATGTGCTGTTAATCTCATTAATCTCAATTCATTTCATCCTAGTGTATTTTTTGTTTCATAAGGCATTTTCTTCCCTAGAAGTTCTACTTAGACTTCTTTCTTTAATATGTTCATTTCTTTCCTCATCATGTTTATATTTTCCTCAATCTTCCTGAGCATATGGAGCATTTTTACAATAGCTGTTTTAATGTCCTTTTCTGCTAACTCCATCATCTCTCTTCATGTCTAGATCTGTTTCTATTGACTGATTTTCCTCCTGCTTATGGGTCATATTTTTTTCTGCTTCTCTGAATGCTGGTAATTTTTAAATTGGATTTATAACATTGTAATATTAATGTTGTAAGTGCTTGATTTTCTTATGTTTTTTTATATAATGTTGGACTTTGTTCTGGAATGCAGTTACGTTGTGTGGAATCAGTTTCGTCCTTTTAGGGTTTACTTTTAAGGGTTGTTAGGGCAGGTTGAGAGCAACTTTTATTATGGACTAATTTGGCCCCATTACTAATGCAGTACCCATCTGCAGATTCTACCTGATAACCCATGTATTAGTAGGTTTTTCCACTCCTGCTGGTAGAAACGCAAATTATTTTATTTGTGGAGCCTTCCATGAGTGCCACAATTTCTTCTTTTTTCCAGTGGTTCTTCACCGCCAGCTTTGAGTAGTTTCCTTTTTCCCTGTGTGAAGATTGGTGCTCAGCAAAAGACGTAAGAGGACCCTTCTACAAACTTCCATAGTTCCCTGTCAAAATCCCTCCTCTACAGTACTCTACCCCACAAATTCTAGGTGCTTTGGCCTGTCCAGTTGCCCATCTCTATGTCTTTGGCTTGGCAGACTTCTGGATTCTGTTCAAGTTCCTCCTCCCTGCCCTGTAGGCTAGAAACTTTGTCACATAGTAAGCTGGGGTAATCATAGGGTTCACCTTGTTTGTTTTCCTTCTTCAGGGATCACAGTTCTATATACCTGTTGTCCAGTGACTGAAAACTCTTGTTTCATATATTTTGTTCAGTTATCTATTGTTTGAGGTAGGGAGGATAATTATATCTTGATACTCCATCATGGCTAGAAGAGGAAGGCTCACTGAGACTTTTTTGATAAAGGCACACATTTAATATTCCTATGGTGTTAATTTATTGCAGTGATATCCACTGAATAGGAGGGACCTCAACACAAGCTGCCCTGAACCATAAATGATACCATATTTTGAGCTGTTTTTTTCATTAAAAAAAAAAAGATAATTAGAAAAGAAAAAGCAAGGTAAAAAAAAATTTTACAATCTCTCCTTTCTAGTATGACCACTGTTTTCATAGTTGTATATTAGTCTACTTGTATGCATAGTTTTACATAGTTGTAATTATGTTTTCCTATTTCGTGTTTTTTTAAACCGTCAGAACATTTTCCTATTTTTTTTGTAGTTTTCTTAGGTCTCTTTCTCTCTCTCTTTTTTTTGCATATTATGGATGTAGTTTATTTAACCATTCCTTCTTTTCATGGAAATTATGGTCCAGTTTTTGCTATTACTTAACTCTCTTTCTTTAATGGCCACATAGTATGCTATTTTTGTGTACCATAATTTACTACATAAATGATAACCTTAGCTTGAGGCATTTAGGGCATTTTGAGATAATTTTGTGTTTAAATTTGGTAACTTAGAAAAGAATGTAAAAGCCTATGGCATTTCCAAGGGAAATGCAGTGATGAGGTTATCTGGGTGCTTGTTCACTAAGAACAGAAGTGACAGGATATTAACAGAAATAATACATGGACAGAGTTAAATACCTCTCTGAGGTAAGGAGAGTAAAATTCAGCTCAATGCCATAAGTGTTAGGTCCTCACCATCAGAGAATTTATGATTTAGTGGAGAGTCTAGTGAAAAACAGATGTATCTAAACAGTTTTTGCAATTGAGTTGAAAAAAATACATCTGACCTGCTTGAAACAATTTTGTTCATTACGTGAATAAATTTGCACAAACACTAGGTGAAACCTGAGTTCAGACTGTGGAGTTCTAACTTGAAACTATACCAAGTTCCCCTTCACTAAATCTTGTAACTTAGAAAAGCAGCTCTCTGATAATGTTTTATTAAGGCTTCCATCTTCTCTTTCATAAAATTGCATGAATTTATAAAAATGAAGTATTGCTAGAATATAGATGCAGAGCAGCCAGATGAACTTTCTTTCCCTATTACAGTTATAGGCCCTCCCTCTAGTAGAGCTGCTGCTACTACTCCTCTTGCTAGAGGAGTACTGGTCAGGAGTAGGTAGTGATGGTACTCAGGTGTAAAGTTCCTATGCACATTGATTACACATTGCTTAACGTTACTTAGGCTGTGACTTCCAACCTTTGAGAAAGTCTCAGGTACATTCTTTTATTTGTTTGGGAGACCAGTCTATTTAAATTCATAATAGCTAATACTTATATAACATTTACTATGTGCCATGCACTGATCTAAGGCTTTATATGTAACTTATTTGATTTTCATGATTATCCTTTCATGTAAGTATTGGTATTATTCTCTAGTAAGTGGCAGGGGCTGGACTGGGACTCCGACAGTTGGCTTCAGAGTCCACACTCTTAACCATTCACTATGTAAGTACAGGCTGTAGAACCATTCTCTCTAGGTTTAAATTCTAGCTCCATTACCTACAACTCTGTGAATGAACTTGATCAATTAATTATTTGTCTCCTCTGAGTCTCATATGTATGCTGTATTGCATATAACCTTTGTCCAATTTCTGGCACATAGTAAACTTGCTACATGTTTAGCTCATATTAGTTATTCACTCGTTAAAAACATATGCTTGGAGTGCCCACCATATGCTTTGCTCTTTCAAGGAGCACTTGTGCTGGTTTGTATCTTTTCTAAAATAGTGTAGGTACTGTAATGTGTGACCATGAAGCTCATAGCTGATAGAGGATATGATGATCTGTATTTCCATCATTCCTTCTCCTGTGAGTAAGGGTGGAAAAGAGACTTTGGTCAGAGAAGGGAAGAATATTCCTGTTGATTCATGTTGCAGGTCACGCAGTTAAGTCAGAGGAGCTAAAACAGGTTACTCCTTGATTGAAACATGACCATCTTCTGTCTTGCAAGGTTATTTGTCCTGTTTGACCCAGTTTAGACCTTCAGGAGAAAGACATACTGTATGTGGAGCAGGAGGGGCCACTTACTCAGCTGGCCAGTTCCACTAAATCAGCCCCAGCCATTAGGGAAATGATAAATGTGGCAATCAGGTGACTCATCACCACCCCAGTGTAGATTTTAAATGAATGCAAAAACTAGCAGGGAGTTGAGAGAGGGGAACCCAGGGCAGAGGAGGAGTAGAATATTTTGATAGAAAGTGAGAAAAAGAGGAAAAAGTTTGCGGTAAAGATAGTTGAGAATAAGCCCTTAACGTTTTTTCCCTAGATGAAGATGTCTTAAATAGAAGATTGGCCCGGGCTCCGTTTGGTTATTCTAATAGTGATATTCTGCGATGTGTCTTCATTCCTCATATTTGTGTTTTATACCAGGGGTCTGACACATCTTTGTTCTTTCCTTTTTTACAGTCCTGAGGCTTTCTACCAATGCAGGCCAGTGGAAAGAAGCAGCTAGCAAGGTGACCCACGCGTTGGTTAATATCAGGTGAGGAATGAGGATTTATCTCTTTCAGAGTTCCTTGTCTCATCCTGAGGTTTATTGTACCTTTCTAAGTGGAGTGTGTTGAACAGCACCACTATTTTAAGCCCTGATGTCTGTAGGAGTGGAAGAAATTGTCATATTTGATCAAGAAAAGCAGGAATGCATGTGACTTTCATTTTGTCATATTGAAATAGCTCACAGTGTTTGCTCTTCTCTGAATTTTCTTACCAAGATATGGTTGCAAGCCCTTTTCAGCATCTTTGTTGCCAAAGTGTTTTCTGTGTATAGGTCATCTGAAAGCTGTTCTGTGGCAATTTTTTCTGTCATTCTCCAAGAGTTGAATGAATGACTCATGGGTATCTGGAACTTTGACGTTTTGCTTTACATGGCTATTTCTATTTGTGGTAAACAGAGCCAAATGGAGCTCATGGGGCTAAGTCATTTTAGGTTTCTTATGAAACAGCAAGGCAATTATAGAGTGCTGTATGTATTGGATAAAATTGAGTCAGACATGGAGTTGGTTTAGGGTTTTGAGGAAGTAGCACACACTCACAGGAGTGAGCTGTTTGTAAATGGAGAGAATGTGCCTTCAGTATTATGAAACCTAAGGCTGACTTTTCTTACATGCCTTGCTCCCTTTGTGCCTATAATTTTTCATTTTCTCAACAGTTATTATATTGCTCTTGCAAACAATTGAAAAATTAACATTGAGTAGAAGAGGCAAACCCAACAGATGGGGAAACTTGATTTAGCTCCAGATGTAAGCCTTGCCAGACATTTCCAGTAATAGTAATGCACATTTACAACTTGGTATAGATTCTAACTTGTGACAGAGCTGGGATTGTGTTTGTTTCTATATCTTTCTTTTCTTGCCCTTTTTTTTTTTTTTTAAGGTAAAATGTCCTGTCCCTGCAGTGATGTACTAGTGTTTGGCAAATCTGGGAACAAAAGAAAAAGTGTGAAATGTGTGTGTTGGGAGGGCTGGGATGAGGGAGCATGGGGGTGAGATGTGCCAACAAGATTGTATTGAAGGTATTGAAGGTTGATCTGCCTTACCTGACCCGAGACATTTTGTAGTAAACACGGTTTTATAAATCTCACAACTAAATACATAACTGCATCGAGCAAATAAGCCAGATACTGTAGTAAGGCCTTATGATAAATGTGATTTTCTGTAGGATTCAGGAATTACAAACTGCTTTCTCCCAAATGTCCCTTTGTGACCCGAGGGCCGTATGACAAATGTGAGTGTTTGAAAGAAACACCAGATTCTGGGCTACAGTATGAAGTGCATATGGGTATAATTTATGTTGTGTTTATTTATTCATGTACTTATTTAGGCTTTCCAGGCAGTTCCTTTTCATCTGGGGCCTGTTTCCTTGATCACAATCCTGTATACTTGCTTTCTCTCCTACTTTGTTGCTTTTCGTTTCAGTGGCTTCTGGCTTGGCTGCTGTCATTCTTCCCAAGGGCCATCAAACAGCTGATTTAAGCTATTGGCCTGTCCTTTTTCTGAATAGCCCAGAAACGACTGGCCTGAGCCTTGAGCAGATAACCATGACCTCTTCCTTCTCTTTGTAGGTCTCTATCAGGCCTACCTATACCTCCATTTTCATTCCTCAAACTTCTTTGATGAACTTGCTGCAGAGAGTAATTATATCATCCTCACTGTTGCTAATGAATTAGACTTGGAGTATATGTAAAAAGTATCAAAGATCCAGTCAGTTTTTTCAAGATATTACTGGAAAGATGTGTTAGAATATCACTTATCACCCTAAAGCCAGATCAGGGGGAAATACTGGTGATGCTGAGCCTGCAAAAGTTTACTTTTTTCCTTTTTAACATTTATTTTCACTTAATAAGTGCTAAACTTGTTGCTGCTCTTTCTTAAACCGCTGTCTTCTTCAGTCGTCGAACTCTATAGCATGCATTATAAACTTTAAAAAAATATACTTTTGGGCCTCCCTGGTGGCGCAGTGGTTGAGAGTCCGCCTGCCGATGCAGGGGATACGGGTTCGTGCCCCGGTCCGGGAAGATCCCACATGCCGCGGAGCGGCTGGGCCCGTGAGCCATGGCCGCTGAGCCTGCGCATCCGGAGCCTGTGCTCCGCAACGGGAGAGGCCACAACAGTGAGAGGCCCGCGTATGGAAAAAAAAAAAAATATATATATATATATATATATATACTTTTTACCAATGAGGAAACTGAGTCTTAAGGATATTTGAATTGCAGAAATCCCACAATTGTTGTGTGGCAAAGCTGAGAATTAATCATAGGTCTTCTAATTCACAAGTCCAGGGCTCTTTCTTTTATATAGTAACACCTCCTTCTATAGTGTTACATCAAAGGTTACTATGGAGGTAAACAGAAAACTCAGTATGATGTATTGAAAGGGGCATGGGCATGGAAATTTGAGTTAGAGAAACTGGGTTTTTAATTTTTGTCTCTACCACTTAATACGTGATCTCGAGCAAGTTATTCAGCATCTCTGGACCTCTTTCCACTATCTATAAAATGGAGGTCATGATGATATCAATTGTTTTACAGGGAAGTGGTTGTGAGAATTACATATAATGTAACGTATGTTAAAGTATTTAGTAAACTATAAAATACTGGTCATTTCATTTAGCGTAATGTCTGTACGGTTCATCCCTGTTGTAGCATGTGTCAGAATTTCCTTCCTTTTTAGGCTGAGTAATATTCCTGTTTATTTATTTATTCATTCATTCATTCATTCATTTATGGCTTCATTGGGTCTTTGTTGCTGTGCATGGGCTTTCTCTAGTTGCGGCGAGTGGGGGCTACTCTGTTGCAGTGCACGGGCTTCTCACTGTGGTGGCTTCTCTTGTTGCGGAGCACAGGCTCTAGGCATGCTGGCTTCAGTAGTTGTGGCACACGGGCTCAATAGTTGTGGCTTGTGGGCTCTAGAGCGCAGGCTCAGTAGTTGTGGCTCATGGGCTTATTTGCTCTGCGGCATGTGGGATCTTCCCGGACCAGGGCTCGAACCTGTGTCTCCTGCATTGGCAGACGGATTCTTAACCACTGCACCACCAGGGAAGCCCTGATATTCCATTTTGTGTATATGCCACATTTTGTTTATCCATTCATCACTGATGAAACCCCAAGTGGATTGCTTCCACCTTTTGGTTGTTGTGGTTTTGGTTATTTGTACATGGGTGTACAAATATCTGTTCAGTTCCTGCTTTCACTTCTTCTGCGAATATACGCAGAAGTGGAATTGATAGATTGTATGGTAATCTTATGTTTAATATTTTGAGGAATTGCCATACCATTTTTCTGGTTTAGCATTCTGAGCCTTCCTTAGAATGTTTCCTAAGTATGTCTTCATTTATCCCTTCTGTAAATGTTAAGATGTTACCTGTAAAAGATGTTTTGCTTTTCTTTGTAGGTAGGCTGTGTTGCTTTGAATAAGGGTGCTCCAAGGAGGATTATTTTCTCCGAGTTAGTATTCTCTTAGCTGAGGGCAAATAAGTGGTATGACTAAGAAGTCAGCATTCCACTGAGCCAGTGGTAATGAGTGCTGCCTTATGCTCCTTAGCTTTGCTTCTTAAGAGCCTTGTGTTGTACATCCATGACACTGTCAACCTTGGGTGGTTTAGAAAACAAGAGACTGTCGGAAAATTGGACCTGTGGGTCTCCCAGGGATACTATGGGATACTTAACTTCTGAAAATTGGACCTGTGGGTCTCCCAGGGATACTATGGGATATTTAACTTCTGGCCACCAAATTGATTATCAACGACAGAGTGTATAAAGGCTTAGTAGTAAAGTGGTGATGGTATGCAACATTTACTTATGTTGTTTGTAAAGGTTGTATTGATCCCACACCTGGAAAGGATTTCTTTCTTTCTTTTGTTGATCCTACACCTGGAAAGGATTTTCTTTTCTTTTCTTTTCTTTCTTTTTCTTCCTTCCTTCCTTCCTTCTTTCCTTCCTTCTTTCTTTCTCTCTCTCCCTTCCTAACTCCCTCCCTCCCTCCCATCCTTCCTTCCTTCCTTTTAAATTTGCCTGCACTTCACGGCATGCGGAACTTCCCCAACCAGGGATCAAACCCCTTCAGTGGAAGTGCAGAATCTTAACCACTGGACCACCAGGGAAACCCCCTGGAAAGGATTTCTAAGGCAGAGTGAACAAACTCTTAGCCACCTCTCCTGTAGTATGTATGTTCTTTGATAATCACGGCAAGGGATTGGGTTGCATGTGAAATTTTCAGATACCTAACAGCTGGGAGGGCCTCCGAGACTGGTTTGCCAGTTGATGACAGCTACAAGTTATGTCTTTGGGATCTTCTGGAACGCAGTGCATGCAATGGCAACCCTAACAGTATCTCACCAACAGTGAAAAGCAGCAGAAAGGCTGCAGATCTTTCTTTTTTTTGGAGTTTAGATTGTGACAGTGAAAATTAAAAGTACTTCTACTTGCTTGGAGGCCTAAATTTGCTCAAGTGTCAGTCTGTTTGCTTTTTACTTGTCTTTCGTGGCTTAGTCATGCTAGTTCTTTAACTGTCAAAGTTATTTGTGTTTAAACAATTTGTCTCTCTCTTCCTGTTTGATCCTTCAGAGATTCTTAAAATGCAGCTGCTTAGAAACTGCTATTTTTATTGGAACACCTGATGTCATTAACATACAGGGCCCTATGTTTGTTCCTCCCCATCAGAGCGTTGTTCCATTGCTTTGCCACAAGAAAAATAAAATAGTATTGCTCCCCCTTTAAAATTCCACTTGGTTTAATTGTTACTTCAGCTGCCTTCACATATCTACTGATCCCCAAAGGAAAAATACCCTGAGGGGCTATGTGCAGGGCTGGAAGGAAAACATTTAGAAGTTTTGCTTGGAGACTTCTATGCTAAATATTTCCTGTCACCACTTAGCAGGCTACCCTAGTGAGGTCCTGTACTTTAGGGAAGATGTCTGCTGACTATTAACCTAATTAGTCAAAAGAGAAAAAGAAAAATGTTAGACTAAAATCTGACCTTCATCTAACCAAAGAACTTTCAAGGTAAGTAATTTGAAGCCCTTAATGAATCTCTTCACGTTAGCATCTTATTGCTTTTCACTTAATGAGCATTTTATTAGCACCAAGATCACAATCCTGTTCTCTTGTTGCTCACAGAAACAGTGGCTGAATGACTGCAAATAGGTTTTTCTCCTGATCTTTAATTTTCTTAAGGTGGATAAAGTTTGATCTATGATATTACTCTATGGTTAATATATTAATTTTTCCTTTTATTTGGAATGCATTAAGCTAAAGTTTAGTTTGTCTTTGAGAATGACTTTTTAGATACTGCTGGGGTTAGTGACAAGCCTGGGGTTTGGAATGAGAATTTAGTGCATTTCTTTGTAAGTCTCTTAATTGTTCCCTAGTGAGATTGCCTCTTGTCCCCCTGTTTGCTCCACTGGTCTTTTTGTTCCGATGCTGAGGTGTGCTCCTCCCTCCTGCTTAAGTGCTTATGTAGCTATTTTCCTTCATCCTAAAAAATACTCCCTCAAAAAAAAAAAAAAAAAAAAGGAATGCTTCAAATGTACACTCTGCTGGGGACTCTAAGGACAAGAAAATCTCTCAGCACCCTCTGGATACGGGGGTTCATTGAGAATAACACCCTTTGGAGTGGGATGTGTATAGAATTCTGACTGTCATGGGGGTGGGGGGTACGGAACACCCTCAGGCAGTATTCAAGGCCACTGTTGATGGCCACAGAGTTAGAGTTGGGAAGGGAATAGAAGGTCTCAGCCAGGCAAAATCTCCCCAAATCCCTTTGCCCATGCACCTGTTTGGGCTACAAAATTTGCCTCTTAGTCACAGCTCTCTTATCAGAATGGATACTGACGAGTTGAGAGGGGGAGCAGTTTGATGCCAAGCATTTCAGCTGAAAGATGCAACTTAGTCTAGTGAAAAGTAAATATGGACTAAAGTGACTAATGATAGAAGCAGAGGCATTGGGCAGATGGCTCTTGAGTAGCAAGGAGTACATGAACATAATCTTCTAGTTCAGTTTTCTGCTCTAAAGTGGCAGGCAGGCTCAGATTATCCCCGGGGTCAGAGTTTATCAGTAATGACCTTTCTTCTGTTAATCAGACCCTGCAGATCTCCCATTACGGAGAATGAAAAGCATTATGCAGATTAAAACAAAGCACCAAAATGAGGCTGCTATAATATCATTTCCCCAATGCCTGGGAACATTACATATTATTCTAATAGTTGCTGTTCCCTAATCTCTTAAGACTACAGCTAGAAATGAAAAATCAAACACTGAATCCCATGTGGTTAATCATCTCTTTCACCCTAACTTGGTTTATGCTGCAAAGTGGGGTTTTGCATTAGGTTGTATCTAAGCTTGGTGAACTGCAGTGCAGTAAAGAAGTCTTGGTTTAGGAGATTCAGATATTTATAATGAAATATTAAGATTTTTTTTGTTGGGGCTGCTGTGACTTTAGCATATAAAACCCCTCCTTACCTCAACCTGAAATTCCCTTGGGGTCTTTCTCCATTTTGCTTTTTAAAAAAAAATTGTGGGAAAATATATGTAACATAAAATTTACCATTTTAACCATTTTTAAAGTCTACAGTTCTGTGGCATTAAGTACATTCACATTGTTGTGCAACCACCATCATCACCACCAGCCATCTCCAGAACTTCTTTATCTTCCCCAACTGAAACTCTGTACTCATTAAACAATAATTCCTCATTCCCTTCTCTTCCCAACCCCTGGAAATCACCATTCTACTTTCTCTGTCTACTCTAGGAACTTCATATGAGAGGAATTATACACTATTTGTCCTTTTGTGACTGGCTTTTTTACTTGGCCTAACATCCGCAAGGTTCTTCCATGTCATGGCATCTATCAGAATTTCCTTCCTTTTTTTTTTTTTTTTTTTTTTTTTTGGTGGTGGTACGCGGGCTTCTCACTGCTGTGGCCTCTCCCGTTGCAGAGCACAGTCTCCGGACGCGCAGGCTCAGCGGCCATGGCTCACGGGCCCAGCCGCTCCGCGGCATGTGGGATCTTCCCAGACCGGGGCACAAACCCATGTCCCCTGCATTGGCAGGCGGACTCTCAACCACTGCGCCACCAGGGAAGCCCTCCTTCCTTTTTTTTTTTTTTTTAAAGACCAAATTCAGTCTTCCGTCCTATATATGTACTACATTTTCTTTATCCATTTATCCATTGATGGACACTTGCATCCTCCACCTTTTGACTACTATGAATAATGCTGCTGTGAACATGGGTGTAGAAATATTTGAGAACCTGCTTTCACTTCTTTAGGGTATATACTCAGAAGTAGGGTTGCTGGATCATATAGTAATTCTATTTTTCGTATTTTGAGGAATCATTATACCTTTTTCCACAGCAGCCACACCATTTTACATTCCCATCAGTGATACACAAAGGTTCGAATTTCTCCATAGCCTCGCCAGCATTTGTTATTTTCTATTTCTTCTCAATCATAACCGTCCCTGTGGGTGTGAAGTATATCTCATTGTGATTTTTGATTTTCATTCCCCTGATAACAAGTGGTTTTGAGTATCTTTTCATGTGCTTATTGGCCATTTGGTATCTTCCTTGGAGAAGTGTCTATTCAAGTCCTTTGAGGATTTTTAAATTGGGTTGTGTTGTTGTTGAGTTTTAGAAATTCTTTATGTATTCTGGATATCAATCTCTTATCAGATATATGGTTTGCAAATATTTTCTCCCTTTCCATGGGTTGCCTTTTCATTCTATTGATAGTGTCCTTTGATGCACAAAAGTTTTTAATTTTGGTGAAGTCCAGCTTACCTATTTTTTTCTTTTCCTGTCTGTGCTTTTGTTGTCATATCCAAGAAATCATTGCCAATGCAAGTCATGAAGCTTTTCCCCTATGTTTCTTGAAGAGTTTTATAGTTTTAGCTTTTACATAGGTCTTTGATCCATTTTGAGTGAAGTTTTTTACATGGTGTATGTTAAGAGTCCAACTTCATTTTTTTTGCATATGGATGTCCAGTTTTCCCAGCACCCACTTTGTTCTTTTTGAGATAACCACGACTCTGATTTCTTAATCTGAATCAGGCTGAATTTGGAACTTAACTGATAAGGTATAGAAATGGAGACTCCACGTTTTTTTCTGCATGTCTTCATTCCTTTTGGTATTTAGGTTTGCTTATTCTTCTGCTTGTTTAAGAGCAGGGATTCTAGAGTTAGGTTGTCTGAGTTTAAGTCTGAGCTCTACTGCTTACTTTGAATAAGTTATTTAACTACTTTTTGCTTGAGTTTCCTCATCTGTAAAGTGAGGATAATAATGGAACCTGTGTCATTGTTGAGATGATTAAGTGACAATATATGAAAAGCACTTAGAATAGTGCCTGGCACATAGTCAGTGCTATGTAAATGTTCATTATTATTATCTTTTAAAAAAAATTGCCATCCTGAATGTGCATAGCTGGGGGTCTTATCAGCCTTGGTTCTGATGATCTGCACAGGACCTCATTCTAGACAAGCGAGTACCTAACATATTCAACTTTGCTCAGTTCCCTTGGCCCCACCTCATGTGGACTTAAAAGGGACCAGAGATCAAAATGATATGATTACAGGCTGACATTAGGGGAACACTGAAAGTTAGGCTGTTAGTCTGTCTCTTGGCATCATTGATGGGAAAATAGTTTGAATGGAGAGTTTATGTTTTCCATCACTTCTAGCCCTTTGAGATGTTTGATCATGAAACTTTGGCTTTATTATTTTCAGGTGAGCAGTCTGCCATCTTGTTATCACTGTAGTAAAAGAGAATGTCCTCAAAATGAATATGAGGGGATTTCCCTGGTGGTCCATTGGTTAAGACTCTGAGCTTCCACTGCAGGGGGCACCGGTTCAATCCCTGGTCGGGGAACTAAGATCCCAAAAGCCATGAAAATGGAAAAAAAAAAAAAGAGAATATGAAAGGAAACTAACCAATGTGTTGTTATCTCTGGTTAGAGAGATTATAGGTGTTTTAACTTTTTCTTTCTAATACTTTATTAAAAACAGTTAGCTGTGGTTTGTTTTTTTGGTAGATGCTCTTTATTAGGCTAAGGAAGTTTCCTTCTATTTCTGGTTTCTTGCTTTTTTTTTTTTAACATTAAAGGGTGTTGGGTTTTGTCAACTACCTTTTCTGCATCTATTGAGACGATCATGTGGTTTTCGCTTATTCTGTTGATATGGTTATATTACATTAATTGATTTTCAGGTGTTAAACCAACCAATCTTGCATTCCTAGGATAAATCTCACTTAGTTATGGTTTATAATTCTTTTTATATGTTGCTAGATTCAGATTGCTAATATTTTGCTGAAGAATTTTTGTGTTCATATTCATAAGAGATATTTCTCTGTAGTTATCTTGTGATGTCTTTGGGGTTTTTTGGGGGGGGCGGGGGAAGGAAACTTCATTCATCCATGCACAAAAGTTGTGATATTAACCGAAGATGGTGGTGAAAATTTCTCAGCATGCTCGCTCTGGCTGAGGCCAGCCTGCGGTGAACCTTGGAACCTTGGAAGCTAATTCCGGTGTCCTGAACCGTCCCCACGTGGGCCAGGAGGTGCACTGGGGAGGGAGGAATCTGTCCCCTCCCCAGCAGTCTTATCTCATCCAGGGATGTTCAGAAAAAAGTGTTGCTGGGTCCCTGGTCCGTGATCCGTGGTCTGTGGCCCGGAGTGGAGAAATGCACAACCAGGAGGATCAGGTCTGGCAACGAGTCCCCGCTGCCCAGCGATCCCTATGCACCCACTCACTCAACTGCCAGTTATCGGGTGATGTCTTTGGTTTTGATATCAGGGTAATGCTGGCCTCATAGAATGAGTTGGGGAAGTGGTCCCTTCTCTTTTGTTTTTTGGAAGACTTTGTGAAAGATCAGTATTAATTCTTCTTTAAATCTTTGGTACAGTTAATCAGTGAAGCCACCAGGGCCTGGGCTTTTTTTCACAGGTAGTTTTTTTGAGATTGTAATTCATTCTCTTTGTTTCTTATAGATCTGTTCAGATTGTCTGTTTCTTCTTGAGTCAGTTTTGTTAATTTGTGTCTTCCTAGGAATTTGTCCATTTTGTCTAAGTTGTCTAGTTTATTGGCATACAGTTGTTCATAATGTTACTTTTTTTATTCTGTAGGGTCAGTAGTAATGTTCTCTCCTTTATATCTAATTCTAGTAATATGAATTTCCTCTTTTCTTTGTTAGTCTAGCTAAAAATTTGTCAATTTTGTTGATCTTTTCAAAGAATCACCTTTTGGTTTCATTGATTTTTCTTTTTTGTTTTTCTTTTTTCTATTTCATTATTTCCACTCTTGTTTTTTAAAATTTTCTTCCTTCTGCTTGCATTAGGCTTAGTTTGCTCTCCCATAAAACAAACCTCAATAAGTTTTAAATGATAGAAATAATACAAGGTATATTCTCTGACCACAATAGAATGAAATTAGAAATCAACAATAGAAAGAAATTTGGTCGGAGAACATACGTTGTATAATTTCTGTCATTTTAAATTTATTAAGGTTTGTTTTATGGTGTAGCATATGATATATCCTGGAGAATGTTTCATATGTACTTGAGGAAAACATATATTCTGCTGTGGTTGAGGGTACTGTTCTATGCTAGATCTAATTGATTTATAGTGTTGTTCAAGTCTCCTACTTCCATGTTAATCTTCTGCCTAGTTGTTCTATCCATTATTAAAGAATGGGTATTGAAGTCTCCAATTTTTATTGTTGAATTGTCTCTGCTTTTATTTCTTTCATGACAAATCTTTATTTTTTCATTTTTTTTACTTTCAATCTATTTGTATCTTTGAATTTAAAATGGTTCTCTAGTAGATGGCATATCATTGGATCTTGTCACTTTATTCAGTCTGATAATCTCTACCTTTTGATCGGATTGTTTATTACATTCATATTTAATGTTGTTATTGATATAATTGGACTTATGTCTGCCATTTCTCTAGATTTCTGTGTGTCTCAGGGCTTTTTTGTTCCTCTGTACCTTCTTTACTGCATTCTTTTGCATGAAGTGGACATTTCTAATATAGCACTTTGATTTCTTTAATGATTCTTTTCACTATTTCTTTAGTGGTTGCTCTAGGGCTTACCAATATACATCTTATCAGAATTAGAAGCTGTTCAAATTTATAATATAAATTTGTGAGATATAGAAACATTACTCTTATGTAGCTCTTAACGTATACATGCAACACTCACTTCAGTAAACTTTATTTGCCAAAATAACACACCGAAAGGAAGAATTTCACATATTTCCTGAGAAAGGATGCATTAGAAACAGGACCCTAATTTTGTCTGCTTTTTCATATCTGGAGCTAGGACTAGGTGATAGTGGGGGAAAAGTCTGTATTTAGAGTTTAGATACATACATTTCCTTTGTGAGAGATTTTCTCACATGTAGATATTAGTCACAGCATTCTAGAACCTGCTGTATTGTTTGGTGAACTAATAGCCCACAGCTATTTCTTTTTCTGTACTCAAAATGTGAGCAATCAGAGCTTATTACTGCCTACATGTTGAGCTTTATATCTAAGAGTACAGGTACAAAAGTAATAGGACTAATTGGTGAACAGTTGTTTTGGAGGTATATAATTTCTGAGAGGACACAGTACTTTGATGTGGAGTGCACAAAAGAGTTCTTAGGTGCATTCTTTTATGTCTGAAGTCAGTGTTGGTTTGTGGAAGAAATTCTTGTCCTGTGCCATATCTTTTACATCTAATTTTCTCCCAGCAAGGTAGGAGCTGCTGATCATGGCCTGTTTTTATTGGCTCAGATAAGGGACTGTCTATGGAGTATGACTCCTAGGAGAAAAGGAGTCAACTTTGAGCCCAGCCCTCTGTCCTGGATCCAGCTACTGGAATATGAAATAGAAGGAGCTCCTCGGTGGGTTCCAGGTGCACACTCTGAGAGTATCAGTTAAGGCCTTCTAGGTGTGGGGCCTCACCCTTTGTAAAGGCTAGTGTTTCATAGGAATGTGACAGCCAGCTTGAGGAACCTCATAATTGTGAGTTAGTTGGGAGAGATCTTATATGTATCTGATGACCTTATTTTGTTTTTGTTTGTTTGTTTTTGTTTTTTAATGCCAACTCTGTTTATTTTATTTTTAAATTAATTTTTATTGGAGTATGGTTGCTTTACAGTGTTGTGTTAGCCTCCACTGAACAACAAAATGAATCAGCCATGCACATACAGATATCCCCTCCCCTTTTTTTTTTTTTTTTGCGGTATGCGGGCCTCTCACTGTTGTGGCCTCTCCCATTGCGGAGCACAGGCTCCGGACGCGCAGGCTCAGCAGCCATGGCTCACGGGCCCAGCCGCTCCGCGGCATGTGGGATCTTCCGGGACCGGGGCATGAACCCGTGTCCCCTGCATCGGCAGGCGGACTCTCAACCACTGCGCCACCAGGGAAGCCCCCTCCCCTCCCTTTTGGATTTCCCGCCCATTTAGGTTACCACAGTGCATTAGGTAGAGTTCCCTGTGCTATACAGTATGTTCCCATCAGCTGTCTATTTTATATATAGTATCAATAATGTATATGTGTCAATCCCTGTCTCCCAGTTCCTCCCTCCCCACCCTTTTCCCCCTTGGTATCCATACATTTGTTCTCTACGTCTGTGTCTCTATTTCTGCTTTGCAAATAAGATCTGATGACCTTATTTTGAACGTTGTTTTGGCAAATGCTTAGACAGTCTTTTTGCTTGTTAATTACACTGATATTTTTCTCTTTCTTAATGAATTATGCCAAGTACTTACTTGAGCCTTTTGGAGGTGGCTTTGAGGGACTGCCTTTGTGACTGAGCCAGTGATAATGGAGTAGCTGCTTTCTGGTGACTAAGGTCATTGAGAGTACAGGGTCTTGAGGTAAGTTGGAAGGGCTTTCTTCTCAGCAGACAGTTGCAGATAAAATTGCTAAGAACGCTGGAGGAGAAATGTATGATTGGCAGTTTGCTCTAGAATGTTCTAGCCCTCGGTCCCAGGTGTGTGAGTGAATGGCCCCCATGTGGCAGGAGAGCAAATTCTCTCCTCTTTCTTTAGGTACACAGTCTCACAACATTCTCTGTTTCGTAAATATGTATTTACATAGCAAAGGCCTTTGGTTTGTACCTGTCCCATTGGTTATTCATTGGATTTCCTACCTATAATTTTATAGGTAAAATGGTGTGGTAAATTAGCTTAGATTTTAAACCTAGCATTAACTTTTTTATGGGTATCTGAGATGAGCCATCTGATGTATATTTTTCATTCTGCTAGTCTTTTAATCAGCAGGACTTACCGTATGCTATTTCCAGTTTCTGTAAATAGGCATCAAAAACCTGAGAAGAAACACATTGAGAGAGAGAAAGAGAATGAATGAGAGGAAGTGTGGTGTGTTTGTGTGAGATAGATTTGGGCTTCTTTCTTTAAAAGCCTGTGGTTTTAGGAGCATTTCTTTATTCTTCTCTTTCTGTCACTGCTTCCTTATTTTTATAACTCTTTCTAAATACTAGGAGTTGAGAACCAGAGGGGCAGTCAAGGTGACCTAGAATTGCTGCTCTATTTTAGCAGGTCAGGAAGAAAGGTGTTTCCAACTGACTCATTATAAAATGGGGTCATAAGGGTGGGAAGGGGCTAGAGTCTACAGCAGTCCAAAGCCTATCATTCCTGGGCTTTTGCCCTTTCCCAGACAGCTCTCTCCATCCTCTGGCTCTCTGGAGATGGCCTGCCTTTGCCGGCACAACTGACCCTGGTCCTTTAGGGATGGGCTGCTCCCTAATTATTATTGATTCCAAGGAAAGAAAAAAAAACCAAACATTTTGTTTTCACCTGAGAAAAGGTTGTTGCTCTTGTTTTCCAAAAGGAATTCTTGATAGGAAATGTAGATATTTAATCATGGCTTAGTTCTTCACAAAATGCTGGCTTCTAATTGTAACTTATATAAAGCCTAGCCACAAATGGGATCAGTAGGCATAGTTTAGGTCCCTAATTCCTTTCCCTTTTACATCCCATATCTAACATACTTTAAAAAGTAGTCTTTTAAAACTGTGGGTAGTTCATCTTATCCCTTATTTTTCCTTCTTCATTTACCTTTTCCAAAAGTCAGAGTGGAACTCTGTTCATATAACTCAGGTACTCTAACCATGTTGAACTGTAGACTGTTAATCTGCTGATGGGATGAAGAAGCCCTTACTATTGGGTAGCAATATATTATCCTATCAGCAAACCCAAACAGGCATCTGAACAGCAGGTGAAACTTTAGGTTACTTTGGATTATTGTGAACAAAAAGAGAAGTGTTCTTGGCCATAGGAGCTTAATCATTCTGAATTCTCAGATTATACCAGAATGGCTAAGGTCACATACCTTTCTCTTTTCTATTTGACTTTGATCTTGCAGGTTAGCAGTGCTGGGTCACAGAACCTTAAAAGCTGAAAGAATTTAAGAGGCCATCTACCCCAGTCTCCTTCCCAAAGCATAAATCTCATTTGTTGGGGTGATATCCAGCCTTTGCTTGAAGACTTAGTGAAATAGTGCTTAATACTTTAGGCTATAGACTATTCAGTTTTTAAAGTAATTAATTAATTAATTAATTTTGGCTGCCTGGGTCTTAGTTGCGGCACGTGGGGTCTTTGTTGCAGCACGTTTTGTTGTGGCATGCAGGATCTTTAGTTGCAGCATGTGGACCCTTAGTTGCAGCATGCGAACTCTTAGTTGCGGCATGCATGTGGGATCTAGTTCCCTGACCAGGGATCTAACCCGGGCCCCCTGCACTGTGAGCGTGGAGTCTTACCCACTGGACCACCAGGGAAGTCCCTATTCGGTTTTTTAAATGATGAGAATCTCTTCCTCACGTCGAATCTTCCCTTTTATAACCTGAACCTATTAATATTTCTACCTTCAGATGCAACACCAAAAAATTTACTCTTTTTTTAAATTAATTAATTTATTTTTGGCTGTGCTGGGTCTTCGTTGCTGCGCGCGGGCTTTCTCTAGTTGCAGCAAGCCGGAACTCTTTGTTGCGGTGCGCAGGCTTCTCATTGTGTGGGCTTCTCTTGTTGCGGAGCATGGGCTCTAGGCACGCAGGCTTCAGTAGTTGCGGCACGTGGGCTCAGTAGTTGTGGCTCGCGGTCTCTAGAGCGCAGGCTCAGTAGTTATGGCGCGCAGGCTCAGTAGTTGTGGTGCATGGGCTTAGTTACTCTGTGGCATATGGGATCTTTGCGGACCAGGGATCAAACCCATGTCCCCTGCATTGGCAGGCTTATTCTTAACCACTGAGCCACGAGGGAAGGCCCTTTACTCTGTCTTCTATGTTGACTTCTTCAGAGGGCTAACATGTATACTACTGCCCTTCTGTAGGCAAAACATCCCTCAGTTTTTCTTCATATGACATGGTTTCTAAATCTCTGGGGTACTGTGATTGTCTTTGGATATATTTTATCTTCTCCATTTACCTCCTAAAGTGTGGTGTTAGCGTGTGCCTTGTACCAAATAAGCATTCAGTAAATGTTTATTGGATCAGATGACACCTAGAACTGGATTCAGATGGGATCTTAGTAGCTTAGATTGTAGAGAGACTCTTAGCACCCAGGATATGAACCTATTTCATTTGCAGTCTCCAGTTGCATTAATTTTTCAGCAGCTGAATTTCATTGTTGGTTCATAACAAGCTTAGGTCCCACTAAAACTTTCAAATCTGCTTAAGGTGACCTGCAGTCAGACTAACTCTCCTCCATCCTGTAATTGTTTGGTTGGTAGTGCTGTTTTGCTTTGTGGTGCTGGTTAGTTTGTTTTAATGCTACTTGCTTATTGTAGAAAATGTTAAAACAATGAAGAAAAGAGCAAAGAACAAAGTAAAGTAAAATCTCACCATTCAGAGATAGCTACTATTACTGTTTTGGTGAATCTCCTGAACATCTCTAGTTGATTTTTTCTTTTAAACTAACCTAAATGAAACTCTTTATCCTTATTAAATGTATCTTATTCATTACAACCCATCAATCTAGTTGAGTCCTGACTATGTCATTCTATGTATTGGTTTTCCTTTGTAGCTTTGTATCATCGGCATATTTGATAAATACTCTTTCCAAATTTTTGTCCAGATGCTTTGATATAATCCCAACTCTGCTACTGATTTGGGGGTGATTTGGGAATAATCTCTCCTCTTTCTGGGTTTTGGCTTGCTGCTGTTACGTAAAATGGCCTTGAAGACTGAAAATTTTTCTTACGAATCAACCGCAAAGCTCTTTGTAAAGAATAAATTTGTGAAGAAAAAGCTGTGGGTGGGGAATGATCAGCCAGGGCCAGACTAGAAAAATAAATCCTTTTATAGACAAGTCAGGGACAACAACCTTCATGGAGTGGTTCAAATCTTCCTCTATCCTCCTACTCCCCCAGCAGAGGGGTTTACCTATTGAAATTTAAAAAAAAGGGGGGGGGGGAGGAAAGGAGGGAGGGAGGAAAAAGATTATAGCAAGCATTACTTCTTATATTGAGAAATTAAAGAGAACATACAGGTAAAGAAGATTTAAAAGGCAGTTTGGAGTGAGGGTGGGTGAGAGAGCTTTACTGAGAAAGAAGATGCTCTTTACCGTTTTCTCTTTTAATTAGTAAGCTTGGTGGTCACAGTAAAGGCTCTTCTGA
The DNA here is from genome assembly GCF_964341445.2 of Mesoplodon mirus. Classification (NCBI taxonomy): domain Eukaryota; kingdom Metazoa; phylum Chordata; class Mammalia; order Artiodactyla; family Ziphiidae; genus Mesoplodon; species Mesoplodon mirus. Next base: position 203,667,939 of record NC_138977.1, on the reverse strand, counting down.
GCCTGGGGTCCATAGGGAGAGAAAGTGTGCAACTCACTGCTGCCTGCTATTTCTCCCCTAAACAAGCTTTGCCTGTGTGTTGCATTTCCCCTGGGTTCTTAAAGAAGGTGTGTGATAATCTAAAACTGAAACTGAGGCAGCGTTTTAAGCAGGCAATTAATGACATGATAAGAATTTTTAGCTCCAGTAGATTAATTGTTAAATGAATTGTGTCTGAATTTTACTGTGATACCAGCCTAATTATAAATATAGTATTTATAGTAGAAGACAATAATAAGCAGAATTATGTACTCAGTGATCAGACTTTAGGAGTTTCTAACACGGAGGAAAGATTTTCTTCTTAAACTGTCTCTTGCTGTTCTTTTTATGTAGGTTTTGATTAATTTTACCTTGATTACACATGTTTCCCTGGAGCCTAGATATTGTGCATGCTCTAGCAAAGCAGGCTCCTGTTCTAAGAGGTTTAATGAACTTTTTTGTTCTAATTGGTTTCTATATAATTTCTTGTAAAATCAGTAACATGTGAGTGGGATGTCAAACACAGGGTGCACTAATGCATTTTCACTACCCTATACACCAAAGGACATTAGTTTCTCTCTTATTTGACACTATTTTCATATGATGAAAATTCTCAATCTCAAGGAAGCTCTAGAGACAGTTGGTTCTCATTGGTCTCTCCTCTCCTGCATTCATCTTGGTGACACCTCTGAAAAGGCAGCAGGAGTACCCATCTGTAGTTGGAGCTCATTCTGAGTAGAAGGGGGCGGAAGATTTCTTACCAGGGTTTTGACTGTATCTCATCTTTCTTATGCGGTAATTTACTAGATGGAATTCAGATAGCGATGAATTGAAATCTGTTCCTTTTGCCCATTTAATCTGAACTAATTTCCTATTTTAGAAAAATGGGGACTTCCCTGGTGGCACAGTGGTTAAGAATCTGCTGGCCAGTGCAGGGGACACGGGTTTGAGCCCTGGTCCGGGAAGATCCCACATGCCACGGAGCAACTAAGCCCGTGCACCACAGCTACTGAGCCTGCGCTCTAGAGCCTGCGAGCCACAACTACTGAACCCCGTGCGCCTAGAACCCATGCTCTGCAACAAGAGAAAACACTGCAATGGGAAGCCCGCGCACCGCATGAAGAGTAGCCCCCGGTAGCTGCAACTAGAGAAAAACCCATGTGCAGCAAAGAAGACCCAACGCAGCCAAAAATAAGTTAATTAAATAAATAATTTTTTTAAAAAAAGAAATAAGGCCCTGATTGTTTAAAAAAAAAAAAAAACAAGAGGAGAGAAGGAGTAAAGGAGATTTCTTTGACTTAAATTTCACTGCATTAATATGCCCCCCCCTTCTGAAGATCAAAAGCAGTTCCTTCTGTTGTCAGCTATTGAAGGTCCTTCCTTTGGGGCTTTGGTAATATCTGTGACCTATAATTGTCACTTGTAATGCTAAGCATTTTCTTTTCATGAGTCATTTAGCAATTATCTATGGTTTTGACTAAACTGACCTCAATTGAAAACTCTTGAGGTTAAGATCTCCATGCCTATTGCCATGTACCTCTGCCCCATTACCCTCAGCTCTTTGGGTGCTCAGGGACTATAACTTGATTTGAAAAGCTCAGTGTTCTTTTTTGGGTTTTTTTGTGTGTGTGGTTTTGTTTTTTTTTATGGTACGCGGGCCTCCCACTGCCGTGGCCCCTCCCGTTGCGGAGCACAGGCTCCGGACGCACAGGCTCAGCGGCCATGGCTCACGGGCCCAGCCGCTCCGCGGCATGTGGGATCCTCCCAGACCGGGGCACGAACCCGTATCCCCTGCATCGGCAGGCGGACTCTCAACCACCGCGCCACCAGGGAAGCCCTGTGTGTTTGTTTTTACAAGAAATCAGTGTTCTACTAAACCTGACAATTCACTGTCTACTGGAAAATTTTGAGTTGGGATAACAAATTAGAGTTTGGGATACATTGCAGATGATAAATGTGACTTCCTTAAAAGGAAATCCATTTGTTTTGCTTAGTGTTTCTGTGATTAATTACTTGCCAGATTAAATTGCTCCATAAAAATGCATAGTATTTTGTTCAGTTGCTCTTCATGGTGATTAATTAGGCCATACTGTTGCTTCGTATGTTAATTATGCTGACTTTTTTTTCTCTTCTAGTTTAATTAATACAACATTTATTTGAAAGACAGCTTTTAGGACAGGACACTGTTTTAGGAGGAACAATGCCCAGAGTTGCTTTTAGGCTGGTGTTAGGGAGTAACACCTCAAATTTTCTGAGAGTGCTCTCTTTTGGTCCTTGTCTGTATCCGTGATTTGCAGAGAGTACACTAGGAATAAGTTGGGAAAAGCTCTGTTTGGTTTTTCTGTAGTTATTAAAGGTGATATGCTGAAGATTCTTGGCTCGACTGAAAACTGATTAAGAATATAGAGGAGGGCTTCCCTGGTGGCGCAGTGGTTGAGAGTCTGCCTGCCGATGCAGGGGACACGGGTTCGTGACCCGGTCCGGGAAGATCTCACATGCCGCGGAGCGTCTGGGCCCATGAGCCATGGCCGCTGAGCCTGCGCGTCCAGAGCCTGTGCTCCGCAACGGGAGAGGCCACAACAGTGAGAGGCCCGCGTACCGCAAAAAAAAAAAAAAAAAAGAATATAGAGGAGAGACTACTGATGCAACATGTATTATTAAACAAATATAAAGTTAAATTGTGTGTGTTTGTGGCTTAGGAAGGAGCGTTGTTTCCTAGGATGCTGCAGGGTGCTGATGAGAAAGTCAGGAATATTTAACATTTTTATTAATAATCTAGGGCTGAAAGTAAACAGAATGATAATGAAGTTTGTAAGTGATGCTGATTTGGAGATGTTTCCTATGTGCAGGAGGGCAGAGAAATGATGTAGATGGACCAGGAAGAGAAGCATCACAGAACTAGAATCACAGCTATTCCATTGGAAAAATGCATATCTGCTGTATAGAAATAGCATAAATAGAATCAGGCAGATATTTTCATAGTAGTCCACTCCTAGTAATTTACCCAAGTGAAATGGAAACCTGGCTTGAATAAATGTTTATAGTGGCATTATCCATACATTCTCTCAAAACTGGAAACAACCCAAATGACCCTCAACTGATGAGTGAATAAACAAACTTTGGTACACCCGTATAATGAAACGCTACTCAGCAATAAAAAGGAATGAATCACTGATACATGCAGCAACATGGATGAATTCACCTGCATTACACAGTATGAAAAAATCTGGACTCAAAAGTATATATAGTGTATGGTTTGATGTATATGATAGTCTGGAAATGGAAAAATTATAGGGACAGAATTTAGATCAGCCAGGGGCTGGGGTTGGGAGGAGGGGTATGGGGGAAATTTCTGGGCGATGAAACTGTTCTGTATCTTGATTGTGATGTTGATTACATGACTGTATGCATTTTTCAAAACTTACAGACTGTACACTAAAAGGGTAAATTTTACTGTATGCAAATTTTACCTTAATTTAAAAATTAGATCTTCACAGGGAAGGGTAAGACATTAAACTTTTGACTATCACTACCGTAGTTTATATGTGGCAACTTTTTGAAACTGATTTGAGTAACAGGAGCTAGCATTTGGATTTTCTTCATGTTGCATCCAAATTCCAAGGGTTTTTTTGGTTTTTTGTTTGTTTTTGAGTGGAATCAGACATGGAAGGGTGAGTTGCAGTGGATTTCTTTAGGTGTCAGCATTATATAAACCTGTATACTGGTAAAAGGGTTATTATTATTTTTTTTGAACTCTGTTGTTTTTATTCACTATATATGTTTGAATTTTTGTTCTTTTTTTTTTTACAAATTTATTGGAGTATAATTGCTTCACAGTGGTGTATTAGTTTCTGCTTTATAACAAAGTGAATCAGTTATACATATACATTTGTTCCCGTATCCCTTCCCTCTTGCATCTCCCTCCCTCCCACCCTCCCTATCCCACTCCTCCAGTCGGTCACAAAGCACCGAGCTAATCTACCTGTGCTATGCGGCTGCTTCCCACTAGCTATCTACCTTACGTTTGGTAATGTATATATGTCCATGCCTCTCTCTCGCATTGTCGCAGCTTACCCTTCCCCCTCCCCATATCCTCAAGTCCATTCTCAAGTAGGTCTGTGTCTTTATTCCTGTGTTACCCCTAGGTTCTTCATGACATTTTTTTTTCTTAAATTCCATATATGTGTGTTAGCATATGGTATTTGTCTTTCTCTTTCTGACTTACTTCACTCTGTATGACAGACTCTAGGTCCATCCACCTCATTACAAATAGCTCAATTTCGTTTCTTTTTATGGCTGAGTAATATTCCATTGTATATATGTGCCACATCTTCTTTATCCATTCATCCGATGATGGACACTTAGGTTGTTTCCACCTCCGGGCTATTGTAAATAGAGCTGCAATGAACATTTTAGTACATGACTCTTTTTGAATTATGGTTTTCTCAGGGTATATGCCCAGTAGTGGGATTGCTGGGTCATATGGTAGTTCTATTTTTAGTTTTTTAAGGAACCTCCATACTGTTCTCCATAGTGGCTGTACCAATTCACATTCCCGCCAGCAGTGCAAGAGTGTTCCCTTTTCTCCACACCCTCTCCAGCATTTATTGTTTCTAGATTTTTTGATGATGGCCATTCTGACTGGTGTGAGATGATATCTCATTGTAGTTTTGATTTGCATTTCTCTAATGATTAATGATGTTGAGCATTCTTTCATGTGTTTGTTGGCAGTCTGTATATCTTCTTTGGAGAAATGTCTATTTAGGTCTTCTGCCCATTTTTGGATTGGGTTGTTTGTTTTTTTGCTATTGAGCTGCATGAGCTGCTTATAAATTTTGGAGATTAATCCTTTGTCAGTTGCTTCATTTGCAAATATTTTCTCCCCTTCTGAGGGTTGTCTTTCGGTCATGTTTATGGTTTCCTTTGCTGTGCAAAAGATTTGAAGTTTCATTAGGTCCCATTTGTTTATTTTTGTTTTTATTTCCATTTCTCTAGGAGGTGGGTCAAAAAGGATCTTGCTGTGATTTATGTCATAGAGTGTTCTGCCTGTGTTTTCCTCTAAGAGTTTGATAGTTTCTGGCCTTACATTTAGGTCTTTAATCCATTTTGAGCTTATTTTTGTGTATGGTGTTAGGGAGTGATCTAATCTCATACCTTTACATGTCCCTGTCCAGTTTTCCCAGCACCACTTATTGAAGAGGCTGTCCTTTCTCCACTGTACATTCCTGCTTCCTTTATCAAAGATAAGTTGACCATATGTGCGTGGGTTTATCTCTGGGCTTTCTATCCTGTTCCATTGATCTATCTTTCTGTTTTTGTGCCAGTACCATACTGTCTTGATTACTGTAGCTTTGTAGTATAGTCTGAAGTCAGGGAGCCTGATTCCTCCAGCTCCGTTTTTCGTTCTCAAGATTGCTTTGGCTATTCGGGGTCTTTTGTGTTTCCATACAAATTGTGAAATTTTTTGTTCTAGTTCTGTGAAAAATGCCAGTGGTAGTTTGATAGGGATTGCATTGAATCTGTAGATTGCTTTGGGTAGTAGAGTCATTTTCACGATGTTGATTTTTCCAATCCAGGAACATGGTATATCTCTCCATCTATTTGTATCATCTTTAATTTCTTTCATCAGTATCTTATAATTTTCTGCATACAGGTCTTTTGTCTCCTTAGTTAGGTTTATTCCTAGATATTTTATTCTTTTTGTTGCAATGGTAAATGGGAGTGTTTTCTTGATTTCACTTTCAGATTTTTCATCATTAGTGTACAGGAATGCCAGAGATTTCTGTGCATTAATTTTGTATCCTGCAACTTTACCAAATTCATTGATTAGCTCTAGTAGTTTTCTGGTAGCATGTTTAGGATTCTCTATGTATAGTCTCATGTCATCTGCAAACAGTGACAGCTTTACTTCTTCTTTTCCAATTTGGATTCCTTTTATTTCCTTTTCTTCTCTGATTGCTGTGGCTAAAACTTCCAAAACTATGCTGAATAAGAGTGGTGAGAGTGGGCAACCTTGTCTTGTTCCTAATCTTAGTGGAAATGGTTTCAGTTCTTCACCATTGAGGACGATGTTGGCTGTGGGTTTGTCATATATGGCCTTTATTATGTTGAGGAAAGTTCCCTCTATGCCTACTTTCTGCAGGGTTTTTATCATAAATTGGTGTTGAATTTTGTCGAAAGCCCTCTCTGCATCTATTGAGATGATCATATGGTTTTTCTCCTTCAATTTGTTAATATGGTGTATCACGTTGATTGATTTGCGTATATTGAAGAATCCTTGCATTCCTGGAATAAACCCCACTTGATCATGGTGTATGATCCTTTTAATGTGCTGTTGGATTCTGTTTGCTAGTATTTTGTTGAGGATTTTTGCATCTATGTTCATCAGTGATATTGGCCTGTAGTTTTCTTTCTTTGTGACATCCTTGTCTAGTTTTGGTATCAAGGTGATGGTGGCCTCATAGAATGAGTTTGGGAGTGTTCCTCCCTCTGCTATATTTTAGAAGAGTTTGAGAAGGATAGATGTTAGCTCTTCTCTAAATGTTTGATAGAATTCGCCTGTGAAGCCATCTGGTCCTGGGCTTCTGTTTGTTGGAAGATTTTTAATCACAGTTTCAATTTCAGTGCTTGTGATTGATCTGTTCATATTTTCTATCTCTTCCTGATTCAGTCTTGGCAGGTTGTGCATTTCTAAGAATTTGTCCATTTGTTCCAGGTTGTCCATTTTATTGGCATAAAGTTGCTTGTAGTAATCTCTCATGATCTTTTGTATTTCTGCAGTGTCAGTTGTTACTTCTCCTTTTTCATTTCTAATTCTCTTGATGTGAGTCTTCTCCCTTTTTTTCTTGATGAGTCTGGCTAATGGTTTATCAATTTTGTTTATCTTCTCAAAGAACCAGCTTTTAGTTTTATTGACCTTTGCTATCATTTCCTTCATTTCTTTTTCATTTATTTCTGATCTGATTTTTATGATTTCTTTCCTTCTGCTAACTTTGGGGGTTTTTTGTTCTTCTTTCTCTAATTGCTTTAGGTGCAAGGTCAGGTTGTTTACTCGAGATGTTTCCTGTTTCTTTCTTTTTCTTTTTTTTTTTTTCTTCAGTACGCGGGCCTCTCACTGTTGCGGCCTCTCCCGTTGCGGAGCACAGGCTCCGGACGCGCAGGCCCAGCGGCCATGGCTCACGGGCCCAGCCGCTCCGCGGCATGTGGGATCTTCCCAGACCGGGGCACGAACCCGTGTCCCCTGCACCGGCAGGCAGACTCTCAACCACTGCGCCACCAGGGAAGCCCTCCTGTTTCTTAAGGTGGGATAGTATTTCTATAAACTTCCCTCTTAGAACTGCTTTTGCTTCATCCCATAGGTTTTGGGTGGTCGTGTCTCCATTGTCATTTGTTTCTAGGTATTTTTTTTATTTCCTCTTTGATTTCTTCAGTGATCACTTCATTATTAAGTAGTGTATTGTTTAGCCTCCATGTGTTTGTATTTTTTACAGATCTTTTCCTGTAATTGATATCTAGTCTCATAGCGTTGTGGTCGGAAAATATACTTGATACAATTTCAATTTTCTTAAATTTACCAAGGCTTGATTTGTGTCCCAAGATATGATCTATCCCGGAGAATGTTCTGTGAGCACTTCAGAAAAATGTGTATTCTGTTGTTTTTGGATGGAATGGAATGTCCTATAAATACCAATTAGGTCCATCTTGTCTAATGTATCATTTAAAGCTTGTGTTTCCTTATTTATTTTCATTTGGGATGATCTGTCCATTGGTGAAAGTGGGGTGTTAAAGTCCCCTACTATGAATGTGTTACTGTCGATTTCCCTAAAAGGGTTATTTTAAGAAGAAAATCACATTTAAGGAGCTTTTGGACCTTGTTGGTAGCCATCAGACAAAGATGAGCGAATCATTTCCCCAATTTATGGATTGAATCCCATTATTTTGAGTTCTGTGGATTTAGTTTTTGTTTTAAGGCTTTGTTTATTTATTCTGTCTGGGCTCTTCCATGACTGAGTTGTTGTAAGACCCAGAATAGAGCCCAGGGTATTTCTGTCCCAGAGCTAACCTCAGAGACAACTTCTTTACCTCTCCACATTTGGACTGGAACAGAAAGCTTCATCACACTATGGATTTGTGAGGCAGGTTTGCAGAATGTCAGGGACCCAGGGATAGGTCAACCACTAATGCCAAATCACTGCTGAAAGCGGCTGTGCCTTTTTCCTCCCCCTCCCCCATGTCTCCAGTGATCTGAACTGTGTGTATCGTGCTTGTTTCTCATGTCCAGCTTGAAGCACTTCCCTGAATGCCAGACTCTTCAATATCTATTCAGTGTCTCTAAACATAGCCCCGTGGGGGAAAATTATGTGGTGGTCGTATTATTACACTACTTGCAGCAGTAGTGCTTAATACAGCTCCGTGGCTGCAGCTTAGCGTGCTAACTGCTGGCTCCCCTGAGCAGGTGTGTGGCCCTCATTCTGGCCCAGACCAGGCAGGTTACGTTTAGCAAGATGCTGATTCCATGAGTGATTTGCCAAGCAAGTATCTCTGAGTCTTCCAGTGTTCATAGCTGAATGGTTTTTAGCACTGGACCTGAAGGGGCTGCTGCGCCCCCAGCCGAGACCCCATCGGTTAAAACCTCACATTGATTTGTATCCCTAGTAGTAAAATCTGTCCCGTCTCCTAGTGTCATAAATAATGCAGATATACTAGATGAAGGCTGCTGTTGGAGCAGAACTCTAATCATTCTGTTCAGTGTTGAACTAAAACTAATTTAATCAGAAATGGGGTTTTCTCATATACACATATCAAGTGGTCTCTTGTTTTCTTATTCTGACTTAGCATGTTCACCTATACTTGCAGGGTTTAGCAAGTAGTAATTTAAAAGATGTAATTAACTTTGTAAAAAAAATGACAAGTTTTAGCAGGGAAAGGAATTATAAGATGACATTTAAAATTCTTGACTGGATAAATAGGGGATAGTGAAACGCTGTGAGATAAAGGTTTATGTCAGCAGCGTATCATATCTTAATCCTCTCTCTCTCTCTCTCTCTATATATATATATATATATATATAATTTATTTATTTATTTATTTTTGACTGCGTTGGGTCTTTGTTGCTGCGCACGGGCTTTCTCTAGTTGCGGCGAGTGGGGGCTACTCTTCGTTGTGGTGCACAGGCTTCTCTTGTTGTGGAGCACAAGCTCTAGGTGCGCGGGCTTCAGTAGTTGTGGCACGTGGGCTCAGTAGTTGTGGCTCGTGGGCCCTAGAGCACAAGCTCAGTATTTGCGGCGCATGGGCTTAGTTGTGCTGTGGCACGTGGGATCTTCCCAGACCAGGGATTGAACCCCTGTCCCTTGCATTGGCAGGCGAATTCCTAACCACTGCACCACAAGGGAAGTCCCTTGATCCTGTTTTTATGCCCCTTCCACCCAAAAGGGATCTAATGTGCAGTTTACTGACTGTACATAGCACAGCATTTCATCCAACTGGGAAATGCAGATCCATCTTGGCTAACTCTTAATTAGTCAATAATTACTTATTTTGTATTTCCTGTGCTCTTATTAGCTCCTGACCTGCATCAGCAGTACCATATGGCAGGACTTCATAGGATAGAATGTGATTGCAGTTAAGACTTTGGAAGGACATCTGAAGGCCAGGGTACAATCATGTTGTACCCAAGATAGAATGTGACCAAGATAGCTGTGCTCCCACTATAGCTCCTTTGAAAAGTTCCAGGAGATGACGGACTACTGCTTATCACTCATTATTTGCTTCCGGAGAGTTTCTGAAGTGTTCCCTCCCTCCTGTGCAGTCATGGAAGTCACTCCAGGAGAGAGGAAGACACTTTAAGCACTAAACTGGACATGTCTGTTGAGGACATTTGCCCACTAGAGTCTGATTGCCTTTGACTTTAGTCAAGACTGATGTTCTTCTTTCTGTCTGACCTTTTAAGCAAGGGCTTTCTCCTAGATCAAGAACTATCCCCTCCCTGCGCCATATCTTGGATATCCTTCCAGAGATAATGTGTACATGTGGAAGTATGTTTTGTTTTGGGGTTTTTGTTTGTTTATCAGTCATTTGGGAAATGCAAAATTTGACATCTATTGATTTAAAAATCTCAGCATAATATGAATAGAAGAGCTTCCTGTACCCGATAAAGGGCATCTATAAAAACCTTTAACTGTCGTACTTAACAGTGAAAGATGGAATGCTTTTGCTCTAAGATCAGGAACAAAGTGGGGATGTCTGCCCCACCTCTATTCAGCATTGTGCTGTCGATTCTAGACAGTGCATTCAGGCAAGAAAAAGAAATGGAATGTGTCTAGATTGAAAAAGGAGACAAACTGTCTTTACTTGTAGACAACATGATTGTCTAAGTAGAAAACCTGATGGATTCTACAAAAAGTTACTAGAATAAGTGAGTTTAGCAAGGTTGTTTTCCCTTGGTAGTAAATTCCAGAGGTGAAGTTCAGTTCTCTTTTTTATTTTATTTTTTAAAATTAATTTTTATTGGAGTGTAGTTGCTTTTTACAATGTTGTGTTAGTTTCTACTGTACAGTAAAATGAATCAGCTACAGATATACATATATCCCCTCTTTTTTGGATTTCCTTCCCATTTAGGTCACCACAGTGCAGTAAGTAGAGTTCCCGGTGCTATACAGTATGTTCTCATTAGTTGTCTATTTTATACATAGTATCAATAGTGTATATATGTCAATCCCAGTCTCCAAATTCCTCCCACCCCACCTTGGTATCCATACATTTGTTCTCTACATCTCTGTCTCTATTTCTGCTTTGCAAATAAGATCATCTATCCCACTTTTCTTTTTTCTTTTTTTTTTTTGTGCGGTACGCGGGCCTCTCATTGTTGTGGCCTCTCCCGTTGCGGAGCACAGGCTCCGGACGCACAGGCTCAGCAGCCATGGCTCACGGGCCCAGCCGCTCCGCGGCATGTGGGATCTTCCCAGACCGGGGCACGAACCCGTGTCCCCTGCATCGGCAGGCGGACTCTCAACCACTGTGCCACCAGGGAAGCCCCTATACCACTTTTAATTCTTCCTGCTAGTGTCAGTAACAGTCAGTGAGATACAGCATTTATTCACCAAAGACTAGATACGTTTTAGAGTATTTCAACCTTTAGTGTTTTTAACTTACTAGGGCCCCATCATTGTACTGTTTCTTATGTTGAAGTGTAGACCATGGGAAGAGCAGGTGGACCAGTAAGAGGGGAAACATTTGCAACAAGTTCTAGACAGCATGGTCCAATATAAGTATATTATCAGCCAACAAGTTCTGGACAGCATGGTCCAATATAAGTATATTATCAGCCACATACAACTTTATTTTCAAACAGGTGAAATTAATTTTAATAATATGTTATTTACCCACGTGTACCCAAAATATTATCATTCTAACATGTAATCAATATAAAAATTATTGAGATATTTTATATTCTTAATATATTTTATAAAATCTTTGAAGTCAGGTGGCTATTTTATACTTACAGCACAACTCAATTCAGATGATATATTTTCATTGGAAATATTTGATCTATATTTAGATTTCATAAAATTTACAATTGAAAAAGTAGAGTTATATACCCAAGTTGTTCCAAACATACTTAAAAGTTTTCCAGGGCTTCCCTGGTGGCACAGTGGTTGAGAGTCCGCCTGCCGATGCAGGGGACACGGGTTCGTGCCCTGGTCCGGGAAGATTCCACATGCTGCGGAGCGGCTGGGCCCGTGAGCCATGGCCGCTGAGCCTGCGCGTCCGGAGCCTGTGCTCCGCAACGGGAGAGGCCACAGCAGTGAGAGGCCCGCATACCAAAAAAAAAAAAAAGAAAAAAAAGTTTTCCAGTAACTGAACTGCATACCTAAATGTCATTCCTCTTTAATATTTGCATTCTCATTGATAAAACTGGTTCATCATTTTTAGAATTCATTTGACTTCAAAGCTACATCTGTCCAGGTTAAGGTAATTCACTAAACTCTTGTCTTAACACCAAATTCAAAAAGGTACAGCGTAAATTGTTAAGGTAACTCAAACTTTATCCATATCGAAAAAATGTTTTCAAAAATTCTTGTAGTTTTTGCAGTTAGCTAGTGCTGTCAATTACAATTAAAATTTTCCATATTTTGATTCATACTAGAAAAATGTGTTAGTTATCATTGATATTATGAAAAGTTTCAATGTCAGCATAAATACCTGGCCAGATAGGTCACAAAATAAGCTTTTCCTTTCCTTGGAGCTTCAAATTTAACTCTTTAATTTAAAAATGTTTTTTATTATTGAATATTTGACAGGCATTCCTTTTGTTTCAAGAACATCTTGAGTTGAAATTAACAGTATAGTAAGTCTTTTGTAAACCTCGCCACAACTCAGCCAGTGAGCATTGGCAAAGAACTCAGGATCATTAAATTCATTGTCTTCTAATTCTCTTAACTGTTCCATAAACCTGCAATGTTCATAGCTTTAGCAGGTATGTACTAAATTATTTTAACAACTGTATCCATGATACAGAGTCTGCTTCAGAAAACTATGGACAAATATTTTTAACATGTACCATGAAGGATGAAGCAGGAGGGGAAAACTTTAGTCTTGTTTTAAAATTCCTATAAGGAATTCCCTGGAGGTCCAGTGGTTAGGACTCCACGCTTTCACTGCTGAGGGCCCGGGTTCAATCCCTGCTCAGGGAACTAAGATCCAGCTGCGCGGCAGGGCCAAAAAAATAAAAATAAATAAAATGCCAATAAATCTGGACTTTCAACCTAACATAGCACGAGCACCATTTGTGTGCTGGAATTTAAAAAAAATTCTTGTCAAATTCCTTATTGACAGATATAGAAGATTAAAAAATATTTATGCCACAAATTCAGAGATTTGGGCTGCGAATTGACAAAATTTTTTACATATTTGGAAGTTACTTGAGACAAAATGTACCCAAAGTATTTATTAATTGCGTAGTGTCATCTAAAATCTAGAGAAAAGTAATTTAAAATATTTTTGAATCAATTGATTTTTAAAATTAATTAATTAATTTATGTATTTATTTTTGGCTGTGTTGGGTGTTCGTTGCTGTGCTCAGGCTTTCGCTAGTTGTGGTGAGCGGGGGGCTGTTCTTCGTTGTGGTGTACGGGCTTCTCATTGCAGTGGCTTCTCTTGTTGCGGAGCACGGGCTCTAGGTGCACAGGCTTCAGTAGTTGTGGCATGTGGGCCCAGTAGTTGTGGCTTGCAGGCTCTAGAGCTCAGGCTCAGTAGTTGTGGCACACAGGCTTAGTTGCTCTGCAGCATGTGGGATCTTCCCCGGCCAGGGCTCGAACCCCTGTCCCTTGCATTGGCAGGCAGATTCTTAACCACTGCGCCACCAGGGAAGCCCTGAATCGATTGATTTTTGATATCGTTAGAAATGTCATATTCTATAGGCAATTGTTTAGTGGTTTAATTGAAGATCTTTCACTTTTTATAAGGTAGGGTTTTTTTCCTCATAATTGTCTGATAAACTTTCAATAACTGAAATAATAATTTCTTTTACCATATCTCCATCAAAAAAATGGTATAGTAGGGACTTCCCTGGTGGTCCAGTGGTTAAGATTCTGTGCTTCCAAGCAGAGGGCCTAGATCCCACATGCATGCCGCAACTAACACCCGGCGCAGCCAAATAAATAAATATTAAAAAAAAATACCCTGATAACCATTAAAAAAAAAAAAGGTATAGTAAGTAGCCAGGCTGGTATAGTATATGGTATAGTAGCCAGATGCAGGCTCAGATCCTGTTAAAAATCATTGAAATTTTTTTGGACATTTAATTCTGATTTCAGACAACCTGTTTTGTTGATTCATTTTTAATGTTTTAGTGTTAGGAATAAACTTCGTATTTACTTTATATTTGCTGACATTTGTTAGTAGTATTTACTTTATTATCTTGAAAAGTTGTTTACACAACAAAAAGCCTTTTTGTTTCGCCTTGCTGAAGCAAAGTGCAGTTGCCATTCATTATGAAACTTACAACATACCTTCTTCCAGTCTTTCTTTGCTGTTCTGAAGTAGTACTGTTATTTGCATCTCTGCTCAATAATGCGTCCGTGGTATGCCTTCATTTTGAACTTAAAAATCTGTTTATATTTACATTTTAAAACTAGAAACGTAATTTGACTATCATTAAAAGCTGATCAGTATTCTACTCTAATTACCAATTCTGATGTGTGTAGGTATCACTGTAACTCAGTAGTTCTCACGTGATGCGATTTTGCCCCCCAGGGGACATTTGGTATGTTTTGGTCATCACGACTTGTGGGGGGTGAGGGAGTGCTACAGCATCTAGTAAATAGAGACTAGGGATGCTGCTAAACCCAGGAGAGCCTCCCACAACAGATTATCTAACCCAAAATGTCAGTAGTGCTGAGGTTAAGAAACCCTGCTGTGACTCATGCTGTCTGCATAAAATATTTAAAAAATAAACTACATTGTTAAATCCGTACATAGAAAGTCATTTGAACTGAATCAATACATTGGTATCAGCTAGATTGGTGATGTGTTTATGGGTAGTACTAGAAATGACACACATGCCCGACGTACACTGTAATAGAGCAGCAATACCTTATGCCATACAGTGATGAAAATGAAATGAAGTCCTTCTAAAACAACGTTGTATCTAATGGAATAATATTTTACACTGCTTTAGTTTATTTAGTTTAAATTAATTAAAATAAAAATTCAGGGCTTCCCTGGTGGTGCAGTGGTTGAGAGTCTGCCTGCCTATGCAGGGGACACGGGTTCGTGCCCTAGTCTGCGAGGATCCCGCATGCTGCGGAGGGGCTGGGCCCGTGAGCCATGGCCGCTGAGCCTGCGTGTCCGGAGCCTGTGCTCCGCAATGGGAGAGGCCACAGCAGTGAGAGGCCCGCGTACAGCAAAAAAAAAAAAAAAAATTCAGTTCCTCGGTTGCACTAACTATGTTTCAAGTGGTCAGTAGCCACATATGGCTAGTGGCAACAGAAGAGGTCTAGAAAATTAGACATGATAGGTTGATTAACACCCATCCTCACACTATAGGGCAGGAGTAAGTTGACTCCTTACTCACCTTAGGGTTTGATGTGTGGTGTTCTAGCCTGGTTTCTGTAGGCACTAGATATCTCTCCTTTCTTTCTAAAAATAAAGAGACCAACACATTGTTTTATTAGAATATAATTCTGGGTTCTTAACCCTGCTTTTTTTTTTTTTTTTTTTTTTTTTTTTGCGGTACGCGGGCCTCTCACTGTTGTGGCCTCTCCCATTGGGGAGCACAGGCTCCAGACGCGCAGGCTCAGCGGCCATGGCTCACGGGCCTAGCCGCTCCACGGCATGTGGGATCTTCCCAGACCGGGGCACAAACCTGCGTCTCCTGCATCGGCAGGCGGACTCTCAACCACTGCGCCACCAGGGAAGCCCAACCCTGCATTTTTTCTAAGGTCATTTACCACTGAAAAACAGGCCTGACACCGGTGGCACCTTAGATTCCCAACTGTTCCTATATCCCACTAGGATGAGACTGCTGGATCACAACTATTACCCCATTTCCTGAGCTTCTATTCACACTTTGTTGAAATTAGGTAGAGAATGAAGAAGTGTTCATCATAGTTTCTCAATAAATGCTTCCTTCTTGCAAAAGCACCTTTCCATATCTCTGGAAGAGCAAGGAGTTAAAAAACACAGCAAATCATAGAAATGTTTAAGGGTACCTGAGTAGGATACACTCAAAGGAGCTAAGGCTTGTTTCCGTTGTCAAACAGGATGTCAGGTCGTCTCCCCTTTGGTAATAACATTTAAAGCACAGCTTGGTAGTAGCTCTTTGAGGTCTAGTGTTGTGAAGCTGTCATCTTTCATCCCTGCTTGTTCTACCTTAGGCCAAAGGTTTTAGTCTAAACAGGTGGAAAGTCAGATATAGAGTTAGTTTAAGGGGAGGGTACCTACCTTGTATCGTGGGGCATATAACTGACTTTTTTTTTTCCTGGAATGAGAAACTAGTGTTAACTAGTAGAATGTGCTGTTCTCTTTATTTATTTTCTTAACTGTTTTGAGCCTGAATATCTGATTCTTTGCAGCTACCTAGGTGAACAAGTTTTACAGTTTTTACTACAAGCATGGTCTTGCCTCTTGAACTTCATACCCTACCTAGAGGTCCCACAAGTACTTCAAACTTGACATTCCAAACAATATGCCTTATTGAATATACCAATTTAAGAACCATATCCCCCTGTGTTTACCATCTCAGTGGTATCATCGTCTGTTCAGTTGCCTAAAGCAGAAATCTCAAGGTTGTTTTAGAGTCATCTCTCTCCTTTACCCAATCAGTCAGTAGGTTCTTTAAGCTTTAGCTCCTAAATATTGGTTTGGCCAAAAAGTTCGTTCGGGTTTTTGTACGATGGTACAAAAACCCGAACGAACTTTTTGGCCAACCCAATATTTCTCAAGTAAAGTCTCCATTTCTACAACTACCATTTCAATTCAAGGCCTCATAACCTCTCACATTTATTCAGTCACTGGAGTTGAATTTCAGAAGTGCAGGTCATAAACACTGCTGATGGGAGTATGTTGGTACCATGTTTGAGGGCAGTTTGGCAATATCTAGTAAAGTCCAAGTTGCCCAAACCTTACAATACAGTAATTTCATTCCTTGGTATATATCTTTGAGAAACTTTCCCAACTGATCACAAGGATATATAAATAAGAACACGTGTTGGGACTTCTCTAGAGGTCCAGTGGTTAACACTCGGCACTTCCAGTGCAGGGAGCGCGGATTCGATTCCTGGTTGGGGAACTAAGATCCCACGTGCTGCGCAGTGCGGCCAAAAAAAAAAAAAAAAAAGAACACGTGTTAAGTATTGTTTTTTATTGTTTTTAATACCAAGAAAATTGGAAACCACCTACATTTCAGGCAACAGAATGGATTGTGATATATTTACACACTGGAATCTTATATAACACTGAAAATGGATTAGAACTACACAAATCAATAGTAATCTCACAAATATAATATTGAACAAAAAAGTTGCAGAATATAAGGTAATACGCACATATTAAAAACAAAAACCATTTAGAGACATACTCATATTTAGCAAAAGAATAAAGCTGTGTATAGGGATGATAAGTGCCAAAATCAGGAGAGTGTTTCTTCTGGGAAGAGACAGATATGCAATCCAGAGAGGTACATAGAGAGTTTGAAAGGTATTTGTAACACTTTCTTAAGTTGGATATTGGGTAAACAAACATTCAGTATATTCTTTTCTGCATTCTTTTCTATGTCTAAAATATTTCATTAGAAAAATCATCAGATTTTAAACCTTGTGTGATTCCCCATCATTGATAGGGATAGGATAATGTCCAGATTTCTTCAAATGACATCTTTCTAGCCTTATTTACTACCACTCTTCCATCTATCCTAAGATCTGGCTGAATTAGACATGGCCACAGAGTATCAAATTTCAAACCTCTGTGCCTTGCACATGCTGTTTATCTAGAATGTCTTCCTGTTCTTTTCACCTAGCAAAATCTTATTTAATGCTTCAAAATCTAGCTCAGATGTCACCTTTCTTTAAAGCTTACTGGATTCTTTGAGGCCGAATGCCATAGGACTTTGTACATTGCCATAGGACTTTGTACGTTTCTCTCTTAGAGCACTTATCACATTGAGGTATAGTTGTTTACATGTCTGTCCGTCACTAGATGGTGAGCTTCTAAGGACAGAGACTGTTTGTTTGTTTTACTTCTGGAATCTCTGCCCCTAGCACAGTGCAGTATGGTACAATACATGTTTGTTGGGTGCATGAATAGATGACTGGAATGAATGGTTCCAAGGCTTTATATTGCTACCATTGTCTTCTAGAATCATCAGCTGACCTGAGGTCCTAAAAAGCTAGGGAAGTGGATATTGAGGTGCCTAAGAAGTCCTTGTAGGAAGCCCCCCCACCCATAGTACTTCCCAACTGTGTCTGTGGAGCCCTATTATAAAAGTCTGCTTCAGATCTTAATAGACAACAGTCTTGGCAGCTTCTGGGTTAACCTAGTATAGCCAGGAAGTATACTTTGGAAATGTTAGCAGAGTCCACCTTTCTCAATGATGAGGTGAGTTATTTATCCCAACACAGTAGAATTTACTAACTTCTGATTCCCTCCAGGGTAACAAGAGGACAGCCAAAAGGTTTCAATTAGCTGAAATGGGGCTTTGAGACAACTAAAGCCACTTTAAAGTGCATTACTGATAGGATTATATATTGTCTTTCTTCCTTTTTTTTAAGTAACAAGTCAGGGCAATTAATGCTATTTTTATCTTGCAGATTCACTGAATTTTAAGGATGATTTTAAGGATTCCTTAAAAAACCCTCTTATTGGCTGAGTGAGGGCTGCTGTCATTTATGTAAGCTAGAGGCCCTGCTGAAGGAGTCTGTGATTCTGAGTGTGTTTCACATGCTAATGTTATAGCTGTCTGGATGCCTTACTGCTCTTGGCAGTGAGGTGTTTTTTTTCAGGCCCTTTGTGAGGTTAAAGGTTCTCTTGTGTGCTTCCTACTGAGGACCTTCCCAAATGTATATTGTCTTATAAGCCAAAAGGGAACCAAGGAAACAGTTACAATTAACAGGCAGCTGCAAAGCAGAGCCATTTAGTCTCTTCAGTGTGGTTTGGTGGAGATCAGAGTCTAGAGGCTTCAGTCTGGCTTTAAGTGAAGCAGCTGCATCACCAGCTGGAGACTGGCACACTGTAGAGGGCGGGCACAGCACAGCTGAGATCCATCCACTCCCATATAAGACTGCAAGGCCTCATCCACTCCCATATGAGACTGAAAGGCCTGACTTCAACTTTGCTAGTTGCTTCGTGTTTACATTTAGTTTAGGGGAGAGGAGGTACAGAACTTGCCATGAGCATCTTTGAGTCAGCACTGAGCAAAAAGATGCAAACAGGGCCCCCACAGGCAAAGGTCTCATGGCTTTCACTAAGGTTTCCTGCTACCCCTTAGCTGGAAGAGATTCAAAACAAGATCCTAGGAAAGGAAGCTATAACTTTTCTCTTTGGTTTACTGGGAAAACTTGGATGGTGATTTTTTTTTTAGTTGCATTAACCTTAATTTAACTTATCTAGTAAGGTTTCTTTAGCCTGACTTAGTAAAAATCGGGTAATAGTCTCCATCTCTGTAAGAAAATGTGTCAAGACATTCTTATCTTTCCTTGCCTGATTAAATTAACTCATATTTCAATACTCTGCTCAAGCACCATCTCCTTTAGAATGCCTTTCCCAAGTTCCCAGGTTGGGCTAATGCCCCTCCTCTGTGTGCTCATGGTACCTTTGGTCTACTCTTTGTCAGTCTAGCCCTTACAACATCGTAATGAGATTGTCTGTCTGTGTCTCTTCCACTAATCTGTAAATTCCTTGCTACCTGGGATCAAATTTCATTCACCTCCCCCATTGCCTAGTAGGTATTCAGGTGTTTGTCAGACAAACCGAACTGTCGAGTCATGGGCTGTGCTAGCAAACCCTTAGCTTCAGATACCATAGGACTTTCTTCTAGGGACAGTGTTCCTTCACTATGTAAGAAAGCAGTCAATTTGCAGAGTAATGGAGGGGGAGCAGATATAGAATTTCTCTCTTTCTAAAATGGTGCATACAGGATAAACAAAGTCCTGTAATCACTTTAAAACGAAATCTCACCTTTTCAGGAGGAGAAAAGCTTACCATTATTTCTGGTATATTGGAGAGAAGGCAGCTAATAACTTCTTCTTGAGCATAAAACAATTAAACGCAGCCTCCCGTAGAGGCAGTCTGCCAGAGCCGACCGCCTCACCCTCCACATGGGCTTCATCTTCTTACTCCGGATTTCATAGACTCTCCCCCAAAGACCTTCATCTTGTTGCACTATTATGATGAATGTGTGGAGCTGGCTCTTACCCCCTGGTTTACTAGCTATTATTGGAGGTGCTGTCAAAGAATCAGGCCTCAAATTTATCCTCCCATTAAGTCCTCTCCTGGGCAGCGCTGCTTGGTTCTGAGTAGCAGTCATCTAGTCTCCTCTCCTTTTCCCACCTCCCACTGCCTTTGAATGTAAGGAAACTGCAGGCTCTGTTGCAAACAAAGAGGTATGGTAGAAAGTAAGGTTGTAAATCATTTTTACCACAGCTCTTTGTTTGCACTTGCTCTAGGCCTAGAGAGAAGCTCAAATACCTGAGGGCCTGCATGTGCTGTGAGACCTCCATCAATTTCGGTCACAAACCCATTCCATGTCATTTCCTCAATAGGTTGGTCATGTCTGTCTCGCAGCAATGTCTCTGGGATCTCCCCTCTATAATGAGTTAGAGATTCATTGGTTTCTAAACACACGGGCCTTACCTACTTGCCTGTCTACTCTTAATTACTCCTCTGAGTGATAACCACATGGCCTCTGATGAGTATTTTTGTGTGTGTGCGTGCGGTATGTGGGCCTCTCACTGTTGTGGCCTCTCCCGTTGTGGAGCACAGGCTCCGGACGCGCAGGCTCAGCGGCCTTGGCTCACGGGCCCAGCCACTCCGCGGCATGTGGGATCTTCCCAGACCGGGGCACGAACCCGTGTCCCCTGCATCGGCAGGCGGACTCTCAACCACTGCGCTACCAGGGAAGCCCTGATGAGTATTTTTAATGTGTTATATGATTTTTAAATTTGTCCCCGTATGTGTTTTTTTAATTTGTCCCTGCAGGGACTCTTACACCCTTCCTCTTGTAAGGGTTTCTGTTGAATAGACGCTCTCTGGGTCTCTGACTTAGTAGGCTGCCATTTAGTCAGTTTGAGGCTTTTATTTTGACTCTTATAATTATTTGCAGAAAAAAATAGGGCCAAAGGTACATTGGGTACCATTTGTAAATCTTAGGATGATTGATAAATACCCATTTCCTTTAGCAAACAGTGGATTTTGTTCAATAATACATAGTGATTAGGTTGTTGAGAAAAATAGTTTTAGAGCTAACTCATTAATAATGCTGATATTGAGACTGCTATTAATATTGAAAAAACAATATTCTTCAGTAATATTTCTTTTCCTGTGGAGAAAGTATATTGCAACGAAGTTTTAACTTTTCCCCTTTCCAGTGAGAGATACCATCAACTTCACCTAAGCAGAATGGTTCAGAACATTGAACAGCTTATTTATTCTTCATTTACTTCTTGATTTACTAAACTATCCTATTCTCCTTACTTTACTACCCAGCTCCCCTGCTTTTTCTCCGACACCCATCCTTTCTACCTCTCAAGGCTCCTTTCTCTAGCCAGCCCTACCACCTGCCCCTACTATTTACATCCAGTCTTCTTACGGTAAATCACTTGTGCTAGGGCTTCTCTGAAGGCAACAGAGCACGGATAGAGCAGGTGAAAGCAGCCTGCTTTTTCAGAGCTGACAAGAAAGGCAAAGCTCTCCGTCACAGTGGGAGGGCGAGCAGTCAGGGCCGAGTAACGCTGCATCTCAGTGGTTAGCACCTGCAGGCTCAGAGCTGACAGTGCACTGTAATAAGATTCATCTCTGTTCACTTAACTGATGTGGGCTTTATGGTAAATGTTCGCCTGCTTAATTACTTTGGCAGAGTCGCTGATTGCCTTTTCTGAGGAGTTCTAAAAGATCCCCCTGGGATGGAGCATAAACCCCTTTTCATGTCTTTAATTTCATTCTTTACTTGGAGTACTTGAAAACCAGTATGTGATCCATATGGCCAGTATCCTCTCACTCCTTTACGTGAACATCAGAACCACTCCTTTCTAGCATGGTGTCTGTATGGCCCACACTGGACCAACTCAGAAATCTTGACAGCCTTCTTCCTTTTTTATCCACGTGAGATCCCCATTCTTCCCTCTCCACCACTGATGTATATGCACAGCTCTTCTCATTTAGTTTGGAATCCATGTGTATCTTTTTCTCTAACCAGTATGGGATCCACAGAATATTTCCTTCTCTCCCCAGTCTAGCATGTGATCCATTAAATTAATTTTCTTCTATTTTTGAAGTGATAGGAAAAGAAGCCTAAGTTAGTTACTATTTTTTTTTGCCATCCTGCCCCCCCATGCTCAAAAGTTATAAATGCCTTATAATAAATTGATTAATTGCACAAATGGGAATGAGGTATAATTAAAATACTTCCAGTTTTTGGCGCACGTCAGTTTTTTTTCTTTAAAGTTCTCAGGTCACATTCAAGGGATTGAAATGTTCACCATTAATTAAAAGTAGATCACTTCTTGGGGCTTTGAGCTATCTCCACTGCCTCAGAAGTCCTCCCAGGTATGTTTTAGGATTTTCCTGTATCCCGAGTAGGGCAGAAAATCTATTAGACATTTTTACATGGCCCATTTTGTTCCTTTATATTCACTAGTTTCTGAGAGTGTAGAGGGGCCTTGCTTCTGGAGACAGGAAATCCAGGGCTAAACTACTAATTGCAGAGGCTATCAAAGGTTTGCATGCTATAGCCCCAGGAACTCTGCCAGCACCTGCTGGCCTGCAACTAGAGACAGAGTAAGGGAATCTGTAGCACAGAGTAATGGAATCTGAGCAGACGTAGGCTAATCTTGTAGGTGTTTTGTCCTAGGAAAGTTTTGTGGCCTCTGTTCATTTATTGAGAGAAAGCTTTGATAAAAAGCAGGCATTTCTAAGGGGCATGGATTAAGTGATGTCTTTTATGGAAATGTAGATGGTCCATTTGACTTCTGTGGTTCCTTTATCTCCTGTGGTTCACTCTTCTCCATTTACATTCATTGTGATTATGGAAACAGTGAAACAATGTCAGGCCAGTATCTAAAGCAGGAAGGAATTCTGTTTCTGTCTCATGGCAGTGCTGGAAGAGATAATTTAGCCAAAGTGTAAAGCCCATGGCATCTTACTTGGCTTAAATCTATGGTTTGGGGCCACAGTAACTAGAAATTAGCTCAGTTTTCAAGCAAAGTAGCTATAACCAATTGCTTAATTTCTAGCAGGTGATGAGGCGGAAACCTACTTTGGGCAAAATCATGCATCAAGGTAGAAAGCTCAAACTGCCAAAATGTGTAGCCATGCACAGCTTCAGAAAATGAGGCCACTGCCCCTCAGGCCATGTACGTTTCATACACATTAACTCTTTCCTCTTTCCTTCCAGTTAATGAATTGTGAACTTTCATTTGTCCAATGCAGATACTGGAAAAATGTTGTCCAGTAGTTGTAAGTTACCTAGTGTGACACATGTGTTTCTCACCTAGAAATCAAGAGGAATACTGACTTAAATCATTCTCTAATTTAAAACCTGAGGGTTACTATGGTGTAGTATGAGGCATTCTCTATTCCATTTCCTTCAATCAATAAATTTATGTGTACAAATAAATCAAGTTCTCTTGGCCAATTTACAGACTTGGATCATTGAATAAAGCAAACAACTAGAGGCATTGGCCAGTAGCTCATCCTTCCTGATGGTTGTCAAAATGCCTTCTATAGTAAGGGTCCATTTTTGTGTCTCTGGTCCTGAAAAGAATGGCCACAGGAACAGCAGTATAAGGAAGGGGATAATTGGCCTGAAAGGGTTAAAACCTAGTACATAAGGGATAAGTTGGAGGAAAACCCTAACAGGTCACTTGCTGAAGTTTTGACTAGATAGTGTCAAAGTGAAAAGGTTAAAAGGTATTCTTATTTGAGGTTTCATTTTGTTTAATGTTAATCAGCAGAGTCTCTGAGGCTTGTAATACACTGCTGTTAAAAGGCATCAAGGGAAATTGCTTTTTTGGTTGCTGTTGAATTGTATGGGCTGAAGATTCATTGACTTCATGAAGAGGGAAGCTTATTACTGCATGAAATGGGAATATATGAGGCAATTCTGAAGGTGAAAAGAATTGTTAGTTTAAAGTTAAATAACGTGGACTTCCCTGGTGGCCAGTGGTTAAGAATCCGCCTGCCAGTGCAGGGGACACGGGTTAGAGCCCTGGTCCAGGAAGATCCCACATACCGCGGAGCAACTAAGCCCGTGTACCACGACTACTGAGCCTGCGCTCTAGAGCCCACGAGCCACAACTCCTGAAGCCCTCGCGCCTAGAGCCTGTGCTCCGCAACAAGAGAAGCCACCGCAATGAGAAGCCCGCGCACCGCAACGAAGAGTAGCCGCAGCTTGCCGCAACTAGAGAAAGCCCACATGCAGCCAAAAATAAATAAATAAAATTATAAGAGAAAAGCGTTTATGAAACATTAAATAAAAGTTAAATAACTCAACCTCAGGTGGACCATTTTAATCACTGCCACATACCACTCAGTCATACCTTCACCCTTTCTCAGAGGCCAGTCTTGTAACCTGTATGTTTGAAGGTTTCCCAAGTTGAAGCAGTTATGAATATGATGGTTTTCTTGTCTTTTTTGGGGGGGCCGTGCCACATTGCACGTGGGATCTTAGTTCCCTGAGTAGGGTTCGAACCCGTATCCCCTGCAGTCCTGCAGTGGAAGCGTGGAGTCCTAACTATTGGACCACCAGGGAATTCCCCTGGTTTTCTTGTCTTTAATTCCAGATATCTGGGAATATGCTCTGTAGTGTAGATCACTAGACTGCTCTTTTGGGTCTAGGAAAAGGGAAGATGCTTGAGGGGGGAGAGTTTCCTTTAGGGCAAGTTATGGTTATATAGGAAAACACAAAGGAAAGCTTTGGAAAGGAAACCCAACCAGATGAAGAATACCTCTCTGGTACTCAGAGAGGTTGATGTCTTGCCCAAGGTCGTGCAGCCTAGAAATGGGGGAATCAGGATTTTAACTCTGGTCTAATGCCTCTAAGGCCTTGCCTTTTACATTATATACATCATGTTGTTCAGGGAAACAATGGTGCTTTAACTGGGCTTTCCAAAAGGAAAAATAAAGCTTTGGCTTTTTAGTGATAAAGAAAAATAGCATTCCATGTGAAGAAAACCATGTAAGCAAAAACATGACATCCAGGTGTACATGTTTAAGCAAGTATTTGAGAATACAAGACTATAGCTCTTATGAGGCTGGGCTTGAAATCCAAACGTATTGTTATCAGGCTTCATATTCACCCATAATCAGACTCTTTAATGTAAATCTGGTAGCCTTATAGGAATAATTTTAGGGTGAAACTTTAGGAATCTTCCTAGTATGTACCATGTTGAGTATACCAGTTGTTTCCTCCTTCCTTGGAATCAGAGCTTATAGAAACTTTGCCTGTAAACAACCCTTGCCTGTTTTTCTCCTTTATGCCTGAAGGATTTACATAGCAGCTTTTAGAGATGGTCGGTTTTCTTCAAATGTCTCAGTAAGGAAACAATCACCATGTTCTGAGCTTCTGGATGAAACTATTATTTATTTGTTGTTTTATAAAAGACCCTTAAAGGCTTCTGTCTGTGGGAGATAGCTGGGATTGTGAGAATTTGCATCTTAGGAGGATTTACTTTAGATTCACATTGGATATGAGGAAGAATCCACATTTTCTCTTAAGCTACATTGCCTAGTAACATTTCCATGTATTTCCTGGGTAAGTTGGGCATTAACTATGTCTCACCCAGCATCCACCCAGCGCTGGGGGAAAGAAAGCTGCTTTGCAGAGTCATGAGTCAGAGAGAATAAGTTAAAAATGGACCAATAAATCCTCAGCCAGTTTGTAGCTCAGCCTTGCTGTTCCATCTGTCCACTTCATTTTGCTTCAGTTTATATAAGTGACCCCTGTCTTCAGCAGTCAGAAGTTGACAGTTGCATTGGAGGGTGGCCCAGATTCTTGCCCTTAAAGGTGCTTTGGGTGCAAAGCCATCCCTTACTGTGGCTGACTTTAGCAATTTCCCTTTCTGTGACATTGTCTGTTTCTTATTCCTTTTCCTTTTTGGGACTTTCCAGTTCAATAGCATTAGGAGACCCAGTACCAGAGTATAACATACTCCCCCACTCCTCTTCCACCCCCTACCCCCAAATAAACAAACAAAACTTCAGGCTTACTTTTAGAAGATATTGGATTACTTTTATAAGAAATGCCAGAAAGCTTTTCCCTAAGCCTCCTGGTATGACTTGAAAGGAAGAGAAAGCTTTACTGTCTTCAGTGACAACTTTTCTTCCTTCACTGGGGGACAGCTGTTCATGTCTGAGACACCTTTTCTTCTGGGATGGGGATAAAACATTTTTATTGTTATTTTCATACTTTTGGAGAATAGCTGGTGATCATGGACCTCCTTACTTGTGGTAAGACTGGACAAAAACCTTCTTAGACTTTCATTTATTCATTTATTCAGTTTTACTAAAGGCTTGGGAATATATTGGTGAGCAAAATAAATTTGGTTCCTGCTTTCATGGAGCATTTAGTTCCAGTTTGAGGAAAGCTGGAGGTTTGTTAAGAAATTATATTCCCATTCCCCACTCAGTTCTACCTCCAGACTCCTTTCCCTTTCCTTGGGCCTTATTTCTTTAAATCCTCTTCCTAGTCTTGGATGGATGGCTCTCTCTGGGTAATGTGGGCAGCTCCAGCCATTTCTCAAAAAAAAAAAAAAAAAAGAAGTGGTCAACAGTGTTGAGAATAGGAGAACCTTATTTCTCCCCCACCAGTGTACCCCCAACATTTTTTTTCTTTTTTTTTTGGCTGCATCGGGTCTTAGTTGCCGTGTGCAAGATCTTCGTTGAGGCATGCAGGCTCTTCCTTGCGGCACGTGAGCTTCTCTCTAGTTGTGGCGTGTGGGTTTTCTCTTCTCTAACTGTGGCGCACAGGCTCCAGGGAACGTGGGCTCTCTAGTTGTGGCTCGTGGGTTCCAGAGCACATGGGCTCTGTAGTTTGCGGCACACAGCCTCTCTAGTTGAGGCGCACGAGCTCAGTAGTTGCCCCGCGGCATGTGGGATCTTAGTTCCCTGACCAGGGATTGAACCTACATCCCCTGCATTGGAAGGTGGATTCTTTACCACTGGACCACCAAGGAAGTCCCTAATTTATTTTCTAGCTCTACAAATTTGCCTATTCTGAACTTTTCCTATAAATGGAATGGTACAATGTGTGGCCTTTTGTGTCTGGCTTCTTTTACATAACGTAATATTTTCAAGGTTCATTCATACTGTAGCATTTATCAGTACTTCATTCCTTTTTATGGGTGAATAATATTCTGCTGTAGCTCTACCACATTTTATTTACCCATTCTTCAGGTAATGGACATTTGGGTTGTTTTTTGGCCATTATGAATAATGCTGCTATGAACATTTGTGTACAAGTTTTTTTTTTTTTTTTTTTTTTTTTTTTTTGCAGTATGCGGGCCTCTCACTGTTGTGGTCTCCCCCGTTGCAGAGCACAGGCTCCGGACGCGCAGGCCCAGCGGCCATGGCTCACGGGCCCAGCCGCTCCGCGGCATATGGGATCCTCCCAGACCGGGGCACGAACCCGTATCCCCTGCATCGGCAGGCGGACTCTCAACCACTGCGCCACCAGGGAGGCCCTGTGTACAAGTTTTTGTGTAAACATAATGGGTTCATTCTTTTGGACAAGTATGTAGGAGTAGAATTTCTGGGTCATAGGATAACTCTGTGTATTAACATTTGAGGAACTGCCAAACCACTTTCCAAAGTAGCTGTACCATTTTACAATCCTACCAGCAGTGTATGAGAATTCTAATTTCTTCCTGTCCTTACCAACAGTTGTTGACTGTCTTTTGGTTATTGCTATCTTAGTGGATGTGAAGTGGTATCTCACTGGGTTTCTCATCAGATACATGATTTGCAAATATTTTCTCCCATTCTGTGGGTTGTCTTCACTTTTTTTTTTAAATTTATTTCTTTATTTATTTTTGGCTGCGTTAGGTCTTTGTTGCTGCGTGTGGGCTTTCTCTAGTTGCTGCGAGCGGGGACTACTCTTCATTGCAGTGCGTGGGCTTCTCATTGCGGTGGCTTCTCTTGTTGTGGAGCATGGGCTTTAGGCGCACAGGCTTCAGTAGTTGCAGCTCGCGGGCTTCGGTAGTTGTGGCTCGAGGGCTCTAGAGCGCAGGCTCAGTAGTTGTGGTGCAGGGGCTTAGTTGCTCCGCGGCATGTGGGATCTTCCTGGACCAGGGCTCGAACCCGTGCCCCCTGCATTGGCAGGC
Source organism: Mesoplodon mirus (assembly GCF_964341445.2). Lineage (NCBI taxonomy): Eukaryota > Metazoa > Chordata > Mammalia > Artiodactyla > Ziphiidae > Mesoplodon > Mesoplodon mirus. The sequence goes on along the minus strand of NC_138977.1, from coordinate 203,639,893 downwards.
AGATTCTTAACCACTGAACTACCAGGGAAGTCCCTCTTTTCACTTTCTTGATGGTATCATTTGCAGCACAAAAGTTTTTAAACTTGACCTACTTTTTCTTTTGTCAGCTTGTGCTTTTGGTATCCTAAGAAATCATTGCCTAATCCAAGTTCATGAAGATTTACTCTCATGTGTTCTTCTAAAAATTTTATAGTTTTTAGATCTTACATTAAATCTGTGTTCCATTTTGAGTTGTTGGGTTTTTTTTTCGCCACACCACATGGCATGTGGGATCCTAGTTCCCCAACCAGGGATCGAACCCATGCACCCTGCATTTGAAGCACAGAGTCTTAACCATGGGACCAACCAGGGAAGTCCCATTTTGAGTTAATTTTTGTGTCAGGTATGTGGTAGTGGTTCAGCATCATTCTTTTGCATGTAGATTTTCAGTTGTCCCAGCATCATTTCTTGAAAAGACTCTTCCCACTTAATTGTTTTGCCACCTTTGTCAAAGAGAAGCCTTAATCTATTCATAATGGCTGTTTTCTCATTCATTGCCCACTCACACGTTCCTCTTCTTCCCTACTCCTCCTCTCCTTTCAAGTCCCCTTTTCCAAAATACTTCTTAGCATGAAAGCTTTCCTTTGGCAAAGCTAGGTTTTGTTTAAATACCTGAAGGGCTGATATTAGATAAAAAACAATCTCAAAATGCAAACAGGGAATTCTCTGGTGGTCCAGTGGTTAGGACTCTGCTCTCACTGCCGAGGGCCCAGGTTTGATCCCTGGTTGGGGAACTAAGATCCCACAAGTTTTGCAGTGTGGCCAAAAAAAAAAAAAAAAAGAAGAAGAAAATAAAGGGAAAATGCACATCTCTTTCTTTGCCGTGTATGGTGCTACAAACCCTGCTGCTGATAACCCATGTGGCTACATTTGTGGCACTTGTGATTGGAACTTTGTGGCATAGGACCCTCAAAATGATCCCCTTCTAGAAGAGAAGGATACAATTACCTGAAATGTAAAGGATATAAAGAGAGGAAGTCACCAGCAGCATGAGAAGCTGACTTTATCCACTTTACTACTTTGCTAAGACTGACTCTGGCTTGGGGCCTGCTTTGCCCAAATGCCAGGGTCTCTGCGGAGAGTAGAATATCCACGTATTTGTCTTCTCAGCTGCCATAACAAAATACCACAGACTAGGCAGCTTAAAAAATATAAATTTATTTTCTCACAGTTCTGGAGGCTAGAAGTCCCAGATCAAGATCCAGCAGGGTCAGTTTCTGGTGAGGACTCTCTTCCTGGCTTGCAGACAGCTGCCTTCTGGCTGTGTCCTCACATGGTGGAGAGAGATCAAGCAAGTTCTCTGTTATCCCTTCTTTTTTTAAAATTTTTATTATTTTTATTTTTATTTATTTTTATCTCTTTTTTTTATCCCTTCTTTTAAGGACACTAATTCTGTTGGTTCAGTGCCCCACCCTTATGACCTCATTTAACATTAGTTACTTCCATGAAGACTCTCTCTCCAAGTATAATTATGTCAGAGGTTAGTGCTTCAGTGTATGAATTGGTGGGGTGGGGGCAGATATTGTCCATAACAATTCAGTACAGACCTAGTGAAGATGCCCTGATTAAGCCTGTCCTAGCTTCCTGCTCCTGCAAGACTCTTCTCCCTGGTCTCTTCAGTTACCTTCTTTCCTTACTGACCTTCGTTTTCTACCAGGCTAGTCAGGGGCAAGGAACTTGTGTCCTTCGTGCAGTATTTACCTTCTCTGAACCTGCCCTTTTTGGATGGAATGGGTAGGGAGGGACTTGAACTCATACTTTGATCATTCATCTTCTTTTTATTTATTTTTTTGTTTTTAACATCTTTATTGGAGTATAATTGCTTTACAATGGTGTGTTAGTTTCTGCTGTATAACAAAGTGAATCAGCTATAGGTATACATATATCCCCATATCCCTTCCCTCTTACATCTCCTCCCACCCTCCCTATCCCACCCCTCTTCATTCATCTTCTGATAGAAAAAAATTGCTATTTCTTCTCTGGAACCTCAAGTTTTAGACTTTAGCACTGGACAGTTGGTACCTGTCAGGTGTTGATCAGTGAAAATGAGAGAGCTACTTTAGAATCTCTTAGTAGACCCCTCCCCCTTCTCCCAGATGTTCGGAAGAGATGCTAGTAAATCTTTTTTAAGGTGATATCAGTGGGAAGGAAAGCCTAATGAAAAAAGAGAGATTCCTCCTTCATCCATAAATCTGGTATTTCATCTTTCTCCTACTGAGAGCTAGTCAGGCATAAGTTTAATTCTGGGACCGTGGCCAGGTGGGGAAATGTGAAATCACAACCCAGGTGAACGCTGGTAGCCTCCAAACTTCCTGGTGAAGGAGAAACTAAGTATTTCAGTCACTGCAAAGGTATGTGTCACTCAGTGTGGGCTGACTTAGCCTGGTTTTGGTGTTTTGTCATCTCTTTGCTGTCTCAGAACATATTTCCATTTCAACAGTATGAAGTCCTGAGAACTTTAATAGGAAGCTTCCAAACCCTCTCTGAAATACCCTGCTAAAGAGCATGGAGGGAGAACAGCCAGTGTCAGTCTATTTTTCTTACCTCTTAGGCCTAGTGCCCTGTACCTGCTATCTTCAGAAGATCAGATTATTACTCAGATTTTACAGATAACAATCCCAAATAAACAGCAAGAAAAGTAAAGCAGGGATGTATACTCTGTATCCTTTGTGGGTACTGAATTAGAAATTACTAACTGGATGTACAGTGTTCCACCTCTCTCAGGTTTCTAAACAGTCCCTTAACTTGCCTGGTGGGAGACCTTCCATCACTTGCTGAGATCTGAAGCTCTGGGACGAGAATGTCACAGGGCGGGTTGGAAGATGATTTTATCTTCATTCCAAATATAAATTCTCAGACTGGCAAATCTGTCATACCCTCAGGATAAGTTTGCCCAAACAATATTAGCATATATGCCCTGCAATATCAAGCACAGGGCATCCACAGACCCAACTGACACTTGGCAGGTATAATGGTGAGAAGGGAAGGAAATAAGTGTACTTTTATTTTTTTTTAAAGAGTCTTTTTTTAACTTTATTTATTTTTGGCTGTGTTGGGTCTTCGTTGCTGCACGCGGGCATTCTCTAGTTGCGGTGAGCAGGGACTCTTCATTGCGGTGCATGGGCTTCTCACTGTGGTGGCTTCTCTTGTTGTGGAGCACGGGCTCTAGGGTGTGCAGGCTCAGTAGTTGTGGTGCACGGGCTTAGTTGCTCCGCGGCAGGTGGGATCTTCCCAGACCAGGGCTCGAACCCATGTCCCCTGCATTGGCAGGCAGATTCTTAACCACTGCACCACCAGGGGAGTCCCAATAAGTGTACTTTTTGAAGATAGTACCTTCCAATTTTTTTCTTTCTCTCCCCCATTTCCTCTCTCCTCCTTTTCTTGCTCTGAGCGCCTGCCCCCCTCTTTCTTTCTTCCCTCTTTTTCTTTTTCCTTTCTCTCTCTTTTCTTGCTTCCTTGCTTTATTTCTTGGCAAGAAAATTCCTCAGATAGAAAGGGAATAGAATTACAGCATCCCCATCTGTTCCATTCCCAGGGATTATTTAATTGTCCAAATTTCACCAGCTTCTCTGGATTGCTAGCTGGGCCCCAGTGGCTGCTACCATCCCGCCCAGACAGACATTAGGGTTTTTTGGAGTTCTCTGTTTTCCAAACCTAGGCAAACCAAAACAAAACAAAAAAACCCTAGTTCAGTCAAGTCAAGATTTTTTTATATATATAATTTAATTTAATTTATTTATTTATGTATTTGGCTGCTTGGGTCTTCGTTGCTGGGTGCGGGCTTTCTCTGGTTGTGGTGAGCGGGGGCTACTCTTTGCTGCGGTGCACGGGCTTCTCATTGCAATGGCTTCTCTTGTTGCTCTAGGCTTCCCCTAGAGCACGGGCTCTAGGCACGTGGTCTTTAGTAGTTTTGGCACGCAGGCTCGGTAGTTGTGGCATACGGGCTTAGTTGCTCCGCAGCATGTGGGATCTTCCCAGACCAGGGATCGAACCTGTGTCCCCTGCATTGGGAGGCAGATTCTTAACCACTGCACCACCAGGGAAGTCCAAGTCAGGATTTTTTTCAAAAAATTTTTTTTACTAAGAAATTTAAAGGAAACTTAAAAAAAAAAAACCTACAAAAGCATGAAATAGATGTATTTACAGAATGCAGATTCTGTTTTCCAAAATAACTGAGATCTAATTGTAGATTGATTTGTCTATTGTATTTCCTTTCCTCAATCCCATCACTTTTGCATGCTGGACCCTATGACCCAGACTCTACACTGGGTTAACTAAGTTAGTACTGCTGCTAGGTTTGGTGGGTTTCTTAGTTCCCTAAACCTGCCCTCCCATCTTCTCATTGGGTTTAGCCTCCTGGTTTTCTTTTCTGCTCCTGGACTGTTGTCATCCTTGCCAATACCCCCAAACGTTGCCTTCTGAATGAGAAAAATATTTGACACCCCACTTGGTCACAATGGATATTTGGGATTTAGACCAAGCCCCACAACCTTAACTTGCAGATAACATCTCTACCTTTCGTCCTAGCCTCTAGAAAAATAAGTTAGCAAAACTTGCCTCTTGCTTCTGACCCATGTCTGTCCTATTTGATTTGTTCATTCATTGAATATTTATTGAGCACCAGCTTGTGCCAGGCGTTGTGCTAGATATTTGACATTGCTTTGTTATATAAATATTGCAAGAATCCTCTTAAGGTTTAGTTCACTCTTTCAACAAACATTTATTGTATGCCTACAATGTACCCTTCCTAGATACTGTGCTAACTGCTAAAGTAGATATTATTATTCCCGTTTTTTTCCTCTGGTGAGACATACAGCTTCCCAAAATCGTTCAGGAAAACAAGTGGTCAAACTAGGATTCCAAACCATAGTGGGTTTTTTTTTTTGAAGTTTCTGGCTTATACTTATATTAGATTAAATGGTTTTATAATCCTTTACTATCAGTAAGTTATATTAAAAGAACATATTGATTTCTATTATGCTATCCAGACATACACATTTTAATAAACTGTTTATTTTGGAATAATTTTAGAATTACAGAAAAAGTGCAAAGATAACGCATAGAGTTTCTGTATGCCCCTCAGCCTAGTTTCCCCCATCTTACATTACCATGGAACATTTATCAACACTAAGAAATGGGCATTGATCTATTGCTATTAACTAAACTTCATATTTTATGTGGGTTTCACCAGTTTATCCATTAATGTCCTCTTTCTGTTCCAGGATCCAATTCAGAGTTATCACATTGCATTTAGTTGTCTTGTCTCCCCAGTGGTCTCTGGTCTGTGACAGTTTCTCAAGTTTTGTTTTTCATGACCTTAACAGTCTCGAGGAGTACTGGCTAGGTATTCTGTAGAATGTACCCCAGTGTGGGTTTGTCTGATGTTTTTCTCACGATTAGATTCTGAGATTATGGATTTTTGAAAGTATATAACAGAGGCGAAGTGCCCTTCTCATCAGATCATACCAGGCGTTACATGACAGCCACATGACATCACTGGTGATATTCACCTTCATCGCTTGGTTAAGGTAGTATTCGCTAGGATTCTTTACTGTCAAGATACTATTTTTCCCTTTCGCTACTCTTCTTTGGAAATAAGTCTAGCCTACTTTCAGTGGGAATGGGAATTAAACTCCACCTCCTAAGGAGGAGAGTATCTACACATGTTATTTGAAATTGTTCTGTTAGAAATATTTGTCTGTTCTCCACATTTCTTTAATCACTTTTATATCACTATGGACCCATGCTAACCTCTGGTCTAAAACCTGTGCTTTTTCTGCTGTACCGGACAAGAAATGACAAAGACCTATACTAAGACATTTGTTTCAGGAAAATTTATTTCAGATTTCAGAGGTTTTTAAAAGGTAGATTTGATAAGACTTGGTGACCTTGAATGTGACAGAGTGGTGGAGAAGGGAGTGTTTGAAAACAACGCTCAGATTTTGGTTTGAATGGCTGGAAATAAAATTTTGGTTTGAAATATTAACTAACAAATATGATGATTGGTCGTAGACTTTGATAAAGCTTAGCTTCTTCGGAGACTGTATTTAGCCTATGTGTTACTGAATGCCCTGTTCTCCCAAGTAAGAGCAGAGCAAACTACTACTTTTCTTTCTGACTGAAACACCAGGGCCCCCTAGTGGACAGCCCCCCGGGTCCTGTTTCTTGTCTAAAGGATGCTTGGTTTTGTTTTTTGTTTGGTTGTGAGGTTTTTCCCTAGTTCATTTGCAGAGCAGAGATGCTTGATTCTGTTCTCTGTCTAATAAATTATTAAACCCTTCCCATTTTAAAGTAATCAGTTCACCCCGTGTGACCTCATGTTCCTAAGAGGACAGTTACTCTCTGACAATTACTCCCATGCTCTCATACTTTAAACCAGAAGGTAGTTGATACTTGTTTTTAACTCATTTATCCTCTTATTCCATCTGGTGCTATATTAATGTTAATTCTTTGTTTCAGAGCCATCATCAACCACTTTAACCCCAAAATTGAATCCTACGCTGCTGTGAATCACATATCCCAACTGTCGGAGGAGCAGGTAAGCCACTACTTTCCTCATAGTGACCCTAGTTCATGGCTAGCATCAAGCCCTCTCTGATGGCAGAGGGGTTCTATGACTGAGCTTCTAATGGGAGTGGCAAGAGCTAGGCTGCTAAGAGGAATTAGTAAGGGATTTGTTGATAGTACTTTAAATAGAATGATGGCTTCTGTTTTTGTGGCATATGAAGGGTTTGCTTAATTATGTAGAAGATATGTAGGTGAAATTTTGAATTGTTATTTTAGAGTAGGTGATATGGCATTTCTTCTTTTAATTTTAGGCAGAGAGTCATTTTGACTTTTGAAAATAAGAAATGAAAACTTAGCAATGGTTGAAACTGCCAATTAGAAAAACCCTGAGTTCAGCTTAATTTGATGCTGTTTGGCTCCTTAAAACATGAGCCCTCCTTGGGGCAGATTTTCCTTAGTAATTGAGTTCTAATTTGCCTTGAGCAGTTATTTTGGAGCAGGTTTTTCTGTGGTATGGACCAAGTTGGAGATGCAGATAGTGTTGTGTGTTTGTTTTCCTTGAGTCTGGCCTGATTTCCTCTTCTCCCAAAATGCCTGTACTCGGCCCTGCATTATATAAAATTACAGATGGGGCTTTAGCGTGGCATGGTATTAAACTTGATGTTTCAGAATGAGACTCTTGAGTCCTGTTTTTAAAAATACAAAATGAGACATGTATTCACACAATCTTCCTTCCTTCCCACCTACTCCCAAGTTGGAGGGCCTGGGTATTCATGAGGTGAGAGTCCAGATATAGGCTCCAAGCCAACTGAAAAAAAAAACCACCTATGCTCTGCGCTCCCTTTTTTTGCCACTGAGCCTCTTGCTGGCAGGGCCAGCCAGCTAGCTGTTGTGTGATTGTGTGTTCAGTGTTCCTAAAAGCTGTTCCGCTCACCAAATGAGGCACCAAGCAAGCCTTTTGCCTAACAGACAGCTTCTCAGTATTCCCACCAGTGGCTCTTTCCTCAGCCAGATGGATAGGACTCAATTAGTCTATCAGTTATTCCCCTTGACATATTTGTTCTCTTTTGTGAGGCCAGCTGTGAGAATCCATCCTCTTATTTAAACCGCTTTGATAAATGGCTTTCATTTTCTTTTTTCCTCTTCTGCCTATGGAGCAGTCCTAAGTCCTGTATAGGACTTTGATGCCACTGCTCTCTGTGAGGTGCTTCAAGATCCTACCTTTTCCCTGTTGGACCAGTTCAGATCAGTTTTATTATATCATTTTTATGCAAAAGAATTCAACATCTTGAGTTTTGTATAGTGAAAGAATGGGTGACTTTCTTACCACAGTGAGCTCTGGTTAGTCTAAAAGCTTTAAAAAAAAAAAAAAAAGGAAGACACATTTTCCCAGTCAGCCACGTGCAGTATTCATCCCCCAGCAGCTTGGGAAGGTCAGGCTGAAATCTTCCTACAGCAGTAGCAGCCACAGACCAATAATAAAAATCCATTCTGGCGCATGAGGCAATCTGGAAAAGGATGATTAGCAAGCACGTGTCCTCACCCTTCTCCAACTTCTTTCAAAGTTAAATGAAGTGATGAAAGTGACTCTCAGTAAGAGTCCACAAGCCAGAGATGAGGCGACTTCTATAGAGTTGGGAGAGTACACAGCCCTATTTGAGAATGAGGAAGGGATAGCGCTCTCAAAGATTTATTTTCTTAGTCAGTAAATAATTGCATGCCTGCTGTATACAAAGTGTGGTCCTGGGTAGTAGGGATCAGTGGTGAATAATCTAAGTGTAGTCCTTGCTCTTATGGAGTTTTTGTATATTCATTGCCTCTCTTAACAACTCTTTTCACTTGGGTAGTGGGGGAGGGGTGACAACTATTCTGGGACCCTTTTCAAAACTGTCCTCAAAATAGTTGTTGCTTCTCTTCCCTAACTGACTCTGAAGGGCAATAAATGACAGCATGAGGGTGCACTTGGTTTTATTCTCAGCATATCAGATTAAAAGTATTTTGACTCCTTGTTAATCTCCAACATGTGTTGGAGCACTTCTCTCCCCTCAGTTATGAACATTAATGCTAATGTCACTAATGTGAAGTGTATTCACAGCTTCTCAAAGAACTGGCTTTGGGATGCAATAGAGCCTGGTGGTGCAGTGGTTAAGACTCCGCACTTCCAATTCAGGGGGCTTGAGTTCAATCCCTGGTGGAAGAACTAAGATCCCACATGCCACTTGGCCAAAAAAAAAAAAAAAAAAAAGAAAGAAAGAAAGAAAAAGAAAAATAGGGCCTGCAGTTGTTAGCAGCATACTAAGTAGAAAGAAAAAATCGGGAACTTAACCCCCAAGTAGATTCTAAAGTACTCCTTCTTTTTTTTTTTTTTTTTTTTTTGCGGTACGCGGGCCTCTCACTGTTGTGGCCTCTCCCGTTGTGGAGCACAGGCTCCGGACATGCAGGCTCAGAGACATGGCTCATGGGCCCAGCCGCTCCGCGGCATGTGAGATCTTCCTGGACCGGGGCACGAACCCGTGTCCCCTGCATCAGCAGGCGGACTCTCAACCACTGCGCCACCAGGGAAGCCCTAAAGTACTCCTAAAGTAAAACCTAAAGACCATGGATAGGCATTAACTGGGATTTATAGCATTTAGTAAGATAGCAGACAAGAGAGGGCTCTTTGCTAGATCTGCCTGCCTAGGCTGCCATTTTCTTCTGGCAAGAAGTTTAGTTCTGGCAACCCCGAGACACATTCTAGTGTGTGTTTGAGGCATTTCAAGATGATGTTTGTAAATCCATTGTTGCTTAATAAACAAAGCCCAATCTCTCACACTGGGGTTTCTTTTCAGATGTCCAGAAGATAGATGACATTTTTTATTACTTCTCATTGGCTTCATGGAGGGCAAAGCTTTTTAATCAGTTAATACCCTCAGTATGACTGAATGGTCATTCATTTTCTAGTGTAATAAACTGCGTGCATTTTTATTTTGTATACACAGGTGTCATATTTGTCTGGAGTTGATTGTGAAGCTTGCCCATTTTGACTCCTTTTGTGTGTGTGTGGTAAAATCTGCATAAAATTTACCATTTGAATAATTTTTAAGTGTACATTTCAGTGGCATCAAGTGCATTCACATTGTTGTACAACCACCACTACTATCCATCTCCAGAACTTTTTCATCAGTCCATGCTGAAACCCTAAACCCATTAAAAAATGACTCCTCATTTCCTGTACCCCCAGCCCCTGGTAACCACTATTCCACTATTTGTCTCTATATATCTGACTATCCTAGGGGTCTCACAGATAGTGGACTCATACAATATTTGTCCTTTTGTATATGGTTTATTTCTCTTAGCAAAATGTCTTCAAGTTTCGTCCATGTTGTAGCATGTATCAGAATTTCATTCCTTTCAAAGCTGAATAATATTCCATTGTATGTGTATAGCACATTTTGTTTATCCTTCTAACCATCGATGGACATTTGGATTGTTTCCACCTTTTGGCTATTGTGAAGAATGCTGCTATGAATGTTGGTGTTTTGAGTCCCTGCTTTCAGTTCTTTTGTTTATATACCCAGAGGTGGGACTGCTGGATCAAATGGTAGTTAATTCTATGTTTAATTCTTTGAGAAGCCATCATAGTGTTTCCCACAGTGGCTGCACCATTTTACATTCCAATTTTTCCACATCCTTGTCAACACAGGTTGTTTTCTGATTTTTTCGATAATAGCCATCCTAATGGGGGTGAAGTAGTATCTCATTATGGTTCTGATTTTTATTTCCCTAATCATTATTAATGTTGAGCATCTTTTTATGTGTTTATTGGCCATTCATTTATCTTCTTTGGAGAAATGTCTCTTCAAGCCCCTTGCCCATTTTTTAATTGGGTTGTTTGGATTTTTGTTGTTGAGTTTTAGGAATTCTTTATATATTCTAGATATTTATCCTTCATCAGACACATGTGATTTGCAAATATTTTCTCCCATTCTGTGGGTTGCCTTTTTACTATGTTGACAGTGTCCCTTGATGAACAAGTTTTCAATTTTGATGAAGTCCTGTTTGTCTGTTCTTTGGTTGCCTGTACTTCTGGTGTCATCATTGCTAAATCCAGTGTCATGAAACTTTTCCCCTATGTTTTCTTCTAAGAGTTGTATAGTTTTAGCTCTGACATTTAGGTCTTTGACCTATTTTGAATTAATTTTTGTATATGGTGTTTGGTAAGGACACTTTGACCGCTTTTTGTATTTCACGTATCTTTATGAATAAAGTTTATGGAGAAGGTACAACTTGCTTTTCCAAGAACTGTGAAACTACTCCCAGTTTATTCCCTACTAGGTTTCCTTGTCTTTAGTACATCTTATAAAAATTGACCTTCAGGCCCCTTGCCCACCCTCAGCTGAGATTTAGCTCCTTTCTCTTCTCAGTACGGCTTGTTGGTAAGCATCTGTCCCTAGCTGGTAGAATCATTTGTTATGCCCCTATCCCTACCAGTGACACGCACCCTGATTTTTATTCTCTCCCGAGGATAGCTGAGTCACACAACCTGTGGCATTTTCATAGATAAATCCCAATGACCCTTTTGTTTCTACTAAATAAATGCGGAAGGAAGGTATTTAAGAGAAACTCTAGACCCCAGACTAAATCTTGGGTTTGGATGCTTTGAGGATATACTGTCTTGATGATGCAGTGCTCCCTGCAGATAAGTATGTTAAAATAGAAGAGCTCTTCAGTGGGTTCTCCTCCCTATCCTGTCCTACCCTAAACTCTTATATACTCCCTGTCCTTTATTCCTGCTTTTCAAATTAGGAAAAATACTTTTTTATTACTGGCTGCATCCTACTAGAATTGGGTCTACACTCAAGAGATCTGTCATGAAATTTTTTGGAATACTAGCTCACAGGTTTTTAACCCGAAGTCCAAGAATAGGCTTAAGAAAATTACTGCACACTGAAATTGTGTAAAATTATGCATATGTCTTTTTTTTTTTCTTGAAGAGGGTCCATCTTTCTTAAAAGTCTCAGTCAGCCTTTGACCCCTTCAACACACAATTTTTTTTTAAAGAATCACTGGCTTAGGTGTCTTGAATAGTACCTCATACTTTCCTTACCCTGAAAGCCATCAGACCTTTGAAAATGCCCACTGAGGATCTTAAGCACCTTTTAGACTATTCACTATTTGTTTTGGTTTGCAAATGCTATGACATTGATTTATATCAGCTCTAACTTCCTTATAGGCAAAAGAGGGATTCATAGCAGAACTTTACAGAGGATTCTCTAGAGCCCTGAATATCTAGAGTACCTAGTGGCAATTTAGGATTCAAGTCAAAACCTTCCCTGAGCACCTGATTCCTTAAGCTTTCAGTCACACTCATGACCAATTTTGTGCCATTGAAATATCCCATTGGAAAACAAGTAAATGGCCCACTTTTACTTTCTTCAGCCTTCATTCAGCTATCAGTATTTTAGCATTTAGTGCTTTGTGCTTTAGATTGAGCCAGGCATTTGAGGGATACAGAGGTATGATAAAGGGCCTTTGTTCTCAAAGGATGGAGTAAGTGGAAAAGATGGCTTAAGGCAATTTATTATCAATAGCTGACCAGTACTAGCAATAGGATCTGTGGGTTCCTGTTGGAGAAAGATCTCTGCAGGTTGTGATGATCAGGAAAGGCCATGTGGAAGAGAGAAGAAGTGAGTTGGGCCTTGAAAGAGGAAGGATAGGAATTGGATAAATGGAGAGGCACAGATTGTAAAATGTACTCAAAGCCAGGACCTGAAAAGGACAGAAAGAGTGGAGAAGAGTCCCAGAGTTTCTATGCCTTGTCCTTGGGTCCCAGGGCACCCAGGGGCTGGATGCCTTAGAAATATGTATGATTCAGTCATTTAAATTGTTAGCACATCTTCCATAAACCCTAGTGCACTGACCCTCATCCCTGTCCTAATTGTACTCCCTTTGATTCAGTTCACAAGTGTTCATCTCAAAGGCCTAGTATGAGCCAGCCTCACTGCTACTAGGCATATGATTAGACCTACTGAGCAAACCTATCTCTCTCTTTTTTTTTTCCTGGTAAAAAACACATAACAAGTTTTTTTTTTTTTTTTTTTGTGGTACGCAGGCCTCTCACTGTTGTGGCCTCTCCTGTTGCGGAGCACAGGCTCCAGACGCGCAGGCTCTGGACGTGCAGGCTCAGCGGCCATGGCTCACGGGCCGAGCCGCTCCGCAGCATGTGGGATCTTCCCGGTCCGGGGCACGAACCCGTGTCCCCTGCATCGGCAGGCGGCCTCTCAACCACTGCACCACCAGGGAAGCCCTTAACCATTCTTAAGTGTACACTACAGTAGTGTTAATATATACATTGTTGTGCAATTTATCATGGGTTCGAGCCCTGGACTGGGAAGATTCCACATGCCACGGAGCAACTAAGCCCATGCACCAGAACTACTGAGCCTACATTCTAGAGCTCGCGAGCCACAACTACTGAGCCCACATGCCACAACTACTGAAGCCTGCAGGCCTAGAGCCTGTGCTCCGCAACAAGAGAAGCCACCGCAATGAGAAGCCCACGCACTGCAACAGAGTAGCCCCCGCTCACCGCAACTAGAGAAAGCCTGCGTGCAGCAACGAAGACCCAACACAGCCAAGACAAAAAACAAAAAAAACCCCTGAAACTCTGTGTATTGAACAACTCCCCTTTCCCTGCCCTCCACCTTGCCCCTGGCAACTACCATTCTACTTTCTGTTTCTAAGCGTGAGCAAACCTATCTTGATGCTGGTATTCCTTTAAACCAAGTGCCCCAGGGTCTTGCTAAAAAATTTTCATACAAATTTAGGAATTTTCCGGGAAGATCACAAAGGTGGTCTGCTGGCACCCCCATGTGCCACAGGACTATAGGACAGTGTCACCAGATGCCTCCCATTATTTCTTCAAGTCTCCACTCTCACTAAGGCTTTGGATTTTGGTTTCAGAGGAGGCCTTGTATAATGTCGTATGTTATAAGAGGTATCTTTGAAAGTATTATGATGAAACAGAGAATCATTCATCTGTAGGAGTAGGTTAAAGTCAATTAGGGAAACAAAAAATGCTTCACATCTGATTGAGTGAAAGTTGCATTGGAAGCTGAGTATTTCTTTTCATCTATTAGTCATCTTTCTAACCCTTTTTGCTTTTCTCCTGATCCTAAGATAATAGCCACTATAAATAACTGCTGGGTGTTTAAAGATCCTAACGAAACCTAACTTTATTTTCCCAGAGAACAGTGAGATAATGCTAATAAGAGGAGAGCCCTAGTCTGTGGGGCAAACATTGTTAGTGTGTCTGGGTGGCATCCGTTACTTGTGAACATCTAGGAGGAAGCACAGAAAGATCTTGGGGAGATATCCTAAAAGCTTCAAGGCTTATGAGGAAAATGGAGCCTGGTACTTCAACTTTAGAGTTCTTGGCCCTTGGGGTGCTAGTAAATGTTTAACAACTGGTAGGGAGGTGAGTGGTTGGAGGGGACTGATTTGTAGTGCTGAGGGTGAATGCTCCCACCATGGCTACATGGTGTGAAGCCAAGTGGCTCTCACAGTGCTTGAAAATTTAACAATCATCTCTCACAGGCCAAGCATGTGTAAGTCAGCTCCAGCATACCACTGGTTGTTGAGGAAGACTGAGAGAAGGGGGCTGTAAAGCTGTGAGGCGGGGCTTTTTGAGCAGGAGGTGAGTGTGGGTCACTTTCCCCATGGAGCCACCTATATTGCCTCCCAGGGCAATCGAGTCCTCTGAGCAGCCCATTCTGAGAGCCCCTGTTATGTTTTCTCATCTTAAAACAGGGCCTTGGCTACCATACAAGGCAGCCTTGGCAGAGACATATGCTGGTGAGCTGAGATTTAAGACTCTCACGATAGCCATAACTCAGTTTCCTGTACTTGGCATTGTGTTTTTGTACAACAGCCTGTAGTTTTGCACTGCCTCTCTCTAACCCTGAGTGATGGTTGCTGTGGGAACTCTGAATACGAGCATGTGACACAAGCATTGGCTGTCTGGCCCTTCCTCTCTTGGTGTCTTTGTTTAGATTCTGACATTTCAGTTGACCTATTTGGCAGGAAAAAGTTTGATATGAGTTATTTGTTCACTGGATTCACCAAAGCAGAAAGACACAAAGTCAGAGGCAGAGGGATTTTCCTACAAGCTGCTAATAAACCTTGGAAATCAACTTTATGTTACATAGGGCATCTTGAGAAGGTCCACTTAAGAAGGTCAGCTGATTATGTGCTGCTAGGATGTCCACTCTCTTACTTGGACCAAGAGGTAAGCTGCACTACCAGAGACAGGGGAGAAAGCTGGATTTTAGCTCCTCTGAATAGGGAAGAAAGTATCTTGGATTTTAAAAAGGACACAAATAGATAAAAGGAAAGGAACAACTAGGAGTTTCTGAGCTAGGCACTTTTACTTAGGCTATGTAATTAATTCTTTAATCAATTGTTTGAGGTAGGTACAGTTATCCTCATTTTATAGATGATGATGCTAAAGAGACTTAAGTAATTTGTTCAAGATCACACAGCTGTTAGTGGTAAAGCCATAGTGTGAACGTAGGTCAGTCTGACACCAAAGTCTGAGCTTTTCATTGGCTGAAGCACGTGAGACAACTGGAGTTTGTCAATTATCCTGAAGGAAGAGGCAAGTCAGGATAGGAAGGTGCAGGGAGAAACAGAGAGAATGGGGATAACAGGGTTCATTCCTAAGGGGTGGGGAAAGGTCCTGGTTTGGGAACGCGGCCCATTCGGTTAAGGAAAGAAAGTACTGAACAGGGGCTTGGAGAGTTTGCCTGCCAGTTAGGCAGAAATGCCTAAGTAGAGGCTCCTGGCACAGTATGATAACTTTATAAATGAGGGAAAAGTCTCTTTATTCCATACAAGCATGTCAGAAAAGTCACTATGAGAAATAAAGCTTTTCCACACACCAAAGGAAGATGACGAATTTTTTTAAAGTTCTTATGTACTTATTTCTTTTAAAGATAATATATTTATGTGGGTCAAAACCAAAAAAGTAGCACACTGAATTTTAATTATTTTTAAAGTGGTAGTTCCATTTTGTTTAAAAAAATAAAGGGAAAATGAAGATTCAAAATTAATGTCCCGCAGCCAAGCTAGATGAATGCAGAGGTCACTGGTGAAGAGCCCAGCTTATTATTCATGTCTGCCACTGTCAGCATTTCCTTCAATTAAGTATGAATTTTGAAATGCCCATCACATAAACTTTCTGGTCTTCCTCAGTCAGGCTTCATTGTCGGTGAAACTTCATTGGCAGTGCATGAGAGGAGTAGCTTTGGAGCTCGTAGGAACTCCAGTAGTTGTCAGCTTTTCAAGAGGTTACAGGAGACAGCAGCCCTTGCTTTCTTGGTTTAAGGTAAGAAAGACCCTTTATCCCAGCTACTAGATATACAGGTAGGACTTCACTCTTCAGTTTATTTATTTATTTGGCCGTGTTGGGTCTTAGTTGCGGCACGCGGGATCTTTCCTTGCGGTGTGCGGGCTTCTCTCTAGTTGTGGCATGTGGGTTTTCTCTCTCAAGTTGAGGCATGTAGGCTCAGTAGTTGTGGCACGCAGGCTTACTTGCCCTGTGGCATATGTGATCTTAGTTCCCTGACCAGGGATTGAACCCACGTCACCTGCATTGGAAGGCGGATTCTTTACCACTGAACCACCAGGGAAGTCCCTTTAGTTTGTTTTTTAGCCACCTCCTTCCTTCCAAATAGATCTTCGTGTACTTTTGTTTTATTTCCATTGCAACCTCTCTCCCAGGAGGTAGCTCAAAACTCTATAAGGTGTGCTTGGAAGAGTATGGTTTGCCACTGTGATAGTAACACTGGAGGCCAGAACTGTCACTATGCAAACTGTTATCTCTGTTATAAGCTGTGTTAATTGGAAATGTTTTTGCTAAGTACCATAACAGCACTTTGACCTTTCACAGTGACCCTGCTCAAAAAGAAGTTACAGTCTTAAAAATGACCCACCCAGCTAGAAGGGAAACTGTGGAGAGCCCACAAATGGGATTTCTGTTAAAGAATTTTGTCTGTTAAGGAGGGATAGATAAGTGAGGCCTGGCAGTGAGGCAGAGACCCCATATCAGATTGTCGGAGAGACGGTGTTTTCTTTTTCCCTCCCTGAGATGTGATATATTTCCAAGAAAAGAAAGCTCAAGTAGGGAGAACAGAGATCTACCTCTTGGTTTCAGCTGGGTGGAGTGTCCAGCCTGCAGTAAGCCATAGAGAGGGAGAAGGCCTGATGCAATATTTGGTAAACATGTCTATCATGTTCCCCCACCGCTATTATCTTGGCTGCCTCTTGGTGTGATTGCATACCTTGCTTGTGCAGGGTAAGGACCTGGGCATGTTGGATCTGTAATTAGTGCAAAGAAAAGCTTCACAAGCTTCACCCCTGGAAACAAGGGGGTTTCTAGGGCTTCAACCAAATCAAGTCAGGGAGGTGGGGCAACTACCCAGGCAAATTAAAGAAAGTCATTGTCACCACTCCTTTAACAAACTGATGGCCTTTCACGAATCACCCACTGTGAGTTTCATTATCTGGTCAACCTTTCTGAAAGGCAGAGCCAACCTGTCAGATCAATAAATTTCAGGGCAGTCAAGAGCCCTTTGTTTGGTAGCAGGCTTGAAAGACATGGATGGACTGGAGAACTGGCCAACTTAAATTGGTTCTGAAGGGACTTCCCTGGTGGCGCAGTCATTAAGAATCCACCTGCCAATGCAGTAGACACGGGTTCGAGCCCTGGTCCAGGAAGATCCCACATGCTGTGGAGCAACTAAGCCTGTGCGCTACAACTACTGAGCCTGTGCTCTAGAGCCCACGAACCACGACTACTGAGCCCATGTGCCACAACTACTGAAGCCCGCACGCCTTGAGCCCGTGCTCCACAACAAGAGAAGCCACTGCAATGAGAAGCCTGTGCACTGCAACGAAGAGTAGCCCCTGCTTGCCGCAATTAGAGAAAGCCTGCGCGCAGCAAAGATCCAACGCAGCCTAATTAATTAATTAGTTAGTTAATTTTAAAAATTGGTTCTGAAATTGAGTTTGGTCCTGAAGTATATGAGACGAAAATAGAAAGGGGAAAAAATCTTCTGCATATTATATACAAGTTGGCTGTATAGAGGAAATAGTTATCTTTTAAAAGGCATCATCTTTTTTATCATAAGAGATTTGTGTCAACCTTTTGTATCCTTGTTTCCAAACAATTATATTGGATGATTGTGCCCTGGAGAGATATTCATGTTATCTTGGATAGAAAGTCACTGTAAGCCCCTAGTGGAGGGGAAGGATGCTCACTCAATTGAGGCCTATGAGTTTGTTATCAGGTTACTATTTGTTCTAGCTCCTGTACTGTTGGCTTGTTTTCTTTTTTTCAGCCACTTTGAGCTAAAGTGTTCTGAAAAAGAATCAATTCTTGCCTCCCAAGGAAGTTCTCAGAACCTGCTTTTGTCTAAGAATTCTCTGCTTCTGGGTGTCCTTGGTTCGTGCAGCAAGGAATGGGTGCCCCAGCTTCACATCCCCCAGATTATTTCTTTTCTGTGCAGAAGGACAGAGGTTTCTGCTCTGTGCCAAGCCAGGGGATATAAAATGCAAAAATCATACATGCCCTTGAGGACCTCACAGTATAAGAATCAGGATCACTAATTTCTTGCTTAGACCTTTGCTTCTGTGCCCTCCTGTAGACCTCACTCAGCTGATGTATTTGGCGTGCTTGTAGCAGCATCCCCCAGCCTTTTATAAACCTAAGAAGGTTTAGGTTTGTAGGTACCCTAGTGAAAAAATACCTCATTATAAATCCGTAAGTGGTTGGCTGATAACCCTTATTTGGAGTGAGTTTCCACAAGGAGAGCCATGATCGTCTCATATCTTTCACCCCTGCTTCAGTTTCATAAAAAAGGCAAAAGTGGAACTTTCATTAAATGTCCTTGGTAAAGGTAGGACTCTATAAGTTCCTGAGCTTGGCAAATGATTGAGTTTGTCAAAAGATCCATCTACAGTACACCCACTTAAAAAAACCTCATGTGGCTACTGCCCAGCTGAAAATGATTTCAAACACTGTTGATTGCTACCTGTAGTCCCTTTAATTTGTCAGGGAGGATTGCCAGGGATGGAGAGGTAGGGAGGAGTAGCACAATGAGGGGAATCTTTGGCCTTGTGGAAATACCAGGAACTCCTGGCTTACAGATCCTGATATTTCAGTCTGAATCATTCTTGCCCCAACCAAAAATGGAATTGTAAGACCAAAAAAAGACAAAGTTTACTGCCATGGCCCTACTTTTTTTTTTTTTTTTTTGCCTAGTCATGATTTACTGGACTTAACTTTTTACTTAACTTTATTGAGATGTAATTAACATATAATAAAACATATTTGTGTAATCATCAGCATCACAAGATATAGAACCTTTTACTTCCATCACTCATAAAAGTTCTCCTTTACAGTTAGTCTTATCTGCATATCTGAGCCCTAGGCAACCACTGATGTAATTTCTATCACTATAGATTAGATTTGTCTTTTCTTTTTAAAATTTATTTATTGTTTATTTTGGCTGCACTGGGTCTTAGTTGCAGCACGTGGGATCTTCATTGCAGCATGCAGACTTCTTAGTTGCAGCATGGGGGTTTCTTAGTTGTGGCATGCATGCAGGATCTAGTTCCTCGACCAGGGATCAAACCCGGGTGCCTTGCACTGGAAGCACGGAGTCCTACCCAGTGGACCACCAGGGAAGTCCCTAGATTTCTCTTTTATAGAATTTCACATAAACTCTGTTGTGTCTGAGATTCATCCATATTGTGACACTTCTAGCTGTTTACCGAAGAGGAATGAAAATATATGTCCACCCAAAGACTTGTATACAAATAATATTCATAATAGCATTATTCATGATAACCAAAAACTAGAAACAACTAAAACAACCAAAGCAACCAGCAACTGAATGGGTAAACAAAATGTGATACATCCATACATACAATGGAATATTATTCAGCCATAAAAAGGAATGAAGTACTGACACCTGCTACAACATGGATGATTCTTGAAAACATATGCAAAATGAAGGAAGCCAGTCACTAAAGACTACATGTTGTGTGATTCCATTTATTTAAAATGTCCAGAATAAACAAATCTATAGAGATAGAAAATAGATTGGTGGTTACCTAAAGCTGGGGTTGGGGAGTAAGTTGGGAAATGATGCTAATGGTTATGAAGTTGATGAAAATGTTCTAAACTTAGATCATGGTGATAATTGCCCCTTATGTGAATATACTAAAACTATTGAATTGTACACTTAAAATGATTGAATTTTATGGTATGTAAATTATCTCTCAATAAAGATTTTTTTAAAAAGAAAGAAAAAGAAACTGCCAAACTGTTTTCAAAAGTGGTTGTACCACTTTTAATTCCCACCAACAATGAATAAGAGTTCTAGCTACTCCATATCTTTGTCACACTTGGAATTGTGAGTGTTTTTAATTTTAGCCATTCTAGTGGGTAGGCCGTGCTCTAGTAATACTGCATAATAGTTTTTAAAATTACTGTTAATTTATTTTGTGTGATGTTGAGCAGCTGATCATTTGCCTGTTTTTAAAATTTGAGTATTATAATATTTATGAGTTTTTGTATCGATATATTCTGGATGCAAGTCATTTGTCATATATATGTATTGCAAATATTTTCTCCTAGTCAGTTGCTTGTGTTTGCAAGTTATTAATGGTGTTTTCAAAGTCCAGACATTTTAATGAAGACCAACTTTAATTTAATACCATAAAGATGAATTTATTAATTTTTTAACACTTTTTGCTATTGTGTTTTATTTAGTAAAT
Source organism: Mesoplodon mirus (assembly GCF_964341445.2). NCBI lineage: Eukaryota > Metazoa > Chordata > Mammalia > Artiodactyla > Ziphiidae > Mesoplodon > Mesoplodon mirus. The sequence continues at coordinate 203,619,526 of NC_138977.1, read as the reverse complement.
CTTTGCTCACTCCTAGTTGTGAAATTTTTCACCTGTATTTTCTTCCGTACGTTTTATAGTTCTGTCTTTTACATTTAGTTCTATGCTCCATGTCAAGTTAATTTTTTGTAAAATGTTTGGTAATGGTAAATGTTCATCCATTTCCCCCCACCCCCCCACCCCCTGCCCTGCAATATCCTGTTGTTCCATTGTCATTTGTTGAAAAGACTATTCTTTCCCCCATTGAAATACCTTGGCACATTTGTAAAAAATCAATTCACCATATATATGTGGGTCTATTTCTGAAGTATTAGTTCTGTTCCATTTGTCTAATATATGTCTAAATTTATGCCCTACACTGTCTTACTTTAGGTCTATAGTAAATCTTGAAATCAGGTAATATAAGTCCTCTGATTTTGCTCTTTTTAAAAGTTGTTTTGAATATTTGAGGTCTTTTGCATTTCTATACAAAGTGTAAAATTAGCTTGTCCATTTCTACACAAAAAAAAGGCTGCTAAGATTTTTTAAATTTAATATTTATTATTTATTTTTGGCTGCGACGGGTCTTAGTTGCGGCATGCGGGATCTTTCATTTCAGCATGTGGGCTTCTTCGCTGCGGTATGTGGGCTTCTCTCTAGTTGTGGCATGCAGGTTTTCTCTTCTCTAGTTGTGGCTCACAGGCTCCAGGGCATGTGGGCTCTGTAGTTTGCAGCACGTGGGCTCTCTAGTTGAGGCTCGCGAGCTCAGTAGTTGTGGCGCGCGGGCTTAGTTTCCCCATGGCATGTGGGATCTTAGTTCCCTGACCAGGGATGGAACCTGCATCCCCTGCATTGGAAGGTGGATTCTTTACCATTGGACCATCAGGGAAGTCCCAAGCCTGCTAAGATTTTGATTGGAATTGAATTAACGCTATAGATCAACTTGGGGGAGAATTGACACTTTAACAATATTATATTCAAATCCGTGATCATAATATACCTATTTATTTAGATATTTAAAATTTTCTCACCAATATTTTGTAGTTTTTAGCATACTGTTTTGCATCTGTTTTGTTCAATCTATCCATAAATATTTCATTTTTTATGTTATCTAAATGGTATTTTTTATTCTTTTCCATTATGGTTTATTACAGGATACTGAATATAGTTCCCTGTGCTATACAACAGGATCTTGTTGTTTATCCATTCTATATATAATAGTTTGCATATGCTAATCCCAAACTCCCAATCCAACCGTCTGCACCCAGCAACCACAAATCTGTACTCTGTGTCTTTGAGTCTGTTTCTGTGTTGTAGATAAGTTCATTTGTGTCATATTTTAGATTCCATATATAAGTGATATCATATGGTATTTGTCTTTTTCTTTCTGATTTACTTCGCTTAGTGTGATGATCTCTAGGTCCATCCATGTAGCGGCAAATGGCATTATTTCATTCTTTTTCATGGCTGGATAATATTCCATTATATATATGTACCACATCTTCTTTATCTACTCATCTGTCAGTGGACATTTAGGTTGTTTCCAGGTCTTGACTACTGTAAATAGTGCTGCTGTGAACATTGTGATGCATGTATCTTTTCGAATTATAGTTTTGTCCAGCTATATGCCCAGGAGTGGAATTGCTGGATCATATGGTAACTCTATTTTTAGTTTTCTGAGGAACCTCCATATTGCTCTCCGTGGTGTCTGCGCCAGTTTACATTCCCACCAGTGTAAGAGGGTTCCCTTTTCTCCACACCCTGTCCAGCACTTGTTACTTGTAAACTTTTAATTTTTTCTTGCGGGAGCTTAGTTCGCAGACCAGGGATCGAACCCAGGCCCCTGGCAGTGAGAGCACCAAGTCCTAACCACTGGACTTGCAGGGAACTCCCTGTAAACTTTTTAATGATGGCCGTTCTGATGGGTGTGAGGTGGTATCTCATTGTAGTTTTGATTTGCATTTCTCTAGTAATTAGCTATGTTGAGCATCTTTTCATGTGCCTATTGGCCATCTGTATGTCTTCCTTGGAGAAATGTCTATTTAGGTCTTCTGCCCATTTTTTGATTGAGTTGTTTGTATTTTTGTTATTGAGTTGTATGAGCTGTTTGTATATGTTGGATATTAAGCCCTTGGTCACATTGCTTGCAGATATTTTCTCCCAGCCTGTAGGTTATCATTTTGTTTTGTTTATGGTTTCCTTTGCTGTGCACAAGCTTATAAGTTTGATTAGGTCCCATTTGTTTATTTTTGCTTTTATTTCTATTGCCTTGGGAGACTGACTTAAGAAAACATTGATATGATTTACGTCAGAGAATGTTTTGCCTGTGTTCTCTTCTAGGAGTTTTATGGTGTCATGTCTTATATTTAAAACTTGGAGCCATTTTGAGTTTATCTTTGTGTATGGTGTGAGGGTGTGTTCTAAACTCATCGATTTAAATGTGGCTGTCCAGCTTTCCCAACACCACTTGCTGAAGAGACTGTCTTTTCTCCACTGTATATTCTTCCCTTCTTTGTCGAAGATTAATTGACCATATGTGTGTGGGTTTATTTCTGGGCTTTCTCTTCTGTTCCATTGATCCATATGTCTGTTTTTGTGCCAATATTAGGCTGTTTTGATTACTGTAGCTTTGCAGTATTGTCTGAAGTCTGGGAGGGTTGTGCCTCCTGCTTTGTTCTTTTTTCTCAGGATTGCTTTGGCAATTCTGGGTCTTTTATGGTTCCATATAAATTTTAAGATTATTTGTTCTAGTTCTGTGAAAAATGTCATGGGTGATTTGATAGGGTTTGCATTAAACCTGTAGATTGCTTTGGGTAGTAAGGCCATTTTAAGAGTGTTAATTCTTCTAATCCTAGAGCGTGGGATATCTTTCCTAAATGGTTTTTTAAGCCTTGATTTCCAATTTTTTTGCTAATATATAGAAATAGAATTATTATTATTATTTTTCGGTACGCGGGCCTCTCACTGTTGTGGCCTCTCCTGTTGCAGAGCACAGGTTCAGGACGCGCAGGCCCAGCAGCAATGGCCCATGGGCCCAGCCACTCCGCAGCATGTGGGATCCTCCCGGACCGGGGCACGAACCCATGTCCCCTGCATCGGCAGGCGGACCCTCAACCACTGCGCCACCAGGAAAGCCCTGTTTGTAGGTTTTTTGATGATGGCCATTCTGACTGGTGTGAGGTGATACCTCATTGTAGTTTTGATTTGCGTTTCTCTAATGATTAATGATGTTGAGCACCCTTTCATGTGTTTGTTGGTAATCTGTATATCTTCTTTGGAGAAATGTCTGTTTAGGTCTTCTGCCCATTTTTGGATTGGGTTGTTTGTTTTTTTGATATTGAGCTGCATGTGCTGCTTATAAATTTTGGAGATTAATCCTTTGTCAGTTGCTTCATTTGCAAATATTTTCTCCCATTCTGAAGGTTGTCTTTTCGTCTTGTTTATGGTTTCCTTTGCTGTGCAAAAGTTTTTAAGTTTCATTAGGTTCCATTTGTTTATTTTTGTTTTTATTTCCATTTCTCTAGGAGGTGGGTCAAAAAGGATATTGCTGTGATTTATGTCATAGAGTGTCTGCCTATGTTTTCCTCTAAGAGTTTTATAGTGTCTGCCCTTAGATTTAGGTCTTTAATCCATTTTGAGTTTATTTGTGTGTATGGTGTTAGGGAGTGTTCTAATTTCATTCTTCTACATGTAGCTGTCCAGTTTTCTCAGCACCACTTATTGAAGAAGCTGTCTTTTCTCCATTGTATATTCTTGCCTCCTTTATCAAAAATAAGGTGACCATATGTGCGTGGGGTTATCTCTGGGTTTTCTATCCTGTTCCATTGATCTATATTTCTGTTTTTGTGTCAGTACCATACTGTCTTGATTACTGTAGCTTTGTAGTATAGTCTGAAGTCTGGGAGCCTGATTCCTCCAGCTCCGTTTTTCTTTCTTAAGATTGCTTTGGCTCTTTGGGGTCTTTTGTGTTTCCATACAAATTGTGAAACTTTTTGTTCTAGTTCTGTGAAAAATCCCAGTGGTTGTTAGGGATTGCATTGAATCTGTAGATTGCTTTGGGTAGTATAGTCATTTTCACAATGTTGATTCTTCCAATCCAAGAACATGGTATATCTCTCCATCTATTTGTATCATCTTTAATTTCTTTCATCAGTGTCTTACAGTTTTCTGCATACAGGTCTTTTGTCTCCTTAGGTAGGTTTATTGCTAGGTATTTTATTCTTTTTGTTGCAGTGGTAAATGGGAGTGTTTCCTTAATTTCTCTTTCAGATTTTTCATCATTAGTGTATAGGAATGCAAGATATTTCTGTGTATTAATTTTGTATCCTGCTACTTTACAAGTTCATTGATTAGCTCTAGTAGTTTTCTGGTAACATCTTTAGGGCTCTCTATGTATAGTATCATGTCATCTGAAAACAGTGACAGCTTTACTTTTTCTTTTCTGATTTGGATTTCTTTTATTTCTTTTTCTTCTCTGATTGCTGTGGCTAGAACTTCCAAAACTATGTTGAATAATAGTGGTGAGAGTGGACAACCTTGTCTTGTTCCTGATCTTAGTGGAAATGGTTTCTAACTGAGTATTTTTTATGATTCCATTTTATGTCCAATATTGACTTCTTAGCTATACCTCTTAATTTTTTAAATTTTTATTTATTTATTTATTTATTCGGTACGCAGCCCTGTCACTGTTGTGGCCTCTCCCGTTGCGGAGCACAGGCTCCGGATGCGCAGGCTCAGTGGCCATGGCTCACAGGCCCAGCCGCTCCGTGGCATGTGGGATCTTCCCGGACCAGGGCACGAACCCGTGTCCCCTGCGTCAGCAGGCAGATTCTCAACCACTGCACCACCAGGGAAGCCCTATACCTCTTAATTTTATTATTTTAGTCATTGTTCTAGGTTTTACAATACGCATCTTTAACTTACCACAGTGTACCTTCAAAATATATTACAGGACTTCATGTAATGTATAATAACCTTGAAATAGTGTGTTTCCATTTGTCCCCCTCTTGTTCTTTGTACTACTGTTGTCAGACATTTTTCTTCTAGGTTTCTTATGAATTTCACATTAGATTGTTATTTTTTGCTTCAAAGATTCAATTATCTTTTTTGCTAGTTTTCAAATTTATGCAAAAATTTCTTACACTTATCTGTGTATTTACCATTTCCAGTATTTTTTATTCCTATTTATAGATCCAGATAATATAATTGTCCTTCTACCAGAAGATCTTCTTTAAGCATCTCTTCTAGTTGTAGGACTGTTGGCAACACATTCTCTTAGATTATTTGTTTGATAAGGTCTTTATTTCACCCTCATTTCACAAAGATTTTTTTGCTGGATATAGAATTCTGGGCTAACAATTTTTTTTCTTTTGGCACCGTATCATTCCATTGTTTTCTGGCTTGTATAGTTATTGACAAGAATTGTGAATTTTTATCTTTGCTCCTCTGTACATAATGTGTTTATCCCCCTTCTCGTTGCTTTTAATATTCTGTCTTCAACATTGATTTTCAGCAGTTTTATTGTGATGTGCCTTATACCTTCCACTTTGTTCCTTATTATGTTCATGGTTGTCTTTAAACACTTGAACATAATTATAATAGCTTTTTAAATGTCCTTGCTAATTCCATCATCTCTTTCATTTCTGGGTCTATTTCTATTCATTGATGTTTCTCTTGGTTATGAGTTACATTTTCCTGCTTCTTGACATGTCTGATTTTTTTTTTTTTTTTTTTTTGGCTGCATTGGGTCTTCGTTGCTGTGCGTGGGCTTTCTCTGGTTGCGGCAAGCAGGGGCTACTCTTCATTGTGGTGCGCGGGCTTCTCATTGCAGTGGCTTCTCTTGCTGTGGAGCACGGGCTCTAGACACGTGGGCTTCAGTAGTTGTGGTACACGGGGTCTAAAGCGCAGGTTCAGTAGTTGTGGCACATGGGCCTAGTTGCTCCGGAGCCTGTGGGATCTTCCCGGACCAGGGCTCAAACCCATGTCCCCTGCATTGGCTGGCAGATTCTTAACCACTGAGCCACCAGGGAAGCCCAGACGTGCCTGATAATTTTTTATTGGATACTGGGCATTGTGAATGTTATATAGTTAAGTGCTGGATTTTGTTATCTTTATTAAATAATGTTGGACTTTATTGAGGCAGGTAAGCAAATTATTTGTGGAGTGCCAGTGTTCTCTTGAAACTCCTTTTTTTCATGTGGTGATCTTTTTTTCCAGTGTTATTGAGATATAATTGACATACAGCACTGTTTAAATTTACCACAGTAACTTTAGTTAATATTAGTCATCTCCTGTAGGTACAAAGGTGGTGGGGAATGGGGTGTTCCTTGAGATATAATTGACATATAGTACTGTTTAAATTTACCACAGTAACTTTAGTAACATTAGTCATCTCCTATAGGTACAAAGGTGGTGGGGAATGGGGTGTTCCTTGTGATGAAAACTCTTGGGATTTACTCTGTCAATAATTTCCAAATATACCATACAGCAGTGTTAACCATACCATACAGCATGTAGTACATTACATCCCCAGTACTAATTTATCTTATAATTGGAAGTTTGTACCTTTTGACCACCTTCATCCATGAAATTTCTTTTTATCTTTGTTAAGGTAGGTTTATAGTGGCCTTTAACTCTAGGCCTAGTTTAGTTTTATAATTAAGGTGTGACTGTTCTGATGCCTCTTTTGAATGCCATACATACTCAACAGGTACTTTTCATTCTGCTTGGTCAAAATTCATACACCTTGCAGTCCTGTGTGAGCTCTGGGAATTGTTCAGCTTACAGATCCTTAGTCATTTTTTTGTTCGAACTGGTTGAATTTTACCTTATACGTGCGATGCTTATTCAGCAGCAGATTCAGTGGGAACCCTACATAAATTTCTGAAGCTCTGTTCTTTGCCTAACTCTTTTCTTTCTGGTAACCTGCTTCACAAGTGCCAGCCACCTCTGCCTCTCCAAACTCTAGTGTGTCTCCTTAGCCCAGCAAGATTTTCATGCTCAACTTATGTTTTCTTTCTCTCAGGATTCCTGTCCTGAACTGCCTTTTATACAATGTATGAAAAGAGGTATTTCTTCCCTAGTTTTCAGTTACTCCATCATGAATGGAATTGGAAGTCCTGAACTACTTTAAAATATTACAGTATACCCTGAGTTACCCAACTAAATTTTTTAAAATTCATACACTTTTCAGAGAAACTTCCCTTGAATTAACTATTAATATGCATTGTCCATTTTACTTCATTCTCTTTCTTCTTTCCTTCCTCTTTTTTCAGTTACTGGAGGAGAGGTTTTTTTTAAATAAATGTATTTACTTTTGGCTGTGTTGGGTCTTTGTTGCTGTGCACGGGCTTTCTCTATTTGTGGCGAGCCAGGGCTACTCTTCGTTGCAGTGTGCGGGCTTCTCATTACGGTGGCTTCTCTTTGTTGTGGAGCATGGGCTCTAGGCACGCAGGCTCAGTAGTTGTGGCTTGCCGGCTCTAGAGTGCAGGCTCAGTAGTTGTGCTACACAGGCTTAGCTGCTCTGTGGCATGTGGCATCTTCCCAGACCAGGGCTCCAACCCATGTCCCCTTCATTGGCAGGTGGATTTTTAACTGCTGCGCCACCAGGGAAGTCCTAGAGGAGAGTCTTGAGTGGATTTTGGAAACAATATGTTATAGTGAGCATTTTAATATATTTTTAAAGGTAATCCACTAAAACATCTCTCTTCCCTTTCCCCATTTTTTCCTTCTATTCTTGGGCCAGAGTCCCAGCCTTACATTGATCATTTACAAAGATTCAACTCTCAACTCTCTTAAAAGAGCAAGAATTGAAACTGAAGCTCTTGGTTGGCTGATATTTTGTCCTGATAGTTAACTGTCTTCTTGGTCATCATGACTCTTTTAGGCTATGTCCACCTGGAGAGAATTTTGCAATCTGAATTAGCTGAGTAGGATTAGGTGGTAGGCAAAAGAGAAGAGACTTTGGATTCCTTAATTTTCCCTGTCTTAAAAGATGTGATACTGTTTCAACCAGGCTGCCTATTCACTGGTCAGTTATGCAGCTGACTGCAAACCACACTTAGTTCTACTGGCCCAACTGTTTATGTGCTTATATATGTGGGTATGCCCTTACATGGTGGTTTATCTTGATTCCCCATTTGCTTGTTAGCTCCTTAAAGTCAGGACTTGGGCTTTAGAAGCCTATAAGAGTGCTGAGAACAGTGCACTGGCTGGGTGTACTGTCTAATTCTAATCTTATCATGAGACTTTTCCCCCCACACCGGGCCGTGCGCAGCTTGCGGGATCTCAGTTCCCTGACCAGGGACTGAACCCAGGCCACAGCAATGAAAGCCGAATCCTAACCACTAGACCACCAGGGAACTCCCCTATTGTGCAACCTTGTCCTTTCCTTTTTGGTTGGGCCTGAGTGTTACTAAATTAGTCCACAAGCATGTTGAATGTTTACTGTGCCTTAGGACTGTGTTAGGCTTTGTGGAAAATCTGTAATGTAAAACTGGGTGCCTTCCTTCAGGGTGCTGAGAATCTAGCTATGATGCAATTTCAGTGAGGAAATCAGTAGTAATAGCATGTTTGTTTCTTCAGGAGAGAGCCTGCCACTCAGCCTGCCTGTACCTGCTAAAGCACAAACCCTAAAGCAGGGTGTTCTTTCCTCCACCAGAAATCCCTCATTGGGAAGCCTGTAGAAGACAGATTCTCTTCCAGAAAGTGGGAGAAGGGAAAGGTTTTTCATTTATGGCAGGGGTTGGAATTTCAGGTCCTAAAAAGCAGTTATTCATGGAGTCATTTTAAAATGAAAGAATAATAATAATAATAACAGGGCTTCCCTGATGGCGCAGTGGTTAAGAATCCGCCTGCCAATGCAGGGGACACGGGTTTGAGCCCTGGTCCGGGAAGATCACACATGCTGCGAAGCAACTAAGCCCATGCGCCACAACTACTGAGCCTGTGCTCTAGAGCCCACGAGCTACAACTCCTGAGCCTGTGCGCCACAACTACTGAAGCTCACGTGCCTAGAGCCCGTGCTCCACAACAAGAGAAGCCACTGCAATGAAAAGCCCGTGCATCACGACAAAGAGTAACCCCTGCTCGCCACAACTAGAGAAAGCCTGCATGCAGCAACAGACCCAACACAGCCAAAAATAAACAGAAAATAAATTAATTAAAAAATAAAATAAACTTATGAAATGATTCTCAACCCAGTGTAAAATTAAAATAATAATAATAATAACAGCTATGGTTATTATGTACTGCTTGTGTGTCAAGCAGTATACTTGGCGCTTTATATATATTACCTTATTTAATCTTCTATATGATGAACGTTATTATTATCCCCATTTTACAGATGAGGAAACGGGCTCACCCAGCTCCACCCTGCTGCTAGTATGTGGTAGAGCTAGGGTGAGTCCAGGCAGGCTGGCTCTAGAGCCGTTCTCTTAACTACGTTATTTTGAAAATTAATAGCTGTTGGTTGAGATTCTTTTTCAGGGCCTAAGCACTACTAGACCCAGACTGTGACCCACCAATGTCTTTAATTGGAGAACATCTTTGCATTGCTTTTTTTTTGGCTGCATTGGGTCTTCATTGCTGCACGTGGGCTTTCTCTAGTTGTGGTGAGCGGGGGCTACTCTTTGCTGCAGTGCATAGGCTTCTCATTGCGGTGGCTTCTCTTGTTGAGGAACACAGGTTCTAGGGTGCATGGGCTTCAGTAGTTGTGGCACACAGGCTCAGTAGTTGTGGCTTTTGGGCTCTAGAGCACAGGCTCAGTAGTTGTGGCACACGGGCTTAGTTGCTCTGCGGCATGTGGGATCTTCCCGGATCAGGTTATCGACCCCGTGTCCCCTGCATTGGCAGGTAGATTCTTAACCACTGCCACCAGGGAAGTCCCTGCAGTGCTTCTTGTTTAGCTTTAACTAATCCTGAATTTGGAAGAATAAATATGGATTATGGAGGAAGAAGAATTGGCTTTTTGCTTCTCTATCATCAGAATTCCTCTTACAAGCTGTCCAGCACGTGACTGCCACTTAATTGTGAGAATGCCACTGAAGGGCTGTCCTTAGACTGGTGGGATTGCAAGATTAGGGAGAGACCTTTATTGCTTCTGGGAGAAAAGAAACACATTGAACACAGTAAACACATAACCAGTTCTGGGGAGGAGCTGCTTTGGGAAAGTAGAGGAAGAGTGAGAGGCCAGATGAGGTCCTTTCAGAGAAAATGAAATATTCTAGGAAGCCCACAAGCCCAACAACTGGGGAAAGAAGGTGGGCTGTGCTAGGGTGTAGACTGTTACCTGATTGATTAGGGCGGGATGTCCGCCTAAGAAGGGCCTTTGAAGTTGCCAGGAAGTCAGAAATTGAGGCGGCAAATTATGGTAAAGCCTGAGGCCTTTAGGTACAAGGGTTCTGGGGTATTACCCTCTGCCTAACTACTACCCTTGCCATGTCCCAGGCCAGTGTTGAGTGTGAGGGAGGCCCAAATGGGACATAGTCCTAAAGTCTTAAGCTACAGAAAGGAAGATCCCAGACAAGGAATGTATCCCTAGTGCTCTGAAGTTCCGAATGGGCTGGGGCCCAGACCTGAGCTTAGAATGTTTTCTTCTCTTGGAAATTTAAGAGAAGTGATATGGGCAGGAAATGGCAGGGGCTGGGTGAACACAAGAAAGGGCCAGGGAAGGAGAACGTGACTCTGGGCAATGTCTGGACAAGGGGAGAGCTGAGATCAGGTACAAAGTCCATCCGGGACTCTGGTTTCCTTCCAAGGAGCTGATAGCTCAGGGGCCTTCTCTGCTGTCACCTCCCTGCAAGAACCTGAACTAAGCTCTTCCAGGAAAAGCCAACTTTATTGGGAAAGAAAAAACCCCTGTTCTGAGCAATATCTTATACCTTCCCCTCTGCCCTGGCAAGAAGAGAGAAAGCCCAGGTGATCAGGGTGGCCTTGCCTGAGGCTCTCCTTGCATCTCTTGATGTGCTGTTTCTTCTTCTCAGGAGTCAGCTTTAGCATGGTATTCGTCTTTTGGCACCTGACACCCCTTAGCAAAGGCTGAGCCCAGGTTGCTGGGTCATAGCCATTGCTGAAGCTGCCCAGAGTTCAGGGATTGGAAAAGCATGTATTATTTTATTCTGCCTGATTCCTGGGAGCTGGTTCCATCTTGCCTTTTTCTGGAATTTTGCCTTTTTCTGGGCTTGAGCCATTTACTTCTGAGCCAAGACCTTGGCCGTAGATATTTCAGCCAGTAGCACAGCCCACGTGCACGAGGGGCCAGACTACTTCGTGGGTGACTGGCGTTGCTGGGTACTGGTCGTCTTGCCGACAGAGCTGACAAATGGAATTAGAAGCAAAGGAGCCAGCCTATACTAGAGTCTGTAAGACATAGTTTAGCAAAGTGACCTTGAGGAGTGGGGTGTCTGGAGGGAAAGAGCCTGCATCTGGACCAGACCTTTGACCTAGCTGTCCCTCCCAAACTCAGGAACACAAGCCTGTGTTCTCCATCCCTACTTTCTCCTCAGGAATTCTTGGCAGGCAGAAGTGTTTGCCACTAGGTGAAGTCTGCCCTGGCACAAGACTGAACTGGTGAAGGGAACAGCCCAGAGGCACCTTTGTACCCCTCAGGAATCCATTCTCAGTCCCTCTGCTCAGTCCTGACTCCAGCTTATTCCCTTCACCCCTACGTTCTGTTGCAGCTAAGCCTCCCTCATCACACTCCCTCCTCCCAAGACTCCCAACTGAGCTGGGAGCTCTCCATGACATCATACACTTCCCTCCCAGGTCAGATCAAATTGAAAAATAGCTATCACACAGATTGCCACAGTGAAAATTTATTCACTCTCCTGGTCTCTCCTTTCTACCCAGCTCACTTCTTCTAACTTAATGTAGAAGATCTACATCTTCTGATGTAACTAATCATTGTATAACCCAAATATAATTATCTTCAAGCTGGCAAGATAGTACTACACTCTCTAAATACTAGTCTGGTCTTGCTAATAATAGACGTGATATATACAAAATAGTTTTCATTACAGTGGGCAGCAGGGGGCTGGGCTAGTTCACCTCTAAATATTCGTGATGTAACTGATTGTCCTTGTCTTTGATTTATGGTCTGATAAGCCGAAGTCATATCAGGACTGGCTTTGGTAGTCCTTTCCTTCTGGAACCACAGAGATCCAAGGTTCCTGGAGTTAGTGGAGGTCTGAATCCACCCCCATAGAAAGCAGAGGCATAGTAGGGGAGGGAGCCCTCATCAGAACAAAAGAGGATGAGATAAGCTCTAGCTTAGTTTAGAAAGTGTCTCCTACACTCCAAGGCTAGGATGCCTGAAAAGTTCCATCCAGGCAATGGATAAGAAGACTGAGTTGGCATTGGGAGATGAAAACAAGTGGCAGATGGTGCTGAGGAACATCCCAGGACTGAAGAAATGTGGTTCCCAGAAAAGGAAAAGGAAGGAGACATTGGCAAAGTCTTACTCAGCAACTGACAGCCTGGCCAGAGAAGGCTGCAGGATATGGCTGAGAACGCATCTTTGGTATCAGGGATACTGAGGGGCTCCGACACTCACTGTTCTGTCACCTCTTCTCATGCTTCTTTACCATACCCGCAGTAAACAGCCCTGGTGACCAGTCTGGACTAGTCAGGAAAGGCAGGAGATGGAAGAGATTAGAAAGTGGTCCCACCTACCATACAGCATAGGGAACTGTATACTCAATATCTTGTAATATCCTATAATGAAAGAGAATGTAAAGAAAAGAATATGTATGTATGTGTGTATATATATATTTTGGCCATGCCACACAGCTTGTGGGATCTTAATTCCCCAAGCAGGGCTTGAACCCATGCCCTCGGCAGTGAAAGCGTGGAGTTCTAAACACTGGACCGCCAGGGAATTCCCTATATATTTTTATATATATGTATAACTGAATCACTTTGCTGTACACCTGAAACACACACCATTGTAAATCAACTATATTTCAATAAAAATTAAAAAAAAAAAAAAAAACATGGCCCCAGAAACCTGAGGAATCACTCCCCATGGCCAGGCTTTTTTCAGGGTAATAAGTAGTGAGCAAGGTCTCTTGGGGGTGTTGTCTCAGACTAAATCCAACGCAGTAGGGCAGCAGGAGGGGCGTGGGGGCCAAACGACCTAGGGTTCGTGTGGACTAAGCCCCACCTGGCCCTTGACCTCCCCAGGTGCTAGAGGTAGTGCGAGCCAATTATGACACGCTCACACTGAAGCTGCAAGATGGCCTGGACCAGTATGAGCGCTACTCCGAGCAGCACAAGGAAGCCGCCTTCTTCAAAGAGCTGGTGAGTGTGCCCCGCCTCCATCTCTGCCTGTGTCTCTTAAGGGCCCTTTCCCAGCCACTGGGTTCTACTGTGCAGGTGGGCAAAGGCTGATGAAATAAGATTGGAGGGGCCTGCTTGGATTGGGTTTGCAACTTATCGCCCAAAGCAGTCCAGGAAGGACCAGGCAGTGAGAGATGAAGATACTCCCCAGAGTGCTGGTGCCAGGCTGGGAAGGGGGAGAAGCCTGAGGCAGCGGTGCCCACCTCTCCCCTGCAGCCATGGTGACAGCCCTTGCACAGCTCCAGCTGGGCCTGGAGTTTGACGTGTGTTCCCAGGGGCAGCTCTGGCTCATTACTCCTTATCCTGTCCTCAGAGTAACTAGTGAGAGTAATTGATTCTTCTCCTCCTTATGTAATCACTTCTTCCTAAGTTCCTAGCTGGGTCCTGGTCTGAGTGCCCTTCCGGTCTAGTTCTCCAGTCTTCACTCGCTGCCCCCATTCCCACTCGCCAGTCACTCAGCTTCCTGCAGCCCCTCCCTTGGCCGCCTGCAGCCAGTGAACATCTGCTCTGCCCCCTACTCCGTCTCCCGGTCAGCATTTCCACGGAACCGGACTTACCCTGTTGGTGGTCCCTGTCCTGTCCCGTGCTCAGAAGATGCTCTCAGGAAAAGCCCAGCCTCCCTGTATTCCTGCCACTCCACCTGCCTGGTTGTGCATGATCATCCCGGCTGGGGGCTGAGACCAGGGCACACAGGCCTGTGTCCCGACTTCCCATGTCCTCAGACCTCCCACTGCTGGGGCAGAACTTGCATCGGCCCAGCTTTTACTTACCCATGCCCAGTCCATGATGAAGGTGCTAGATTTTAGGTCACCTGTCTTGTGCTAAACCCAGCCCAACTCTGACCCTGACATGGCATTCCTGGGATTATTGGGTTTCCCCAAGATGAGGCAGATATACTCTGGGCTGAGTTAGTTGGGAACAGGGAAGCCACTAGTGTAATAAGAAGATAGCAGAGTACAGTATTTTTATGGGGTGGTCAGCAAGTTATTGGGAGATGAAGAGGATTGTGGAGGAGAGAGTTCAAGCAGCTCTCGAGGCTTTTGGGCACTAGCCTGTGCCTTACTCATTTCTCCTCGTATCTGTACCTCTGGCACAGGGAAGCAAAGAGGGTCTGGTTAGGTTTGGAGCTAATGAGCTTGAGCTGCCTGCTGTTTGCCATGCTGCCCTTTCCTCTGCTTCCTGCCTGATGATTTCATTAAGTTTCCCATAGCAAAGCAGAAGTTGAAGAAAAGCTCCCTGGGCTTTGGGGCCTAAGACAGATACACATTCTTTTTCTCCTTCCTCCCCTGCTTTGTCTCTCATTCGATGTTCACTTCTATTTCCCATGAATGAATTTCCTTCCAGAGTCTGCTGGATTCCTCTTAGAACCCACTCAGAGCAGGGAGTTTGGCCTTCTGACCCCTTTCCCACAGGTCTTTTCTCCTGCTGACACAGGCAGGACTTCCTGCAAGGTTCTTGGTCTGTGGGTAGAAAGCATAAGCAGTGGGGACATAGCAAGGATACAGCTAGACTTTCCTCTCAAGTGGGGAGGCATCTTTGTGCAATGGAGAGTGCTGGACTAGGAGTTGAGAAACCTGGGTCCTACTTTCACAGCTGGGACTCACTGGCTGTATGACCTGATCCTGGCTATTGGCCTCCTTGGATCATACTCCTGCCATCCAATGACAGACAAGGGCTGCATGTCTAAATGTTCTTTCCAACCCAGAAAAGTAGATAAATACAGAAGGAGATTGAGGAGACTCGAAACACATCCAAAGAGAGGTAGCTCCAGAGCATGAGTCCTCTGGCCTCAGTTTCTCCTCCTCCATTAGACCACTGACCAGATCAGGCCCCCTTCTGCCTGGCTGAGGCAAGGACAAAGCCCTGACCTCAGCCCTCCTTCCCTGTCTGTGCTTGTTTCTACCTCATCAGGTGCTCAGATGCTCTTCTCACATCCACTAGGATTCCTGTCTCTCAACTTCTGTTTTCTTCCGACTATCACGGAATTGTTTGCTCTTACCTGCAGGGATGATAGATGTTAAGGGTTCATTTCCTAAGAGAGAAACTTCTAGCACTGCATCTTGGCCTTGTGCTTCAGGCACTGCCCTCTGCTGTTTGTAACGGACTCTCTCCTGTTTTCTCTCTGCCTGTGCCCCCCCACCTTCCCTCACCTTTTCCCAGGTTCGATCCATTAGCACCAACGTCCGGAGGAACCTGGCCTTCCACACACTCAGCCAGGAAGTCCTGCTCAAGGAATTCTCCACTATCTCCTGAGGCTGCCATGCATACCTGGGCAGCCACTGACTGCCCTTACCCATGAGGCTTCCTGGGCTGGAGGCGGGGGCGAGGGGAGAGGGCCTGTTCCCAAAGCTGGAGAAAAACACAGATACCGAGGTCTCTCGGTGAAGGCCGCACTTCAGTGGAGCTCGGACAGCAGGGGCCAGGATGGGCAAGCCAAAGATAATCTTATTTGGGGAGAGGATGGGTGGGCACAGGGAGACACCTTCAGAAATGTGGGGACTTCCAGGGTGGGCTCTCTGAACAACCCCTCATATTTCCAATTGAGATTACAAGTTGTGGCTACTGACTAATTTTCAGGAGCTGTTGGGTAAGCCTTAGGGTGATGCCAACACCTGGGGTTCTCCTAGGCTTCTGAAAACAGACTAACTCTCAGATGTAGGGGGAGCCAGTTCTGCTTCCTTTGTGCCCAGAAATCTGTGTCCCCTGCCCCCACCGGCACTTGACCCTTAGCTCAGGCTTAGGGTGGGGTAGGAATGGGATACGTTTTTTCTATTTTCTGAATCCAGAGCTGACTCCTCTGCTGTCTGACCACCACTTTGTGGATTAGATTCTTGGCAACAGGAGTACCTGTTTGCGTTGCCCTGCCTTCCAGCCCATTGACTCGTAAGCACTACAGGGTCACCACCTTAGCTTTTCATTTTCAATCTGGTTTAAATTGTCTTTAGGGTGTGTGTGTGAAATAAACATGGACAGGTTTTCTGGAGCCCTCAGGTGCCTACTTTGCTGGTTCCCTTTCCAGCAGTTTCCCCACCTCCTTAGCTACCCCCTCCTCTGGGAGCCTTTCTTGTGTCTGCTGAGCTCCCCTCCACGTGTTCCACCCCCTCACCCGGCTGTTGTTTACATCCAGCCTGCGTGAGAATTTCCTCTGGGGAGGAATCTGTTCCTGCTGTGGTCTGGTGTCTGGAAGGGAGAGAACTTGCTGGGGCCAGGCTCTGAAACAGGCCAGGTGAGCATCATGGAGAAGCCGACCTTTGGGAAGTTGGCCTATGGTCCCTTCTCTGGACAGCCTCCTTGGGACTACTACTGTAGGCTTTCTTGCCCCACAGCTGCCTTTGAAGTAGCTGCTGCTCTGAGATCCTCCCTTTCTAAAGCACTTTCTAAAGCCCTCAGGATGGTAGGGGGCAAGCAGCACAGGAAGAATCTGGGAGTAAGTACCAGAATCCAGCCGTGAGAGCAGGTCTGGGACCTCCCCGGCTGCTATTCCACTTGGCTTCAAATCTTTTTGGGGTACTCGCTCTCCCTGGGAACCAGAGTTCCGACTCCAACATTGAGCAAATTCCAGAGAATCCACCATCGTGCTGCCATGTATAGTTGTAGATTCTTAAGGTATCAAGGGCAGGGTCATCTCTGATCACTAGATGGATAGTCCAGCCTGGGGCATTTAGTGTTTTCCACAGTGATAAACCCCAGAGGAGCAGGAGCTGGAAGCGGGTGGCAAGTTGAAGTTATTAAAAATTGATGTGTGTGGGACAGTCTTTTTAGTGTCTTTTCTGTTTCCCCTTAATCTCTGTTACCCAGAACCCCTTTCTCAATGACAGAGTTAAGGTAATCTCCCAGGTGCTGGTCTCATCTGGTTAGGGAACCCCTTATACGCTCTGTTTCTCAGTCTCCTGGTCCTAGTGGAAGCCAGTTCAGTTCAGAAGTTGTAGCCTCCCTTGCCTTTTGGGTGGAAGGAAGGAAGAAGAAAATCCCTTTACCTCAAAATGTGGTGTTAAGGAGGCCAGCCAGCCTATTTGGGCTGCTTCTAGATTCCTGCCAGCCTTTCATGTGAAGTGAATAAGGGCAGGTCCAGGGCATGAGGCAATAAGCAAAGCACTCCTTGCCCTCCATTTTAAAATCCCATCTCTTGGCCCATTTACATACACCTATTCTAAGAACTCCAAATAGGAATCCCATCCTTTCTTAGAATTTAACCCCAAAAGGAGCCTTCTATGCCCTGTCCATGCCCCAATGTCTATACCAGGTCTGTGGAGGACCCTCCAGAGTCAGGGAAGAGCCAGGAGTAGGGCATTGCTCCCAAACATAATCCTTCCTTCGGCTGCTTGTCCACTTCTCATGCTTGAACTCTCACCACAATTCCTGCTGGGTTAATTGAATCAAGTGCTTGTAAATTAATCCAGCTGAAGAGATTAAATGTGCTGGGGTCAATTTAGCTGAAGCTTTCCGTCTCAGCAGGTCACTCCTCCAGAGGAGTCATTGGGCAGGCAGGATTACCTGGGACACTGCCACCATACCATCAAAACACATCAGACATTGCCCCCGCCCCTAATCCTCATGGTGGTTGGGGGGCTTATGGGCTAGGAGCCCAGGAAGGATCATGGGGGAGATCAGACTAGTAGGCTCAGTTGTTCAGTAGCCATTTCTGGGAGCTGGAGGTAGCTGAGCTTTGTGCTAGCCGCTAGCTTCAGAAAAAAGAGCTAGTCTAAGGGAAGGGGGCCTCATAACAAGGGCACTTCTCTCCCACTCTTGCCTGCATCCCCAAACCCCTCAATCATTTCCCAAATCTTCTGGAAAACAGAAGGAATCTAGGACAGGGCAGGTGACAGAAGAGAGCAGGGCAGAAAAGTTGAAAGAAAAAAAAAAAAGGAACAAAAGAACAAGAAAGTCTTGAGAAACTGACCTGGCTCACTCTTTCTTTCCTTTTTCTTCCCAGTTGGCCAGCGGGGGTCATTAGATCAGGGAAGAAGGCACCTTGAGAGTGAATAGGGCCCACAGACAGGGTCCTGGAGTGGGTGAGGGTAGGGGTCCTTCCAAGAGAAGAGAAAATTGTAGTCCACTGGCCTGAGACAAGCCTGCGTTAGAGGCTGAGTTGACCTTTGCATCCCTAACCCCCTTCAAGCAGGGTGGGCACTGGTGGGGGCCAAAGAGACTCATACATGGGTGGAGAACAACAGAGAAAATAGGGGCTGACAGGGAGACTGAACAGGGGACTCATACATACCCGGGCCAGTGCTGAGGGTAGGGGAAGGAGTGCTGAGAATCGGGGGCGGGGATTCCTCCTAGTGGAGCCTTTCTGGCCCTGTTCCCTCCTCCACCCGCAAGACCCGGGGCTTCAGGTTTAGGGGGTAGTGTTGCCAGAGAGCTCGTCTCCCTCCCCGCACTTCTCAGCTCACCCTTTCACCGGGTGCCTCCCCCGAACTGCAAAGAGGAGGGGGCGGGGGTAGGGGGAGCCAATCCCGGCAGCGCCAAAGGGGGGAGGTGGCGGTGACAGCCGCGGGGAGGGGGCGGGAGGAGAGGCGGCTCGGCTCCAGCTCCGGGCTCTTCTCCGCTCCACTCTGCCTCCGGCTCTGCGCTCACCTACTGCCCAAGCCTCCCGCTCCTGCCCCAGGATCCCCAGGTGGGCCCTAGACCGCGGCGGTCCCCAGGCTCTTAGCCCAAGCGCTGACTCTCCAGCCCACAGCCCCCGGCAGCGCACTACGCCGCCAGGGGGCGCCGTGTGAGTTCTCTGTCCCAGCCACCCGGCGCCCCCTCCCACGGCCCACGTTGGGACGGGAGGGGGGCGCCGGGGGCCATGCGGGGCCAGGGCCGTAGGGAGAGTTTGTCCGATTCCCGAGACCTGGACGGATCCTATGACCAGCTCACGGGTGAGTCAGTGGCTTGGGGGTCGGGGGAAGGAGGGTAGATTCCACCCCCCCAGACCCTTAAGCCCCTCTAACCCCTGCCAGGCCCTTACCCACACTCTGACCCATTCCCAGGTACCCTCCCGGCTGTTCTGGGCGGCAGGACACTGAGGTTCAAAGCCTTGGGTCCCGCGGGGGGGGGGTGGAAGGGTTGGGGGCAGAGCACGTGGGCAGGTGGGGAGAGGCAGCAGGTGTAGGCATGCATGACACAAGGCTAGGAGGGTGTCTATAGTGGGAGGTGTTACGTGCGAGAGCGCCTGTCATTCTTTGTGTCTGTGTGTATATATGTGTGTGCGCCTCCCACAGCTGGTTGCCATGTGCCCTGGACTTGGTGACAGCCAGGGTGAGTGTGATTGTGTGTGATTGTGCAATTGTATGCCTTGTCAGATGTTTCAGTGAGGTTGTGTAGGACCCTGATTGTACTAATGAAGTTGTTTTAACCAAGTATCTCTGTTCTGTGTGCAACTCTGTGCTTTGAGTGTGTGATTTTCTGTATGAAGAGGCATGTGACTACCAGTATGCGTCAGGTCTTCACTTTATGGTGGTATGTCTCTTTGTAAGACTTTATGACTGTGAACCTCCTGGGACAAGCATGTGTTAAAGTGGGTTGTGTTGTGTTTTAATTGTGAGACTGCGGGTTATATTGGTGTTTGATACTGAATGTGTACTTTCATGTGGTGATGTCTGCAGTGGGGCTCTGTGAGTGTCTATGGTATGTCTTACCCTTGCTGCCTCTCTGGCTTCCTGGGGCAGAAGGGGGTCTTTAGTGCACACCACTGCTTCCCCACGTTTTCCACAAAGAGCCCGGGTCGACCCAAGGAAGGACTCTGGTATCCATCTACCCAACCTGGCTTCCGGAAGTGTCACCAGCTCCTGTGGGGCGGCTTTAGTTAATGCTGGATCGGATCAGCACCCCCCCACACAAAGTATTTAGAGATCATTCTTACAACTGAAGCTCCTTCAACCCCCAACAGCCCTCCCAGAACTTCATCCAAACCCAGAGGAAAACAAACCCTCTAGCCTCCCCTCCAGACCCAGAGATAGAAGCTCTAGGCCTGGGAGGTGCCATGTGGCCTCCCCTTCTAAGTATCCCCCCAAACCACTTTGCTGCTCAGGCATCCTCTCTCTCCCACACTGGGGAGGTATGTGAGACCAGTACATCTGTGCCTGTGCATATTCCTGGGTTTGGTAGGCAGATCCACGTGTTTGTGTGGGTGACTGTGTCACCTTGTGTACATTTCCATATACGTGTGTTTCTGTCTCTCATTGTGCAGCCTGCCCAAGAACTCCAACAGAGAATGGGAGTAGGGAGACTGTCTCCCCTGTGTCTGAAACAAACTGGGGAGGTGAAGGGAGGCCATGATCCTTGTCTGTCTTGAGGAGAGTGAGGTTAAGACTTGGGGATGAGGAGAGGACTAGGTTGTAACGCCTTGAAAAAGTGTCTCCCCGACTAACACACCCTGGGGAGGTTCTCGTCCCTATGCCCAGACTCCCAGAAGGGGGAGCCCTTCCACTCAGGCAGGCCCCAGATGTGCCCTAGATGTGCCTCAGGCCTGGATGGATTCCAAAGGTCCAGGTGACTAGCTCTGCTTTAGACTGTGTTCTCACCAACTCAGGATCCTTGAGAGTAGTAAGGCCCCCAGCGCCCTCATTAGCACCACATTAATCAGTGTTTTCTTCCTGCTTTAACTGATCCTCCCCTTTAGTGGAATCATCTGCTCCCCACTTGGCTATTTGAATCAGAGATTGGGTGGGAGTGGGGAAGCCCTTGTACGGGAAGGTGCAGGAATAGAAGTGTGAATACCAGCTCTGTATGACTTTTGCTCTCTGGGCCTCATTTTTTTCATCTGTAAAATGGGAAATACTACTTCCCACCTGCCTGCCCCCCAAGGGAAATAGTTCAAATGTTGACAAGCGTCAAGAATCGTGTTCCACGTCATCAGCATCCTCGCTGTAGATAGCTCCACACGCGACTTGGGAAGTAGAAATAAGACTACCAGGAGCTCTCCTTTCGAAGGAGGGCTTACCTTACAGCGGGAGATAAATGGGGTTGGGAAGCCGGTGTTAAGGCGGTGGGTGCCTGAGCTGAAGCCGGATGGGGAGTCGTTGTCCGCGGTGCTGAAGCGCTTGCAAGGCGAAGTGCAGCAGGGCCAGCCAAATTCCCAATGTTCCTTCCTTGTGCAGGCGGGATTCCTGGAGGTATCGGACCTGGGGGTATTCTTGGCTTCAGTCATCCCGGCCTATCAGGCTGACAGGGAGGGGGCGCTAAAGTCATACCTCAGGTCATTCTGGGTTGCCCCAGCCTCTTTCCTTACCCACTCCCACCCCAGGCTCAAAACAAATTTGGGGGAGACTTTTAGGAGAAAACAATCTGAGCCCCACCCCGCCCCGCCCCGCATCTAGCACCTCCGGGCCCGGCAGGACCTATTGGCAGTACGGCGAGGTGGGAAAAGGCAGCGATCCGCTGCGGTCCTGTCCAAGCCAGAAGCAAGGAAGGAACTGGAGAAGATGAGGAGAGAGTTGGGACCTGGCTGGCCAAGTCCTGAGCTCGGGCCCCGGCCTGGGATCTCCGGAGTTGCGTCCCTCAGGCCATAAATATTGTTCCTGGACTGGCGCGCCCCCGTGTGGTTTTAGAGGAGCCATGCTTGCGGAGCTGATTCCAGATGAGGATGTTGCTAAATCAAGTGGCAAGGTTCCATGGAGTTCAGGGGTGACTCTCGCCTCGTAAATGTAGGATTTTCAGCCAAAAATACGGGATCCCAGTCGGAAGAGTGGGATCCTCATAGGCTCTGTCAGAAGTTTAAAGGCGTTATTGGGTCCTGGAAGGGTTCACTTTGGGTATAACCAGATAGGGATGAGTCCAGGGCCAGGACTGTGGGTAGGGGGTCTTCTCCTCGATGCATCTGGCAGACAATCGGCATATGAGGGGAGAGTGTGAACCCGCCGGACCAGGACACAGGGACACAAGACAGTTACAAGAAAAAGATATTCAGAGCCAGACGACAGAGACCAGTAGGGCACGTCCCTGCCGCCCCTTTGTCACTCCAATACACTGGTCAGTTCCTCCTCTTCCCTCCTACTCTCGCGCCCATTGGTCCAGGAAGTATGGAAGTGTGGGGAGTTGCCATGACAACTAGGTCCTCTAACCCCTTCGCATCTCTGTGTCAAAATGGGAAGAGGGGTGTGACAGGCAGAGAATGAGGGGATGAAGCGGGGCAATGAAAGATATGTTCATTCCCTCTCCAGCTCCTTTTTCAAAAACCGTGGGTGCCCCCTTCCCCACCGGAAATTCAGAAAATATTCCCAGAGAAGGCTGTGAGGGAGAGTCCTGCCGCCCCTCCCCCCCGGCCCCGCCCCACCCGAGTCTGGGAATTTGGGGGGCGGGTGCTTCAGGCGCTGGGGCCAGGGTGAGTTCCCCTCGTGTGGCCGGGAGAAGACGGGAAGCGGAACGAGGCTCTATTGCCTGAGATCCTGGTCCTATGGGTCCGGCCCTCCCGCGCCGCCCACGCAGGGCCCACTCCGTTGGGGGCGGAGATCAGAACGCCCCGGGCCTTGGGGGCGGAGCTTGACCTCTGTGCTCACCGCAGGACCATGAACAGATGCCCCCGCAGGTGCCGGAGCCCGTTGGGGCAGGCAGCGCGATCCCTCTACCAGCTGGTGACTGGGTCGCTGTCGCCAGGTATGAGGAAGGGAGGAAAGGGCTGGACCCCTCAAAAAGTAAGCGAAGTGGGATAGGAGCCTTACAGAGGTGGGGAGAGAAAGGGCCCCTCACAGAGATGGAAGGGGCAGGATCCTTCAAAGAAAAGAGTTTAAAGGGCAAGACTCCACTCCAAGAAGTGGAGCTTGGGATAGGGTCCCTTAAAGAGAAGATGAAGGACATAGGGGTCTTCAAAGAGGAAAGGAGAAGGGGCATCATGGTCCCTCACAATGGTGGAAGAGGGGGCAGGGCTCCTTACTGAGAGCAGAGGTGGGGGCCTCAAGCAGGTGGATGTAAGGGGCAAGGCCCCTCACAGGGATGAAGGGAGGAAGCTTGCAGCAGAGCAGGGAAAAGGCAAAGCTCTTTACTGAATTGCTTAGTTTAATGGGATCTTAAGATGACTAGGGGCAGTGTGCAGAAGGAAAAAATCCTGAGGTGGGAGTGGACCAACATGAACTCAGCTAGTGAGTTTATGCATGATGGATGGATAGACTTGTATGTCACCGTTTTGTCTATCTCTGGGAGTCTGTATTAAGGGGGTTTGTGCCTCAATGGGGTTGTGATCACTGGGGCTGTGCATCCCTAGGGTTATGTATCCCTGGAATTCTGTGACACTAAGGCTGCATGTACCTGGAGTTCTATGCTTTAGAGTTGGGGTGGGGGTTCCTGAGTCACACTAAGTTAGCTGTATAGACTTCATAAGGTTGTACCTTGGTGTGGGATTTGTGCAATTTATGACATGGATTGTGGGTATCATATCATGGCACTGCTGAGATTATGCACACCTCCACTTGGGTTTCCTTAGATCTGCCTGGGCAGGGCCCACAGAACCCAGCATCTCCACCCCACCTGACCTGGGGAGACCAAAACATCCTAGCCTGGTGGCATTCTGGGATCTGTAGTTCTCTGGCTCTCTGCACAGTATCCCCTTGAGCCCCTGGAGTATAAGCAGGCCTCTCCTTACAATGTGCTCCCAGAAGGAGAGGAGATGGGGCTGAGCCAAAGCCATGCTTGGATGTCTCTTGGGAAGCATGTGTCCTCCAAGCCCCCTGCTTGGGCCTGTCTCAAGTGACAGATGGCTGGAGCCAGGCGGGGCCGGCTCTCAATCATAGCAGGCGTGACTTCCAGGCCCTAAAATAGCCCCAGGGCCTAGGGAGGTCATTAATTACCTGATGCAGCTGGGGGCTGCTCTGTCTTCTGGCCTGGCTGGGGATGGAGTGGGGCTGGAGGGCTCACAGAAGGGTCTTTACTGGTTGGGTTCTTCACTAGGGGAGCAAGGGCAGACGGGAAAGTGGGACAGTTACATACTATGGGCCCCCTTCATTAGGCAGTATTTCTCTGGGTTTGAACTTCGGGAGGTAAATAGCTAAATGATAGGTGTATCTCCGTGGTGAGATTTGAGGGATCTAAGGGAGGGCTCACCTAATGCTTCAAGATAGTTTTCCCTTCAGCCCTCACTCTGCCTGAAGTGTTTTCCTTAAGACTTCACTCCTCTGGGTGAAGAGCAAAGTGGCACAGGGATGCCTGGGGAGGACAGACCTGGGCAACCTTCTCACAGAGCCCAGAGACTTGAGAGGTCTCTGAGTGGGGGGGGAGAGAGACCCTGAAAAACAACTTGCTCTTTCATTCCTATCAGATCCTCTCACCAGAGGCCTGGTTGATTTAGGACCTTGAGTCCTGTGAGGCTGGGTCAAGGTCTCTGAAGGTTGAGGGTGAGGGTGAGAGAAGGAAGAGGAGGGTCTGCACACAGGGCAACCGGCTAAACGGCTGTCAATCTGTCCACCTGTGAATCAGCAGCAGAGAGCAAGGAGATGCTGCTGTTCTGCCTCTTTCCAATCAAATAGCCTGGCTTGGCATTCGAGGCTCCATGGAATCTGCCCCTTTCTGGGCTTATCACTCATAGCTCCCCCGATACGAACTAAGCTGCAGTCACTCAGGATTCCACACACATTGGAGAGACAGCCTGAGGGAGCTGGCAGATCACTGGTTCTGGTTCAAGTTTCTATCTATCCTTTATCATCTGTGTTATCTTGGGACAATCACTTCTCTGAGCTTCAGTTCCTTCATCTGCAAAATGGGTATACTGCTACTCAATCTGACCATTTCAGCTGTAAACGCAGGAATAATAGACCCTACCCCTCAGGTCTATTATGGGGACTAAATGAGATAACATGTGTAAAGTATCAAGGACACAAAACATGCTCAGTAAATGTTGGTCCTTTTGTTAAGGTAGACTGTTGACATTTTAGCCATTTAAGACATTTAAGAACCAGCTCAAAAAATACCCTCTCCAGGTTTTTCCTGGGCTCCCAGTTAGAAGACTAGAGCTCATTTCATGGCCTGCTTTGAACAGTTCCTACCACGTAGTAGGCACACAACAAATATTTTTTGAATGAGTAGGTACGTTATAGTTCTGTCAGTGGGCTGTCTCTCCCTGCCCAGGAGAGCCAGAACCCGGTTTGGTTCACCTTTGTTCCACAGGCACCAGCTCAGAGCCTGGCATTCAATTTGTATAGGTCTGGGCTTCCCTGGTGGCGCAATGGTTGAGAGTCTGCCTGCCGATTCAGGGGACACGGGTTCGTGCCCCGGTCCGGGAAGATCCCACATGCCACAGAGCGGCTAGGCCCGTGAGCCATGGCCACTGAGACTGTGCGTCTGGAGCCTGTGCTCCGCAACGGGAGAGGCTACAACAGTGAGAGGCCCACGTACCGCAAAAAAAAACAAACAAACAAAAAACCAAAAAATTTGTATAGGTCCAATTTTTTAACATCTTTGCCCTCTAGGAGCTTGGAATCTAATTGAGGAAACAGGACTGATCCAGAAAGACCTAAGTTCAAATTTGCAACATCTCCTCTTAGCTAGGTGACCTTGAGCAAGTTCCTTTACCTTTCTGGGCCTCATTTACCTCATCTGTGAAATGGGCACAATACTATTCACTCTGCCTACCTCATGGGGTTGTCATGAGAAGACATGGAAATAACAGTGTTTGTGGAAATGCTTTAAATTGCTAAGATATGTAAGGGGCAATATAATATTATTAATAGTGGCAGTAAACAATTATAAGCAATTACTCTGTGCTAGGAATTATTCTAACAGCTTTCCGTGTATTAGTTCATTTAGGAGGGCCCAGCAACCATATGAGGTGGAAACCGAGGCACACAGAGATTAAGAACTTTCCCAGTTAATTCCAAGGGGCAGAGCTGGGATTTGAACCCAGGGAGTCTGGCACCCTGGCCCACACTGTTACCTACCATGCTACGCTGCCTCCTTTTACTGTTCCCACTGATAACATTACAGACTTAGGTGCTGAGTTTTGAGGGCCCAATGGGCTATCGTAGAATTTCAGGTATCTGGGGCCTGCTGAGGGCTGGAGGCTCTGAAGGGAAGGGAATTTAAGCTGTCTCTAAAGGACAGGTAAGAACTGTAGGATAGGAGAGCAAAAGGGAGTTCATTCCAGGCAGAGGGAATAGCAGGAGCAAAGCCACAGAGACAGCACTGAGTTTGGTGTGATTGGGGGACAGTGAGGAGGCGAAACTGGCTCAAAAAAAAGGGATCTGCCGATGAGGGTGGGGGAAGGGTATTAAATGCCAGGTATGGATTTTGGACAGTGAGAGGGAGATGCTTGCTCATTTCATCTGTAAATCTGTAAGCTCCAAAGCTGCGAGAAGCCAAAAACAGTCCCTGAGTTGACTTCTTCCTGGGGGAGAGAGGGGGGACAAGCAGAGGACCAAGCCTGCCAGAGGCATACCCTCCTTCCCAAGGATGTTGGAAGGGTTGGTGGAGCGGGAAGGGGTAAGATACGGTGTGAGATGGATGCCTGACCCCCCAGTGGTGGCCATGTAGAACTGCAGATCCGTGAACCTCAAATGCAGCAGTAGGGACTAGCCCCCATCCCCACCCCCACCCTACAACTGAGGCTGAAACACATCCCAGAGCTGGACGAGGTGGCAAGGGTCCCTTGGGTTAATCCCCCTAAACTGGGCCTCCTGTGTGGGCAAGCTGTCTATGAAAGGAGC
This sequence comes from Mesoplodon mirus, assembly GCF_964341445.2. Taxonomy (NCBI): domain Eukaryota; kingdom Metazoa; phylum Chordata; class Mammalia; order Artiodactyla; family Ziphiidae; genus Mesoplodon; species Mesoplodon mirus. Next base: position 203,592,620 of record NC_138977.1, on the reverse strand, counting down.
CAGTGTAGCGTGGTGGTTTAGAGCACAGGCTGAGTCAGGCTGGGTTAAAATTGAGCTCTGACACTTATTGATCTTGGAGATTTTCTTAAGCTACTTTTGTCTAGTTTTCCCACCCATAATATGGGGATAACAGTACCTCCTTCATAGGTTTATTGTGAAAATTCAATGTGATAATGTCTGTAAGCACATAGCCCATTATCTAGCACATACTGAGTGCTCAATCCCTAGCCAGCTGTGGCAGTAACCCAGAGACTATCTTCTGGCCCCCTGGTTCTGCAAGCCTCTCCCCGCCCCACTACAGACACCACCGCTGCCATCACCACCACCTTGAGGGAGACCGGAAGATGGGGGAGGGGCTCCAGGAATACAGTGGGGCTGTGTGGCTCCCTTGGAAGGTTCAGATTTCCCTCCTACTCTGGGTTTCTCCATCAGCTCAGTAAAGATTCCCAAAGAACAGGGAGGGTTTTGGCAGCTCCTGGGTGAGGCCCCTGCCAGGAGGAAAGGAAGAGCACGTCCCTCCTCTCCCAAGGAGCTTGATTCTCTGGGTCCCAAAGGCAGCTGCAGTAAGTCCCCTCCCCAGAGGGTCATGATAGGGCTAAGGGGCTATTTTCCTGCCCAGGCTACCGGACCTAATCCTCTCTCCCTTGGGCCTCAGTTTCCCTGTGGCCTGTGGGAAGAGAGTGCTTCCCGCCTCTCAGTCTCCATGGCAACCGCAATCGATGGTGGTGGTGTCCTCCTGACTGGAGAGGTCACCACCTTCTCCCTTATATTCTCATACACTTTCATGCAGATACAATTACACAGCCACCATAGACCCATACTCCTAATTATATGACACATCCATACTACCAATCTTCAGACCCACATGCCACAACCCTGCTAAAATACAGATACCTCACACCCCATACAACACTCAGAAATACTCCAGTACACTCTCACACACACATATGGGTATGGTTACATACCCATATACACCACACACACCCCTAAGACAGGTGCACAATCATGTGTAAACACAGACACACGTAAGAGGAGGTATACATACTTTCCATACACATACAGGAATATACACACAAGAAAACACTCAGACACCCATAACATATTCTGACCCACACATCTATTACGTATGCATGTGCAGCTCCTAGTTTCACACACACGCACACACACACCCTGCCCTTCCCTGCCTTCTCTCTAAGCACAGGTCTTCCCTCTGCCCCCTCTCTTAGGCACAGAGTAGCCACAGGGTGTCTGAGGGAAGCTGTCTCAGGGGCAGAGGCAGGGCACTGCCCCCCTACTCTGGTCTGGCCTGGCCCATAGCCTTCACACCAAAAGCTCCAGAGGAGATACCAATCCATAGGCAGGAGTGGCCCCGTGAAGAGGAAGAGGCTGTGGCTTGGAGGCTGTGGCTGGGAGGCCTGTGGGGAGGCGGGGGGATGGGGAGAGGGAGGAGATCTGGGGAGCGAGAGGGGGAGGGAGACTGCGGGCAGTCCTACTCAGGCTGGGGAGCCTGAGGGGGAGGAAGTGTGAGTAGGGAGGGCCAGCCTCAGCCTGCGGGGCCATGCCCCCGGCCCACCATGAACCTGGAAGGGCTGGAGATGGTCGCTGTGCTTGTGGTCCTCGCCCTGTTTGTCAAGGTCCTGGAGCAGTTTGGCCTCTTTGAGCCTGTCTCCTTGGAAGGTAACCCAGGTGTCTGGGCATGTCTGGCCTGCTGGCTACAAGGACAGTGGCCCGCAGGGCTGGGGAGAAGATTACTCTGACTTTATGACTGGGGTGAGGGCTGCAGGGGTAAGCAGGTTAGTGATGGGATGGGACATCTGGGGGAGGGGAGGAGAGGAGTTGGGGGAACAGGACATCTGGGAGAGGCAAAGAGGGGGACTCAAGGAGTGGATCTGGGGGAGGTGAGGAGGGAATCTGGGGGATTGGGTGTCTGAGGGAGGTGAAGAGAGAGAGGACCAGGAGCCAGGGAGGTGATGAGGGGGTACAGCATGGGGGGACTGGGATTGAGGATAAGGGGAAACTGGGGGAAAAGAGAAAAAGTCTGGAGACAGGCAGGAATAGAGGAAGGAGGTTCCAGGGGTCCTGAGATAACACCAGACTTCTGGGGAGTCCCTTTTGGGGCCAGGGACCCACAACGGCTCTGAAGATGTGTGTGACTCGCCACACCTCCATCCTTGCAGGCGTGGGTTACAGGGTGTGTGTGGACTCAGTGTGTGAGAGATACAGGGGGTGTGGCTGTGTGTTCACGTGTGTGAGAAAGGACAAAATGTATGACTACTTGAGCCTGTGTATGTGACAGGGGTGTGATTTAATGTGTCTGAGTGACAGAGTGTGTCGCTTTATGAGATGGCAGATGTGACTGTGCCTGAGGGGCACAGAGTGTGTGGCTGAGCCTCTTTGGGCATCTGATTGTGTGTGTGGCTATTCCCAGAGTTCCCTGATGATATACCAGCTCCATACCCAAGGCTAGGGATGGGGTGGGTTCTGGAGGGACAGGAATGGGATCACTGTGAATGAGACATTCATAGACAAATCTGGTAGGAGAGTGAGGGGTGGATCAGATCAGGGACCCTGCCTCCCAAGCCGCCTTGCCTCTCCCAGGTCCTCTCAGGATCTAAGGGCAGAATGGGCTCCAGAGTCTAGAGTGGGAAGTGGGAAGGCAATTCTCCACCCAACCCGAAAGTCAGGTGGGGAGAGTGATACTGGAGGTAGAGAGGGGAACATGTTCTGCCTCCCCAGGGAGTTTTAGCCTCTCCCTCTTCTTCATGCCGAGACCTGTGCAGCTCCATAGCATGGCTACAGGAAAACAGGCAAGAACCATGATAAGAGGACTGCAGGGTAGACACCTGGGAGAACTGAAAAAATGTGAAAGGAGCTAGGGAAGAAGGTCCGTGAATTGCCTGCTCTAGGATTCCGTAAGAGCAGAAAACTCCTAGTCTACCCTCCATCCTCTGCTGATTTATTGGGGTGGGGTCCGGTGGGTCGCAGGGATTGGTCCTAGATGAACTGGGATTCATCCAGTCCTGAAAAGATGAAGTCAGTCGGGCTCTAACTTTCCATCCCCTTTAGACTATTGGTGGGAAGGGGGGAGGCATCCTGTCTGCTGAAGGCACCCCCTTTCTCTTCCCACCTTCAGAGGAGCCTAGAGGAGACTGAGTCCTTGGAGCAGGCAGGGGACCAGATGGGGGGATGTGTGAAGAGGGAGAGGTTGGGAGAGGTGGGAGTAGCCATCCCCCAGTCCAGAGGCTACTACACCACCAGAGGCCCCAGGCACAATCGGCTTCGGGAAACCAAAGTCCAGGCTAATGGAGCCCTGGGCCAGAGGCCAGGCCGCCATCGATCCCTCACCCAGCTCACTGCCTCCCCCCCACCTCTCCATAGCTCCTGGGGAGAGAGGACAAATGGGAGGGAGAGGAGGCGCTGACGTCAAGCAGTTCCCTTCTGGGAGCACAGCATCTTCCTGAGGGTGGAGCCGGCTTGGGAGGCAGGGCCTGCAAGGGAGCTGAGGTGCCAATCTACAGCTAAAGGAAATCGGGCCCCTCCAGGAATGGACTGAGGCCAGCTTCAGTCAGTATGCCAGGTCCAGTGAGCTCTGGCCCTGGAGTCTGGAGGTGGGTGCAGCCAGGAGACAGACACAAAACAGGAACTTGGAGGGTCTCCCTGGGATACAATTAGAGCCGTAGGACTCATGTGTTAATAAGAGGAAGTGAGGGGAACTGTGATCAGTGGGCTCTGGGTAGTCCCACATTACAACAAAATACTCATTTCCAAGGTCTGTCATTGCCTCAAAGTTTGCTATAATTTCACCTTCAAAGAGTAAGCCATACTGGAAAAGACTGGGAAGGGACACACTTTTAGGGTGGATGAGTTCTCTGAGAACTCTGTTCTGCTGGCAGGAAGATTCTAGGTGCCTTGGAATGAGGGGTTATAGGCAAGAAAGGTGGGGGTGTACCCAGGGCAAATGCAGGTTCTGTGGGTGAGGTGCAGTCTTAGGTATCTGGGTGCCATGGGCACCTAGGTCACAATATGATATGGGCATGTGTGTGGTGACCTTGATATGTCATGGTGACCACACTGTGATGTGATGTCCCAGGGTCATTGTTCTTGTGTGGTTTGATCATGCTGTGTGTAAGATGGCCTGTATGGTTCCTAATGTATGTCTGTCATGTTTTTGCCAGGTCAGTCACATTTGTATATGTTTGTATTAAGAAGTACTAGGTCAAAGTGTGTATGTCTGTGTGTGTGTGTGCATGTGTTGGGAGGCCACTGGGTATGAATGAGGTACTAGGTATCAAGCGGTCCTTGTGTGGCATCCATCACTCTGATTTATCATACTATGTATACACACCTGTCACTGTGTGTGTGTGAGAGAGGCAGGCAGCCCCCGGGTTGGACATCACCCTCAGAGGTCCAGCTGTAGCACTGGAGCCGAGGACACTGGGTCAACAAAGACTGAGGCCAATGTTACTTCCCCCCCGGCCACCTCGCTGTTCCCAGCTGGGTCCCTTTATACAAGGTGCCGAGCCACCTTGGTGGACTTTCCATGCCTGTGAAACCCACTGGACTCCTCTAACTGGCCCCAGCTACTCTCACCATTACCCACCCCCCATTTTCCCCCAACACCCGCCCCCAGCCGGGGTTGATCTGTGATGGTGGGGAGGGTACAGGGAACAGAGGGACAGTGGGGTTAATGTACCTTCCTGGGGTCTTCTCTCTTCCCAGGCCACCCTCCAGGGCCCACTAAAAAAGCGCTGAAGCAGCGGTTCCTCAAGCTGCTGCCTTGCTGCGGGCCCCAAGCCCTGCCCTCAGTCAGTGAAAGCAAGTGCCTCTCCTGTGCTTCCGGGGGTGGGGCCAGTATGTGTCGGGGTGTGACCGGTGTGAGGGGAGCCGGCCTGCGTGTGTGGGGGCGTGACCAATGTGGCGGAGGTGGGCTGGGCACTGACTGACCAGGAGTGCGAGGGGGCGTAGCTACGCAGCGCGCAGAGCGGAATGTGTGGGCGTGGTCAGTTTGGAGGCGGGGCCTGAGTGTGTGGGCCATCTGGGTGTGCGAAATGGGCAGGATCTGGGTGTTTGGGCGTGGTCAATGTGACAGGCTGAGGCCACTCTGAGCCTGTGTGAGTGTGGCCAGTGTGGCAGGGGTAGGACCAGGCGGCTGTGAGGGTCTGTGCGTGGCTTAGCTGGGGTTAGTGTCTGGCCGCCCTCCCCGCTCCAGGGCATGTTTTGGGCCTTGAGATGTAGGTCACCAGTGCCTTGACTAGATGGATGCAAGTGTAATGATGGAGCCCGCCTTTCCCCAGATGCCAGGATACTTGAGTTTCCTAGTACCAGCCTGGTCCCCAGTTGAGTGACCTCGCTTTGTCTGTAGGCCTCAGTTTCCTCATTTGGGCTTTGTCCACCTCACAGGATTATACATACTGCATCTTTGCAAGCTATAAAGGCCCGGTTTGTACTCATTATTTGAGAAGGTCGTTGTGTTTGATTCTGCTGGGTCCCACAATGGGGGTCGATTCGGAAAAAGGGCAGGGGGATGTGAGCGGGGTCCGATTCGTGTGTGTCTGTGCTCATTCGTTACGTGTGCCTCTGTGCGCGTGGGGGGCTGGGGTGTGTGCACTGTAACACGCAGGTCTGTGAGATTTGCTGTGAGTGTGAGGGGCGAGGTGTGTGCAGCTGGCCGGGTCCTCCGCTTTCTCGGTGACAGTTCGCTCCCTTCAGCATTAGCCGCCCCAGCCTCCTTCCGCCCCCACAGACCCCGCCCGCTGGACCCAGGTGACTTACTCTCCTGGTGGGGGCGGGGGCGGGGGACTTCGGGAGCCTGGGGTGGGGGCAACTGCCTGGGGACTGGATGTTGGGAACACGGGCGGGGCTGATACGGGGCCAGGGGTGGTGGCCTTCTCTAAGGCACACTAGGGCTGTGGCAGGAGTGGGGTGTGGAGGGGGCTTGGCTGGAGCTGGGCGGGGCATGGCTCGGGCATGGCTGGGATAGGCGGGGCTTGGCTGGAGGGAAGGATCTGGGCGGGGCAAGGGTGAGACTGGGCGGATCTGAGTTGGTAAGGGGAGGCCCAGAGCTCGAACCCTCAGAAGCCCCCTCTCCAACCCAATTTTCCTACTCCTGGCCTTCTGGGACGAAGACGGGGCTGGGGGCCTTTCCCTCCAACCAGGGATCAAGGGCCCAGAGGCCAGCGCTGACTCAGACCCCGGGCTCTGGGGCCAGGCCTGGCCTTGGCCTGGGCCCGCTGATATACCTCGAAGCCGACCAGCATCTTCTTTCCTTGCCTTGATGTCCTTGGCTCTGGGTCCAGGGAACTGGCAGGCTGGTCTCCAGCGTCGGATATGGGGGGATGGATGGTTCAGTGATTTTGAAGAGGGGTCGTGGGGGACAGGCCTGAGGCGCGGCTGTCCCCCCCAACCGCCCCCACCCCGCAGACAGCGTGGAGGATGAGTTTGAACTGTCCACCGTGTGTCACCGGCCCGAGGGTCTGGAGCAGCTGCAGGAGCAAACCAAGTTCACGCGCAAGGAGCTGCAGGTCCTGTACCGGGGTTTCAAAAACGTGAGTGCAAAGCTGAACCAAACTGGGGAGGGGCAGGGCCTATCCAGGACTTTTCTGAAAGGTTGGCCTGGAGGCTTTGAGGAGTGACAGGGGAGGGGAGGAGAAGGGACAGCTCCCCTTCCACCACAGACCGAACTTCTAGATAGGGGTTCCTGCTGGTTTGAGAAGGGGTGGAGCCTGTAGATTGGTCTGTCAGTTCTGTGTTTTTTATTTGTGCTCTTGGGAGAAGTCTTCCCTCCAGGAGAAGAGCTACATGGTGAGCCCCCTGGAGACACAAAGATTTCCGCTCTCTCTGGGAGTCTCTGGACAGGGAGGGTTGGGTGGGAACATGGGGGGGTAGGGGCGGTGAGTGGAAGGGGGTTTTGTCTCTTCCTTCAGTCTGGTTTCCTTCCCTACGCTACCCCTAGGAATGTCCCAGCGGAATTGTCAATGAAGAGAACTTCAAGCAGATTTACTCCCAGTTCTTTCCTCAAGGAGGTGAGGGGACAAGTCCTGAGAGGAAGCAGCTGTCCATCTCTAGGCTGACTTGGGGAGAGGGCTGGAAATGCCAAGTGAATGGGGTTTGAGGAGCCCCATAGAGGTAGGGAGGTAGGAAGTCCTCTCCTGTCTGGAAGCCAAGCTTACTCATCCACACTTATCCTGCAGACTCCAGCACATATGCCACTTTTCTCTTCAATGCCTTTGACACCAACCATGATGGCTCAGTCAGTTTTGAGGTGAGCTGGAGACTGTGGGCCAGGGAAGCATGTTTCCTGGGGCTTCAGGGCCAGGCCAAACCCAGAGAGAGGGTTGGGTGAAAGGTATCAGAAGACCCATTTTCCCCTGCCTCCTTCCTAGGACTTTGTGGCTGGTTTGTCAGTGATTCTTCGGGGAACCACAGATGACAGGCTGAACTGGGCCTTCAACCTGTATGACCTCAACAAGGATGGCTGCATCACCAAGGAGGTACAAGGCAACTGAACAGCTGGAGGGGTTGTATGTGTGTGGGGAGGTGTAAAGGGCCCATAGGAGGGAAATGTGACCCACATATACATCACCAGCAAGGGGTGGGGTCTGCCCTAGGCTCTAGGCCTTCTAGTTTGGAGGCTGGAGGCTCTGAGGAGGGATCCTCTTCTCTCTCGGCCTAACAGGAAATGCTTGATATCATGAAGTCCATCTATGACATGATGGGCAAGTATACATATCCTGCACTCCGGGAGGAGGCCCCAAGGGAACACGTGGAGAGCTTCTTCCAGGTGCCTGGGACTGGGTAGGCTGGGTTTTAGAGTGAAGGGAAGGAGGTGAGGTCCCAGAAGGGAACTTACCTGAGTTCTGCCTGCCTCTCTCCTGTCATCCCTCCTGTTTTCCCTACCTGACTACCTTTTTGCAGAAGATGGACAGGAACAAAGATGGCGTGGTGACTATTGAGGAATTCATTGAATCTTGTCAAAAGGTACAGGGCCTTGCCCTCTACATTTCCCTGGTCTGGACTCAGGGCCTGATTCAATGATGTAAGAGGAGGCTCCTTTGGGCAGAGTACTATTTCCCTAACTCACCGCCACCTCTGAATCTTTTTCCTTCATAACTTGGGGAGGCCTGTCCCTTCCCCACCTCTCTGGGTGTCTCCTTCCTCACTGCCTCTCTCTGTCTCTGAATGTCCCCATTTCTGAGTCAGTGTCCTTCTCCCTGTCTCTGATAAGCTCTTTTTCTTTCTCTCCAATCTGCCTCTCTCCCACCATGGCTACAGGACGAGAACATCATGAGGTCCATGCAGCTCTTTGACAATGTCATCTAGCTCTCCAGGAGAGGGGGTCAGTTGTTCTGGGGGGACCATGCTGTAGCCCTAGTCCAGGCGGACCTCACCCTTCTCTTCCCAGGTCTGTCCTCATCCTAGCTCTACCCTGGGGGCTATAGGAATCCAAGAGCCTGGGGATTCAGTGGTCCAGATTGCTGGAGCTGAGGGGGCTATAGAGTGGGCAGAGTGTATCTGTGGGGTGTTCCCAACTCCCAACAGCTCCCCCTTCCTGCCTGAAACTCAGTGCTGAGGGTGCCCCTGCTATAGGAATTGAGTGGTCCTCCCCCTTCCACCCCCACTTGAGAAACCACAACGCTAGACAAAATGTCTCCTGCTATGGTGCTTCCCCCATCCCTGATCTCATAACCATTTCCCCTAAGACTCCCTTATCAGAAAGGCTGTTCTGTCCTTGGCACTGACTGGCCTTTCAGACCAGGGCCTTTGAGAGCCCTGTAGGAGGTGGACAAGAATGTAGAGGGAGTAATCTTGGGCCTGAGCCAGTGCTTAGGTCCTAGGAGGTAGCTGGGGTAGAGAACAGAAGGGCCTGGGGATTATCAGTGAGAGCATGCCAGGCTATAGCTTTGAGCTCTACAGGTCTGCCATTCCAAGCTGTCAGAATATGAATTTCCAGCCTCTTCAGAAGACCTTGTTTCCTTGGAAATACCCCAGAAAATTTCCAAGTATCCCAGGAGAGTCTGGGATCCTGGTGTTTGGCTCATCCCTGGAATTCCCTCCTCTCCTCCCTTCCTGTTTGTGTAGTGGTGGTGGCAGCAGAGGGAAGATAGGTGGGAGCTGTCTTGGCTGATACCTGCCAAAGTTTCAGCCTACCCTCTCTGATGGCTGCAACGTAAGTTTTCATCTGCCATTTCCTCTAGACTTGGAGGCATAGAGTAAGTCAGGGACCACACAGTGGATGCCTTCGAAGAAAAAGGAAGGAAGGAGGCAGGCATAGATTTGAACCCAGTGTGGGGGCATTTATTAGACTCTGTGATATACCCAGGCTCTATTCCTGCCCCGACATAGCCTCCTAATTGCCCACCCAGAATCTCCTCTTGCTCTATTCAATCTACCCAGAGATGCCCCTGAGCACACCTTGAAGGCAGGGACCATAGGACCCAGGTCCCACCCCACTGTCAGCACCCCTGCCGTGCCGCCACCCCTAAATATATCTGCTTGTCCCATTTAGCTCACTCTCCCAGTCAGCTGTGATCTGAGGGGGAGGGTCCCCAGGGAGCCCCCTTTCCTAACAGAACACTGTTGACTGCTTTGCATTTTTGGTTCCTCTGTAATTTTTGTAAAATAAGAAGTACACCAGATCCAATAAAACACAATGGCTATGCACAGGCTCTGTCTGCCTTTTTGTCTCTCCTACCCCGCACATAACTCACAACCCATAATTCATACAGCCTTTTGGATTCCAGAGAAAATGCTTCCTTTCCTATAGTATGGCCAACCCTTGGCAGGAGATCAAGACACAGGTTCTGGAAGGGTTGGAAACCTACTGGACCTCAGAGAGGCCCCCAAATCTCCCTCCCACATCCTTAGAGGAGACAAGGAAGAGAAAGGTGATTGATGTACTGAAGACTATGCCAAGCAAGCTGTCTTTTGGCTAAACATTCTTACAAGTCAATCCAGAATTTCCAATTTACAGACATCTTAGTTAATTTCAAAGTGCTTTCTTTTGAGAGGGGAATTCCCTTTAGTTTCTAATGAAAGTTCCTTTGTATAAACATCCCAACCTTGCCTCTAGTACGGAGGTACATTTGTGTCTATACTGCAGCCAAGAATGATGGGGGAGCAGATGAAGTGGACCCAGGGCAGGTCACCGTGGAGCAGGTGACACAAGGGGTAATAGAAACTTCCTGTGCGGGGTGGGAACCTTTCTTTGTTCTGCTCCTGGAGAGGGGCTGCCAATGGTAAGTTGCTCCCATCCTTTCTCTAGGGCACCATTATGTGATGATTAAGCTTCACTATCCATAGGAGGGGGATCAGGCCTTCTCTCCCAACACTGTACATGTTGACAAGGTCAAGGGAAGGGTATGGGTGTCCAAGAAACAAAACTTACTTCCAGAGTCCATCATTTTGTCATCTGGTTTCACTGCTCACATTATCACACAACTGTCTGCTCCTTAGGTCCTTGGGTTTCTTTGGGTCACAAGCCCTCTGAAGGATCTAATTAAAGTTGTGGGCCCACTGTCTAGAAGAAGAAGAAAAAAAAAAAACACTTTTCCATATATTTTTGCGTCCCTGAAGCCCATCCATGGGCCCTAAGTTAAGAACCTGTGATCTAGTCAACCTCTCAGCCTTCCATTGTACAGAAGAGGAAAAAGGCCCAAAGAGTGGAGAGGACTTGCTCAAGGTCACCTGGTGAGTTTATACAAGGATTGGTACTTGATTGATACTACTGGACCCAATCCCTCAAGTCTCTGTTCAGGGTGGCCTTGGGGCACAATAAAAATTTGTGTGTGAAAGATGGATGCTGTGCATGTCATGCATAATCCAGAAAAGGTGACACTGTGACAGGCTCTCATGTTGCCCTATACTTTTCCTTCATGGTACTTCTCAGTTTGTAACTTTATATTTAAGTATATTTATTTGAGTGATTGTCTTTTTCGATATATTGTAAGCACCTGAGGGCTCCTTGAGTGCCCAGACTAGGTTTTTTTTCCCCCCTCCCCATCCTATCCTGGGGCCTGGCACATAATAGGCATTCTATAATTGTATGAATAACTGTAAGATTTGGATAAATGGACATGGTTAGTGTATGTATATAACTGGGTTAGGTATGGAGACAGTCTCTATATTTTAGGGTAGATCCAAGCTTAAGGGAAATTGAAGTCTGAAGCTGAGAATTTCTAGGAAATGAGAAGTACCCCAGAATTTCTAGGAAATCAGAAAAAAACAGGAGGTTGGCATTCTGATCATTTTTTTCTGGCCACTGGTTGGATTCTGAATGTTGTTAGCTGCCCCATCTCAAAACACTCTTCTTTATTGCCTTCCAGTATTTCATACTCTCCTGGTTTTCCTTTTACCTTTCTGGACATCCCTTCTCAGCCCTCCCTTGATGACTCATCCTTCTCAACTGGAATATTAAACATTGGGCCCCACAGCTGAGACCTGAGCCTCTTTTCCATATCACATCCAATCCCATGGCTTTAAACACTATCTGTATGCAGGCGACTCCTAAGTTTTTATCCCCAGAATTCTCTGAGCTCCAAGACCCATATATCCAATTGCCTATTTGACATATCCATGTGGATCTGTAATGGTCATACTTAACATGTTCAAAATGGAGCTTTGATTCATGCCTTCCCAGTCCTCGCCATCTCAATAAACCATCTACCTAGTTGCTCAGGTCAAAATGTAAGAGTCTTCCTTTCTTCCTCTCACTCACTTTCCCTCTACTCCCCTTTAGTTCATCACCAATCCTGGGGAATTCCCTGGGGGGGGGGTGTCCAGTGGTTAGGACACAGTGCTTTCACTGCCCAGGGCCAGGTTCAATCCCTGGATCCCTGGTTGGGGAACTAAGATCCCGGAAGCCGCGTGGTGGGGCCGGAAAAAAAAAAATCACTAATTCCGCCATCAAAGGTGCACCATCTCTCTCCATTGCTGTTCCTAGTCTAAGCCACTATCATTGCTTAACTAGATTATTACTTATTCTTCCATCTGAAGAAGACTCTTCCTTGCTGTGGTTACTCTTCATCATATCACTAGATTTCCTCCCTTCATAGCACTTATCACAAACTGAGTTCCTGTGTGTGTACTGAATTTGTTACTGTTTCCACAAGCAGAATGTAAGCTCTGTGAGAGCAGGACCCTATCTTGTTCATACCTCAAATGTTTATCGTAGGCCTACTAGGCTCTGATTCCTGCTGTAGGTGTTGGGCGAGTAGAGGTGTGGTACAGAGAGAAAGTGTGTGGCAAGAATTGCCCTTCAAGTTTGAGAAGTACAGATACGGAAGGTGCATCTTGCCTGGGTCATAGACCCCAGAGTGTTGGCTATGGAGAGTAGATGAAATTGTGGCTGATGACTTGCTAGAAGTTGCCACAGTGTAAAGTGTGAAGCAGAGAGGAAAGTGTCATGAGACTGAGGGCTGTGGTCAGCTGGAATGACAGCTCCCAAATCCCCCAAAGGACCACAATATCCAGTGAAGCTGCTATGGCCCCCAACTGTCATCACAGGGGGTCCCCTAAGAAAATACTTGCTCCTAACCCCCATCTTAACACTCCATGACTAAAAAGAAGAGGGACTATAAGAGTCCATGGAGCTACAAGTTGGGGTAGCGCTGGAGGAGTCTAATATGAGATTCAAGTGTAAGATGGACAATGCTAAGTCTTAATAATCAGAATGAGACTGAGATGCTTATTTCACATTTATACCTCACATGTAGCCACAGATCTCTCAGCCAACAAGTGCATTATGACAGAACCAAAGGGAGCCCTGAGAACATATAGCAAGGGGACCCAAGCCCATCTAGGGCTCAGGGAAGGCTTCCACAGGAAATGATGTTTATGCTGAAGCCCAAGGGGTCCCACTTCTCCTTTACACACACTTCACACTCCCCATTCCCAAACAGGCCAGGCCTTCTCGCCCCTTCCTACATTTGTACTCTACTTGCCTAGAGTGCTCTCTTCTCTTCCCCCCTACTCAACCTGGCTAACTGCTATTTAACCTTTATGACCCAGCTCGAAAGTGAAGCCATGGCCGCTGCCTCTCCCCAAAGGAAGATGAAGTCGGTCCCTCCTCTGAACTCCCACAACACTTGGGTACACCGTGTGGGTATTATGTGTGTACTCGCTAGTCTGCACCACCATGCCGTGAGCTCATAGTAGTCCAAGAGGCCAGCACGGGTCAAGCTCTATAGGTGTCTGCTGAATGAAGGAATGTAGGAATGATTCAATTTTTAAAAGGGGTTAGCGCCAAGCTGGAGGTAGGGGAAAATGTTTCAAGGCAGAGGAATGAGCTGAGCTTCTTGGAGTGTTGTCTTCATAAAACCGAGCCTGGATCGGGCTGATGTAATGAACCAACCTGTCAGAAGAATCTCAGTAGAAAGTAGGTCAGTTTCTTCCTGTCTCTTTAAGAACTAGAGGCTTGATTTCCGCGCCTGCGCATTGAGAGAGTAAACACCTCTCTTTTTCACCCACCCCCGCCCTATCCACATCCTTATTGCCCCAACCCAGCCTCCTCCCATTCTCCCCTTCTTCGGGTGGGGTAATGGTCCGTTCCAGGGAGTCTGGCTCGTTCTGGAGGGTGGCGAGCATACAAATGGTACATTCCACTGCCTTCATTACCTTCCGCTTTTCGCGTCTTGTCTGTTCTACTTCCCCCTACCGAATGAAGCTCAATAGGCTGGCCCAAAAGAAGGAGGGGGAGTCGGGTTGAGGGGACCGGTCTGAGCCGGTCTCCGGCGCAGGCGCAGTGCGGATAAACAGGAAGCGGGAGGTAGGGGCAGCAGCAGAGGAGATCCAGGGGCTTCGGGAGGAGGCAGCGGGAGAACGAGGATTATCGGAAGGGCAGCAGAAGCTAACTGAGAACGAGAAAAGGAGCCTTGGCCATCTGCCTCCAGGGAACGAGAGGTTGCAGCCTCGCTCTCTGCTTAGGCTTCCGGCTCCCCAGCTAAGGCTGAGGCTGCGGCTGACAAAGGGCTCGCGCTGGTGCCGCCGCCCTTCTCATCCGGGCATTAGGGTCCCTGCGGCGAGGGAGGGGGAAGGGCAGAGGGGGAGGGGAAAGAGCGGAGGGGCGCGCGCTTAGAGCCGAGGCCGTTTCTGGGGCTCTCCGGGCCGGCGGCCCAACGGACGGAGGCCAAGGAAGACCTGCAGAGGTGGCGGCGGCCGGGGGCAGGAGGATGGTGCAGAAGGAGAGCCAGGCGGCGCTGGAGGAGCGGGAGAGCGAGCTCAACTCCAACCCTGCCGCCTCCGCGGGCGCATCGTTGGAGCCGCAGGCAGCTCCAGCCCCTGGAGAAGACAACCCAACCGGGGCCGGGGGAGCAGCGGTGGCCGGGGCGGCAGGAGGGGCTCGGAGGTTCCTCTGTGGCGTGGTGGAAGGTGAGCGTTGTGGCGCGGGCTGGGCAAGAGCGTCCTCCCTCCCTTTCCACCCCAGTAGTAATACGTTCTTTCTTTTTTTGCGGGGGGGAGGGGGCTCTAAAAGGGGGTTATTCCCTTGGGTCTGAAATTTGACCCTGCTGAAATGAGGGAAGAGGCGAGAGGATGGGCAGGTCTTTTCTCGCGTTCTGAAACGGCGTCGAATTCCCTCCCGGCTATTAACAAGCCTGACCCCACCCGCCTCGGGCTTGGAGCCAGGCATGCTCCAATGGAGGCGGTGTAAGGAGCCTAGTCTTAGGCTCTGAGTTTTACGTCTTTGTACCTTGGGATGTTATTCCCTAGGGTGTTTTGTGTTCAAATGGAGAGATGTGTTTAGTTTTGTTGTCCCCACCCTTTGAAAAAAGACTACCCGTACAGGTGTGCTAGTTATATTGCTGGAGTGAAGAGAAGCACTGTCGTCTTACAGTTTTACAGATTCCTTTCTGCTTAGAATTTTTGTTTGTTCTTGTGTTTTTGTTTGTTTTTTTGCTGGCCAGTCCCGAACCCCCCATCCTTTGAAGATTGATTTGCAGCCTAGAAAATTGCCCTTTGCCAACTACTGTGCCTTGCCTCTGAGGGATGAAGCTTTGATTTTAATAGTATTTGAGATACGGAATTTTAGTGACTGCAGAAGAGGTGTAAAAATTCCCTTTTCATTTCCTTCCCATTTCCATTTAAAAGGAATGATGGACGTTTTTGGTGGTTGGGGAAAATGACCAGAAGATTGTATCACAGTTCATGAATGTAATGAACAAATGTTGGGCTGTGCATTCTAAGCGAAGCATGAATCAGTTTCATTATTGCTCTTTCCTGGAGTACAGCATGTATTTGAACTCTCTGAAGTATTTTGGGTGACCCAGGGTTTCTTAGCTGTATACTTTATTAGTTCTCCCCTATATGTGGTGTGCATAGGAGTAACACTAAAAAATACTGGTCTTTATGAAAAAAACAGAAAGATGTGGAAAAGGAAAGAAGCATTGTCCTCTTGGCTGAGAGCTTTGGTACTCACGGAGTATTCATTTGAAAGATGGGTGGTGGTTATACTACATTAGATAAAGTTTGATTGTAGGAGAGAACATACTAATTGGCAGCTACCATAAGGAATGAAACGGCTCAGCAAAGTTAACTGTCTTGCAGAATTTTCGGGAAAACAGAATGGAAAACTGCCTGTGTATTTGACTGGAGTCAGTGTTTATGAAAACATGATTGCTTTGTTTGATTTATCCGTTGATGTATATATAGGGCTAGAATCTGTACTTTGTTATGTAAGATCTTGGGGTGGAGGGTGGGAAAGGGGTGCTGGGGGATTAGAAATTTTAGAGCTAGACTAAAGTGAATCTAAGGAAACTTGCCTGTCTATTACACCTTCAGTAATTATGGAGAAAAGTTAGTTGTGGTTTAGATCAGTTGGTTTGTTTTTCAGAATAGTATTAAAAGGGAACTAGTTTACTTAAAATTGTCTTATCTATTGTCTTTTCTCCTTTCAATTCCCTAGTATGTTTTCTTGGTGACTGAGCACCTGATATTTTTTTGGTGTTTGTTTTGCTTTTCTTTCCCTCACAAACCTTTGTTGATTTTATTTATTAATTTATTATTTATTTTTGAGGTTAATTTGCTTTTATTTGCCAGTATAATTTAACTACAGTGGCCTGCAAACTTTTTTGATCTAAAAAGTACATTTTACATAACAGTCCAACAAACGCACACACATATATAATATGTATACATATATAAAAGTGAAACAAAAGTTTTGCTAAAAACGTCTACCCTGAGTGTTCTTTTTTTTTTAAGACTTTTTTTAAAACCAAGTATGAACTGCACTGACACATCATAATCACCAAAGTCCCCAGTTCATCTTAGGTTCAGTTTAATGAAGTGAATAGTGTTGCACGTTCTGTGGACAGACCTTTGTTGATTTTAACTCATGTGTAACAGCACTACTTCCTCTTTGCGGTGCCAATTAACTAAAACCATGAACCTTACTCTCAAAGAGCAAAGTTAGGATTTCTGAAGATTAAAGTGTTAGTCACTTGAAAAAAAAAATTTTTTTTCATGTTGAAGCAGCTCTAAAGGGAAGTTTAATGCCTACTACTTTAAGAGAAAAATGATAATGCAGAGTGTTGTAGGAAAGCTATAAAGACTTGTGAAATTCACCTAATACTTTAAATCACCTGTAAGAGAGTAACCATTGAATTGTCCAGATTGAAAGTGCCACAGTTTCATATATTAGTATGTAACGAATTTTTCTTAGGCCTGTCATTGTCTTTGTGGTGCAGAGTAACCATTCTATCTAGAGTGGAGCTTACTACTGTTCAGAAAGTTTGATTTTTGAGTTAGTTTCTTAAACTGTGTGTGTGTGTGTGTGTGTGTGCGCGCGCGCGCGCGCGCGCAAGGAACATTATGTGTTCAAAACACAATTTGAACCATTTTTATGATATTCCTGGGAGGTTGTCTTTACCTCTTGCAGATGATTAGACTGAGACGGGTTGGAAATAAAGGTTAGGCAAGCTGTAAGGTGTGATTAGCACAAGCCGCAGCTCTAAATACCAGTTTGGTACTTATACCACTACTTAAGTCATCATTCTGCAGTTCTGTTTCTTGCAGTGTGCATTACTATTGCTTTGCCCCCATCTAGGATACTCTGGAGTGAGTCACGTTCTTGAATTTTCAGTTGTTTATACATTTGCTCTGGAATTGAGATTGCTTGAGAGTTTCCTGTTTGGGCCAGTTCCAATGTTGAATTTGTTGAGTGTAGTTTAAGGCATTTTTTGGGTCCCTTTTATAATTTTGGGAACCAAAAAAAAAAAAGCCATCATAAAATTAGATCAATCAGATTCTTTTCTAATTCTGTCCCTGGTTTTTTCCCTACCTTACTTGTTTTCGCCCCTTCCCCCTCTAAAAGTGGGTTTAACTCTCCTTCTAGGTAGTAATTGTTATTATTAGCAGTTTGTGGTTACTTTGCTTCCCCTTTCCCCACTGTAAGATTGAGATAATTTTTTTTAAAGTTAGATTTAAATATATTTGGTATTTTTTGGCAGTGAAAAGAGATGATGTTTAGCTATTTTTAGATGACTTTATCGCATAAATAATGTGTTCATGGTAGAAAACCCAGAAAATTTACCTAAGCAAAAAGGGAATTAAAATCACTTTAAAATATCGCCCCGAAACACCTTAATGTTTTACTAAACATCCTTCAGATCTTTGTCTATTGTACATATTTTTTACAAAGTGGTGTTGTATGTATTGTAACCTGCTTTTCTCAGTAGATAGTTTATCACATTCTTATAATTTCATTCTTACTTTGTATCTAGGATTTTATGGAAGACCATGGGTTATGGAGCAGAGAAAAGAACTCTTTAGAAGGTAATTTTTTTATTACGTGAAGGAGAGTCTTAAACGATTAACATTTCCTTTTTTTTTTTTTTTTTTTTAACATTTCCTTTTGTTTGAGGAAATACACTGAATAGGCCAGGTGCCGTTTGATGATTTCTCAGTTGTAGAAGTTACTTTACCTTGGTCTTTTTCCTCTTCTTCACCTAAGCCAGTGGTTCTCAAACTTTCCTGGGAAAGCTGGATAGGTTTTGGGCTCATCTGTCTTACTCAGAGCTGTTGTATTTTTATTTAAGACTGTTTATAATATGTTGACATTCCTTATAATATTTAATTTTTTACAACTCCACTGGATTACAGAAAGGTTAAAAGCTACTGCCCCAGAATATTAGCTTTTTAAGAGACGGAGCTGCTCCAAGAAAAGGAAATAAAGTGAGATTTACAGGTTATACATGTTGCCTGTTTATATACGTGTAATTTTTTCTTCTCTTAAGGCTCCAGAAATGGGAATTAAATACATATTTGTATGCTCCAAAAGATGACTACAAACATAGGATGTTTTGGCGAGAGATGTATTCAGTGGAGGAAGCTGGTAATCTTTTTCTTTTTAATCCATAAATTCTGAGTACATGAAGAAAACAGCTATATTTTAAATGTAGTTGTACAAGAATTAAGTATTCCACTTTCACTTTGTAGGTAGTTTTCTTTTATATGGTAACTCTGTGTGTTAGTGCACATTGAAAGAGTAGCTCTAACAGTGTGTAGCCATGGTGTGATTTACAGGTATACCAGTCTTACTTCACCTGTTCTGTGGTCATAAATTGTACTTTTTAACTTCTGCCAGTGGACTAAACAGTGGGCCATTAGACAAAGAGGTGCTGAAGCAGGGCTAGGCCTAGGGCAAGGCAAGTGAGGGGCTTGCCGGCAGTGCAAATTTTAAAGGACTCCAAAAATCAATAATCAAGATGAATAATACTTTATTATCCATTTTTAAAACCAGAACTAATGCAAAAAATCCACAAACAAAATACCAAAATTTAAATAAAGATAGGGTTAGTACTACTGATCCTTTTGCTTCAGGCTCAAGTATGGCTTGGTCTTGACCACTTGATTTCTGTTACTGGTCCTCTCTTTATTTAAAATGAAGGGCCTCACCCTAGTCTGGGCCTATACTGAAGTGAAAAACCATCCTGAACTATCCTTGTTACATGTGTTCTTATGTCGAGTTAGTTACATAAAGTTCATAATTAAGAGAAGTAAATTAGACAAGTGGTGCTTTTCTTTGGGGACTTGAGTGAATGGGGGAACATTTTCATACCTGGAATTAAATGGTAGCTAACAAGATATTTGGTTACAGAGCCCAGTCAAGGCACTGAAGGCAGAAAGTTTTCTTAAAATATGAAAAGCAATTAAAACTCGATCTAGTGTTGTTGTTTACTACTCTATATAACTTAAGTGTCTTCAACTTGATTATTTTCTGGTGATGCTGGTAATGAAATTTAATATGATCAAAATATAGTCAAATGACTATCTTGAGATACCACTGAAAGTTATTTAAAGATACATCCTGTGGTATGGAATAGTCAATTTACTTAGGAATTATGGAATTATGACATTATGGAATGTCAGTTTACTTAGGAAAATTGTCTTTCCCATTTTAGAGACTTAAAACTGTGATGAATATTTTTCTTGTAGTTACAAAGATGTGAAGATTGTTAAGGCCATCACTTAACCCTGGTTCTTAAGAACACATTTTTCTTTTTTTCCAAATTATGAAGTTGCTATATGTAGATGTATTTATTTAGGAATTCCAGTTGTACAGAGACAGCAAAAATGAAAGCATACCTCTCAAATATTATAGGAAATAAAAATGTTTTGTATTCAGTAAGAGAATTGATGCTTAATTCAGTATTTTTGAGAAATGGCAATGCTTTTATTGAGTTCAGGGTGACGTTAAATCACATCAGGTTTGTGCCATTATGTATTGTCACATTGGACCTGACAATTTTGTAGAATTTAAGGGACTTTTTTTTTTTTCTTGACTCATTGAAAATTGGAGAAAATAACCTTCAGTTTAAAGGTGAAGGCTCTTTTAGTTTTTGTGGTGCTTTCTTAAATCATGGACTCTATTCTTTAGAGCAACTTATGACTCTCATCTCTGCTGCACGGGAATATGAGATAGAGTTCATCTATGCTATCTCACCTGGATTGGATATTACCTTTTCTAACCCCAAGGAAGTATCTACATTGAAACGCAAACTGGACCAGGTAATTTCCTTACTTTTTCATTATTTTTCCCTAAAAGTTTTCTGAGTTGCTTTTATGATGTAAAAAGGAAACCAAATTCGTAGTACTTCTTTGTTTCTGTACAAATTTTTTTACTTTAACTCTTTTGATAAGAGGAATATTTTCTAAAGTGAGTCAAAAGAGCTTTACTGGAGGTACCATTGCTTCTCAAACTTCAGTTTGCATAAGCACTGCCTTAAAACAGTGCTTAGAAGTGATGCTTAAAAGGGTTCTTATAGGGCTTCCCTGGTGGCGCAGTGGTTGAGAGTCCGCCTGCCCATGCAGGGGACACGGGTTCGTGCCCCAGTCCGGGAGGATCCCACATGCCGCGGAGCGGCTGGGCCCGTGAGCCATGGCCGCTGAGCCTGCGCGTCTGGAGCCTGTGCTCCGCAACGGGAGAGGCCACAACAGTGAGAGGCTCGCATACCGCAAAAAAAAAAAAAAAAAAGGGTTCTTATAGGCTCCATTCCCAGAGATTCTTAATATAGACTTGAGGTGGAGACTTACCTCAGATTCCAGGAAATTCTGAGTGGTCCAGAGTCACATTTCCAGAAACTCTGTTGGGTGCCTGACTGAATTTCTGAGTGAGGTTATAGAAATAGGTTCACTCAGTTATATGGACAAGAGATATAATTTAGTTTGGACATGATTGGCTAGTTTTCCAAAATGAGAAGAAAAACTAGGTAAACGTGTAAGCTGTTGGTGAACCTGATTGGAGTCTAAATTCTGCTTAACATAAAAGCTGCACATGTTTTTTGGTAAAGTAAGTGTGCTGTTTTTTAAAATATATATATGTTTCTTTTTTTTGGCCGTGTGGTGTGCGGGATCTTAGTTCCCTACCAGGGATTAAACCTGCACCCCCTGCATTGGAAGCGCGGAGTCTTCACCACTGGACCGTCAGGGATGTCCCCTATATATGTTTCTTTAAGCAAAAGTTTATATTGGATTTCCCTGGTGGTCCAGTGGTGAAGACTCCACGCATCCAATGCGCGGGGGTGCGGGTTCGATCCCTGGTCAGGGAACTAAGAAATCCCGCTTGCCGTGCAGTGTGGCCTTTAAAAAATAAAAATTATATTATTGGTGGCATTAAAATGGCTGGTAAAAAATTTAAAGTAGTTTGGGAGGTTCCTAGCGGTCCAGGGGTTAGGACTTGGTGCTTTCACTGCTGGGGCCAGATTCAGTCTCTTTTCCGGGAACTAAGATCCCACAAGCCGTGTGGTATGGCCAAAAAAAAAAAGTTAAAGTAGTTAAATTTCTGTGAATAAGCTTTTAAAAGGTTATTTACGTATTTGATCATATTCTACTATGTTGGTCTTTCTGATTGATGGTTTAGATTTATGTGCAAAGAAATTAATAGCATCAGTATATCTTGACTGGGACAGGTGACTTGGGTTTGTCATGTCTTAGAGTTTATTTATTGTTCACGGTTGGGTTTTTTTTTTTTTTCTGTTTGGTTTTCTGTAGTTGGCAGTGAAGGAGGTAGAAGGATAAGCTGCATTATAGAAGCTTTGTTAGACATATTGGCATATTGCATTCAAACCCAAATGAAAAAATGGGTCCCCAAACTGTCTAGCTGTTTAACATAGAAAATATAAAGGCAATGGCTTGGCATTGAACATTCTACTAAGGAAAATATTTGACTTTTAAGTATAACTATTAAGTATATACTTTAATATTTGAAATCCTTTGTTTTTTACTCTGTAAGATGAGCTGGTAAAGCATCTTGTTTTTTTTTTTTTCTTTTCCTAGGTTTCTCAGTTTGGATGCAGGTCATTTGCCTTGCTTTTTGATGATATTGACCATAATATGTGTGCAGCTGACAAAGAGGTATTCAGTTCTTTTGCTCATGCCCAGGTCTCCATCACAAATGAAATTTATCAGTACCTAGGAGAGCCAGAAACTTTCCTCTTCTGTCCCACAGGTATTGTATATAATAGCTTTATATTTAACTAGTCTTCTTGAAATATATAACTTTCAAAAGACCATGTATGGGCTTTATTGTGTTGTCCCCTCTCCCTTTGGTATATAAAGGTAGGAATTCTTTTTCTAGAAGATATTTCTGCACATCTTAAATTGGAGAGATTTTAGGGATTAATAAATGACAACTGAATAGGCAAAAGATTTTATGCATTTTTTTGGTACTGGAAGTATATGAACATTACATGTTCAGGATTAGAGGAGGGGATAGTATTATAAAAATGAAAGCTAGAAAAAAGCAAATTTACATTGCTTTTTAACTTAGTCACTTCTCATATCCTCCTACTTGTTCCTTTTTTCTGCCCTTGAATATCTGTATCCCTTTTCATTCCTCCCACTCCCATCTGGGCTCTTAACTTCCAGTAGTCAGCATAGAAAGCTTAATAATTTCCCCCCCCCTTTTTTTTTCCCCCTCTCATCTCTCCCTGGTTCCTTCCATTGAAAATGTTTTTTCTCTTTTTTTGCCTCTCAAAATTCAGCCTATAAGAAAAATTCCCTAGGCTTGATTTCTTGTTCAGGAAGAGTTTAAAAAGTTCTAAGAAATTTTAGACTGAATTTATTTAACTGTGTATATGTCTATCTTAGAGTATTGTGAGCCATGAACCTTATCTCAGTGGTCTGATACTATGTGAATACTCAGTGTTTAATAAGATCATACTTGGTAATTACTTAATTCACTGCAAATTACGATCAATTGTAGTTGAGTACTAATAGCCAGGGGCCTAATATTGCATTCTTTCTATTATGATATTATGAATCCAGTCTATTTGGCCTCTGATCGTAACTGAGAAATGTAGGCAATTCAGAATTATGTAGAAAATGCTAAAAATTCTAATTATTTCTTTAGTAAACTTGTATTTCTGGTGACCATAGGACCATAAGGATTGATCTGTCCTAATACTGGAGGAAGAATATCAGATTTTATGATTTGATTCTTTTTTTTTTTTTTTTTAAGTTGAGTCATAAATGAACTACCCACTTGAGTTTACTTCTTTCGGGACATAACATGGAGGGCTTTTATCATTTGGATGAAAATAATTTAGAATTGGTAGACATTTTTATCCCTATTCAAAAACTTATGACCATTTCACTCCTGACTGTTTTACTGATTAATTTTTTCCCCTACATTCAGAATATTGTGGCACTTTCTGTTATCCAAATGTGTCTCAGTCTCCTTATTTAAGGACTGTGGGTGAAAAGCTCCTACCTGGAATTGAGGTGCTGTGGACAGGTAAGTCTTAAAAGATTTAGACAGTAAAACTTTTAATTAACTAGGACTTGGGAGTTGGTTGTTCTGGTTAATTGGATACTTTTATTTATTTTTAAAGTTTATTTTTATTTTTTATTTTTGGCTGCGTTGGGTCTTGGTTGCTGCATGCGGGCTTTCTCTAATTGCGGCAAGGGGGGGCTGCACTTCGTTGCATCGTGCAGGCTTCTCATCACGGTGGTTTCTCTTGTTGCAGAGCACAGGCTCTAGGCTCGCGGGCTCTAGAGCGCAGGCTCAGTAGTTGTGGCGCATGGGCTTAGTTGCTCTGCGGCATGTGGGATCTTCCTGGACCAGGGCTGAAACCCGTGTCCCTTGCTTTGGCAGGTGGATTCTCAACCACTGCGCCACCAGGGAAGCCCCAAATTGGATACTTTTAAAAAGCTGAGCCTTGGGCTTCCCTGGTGGCGCAGTGGTTGAGAGTCCACCTGCCGATGCAGGGGACATGGGTTCATGCCCCAGTCCGGGAAGATCCCACATGCCGCGGAGCAGCTGGGCCCGTGAGCCATGGCCGCTGGGCCTGCACGTCCGAAGCCTGTGCTCCGCACCAGGAGAGGCCACAACAGTGAGAGGCCTGTGTAGCGCAAAAAAAAAAAAAAAAACAAAAAACTGAGCCTTAACCAGAATATTTTGTTATTAATTCTCTTTCTTTTACAAAGTACACATTCTTCACTTAGTATTAAAAACATCTTTGAGGTTTTATAAAGCAGAAACTAACACACCATTGTAAAGCAATTATACTCCAATACAGATGTTAAAAAAAAAATCTTTGAGGATTTTTCAGTGAGTCTGAATATCAGTTACTGATAAACAATAGATCTGTAGGGATCTGGGCTAACAGGTATTGATCCCAGCACTAGGAGAATGTTGTATTTTATAAAATGAAAGCTGTAATGCTAGATTGACAGTAATCAATGAGCTGTATTAGCTTTCATTCTAAGAATTAAGGGCAGAAATCCTCCCAGGGTTTAGGTTAATTAGACTTTGTCTAATTGAGGATATATTATAATGGTAAAAAATGGTTAACATGGAAATTTCTTTCTTATTGATGTATCACTTTGAGGAAAGTTACCCAAACCTTAAATATTCCTGCCTTTTAACCACTAGTTCTATTTCTGGGAATCTGATCTGAGGAAATGTAGGGCAAGGGGAATAAAGCTGAGTAAAAGGACATATTGCTGTGTTGTTTTAAAAAGAAAAATTGTTAGGAAATATAACAAGGAAAATAAAAAATTATATGCAGTGTATTTTGAAGAACCATGTATGAGAGTCTTTGTTGTTTCTGTTTAAAAATTTCCTCTGAGGATTTATTTATTTATTTATTTATTTAATTTATTTATTGAAACATTTTTATTGGAATATAATTGCTTTACAATGGTGTGTTAGTTTCTGCTTTATAACAAAGTGAATCAGCTATATGTATACATATATCCCCATATCTCTTCCCTCTCGCATCTCCCTCCTTCCCACCCTCCCTACCCACCCCTCTAGGTGGTCACAAAGCACCAAGGTGATCTCCCCTGTGCTATGTGGCTGCTTCCCACTAGCGATCTGTTTTACGTTTGGTAGTGTATATATGTCCATGCCACTCTCTTGTATGAGGGTCTTCTAATAAATGGTGATCGTTATTTCTAGGTCCCAAAGTTGTTTCTAAAGAAATTCCAGTAGAGTCCATTGAAGAGGTTTCTAAGATTATTAAGAGAGCTCCAGTAATCTGGGATAACATTCATGCTAATGATTATGATCAGAAGAGACTATTTCTGGGCCCATACAAAGGAAGATCTACAGAACTGATCCCACGGTTAAAAGGAGTCTTGACTAATCCAAATTGTGAATTTGAAGCCAACTATGTTGCTATCCACACCCTTGCCACCTGGTACAAATCAAACATGAATGGAGTGAGGAAAGATGTAGTGATGAGTAAGTAGATGACTTAATTCTTGACTTTGGGAGGAGGGTTGGGATTAAGTAGAACCATTGGCAAGTATGCATTCTTCTGTCATCAGGGTTTAAGAGGATTTTTTTAAGGTGGTGTTTAGTCCTGTGAATGAGATGTATATGATAGAAAAAGGGCTGCTTGGACTGCCTTTGTGCAAGTTACTTAATAACTTCTTGGCCTCAGTTCTCTGTTTTTTTTTTTTTTTTTTTTTTTTTTTTCTTTTTGCGGTATGCGGGCCTCTCACTGTTGTGGCCTCTCCCGTTGCGGAGCACAGGCTCTGGATGCGCAAGCCCAGCGGCCATGGCTCACGGGCCCAGCCGCTCCGCGGCATATGGGATCCTCCCAGACCGGGGCACGAACCCGTATCCCCTGCATCGGCAGGCGGACTCTCAACCACTGCGCCACCAGGGAGGCCCTCAGTTCTCTGTTTTTAAAATGTGACTTAGCCTTTGAAGTCTGAGTAACTAGACAAGGTAGTCTTTTAGTGTTCCTGTTATCCCTTGAATAATTCTGATTGAATTTGTGTTTCAGGTGATTTTATTAAATGGTGTATTTTAGATGGCTAAATATTCTCCTCTGAGTTACTTAATATATACTTTCAGCTTACATTTATGAAACATATTCTCATTTTAGACATTGGGGTAGGGAATCTTTTCTTTATGGGAAGTATAGTGCCTTTAACCTTGCATTCCCAATAATTGATAATAAGTGGACATTTATGACTGACTTGTCCAGTGATTCTAAAGTAAATGTTTATTATTTATGAAAAATTCCTAATTGAGTTCCAAGTAGGAGAACGCTGACTAGTTGTTTATTCACTAACATTTAAACACCTATTTATCAGACACTAAGGATGCAAAGAATAAAATAGTCCCTACTTTGAAAGAATTTAGTCTGGTGTTAGATAAAGCAGATAGGCAACTGTACTATAGAATGATAAGTGCTGAGATAATTATCTACAGAGTGCTAGGGAGAACACAGGAGGCAGTGATTACTTCTGCTAAGCAAAAGTGCTGGTAAATGATTTCATAGAAGAGGAGTTACTTACACTGGGTCGAAGTATGCGTAAAGTCTGCTGGGCATTAAAGGGTTGGTGGGCTAGAGATGAAAATACTAGACACTGAAAATTTCAAGTTACCTGAATTTTGGCTCATTGGGGGGTATTGAAATGTCACATTATGGTGCTTAGTGGTATGTAGTTGAAAGTTGTGTTCTGTTTCTCAATTCTGTACCCCTACTTCCAGTTCTGTTTATTGAATTAATGCTTCCCTTCAAGGCTCAGTCATTGTCACCCTCCTCTCCCCAGTAAAAAACACAGAGTTAGGGATATAATCTCAATCCTCTCTGTATACATGGCTGTTAGTATCTACCTCTTTTAAGGCAGAGCATGAAGCACATTAACGACTGGTGGACATTAGCCAGACTGGCCTGTGTGCAGGGAAGTAAGAAGGAAAGCTAAGAATAGTGGGATTTGAATACCAAGCCAAAGAGAGTTCAGACTTAATTCTTTCTACCACTACCCTGGTTCTTCATTATATGCTTATTATCTGTGCTCATATGTGGGCTCTCCATCAATTTTCTCTTCTCCCCTCAATGCATTTATTAATTTGCCCATTATTTTTTCATAATTATTTGCCTTTTTAAGTTATAAGCCCCTGAAGGGTAGGGAATCTTTTCTTTATGGGAAGTATAGTGCCTTTAACCTTGTATTCCCAATAATTGATAATAAGTGGACATTTATGACTGACTTGTCCAGTGATTCTAAAGTAAATGTTTATTATTTCAATTAGAATTTTACATTTAGCAATGCATTTAGATGACTATTCTAGGTGAAGTGGGTTCAGTGAAGGGTCTTGGTTGTGTTTGCATATTATGCTTAAGGTTTGTTCTTGTTCCAGTTCTTTGCTTTTCTGGTTTTACTGTAACAATTAGTGTTTTGTAATGAAAACTGTTTTTGTGCTCTTTCTCTTTTTTTTGCAGCTGATAGTGAAGACAGTACTGTGTCGATCCAGATAAAGTTAGAAAATGAAGGCAGTGATGAAGATATAGAAACTGATGTACTCTATAGTCCACAGATGGCTCTAAAGTTAGCTTTAACAGAATGGTTGCAGGAGTTTGGCGTACCTCATCAGTACAGCAGTGAGTTTGGCCTTCCTTTGTAAGGGGGTTGGATCACATTGTTTGAGACATAAAGAACATTTGTGATGTGTCTTCTTATAGGCCTGCCAAGCAAAATGAAATTTAGGAATCTAGAGGATAAGGTTTTTTAAATTTTACTTTTGGTCTTAAATAGCTTTTATTTTGACGGAATGCTAATTTTTATATATATACATATATATATTTATTTTATTTATTTATTTTTGGCTGTGTTGGGTCTTTGTTGCTGCGTGCCGGCTTCCTCTAGTTGTGGTGAGCGGAGGCTACTCTTCGTTGCAGTGCGCGGGCTTCTCATTGTGGTGGCTTCTCTTGTTGCGGAGCACGGGCTCTAGTTGCGTGGGCTTCAGTAGTTGTGGCACGCAGGCTCAGTAGTTGTGGCTCACGGGCTCTAGAGCACAGGCTCAGTGGTTGCGGCGCATGGGCTTTAGCTGCTCTGCAGCATGTGGGATCTTCCTGGACCAGGGATCGAACCCATGTCCCCTGCATTGGCAGGCGGATTCTCAACCACTGCGCCACTAGGGAAGCCTGCTAATTTGTTTTTAAAATATCTTTTTTTGAAGTAGTTTTTAAATACAGAGCTTCAAAAGAGAAGAAAGGGCTTCCCTGGTGGCACAGTGGTTGAGAGTCTGCCTGCCGATGCAGGGGACACGGGTTCGTGCCCCGGTCCGGGAAGATCCCACATGCCGTGTAGCTGCTAGGCCCGTGAGCCATGGCCACTGAGCCTGCACGTCCGGAGCCTGTGCTCCGCGATGGGAGAGGCCACAACAGTGAGAGGCCCGCGTACTGCCAAAAAAAAAAAAGTAATAGGTGTTGGCATGTTTATGATCTGTGTTTCCCCTCCTCTCTTCCTTTCCCCACCTCCCAGTGGTTTAGAGAAATTGTACTTTTCTTGGGGCTCAAATTATTTGGAATCTCAAATTGAGGCTCTTAGTTAGAGATATGATAAGAAGAAAACATTTATCTAGATCTAATTTGTTCTGTTTCTAATTCTGATTATCTTTCTGTCAATTTGTTTTTATAGGTAGGCAAGTTGCACACAGTGGGGCTAAAGCAAATGTAGTAGATGGGACTCCTCTAGTTGCAGCACCCTCTTTAAATGCCACAACTGTAGTTACAACCGTTTACCAGGAGCCCATTATGAGCCAGGGAGCAGCCTTGAGTGGTGAGCCTACAGCTCTGACCAAGGAAGAGGAAAAGAAACAGTCAGATGAGGAACCCATGGACATGGTAGTGGAAAAACAGGAAGAAACAGACCACAAGAATGACAATCAAATACTAACTGAAATTGTTGAAGCTAAAATGGCGGAGGAATTGAAACCAATGGACACTGATAAAGAGAGCATAGCTGAATCAAAATCCCCAGAGATGTCTATGCAGGAAGATTGCATTAGTGATATTGCCCCGATGCAGACTGATGAACAGACAAACAAGGAGCAGTTTGTGCCTGGTCCAAATGAGAAGCCTTTGTACACTGCAGAACCAGTGACTCTGGAGGATTTGCAGTTACTTGCTGACCTATTTTACCTTCCTTATGAGCATGGACCCAAAGGAGCGCAGATGTTACGGGAGTTCCAGTGGCTTCGAGCAAACAGCAGTGTTGTCAGTGTCAATTGTAAAGGAAAAGACTCTGAAAAAGTGAGTATGCTTAATTTACCTGTTTCTCTAGCCTGGATGGGTCCCCATGCTGTTGATACAGGGGAGGTCTTAAATGAGAATTGACCACATCTTAGAATGTGTTCTGTAAAGTAGGTACGGACTCTTCTGAATCTGATATATACAGTTCCTTAGTTTGACCTTATAGTAGTTAAGAATGAAGGAAAGTCAAAATTGATTATTTTAGGAATATTTGTCAGTTTGGGGAGACAAACTTTTATTGTTTGTCTTTAAAAGTTTAAGCTCATTGATTCTTTAATTTTTAGTATAAATTTGCAGGTACCTGATAACATAAACAGCTTAGTTTATAAACTGTGTTTTAGATTGTTGTTAAACTTTCCATTTTTTGAGTGTTTTTATTGCTCCTCAATAGATTGAAGAATGGCGGTCGCGGGCAGCCAAGTTTGAGGAGATGTGCGGACTAGTGATGGGCATGTTCACTCGGCTCTCCAATTGTGCCAACAGGACAATCCTTTATGACATGTACTCCTATGTTTGGGATATCAAGAGTATAATGTCTATGGTGAAGTCTTTTGTACAGTGGTTAGGTAGGTATACCAGGAGTAATCTCTTCTCCTCAGATATATTGTCCCTTAAAAAAAAAAAGACATTATCCCACAGGGAGAAAAACATATAGGGAATTGACGAACTTCCAACTGTGTTTAAATTCTTTGCCTAGATTTCAGAAGTGTACCCATTGTTACAGACTTGAGGTGCAAGCCTCACTAAATATACTGAGCACGATGATTTTTCTCCCTTGGGCTAATTCAGCATAAATATCTTGAAAATGTGTCAGAAAGTACTGACTTTAACTTGCTCTGACTGAATGCTTCCTGGATGGAACCGTGTATACCACTTTTATCTGATTTGGAGATGAGACACTATGAATTGTGACTCTGTAAGCTCTCTGCTGCTTGCTGTGTCTTGATGACATTAATGCTGTGTTTAATAGAAGAATTGCTGAAATGACCTAAGGGGGTCTGGAAAGAGGAAGCCATCCTCCCACCCCTGTGCGCATGCGAGCTTTAGTGGTAGGCTATTCTGGTGCTACTTGGTATTATTTCACAGAGCTTTTTCTTTATGCCTCTACCAAGTAATTGGTTTTAGCAGGGGATAAAAATTGCAATCCTCTGAAAACTCTGCTTCATTAAATAGACTTCTCTTTTGAAAACAATGAATTTTTTTTTTTTTTTTTTTTTTTTTTAAATTCTCAAACTTGGTAAAAAGCACCAGCATGGCCAAGTTTCTCCAGGGATCTCATTTCATTTCCAGGTTTTCAGTCCAGCTATAAGGAATATCTAATGGACTTATGCATAGCACATAGCAGGCAGCAAGGCTAACTGACATGTCATAGTTTTCATAGTAGTCACAAATACTATGATGGGTTACATACTCTTGGCTGTGAAATAGAAGTGTGAAACACTGTGAGCTTAGAGTAACTCAGGAGTAGTAGCAAAGAGATTTCTCACTTTCTGCGTATATACTTTTGGACTCTTAAATATAAAAAAAAAATGTTCCTGTGATACAACTAATTAGCAGCTAAAAATAGAGTCTCTCATTGTTAATTTGAAAGTAGAGGGAATTCCCTGGCTGTCCAGTGGTTAGGATTCCACACTTCCATTGTAGGGGGCATGGGCTTGATCTCTAGTCCGGGCACTACCCGCAAGCCATGAGGCACAGCCAAAAATAAAAAATAAATAAATAAATTGGGGAAAAAGAAAATGGAGAATTTTGGGTTCCTGTATATGTAGCACAACAGGTAAAAGAGAATTTTGACCTCCTCTTGTTAAAAGGCTCCAAGATACCTCTTTTCTATGATACACGTCTGCCCTTAGGCTTAGGAAAAACCTCTATTGATTGTTGGATGATGGCATTTGCCTTCCAGGCTTTTGGCCACGAGGATATAATTAACCCTTATAGGGATTGAAGTTCTTAAGTTTCCAACTTGCAATCCGGATTATTAAATTTGAGAAAGTGTTGCTTAAAACATTTGATACTCAGCTTTTAATTCAAGAATTACTAAAAATTCTTGATTATATACAGTATTGCTGCTTTTTCCTCTCAGGCTTTACCTCTGTACTGTGCAGTTATGGGGGCAGCTTTCCCAGATTGTATATAGTTGTTGTACGATCTCAAGGTCAGAGCATCTTAGAAGCTTTAAATAATCATCTAGGCATCCACATAGCTTTACAACAGCTCACGACAAAGAGAGTATTTTCATGGTTCTGTAGTAATTTCAGGGAGTTACTGATTAGTACCCTTTGTTTTCCTCTAGTCTCCAGTCCAGCTGGCATTCAGTCCTTTAAAGAATGTGGCTATGCAGTACTTTTGATTACTAACGACTTCTATTATCTTCTTCCCCATTGTGTACAGATGGGAGAATCCTCAGCACAAGTTCTACTACTATTGGATGGACAGCGGCAGATGTTCACAGCGCGTCATGATTAATTAGTTTAACTTAAAAGGTTCTGTGAGGTAGCTCAGGTAGATTTAAGGGCAGTAGGCATGAACTGAAGTCACGTTTGCGCAGCGACTGAGGCATTAACCATGTTTTCATTTATACAGCTCTTCGTACATGCAGCTTTTTATTGTAATAGTTGGAAGTGCTAGTTACGTTGTAGTCTCAAAGTGGGGGGTAGGGGAAATTGGCTCATCTTAAAGTTTTAGACGTGTAGTTTTTTCCTGCAGTGTAAGTTTACACTGAGCTATGGAATGGGGCAGGTTCTCTTCATAACCTAAATTTTGACCCTATTTCATATTTATTTTACAAATATTACATTATATATATTTTTTTAAGTACCCCTACCCCTGAAAAATGACAACCCTGGATATAATCTCTTAATGGGCCTGAATTGTCAACAAAAAAATTGGTTTGCTTTGGGACTGTCTGACTAGCACACTATGTATTGTACTGATGAGACTGTTAACTTGAACAGGAGGTAGAATGCTGTCTTCAATTGGAAAAGAACTATATTGCGCTGCTTTATCTTGTCAGAAGACTAGGCAGGTGATTTTGATTTGGCCTCCAAATTATCTTTTAATTATCTTATTAACTTCCTTTATTGCCTATGGAAGGCAATTATAATTTGCTTTTAATTATCTCTTATTATTAGCTTCCTTTATTGCCTGTGGAGTTGGTTAAGTGGTGACCTTAAATGCTGACTTTTGGGCCTCAAAGCCTGCCACTCCATGTGTGAGCTAAGTGCGCTGCAAAGATTATAGTGGTTGATCAGAGGAGCCAGATACTGTCATACTTTCAAGAAAAGTATGTTTTAGATGTGGACAAATTAGGAGCATCAGTTGGCTCTCCTTAGTTCTCAGAATCTGTCAGACTGATATTGTTACTAGCCAAGTCTGAATTTGGATTGCCCTTGTCAGAAAAAAAAAAAAAAGTACTCATTGCATTTCATTGTCAACTTACTGAATAATTTCTTTTACTTATTCTGCTGACCTTAGTTTTCTGACAAGATTAACCCCTTTTCCCCCCTTTTTCCCTTCCCTGTACCCTTCCTCAAAATGTAAAATGTGACTTCAGACAAGTTTAATTCCTTCATGGGCTGTGATAATAAAATGTCTCATCAATCTCACTTCATTTCACTTTAAAGTTACTGTAATTTTGCTACAGAGCAAGCAGCTGCCTTGATTTTTACAGCTGTACGTAGGGAATATATAAGCGTGGCCCAGACAAACTTGACACTTTTTCCTTCCAATAATTTAAGAAAGGGTAGAACTCTTTCACTAGAACAGTGATTATTCATTGATCAGAGGAAGGAACATCAGTATTGAAATTCCATTACAAATTAAAAAAAATTATTATCACAGCCTTGTCCTGAAACCCTGGATTATTATTGTTAGCTATTTCCACAAAGTGTTTGTTAGTTTGTTGGACGTTTGAGACCCCAGGAAATCCCCTTTCTCGTAACGTTCTCCGCTTGGATCTGATCTCAACAGGGTGTCGTAGTCATTCTTCAGCACAGTTCTTAATTGGAGACCAAGAACCCTGGGCCTTTAGAGGTGGTCTAGCAGGAGAGTTCCAGGTATCAATATGAATTCACAACTGAATTGACGTTTTCTTTGTCTTATGAGAAACCTTATGTTGCGCATCAGATGGCTGGAAGGATTGGTCTGCCGAAGGCTTTCTAGTCCCAAATTCAATTAGTTACATAGCTGGATTTTAAATCAAATTTTCCTCCTCTTTCACAGTAATTTCTGAAGGAGATGCTGCCAATTCCCCCCCGCGCCTGCGAAGCGCAGCGGCTCTAGGTATACACTTCACATTGTTTCTTTGCAGGTCGCACAGCATTTTAATCTGCGCCCGCAATGCACAATGCGCGCATGCTTGTCTGCCAATGGAAACTCCATGAGCAAAAAGGACGAGTGATTATGCAAATGAATGGTGAAAGGGCTTTTGGATATTTTCCCAATTATTTTATAAGTAATACTTGTACTTGAAAGAACAGTCCAGGAATGAAACTTGGAACAAAATGCGCAGTTTACTTGGTGCTGGAGTTTGTTCATGGACTTTCAGGCGCTCTGCTTTTCTCCCCCCAACAGGTGCTCTGCTGCGCACAGCAAACTGAAGCGCATTGCTTTGGGGATAAAGCGTCTCCTGGACAGATAACCCTCTTCAGACCAAACCTCTCCTCCTGACAGTCTGTTCTGCCATCTTTTAGTGAGAGATGGTTGATATAAGATTGGTTTAAAAGATAGATTTGTCATAATTGGAATAGAATTTTTTTTTTTACTGTATATTTAAATCCCCAGTAGTATGACACTAAAGCTATGTAACTCAGTTTGGGTAATTTCTATTCAGAAGCACTCCCCTCCCCCAGCAAAGAGGTGTTTTTATTAGTAAAGCATAGCACACCCCTCTTCTTTAGGTCTGCCTGCAGTAGCCAGTTAATGTTAAGTTGGTAATCTGCAGTGCACACTCATTAAAAGTAAGTATCTTCCCAGCACTAATCATCTCCCTTTTTTTTCTTCCCACAGCGTTTGCTGCCAATTGATGGGGCAAATGACCTCTTTTTTCAACCACCCCCACTGACTCCAACCTCCAAAGTTTATACTATCAGACCATACTTTCCTAAAGATGAGGTAATCATCTACCTGTCAACTTGGTGTATGGTTATGGTGAACACTTAATCCTTTCCTTTGAACTCCCTGGTTAAAAGTATCAGTTTTATGTCTTAAAACTTGAGATGGAGAAAGTTTAACTAAAACATTGAACATGGGATGTTTAAAGAAGAGCTGAAGGAGTTTAGACTCAACATCTCATGTCAGTTCTTTTAAAAAAAAAACATGAAATGTATTCAGAGTTGGAATTACTGAACGATGTCTGAATGATCTGTTGTTCTCAGCTGATTTTCTCCTATATATTTTCTGCAGTTTTCAGTTATGAAGTGCTTACAGGCTGCTTGATAATCAGCTATAGAAATAAAAAGCATGCCTGCTTAAAGACAATAACATGTTTTAAACATTTGGGATGTATAGAAAACTGAGAGAGACTCAGCCTCATAGTTTGCTGGATTTTGAATCCACTACTTACTGTCTAAAACTATCTCCTGCAAAGCAGTTCTCACTGTTTACTATAACCATGCTGTTTTCTACTGGCTTAACAAATATGACTCAATAAATTTCTATTTAACAAAGCAGAGGTGATATTTATGACAAGCCAAACGTTTTGTTACTCCCTCTTCTAGAAGTCCATTCTGACTTAAGAGTCATATTGTTGTTAAATACTGTTGCCATTTTTCTTGATGTGTTGCTTAACTAGATTATATTTTCAGGCTTCCGTGTACAAGATTTGCAGAGAAATGTATGACGATGGAGTCGGTTTACCTTTTCAAAGTCAGCCTGACCTTATTGGAGACAAGTATGTGATGAAGTATTCGGATTTGTTGGATTTGGGAGTAGACATTTCATAGCCAGGTTTATCAGGTTGAGGGGAGGTGCTGACTGGAAATAGAGTTTTTTAGAAGTCCTACTTCAGTTGTAATAAAATCTGAGCATTAATATGTGTATATTTCCAGTTTGTATTTACATCAAATGCAGTTTACACGCATTGTCATTCGAGTGTATTGGGCCTTACATCACTGAATTCTAACGTTTTGTGTTAGTAACTTAACTCACTCTGGTCTCTTTTCTTGTGAGCAGGTTAGTAGGAGGGCTGCTTTCCCTCAGCCTGGATTACTGTTTTGTCCTAGAAGATGAAGATGGCATATGTGGTTATGCCCTGGGCACTGTGGATGTGACCCCCTTCATTAAAAAATGTAAAATTTCCTGGATTCCCTTCATGCAGGAGAAGTATACCAAACCAAATGGTGACAAAGAACTCTCTGAGGCTGAGGTAATACACAGATTTAGAATTATACAATGGTAACTTTTTAGAAAATAAAATACTTATTAAAAAAGCAAGCAGATACATCTTAAAATCCCAGTGCTTACTGAATTTCTCACAGAGAAGAATTCTTAGGGCTTATTCTTATTAGCATGGTATTTTCCACTGTTCCCTACAGTTTTTGATTTGGAAGCATTGTTGTAATACTTTCTCAAGTAAAAGCACAACGTAGACAATTAAAGAACCTTCTTTCTCCCTCCCTTTCTGTTTTGAAGCACCAAACTTAAGGATGTTATGGTCTCTTCTTTGGGTACTTAGGGCAAGTTTAGGTAATTAAAAATCTCTCATTTGCGTGCTAATGAAGCTGACTTACTTTCTCAATAATGCATTTCTCATGGTAATTAAAAACTAATAGGAATGAACTTTAAAAATAGTTTCTTCTTGAGGATAATTTTTATTTTCAATAAATACTTTTAGAGAATATACTTGGACTCGTATTTGTGACATTGTCTCTATGTAGTAGGAGGCTGGGTTGGAGTAGGCTCCCTTACTTGGGATTTCATCGACATGACTGCAGCATGCTGGTGATTGAGCTGTTGATGTGTTGCTTTTCCATATCTGACAGTTCTCAGCATAGGAACCTATGAAGAAAAACCAGTGTGTCTCTTATAAACTTTTTTGTAAAAATTGTGGTAAAGCATACATAGCATAAAATTTACTGTTTTAACCATATTTTTTTAGTGTACAGTTCAGTACTGTTAAATACATTCACATTTTTGTGCAATACAAACTTTTAAAAAATTGTTTTATTTTGAATTATTTATTTTTTATTTTGAATAATTTTAGATGTACAGAAGTTACAAAGATAATACAGAGCTCCAGTATACCCTTCACCCATTTTCTACATTTGTCCTAGTATGAGAAACCAACTTTGGTACATTGCTATAAACTGCTCACCTTACTTACCAGTTTTCCCACTAATGTCCTTTATCTGTTCCAGGATCCAATCCAGTATAAGTATACCACATTACATTTAGACAAACTTTGAAAAAAATAAAAACGCTTCAGCTAGAATTATAAGCTAATTAATTCTGCATGTGGTAATTTTATAATTACCAGAAGAGTTACTGAATATTGCTTTCCTTTTTCTGTTACTGAGTTCTGTAGTTGGGATATATGGATTCATAATGAGTAGCTACTGAAAGTCAAGAGATTCTTCCTAAATTTTACAGAAAATTATGTTGAGTTTCCATGAAGAGCAGGAAGTGTTGCCAGAAACTTTCCTTGCCAACTTCCCTTCTCTGATAAAGATGGATATTCACAAAAAAGTAACTGATCCAAGTGTAGCCAAAAGCATGATGGCTTGCCTCCTGTCTTCACTGAAGGCTAATGGTGAGTACATATTCGTAGAGTTGCTGGTATTTGGGCTATGTCGGGACAGGACTCTATTTTAGGATAAAAGGAAAGAAGTGAATTTACATTCCCTTCTCCACCATTTATGGTTTTGCTTTTGAATTATTAGTGCTACAAGAATTGGATGTGTATTAATCATTGAAAAATACTGCTCTTTTACACTATGAATGCTTATTTTGAGCCCCAATTAAATGAGAAGTGTACGTTTATTTTGCTAGGAGACTTATAAATGATAGTTGAAAATTAAACGAACCTCGGGAAGACTTCATTTAGGAATGCAGAGTCGCTGATATTTTTTGAGTTTGTTACTTAAACCTTCAAAAATACGTCGCTGTACCTTAATGGTATGAAAACTTTTTCTGTAAAGGGCCAGATATTGAGTATTCTGGGCTTTAAAAAGGCAACATACAGTGTTCCGTTGCATGTTCTTTTTTTTTTTTCCGGTACACAGGCCTCTCACTGTTGTGGCCTCTCGCGTTGCGGAGCACAGGCTCAGCGGCCATGGCTCACGGGCCTAGCCGCTCCGCGGCATGTAGGATCTTCCCAGACAGGGGCACGAACCCGTGTCCCGTGTCCCCTGCATCGGCAGGTGGACTCTCAACCACTGCGCCACCAGGGAAGCCCTGCATGTTCTTTTTTTTTTTTTGCAGTACGCGGGCCTCTCACTGTTGTGGCCTCTCCCATCGCGGAGCACAGGCTCCGGACGCGCAGGCTCAGTGGCCATGGCTCACGGGCCAAGCTGCTCCACGGCATGCGGGATCCTCCCGGACCGGGGCACGAACCTGCGTCCCCTGCATCGGCAGGCGGACTCTCAACCACTGCGCCACCAGGGAAGCCCATTTTTTTTAAACAACCTTTTAAAGCTGTAAAAACAAAAACAACACAAAACAAAAACAACTTTTTAGCCTTTGGCAATACAAAAATGGGCAGCTTGTTGAGCACTAATTAGAGGGTTCTTGATGTGTGAGGATGCACTTTTGTTGCATCTTTATATCATTTGATTCAGTGGTGTCCCCTTTGTAGGATAATTTAAACAGCTCTGTTCAATGAAATTATAATTCTCAGTGTTGTGCTTGGAACTGAATCATGCAGGTGTATGAGGTATGTCTTTAACATATAAAACACATTCTGGTTGTATTGGCTTGCGACATAGGCTGGAAAAGGCTCTGTGGGTCCCTTAAAGATACTTTACATAAATATAACATTCAACAGAGGTATTCTTTGCCTTCAGGTTTCTTATAACCACTTTGCCAAAAGATTTTCTTTCTGGGGAAGAGTGTTACTCACCATGCAAAAAAAAATTTTTTTTTTGAAGTATATTTGACAATTAAGAATTGTATATATTTAAGGTGTACAATTTGATGACTTGAAATACATTGTGAAATAATCACCATATTAAAGCTAGTTAACATATCCATCACTTTAAGGTAGTTATCACTGCAGTATTGATGAATATAAATATTGACTTGATATAAATTTTAAAAAGTGTATGAAATTTAGGGGCTGGTATAGATAAGCCAGTACTATGATCTTTTTGAAACATATTAGAGATTAATTACAATTCATATTCATAATTCTACGAATTAAGTGACATTTATATTTTGATTTTTTTTTTTCCCCTAGGCTCTCGAGGGGCTTTCTGTGAAGTGAGACCTGATGATAAAAGAATTTTGGAATTTTACAGCAAGTTAGGCTGTTTTGAAATTGCAAAAATGGAAGGATTTCCAAAGGATGTGGTTATACTTGGTCGGAGCCTGTGATGTTTGTTGGCACTATGAACTGTTGGGAAGTCTCTTCACTTCACCTGGTGGGTGGTGGTTGGGGTCTTCATACAGCTCAGCCTCTGGAGCGGCAACAGATCGGCTAATTCAGATTGGAAACAATGAGGACTATGTAAAACTCACTCATCATGCTTAGAGACTACTCGCTGGTTGGATAAAGATAGTATTGCTGTAAATCCTGTATGAAAGAGATGTGGGCCTCCTTATTGGGTCTTGTGTTAGGTGCTGAGACCTCTTATGTGGGCTTATAGGGAGGGGGTCTTCAATAAATGTAGTCAGCACTGTTCTCTGCATCCAGTGTGGTTGCATTTCTCGCCTAAGAGTAATCAAAATCATTTGTCATCCTCCTCGGCTTATTAAATGCAATGTACCTCATTCTTTGGGGACATGGCAAAGATGAGAAAGATTTGGTTTCAGAGGCTTCAGGGTGGAGAGTCCAAGTGGGATGGTTATGGCATAGTTTAAGCTGAATAAATGATTTCAGTTTGGGCGGTTTTTCTGCTTTTTGTAAAGCCTTGGCCAGTTGTCTCTTGTGACCATTATCGGTTCAGGCATATTGTGCTTTGTAGGGACAAATGTGCAGTTGTTTGTGGCAAAAGCCTAAAAGTGACAAACTTGTAAATTATTTTGTATATAAACTAAATTAGCTGTAACCTGACTATCCTTTGTGTTTACTGTTTTTGTAATTTTCCTTTTGAAAATGAAAGGGTGTGATTCAAGATGGCACTTTGAATATGTAATCAGTGGAAAGTGTATTTTCTTTACTTTTGTCTTTGTTTTTTTAGAAGTTTTATTTTCGAAGTGCCTCCCACCTAGGGCTAGGCCATGACCACTTTGGGTACCAGAGCCTAACTTCATAGGACTCAATCTGTTGCAAAGTGCAGTCACTTCTGGAAATTAACCTCAATTCAGGTCAGCATGTGAAATGTTAGTTTTGACTTCTGGCAAGTAGGGTTCAGGGACTGATTGATCCCATTTGCGCACAGGTCAGTTGTCGTTTAATTTCAAGACCTGTTACTGCTGGTTTTATTAAATCAGTCTTTAGTTCTTGCATGTTTGTATCAAATTTAAAAGAGTGAGCACACTTTAACCAATGACTTACGGTTACCCTTTTCTCTTTCCTTTAACCACAGGTTCTGAAAGCTTTCAAGTATTTTAATTTAGATTTGGTGTGTTTAAGGGTTCTGAGCATGAGGCTAGCAAGTAATCTCTTCAGGATTCATTTTTTTTTAATCAAGGCTGGCTGGCTTCTCCATAGATTGGTAACAGTATTTTGTTATCTTGCTTCCCTGCAGTTTTGTATCAGCAATTTAACTTTGAGCTGAGAGCGGGGAGGGTCAAGAAGAAGGAAATTTTAAACATATTTTCTTTCATAGATTTCCATCAGTGTGGGCTTTGAAAAGAGTCTTTTAAAGCATTGTACCTAGTGACTTTCAACCAAAGCCTGTGAGTGTGAATGGGTGAGATGAACGAAGGAGGCCTCTTCACATTCAGGGTTAGAAACCTGCAACTGATAGCAGGATACATAAGGTATGCTGGACAACGGGAACCAAGTTTGCGTTTTCAAGGGCTGAGATGAAGGGAAGTTCTCTACAAGATACTGTTTAAAACGGCTTAATGTCATTTGGTCTTCTCTTTACATTTTGTACACTAGTGGACAGTTCTAGCATTTTATCTGGAGGATTCATTCCATGGTCGTCATCCTGTGGAATCAGGATTTTTAGCAAGTTTGCTGCAGCTTTATCTTGGCTTTTAATAAGTTTGGCTGGTGTTCTGGTCACAGAGCTAACTATGAAACATGTCCACGCCGCTAGGATTGTTACAGTGCTATGCTATCTATCTTCTGTTGTTACGACTATTTATTACGGTTGGGTGGTATTCCATTGATTGTTTAGATCACAGCTCAGTTTCTGTAGAAAATGAACTGTAAAACCATCTGAAGACCATACAAGAGGCAAAATAAAACTTGAAGTGAATATGTGTGGTCGTGTGCTGTGTAAACCTCCTTCCTGTTTCTGCCTCCTACCTTTTCTCCTGCCCTTGCATTCCCGAGCAGGTGTTCCTCCTTTCCACAGCTGTTCCAAGTTAGGGACTGGATCTTAAAGGCAGTTCTCTCCCACTTCCATCTCCACTAAAAGATTGCCTTCCATATTTTCCTCAAGGCAAAACAAAAAAAAAGTAGACTGGCTTTGGCTAAGCCACCCTCTTGCCACAATTATAACCTGGGGGTAAATGAGGGCAGCTAGTTTGAATGAGTTCCTGCCACCTAATAGAATAAGGAACACAGTTGCCTGATAATTTGGTCAGAAGGTGAAAGTTGGGGGCGTAACCCAAATTATGAGGCTGGAGTCTAAGAAAGATGTTCCTGGACTAGCCAGCCTCTGTCAGGATAAGCAATTAGTCCCACGCTTGAGCTAACGTCCTGTGCTAGCAAGCACCAGCATCCAGCCAGCATCTGAAGTTCAGTGAAGATACGCCACCATCTGGATAGTGAGCTGAAGGGTTGTTAGAGCAGGGAGTACATCCAGGAGAGGATGGAGTGGTTGGGATACAAAGTACCCAGAGCCGAAAGTCGTCTTTCAGGCTCCTCGGTTCCCTTGAAGGGAAGGCAAATCTGAGCGTATTCGCTTTTATAGGAAAAACACTGCACCGTATCTCGCCTTTGCTGGGGGAATTGGAAAGGTTTCCATTCTCAGATACTTCTTTAACGGAAGCTTACCCTGGATTGGGAGAGGGGGACACTAGACAGAGTGCAGAACTAGAGAAAATGGAGGCAGGAACCGCCCTCAGAAAGTCTTGAAGTGAGCAAGGACATTAGTCCAAAGTTGATGCTTCTGTGATGTTACTTGCTCTCTGCGGTCTCACAGACGCAACAGGTCTGAGGCTCCTGAACGAGACTGGGCTGATGGAGCCCCGGACCGGGGGCGCCTCGCGAGCGTCTCCTTTAATAGGCGGGGCCGGAACCCCCGCGAGTCACCGGCTTTGTACGTGTCGGGGGCGGAGCCGCAGACGGCCCTTGCAGCATGGCCGCCGGCGCTGCAGCCGCCTTGGCCTTTTTGAGTCAGGAGAGCCGAGCCCGGGCCGGGGGGGTCGGCGGTCTGCGAGTCCCTGCCCCGGTCACTATGGACAGCTTTTTCTTCGGTATTGAGGAAAGGAGGAGCTGAGGGTGGTGTGGGGGCAGAGGCAGGGCTGAGGAACAGGAAGGCAGATGGGTGCAGGACGTGGGTGGGGGCGGAGGGGGCCTCTCACGCGGCATTTGGAGCGGAAGAGGGTAGCCAGGCCCGTGCCCTAGTCGTGCTGGGCTGGGTCCGGGCTGAGCGCTCCAGGTTTTCCTGAGGAGCGGGCGTGTGAATGGCCGGTCAGTCCATGGCTGCACGTGAACGGGATTCGGAGAAACGCCCCCGCACACTCACCCTGTACTCTCTTCCAGGCTGTGAGCTCTCAGGCCACACCCGCTCTTTCACCTTCAAGGTAGAGGAAGAGGATGATGCGGAGCACGTGCTGGCTTTGACCATGGTAAGGGGCGGGTAAGGGGGGTGGCGGGGAATAGGTTGACCTGAGCGGGCCTCTACCCGCGTGTCTCTTCCCCTCCCCCGCTTTACTGGGAGTCACCTCCTCTGCTTAACCCCCACATGGGGGTGCCCTGGCCAGGTGATCCAGGGACCCCTGGGGCTGGGCAAGTTGTAGGGTGGATGCCTCCGTTTGTGGTCTCCCCCCTCACTGGGGAGACTCCGAGGCCCTGTGTACCCTTCCCAGCTCTGCCTCACCGAGGGGGCCACAGATGAGTGTAATGTGATAGAAGTCGTGGCCCGGAATCATGACCACCAGGAGATCGCAGTCCCTGTGGCCAACCTCAAGTTGTCCTGCCAACCCATGGTGAGTTCCCTGGCCATACCTTGGGGGATTGGGAGATAGGAATTGAGGACTTCAGGATTTCTCACAAGATGGGGTGGGCCAGGCCTTCATCCTTGTCTTCCTCCCAGCTCAGTTTGGATGACTTCCAGCTCCAACCACCTGTAACCTTCCGCCTGAAGTCAGGTTCTGGCCCTGTGCGGATCACTGGGCGGCACCAGATTGGTGAGAGTCTTCTCCTTTGCCTCTAGTAGACTCTCCATCAGGACTCCTACCCAACCCCAGCCTTATCTCTCAGTGCGGTTCCCATACAGACCCTGTATGCTGTGCCCTCCACTTAACTGTCCTACTCAAGCCGTTCTTCATGGAACCTGTCTCAGCTTTTTCAGCTCCAGTGATGTGGACTCCTTTGGCTCTTTGTTACCTAGTTTAGTATCTGAGGTTTTTCCCACCTAGACCATAAGTTCTGGGAGGTCAGGGTCCCTACAAGCCTAGAGCCACAGGGCATGAATAAATGACCTGTAGTATGAAGGGGGTGTGGCTTTAACTCCTCTTCCTCCCTTTACTGCTTGTGTGTCTCTACCAGTTACTATAAGCAATGATGTTTCTGAGGAGGAGAGCGAAGAAGAGGGCAGTGAGGAGGAGGAAGCTGAGTTGTGCCCCATCCTGCCTGCCAAGAAGCAGGGGGGCAGGTTCTAACCCTCCCTGGTGAGTTGGGTGGGAGGCATGCCCAGCAGGGCCTGGGAGGGGACAGGAGGAGCAGATATGGACCTAGATGCTGACCCCTTGTTTGCTCTCTTCAGGTCAGCTAGCTGCCTGCCACATGCACCATGCACCAGGTTCCTGTACAAGTTTCAAGAATTTTGTGTCTTTTCCATTGAAGAGGATGGGTAGTGGTGGGGTGGGGTGGGTGGGGTTTGGTTTGGTGCTAGGAGAGAGGGGGTCCCATTCTCCATAGTGCCCTGGTGTTCTAATCCTGTATCACATCCAGAGCTTCCCTTTTCTTCAGGAGTGGGAGGAACTCTGAAGTTCCATCCTGACCCTCTCTCCCCACTTGCCTATGAGGTTGGAGGTCAGCATCTGAAGCTCAGGACTACACATTTTTAACATTTTTTACATTTTTGGATAAAGGTTGAAATAAAGTGGTGTGGAGTTTTTTCTGCAACTCATTTGTGTGGCTTCTTTCCCTGCTGGGGTGGCATTCCCCTAGGGACCACCAGGTGGCACTGTGGCAGCACAAAGGGTGGCCCTGGGCCTGGGGGAGGGTGAGGAAATGTG
The DNA here is from genome assembly GCF_964341445.2 of Mesoplodon mirus. Classification (NCBI taxonomy): domain Eukaryota; kingdom Metazoa; phylum Chordata; class Mammalia; order Artiodactyla; family Ziphiidae; genus Mesoplodon; species Mesoplodon mirus. The sequence continues at coordinate 203,548,953 of NC_138977.1, read as the reverse complement.
GGATCCTGCTCTTCCCAGGGCCGTGGGACTAGCCCAGGCCTGGGCCCCAAATGCCTTCCTAGAAGAGGACCTCCCAACACCAGGCTCGTTCCCCGTCCTTAAAGGTGGGGGAGGGCCATCCCAGGAGGTTATCAGCATCAAAACAAGGGGTCTGGGCCTCTGTCAGCACTCAGGCTGATGGGCAGGGGGACAGATAAGGGGGCTTAAGCAGCACGAGGAATGTGCATCCCTAGCCCCATGAGGGGGCTCAAGCCCTGAGAGGGCCTGTGAGGGGTAGGGTAGAGGCCAATCTTTGCTCCTCCTTGCAGGCATGCAGGCCATTTCTGAGCCAGCCTGGGCCCTTAGAAACCTGATTCCAGGGGCCAGATGGAGGGGGCTGGCCAGATTGGGTGACAGGGAAACCAGAATCTGGGTGGCCTGGCATATGGGGGTAGAGAGGAGCCCCTGGGATTCAGCCTCCTGGGCTAAGGGGTTCCTGCCCCCCAGCCCTCTGCCTGGTCTGTGGGGGGTGGGGAGGTGGTCTCTGGTGCCTGAGATAAGGTGGTTCTAGGGCTTGGCTGCTGCTGTGCCAGGAAGAGAAAGGGATGTACCTGGTGTGAGCATGAGTGTGTATATGACCAAGTCTGAGGTCAGCAGTTCAGCAGCTGTGTCGATTGGGGGGTGGGAGGGGCGGTCTCCGTACCCCATAAACAAACAAACAAACAAAGGGTTACCTCATGAGAGCCTGGGGCCAGACATGCTGAGGAGGGACAGAGAACAGTGCCTGGTGGGACCCGGCCCACTCCCTCCACTCCCTCCCACACCGGCCCCTGGGCAAAGGAGTGAACAAGTGGGAGGGGTCCCTAGACAACCCGAAGAGGCTGGTATTGGGGCAGGTGTGGTAAACTTTGGAGAGTGTTTCCCACAACACTGAAAAGCACTCCCTCCTCAACACAGCCCTGGAGGAGTTTCCCTTCTCCCTGTGGTGAGGACCAAACAGGTCCGATTTTTAACCTGGTTTTTTCCTCAAGTTGAGGATAAGGGAAGATGATCCCTCTCTGTGTTGCGGTGATCAGGGTCGCAGGCCCCTTTCTCTTCTCCAGGACTTTCTTGAAATGCTTCCACCAGGAACCGGGGTGGAGGGGGCAGCCAGAACGGAACCATTCACCTACCCGCGGCACGGGGTCAGGAGGTAGAGGGGAAGGTGGAGCTGGCGCCCTCTGGTGGGCGAGGTTGAAACCGCCTGTGGCCGTGCGGCTTCCCGCGCCGCCTCTCTAGGGGCTCTTAGGGGTACGCCGCGGTGCAGGGTCCTACGTGCCCCGCCAGTGGTCTGGGCGACTAAGGCCGACTTCATTCGTTCGTTCGTTCATTCACGCATTGGAAGGGCTCCTGTTAGAACCCTTCCCTTCCTCCTCTCGTCTATAGCCTCCACAAGTCCTTGGCACGTGCATGGTTGAAGGCGCAGTAACCTGGCTGAGTGCAGCGAAGAGTCATCCCTCGCGGGAAGCCTCTCCAGCAGACATATCTACCCCCTGTGCGTGGCCCCGCCCAAATATTTACCCCCCGCGACGCGGCTGATCGCTCATTGTACGCCTTTGCTGGTTTCTTGGTGGGTCTTTCCCGCGGCCCCGGCCGGCGCCGAGCGCTCTCCTGCCCGCGGTGGGGGCCCAATCCACATCTGCTTCGTCCAGGAGTATCCCGGCCCGACGGGGCGCCCGGCGGACAGAGCTGGGAATTGTTTTTTCTCCTTCCCCGTCCCCGCCTCTCCTCGATCCCCCTTTCTGCCCTCTCAGCGCACAGTAGGAGAGTTGCCAATTCACTTTGGCCCCTGAGAGCTGAGGGATGAAGGCTTACGCCGGGGTTTGCAGACTCTTGGAGGAGGGGCAGGACTGTATTTGGGGGGTGAAGTGGGACGACTCCCAGACCCGGGCCTAAAGTGCTTAACACTGTCTCCGCGATTTACATTTGAACGGTCGGCGGAGGGTCTGCGGCGCTTTGAACGCCGGGCGCGGGAGACGCGTGTTTGAGCGAGCGGCGGTCCGGGCGGCCCCGGCCGGTTGGTGTGGATTTGAGGGGCCCGGGGTTGTGCTGGGGGGGCGACCGATGCACTTGGAAAGAAGCTGAAGGTGTGTGTTTAGAGGGGCTATTTGTGTTGGCGAGAGGTGTGTGTTTGTGTTTGCAGGAGGCGATGGACACTGTGTGTGTGTGTTTGTGTGTGTGTGTGTGTGTGTATTTGTGTTTGCGGAGTGTGGAGGCGGCCGGGAAAGGTGGCCGGCTGTCACTCAGCGATCAGGTTGACAGGCACTCCCTCATCAGGGCCAGGGAGCTCTGATTGCAGATTCGAGGAAACAAAATAGCAATTGTAATTACGGGGCTTTGATAAGATAAAGGAAGGAGCGAGCTGGCCGGGAGGCGAGTAAGAGAGCAAGGGAGGAGAGAGCGGCCTGCTGGGGCCCCGATGGAATATTTGCATCTGTCACTCACGGGGGTGTGCCCTGGCAGTACCCGGCGCCTGATGCGGAGGTGTCCCTATTGCCGCCCCCCTCCTTCTAGAGACAGGGAGGGACTTTTGGGGAGATGAGAAGAATCCCCCGAAATCGACGAAGGTCCAGTTGGGGGAACTTCTCCAAATATAAAGGAATTCTGGTCTGTACAGGCCCCTTGGTGGAGGTTAAGGTGTAGGACTAACCCTGACCTCCACACTTCTAGGCCCTGGATTGCTCACCTCTGGGGGAGAGGGAGGAGGGTGGATTAAGATCATTGAGGTTCAGCCCAGCTCCTTCAAAACCTTCTGGGGCTCCAAACCAGGGTTGGTGGAGACAGGTTGGACTGTCTGGGGAAGGACAGGCGCCCAGAGTGACTCAGGTTGTGACTCCAGGACTGTGCGCACTAAGGATGGGCTGGATGCCCTGACCCCTGTCTGGGTCCTGCTCGCTGCTGTTCCATCAGACTGTCTTCAGAGGGCTGGGTTCCTGGCGAGGAGGAGGCCCTTCTCATGCTTTGCTCCCCATCTCTCCACTCATTGTCTAGTTCATACAAAGAAACATTTTCAAGGGCCTACTATGTGCAGGGCATGAGGTTAAGACGGTGAACATCTTGCCTGCTTGAAGTGGTGCAGCTGGGGAGTTAGACACCCAACAAGTGGCTGGCAACCTCTAAGACAGAGGCGCTCAAATGAAGGAAATGTGCTGGTCTGGGCTGTGGGCACTGGAGCCCACCTCACCTGTCTTCCCCCAGTGGGCCCACCTCCCAGTGGGGTTGAGAGAAGATGGTGCAAACCCAGCGCTTAGCAAATACAAGTGCTCAGTAAATGGTGGTGCTTATGATTGTTATCTGTTGGGAGGGTGGTGAAGGCAAGCCTCCCCGCAGAGGACCCACATGCACTGAGGTCTAAATGCTCAGCCAGTTTCCCCATTATTCATTCATCGAATACTAATTGCAGAACAACCCCTGCCCAGCTCTCTGCCATGATCTGCAACTTCTGAGCTAGTAAGACATGGTCCTTGCCTGGCAGTCTGTGTGGGCAAGAGCCAGTTGTGGGAACAGACTCCTGGAGGTGGGTAACAGGTGGGCTCAGGAAGTCTACTTCTCTGGGGAGGGATGAGATCTTGGGACAAGTCTTCTGACTCTGTTTTCCCATCTAGACCTCACTCAGTGTTAGCGTTATGGCTGGGAGTGGGAAAGGTAGGCCACAGAGAAAGGGGAGGTAGGCAGAACTTTGCTGTGCTGCCTACTGCCTCTGGACTAACGGCTTCCTGGGACCACCCCAACCCCTCCAGCCCAATCCCCAAGAACATGGCCGGGGCAGTAGGGCAGGGGAGGTCTTGGGTGAGGCCAGCAGCTGGGCAAAGCATCAGTGACCCCACCTGCTTCTCAGAAGTATCTGTCCCAGGGCACCTCTGCCCACCCAGGCTGCTCTCAAAGAAGCACCATGGCTCAGGGTTTCCCAAAGCCCCTGGAGGGAAGCAATAAGCGGCTGGGAAAGGCTTAGACGACTCCTTACCTTCTTGATACTCCCCCTCCCCCACAGTTGACACAAAGCCAGCAGTCCATGTCTAGTACACAGTAGGTGTGTAAATACCTGTTCAGTGCACAAATATTGGGACTCTGAGAGAAAAAGCCTGGGCAACCTGGATCTAAGTCCCTTCCCCTTCCCCAGGAAAAGCAGCTGAAGCAGTTATTTTTGCGCCCTCTGCCTGCTGCTTTGGGGGGGGTGAGGGTGGTGGCAGTGACTGTGGGTCTTACCAGGGACCTCTGGGCTCTCCCATATAGTTGGCTGTGGTTCCTCTCAAGCTTCAGGCTAGTGTGTATGGGGGCGGGGGTGGGTACAGGGGCAGGGGTGATGGTGATAATGGGGGCAGGAAGGGGAGGAGAAGATGTTTCTCCATCTCAGGGCCTTCTTGGAGACTGAGCGAGACAGGAGAGACCGGCAAGGCGGGGTACTCAGCCGAAAGATGGGAGTGGGTGTCGGGTCCCCGACGCAAGCAATGCACTGCCAGAGACGAGCGCACAGCAGTTCACTCCAGTGTTAGCGGCCACTTGCAGGCGGCGGGCCCAAGCGAAGCACACAGTAGGCGGCTCAGAGAACCACCGTATAGCCTGAGGCTTAAGTGGACCGGGTGCCACGGTGGAGACCGGGCACCTTCCCACTCGGGCTCACCGGCGGTCCAGGAAGCTCCAGCCGAGGGTCTCGGGACTCCACGGGGCGGGAGGCCCGAGGCGCCCCCCCATCCCCGACCGCCTGGACCCCAAGAGCGCGTCAGTGGACAGGCCGGGGTTGGGGGGAGGCGCCCACACCGGCCGCCCCCGCCCGTCCAGACGGTCCCCAGACCCCTCCCCTCGCCCAGACCCCCAATCCCATACCCGCCGGCCGCCCCGCCCCGGTCCGCCCCGCCCCCGCCCCGGGCTGGGTCCCGGCCCCCGCTCCCAGCCGGGGGCTGCGGGCTCCGGCCGCCCGCCCCGCGCTCCCCCCTCACGCCCGGTGCGGCGCCCCCCGCCCCCACCCTCCCCCTCCCCTCCCCCTCCCTTCCCACTTACCCACCCCCCCCTGCCGGCCCGTTACCCTCCCTCCCGCTCCGGCTCCTCAGCAGCCAGCGGCCACCGGCTCCGGCTGCGGCGCAGAGGCACTCGGCGCGGCGCGGCGAGCTCGACATTCCCTGGGACCTGCGGAGCCGCGTCGGGATCGCCCGGGCTCCCGCCCTCGAGCCTTCCTCCGCCGCCGCCGCCCTCGGCTCGTCTGTCTGCGGCCTCCCGCGCACCGGCGTGATCCCGCCGGGGCTGTGCGTGCTCCCCGGCCGCGCGCCATGGGCAGCCCCCGCTCGGCGCTGAGCTGCCTGTGAGTACCGCCGCCCCGCGCCCCCGGCCGCGCGCCCGCCCGCCCGCCGCTCACCCTGCGCCCCTCTCTCCCCGCCCGCTTTTGTCTCCCACAGGCTGTTGCACTTGCTGGTTCTCTGCCTCCAAGCCCAGGTAAGGCGCGCTGCGCGGAGGCGGGGGCCGGAGCCGGCGGGGGACGCCGGGGGGCAAGGTCGGGCAGGGGCAAGAGGACCGACCCTGCGGCCGCGCGGCGGGCTGGAAGGCACCTTAGAAATGCAACCCCTAACTACCCCGAGGAGGGAACTAAGGAACAGAGAGGTAGCGCCTGCCTAAGGTCACACAGCCAGCGAGTGGCGAGGCTAGAACCCGAGGTCTCGGAGTCCAGCTCTGTCTCCCACGCCTCCCAGCCAGGTGGGGGTGGATGGGGAACTCTGCGGGCAGCCACATCGGGCCGCCGAGGATGGAGGCATTCGGGGCCCGGGGGCGTTCGTTGTCAGAGGTACGGTGACTGTCTCAGGGACCCTCTCCGCGGCTCTCTGGGGAGGCTTGCGGCGGGACTGGCCGAAGGATCAGGTGCCTAGGTCTTCTGCGGTCTCAACATTTGCTCCGTGTATTTGTCTTTATAAATGTCAGGGGTCGGGCAGCGCTGCCTCCCGACTTAAAAGCGCCCTGCTCTTCTAGGAAGGCCCGGGCGGGGGGCCTGCGCTGGGCAGGGAGCTCGCTTCCCTGTTCCGAGCTGGCCGGGAGTCCCAGGGTGTTTCCCAACAGGTGGGTCCAGATGCTTCTCCATCCCGGGCTCATCCATGCTAGGCTGGGTCTGTCCGACTTTCCTGGGTGGGGGTGGGGGGCGGGTGGCCTGAGCTGGTTTGTTGGGGGGACCCCAGCCGGCTGCCTGGGGCAGTGGAGGGAGGTGCCGGGTGATGGGGGCCACTTGGGCCCCTGGGCAGAGTAGCATTATAATGGCGTGTTGTGTATTTTTCAATTTCCTAAAGGTAACTGTTCAGTCCTCACCTAATTTTACACAGCATGTGAGGGAGCAGAGCCTGGTGACGGATCAGCTCAGCCGCCGTCTCATCCGGACCTACCAACTCTACAGCCGCACCAGCGGGAAGCACGTGCAGGTCCTGGCCAACAAGCGCATCAACGCCATGGCAGAAGACGGGGACCCCTTTGGTAAGGCGAGCTGCGCTGCAGTGGGGTAAAGGTAGCCTGTGGAATGGGCCCCTCTTCCCCAGGCTGCCCTGCTATGACTGGACCTACCAGTCACATCTGCGCTGGCCAGAGGCCTGCACTCTCCCCAGCTCAGAAGGGAAGGAGTTAAGGCGAAAACGCATCTTGGGGGTCAGCTGGAGAAGAGAGGGTTGGGGAAGGGACCTCGGGGAGTACTCGGCCCACAGGTGCCCCTTCCTTGCCCAGCAGATGAATGAATCCAGGAATCTCCTTTTCCACCTCCCCCTTTCATACCCCTCCCCACTGCAGGTGGAGGCAGAGGGTTCAGGGGGAGGGGGCCCAGGTTTAAGGGAAGCTCTTGAAAGAGGATATGTCGCCAGGGCCCACAAAAGGAGAGTGGGAAAGAGAAGGGAGAGAAATCCCTTCAGCTCTCCCAGCTTGGGGGGGTGTTGCTGTGAACCTTTAAATACTTTGATCAGGAGGGTCAGTTACACATGGGGACTAGGCTAGGAAAAGGGCCCTCCCCTCTGCACTTGTCCAGGAACCCAGGCGGTCAGTCAGAGTGAGGCTCCTGGCTGCCGGTGGGGTGGTGAGTACAGGGAGCTACTGCGAGGTGGAGAGGCTGAGGACTGATTGATTTCTAAAGCATTCAATATTCCTTCCTTGAAACAAGGCCAATTTCCAGAGTCCTGGATGTACCAAGAGAAAAGCAAGCCCTCTGGGTTGTTTTTAGAGAGCGATTATTGTGAGTTTAAAAACCTTTAAATAATGACCAAGTTAAACAAGCATGAAAGGAGAGGGGAAGACTCTATTAAAATGTAATAAAAAGGTGAGGTGTTTTAAGAGCTAAGAAGAAAAATGAAGAATGATATAAAACAGAAAAAGAACGAGGCTTTTTTTCAGATGTGGAGTTTGAAAGGAGTTGCAAGTCTGTAAATGTTAAAAAAGAGGTTCAAGATTGTTCTCTATGAATCTCTGGAGAGACCCCCGCGTCTGGCAGAGCGATTAAAACTCTTCTTACTTTCACCTTTTTTAACATTTCCTGAATACTTTCTCCTCTTCTCGAGCCAGTTTGGGGGATCGAGTATGTCTCGCTGCATTTTTTCTGCATCGACGTAGCTGACTTCCCTTCAAAGCTGGAGAAGGAGACATAATTTTCCTGGGATAAATCTGTCACTGGGGTGGAAGAATAGGTTTGAAAATGTTAAGCTTTCCAAAAGCCCAGTCGGGAAAGCTGCCGTAAACTTCGGCCCCAGCTCCCCAGATCCATCCAGGAAGGAGAGTGGGGGCTTTCTGCGGTGGGGTGGGGCTGGGGGTGGCCTGCCCGGTGGCCGAGCTCCCCCGCTGGGCTGGCAGGGCCAGGCTACCGTCCCTTTGTCCCTCCAAACTGGCTACTTGCTGCCCTTCTCAGCTTCCAAGGAAAGGGAATGAATGCCTGGCTCCTCCTGGGTTTGCTCCCATTGGAACAAATGGTCCAGCATCCTTGGGTTTTGGGGAGGGAAGAAGAGGCTAAGCTGCTCATGGGGGAATTCCTCTTCAGACATCAGAGGTCTGATGCCCACTTCTCTCCTTACAATTATAGGAGGCTCCCCAGTTTCCCTGGTCCCTGCCTGGTGAGCAGGAGCTGGAGGGCCCAAGAGCAAAGGCTTAGGGTGTATAGCCAGGACAGGAAGAGTCTGGGGGAGAGAGAACAGCAGAGAAGTCCCAGTTGCTTCCTTATGGGCCCCAGGAAGGGACAGTGGGCTCCACCCCTATCTGCCCTGTTTGGCCAGAATCCTCAGAATGGAATCCCCTCCCCTCTCCTCCAGTCGTGTCCTTCCTGGCCCTTAAAAGTAGTTGCTCCTTGCCCTGGAAGGCAGACCAGGAGAGGGATGAGCAGACTGGCTGGGTCCAAGAGGAGGTGGGTGGGAGGGGAGGTGACAGCTGCATTTCCCTGGCTGACTTGGAGCCAGACTGGGGACTTGGCTACTGGGTCCCAGCTCTGTGCTTCTGTGAAGGGGGGCAGGTAGTCACAGGCTGGGCAGTGAGGGCTGCCTTGCTGACCTGTGCCCGTCACCTCCCATTAGTTTCAGGGGCAGAGAAGGTGCCACCTTATCAGTACAGGCTGGGAGGCAGACCTGGGAGTACCCAAACCTCTTTCTCAAGGAGGGAAAATGCTGCAGTAGGGAGGGCAGGAGACCCAGCGCCTTCCGTCCCATCCTGAACAGCTAAGTCGGCCCCCACTCCCTTCTTGGTGACAGCCTCAAAGGGAGGAGTTGTGCAGAGAGTGGACAGGGACCGGGGCTTCTGTGGCAAGCTGGCTGTCTAAGGGGAGAGGGCAGTGGGAAGAAGGCACAGAACTCAGCTCCCTCTCTCCTGGCTCTCAGTGAGAGGCAAGCACACCTGATCTTCTCTCCTCCTCACCTACAGAAAGTGTTTGGTCACTGGGGTGAGAAGCCCAGCGCTGCTGGAGGGTGAGAGAAAAGATTATTGAGTTGTTGATTTCTGAACACTGGGGCTGGGGACTGGGGTGACTGGGAAGCGTGGGGAAGAGACAGCATCTTCCCAGCTGGTGTCTGAGGTTCTGGGAAAGCAGCCGGCCATGGGCTGTGGGTGTAGGGAGAGCTGTCTCATCCCTATCAGCTTCTCAGCAGAGCAGGGGTAGGGTGGTGTGGCCAAGGCTGTGGGTTAGAACCCGAGGCACCAGAAACAAGAGAGAGTGCTTTTATGTTTGACCTCAGGAGTGGAGGTCACCACTGCACCCCGGATGTTTGTAATGATCTGTGAGGCATGTGCATATAATATTCTGAGTTGGAAGAATCCTCAGAGATCTTTGATTAGAAGCGGAATTCTAGTCAAATTAAAATTTACTTGAAGCCTCGACATAAAAGTTTTTAGTCTGGTTTTAAAAGAGGGTCTTTTCAGTTTGATGGCTCCAAGACCCCTCTGCAGAAACCAGTTCATATGCCATGATCTCATCCACCCCCCTTCTGTAAACCCAGGTAAGGGGTCGGTCTGAAGCCCAGAAAGGAGACTTGACTTTCCCAGGGTTGCACAGCATGTTAGTGGCTGGAGCCCACGGCGTGGGTACCTGGCTCTTGGAGCAGTTGCTTCTGGGATGGGCCAGCTGGGATGGGGACATGGAGCACTGGGGGTCAGGGAGCTGCTAATAACCACTCTCCCCCCCCACATTCCCTGACAGCAAAGCTCATTGTGGAGACGGACACCTTTGGGAGCCGGGTTCGAGTCCGAGGAGCTGAGACAGGCCTCTACATCTGCATGAACAAGAAGGGGAAGCTGATTGCCAAGGTGAGGTCTTAGAAGGAAGGGAGGGGGCGGCTGGGGCCTGGGGAGCAGGCTGGGCTGGCTCAGCTCCTCCAGGATCCCAACAAGGTGGGCAGAGAAAGAGGGCCACCTTGGGGTTACCTAGTGATTGGATGGTGGGGGAGGTGAGGGAGGAGGAAGCTGAGAGATGAAAAGCTATAAAAGCAAAGGAGGAAGAAGACAGGCTAGGAAAGGGGCGGGGGGGGGTTTGGTAAATTCCATATATCTTTTTAACAAATCGCCAAATTGCTTTGCTATTATGTCCAATTACATGGTACCAGCATTTGGAATGTTCAGTAAGCCGCAGGCCCAGCCCCTCGGCGGAGCTCTGAAATGGCCCCATTAGTCACGGCTCCTCTACAGCCTCGAGCTCCCCGCTTCCTGGGCTTCTGGGGCTTGGGGCTCAGCATCTCCTCACCGGCCTTCCTTCCCCCATAGGGTGGCAGCCCTGGGGCTGCAGGCCGGCATCCTGAGGGGCTGAGGGGGGCAGGTGGGGAAACGGGTGCTAGCAGCTTGGGCCAGACTGGTGGGCAGGAGGCCAGGGTAGGCAGGGGCTGGGCCCCCTCTCTGCCTCTCTGTGTTGGGGCCCAGCCCCTTGGTAGACAGCCATGTGTCACTGCTACCCAGGAGGACAGGAAGTTGCCGGGTGGGCTGCGAGTTGTCAGGGATTAGAGAGCGGGTGCCCGGGCAGGGGGTGGGGCTGCCCACCCTGCCATCTGCTGGGGTACCCACCTGCTGTCTGGGGCCGCCTCCCCTCTGCCTCTGATGGGGGCGGGTTCTGGACAGAGCCCGGTGACACCGTGTCTGGCCCCCCCTACCTGCAGAGCAACGGCAAAGGCAAGGATTGTGTGTTCACGGAGATCGTGCTGGAGAACAACTACACGGCCCTGCAGAATGCCAAGTACGAGGGCTGGTACATGGCCTTCACGCGCAAGGGTCGGCCCCGCAAGGGCTCCAAGACTCGGCAGCACCAGCGCGAGGTCCACTTCATGAAGCGACTGCCCCGCGGCCATCACACCACAGAGCAGAGCCTGCGCTTCGAGTTCCTCAACTACCCGCCCTTCACGCGCAGTCTGCGCGGCAGCCAGAGGACTTGGGCCCCCGAGCCCCGATAGGCCCTGCCCGGCCCCTCCCCGCCGCTCCCAGCGCCGGAGGTTTCCTCTGGTGCAGGATGAGGTCTGCGCTACTGAAGGCTGGGGAGGAGCTGGGGGAGCCCTGGGCCCTAGTTGTTGATAATTGTTTGCTGTTGGGTTTTTTGTTGTTTTTTTAAACAAAAGAGAGGCTCTATTTTTGTATTCCACTTGGCTGTGGCGTCTGACTTCTTAACTCTCAGGAAGGCCAGTGAGTGGTCTAGACTGGGATTCCGGCGGGGGTTTCCTGGGGGTGGGGGGCTTTTTCTAGTCCCGCAGAGGCGCTCCTGAGACCCTAGCAGCTGCAGGGCAAGACTGCTAGGCCGCCAGGGGCTCCACTGCACCCCCAGGTAGGGGCAGGGAGGAAAAAGCCTGAACTTTAGGTCAGATCTTTCAAGGGCGGGTGTCAGTGGAGGGTGGTTGGGTATTAGTTGCTATTAAATGACTGAAATATTTATTTAACTGGCGTATTAAAAATGTGTGTTGGAGAGTGAGTCCTCCTGGGGTCAGCCCCCTCCCCCCGTGCTGCCCCAGCTGGCAGGCGGCTGAGAGATGCAGCAAATCAGGCAGCAGCTCTGACTGCAGCATCCCTTCTACCTAAGGATCCACACCTGTTGGCCGTCCCTATCGTCGCTGGAGGGGTTTTCTTGGGAGGACAGAAGCAGGGAAAGGAGCAAGAAGAGGCTCTTAGCTGGTCCTGGGACCTCTCAGACATGGGCTTTTAATAGGAGTCATTGCTAACACTTCCCCAGGCCACCTCTGGGCCAGAAATGATGACTTTGCTAGGACCGGAGTTGTAATCATGGATTCAGTGGGTCCTTTAAAAAGTGCCTTTCTGTGTATGCCTCGGTCTGTGTGGGAGACAGATCAGAGATGCCAGAGCGAGTTCTTTCTGAGTACCAGGCTCCAGAAAATGAAAGAAAAGAGCAGCTGCCGGGGTCCAAGGTGGAGGTATGTTGGAGGGGGGCTGCCAAGGCTGGTGTTGACAGTTGTGACATGAAACAAGTGTTAACTTTGGGATATCTGGTTAGAAAGCTATGAGCAGAAGGTGCTGTGCTCAGGCGCTGCAAAAGAGCCCAGGGGACTGTGGTCCAGGGAGAGGCTGCCAACCTTGGAGAGACCAGGCCTAGAGGGAGAGGAACTGGCATTGGCCGGGAAGGGAAGCTCACAGGCCTAGAGCAGAACTCAAACTCTGGCCAGGGGGAGAAGCAGCAGGTGGTAAGTCAGAAGGACTAGCCTGTGAGGAAGGACTGCTATGGATGAAGGAAGACCAGGTCATGCTATGACAATGGTAGAGCAGGTCATTCGTGGCGTGGGCAAGAGGACTGGCCTGTGGTGGGTGGAGGGGTGGGTTCTTGGAGGTGGACTGGTGAGATTGGCATCACACCACCCGGAAGAGAGCCCAAGCCCAGAGGCAGCAGGTCTCCTGAGGTCGGAGCTGGCCCAGTCATCATACCTGAGCTCTCATTCTGGTTGCTTCCACTGCCTTCTTTGGGCTGGTCCCATAGCACAGTTACTGGATGAATCCAGAAACCTCTTCCCTCTGGGCCTCTGGTCCTTTGGGTGGAGGGCAACCCAAGGCTTCCTAACCACGTGGGCCTCCCAGAGTTGCAGCCACAAATCCCAGGCTCAGGCCATCCAGATAGATCAGGAATCCCAGGGCTCAGTGGGAAGCCTTGGAGAGGTTGAGGTACCATGGGGCCTCTTCTGGCCTGCTATGGGGGTTCAGGGCTCTGGACAGAGCAGGTTTCTCCTGGTGCATAGATACGGAGGATGTGGGGAGGGGGCTCTAGGCATCTCTCTTCCAGCTCCCCCAGCTCTTAGTGCCTCCTCTTCTGCTCCATCCCCTCCCCTCCCCCTTTAATTAATTCTGGGTGAGCAGCCTGGCTTTATTGTGCAAGGAGCTGGGGTCTCACTGTGGGAAAAGTCACACCTTCTGAGCAGCTTCTGATGCCATGCAAATGAAGAGACCGTCCAGGAAACGCTTTCATCTGCACGGCCGCCTGTCCAGCCCCCAGCCCAGTAATTACCCACATTTCATTTGTTTGAGAGCAATTCCTGGGGGAAACCACAGGGTAGGAGGGAGTCTGGGGGGTGGATGGAATGTCAGACTCTCCCTGCCTGTGATCCTGGCCACAAAGTGGGGCCAGGCTGGGCCAGGGTGGTCACTGGCTAAGCCAAAGCTACCCTGAAGCCCACAGGCTGGGGATGCCTGAGTACTCCAGGGTGGTGGGGTGGAACTGTGCCACGGCTTCGACGACAGAGAAGAGGTGGGTTGTCCAGAGAGCCGCACCTGCCTCATGGAGAAGGGAGAGATGACTGATGGGGGAGTAGAGGTGGACAGGAGGGTGGTGATCTTGTCCTTGAGGTGACCTGAGGCTTTGGGAAGGGGTTGACTCCCAGCAGGACCCCCAGCCAGGGACCCTGGGGAGCTGAGCCCAGAGCAGTGGGGCTGCGCTGGGCCGGAGCACCCACCACCTTGTTTATCTTTGCGTTGCTGCCTCCACAGAGCCCTCGCTAATGGGGTTTTACAGCCCACTCAAGCTGCAACTGGCCAAGAATCAATCATTACCGGCACTTAGTGGTTTGATAGTTAACAGCCTGAACTGAAGCCAAACTGGTTGTTAACTGTGATAACAACTGATTTCAAGGGGTTATTGCCGGCCCAATATGCTCAGCCCATTTATTTCGGGGGAAACAAGCAGGGAGCTGTTGCAAGGCCGAGAAAAGGGAGGAGGACTGGGCTTTCCTCAGCCAAAAGGCCTGCCACTCTGTTTAGGAGTGGGTGCTGGCTGTGAGGACCCTGGGGGCCGGCTGAGGTGTGCGTGGAGACCTGGCCTTCTGGTGGATCTGAGGATCTGTGTGCAGGCCCAGGTGACCCACGCAGAAGGCCCTCTCCAGTCCTCCCTTCTCCCCAGTTCTGACCTCACCCTGATTCCCCACGTCCCCTCTCCTTCTCTTCTTACAGTAGTGGCCCCCATGAGGCCCTCACAGGGACAACTCTCCATGGGGAGGATCCCAGGCCTAGTGGCCAGGCCTCTACTAGTCCCCACTCAGCAGGGGGGCCTGGACCTCTTCACCCATTCCTCCCTCTCCCAGGGCTGCCAGAGCCCAGCCAAATCCAAGCCAGAACCTCGCTTTTCATTTCAAAGCCAGTGATGACTCCACCCAAGCCTTGACTAGAAAGGATGCACTAGAGGTCTCTCCTCTCACTCCACCAGGTCCTGTCCATCCCTACCTGCTACCCTCAGCTGAATGGCAACAGGTGAGGCTATGGCCAAGCATCTTTCTAGAAAGCTGCTGTAGCAAAGGACCCCAGGAGTTCTCCACCATCTACAGATAGACAACCCGAGGCCCAGAAGTCACACAGCCAGCATGAAAGCTAGTGTGAAAGATCAGGTCTTAACTCGCAGACCCAGGCTGCCTCTTGAGGACTGCAGGTCTTTCTCTAATTCATTTATTCAGTCACTATTTATTGAGTGCCTATTATGTGCCAGGCTCTGTTCTGGGTAGAGGGGACAAAGCAGGAAATAAGTGACAAAAACTCTGTCATGATGGAGCTCAAGTTGTAGCAGGAGGCTGTGGGTGGGGTTAGAACAAAGAGTGTATAGTTTATCAGACCCTGGCAACCAATACAGAGAAAAATAGGGGGAATGAGTGTGGAAGGTGGGGTAAGGTAGTAGCAATTTTAAGTAAGGTGGTCATAGAAGGCCTCACTGAAAACTTAATGCTGGAGCAGACACCTGATGGCAGTAAGGCATGCACCTATCTGGGCGAGGAGCCATCCAGGTAGAGGGACCAGCAAGTACAAGCTTATAGCATCAGGGGAAGAGGAGGGAGGCCAGTGTGGTTAGAGCAGAGTGAAGGCAGGATACAGGTGTAGTGTGTGTAGTATGAGCGTAGTGGGGTGGGGAGAATGATGGAAGCTCAGGTGAGACATATAAGTAGTGGTGATGAGGGCAGATCATGTAGAGCCAATTGAAAAGACTTTAGTCTTGAGCCTGAATGAGACAGCAAACCATTGTGGGGTTTTGAGCACTAGAGTGACATGATCTGTATTAAGTTTTGTTAATAACAAGATTGCTTTGGCTGCTGTGTTGAGAATAGACAGTAGCGGGGTAAGGGAGACTAGTTATGAAGTTTTTGCTGTAATCTTGGCGAGGGATGATAGGGCATTGGAGGTGGTGAGAAGAGATTGGAATTTGGGACATTTTTTTGCAAGTAGGGATGTGCTGATGGTTTGGATGTGGTTTGTGAGAGAAAAAGAAGAGTCTAGGGGTTTCCAAAGTTTCTAGCCTGAGCGACTGAAAGGATGGAGAGGCCCTTTATTGAGATGGAGAAGATTCTAGAAGGGGCAGATTTTGAGGGGAAGAGTAGGAGTTTTATTTTGGACATGTTAAGTCTGAGCTGACTAAATAAATATTCAAGTGGAGATGTTGAGTAGGCAGTTGTATGTGAGTCTGGAATTCAAGGGAAAGGTCTCATGTGAAGATGTAAATTTGGGAGTATTCAACTCACAACTTTTAAAGCCAGGGGATGGAATGGATTTCCTAGGGAGTGAGCGTAGCCAAAGAAGAGGAGAGAGCCAAGCCTGAGCCTTGGTATCCTCCAAACATTTAGAGGTCAGGGTGAAGGGGGGGAAGCAGCAAATATTGTGGCCCATGAGGTAGGTAGGAGGAAAACCAAGAGGATGTGTGTCCTGATGATATAGGAAAAATACACCAGTTTCTGAGCCCAAAGCTTTAAGTGGGCTTTGGGTAGAGTTTTACTGTCATCAACTGTCTCCCTTCCCTCCTATCCCCGACCAATCTCAGGGCCAAGAGGAAGCAGCCAGCAAACAAGGGGGTTGTTGGTTTCACCTGGGGGTCTCCTTGACTCTTCTTTCAGCCTCCCCCTGCCTCTCATCCTGCCGCCTTTACCTCTGGAACACTACTCAAATCTAGTCCATCTACTCTTCTGTTTATCTACTGCCACCTCCCTGCTCCAAGTCATCATCACCTCTTGTCTGGCTTATGGCAACAGCCCCCTAACTGCTCTTCCTCTCATATCCCTCTACAATCCTTTCTGTACTCAGTAGCCAGAATTTCCAAAACATAAATCTGGTCATGTTACTTCTGCCATATCTAGAATTAAATTCAGACTCCTTTCCATGGCCTGCAAGGTCTCCTCCGTGCTCTGGGCCCTGTCTGCCTATCTAACTGTATGGCTTAACCTCTCTCCCTTTTGTCCGCTGCACCCGGCCACACCTCCTTCCAGCTTCTCAAACAAGCTGGGCTCCTATATGCTTCAGAGCCTTTGCACTGCTGTTCTCTCTGCTTGCAATGCTTTTCCTTTAGGTTGCTGGAGGGCTGACTGCTCATGTTGTAGGTCTCTGCTGTCATCCTCTGCTCTCTTTTCTTTATTACACTTATTAACATCTGACATTATCTTGTTTTTTATTTATCTACTCATTTTTGGTTGGCCTATTCCTCCCAAGAGAGCAGGGACTTTGACTTGGCTTATGATGAATATCCAGTGACTAGAAGAGTGCCTGGCACATCGTAGGTGTTCAGTAAACATTGGTAATCAACTAATAAAATGAGAGTAGATGTGGAGGCTGTTGAATGGAGAAGGTGCATTGGGGGTTCTCTGCATCCGGGACTTGGGTCAGGATTTAGGAAATGCCTGAAGGTCAGGGAGACTTGAGGATGGTCCTGGGATGGGTGATGCTCTAAGCCCATCTGGACATCACAGTCTTACTAAAAGAGGGTCCAAGCCTATCTGGCACAAGCTCACCTCCTTTTTCTCAAGCCGAAATAAGTGTCTCCTAAACTGGACAAAGGAGCATCTAAGAGAGCCTGTTGGGATGGACGTCTCAGAACCTCCCAAAATTCTGCTTCCTTCCCCACCGCTGGGTTTCCATAGCAACCAGAGGATTTAACAGGAGAGAGTGAAGGGGAATTAGGAGCTGGAGAGAGGAGGAGTAAGTGGTAGCAAGACAGATGGGGAGCTGGCAAGAACTCCGAGGGATCCCCAAGTCCCACGTTACTGCAGGAGGTTGTGCCAGTAAGGTCCCTCTGATTGCCCCCCTTCCCCATCTGGGTCTCTTGCTGACCCTGAAGAACTAACTGTCCATCTGCGCAGGCCCTAGGGCTCACCCTCATGTATTCTCCCCTCCTCCTGGCTGGCAGATGCTAGATGAAACAATGCAGATGGCAGATGTTAGTGAAACAAGTTGCGGCCACTGGATCGGTCTGGGGATCTGCGTTCCTTTTCCCTCCTTTCCTTGGCTGCGTATGGTCGGGGAGGACATGGGGGGAGGAGAGTCAGGGCATGAACCTATGCCAAGCGAGGTCCCAAGCTCTGGCACTTGGGGATTAAGGCCAGACCCCCAGTCATGAAGGATCAGATGGGCTCTAGCTTGGGCCTGGCTGAAGGTGCTCAAACAAGGGTTTGGCCTGGACACTGCTTTGAGGGAGTAAGAAGAAGCCTGCACAGAACTCAGCACTGTTTGCAGCCTCCTCCTACCTTGAGCCCAGAGGACCAGAAAACGCCTGGGCCTTGAGCCTGGGAGCAGCAGAACGGTGAGCCCCCGAGGCGCTGGGGCACTGGGCCCTGATACCCAAGCCAACTGCCTGGAGAACCAGCCAGTGACTTTCAAGGGTGGGAGTAGCCAGGGCCAACACCAAATTCCAGCTGTCCCTCTGTCTGCCCACAGGCACACAGCTCCCAAACACGCAGGCTCAAACCTCTACCTTCTTGGGCTCCTCGTTTCCAGCCACCGACATTTAAATCATGTCAATTGGACAAACGTGACCAACTCTTGCTAAACCTTTCTTCATAGAGAAATCCCCCTGTCCCATCACAACCTACACTGGGCCATTTCATGCCCTCCCACCTTGTCTCCCTGCCCAGTCTCTCCCTGGGCTTTTTTGTATCACCTCCCCCTCCCTGCCTCCTGCAGCCCTCAGTAATGAAGAGCAAACTCATAAAACATTCATCGTGGGTAATACACCATGTAGGGTCTGCCTGATCGCAGTTCTGATAGGGGAGCCGGGTCAGTATTGCTGGGTCTTAGGCTTCTGAGGGCTGGGGCTGACTTCTGTGCCTTGGGTTCAAGTTCCAGTGACTTCCATTAAGCCAGGCTCAGTCCTCCCTGGCGGGGTGGAGGGTCCTGGGTAGAGTAGAAGAGGGGCTTCCTGAGAGGAGGTGCTAGCAGTCCGGGGAGGGAGAGGTGGCTCCTGGGGCCACTCCTAAGCCAGGCATGACAGGTAGCTGGGGCTCTGGATAACAGCTGGAGACAAGGTGAGCCGTGACCGAAAGGCTAAAGGTTTGTGCTGAGTGAGGAGAGTCAGGGCCTAAGCGTGCAGTGTCTGGAATGGTTATTTTTGCCTCGGGGAGCCCGGTAAGACGGAAGTGTGCACAGGTGTGTGAGGGAGGGGAGGGTCCTGTGTGGGTGGAGGACCCTCTCCAGGAGCTTGCGCCGGAAGCAGGCCTCCAGGTGGGGGCAGTTTCATCAAAAGCAGACAGAGGGGGCTTCCCTGGTGGCGCAGTGGTTGAGAGTCCGCCTGCCGATGCAGGGGACACGGGTTCGTGCCCCGGTCCGGGAGGATCCCACATGCCGCGGAGCGGCTGGGCCCGTGAGCCACGGCCGCTGAGCCTGCGTGTCTGGAGCCTGTGCTCCGCAACGGGAGAGGCCACAACAGTGAGAGGCCCGCGTACCGCAAAAAAAAAAAAAAAAAAAAAAAAAAAAAAGCAGACAGAGGGAAGGGAAGGGAGAGGAAGGGAAGGGAGCCGCCTCTCACTCCCCCCCACATCCCTGGAGCGTGCACTGACCACTGACACTAATGAGGCACCCCTCAACCCCACCCCCGAGGCCTCAGGAAAGTCAGAGAAGGAATTCAGAGGAATGGTGCTGGGAGCAGTCAGAAATCAGCTGTGGCTTTGGAATCAGATGGAAGTAAGTTAAATCCTGGCCCTGCTACTTACTTCCTGACTGTGTGAACCTTTCCAGGCCTCCATTTCCTTACCTGCAAAATGGGGAACATGCTCCACCCTATAGAGTTGTCACAAGGAGTGTGTAAGGGGTCTTGCAGGGTGTCCTAACAAGGGCTCCTCATACATGGTGTCTGCCGTGGGGGGAGGGGTCGGGCCAGTTGAGCTAAGGCTCTGGGAGCCCAGGTGTGCACCATGATGATATCCAAGCAGCACCATGACGAGCCCAGAGGGCGGGCGAATCTCCAGGGGGCTGTGTTCCTGGGCCCGAGGTAGCCAGGAAGCTGAGTGAGATAAAGGGCACGCCCTTCAAGCACATAAATCTGACCTCGCTCTCCCTCCACTCACCGGAGCAGGTGTGCTCGCCAAAGGCCTGGGCCCCGGAGACCTGGGAGAAGCGAGGGCGCAGAGACGCTGTTGTTCTGCAAGGCTTCCTGCTCACCCCTGAGGCCCTTGTGCAGGTCCTTCCCGCCCTGCTCCTCAGACCCAGCCTTGCCTCCCTCTCCCAACCCCCAAAGCAGCGAGCTGGGGGGAGAATGAAGTCCGAGATGTCTGGAGTTGGGAAGAGTTCAAGGAGAGAGGTACACGGAGAACACAGAGCATCAGCACTCAAGACTTCTTATCTGTGCTCCGGCCTCTTCCCTTCCCCAGGGCCTCACACGGATACATGACCAACCCACTGGGCACTTCCTCTTCCTCTACGCCAGGCATTAAAGCAAGTGTTGGGACGCAACGGTGAGCACGTGAGACGGACCCCTGACTCCCGAAGCTTCCCTTCCAGCGCCGTTAGACAGTCAACTCTGACGAGGTATGGGAAAGGCCGAGACAGAGGAAGAGCAGGGGTTGGGCGAGGAAAGGGGTCCGGGGAGGAGGGCAGATGGCTTGGGGTTGAGGCCATGCTGGCTCTGAGGCCGTCGGGTGGGAGATCCTCCAGATGGAGCTCAGCTTGACTCCTCTCAGCCCCAGCTCAGTCCCGTGCACAGAGTATTGAGTCGCTGGAGCTCAAGAGGACAAGGCACGGCCCCTCCTTCAGGCCACCCCCAGGTATAGGGGTTCGCAGACGTGTAAACCTGTGGTTGCTGCACCAGGGGGCGTGGACAACAGTGGGTTAGCACCAGGTGCTCCACTGGCTGAATCGTAAAAGCCCTCACAGAGAAGATAGGAGCTGAGGACGAGCAGCTGTGGAATCCTCAGAGTAATTTGTCTTTTCTGAACCTTAGTGTCGTCATCTAGGAGGTGAAAGGTTTGACCTAGATTATTTTCAAAAAATTTTTAGCGGCAGAACCTTATTTTCTGAGGAAAATCTGTATATATAGGGGGGTATTTCATAGAACAGATGTAAACGATACCTGCTGTGGGCGGCTCAGGGGTCGGGACCCCCTCAGCTTCACCCTTCGTGCCCGACATCCCCACTCGGGCAGGTGGTGAGGGAGATGGGGGCCTGAGCCCGGCAGGGTCCTCTGCGCCTCCAGGGCAAGATGGTGGCAAGGAGCCTCCAGAGAGGAAGGGCTGGGTGGGCTCAGGCCACCCCCTCGGCCCCTCTGGGAAGGTACCGAGCTCTCTCCCTCCTCAGCACCTGGACAAGCGGGTCTGTTCCCACAGCCTCTCAGAGAGGCTCCCATCTCTTCCTGCACTGACCACTCACACCCAGGGATTATCCCAACCAGAAACTTCCATTTGGAACAAAGCTCCCAGGAATGAAACCTGAGCTGCCACGGAGAGGCTCCCAGGCTAACTGGGAAGCGGCCGGGAAAGGGAGGGAAAATTTGCAAAGCACCGGGAGCCTCAGGGAGGCTGTGAAACCTGAAGACCAACGACCAGCCAGCGGACTGGTGCCGGGAAGCTGCCACCGCCTGCTGCAGACCCAGAGGTCAGCAGAGCCGAATGAGAAAACGAGGGGGAAGTGCACCCCCAGGCTTTCCAGGGGAGAGTAATTGGTGCACCTGTGGCTAGGGCCAATATCCCCTGTGAGGCCCTCAGGGCTGGTCTGCAGTTCCTTAAGCGGCCCCCTCCCCTCCTCCCCGCCCCCCTCCCAGCTGCTTCCACTTACTCCAGGGGCCGCTGGGTTGGTCAGTGGCAGGCCTGCCAGGACATCCAAGGGAGGGGAGGGAAGAGTAAGAGCCTCAGTTACCATTTACTGAGCACGCATCAGGTGCCAGGGAGCTGCATGTGTTATTTCTCATCCTCACAATAGCCCAGTAAGGTCAGTATGACCAGTGCCATTTTACCGTTGGGGAAACTAAGGCTAACAGGAGTTAAGCAATTTGCCCCAAGTGATAGAGCTAGTTAGCGGTTAACCTAAGATCTCCCCAGCGCTTTTGGACTCTGAAGTGCTAAAGCATCTTCTGCTTCGCCAGGCTCTAAAGTCTTCAAATCCCTTATTAGAGCCCAAGAACCCCAGTTAACGTCCAAATAAACTCTTTTTCCCCCTCAAGACATCGTGTGTGACCACGCAAATGCTGTGAGTGGTCCTTTCTCCAGTTTGGATCCTGGTGACCTTGTGAAAGTGATTTCACTGCTCTGGGGCTCAGTCTCCTCATTTGTAAAATAAGATTCGTGATAATGCCTGCTTAGAGGTGGAGGCCCAAAACGGTAACACAGACAAAGTACTCGGAGCAGTGCTGGGCACAGAGGAAGTGCTCAATAAATGCTAGTCTTGTTGTTAGAAGGATTCCTCCCCCTTCTGCCCAGGAGCCCAGAGCCCTGAAGAAGAAGCCCTCAGTGGGCCGAGTGGATTATCCCAAGCTCACCCCCCTCCCTGCCTGCCTCTAAGGGTTCAAACGTAGGTTAGAAGGAACCTCAGAGGGCCAAGGACTTTGAGTATTCTGGGAGCCAACAGGGAATCTTTTCTCCCACCTCCAGAACAGCTCCTGGCCCTCCAAGTGGCTGAGACACTTGGCTCTTAGCTGAGCTACTAGGCTGCTCTGGTGTGGCTCTGAAGGCGGACAGCGAATCCCAACCCAGCAGAATGTTTCCGTTTCAGAGGAGCCTTGAAGTTGATCCGACCTGGGAAAGGGGAAAAGGTAAGGTGGTTGGGCTGGGTCCCGGGGGCTGGGCTGTCGTCATGTGGTACTGCCGAGTGGCAGGCAGCTTTGGGCTCTGAGGAGTCATTTTGCTGTGTTGAAGGCCAGGAGCTTAGTCAGAGGCTGTGGCCTTGCCCTTCACCTGCGGCCTCTCTAGATCAGACTTCCAAGATGACTATCCTTTGGGGTCAGCACCAAGCACTGGTTCTGCCCCGTGGGTAGACAGACCCCGCTGGTCCCTGCTCGCTTCCCCAACATCTGGGCATCTGGAGGTCAGGCTGCTGGCTGCCATTAGTGACTGGGGCTTGGACTAAGAAACTAAGGATATCATGTTCAAGGACAAACTTGAAGTCAACTTTTGTGATGCCTATGTTGAGCCTGTGTGGTCAACAAAGGTGACAACTGAGAATGGGTAGTGAGGGGGGCACCTCCCAACATGGGGACAGGCTCCATGTGAAATGTGGGGCTTAAAAAAGATTCTTTCCACTGCCAGGCACCGAGCCCTAGGCTCCACTCCACCTCTCATCCACAGGGAAAGCAATTATTTTGTTCCTGTTTCTGGGGAGTTTACAGCCTAGTAGGAGAAACTGCATATACAAATGATGGTCAGATATCAAACAGGCAATTAAAAATGGGTGTGCTTTTCAATTTTATTCCAACTGTTCTGTGAGGATGAGTCAGATAGTACTATCTTTTAAAAATAAGAAAATCAAGGCATAAATGCAATATCAACATTGTTATTGAGTCCATATTCATAAATGTTTTAAGCAAAGTGCTTAGGTACCAGGACCACAGTGCACTCGTGTGTGTGTGTGTGTGTGTGTGTGTGTGTGTGTAGTGTGTTCACATAAATATTCTTTTAGTGAGTGCCTAATGTTTCAGGCAGTGTTTACATACTTTATTTCAATTATTCTTTCTATGGACCTTCTAATGACTCAATGTGCTAGGTATCAATATTCCAAATTTACAGAGGGGCAAATTAGACTTGAGCAAGGTTAAATAATGTCTCCAAGCCACACAGCTGGTCAGTGGCTGACCCAGGATTTGAAGCCAGATCTGTTGACTCTAGTCTTTCCAATCTGCAAAGCACGCCAATGACTAACAATGCAGAGCAGAATGTAATGGAAAAAGTTACCTAAGACAGGCACCAACATGGTGCTAGGGAACTTCTGGGAGGGAAGGGTTCCCCCCTGGCTGAAAGGAAGAGGCATTAAGGAATAGAAACTTACTTGCCCAAGGTCATACAGCTGATTAACCAGGAGTCAGAGGTAAAATTCAGGAGTCTGGGGCTTCCCTGGTGGTGCAGTGGTTAAGAATCCACCTGCCAATGTAGGGGAAGTGGGTTCGAGCCCTGGTCCAGGAAGATCCCACATGCCATGGAGCAACAAAGCCCATGAGCCACAACTACTGAGCCCTCGAGCCACAACTATTGAGGCCACATGCCACAACTACTGAAGCCCGCACGCCTAGAGCCGGTACTCTGCAACGAGAGAAGCCACTGCAATGAGAAGCCTGCACACCGCAACGAAGACCCAATGCAGCCAAAAATAAATAAATTAATTAATTAAATTTAAAAAG
Organism: Mesoplodon mirus; assembly: GCF_964341445.2. Taxonomy (NCBI): domain Eukaryota; kingdom Metazoa; phylum Chordata; class Mammalia; order Artiodactyla; family Ziphiidae; genus Mesoplodon; species Mesoplodon mirus. The sequence goes on along the minus strand of NC_138977.1, from coordinate 203,525,483 downwards.
TGTGGATTAAAAAAAAATTCAGGAGTCTGGATTCCAAGATCAATACCAGTTTTGAATACTACTGACAATAAGAATTTTGAGAGGAATTCACCTCAGCCCTGTTTTGTTAAAGATAAAATTCTGATTCTGGAGTCTTTGAAAGTCCCTCAGAACCTGTGTGACATTGGGATGAACTGAAAGCACATGCAAAAAGTGGGGAGGAAACCCACTTCTCCCTCTCTTGGGTGCCAGAGCAGAGGCAGGCCAGGACCCGCTCCCCAGCCCCCAAAATGTTAGGGCTCATTCTGCAGTCTTCCTACTACAAAGCAGCCAAAACAAAAATTTCTAAACAAAGCCAGAGATTGTTTCAAGTCACCTGCGTGCTCAAAAATCTCCCCTGTTTCCACTTGCCCACAGGATAAAATTCAAGTCTGGCTACAACTTTCTAAACTTATCTCTTTGTACTTCTGTGGGAGAGTCTAGTGATACAGGTCTTTTATTTTTATTTATTTATTTATTTATTTTTTGTGGTATGCGGGTCTCTCAGTGTTGTGCCCTCTTCCGTCGCGGAGCACAGGCTCTGGATGCGCAGGTTAAGTGGCCATGGCTCATGGGCCCAGCCGCTCCACGGCATGTGGGATCTTCCCGGACCGGGGCACGAACCCGTGTCCCCTGCATCGGCAGGCGGACTCTCAACCACTGCGCCACCAGGGAAGCCCCCTTCTTTCACTTTAAACCCATATCTGTTGGCGTTTAAAACCCAAGCTCTTAACTTCCTAGATTTTCTGCCTCAGACTCCTCCAAGTGTGAACCTTTTCTTCTGTATTAAGTGGGAACAAATCCCATTGCTCCTTCTGCCTAGTTAGAAGCACCATTGGCATGTGGGTTCTGAGCTGCATGGCACAGGGACGGGGGTTACACAGACAGGCTGTGAGTAGTCAGAAGTTCCAGCTTGATGTTTGTGCTGAGACCTTGACATGCCCCCCTGAGGGGGGAGTGGTCGCTAATCACGTACTTATGACCACCCCTGGAATGGCCTAGGTTGACGGCTAAAGCAAAAACATAGAAAACAAAACAAAAAACTGACTTAAGATTGACTGGGGTTTCCCTCTTCAGGTTACAGGCACTTTGTTAGGAAAATAAAACCCCTCATTGGAAGCTCAGAAGGACTTCACTTCGAGGACTAAACCTGGGTTCTAGCCTGGCTTTTGTTACTAACCAGCTGTGTGACCCTGGTCAAGAGGCTTAACCTTATAAGCCTTTGTGAGTGGGCAGAAAAGTGGGCAAGAACACAGTACACTTAGGAAGGAAAGATCCAGATGACATCCAGAGAATGGGAGTCTGAGTTGGAGTTTAGGTCACTCCCAGGAAAGAGGCTCCAGAGCTGCAGAAGGTAGTGTCCCAGTGTGCTGCAGGGGCTGAGGGCCCACCAAGGACCAGGCACCATGAGGGAGTGGGGAAATGGGAGAGGAAACCAAGAGCAGAAAAAGCTGCTTTCCTCGTGTACGATACTACAAGTAGGCCCATTCCTAGTCCCTCTGGGGAATCAAGTGGGGGGCATCTAGACACCCCCAGCTTTGGGAAGAGTTAACTCACTGCTCCTTTGGGCCTCCCTCTACCCAATACACTCTTCTATCTCAAAAGTGGTTCTACTTCTTTTCACTTTAATGTCAACCTTCTCAGTAGAAAGTGAACTCCTGGAAGGAAGGAAACTTGACTTTTTAATCTATGTTCCTTGGCCCCTATACTGACTGCCTGGCACAGGGGGTACCATCTAACTGTCTGATAACTGAATGAATTGATGAGTGGATGAATCTTGGGTGAGTAGGAAGAGGTCCAATGTCACAGTAGAGAAAACCTTTAAAGCTTATTACAAAAGAGGAGGGACATTCAAGAAGAAACAGAGGGCTTCCCGGGTGGCGTAGTGGTTAAGAATCGCCTGCCAATGCAGGGGATTGGCAGGGACACAGGTTCGAGCCCTGGTCTGGGAAGATCCCACATACCACGGAGCAACTAAGCCCGTGCACCACAACTACCGAGCCTGCGCTCTAGAGCCCACAAGCCACAACTACTAAGCCCATGTGCTACAACTACTGAAGCCCGTGTGCCTAGAGCCCGTCCGTGCTCCGCAACAAGAGAAGTCACTGCAATGAGAAGCCCGCGCACCACAACGAAGAGTAGCCCCCACTCACCACAACCAGAGAAAGCCCTCACACAGAACAAAGACCCAACACAGTCATAAATAAATAAATAAATGGAAGAAGAAGAAGAAGAAGAAGAAACAGAATCTCAAATGGCTTGGGGGGTTCAGGAGCAGAAAAGCTAAGAAGAATGAGAACATGAATTCACATAGTCCTTGGGGCCACGGTGGCCAGGGAATCCTGGACTGAATCGACTCTAGGCCATTCTTAGGCCCCTTGGGGAAGATGTAAAGGGAGGTGGCACACAGGGATCAAGTTCATTGTCTCTAGATGAACTGACCATACATCCTGGCTTATTCATATTTTCCCTAGAGTAATTATTAATACCTCAGAGTGTCTTGATCCTGGTTTGGATGACAAACTCTCTTTTTTAGGTGGTATTACCCTCCCCCCAAGTTTTCTTTTTTCTTTTTTGTCGAGGTATAATTCACATACCACAAAATTTACTCCTTTAAAGCATACAATTCTGTGTTTTTTTGTGTATTGATAAAGTTGTGCAATTATCACCACTATCTAATTCCATGGTTTTTAGTAAATGGACAAAGTTGTGCAATTATCACCACTATTTAATTCCATGGTTTTTAGTATATTGGCAAAGTTGTGCAGTTATCACCACTATCTAATTCCAGAGCATCTTCATCACCCTAAAAAGAAACCTTGTACCCATCAGCGGTCACTCTCCATTCCCTCCCTCCTCCCAGCCCCCTGGAAACTGCTAATCTACTTTCTATCCCTAGAGATTTACCTATTCTTGACATTTCATATATTTGGATTCATATAATCTGTGGCCTTTTGGGTCAGGCTTCTTTCACTTAGCATAATGTTTCCAAGGTTCATCTATGTTGTAACCTGAATTAGTACTTTGGAAAACAAATTATTTGGTCACTATGGATAGCCGTTAATATTGTAGCTATTGCACTGTGGGTGTTGCCCTGGGGCCAAAAGGGAATGGAGATGGAGGAGCCAGACTAAGATTCTCTTACTGGAAAGGCCATTCTATTGGCTCAAGGCACAGAAACACTGATGGGGGATATGGCCGAGAAGGAGCCTCATTTAGGATTCTAGACTCTTTTTCTTTTAAATTAATTAATTAATTTTTAACATCTTTATTGGAGTATAATTGCTTTACAATGGTGTGTTAGTTTCTGCTTTATAACTAGGATTCTAGACTCTTGAGTTGGCACATTTATTGGCTTTGAGCTCCTTGACACCCTGATAGAAGTTAGAGAGAACTGGCAACAGTCTGATCTATTGCCAGCTTCTTGGAGAAAAGCAGAACTTATTGAATGAAAAAAAATGAACCAGGGGAGAAATGAACCACAGGCTCTAGGTTTGAGTGTTTGCTCAGCCACTGGCTTTGTGTGAGTTCCTCCATGTCTAGTCTCTGTATAGTGATAATAAGGAAAATCCCAAAGCTATTAGGTTTTAAGATGCTTCACAGAATCTTCCAGTGTTCTCTGTGCTGTTCTGCAGATGTGTAATGCTAAGATCCACACACTTAGGGAGCTAAGTGTGTGGATCTTTTGAAAGGTACATAGCTCCCAACTGTATGTGGTTTTGAGCACTCCAACAAGTTGAGTAGCTTGTGTGCCAAGCAGTTAGGTCAGGATAGTTTGGGTATATCTCACACTGTTTTAATGGCACAGCGTTAATTATGAGAAAATATTATGGATGTTTCTGCAGATACATGTTTACTTGTCTCGTTTTCCCTGATACGTTGAGTTCTCAGCGCCAATTTTTATATAGTTCTGTCTCTCCTACACTACCCAATACAAAGCCTTACACATATAGGGTCCCCACATGTACTGGAGGAAAGGGAAGACCAAGCAAGTAATACTTGTTAGTGTGTGGAAGTATTTCCTCATCTTTAGGGGGCTAATTAACAATCTGCCAAAGACTCGGGGGCCCCACCTCAGGCAATCAGAAACAGTCATGGGATACCACCAGACTCCAAACCAGGAGGCCCAGAGCGGAGCAGCAGGGCCTGTGAGTTGGCAGACCTGGGGAGGCTGTCCTTGGGGGAAAACCGAGGAGGGCCGGGCGTGCTAGCCAGGCCTGCTGTGCTGAAAGCAGCAGACGGGTAATTTCCAAATGACCATTTCAAAGGAAGGTTGAATTTCTCCCAGATAAGAGGGAGAGCAGAGAGCATGCCTATATCTCTAACCCCCTGAGCTCACGGCCGTGATAACAGCTGTGGGGTTGGAAACCTAATGCTGATGAAAGAGTTAAAGGGTGGCCCGGGCAGCTATCGGTGACAGCGCTAGGAACTGAGCGCGCTCCTGGAGCGCGGCTGGGGACTGGTGTGACTCCATGAATAGAGGCCACTCTCAGGGAGTTTTTCCTGGAACAGAATGGGGTCAGGGAGCCGCTTGGGGAACAATGGTTGCCACCGACTAGCTGAATTTCTTACAATCACACACCATACCCCCTGATCAAATAGCTCCTTTGTCCGGCTGATATAAAAACATGTCATACAATGATGATTTGGAAGAATGACACGGGTTTGCCTTTCACAGAGATCAGAAGGGCTTGTTGTGCAGCAGGGGGAAAAACATCAGAGTCAAGGAAAACCTGGAGAATAAAAGGAGCAAATGGAAACAGACAGCAACAATAAGAAAGGGCTGGGTGGCTCGAAAGGCAGACAAGGGCTTGGTTACCAACAGGGAGATGGAGCAGCTGGGCAGCTCCGAGGAAGGGAGAGCCTGCTGGCTGCCCGGTAACGAGATTCACAGCGCCCCCTTGAAACTCTTGAGAAACTCAAGGAATTAAAGAATACTACTTGGAGGAAGAGATAGTCCCAGGTGGTTGGTGTACATAGTGCTCTGTGTACAGAGTAGAGGGAACACCTGAGCAATCACCCTACCTATACCATTATTTTATTTTACGGATGGGGAAACAGATCTGGGGAAGGGTGGGGGCTTAGTCATTTACTTGGATTGTCTAGATTCAGGTCTTGTTTTACAACTGCTTCTCTTATTTCCTTGACTTTGAAGATGGAAATGTAGGAGTTTCCCAAGCATTCTCTGTTCAGAGAGTAGAAGAGATGAGCTGTTCAGATGAGTAGAAGAGAAGAGATGAACTGGGACTCCTGCCTCAACCAGTGATTCCTTACATAATGGAACTGATTCAAGGCAGTGCCTTTCTCTGTGCCTCTGTTTCCCTGTCTGTAAAGTGAGGGCACTCCCAAGTCAGCCAAGCAGCCAGCCAGCCATTAGTTCAGCCATCCTTTGTTAAATGCCTTCTGTGCATTCCACCCTGGATGAGGGCACTACAGAGGGTAGGAAGGGAGAACCTCATTGAAAGATAAGCCACAGTCACTAGACCCAGTTAGGCAAATGCTATTCAGGTAGACTGTGTGGATACAAAACCTTGCTTCTCAGCTGAGACCTGTAATTCAGGTGGGCAGGTTTCCTGTCTGTTTCAGGTAGGTCAGACTGAGACTTTGTTGTTCAAAGAGAGCAGGCTCATATGGCAAGATTCCTGTAGCTCCCAGTCACCAAGTAGGTTTACAAAGAAAATGACAATTGTCAATGTCACTAACATTCGTCTTTAGGGCAGCAAGTGTAAATGGATCTGAAGCCTTTATATTAGATTTCCCTAGAACTATGTGGGGTTAAAAAGCAAGAGTATTTTGTGTTAATCTATTCTCTTTCATTCCCAGATCCTGAAATCCTTTACCAGTAGATAGCCAGTTCTCAATGCTACCCCTGTGGGAAATGTGGCGAGTGCCACTCTCCCCATTCCCCAGCTGGGAGGCCTGGGTCACAGAAATGTTCTAAGCCCTGCAGTGAGGGATAGAAACCAAGACTGTCACCTTCTCATTCACTGCTCTGACTTCGGACTAAACAAGGCACTGGAAGGTAAAACTGGAGGTTAAGCAAACAGTGCATCTGGTATACCTCTGTCATAGGCAAGCAGAAGTGCTTTTATATTTTTAAAATTTAATTTGTTTAAATAGCTAATACACATCCATGGTTCTTCAAAAAGTTCAAAAGTGGGCTTCCCTGGTGGCGCAGTGGTTGAGAGTCCGCCTGCTGATGCAGGGGACACGGGTTCGTGCCCCGGTCTGGAAGATCCCACATGCCGCGGAGCGGTTGGGCCCGTGAGCCATGGCCGTTGAGCCTGCGCATCCGGAGCCTGTGCTCCGCAACGGGAGAGGCCACAACAGTGAGAGGCCCACATACCGCAAAAAAAAAAAAAAAAAAAAAAAAAAGTTCAAAAGAGTAGGAAGTAAGTGTCCCCCCAACCTCTGTTTCTTTTCTTTTCTTTTCTTTTTTCCTAAACAAACATTATTGCATCTAAATCATCATAGGAACACTGTTAGAGGATGGGCGTTATCATAATATCCACTTAATTTTGTTATTATTATTATTTATTTATTTTTGGCTGTGTTGTGTCTTTGTTGCTGCCCAAGGGCTTTCTCTAGTTGCGGCGAGCAGGGGCTACTCTTCGTTGCCGTGTGTGGGCTTCTCATTGCGGTGGCTTCTCTTGTTGCAGAGCACAGGCTCTAGGCATGCGGGCTTCAGTAGTTGTGGCTCACGGGCTTAGTTGCTCCGTGGCATGTGGGATCTTCCCGGATCAGGGCTCGAGCCCGTGTCCCCTGCATTGGCAGGCGGATTCTTCACCACTGCGCCACCAGGGAAGTCCCCCAACCTCTGTTTCTATGCACACCATTACCTATCCTGGAGAAGACCAGTTACTGGGATCTGATGAGCTTTTGTATGCATTTATAAATATATACATAAAATATTTTTCCTTTCTCATGTTTGATATATAAACTATTCTGCACATATAGGCCATGTTAAAATGAATATGAAATTCGCAGAAACTCGGGGTTGGGAGGACTATACAAACCCAAAGTTTGACACCAGGTCCTGGAGAGACTGCCCAGCACTCTCAAGTTCAGCTGCTGGCTTTCTGTGCTCTGCTTTAGAGAAATCTATGCATAATGCCAGAGGCAGGTGTATGAATTCCTCTGAGCTTCTTAAAAAGAACTCTCCTAAAATGTGTAGTTGTGGTCCCACAATGATTTTTCCACATAAAAAATGGAAAGTTAGCCAGAGTTAAAAAAATAGGAGGTCAGGGGTATCGTACTCCAGAGCCTCCTTCACATAGGAGCTGAGAGCCCTTTGATGTGACCTGTCCCATATAGGTTTTAGAGTTAATATTTTGAGTGCTTATTGTGTGTCAGGCTCTTAAAAAGTGATACGTACTTTTTATACGTTATTTTGCCTAATGCTCATCGCTTTATTATCTCTGCTATACCTCTGAGGCTTAACTAATAAATGGCAGAGCTAGGAAAACTTGACCTTAAGTCCATGTTCTACCTTCCCACTTATTCCCATGACAGACTTACCTCTTCCTGGTACCTGAAGAATCAGATCCAAACTCCCCAGCCTGAATCTGAAGACCTTCCACCATCTGTACAATTTCTTTCCTAGGCTTATCTCTTCTCACTCCTTGTCATGCACTGCATGCTTGAGTCACACCAGATCACTCATGTTACTGGTCCTTGCATTCTTCCAGTCCCTGCACAGGCCATTCCCTCCACATGGAATCTTTTTCTCTCTTCTCTGCCTGGCAAACTGCCAATGTGATTTTTCTAAAACTCAGTCTGACTGTGTTACTTCACTGTTTAAAACTTCTCTGCGTTTCCTCACCACCTAATGTGATCAAGACGAAGTTTCTTAACTTCATACAGAGGATCTCCATGTTCTGGGTCCTACTGACCTCCAGGCTCACCCCTCCCACTTTCATCTCCTACTTAATGCTCCACGCCTGTGATCTACTTACAGTTCCCTGAATACTTTGAGCACTGTCATCTCCACGCCTTTGCATATGCTGTTCCTTTTTCCTAGAACACTCTTCCCACCTTCTCCTTCACTTAGCTAGGTCCTGCTTGGCCTTCTGATCATTGCTTGGGCCATAACTCCTCAGAGGTCCTCACCCTTATCCTTCCAGGATATATGTCTTAAAATATCTTTTTTCTATACTATGAGTTCCTCAAGGCTAGTGACCAAATTAATTTGTGTCTGGTTCCCCAGAGCCTCACATAGGGCCTGGCACCCAGACTGTCTCAAGAAATAAGTGATGAATGAAAGAATTGATGAGTGGATAGATGGATGAGCTAGAATGCAGAGTCCCTGAATGGGACCTAGGTACTCAGTCTGACCTTAGACCCTTCTTTTTTTTGCCAGCTGCTGCCTAATAGTCTTGCAATAGCTCCCATTATTTGGAACCTCTTCACTGCAATGTGACCTTGTTTACGTGAGTTTACCTCTTTGAGACTCAGTTTCCTCAAAAGTAATATGAGAAAGTAGGAGGACATGATCCCTACCGTCCCTTCCAGATCAAATGTTATGCGAATCCATGCTGCTTGCAAAGGAGAAGGAATTTTCCAAGCACTGTGTGCTTGTGTGTGGGGAGAGCACCAATGGTGTCAGTGGGTGCAAGAGATTTTCAGAGACTTCAGCTTAAGTCTAACTCGGAGGTGGGTAAACTATCGTCCATGGGCCAAATCCCTTTCACTGCCTGTTTTTGTATGGCCCACAGGCTAAGAATGGCTTTTACATTTTTAAATGATTGGGGAAAAAATCCAAATAAGAATAATATTTCATGACCTGTGAAAATTATATGAGATTCAAATTTCAGCATCCATAAATAAAGTTGTATTGGGATGCAACTACGCTTATTTGCTTACGCATTGTCTATAGCTGCTTTTATACTTCAGTGGCAGCACTGAGTAGTTGTGACAGAGACTGTACGGCCCTCAAGTCCTAAAATATTTACCATCTGGCCCCTTACAGAAAACATTTGCCAACCCTTGTTCTGACTCAAGAACACTCAGTGGCTTCCCACTACCTATAACAGCGCTGTCTGATAGAAATGTAATGTGAGCCACATATGTATTTTCTAGTAGCCATGTTAAAAAGTAAAATAAACATGATTCTAAAAAGTAAGATTAATAATGTATTTTATTTAACCCAATATTTCAAAAATATTATTTCAACATGTAATCAATTTAAAATTATTAATGAGGCTTTACATTCTTTCATTCATACTAAGTCTTCAAAATCTGGTGTGCATCTTATACCTACAGCACACCTCCATTTGCAACAGCTGCATTTTAAGTGCTCAGTAGCCATATATGGCTAGTAGCTACCATATTGGACAGCTCAGGGCTATAAGACCAAGTGCAAACTCTTTTTTTTTTTTTGCGGTATGCGGGCCTCTCACTGTTGTGGCCTCTCCCGTTGCGGAGCACAGGCTCTGGATGCGCAGGCCCAGCGGCCATGGCTCACGGGCCCAGCCGCTCCGCAGCATATGGGATCCTCCCAGACCGGGGCACGAACCCGTATCCCCTGCATCGGCAGGCGGACTCTCAACCACTGCGCCACCAGGGAGGCCCAAGTGCAAACTCTTTGACATGAAGTTCTAGGCCCTTTGTTATTGGGCCTCAGCTTTATTCCTAACTGCTTCCTTAAATGCTAGCTAGACTGATCCATTCTATGCCCCCTACAATAGATATAGAATACTTTCCACCTCTACTTCCTTGCTCTCTCCTTTTTCTTTTCCTTTCCTTTCTTTTTCTTTTTGGTAACAGCTTTATTCAGATATAATTCACATTCCATACAATCCATCCATTTAAAGTGTACAGTTCAATGTTTTTAATAGATTAAAATTAAATGGAGTTGTGCACCATCACCACAATCAATTTTAGAACATTTTCATCACCCCAGAAAGAAATTCCATAACTTTTAGCAGTCTCCCTCATTCCCCACATCCTCCCCTACCTCTAGGCAACCACTAATCTACTTTTTGTCTCTATGAATTTGCCTATGCTTGACATTTCATAGAAATGGAATCATACAGTATATGGTCTTTTGTCCCTGGCTTTTTCACTTAGCATAATGTGTGCAAGGTTCATCCATCTCATAACATGTAACAATTCTTTCATTCCTTTTTGTTGCTGAATTATATTCCATTGCTCTTTCCTTTCTGGTATGCCCTCTTCTTCCAATAACTTTGCTTTTATAGACTGAAGCCCAGGGCCTCAGCAAAAACCCGAGAAGGAAAAGAAAAATCTGCCCTTCCTAGTCTACAGTGTTTACGATCAAACACAGGATCTGTCCAGATCTTTAGAGAAAAAATGAAAATAAACACATTGTGAAATCATTACATTAGTAACAAAATACTTTTTTTTTATTAAACTGAAAAACCACAGCTTGGTTTCCCACAAAGGGAAGAGAACTTCAGCTCAGGGACTTCCCTGGTGGTCCAGTGGGTAGGAATCCACGCTTCCAATGCAGGGGGCCTGGGTTCGATCCCTGGTCAGGGAACTAGATACTGCATGCATGTCATAACTAAGAGTTCGCATGCTGCAACTAAAGATCCCTCATGCCGAAACAAAGATCCTGTGTGCTGCAACTAAGACCCGGCGCAGCCAAAATAAATAAATAAATAAATAAATATTTAAAAAAATAAAAAGAAGAACTTCAGCTCAAACTGCTGGTGACTCTAGAAGAGGGTGCTACGTGCATACACACATTTGTTACACCAGTAAGCTGAACATGGCAACCCAGGCTCAGCTAAGAGACACCACAGTACAGGCCATAAGGCGTCTGACCTCGGTTCCAACTTCCCTCCATCAGACACTCTGGCTGAGCTGACTAGCCTGTTGACAGCTCCACACTCCATACTTTCGCAGCAAGAAAAAAACAAACCACAAACCCCTACTAAACTCCAACCCTTGTTCCTTCAGCTCCGAGGCTTATACTCCAGGTGATTCTGACTCCTCTAAGACCCCACCCCCAATCCCTCTTCCTCTTCCTCTGGCTTAACCCCCTGTTCCACCATGGTTCCATCTTTTCTCCTCTCCTGATTCCTCCTTTCCTATTGCTCCCCCTTGACGCTTCCCCTTCCTCCTCACTCTCTATCCTTTTCCAGTCTCTTCTTCGCTTTTTCTATCTCCCTCCTGTTCTCAAACTCTTCCCTTCTTTTCCGTATCTTGATTACTCTCTTCTTCCCCCATCTCCCCCCACTGCCATCCTTTTCCTCTTCCCTTGTGTTTTCTCTCAGTGCATCCCTTGTACAGATGTGGAGCTGGGAAGGCCCTTCGGCTCATCTCGCAGAAGACAGCCAGGGATCTAGGAGTCAGATCTGAGGTTGAAATTTGGCTGCATCAATTAATAACTGTGGAATTATGAGCAAATTACTCAACCTCCCTCATAGGATTAAAGGTATATAAAGTAGCATTCAGTGAGCTCTCAATAATCATGCCTTATCCTTTTCAAGCCCACACTGGAGAAGAGAGTAGGAGACCCTTCTGCACAGGTTCCAGAACCACCAGTCACCCGTGCAATCTTTTCTTCACACCCTCTCATCTTGCCCCACACCCACCCCACAGGCATTCTACTTCTGGGGCTGGCCCTGACACCGCCTCCCCATCTTTGCTCTCCTCCCAACCTTTCTACAGCTCTGCTACTGCTACTCCCCCGCTTCTCCTCCCACTTTCTCAACTCTTTTCCGGGCCCCTCCTCAAGGAAGAGCCTTACTATGCAGGCACCAGGGGCCCTGTGTGACTTTAAGCAGGGCATGCGGCTCCTCAGGGCCCAGAGTGGTCTCAGCAGCAGAAAAAACGGTCTCACCCGAGTGCCTTCTGATTGATTGGTTCTCTCAGGCGGGATTTCCTAGTTCCACTATCCTAGTGTGCAAGCGCACCACAGTCACATGGTCTAGTCCTTTGAGGCTCGGGACTAGTACTTTCTGATGGGGCTGGGCTCAGCTTGAGCTTTAGAATTTCTCCTCCTCCTCGTTGCTAAGTTTTCCATGTTATCTTAGTCGTTAGTACTTGCTAAAGAAACTTCTGAAAGTACATAAAATGAAAACAGGAGATTTCTTCCAAAACCGTGCTGCCCCTCCGTGATCTTACGGTCTAGGTGGGAATATGAGCTACATATTGTGTCGTTTAAAAAATACTGGAACACCACTGTAACAACAATAGAAGGTAGTGATAATAATAGGTGAAATTTATCAATATTTTCTATGTACGCTATTTTAAATGCTCTTTATGTTTAGTACCGGTATTATCATTATTCCCAATAACACATGAGACACTGGCTTTACAAAGGCTAAGTCATTTGCCGTAGACCTTGCTGTTAGCAAATACGTGGTAGAGCCAGGATTTGAATCTGAGTTTGAATCCTGAGCTCATGTACAGCTTCTCTTCTGTACCAGCTGGTTTTTACATGCAGTGACTATGCTCCCTCTGTCTTGGGAGACATTAACTTCCTATTATTTTGTGGCCTCTGCGCAACATCCCCCGTTGGTGGATATTTAGGAGACGGGAAGTGTCAAGTGAAGACTGGGTTAACTCTTTTGGAAAAGTCCTATCAGGACTGACTGAGAGCCAGCCATCCTCACCTGTTTCCAGGGATGCGAAGGGCTGGACCACAAAGGAGCTCATCCTGAGGATGAGGGGTTCCCCCTGGAAATCAATGACCCTGTAGCCACAGCTGCAAGTGTTCAATAATAATAATAATGACCTTCTATAGGGCATGGGCTAGATGCCAGGCAATTTATAGACACTGTTTCAATCAGTCCTCACAAGAACTCTACAAGGTGGGTGAAATGATTTGCCCAAAGCCAGTGTTAGGATTCGAACCTAGGCTTATCTGGTGCTGGAAGCTGTGATATTTCCATCTTGCCCTTTGCTTTTCTGCAAAACTGCAACAGTCACTAAGAGTAAGCCTCCGTCACGTGCCAGGTGCTCTGTTGGAACTCTTACATATATTGTTATCTCATTGAATCTGCACAATAATCCCTTCAGAGAGATATGATAGATATTCCCCTTTTACAGATGAAGAAGATGAGGTTCAGAAAAGTTGAACCCAAGTTCAAAGTTGTACTCAAGATTACGTGGCTAGTAAGAAGGAGAAACAATGTTCACACTCCCATTGATTGACTCCTAAGCTCATGGCCTGTCCGCTGCCCCCTGGCAGGGGGCAAAGTTTTGATCTGGATTAAGGGTTTGGACCAGAGTTGGTTTAGCCCCCGCAGGCCCTTGTTTAGGGAACAGGTAAGAGCAGAGATCTGTCTGAAATGTCTTCAGGACTCCAGGTTCTTCTTCTGACACCTTCTATGGGGTAAATCAGAGAGGAGGCAGCTGTTTCTCTTTCTGTGAGGGGCTCATAAGGAAACTCTGTGATGTTTTCATTGTTGCGCTTTAGTCCCTGCATCCTGTGCTTCTAGTCCCTGCTGAGCTTTTGGCTCTCTTGATTTTGTTTAAAAGAAAAATAGCCCATGCCTCAGACTCACAGGGGTGGAAAGGACTTTGAAGGAGAGTTATTAGTACAACCTTCCATTTGATGCTTCTCTGCGCCCCAGATTCTTCCTCTGTCTCTCAGGATTTCACAGGGTCTTGGGGAGGAGAGGTAAAATAATGGAGGTGGGAACATAAGAACTGGAATAAGTACTTTATGGTTTTGAACACTTTAGATTGGCAATTCTCAAAGCATGCTCTGGGGGCCCGTGGGTCCTCCAGGTTCTTTCAGGGGTCCACAAGGTCAAAATTATTTTCATAATAATACTAAGATTTTATTTGCCTATTTCACTCTTATTCCCTCACCAGTATATGGTGGAATTTTCTAGAATTATGTGATATTGCAACAGATTAAATAAAAAAACAAATATGAGAATTATGTCTTCTACGAAGCCAGAAATTAAATAGATTTACAAAAATGCAAAACAATTCTACTCCTTTCACTAATTTTTTGGGAAAATATAGTTATTTAATAAATATATGTCATTTATGTTATATGTAATGAGTTTATTATTTAAAGCATGAATTAACTATCTATAGAAGTTCTCGATTTCAATTTCTAATATGGTAAATATTGGTAGATATAACCCACATAAACAAAAGTTCTTTGGGATCTTCAACACTTTTCAAGAATGTCAAAGGGTCCTGAGACCAAGAAGGTTGAGAACTGCTGCTTTAGATCATCACTAGAATCACACTGACATTATATTATGTCTAACTGTGAGTGGAGCAAAAGGTTTTTAGAATCACAATCCTGGCAACTGGAGTTTCTTGTGAAAAGAGCCAGTAATAGCTCGGTACTCTCACCCCAGCAGGACCCAGAGACAACATCATGAAAATCTGAACCGGCGTCAGGCTAGGCCCTATAATATCAATTATATCAAAGAGTAAATATATTTGTGGAAACAATTTAAGAAATGGGATTTTGGGGGGTACTTTTTTCTAACTTTATTGAAGTACACTAACCTGCACATATTTGAAGTGCACAATTTGATCAGTTTTGATATAAGTGTACACCTGTGAAAATATCACCACAATCAAGATTACAAACGTTTCCATCATCCCCAAAAGTTTCTTTGTGCCCCTTTGTAATTCAAAGATTACAAAGGATTCGTAATTCTTTGTGCCCCTTCCCTCCACCCCATCCCAGACAATCACTGATGTGCTTTCTATCACTATAGATTAGTTTGTATATTCTGTAATTTTATATGCATGGAATCATACAGTAAATACCCTCCCCTGTCCCCGCCCCCAGCTTCTTTCACTCTGCATTGATGATTTTGAGATTCATCCATGTTATTGTGATGGAGATGAGATTTGAACTCTAGTTCTGCTACTTATGAACTGCATTGAGTTTGGGGAAATTACTTAACCTGTCTGCTCTTCACAGAGGAAACAATAAATCAAATTTCTGTCTTGCATAGTTGTAAAGATAAAATAAGTCAATATAAGTAAATAAAACACTTAGTTCAGTTCCTGGTACTTACTGGGTACTTGATAAATAGTAGTTATTTTTGAATATATATCTAGGGTAGGAATTAAGTAGGGTAACTCGTACAGCATGGGGATGGGGGAGAATCTTGTTTAGACTAATTTGATTCATAGCTCAGGTTTAACTATTTGTTAAATGTTTCTCACTTGCACACCAAAACCTCCACACATGCCAAGCTAACCAGGAAATTTTTCTTTAGTGAGGGCTGGGGACATGGAAATTGTTGCTTTGAAAGTCCTGCCAGTTTGGAGTCACCCTGTTGGAAAAAAACAAAATCCCACTAGGCTGCTTTGAAATGGAAAAGGTGTATTCCGTCTTCATCTTCGTTGATTCCAGGTCCAACTGGCCAGATTTCCTCAAACTTGGAATGAAAACCTCTTGTCTGGGGATGGGGGTGGACTTCAGAAGGTTCTTTGCTAGAGAAGTGGGAGATTGAGGTTTTCTGTGTGACTCGTTGCAGCTGAGCCTGGGTTGGGACAGAGGTGGTCAAGCTGAGGAGTTTCTCAGAGAATCCAAATGGGTTCCATTGCTTCTTGGCCTTTCTAAGCGCCAAGGGCCAGGGGGACATGTTGCAATCACGTTGTGTTTGCTACTGGCAACTGAAGCTTCTTGTATCCTCATGCTGCTGGGAGGTAACTGCTTTTTCCTAAGCCTGAAGACACAGTCTGAGAGGAAAAAAAAAAAACAAAGAGGACATGAGAGAAGAGAAGAGGGAGGGTGAGAGCGGGCTGAATTGATCGATGTCTGTTCAGGTCTAGCTGGAAAACACAATGAAGTGAAAAGGCTCCTTGGTTGGTATGCTTTTCTTTATTTTTTTCCCAGGGTTTGAAGTGGGAGGGAGGGATGGGAAAAAAGAAGGGAAGAGGTGGAGGACTGGCAAGTCCTGAGCAGAAGCAGCACAGAACCCTCAGAGCTGGGGAGGGGAAAGTAACTTGGTGATTCTGGAACCCTCTCAGGTCACCCGCTTACTGGTCAATCCCTTCCTTCCACAAGAGACTGTGGCTCAGGGCAGTGCTGCCAGTAGGGTATTTTGAATGAAGAAGAACCAAAGTAGCTGAAGCCTGCCCATCCCTGCCCTAGAAAAAACACCATATAATTTTTCTTCCAGTTGGGGGTGGGGGGGGTGTTGATGTTAGTTTTATTTTTTCCAGTATAAAATATCTGCAAACTTTTATTGAGTTCTTACTTTGTGCCAAGCACTATCCTAAATACTTTGCAGGCATTGTCTCAATCCTTACAACAACCTTGTGAGGTGCGGGTTGTATTATTATCCCTATTTTACAGATAAACAGAAGCTTAGAAAGGTTAAGTAAAGAACCTAAGGTCATATAATTAGTAAGCGGCTTCCTCGTCAGGTCTGTCTGAACTCTGAGCCTACATTCTTGAGCACCGCACTGTGCATACATTTAGATACTGTCTCTTAAATAGCTCACAGTTTACTGTTTCTCTGGGGGAAGGAGGCTTGGAGCTGGGGAGATGGTAGGCGGATAGTCTTGTGTGAAATCTGCTACAGTACTGTACTGTACTCTACAGTACAATGTGGGCCATACTTGCAAGTTGAAATAAGTGCTTCAGGAGGCCAAAGAAGAGAATACTTATTTCTATAGGCCTGGGATGATGGAGTTAAGGAAATCCTTTTACTTAAAAAAAAATTGAAGTGTAGTTGATTTACAATATTATATTAGTTTCAGGTGTACAGCATAGTGATTCAGTATTTTTGTAGATTATACTCCATTTAAAGTTGTTATAAAGGGACTTCCCTGGTTTGCGCAGTGGTTAAGAATCCTTCTGCCAATGCAGGGGACATGGGTTTGAGCCCTGGTTCAGGAAGATCCCACACGCCATGGAGCAACTAAGCCCATGCACCACAACTACTGAGCCTGCACTCTAGAGCCCGCGAGCCACAACTACTGAGCCCCTGTGCCACAACTAACGAAGCCTGTGTGCCTAGAGCCAGTGCTCTGCAACAAGAGAAGCCACCGCAATGAGAAGCCTGTGCACCGCAACAAATAGTAGCCCCTGCTTGCCGCAACTAAAGAAAGCCTGGGCGCAGCAACGAAGACCCAACGGAGCCAAAAATAAATAAATAAATAAATTTAAAAAATAAATAAAATAAAAATAAATGGAAAGAAACTCTGATACATGCTACAATATGCATGAAACTGAAGACATGTTAAGTGAAATAAACCAGATACAAAGGGGTAAATATTGTATGATTCCACTTATATGAAGTATCTAGAGTAGTCAGATACATAGAGATAGAAAGTTGAATGATGGTTGCTAGGGGCTGGGGGGCAGTTATTGATTAATAGGCACATAGGGAGGGAGCCAGGAGGGCAAACCAGGGCGAGCAGCTTGGAGCTGAGAGTGACAGCCCCAGGGTGAGTATCTAGCATGGGTGGCCCAACAGTGGTAACAGCATTAGTGCCCCCAGCCCCCCACGCCAGAGCTGAGCCCAGCCGAGAAGGCTGGAGGCCCATTAGGAAAGGCTGTGGTGAAAAGGGCCCTTGGCTAGTCCCTTGGCTGCCCTCAGTTGTGGTGGAGCCCAGCAGTGGGTGCTGTGGAGAGTGAGGAGCTGTGCTGCCTCCTCTAAAAAATAGGTACAGAGTTTCAGTTTTGTAAAATGAAGAGAGTTCTGTGGATAGATGGTGGTGTTGGTACCACATCAATGTGAATGGACTTAAGGCCATTGAACTATACATTTGAAAATGGTTAAGATACTAAATTTTATGTTATGTGTATTCAATCACATTTTTTTTTTTTTTGCTAACAAAGCAAGAGACTTTATTGGGAAAGGGTGCCTGGGGGGAGAGCAGCAGGGTAAGGGAACCCAGGAGAACTGCTCTGCTACGTGGCTTGCAGTCTCCGGTTTACGGTAATGGGATTAGTTCCTGGGTTGTCTCTGGCCGATCATTCTGACTCAGGGTCCTTCCTGGTGGCAAGTGAACCACTCAGCCAAGATGGATTCCAGCAAGAAGGACTCTGGGAGGTTGGTAGGACATATGGACTGGCATTTCCTCTCTCCTTTCGACCTCTCCCAAGTTCTTCTGGTTGGTGGTAGCTTGTTAGTTCCGCGTTCCTAACCAGGACCTCCTGTTCTAAGATAACTCATGGAAGTGGCTACTATCTTGCCTGGCCAGGGCAGGCGGTTTCAGTCAGTGTTTCCCCTAACAGTGGGAGCTGGGGTGACACAATTCGGACAAAAAGTGCAGGCAGAACTTTCTGGAGAAGGTAAACTTTCCTGTTTAAAATGGCAAAACCTCTGATGGAGGAGGTCTTGGTCTCTGTCTTGGCAAAACCTCTGATGGAGGAGGTCTTGGTCTCTGTCTTGGCAAAACCTCTGATGGAGGAGGTCTTGGTCTGTCTTGGCAAAACCTCGGATGGAGGAGGTCTTGGTCTGTGTCTTGGCGTTCAGTGTCTTCTCCTATTTCCTGCCTGAAACATGGACCTAATGCCTGGAGAGGCAGCAGCTCTCTTGCCACCATGACATTGAAAACCACAGACTCAAGATGGTGGAGATGGAAGAAGCAGCCTGGATCCTTCATGCTTTGTGAACTGTGCCTTCCTACTGTTTCTTGGTGTCTAGGTTTGGGTTTCCGCAGAAGCAGCCCTCAGACAAGAATTCAACTGTCGTTTATTTGGGAAATAATCCCAGGAAACACCAGTAGGGAGATGGGAAGTGACACAGGGAAGGGAAGGAAGGCAAAAATGGTGTGTCATCTATTCAGTTACCACAGTGGGAAACTGGAGATTAGTCCCACTGAGGAAGTTCCAGAGACCATGTAGCACACGTAACCAGAATTATCCCACCAAGGGGAGAGGGGGTCAGAGTATGCACCCATGAAATCCCATCCATCCTTGGCGGCCATTAATTCTCCAGCACACTGGCTTGCCGTATACACAGGCCAAACATACTTCCACAGCCTGAAAAAGCCCTGGGACAAAGACTGGGGATATTTTCAGTAGCAGTGAGAAGCCTGTAGACAGGCATGGGTGAGGTACTAGCAACATCTGCTACACCTGGTAAAACTCAATCCAGACTCTGTTACCAAGTCAAACACAGTTCTAGCTGAAAATCACCTTAGGAGTAGTCTGATTTTAAAAGAGGTTCTCACCCCTATCACAAGATCATAGAGGACAAAATTATTTAACACTAAGTTACATTCTGTAATGGCAGAGTCCAAGGCAACATACTTACAGGCAGGAAGCTTTTTCTAGCAAACTTTAAAACACACTATATAGGCAACCACATACTCTGCCACTGGGAGCAGGCAGCAGGCTTCTCCACAATGTGGGGAATTTGATACAGCACCCAGAGCTTATAAATATGTTATTCAAGCAGAATATTTTCCCACTTAGTGTAGAATTTATTTTCTTGCTTCTTGGGCAAATCAAAGAGACTTTCAGGGCTTCCTTGGTGGCGCAGTGGTTGAGAGTCCGCCTGCCAATGCGGGGGACACGGGTTCGTGCCCCGGTCCGGGAAGATCCCACATGCCGCGAAGCAGCTGGGCCCGTGAGCCATGGCCGCTGAGCCTGCGCGTCCGGAGCCTGTGCTCCGCAACGGGAGAGGCCACACCAGTGAGAGGCCCGCGTACCGCACAAAAAAAAAAAAAAAAAAAAAAAAAGACTTTCAATGAGTTCAGGAAAAAGCATTCTCCAGGTAGGGAAAGCTCCCATCCTTCTAAATGATTAACATCCTTATGAATGACCTGTGGCAGGCACCCGACACTTGAGAGAGCAGAAGGGTTTAAAGTCAGAAGAATTGGATGAAGTGATGCCTCAGTCACTTGCTGGCTGTGGAACCCAGGCACAGCCCAAATCTCCCTGAGTCTGTTTCTCACCTCCACTTAGCCCCAGGGCTGTTCCAATGTCATCGGGGCTCCGCCTGTCACTTGGGGCTGGTGCATCTCCTCCCTGAAGTCTGGCCCTCAGCTCTCAATCACAATTTTTAAAAAGTTAAGGATCAATATTTTTTTCAGTTAAAAAAGTTATATATTAGTTTGAGGATTGTATTTCAACATAGTTGATGTATATATGTGTATATAAGTGAGTGTATACATATATATGTATATAAAGTCATGTATTAAAAATAAAAGAACTTTCTTTTTTTTTTTTTTTTTTTTTTTTGGCGGTACGCGGGCCTCTCACCGCTGTGGCCTCTCCCGCTGTGGAGCACAGGCTCCGGACGCGCAGGCCCAGTGGCCATGGCCCACGGGCCCAGCCGCTCCGCGGCATGCGGGATCCTCCCGGACCGGGGCGCGAACCCGCGTCCCCTGCCTTGGCAGGCGGACTCTCAACCACTGCGCCACCAGGGAAGCCCAAAAGAACTTTCTTAACTTCATTATCCCAGGTCTGCAGACCCACCAGGTGTGCAGGTCATGGCAATCCCATTGGTTTTACTGGTGATTTGAGTACAGGTGGGTATAAGATGAGATTCTGGCCAATGGGATATGAGGATAGGTCCACTGGGTGGGGGGGGGAGGCTTCTGAGAAGAATTCCCTGATAAAAAAAAGACACATGGGAAGATAGGGCCTGTCTTCTGCTAGATCTTATCTTGTCCACCTGAGATGCCTAGAACTGCAGCAGCAATCTTGGAATCATGAAGGGTGCTAATGGAGACAGTCGTGACATGCTGAGGATGTCAGAATTGAAAAATGCTTCATCCAAAATGACGATGTGATGATGACATCATTGAATTCTAAATTAAACAACCCTGGGGCCCTCCTTCCTCCAGACTTACTGTATGAGATTATAAATGATCTTTTAAAAAATATTTATGTATTTATTTTTTGAATTGTATTTTATTTATTTTTCATACAGCAGGTTCTTATTAGTTATCTATTTTATACATATTAATGTATACATGTCAATCCCAATCTCCCAATTCATCCCACCACCACCCCCACCCTCCCTCCACTTTCCCCCCTTGGTGTCCATACATTTGTTCTCTACATCTGTGTCTCTATTTCTGCCCTGCAAACCGGTTCATCTGTACCATTTTTCTAGGTTCCACATATATGTATTAATATACGATATTTGTTTTTCTCTTTCTGACTTACTTCACTCAGTATGACAGTCTCTAGATCCATCCACGTCTCTACAAATGACACAATTTCATTCCTTTTTATGGCTGAGTAATATTCCATTGTATATATGTACCACATCTTCTTTATCCATTCATCTGTCGATGGGCATTTAGGTTGCTTCTATGACCTGGCTATTGTAAATAGTGCTGCAATGAACATTGGGTGCATGTGTCTTTTTGAATTATGGTATTCTCTGGGTATATGCCCAGTAGTGGGATTGCTGGGTCATATGGTAATTCTATTTTTAGTTGTTTAAGGAACCTCCATACTGTTCTCCATAGTGGCTGTATCAATTTACATTCCCACCAACAGTGCAAGAGGGTTCCCTTTTCTCCACACCCTCTCCAGCATTTATTGTTTGTAGATTTTCTGATGATGCCGATTCTAAATGGTGTGAGGTGATACCTCATTGTAGTTTTGATTTGCATTCCTCTAATAATCAGTGACGTTGAGCAGCTTTTCATGTGCTTCTTTGCCATCTGTATGTCTTCTTTGGAGAAATGTCTATTTAGGTCTTCTGCCCATCTTTTGACTGGGTTGTTTGTTTTTTTAATATTGAGCTGCACGAGCTGTATATATATTTTGGAGATTAATCCTTTGTCCATTGATTCATTTGCAAATATTTTCTCCCATTCTGAGGGTTGTCTTTTTGTCTTGTTTGTAGTTTCCTTTGCTGTGCAAAAGCTTTGAAGTTTCATTAGGTCCCATTTGTTTATTTTTGTTTTTTCAATTACTCTAGGAGGTGGATCAAAAAAGATCTTGCTGTGATTTATGTCAAAGAGTGTTTGTCCTATGTTTTCCTCTGTTTTATAGTGTCCAGTATTACATTTAGGTCTTTAATCCATTTTGAGTTTATTTTTGTATATGGTGTTAGGGATTGTTCTAATTTCATTCTTTTACATGTAGCTGTCCAGTTTTCCCAGCACCACTTATTGAAGAGACTGTCTTTTCTCCATTGTATATCCTTGCCTCTTTTGTCATAGATTAGTTGGCCATAGGTGCATGGGTTTATCTCTGGGCTTTCTATCCTGTTCCACTGATCTATATTTCTGTTTTTGTGCCATTACCATATGGTCTTGATTACTGTGGCTTTGTAGTATAGTCTGAAGTCAGGGAGTCTGCTTCCTCCAACTCCATTTTTTTCCCTCAAGACTGCTTTGGCTATTTAGGATGTTTTGTGTCTCCATAGAAATTTTAAGATATTTTGTGCTAGTTCTGTAAAAAATGCCTCTGGTAATTTGATAGGGATTGCATTGAATTTGTAGATTGCTTTGGGTAGTATAGTCATTTTCACAATATTGACTCTTCCAATCCAAGAACATGGTATATCTCTCCATCTGTTTGTGTCATCTTTGATTTCTTTCATCAGTGTCCTATAGTTTTCTGAGTACAGTTCTTTTTCCTCCTTAGGTAGGTTTATTCCTAGGTATTTTATTCTTTTTCTGGCAATGGTGAATGGGATTGTTTCCTTAATTTCTCTTTCTGATCTTTCATTGTTAATGTATAGGAATGCAAGAGATTTCTGTGCATTAATTTTGTATCCTGCAACTTTACCAAATTCAGTGATTAGCTCTAGTAGTTTTCTGGGGGCATCTTTAGGATTCTCTATGTATAGTATCATGTCATCAGCAAACAGTGACAGTTTTACTTCTTCTTTTCCAATTTGTATTCCTTTTATTTCTTTTTGTTCTCTGATTGCCGTAGCTAGGACTTCCAAAGCTATGTTGAATAATAGTGGCGAGAGTAGACATCCTTGTCTTCTTCCTGATCTTAGAAGAAATGCTTTCAGTTTTTCACCATTGAGAATGATGTTTGCTGTGGTTTGTCATATACGACCTTTATTATGTTGAGTTAGATTCCCTCTATGCCCAGTTTCTGGAGTGTTTTTATCATAAATGGGTGTTGAATTTTGTCAAAAGCTTTTTCTGCATCTATTGAGAAGATCATATAGTTTTTATTCTTCAGTTAGTTAAAATGGTGTATCACATTGATTGATTTGCATATATTGAAGAATCCTTGCATCCCTGGGATAAATCCCACTAGATCATGGTGTATGATCCTTTTAATGTGCTGTTGGATTCTCTTTGCTAGTTTTTGTTGAGGATTTTTGCATCTATATTCATCAGTGATATTGGTCTGTAATTTTCTTTTTTTGTAGTTTCTCTGTCCAGTTTTGGTATCAGAGTGATGGTGGCTTCGTAGAATGAGTTTGGGAGTGTTCCTTCTTCTGCAGCTTTTTGGAAGAGTTTGAGAAGGATGGGTGTTAGCTCTTCTCTAAATGTTTGATAGAATTCACCTGTGAAGCCATCTGGTCCTGGACTTTTGTTTGTTGGAAGATTTTTAATCACAGTTTCAATTTCATTACTTGTGATTGTTCTGTTCATATTTTCTGTTTCTTCCTGGTTCAGTCTTGGAAGGTTATACCTTTCAAAAAATTGTCCATTTCTTCCAGGTTGTCCATTTTATTGGCATAGAGTTGCTTGTAGCAGTCTCTTAGGATGCTTTGTATTTTTGCGGTGTGCGTTGAAACTTCTCCTTTTTCATTTCTAATTTTATTGATTTGAGTCCTCTCCCTTTTTTTCTTGATGGGTCTGGCTAATGGTTTATCAACTTTGTTTATCTTCTCAAAGAACCAGCTTTTAGTTTTATTGATCTTTGCTATCATTTTCTTTGTTTCTGTTTCATTTATTTCTGCTCTGATCTTTATGACTTCTCTCCTTCTACTAACTTTGGGTTTTGTTTGTTCTTCTTTCTCTAGTTCCTTTAGGTGTAAGGTTAGATTGTTTGAGATTTTTCTTGTTTCTTGAGGTAGAATTGTATTGCTATAAATTTCCCTCTTAGAACTGCTTTTGCTGTATCCCATAGGTTTTGGATCATCGTGTTTTTGTTGTCATTTGTCTCTAGGTATTTTTTGATTTTCTCTTTTATTTTTTTCAGTGATGTTTTGGTTATTTAGTAACATATTGTTTAGCCTCCATGTGTTTGTGTTTTTTATGCTTTTTTTTCCCTGTAATTGATTTCTAATCTCATAGCATTGTGGTCAGAAAAGATGCTTGATATGATTTCAGTATTCTTAAATTTACCAAGGCAGCCTGATTTGTGACCCAAGATGTGATCTATCCTGGAGAATGTTCCATGTGCACTTGAGAAGAAAGTGTAATCTGCTGTTTTTGGATGAAATGTCCTATAAATATCAATTAAATCTATCTGGTCTCTTGTGTCATTTAAAGCTTGTGTTTCCTTATTAATTTTCTTTCTGGATGATCTGTCCATTGGTGTAAATGAGGTGTTAAAGTCCCCCACTATTATTGTGTTACTGTTGATTTCCTCTTTTCTACCTGTTAGCAGTTGCCTTATATATTGAGGTGCTCCTATGTTGGGTGCACATATATTTATAATTGTTATATCTTCTTATTGGATTGATCCCTTGATCATTATGTAGTGTCCTTCCTTGTCTCTTTTTTTTTTTTTTTTTTTTGCGCGGTATGTGGGCCTCTCACCATTGTGGCCTCTCCCGTTGCGGAGCACAGGCTCTGGATGCACAGGCTCAGGGGCCATGGCTCACAGGTCCAGCTGCTCCGCGGCATGTGGGATCTTCCCGGACTGGGGCACAAACCCGTGTCCCCAGCATGGGCAGGTGGACTCTCAACCACTGCGCCACCAGGGAAGTCCTTTCCTTGTCTCTTGTAACATTTTTTATTTCAAAGTCTATTTTATCTGATATGAGTATCGCTACTCCAGCTTTCTTTTGATTTCCATTTGCATGGAATATCTTTTTCCATCCCCTCACTTTCAGTCTGTGTGTGTCCCTAGGTTTGAAGTGGGTCTCTTGTAGACAGCCTATATATTGGTCTTGTTTTTGTATCTGTTCAGCGAGCCTCTGTGTTTTGGTTGAAGCATTTAATCCATTCACGTTTGAGGTAATTATCGATATATATGTTCCTATTACCATTTTAATGTTAATTGTTATGGGTTTGTTTTTGTAGGTCCTTTTCTTCTCGTGTTTCCCACTTAGAGAAGTTCCTTTAACATTTGTTGTAGAACTGGTTTGGTGGTGCTGAATTCTCTTAGATTTTGCTTGTCTGTAAAGCTTTTGATTTCTCCATTGAATCTGAATGAGATCCTTGCCAGGTAGAGTAATCTTAGTTGTAGATTCTTCTCTTTTATGATAAATATATTGTGCCACTCCCTTCTGGCTTGTAGAGTTTCTGCTGAGAAATCAGCTGTTAAACTTATGGGAGTTCTCTTGTATGTTACTTGTCATTTTTCCCTTGTTGCTTTCAGTAATTTTTCTTTGTCTTTAATTTTTGTCAGTTTGATTACTATGTGTCTCAGTGTGTTTCTCCTTGGGTATATCCTGCCTGGGACTCTATGTGCTTCCTGGACTTGGGTGGCTATTTCCTTTCCCATGTTGGGGAAGTTTTCGACTATAATCTCTTCAGATATTTTCTGGGGTCCTTTCTCTCTCTCTTCTCCTTCTGGGACCCCTATAATGCAAATGTTGTTGCATTTAATGTTGTCCCAGATGTGTCTTAGGCTGTCTTCATTTCCTTTCATTCTTTTTTCTTTATTCTGTTCCGTGGCAGTGAATTCCACCATTGTATCTTCCAGGTCACTTATCCATTCTTCTGCCTCAGTTATTCTGCTCTTGATTCCTTCTAGTGTATTTTTCATTTCAGTTATTGTATTGTTCATTATCTCTGTTTGTTTGTTCTTTAATTCTTCTAGGTGTTTCCTCTTTAATTCTTCTATGTCTTTGTTAAACATTTCTTGCATCTTCTCCATCTTTGCCTCCATTCTTTTTCTGAGGTTCTGGATCTCTTCACTATCATTATTCTGAATTCTTTTTCTGGAAGGTTGCCTATCTTCACTTCACTTAGTTGTTTTCTGGGGTTTTATGTTGTTCCTTCGTCTGGTACATAGTCCTCTGCCTTTTCATTTTGTCTATCTTTCTGTGAATGTGGTTTTCATTCCACAGGCTGCAGAATTGTTCTTCTTGCTTCTGCTGGCTGCCCTCTGGTGGATGAGGCTATCTAAGAGGCTTGTGCAATCTTCCTGATGGGAGGGACTGGTGGTGGGTAGAGCTGGGTGTTGCTCTGGTGGGCAGAGCTCAGGAAAACTTTAATCCGCTCTTTGCTGATGGGTGGGGCTGGGTTCGCTCCCTGTTGGTTGTTTAGCCTGAGGCGACCCAGCACTGGAGCCTACTCAGCTCTTTCATGGGACTAATTGCGGACTCTGGAAGGGCTCATGCCAAGGAGTACTTCCCAGAACTTTTGCTGCCAGTGTCCTTGTCCCCTCGGTAAGCCACAGCCATGCCCCACCTCTGCAGGAGACCCTGCAACACTAGCAGGTAGTTGTGGTTCAGTCTTCTATGGGGTCACTGCTCCTTCCCTTGGGTTCCGATGACCACACTACTTTGTGTGTGCTCTCCAAGAGTGGAGTCTGTTTCCCCCAGTCCTGTCAAAGTCCTGCAATCAAATCCCGCTAGCCTTCAAAGTCTGATTCTCTAGGAATTCCTCCTCCCATTGCCGGACTCCCAGGTTGGGAAGCCTGGTGTGGGGCTCAGAACCTTCACTCCAGTGGGTGGACTTCTGTGGTATAAGTGTTCTCCAGTCTGTGAGTCACTCACCCAGCAGTTATGGGATTTGATGTTATTGTGATTGCACCCCTCCTACCATCTCAATGCAGCTTCTCCTTTGTCTTTGGATGTGGGGTATCTTTTCTGGTGAGTTCCAGTGTCTTCTTGTCAATGACTGTTCAGCAGTTTGTTGTGATGCCGGTGCATTTGCAAGAGGGAATGAGAGCACATCCTTCTACTCTACCATCTTGAACCAAGCCAATATTTATTTATTTATTTTTGGCTGTGTCAGGTCTTAGTTGGGTCATGTGGGATCTTTCATTGCAGCGCCCAGTCTTCTCCCTAGTTGCGGCTCACAGGCTTTGTAGTTGTGGTGCGTGGGCTTAGTTGCACCTCAGCATGTGGGATCTTAGTTCCCCGACCAGGGATCAAACCCGCATCCCCTGCATTGGAAGGTGGATTCTTTTTTTTTTTTTTTTTTTGCGGTACGCGGGACTCTCACTGTTGTGGCCTCTCCCGTTGCGGAGCACAGGCTCTGGACGTGCAGGCCCAGTGGCCATGGCTAACGGACCCAGCCGCTTCGTGGCATGTGGGATCCTCCCGGACCAGGGCACGAACCCATGTCCCCTGCATCAGCAGGCAGACTCTCAACCACTGCGCCACCAGGGAAGCCCTGGAAGGTGGATTCTTAACCACTGGACCACCAGGGAAGTCCCATAAATGTTCTTTATTGTTCAAGTCATTTTGAGTTGAGTTTTCTGTAACTTGTGGTCAAAGGCATCCTAATGGACGCAGAGTATCATAAAATCAGGCTTAGGGTTCTCTGACCCTTGGAGTGCTTTTCCTTTGTGCAGCCTTCCCCAAGTCAGGGTAAACCTCATTTTCCTCTCCCAAGGAAGCACTGTTCCTTTGACAGCAAAAGGTCTTCGGTGTGAGACTGGGAGTTTGTGGCACTTATGGAGGTGCACCACCCAGATCTCCCTTCAAGGAGGAACTTACCATGTGGCTGCTCTTTGGAGCTGAAACCGTGTTATTCACAGCGCTGGCTAATGGCTGAGCATAGCAGGGGTGCGAGGCCTGGCCTCTTCTGTGCAGTGTAGGACTCCTCTAACCAGCAATCTTTCCTCTAGAGCCTTTTCCTGCCCAGGGCCGCTCTTCCCTCTTCTCCCTTTCACAGACACCATTGTCCCCCACCCCACACTGCTCGCACACCTCACTGTCTCAGCATCTGCTTCCCAGAGGACCCAACTGGCACAGAGTGGAAGATCACTAATGACACCATCTGAGGGACTTGTCCAGCCTGGTCTTAAAATAGAAGACCTACTTTCTCCTCCTTGTCATTCTATATCTTTTTAAACATATTCCTAATATCTTGAGCACCAGATCAGTAGACACTCAATTATCTAGCAATGAAGTGTCTCTTAATGCCAGCTCAGCTTTGTACTGGAGGCCTGGAGTTCCTTGTCTCAGGCAAGATAATCCTCAGGGAAGTCCCAAGAGATGGGTACAAGTATCCTTATTTAACAGGTGAGGAAACTGAGTCCTGAAATGTTAGGTGGTATCCAAGGTCACATCATCAGAAAGTGGCAGATCTAATTTTTTTTTTTTTTTTGAGGTACGTGGGCCTCTCACTGTTGTGGCCTCTCCCATTGTGGAGCACAGGCTCCGGACGTGCAGGCTCAGCGGCCATGGCTCACGGGCCTAGCTGCTCCATGGCACATGGGATCTTCCTGGACCAGGGCACGAACCCGCGTCCTCTGCATCGGCAGGTGGACTCTCAACCACTGCGCCACCAGGGAAGCCCTGGCAGATCTCATTTTATTCAGAGCTGGTCATCACCCCCTCCGAGAGCCCTGCCTTCTTGTCTACCTCCATTGTTCTCTACTCCTCTGCCCCACTTTACCGCTCTCTGAAATTACTGTTGCGTTTAATGTCTGTCTCTCTGAAAGGGAACCTTTCCAGGGCAGCCGTCCTATCTTTTTTTTTTTTTTAATAAATTTTATTTTTGGCTGCATTGGGTCTTCGTTGTTGCACACAGGCTTTCTCTAGCTGCAGTGAGCAGGGGCCACTTTTCATTGCATTGTGCGGACTTCTCACTGTGGAGGCTTCTCTTGTTGTGGAGCATGGGCTCTAGGCGCGTGGGCTTCAGTAATTGTGGCATGCAGGCTCAGTAGTTGTGGCTCGCAGGCTCCAGAGCTCAGGCTCAGTAGTTGTGGCACACAGGCTTAGTTGCTCCATGGCATGTGGGATCTTCCCAGACCAGGGCTCAAACCCAGGTCCCCTGCATTGGCAGGTGGATTCTTTTTTTTTTTTTTTTTTTTTATTCTTCGGTATGCAGGCCTCTCACTGTTGTGGCCTCTCCTGTTGCGGAGCAAGGCTCCGGACGCGCAGGCTCAGCCACCATGGCTCACAGGCCCAGCTGCTCCACGGCATGTGGGATCCTCCCAGACCAGGGCACAAACCTGTGTCCCCTACATCGGCAGGTGAACTCTCAACCACTGTGCCACCAGGGAAGCCCACAGTCCTGTCTTATTTACTACTGTAACCCCAAAATCTAGAACAATATCTGACACTGAGCAGTATTCAACTAGTCACTGAACAGATTAATAAAGGTAACTAAGCTCTTTTTTTTTTTTTTTTTTTTTTTTTTTTTTACTGTGACATAATGAATGCTTGTTGTTTTAAGCCACTAAGTCATGGGGTAACTTGTTAAGGCAGTGATAGATAAAAACATTGTGCAGGTATTATCCACTGAACATCTTAAATAATCAAACATTTTCTGCCAGCCATTGGGAAAACTCCTAGATTTGGAGTTGAAAGGATCCCCGGGTCAGCTGAGCCCCTGGGCCTTCAGTCAAGGTAACCAAGCCCCAGCATGAGCTCGTCCAGGTGGGCAGGTTTCAGACCAAGGTTTAATGCTATGTGCATCCACACACCAAAACTCTAGAAAGTCTGAGTTGCGCTGTGGACTTCCTTGAGGTCGGTCCACCCCAGGAGCTTGGGCTGCTCTAGACTCAGATGGAAGGAGGCAGCACCACTAGATACCAGAGGAGGTGTCTGAGGGGGTTCGTTTTCATTAATTTTTCTTCTTAAACTTGCCGTTGGAGTAGGGCACCCAGTCCAGAATCAGCCCCAGTTGGTGGCCCACACCAGCCCCGTGGTACCTGCCATGGGAATCCAGTTTCTGGCCAGCTTGTGGCAGTGTGGGCCCAGGAGTCTGCTTAGCCTCACAGTGCCAGCATCCCAGCTCAGGGTGACCCTAGCCCCGGGGCCACCTGCTGAAACGAAACTCATCTTTAAGGCATGTTTATATTCATTGTTTTAATAATAATCTGTCACATTTGAACAACACTCCATCGTTTACAAAGTGTTTCCACGGTCATCTCCTGTGGTCTTCATAGAAATCTCTGAGGTAGAACTGACACTGTTCCTTCTTCTTCAGGGTCTTCTCACACTTGCTGGTCCTTCTGCCTGGAATGCTTCCTCCACCCCCATTATTTGCCTGCATCACTCTCTGCCTCCTTCTTTGTCACTTCCTAAGAAGGCTGGCCCTGATCCTGCAGCCCAGGTTAGGAACCTGGTGTTACACTCTCTTCACACAATGGTAGTTAAATAATTAGGTAATTACTTTATGACTGGCTCCCCCACTAGCTGAGGCTCCATGAGGACAAGGCCTTGTCGTACCTGTATATGTCACATACCACTGTGCCTGACAAACTGTGGTGCTCATTATACATGTATATGTGTGTGTGTGTATGAATATCTATGTATATATACATATATGTATAAAATGAATGATTTTCACTCGATAGAAGAGGAAATCAAAAGCCTACAGTCTAAGCCACTGTCTACAGTCTAAGCCACTAAGAAGCTGTTTTGTTTGTTGCCCACAGTAAGAAATTTATTATTCATCATGACCCCAGGAAACATGCATCCACACACACATACAATAGGGGTTAACTTATTGTGAACTAAGGACTGATATTTTCTATTCTATTCAACTTGACTTCATTAAAAAATATTTAGTTCTAATCTATTTCATTTATTTCATGACCAATTAATGTGTGAACAACCTTGGCCTAAGTGAATTGCTCAAGGTCATTTTACTAGTATAGTGGTGGGATTGGGAGAATAATCAAGTATTTCCCACCTATGACTCTCTAGTGGGTTTCTTGCCCTAAGGCAAAACTATCACAAAAGTCTTGTCTCAGTTTTGGTAACCAAAGAACAAATTTGTTCTTTTGCTTTTCAGTCGCAGTTAAGGCAAGGCTGGTCTCACCATCTGTAGGCATTTCAATTTGGTTTGTCCAGACACCCTGGTTCTCTGCAATGCAGCTGTCCAGAAGGCTCTTCCTAGAAGCTCCAAAGGGAAATATTTAGCCCTAATGGGTGGCACACCCAGACTTGCTGGAATTCTCATCCAAATTACACCAAACATGAACATATGGACAAAGGCGCATGGCATATTAAATGATTTACTGGGGTCAAAGATCAAGTCAATGGCAGACATCCTCAGGGTCTGCTAGGCTAAGACACAGGGAAGCCCCTGCTAGGCAGGGCCATCAGCCTGGACCTGGTCAGCCATCAGCCAGTTAATCTACAACAGCACCTTCTTTTCCTACCAGAGGGAGGTTTGACTTGAACTCCTGGGAGACCTGCCTTCTTGGAAGCTAGATTTCTCTGCTTCAGAGTCTAATTTAGCTGGTATTGGACTCAAAGCCTAGAGAAAGCTGAAACTTGTTTATTTGTTCTTTTATTCCTGGATTTATAACTTGACCTAATATACTGTATGTCTGTACATGTGTTGATCTCAAAAAATGTTTGAGCTTGCCTGCTTCTCAGGCCATGTTGGCAGGCAGCTGTTAAAGCCATCAGTGATGTTTGCTTCCAGTTACAAAAGAAAACATTCTCTATTTGGGGCTATGTTGTTGTTTTTTTCTTTCCTGATTTAAAAGGGGGAAATATGTTTCCCAGCAGAGATGTGGGCCACCCCCCCATCCCCTTCTAGGGCTAAGAATGACTAAGAAACCTTTTCGGCACACCTGATTCATCATCTTTCTAATATTCAAACTCTTTCTCTCTCCCTGTGGAAGTATTCTTAGGGGATTTGGTTTAAAATTATTTGAGCAACTGGACAGGTTTTCTCCCTTCCCTGAAGATACCAGTTTATGGTTCAACATCTCCCTTAAACTCTGGTGTGTTTTTAGCTCAGAAGGAGCCAGGTTGTATCCCATTATCAGGTGCACTGATGAAATAACTGCTGATGGGACCAAGAAAACATGAGTAATTCTAACCTCTGCCCAGAACCTTTGAAGGAATGCATAAACCCTGACCTTGCTTTGGTGCTTTGGAGAGACCATCTGGGGAAAACTTCATTTCCCAAAATATATATGAAATTGAGAGTTCCTCTGGCTGGGAAGTAGGAAAAACCATATGGCAAATGTGGGGTTTACATATGCAAATATTTGTTTCCGAGAAAGTGATTTAAACATGGTAAGTACACTCTTGAAGGACTGACCTGTACCCTGGGGAAAAGCACGGGAGGAGACGGAGGTGGAGAAGAGTGAGGAATAGAGAAGCCAGACTTTACCTGGGAAACAGTACACAGGGCAGGATGACTTGCTGGAGGTTGGAGGTGCCTTTGGAAGTGTCAGACCAAAGTTCAGTAACCAGTTGGAGGCAAGAGAGGCAGGGAAGTTTGAAAATGAGGAATGGGAGCCTGTAGGGAAGATGTGGCTGCCTAAGTGAAAGAGGTTTGGAGGAAAAAAAAAAGGCTTGACAAATAGTACCTCAGAGGAATCCAGGGATGGTTAGGATCCCTCAAAAGACAGCTTTGACTCAAAATTTAAGATGTGATCTGGGCCACTACATGAAAGGTCTCAGTAATCCCAGGATTTCTGACTACAGGACATAGTCAAGTTGAAATTGCTAAGCCACCAAGCTAATGTGCTAATCACCTGAACTGAATGACTCTAAGATACAAGACTTTTAAATGGTATCTTTTTCAAAATTTCAGATTCCAATTGTTCATTCCCGGTATATAGGAAAGCAATTGGTTTTTGTATACTGACTTTCTAAGATGGAATCTCTCTCCATTTATTTAGATCTTCTTTTATTTCTTTCATCAGTGCTCTGTAGTTTTCTACATATAGATCCTGTACATGTTTTGTTAGATTTTATACCTAAGTATTTATATTTTTTGGTGCTATTGTAAATGGTATTTAAAACAATTTTCAAATCCCAATTGTTCATTGCTGGTCTCTAGGAAAGCATAAGAAACTAGACTTTTATCTTAACTGCCGTTTTGAGCTTGTACCCAAAGACACTCTTAGTGAGGGAAAGCTGGGGCAGGATGGGTCAGTAATCACAGCTGTCCCCCTCCCCATCTTTCCCTCCTTCCTCACTTTGTAAATATTTGTTTATTTCATTTGACTGAGTTGATGTTATGCCAAAGAACTTCTAGGGAGAGGTGGGTACTGTTGAGAAATAAGGGAAAACGTGTAAGTCTTGAGGTTAAGATCTTTGGAGGAGAGATTTTTGAGGTCTTAGTGTTTGAGACAGAATGGTGGATGTGGGAAAATTAGAGGTAGCAGCATCATGAAAAGGGAGAGAGGGCTTCACCAGACGACGTGGGTAAAAATGAAGGCATATTATGCCTGGCGTTATATGTAACAATCTACCAAAATAGTATGTGACTTGAGATCAAACTCCCGTTTTTGGCTCAGAGTAATTAGAGTATAATTAAGTCATTGCTGTGTTAACATTTATGCTAATGTTGGTTTCAGAAAACACCGAGATTGCAAACATGAACAGTCTCTGTGTGACTTGGGGTTCATTGCTGATTTGATGCTTGTTGGTTGTGACAAAGCGGGGCTTTCAGTGGAAACTGGGTTGAGAAAAATGAGAAGATTCTAGGGAGGGAAAAATTAGGAATTTGGGATTAGCAGATACAAATGACTATACATAAAGTAGATAAACAACGAAGTCCTCCTGTACAGCACAGGGAAGTATATTCAATATCTTGTAATAACCTATAATGAAAAAGAATAGATATATATATATATATATAACTGAATCATTTTGCTGTACACCAGAAACTAACATAACATTGTAAATCAACTATACTTCAATAAAAAAAATTTTTTTAATGAGAAGATTCTATCCCCAACCTTTTTATCCCCCAGTGCCTAGCAAGGTACCTGGGAAGTAGTTCTCAATACATGTATATTGAACAAATCTGGAAGCAACTCAGCAAATTTAACTTTAATGCCCATGTGTCCAAGGTGGGGGCAGGGTAGAGATGAGTTTAAGCAACTGTTATTAACATAATCGAGGGTAACAGTTAAATCAAGATTCATGTGGCTTTCAGGGATTTTTACTGACAACAGGTAAGACCGACACTCTGGACAGAAGGCAGTAGCTCACTCAGTGACTGAGGTAGCTGAAGACATGGCTCTGCTTTGGTGTCTGTGGACTCACACCTTCCCTAAATCTGCAGAATGTCTGCTGAGCTGTCACAGAATGAAATGTGTAGCTAAGGAGATATGTTGGTGTGCTGGAGGACCATGTAGTGATAGGATGACCCTTAGAATCTCTTCTAAGCAGGATCACCTATGGTTCCCTTGAGCAGAAGCCCTTGAGCCTTGAGGGGTGGTGCAGAAGGGCAACTAAGAGGTAGCAAGTGCAGTGGGAGAACCACTTCTTTTTTAAAAAATAATTAATTAATTAATTTACTTGGTTGCATCGGGTCTCAGTTGAGGCACATGGGATCTTTGTTGTGGCTCGCGCCATTTTTCATTGCGTTGCAAGGGCTCTCTAATTGAGGCGTGTGGGCTCAGTAGTGGCGGCGTGGGCTTAGTTGCCCCATGACATGTGGGATCTTATTTCTACCAGGGATCGAACCCACGTTCCCTGCATTGAAAGGCAGATTCTTAACCTCTGAACCACCAGGGAAGTCCCAAGGGTGAACCATTTCTAAGAGGGCTGCTCTGAGTTGTGATTACTTGGTGTATAAGGGAAAGGATGTCTTCCCACCAAAGGCCCAGCTTTCGTTCTGAGTCCCAGGGAAATAATTTACACAAAGTTTTGACCTGGAACATTTCCCCAAGAACTGGCATATCATGTGCATGTCTTTCACGCCTCTGAAAACATTAAATAAGTTTCTTTAGGTGGTTACTATACCCAAGAACACCACCATTTTCTTCTTAGGCAAGGACCTAAAATTCAATAATAATATTACTTCACAGAGGGACAAATGTCCATTAGCAGTTAAATAAGGAGGTAGGTTTCATTGTGTGAGGTCAAGTGCATGAGCTTTGCAATCAGTCGAGTTGAGTTCAGTTTTCAGTTCTGCCATACACTAGCTTTTTTTTTTTTTTTTTTTCTGTGGTATGCGGGCCTCTCACTGCTGTGGCCTCTCCCGTTGCAGAGCACAGGCTCCGGACGCGCAGGCTCAGTGGCCATGGCTCACGGGCCCAGCCGCTCCGCGGCATGTGGGATCTTCCCGGACCGGGGCACGAACCCGTGTCCCCTGCATCGGCAGGCGGACTCTCAACCACTGTGCCACCAGAGAAGCCCCATACACTAGCTTTGTGGCCTTTGACAAATCACTTGACCTCTCTGAGTCTCTGAGAAATAGGGATGATAATAACAGTAATATCCATTTCGTTGACCTTATAGCTTGTTGTAAGCAGTAAAGTACTATACGTTAATTATGATTAGTGTTGGGGCAAAATTGTTATCAGGACCTCCTGAAAATTGTCGCAGGAGAGAGTCCATTTAGAAGGATTGGCCTGCCGAATGAATAGTCTAGTAAAGGAGTGCTAAGAATTTTCATGGGAGAGCTTGAAACATGAATTTGCTTTGATGGGTGGGTGGGATTCGGATTCAAGAGAACTTTTCCAGAAAGAGAACAGGTGGGAGCACATGCTCAGAGGCCAGGATAAACAAGATATTCATGTCACCTATCAAACACTCCCCGCACGCTCTGCATTGCAACTTCTTTTACGTGCTGTTTTCTAGTTTAACGTATACATAATAACACAGTGAATTAGGCTTTGTCATCCCTATTTTACAGATGATGAAACTGAGCCTCAGTAAGATTGTTTTGCCCAAGGTCACCTAATAAAGCAATGGCAGAGCCAGGGCTCAAATCCAGATTATCTGGACCAAATCCAAAAGTCCTTCCACAGTATACACTGCTTGTTTGGAATACAGCAAATAGTTTCAGTTTGGATGGAACGGAAGGTTTCATGCTAGGGCACTAAGGCTGGAAAGAGGTCAGGGTAAACCAGAATACTGAGGCGAGGTGAAGGGGTTTGTACTGACAACGAAGCCTAGGGTGGCAAAGGTCTGTGAGCAAGCGAGCAACATAACTAAAGATTGTCCAGGATTTCCAAGTTCAAGGCTCTGTGGAGGCATAGGCTGTACCAACTAATAATTAGGCGGTTCAGAACGGAGAAAGCTATCCCCTTGTCATTTATTCCTGAATGATTCCTCCTCTTGAACTTATTTTCTCGATTGTGTTATTCCTGAGTACTCTTAAATACTGCAGTTTCCACCCCACAGATAGCATCATATTTCAGTAATGAGCAAAGTGAAAAAGATTCAGCTTGGTCCTGGATCCAGTAGTGAACTACAGTGAGGAAAGTGCTCACACAAAGACTATTATAGGACCCTGAGTACCACTGAATCAAGCCTTCCTGTAAGAGGCTTCTACATTCTTTTCCTAAGCTGAAGGTTTCAGTGTAGGTCAATGGTGAAAGACGAATTGCTGGAGGGCTAACAGACAATGCGCACTCCTTACATTGTGTGAGGGAATTTCTCCACTGATTAAGTAGTAGTTTGCTTGGGGTCTTAAGTGTGTAGCTGCAGTAGCAATTCTTTCTGTCCTTCAATCCCTCCTTTTTAACTGAATTTTAAAATGGATGCTGATCTTCAAAGCTTTAACAAATGTATATGCCCTATGACCCAGCAGTATCACTGTTAGGAATTTATCAGCAAATTCAACAATGTGAATATGGAGTGCTCTTTATAATGCCAAAACATTGGAAACACCTGTTTCCAACAATAGGGAACTGGTTGAGTAAATTATGGTACATCTTATTCAGTGGAATGCTATGCAGCCATTAAAATGATATTGTTGAAGAATATTTAATGACAGAAAATGTCAACCCCCATGGCACATCAAAATTCTTAGGTAGAATTGATATAATATGATCCCTTGGATACGCAACCACATTAGCTCTGTCACCACCTGACCTTCAACTCCTAACCTTACACCTGGGATGCTGGAGATGTTGGAATTAATGAGCAAATCAGCAATTCCCAGCATCTTCTACTTAGTGCCATGTCATCTTTAACCAAAGGTGCAACTGTGTATAAAATAAGTAAAGTTCTTGAATTTGCTAAAACGAGTTACATCACAAAGGCTCTCCAGTTAAAAAATAAAATAAAAAAAGAGAAAGGAAAAAACTCCCCTCCCTCTAGCCTCCCCTCAAGCCTCTAATCTCATCTACGAAAAAGAACTGTACTTTACTGTCCACAAAACAGCCTGTTTTCAAAGTAAGAGGAGAATTGCTCCGTGAGGACAGCCATCAGTAACTGCGGTTCATGAATTCCTGCTTGTTTATAGAAAGCAGGGGCTAAGGATAGACACTTTGAAACCACCTGTGAAAGAATTAAAGACCAAGGGGGGCAAAACCCCCATCACAAACAGAATCTCACTGATCAAGTGTGAAAGAAAAGGAAGAAAGAAAAAGCCAAGTAGATCTTTGCAGGCAACCACTAGATGGACATAGAATTCAAAAACATTCTTTAGTGAGATCAAGGATGGCAGGCTTTGAAGCCTGGAGGGCTGGCGAGTCTCAGGAACAGCCTGGCCGTGGCAATCCACACCGAAGCATCCACAGTCTTGCACTTGCTGGAGTAAAGCATTTAAATTGGAACAATGTCAAATTTCACAGCTATCTTATGTCCAGTGACCTTACAGGACCCCAAAGGAAAGACAGATAAAAAATGATTGTTCTCAACAAGTTCCTGAAAGCGAAGAAGTCACACAGGCAACCTCAAGAAACAACTTCAAAACGAAAATGTCCACAAACTATTGCATGCAGGGCAGCAAGCAAACAACGCTTATTTATTTATTCATCTATTGATTCTTTTTACCGAGAATCAGCGGTGTGTTCTTACTCTTTACAGAACACACACAAAGATAAATTCCACCTCCACAGTACACTAGTTTATGAGGATGGTATTGTGGGAGAGGAAGAGGCCACAACCATCCTGAATTATTTAATCAATTTGAAACAGGTTTTATTGTTATAAAGAAAGTGAGACATTGTATCAGACCAAAAAAACCCTACATGCAATGCATGTCTTTTAGCCCAGAATTTCAGTGACACTTCACATGCCTTAACTGCGTGTAAGTGAATCATCTTAATTTTTTAAAGAGAAATTTTAAAAGAAATAAACATTACAGATGTAGCTAAAATTCCCTTTCATCATGGCCCCCAAACCTCCTACCTTCCTTCCCAGAGGCAGCCACTACCATGAGTTTGAGGTATATAATTCTGTTCCAATTTTTTACTTTTACATGCATGTATATGGTCCCTAAAGAATTATGATATTGTTTTTTGTGTTAGATTTTTTTCATAAATGGTATCATACTGTATATACTGCTCTGAATTTATTTTGCTTATTACACTCAACTTCATGTTTTTTCTACCTGTCCATATAATTGCTTCATTCCTTTTTTGGACTTAATGTTTTAAAGGAAGAAAAAGTTTATTCATACCAGAACAGTTACATGTACCTATATGTTTCTGTCTGACTCTGATTGGGACTCTAAAGTCAGGAGGACTTCTTGGAAGAAGGGAAGGCCTACATTCAGTTTCTGAAAGAGATGAAAAAATGCTAAGTGACAAAGAATGTCATAGGGCATTTCAGAGAGACCCCTTAAAATAATGTCCTAAACTAGGAATTGTGAGGTTTGCTGTATGATCTTTCCTTCACTATGTAGAATATAGGTTCTATGGCTTTTTTTTTTTTTTTTTTTACATTTTGGTTAGGTGAAGGTTTCGACTGTGAAAGCTATGTTTAAAAAGGAATGTATACTAATCAAGTCAAGATTCACTAAAACCGAACAACTTCAGAAATTCTATAGAACTCTAGCATTTAAGTCCAACAGGTGGACACACAAACCAATTACAAATGAAATAATCTTTGATCAATGGAGTTGCTGGTGTGTGCTGAATAAAATACATTCAAAACATATTTGTGGTGTGAGATAAAGATATGGAAGTCACAAGTAAGTGCCGCTTATGTTAGTAGTTTTAATTTTACCTTGTCAGCACCCTGTGTACTAAACTTGAGAAAGCGAGACTTTGATTTGTTCAAGTTTCCTTAAGGAGGGGCCACAGAATCCTTGAAGCATGATTTGAAAAAGATGGATAAGATATTCCACCCAAAATTCAACATCACCTTTAATCTTGCCCTCTCCTCCTCTAATCCCTAGGTAATGTTTTGTGCTTCTTTTGCAAGAAAGCAATTTTGTTAATCACTTTAGCACCAATTCTTGCATCCCTGGCAATACTCAGAACTGCTTCCATCCAAGTCTTTGATGTGGGAAAGAAACACACACACTCTTTCGCATGTAATCTGAAAACAATTCACCTCTTGCCAATGAATGCACAGCACTCCACTTTAATAGAGAGCAAGTTCTGTGGAGGTTTCTAATCCTTTCTGCCAAAGAAGAGAAGAGAGAGAATCACTCAGGTAGCCCAACCTCATTCAGGAGTTAAAATCACTTGGAATGTTTTGTGGTGTGTGGGCTTTTTAAAAATATCACTTGCTGAAGATTACTGCTCTCAGGGGAAATCAAAACAACTCAAGATCAAAATAAATAAATAAAAAATAAAAAAATAAAGATTCCCCATCCTTAACACAAACAGGATATTCTTCTCAACTCAGATAACTCTTGATCTAAGTGTATTACAAGAAACCTGCTTTAATCCCTCAAAGCAATGGTGTTATAGATAAGTAGCGGTAACATAGGTGGCTTAAATTCCAGAAATGTACAAAAGATTCGGTTGGAAATAAAACTAAAAAAGAAAGAAAGCTCAATTCTTCATTGCTGTGACTTGAAGAGGTAAATTTAGGGCAGTAAAAATGCAAAGAATGACCCCTAAAAAAGAATAGCTATAAAAGTCTAGAATTGT
Source organism: Mesoplodon mirus (assembly GCF_964341445.2). NCBI lineage: Eukaryota > Metazoa > Chordata > Mammalia > Artiodactyla > Ziphiidae > Mesoplodon > Mesoplodon mirus. The sequence continues at coordinate 203,485,609 of NC_138977.1, read as the reverse complement.
CTTAATGGTCTCGTAGGCTGCTTACAGTGTGTGTCTTAATGTGTGTGTTAGGGATGTGTTTGTGTAAGCATTTTAAGAAAGAGAAATTATTTTTACTGATTTCTGGATCTAATGGGGTTCATTTGAAAATCTCTGTATACATTTTACTATGATTACAACATTCTGAAGTTTGTTTCACAAATGACTTTTATAATTTTTTAATTTCCAGCATTTTATCTCTGTTTAGTCTTTTTTTCCTAACATATCCCTGCTTACTTAAATGCAATGAGGTCTTTATTCTTTTTCCTTCTGTCAGTAATTGTCATGTTTTCACAATCTGCATGTTAATTTTGATCTACCTTCTGACATCCTAGTTAACATATTGCTTATTCCCCCCACCCCCTTCTTCCTTGTAGTGCCACTGCAAGGTAGTGGCAATTTCTTTCACTATTCCCAAAATATGCTTGAAAATACTCTTTTACCTTTTTTTAGAGATAATGCTTATTATTCAATAGGTAATACAAATAGTTAATAGTTTAAACTTCAAAAGGTATAAAATAGTGTATAGTAAAAAAAAAAAAAAAAACCCTGTCCCTTATCCACCCATTTCTCCTCCTTAGAAGCAAACACTGGTACTAGGTTTTGTGTATTTCTCCAGGGAGATTTGGCACACAAAAAGTCAAAGCAGGCAAATATAGTTTCCCACTGACCCCCGCCATGGCAATATATTATCCACACTCTGCGTTTTGCTTTTTTCACTTAATGTATATTAGAGATCCTTCTGTAACAATGCATCTGATCTGATCTCCCTCATTCTTTTTCACAGCTGCTTACTATTTTATTCTATGGATATCCCATGATGTATTTAAACAGTTTGGAATACATTTGTTCCAAACATTTCTATTCTCTGTCTATTCTATTCTTGTTTCTTCTCAGGTTGTTTCTAGGACTCTATCATGGGTACTGCTGAATAAGTAACATGGATTTTAATTGTAACATGGAAGGCTCTTGAAAAAATTAAAAATTTTTATTTTCTAAAATCTTTAAAACTTAAAAAAATTACCCAAAGGAATATGGGTTTATAGTTTTCAAAAATCTGACATTATGGAAGTTGTGTGATGCCAAGACTTTTAGTTACTTCTTCTTCATCTCATCATGGATCCCATCCACTTCAACATTTAAAATTCCATTGTCCATTGATTTCCCTATGTGGGTTAACATAGGATACTGAATTGAGAATTTCCTTCTAATAGCTGATATTCATTTTAATTCTCTTAATCTACAAAATATTAAATATTGCTTTATACACCTTTAACTGAACACCAACTCAACAGGCTATCTCATACATGACTAAGGACTCAAGTCAGGGAAACTTGAACTTCGGTTGACATCAACTCTTGGGAGAGCTAGGCAAGCTGTGGGGCCCGATCATAGTGATTCCTCTCCTTCTGTTGCATGGTCTGAGTGGTGGAGATCTTGAGAAATAGATTTTTAAAAATTGAAGTATAGTTGATTTACAGTGTTGTGTTAGTTTCTGGTATACAGCAAAGTGATTCATATATATATATATATATATATTCATATTCTTCTCCATTATGGTTTATTGAGTAATCCATATCCATTATGGATATTGAATATAGTTCCCCATGCTATACAGTAGGACCTTGTTGTTTACCTTTATTGTATATAGTAGTTTGTATCTGCTAATCCCAAACTCCTAATTTATCCCTCCCTCCCTCTTTCCCCTTTGGTAACCGTAAGTTTGTCTTCTATGTCTGTGAGTCTGTTTCTGTTTTGTAAGTAAGTTCATTTGTATCATTTTTTTAGATTCTACATATAAGTGATATCATATGATATTTTTCTTTGTCTGACTTACTTCACTTAGTATGATAATCTCTAGGTCCATCCATGTTGTTACAAATAGCATTCTTTCATTCTTTTTGATGGCTGAGTAGTATTCCACTGTGTATGTATGTGTGTGTGTGTGTATATATACACACACACACACACACACACACATACATACACACACCCCACATCTTCTTCATCCTTTCATCTGTCAGAGGACATTTAGGTTGCTTTCATGTCTAAATAGTGCCGCTATGAACATTTGGGTGCATGTATCTTTTCGAATTAAGAGTTTTCTCCAGATAGATGTCCAGGAGTGGGATTGCTGGATCATATGGCAACTCTGTTTTTAGTTTTTTAAGGAAGCTCCATACTGTTTTCCATAATGGCTGCACCAATTTTTTACATTCCCACCAACAATGTAGAGGGTTCCCTTTTCTCCACACCCTTTCCAGCATTTATTATTTGTAGACATTTTTCTTTTGGCCGTACCATGGCTGGTGGGATTTTAGTTCCCTGACCAGGGATTGAACCCAGGCCCTTGGCAGTGAAAGCGTGGAGTCCTAACCACTGGACCGCCAGGGAATTCCCTATTTGTAAACTTTTTAATGATGGCCATTCTGACTGGTGTGAGGTGGTACCTCATTATAGTTTTGATTTGCATTGAGAGATTATAGATTACGCCTCCTGGGTTGTACCACACACCCACTGAGATTGGTCATGCTTGAGGAAGGCATGAGCACCTGGGCAAAAGTTCCTTTCTACTTCTTACTCCATAGCACCTGGAGGCCCATGCCCTGGCCAAGTGGGGATTTGAGCTCCTCACTCTGTCTCACCAAGGCTGATATCTGTGCAATTACTGCTTGGTTCTACTTTCAGACTGACTTCAGTTTCGGGTTTTTCATCTGTCCATTTCACTCCTAATTCATGAGCTTCTATCACAGACGTGAAGTTTAATTTCTCTTTGCTCACTCTTTTACCGGGAGATGCTGCTAGCGGAAAGCCTGTCATCTGTTGTGAAGGGGAGCTGGTGTTGACTTGAGGCAACAGAGTTGGTGGTCCAGTGGCCGTTTTCCTGTGTTAGGAGCAGGTGGTCTCGCTAAACTCCATGTGTTTGGAAACCTCTCTGACCGGTGGTTGTGCTGCTAAGGAAGAAGAGCTCAAGCTGTACTCCTTTTTCAGGTCAATCTGCTGAACCTGGGAAGATCCCCAGGGGCTAGCTTGGACTTCTTCCTGCTTTTCTCTTCATGGTAGGTTTTAAATGTAGGGGATTTTTCTCATCCACCTTTCCATTTGGGTTTGAAACAGCTGCCATAAGAAAGGGGGAAAAGCACATTATATAGAGTGTATAATTCTTTAGAAGCAGTGACATAGGTTCTCAAAGGATAACAGTTAAATATGGGTCTAAAGGTCATAATTCTCTTTACTTAGCGTGTGTGTGTGTATATATATATATATATATATATATATATATATATATATATATATATACACGTTTTTTAAAACTAAAGTAAAAATCCCCCAATTAAATAAGACCTATCTTTATTCCATTCACATCCAAACTTTTGTTTATATTTAACAACTGAACACAACCCACTATCAGTTCAAAATAATGTAATTGAATGATATTCCAGAAAAGTTGTCTTTTGTGTTTTTCACATTTTTAACAGGACCCCAAACCTAGGACAAGATAAATAAATTATACACTGTGGTTTCAGTCAGTGGAATGAATGTCTCAAATGAAAAAATTTACCTGAAGTTAGGCATTCTTTAATAGTAATAATTATAGAGCAGAAATAAGAATTTCATATTTGACATGGTACTTTCTTCCAGAAGAACTGAAGATGCTTAAGAGAATTTTTTTTCCCTAGAACTTATCATTATTTTCTTGAAAAAGAACTCATATTTGTATATATTTTATCTCAGTGGTTAACTTTATTTTTATGTATGTATTCAAAGAAATCCCCAGATAATCATGAAAATTTCACAAGATTTTGTAGTTCCCTTCATTTTCAAATTTTATATCTTCCGTCATCTGTTGCCAAATGACTCAGTGTCCTGACAGAGATCAGAAAAATCACAAATTCTGATATCCCATGAATTATCTTAGATCCTAATGCTGATGGCGTGCTCTACATTTTGTTCAAAATCTCTTTGAACACCACCTATTGACATAAGAAGGCTATCTCATACTAATGATAACATTACTTAACTGGCAAATCTAGAAATCTGCTTTTTTATCCCTACTGTTACATTTTATATTTCTGTCTTGCCCACCCCCTTACCTTACTTGCCATGTGGTCCTTAAATTTTGTGTACATGTGTGTATAACATATACATAAATTGGTGCTTGGAAATGTCTGTTTCTCACAGTTGTAAAGTCAGGACAGTATCTTAGAATGACATCTTACCCTTTGGAAAATGAATCTTTCTAGTATAGCTGTAAATTTGGATAACTAGAAATCTTAAGTAGCAGTTTAATTTTTGTTGGAGATGATTTATGGGACATTATTTTTACTTTTTTTCCTTTGCATTTGGGATGACAGGATAGGGTTTCATAATATTGCAAATCTCTGTAACTTGGTAAACACACTGCCTTCATGTGCATTACAGGTTTTGCAAAGATTTTCTGTAAAAAGTCACAGAAGGCTAAAATAAACTTTTTAAAAAACCTTTATTTTGTATAATATATTTAGATTTACAGAAAAATTGTGAAGCCCAGAGAGTTCTTATACACTACCATTATCAACATTTTACATCAGTATTGTGCGTTTGTAATGATTAATGGACTAACCAGGTTTCCTTAGTTTTTACCTAGTGTCCTTTCTCTTTTCTGCTCTAGGATACCACATTACATTTATTTGTCATATCCCTTTTGGTTCCTCTTGGCTGTGACAATTTCTCAGACTTTCCTTGTTTTTGATGATCTTGACATTTTTGAGGAGGACTGGTCAGGTAATTTTGTAGACCATCCTTCAATTTGGATTTGTCTGATGTTTTTCTCATTAGACTGGGATTATGGTTTTTGGGGAGGATGACCACAGAGGTAAAGTACCATTTTCATCACAGTATATCAAGGGTACCTACTATCAATGTGACTTACCACTGTTGATGTTGAACAGGTGTTGATTGCCTGGCTGAAATAGTGTTTGTCAGCCTTCTCCACTGTAAAGTTACTCTTTCCTCCTCTTTCCATATTGTATTCTTTGGAAGGAAGTCACCACATGCAGTCCTCTTAGGAATGTGCGTGTGTGTGTGTGTGTGTGTGTGTGTGTGTGTGTTTTGGTGGGGTAGTTATGCTCCACCTCCTTGAAGGTGAAGTATAACAAATTATTTGGAATTCTTCTGTGTGAGAGATTTGTAAAATGAACTTTTAAAAATATTAAAATTAATTAGCTTAATTAAATTATATTGAATTAAATTATTTCTTACATTTATGTGTAAACACCTCTTAGGTTTTTTCTTTAAAGAAAAAACTGATTATGGGGACTTCCCTAGTGGTCCAATGGTTAAGACTCCATGCTCCCAATGCGAGGGGTCCAGGTTCGATCCCTGGTCAGGGAACTAGATCCCGCATGTTGCAACTAAGAGTCCGCATGCTGCAACTAAAGCTCCCACATGCTGCAATTAAAGTTCCTGCAACACTGTAGTGAAGATCCTGCATGCGGCAATGAAGATCCTGCGTGCCACAACTAAGACCCGGTGCGGCTAAATAAATAAATAAATAAATAAGCAAATAAATAAATAAATATTTTTTAAAAAAAAAACCTGATTGTCTATAAATGGTACAGACAAACCTGTTTGCAAGGCAGAAATAGAGACACAGATGTAGAGAACAAACGTATGGACATCAAGGGGGGAAAGCGGGTAGTGGTGGGATGAATTGGGAGATTGGGATTGACATATATGCATTAATATGTATAAAATAGATAACTAATAAGAACCTGCTGTATAAAAAAATAAATTCAAAAAAAAAGAAAGAAAAACTGATTATCTATGTAATATATGCTCATTGCAGAACATTTAGAAAATGCAGAAAAGTGTAAACCAACAGCAGAAAGAACTTCCCATAACTCCACCTCTCATCAGCATCCATTTCTAGCATCTGGACATATTTCCTTCTAGTCTTTTCTGCATAAAGTAACTATTTTTAAACAATACTTTAAATTGTTTCATATGAAATTAAAATATTTTATCTTGGAATAGGACAAAGATAGTGGATTCATAGAAAAACAGAGCAGATCTTGGTTGTGTTTCTAACAGGACTTCAGAATATAAACTACCAACCTGGTAATTTCTGAAAACAACACTTTAGACTTGATCCTTCTATTTATGAGAGCCTCAAATGTTTTTGTATTCATTGTTAGGCCTCTTATTTCTTCTTTCTAATACTCTACTTTGTTCATTATTTCACTATTGCATGATACACATTTTAATGGAATAAATAAAGTTTGAAGAAACTTAGGTGGCTAGTTAAAAACTCTGGCAATGATCTAGGCTTCAAATCTCCAACTTTCTTGTTGCATGGTGTGTTTGGATGCATGACAACTCTATTCTTCTTTTTGAGAGAATTTATTGATTTTGTAAAGGTGATACATGCTTCTTATTAAAAAAAAATCAAGCAATACAGAAAAGTACAAAGTAAAATCCCAAAATTCCATTACCTAAAAATAACCATTATTAACATCATTCTACAAAGTCTCACTTTGAATATATATAGGTAGGGACAAATTTACAAAAAAGGCTCATAATACATACCATACACACATTGTTACTTAAATTTAACATACGAAATTGAAGCTGAAGCAAAATGAAGGAATTACTAAACTTTAGTTATATATTCTTTTGCAAGATATATTAGTTCCTACAAATCCTTTTAAAGTTTTGCAAAAAGATTATGAAAAGCATAAGAGGCTGTAGGTTCTACATGGTTAACCCTTAAAAAGTAACTGAGACATGCAGGATCTACTTTAATTGTTTAGAAGCAGCCTTTATTTAGATATCAGACCTGCCTGATGGTCAGAAGTAAAGTATATTACTAGGTGTGTCTATATTAGTTGTAAGGGATCCTAGAGGACCTTGAATTCAATGCCTTATTCCTATTCCATTTTCTGCTGTGTATGGTGAAGGCACAGTTCAGAGTACAAGCTTTGGGGTTAGACTGTTTAGATTTGATACCTGCTCTGTCATTTAGGAAACGTGACCATAGGCCTCAGTTTCATCTTCTGGGTTAATAGTAATGGGTTAATAGTATCTTCCTTATGTGGTTGTTGATATGAATATGTGAGACAATACATGGAAGGCTCTTATGATAGTTCCTGAAATATAGTAAGTGCTCAATAAATATAAGCTATTATTATTATAAAGGAATAATGGTAAGTGTCTGAGCCAACGTATGACATTGAAAATTGTCATTCATAAAATCATCTCACTCTCTCTCATTCACCTCAGAATAATTCCCCTACTAAATCTGCCTTTAAAGTTAAAGGCTGGGGCCCTGAGGACTTACCTAAGGGGCATGTGGGTGCAGGAGTACTGGATGTGGGAACAGGCTCCTGTCTGAGATTGTCACCTATGTTTATAAGAATGGACGGAACACACAATTCTAGCCTTTCCACAGTCTTAAACATATATGATACATTACCTATAACAATAATCACTACTATGCATGTCAGTTACATGGACATACACAAAGAACTTTATATCTGTACTTAAAAATTCTAAAAGTAAACTAATATTAGTATTTCTAAATTCCCAGTGTGAAATTCATATTGTCTCATATATCATACAGCATAGGGAATATAGGCAATATTTTATAATAACTATTTTTTTGGAAGTTTTTTTTTTAATTTAATTTAATTTATTTTTGGCTGTGTTGGGTCCTCCTTGCTGCACGCAAGCTTTCTCTAGTTGCGGTGAGTGGGAGCTACTCTTGGTTGCGGTGTGCAGGCTTCTCACCGTGGTGGCTTCTCTTGTTGGGGAGCCCGGGCTCCAGGGTCATGGGCTTCAGTAGTTGTGGCATGTGGGCTTAGTTGCTCTGCGGCATGTGGGATCTTCCCAGACCAGGGCTCGAACCTGTGTTCCCTGCACTGGCAGGCGGATTCTTAACCACTGTGCCACCAGGGAAGTTCTATAATAACTTTAAGTGAAATATATTATATAAAAATATTGAATCACTACGCTGTACGTCTAAAACTAATATTGTAAATCAACTATACTTCAATGAAAAAAAGAAAAAAATTCATATTGAGTCTTATGTTTTAAAATATTATGAATTCCATGTTTTTGGCATTCTAAGTTAAAAGTAGTCCAATGTTTTCAGTTTACTTATTAGTATGCAAATTTAAAAAATTTAAAATAAAATGCCTTATAAAAACAAGGTAAATTTCACCCCCCCCATATTATTTCACTATGATTGGTTCCAGGATTTGAACTTCAAGGGAGTTGATGACTTTTCTGGAAGATGTTTTGAAGTCCAGTGTACTCTTTCTATTTTCTTTTCTGGCTATTAACATTATCTATTTTCTTTGATAATAAAACATTATTCAGGTTCCCCATGAAGATATGCATTTACTTTTGTTACCAACCATCTTTTCAGCCCCAGCTGATTTTTTATCCTTTTTTTTTTTGGCTATTCCATGAGGCTTGTGGGATCTTAGTTCCCCAACCAGGGATCAAACCCAGCCCTTGGCAGTGAAAGCATGGAGTCCTAACCACTGGACCGCCATGGAATTCCTATCCAGCTGATTTTTTAAAATAACCTGTCTCCAAAAAGAATTTTAAAAGTACTTTTTGTGATGTAGTTTTTTCCAAGTTTGGTTTAAACCCCACATTGGATTTGTTTTGTTTTGTGGGGGAGGGAGGGTTGATGAAAAATTCTAGCTGCTTCTCTGAGCTGAGACTAAACTGTAGGGTTTTTTTTTTTTTTTAAGCTCAGGAATTTAGGGATACACATCACCACCAAATAATAGAATATATGCCAATTTTCCATTTTGGCTTTGCCTTTCTGCCTAGTGAGTACCTTGGCTTATTTTGTAAATCAGCAAACCATAAATTCTAGCTTAAACAGTGTGGAAGATGGTGATTTTATCATTTTAAATGATGGTTTACTTTCTCCAACAATGAGGGCAACATGGGGTAAAGAATAAGTTGCATTTGTGTGATTGTGGATTTTAATACTGACTTGATTTATGTTGGGTTAATTAAATAATTTTCTGTGCTTTCAAGTCTTCCACTAAAAACTAGGTACAGTGTGGATGAACTACTTAGTTTTACTCTGTGTAAAGGAACGGTTAAAAAATAGACAGTAAGAAATTACAAACGTGTTTAATACAAATATGAACACAAAATGTAGGAACCATACGCTATAGTCATCTCTCCCTTTCAGAGTGGCTCACAGTACACAACTGTAGCAAAATCAATAAGTGTTGAGTTGATGATATTACCTCAATACTCAGCATTCCTACCTCAACAGCCTTCTAACAGTATGAAATCATTAGATTTCTTTATAATGATTTCTAAGAGATGGTCTAAATTCTTTAGTTGTACTGAAATGTGTCAAATATTGCTTTTAATAAGTAAACCACTGGCTGGGGTTTGGAAATCTTTTTCTACACAAAGCCTTTGTTGTACCTTTTTTTTTTTTTTTTCTTCCTTTTGTAGGGTATTTTTTGTAAAAGGATTTGACCTGTAACTATTATTGAGAATTTTCTTAGAGGAGTTCAAAGCATTTTACAGGGATCATCTCATTTATCCCTCGAAAGTAAGGCAGAGGCATTATCTCCACTACAGACTGAGAACACTAAAAGGCCAAGATAGGTGGGGTTTTTTGTTGTTGTTTTGCTAAGATCAAAAAGTAATTCTAGGGCAAAGCCAGATTCCGGTCTGACCTTGTTACATGATGCTTCTGCAGTGACATAATGCAATGTCGTTGCTCTCCTGTCTCTCCTTGCCTATGCTGGGTGTTGAATAATTTCCAGAGTCGATTTCTCATTCATTCTTGCTTCTGAAAATGGATCTTAAGATGTAAATACAAAATAAACCCCTCAAATCCTGTTAGGATTTGGGGTACAGGATACAGACAGGGATAGGCATATTCCTCCCCCACTTCCCAATCTTACTGCCTCCCCCAATGCTGTCCAGTAGAAAAAATAATGTGGGCCACAAATTCAAGTCACATGTATAATTTTAACCTTTCTAGCAGTTACATTAAAGTATATTTAGGCCAGTGTATCAAAAATCTTATCACTTCAATATGTAATTAATATAAAACTATTAATAAGATAGTTCACATTCTTTTTCTTTTATAAGTCTTCAAAATCTGGTGGGTTTTTCACACAGCACACCTCGATTTGGACTAGTCACATTTCCAATGCCCCAAAGCCACGTGTGACTAGAGGGGCCTGTGCAGGACAGCATGTCTAGACTTCAGTAGATTCTTCTAAGCTCTAGCTTCAAATTGGTGGCCTTGTGAATGCAATCGGTGGTGTGGGAAAGGGCTCCTGGATGACCTTGGAGAATCCACTTGCCCTTGCGTGGTGACTAATAGCTTTAACACTTGCTGATACATGACTGGGGAGTTATGGATTCAGGATCTAGAGGATTGCAACCTCCCCAAACGCCTAAAATGCCAGCTCATTGCTAGGACTGTGGTTTACACCCCGTGTGAGAACCCGGCCTACTTCTAGGGATGCAGTTCGTGGGGCCCTGGTACGTGGCCTGTGGAAATGAGGCATCAGCCGAAGTAGAGGAGGGCTACCAGAGGGGGAAGGCCACCCAAGTGTGTGCTTCTTGAGGGCAGGGGCTAGAACTAAGTGCTTCTTGAATGCGGAAGCTCCTCTCGCGGCCTTAGCCAGGCGCTCGGCGGGCCTCGCATGCTAGATGAACGCAAGCTGCGCTTCCTGCACACGCTCCGGGCGGCCTGGGGCGTGGGAGGGGGCATCTCCCCGGTCTCGGCCCGCACCCCGAAGCCGCTCCACGGCCGCGGGTGTGAGGGGCGGGCCCAGGCCTCGGCCCGCGCCGCCCCATGTGACCCGGTCCGACATGGTGTCGCCTCCTCCTGGGGCGGCGGCGGCGGTGGCGGCGGCGGCTCGGGCTTGGCTCCGCGTCGGGCCGGCTCCGCGGCCGCTCATGGGCAGCCAGGGCGGCTTAGGGCCCCCCGGGAACGGCGGGCCCGGCGAGGGCGAGAGCGGGGAGACGAGGAAACTGCAGGAAGGGAGAGCCGCGAGGGGAAAGCGGAGGAAAGGGAAGGGGAAGGGGAAAGCAGGAGCAGGGCAAGGCGGAAGAGGAAGCGGGGCGGAAGGGAAGCCGCAGCCGCCACAGGCGAAGGAGGCAGCGGGGCTGGGGGCCGAGGCGGGAGAGAGGGCAGGCCTGGGAAAGGTAGGAGAGGGAGGCGGAAGCGTAGATGAAGGGGCGAGAAGGATCGTCAGGGGAGATGAGGGGAGCGCAGGGGCGCGGAAGGAGGCTAAAGGCAGATATGATGGGAAGAAGGAGGAGTGGAGGGTCAGAACTGGACAGCGGGAGGACGCCAGGCCGGCGAGAGCACAGGGACGAGGGGGTCAGGCTTGGGGCCGCCTCGCTGGGACAGGGGCGGCCATGGCGGCGGCGGCTGAGGAAGAGGCGGGAGCCCGGGAGCCTGCCTGCCGCCCCGCCGCGGGGCCCGCGCTCCTGCGCCTGCCGGAGGAGCTGCTGCTGCTCATCTGTTCCTACCTGGACATGCAGGCCCTCGGCCGCCTGGCTCAGGTGTGCCGCTGGCTGCGGCGCTTCACCAACTGCGACCTGCTCTGGCGCCGGATAGCCCGGGCCTCGCTTAACTCCGGCTTCACGCGTCTCGGCACCGACCTGTAAGCGCCCGCTCGCCCACCCGCTCCCCGCCCCGGGCCGGCCCGCGTCCCGGGAAAGGGCGGGGCGCCGCGGCCTGGTCGGCCTGGGGCTGTGTCGCACCCCGAATTCCGAGGCCCGGACCCGGCCTCCGTCGATCCCTCCCCGAGCACCCTGCTCCTCTCAGAGGCCCCCATCCGAGGAGGCCTCCCAACAGCATCCCTCAGTCAGCACCCTCCCCGTGGGCGGCTCCTGACAATTAGCCATCTTAAGCACTCCCGTCAGCTTTTAATTGTGTCTTTTCTCAGACGTTGACCGCCTGGGTTCCTCAGCTCCAGAGGAGCCCGGCTGGTCTGTGGCTTTAGAGGCCTCCTCCCGTCCAGGTGTAGGACCCATATCCACTATGTGGCCTTTCAGGACGTTTTTGTGGACATTCACCCTCTCACCCCCTTCCAAGGGTTGTTAAGCTTCAGGGCGTGGATAAAATCGAATATGGAGAAAAGGGTTCACACCCCAAAAGAAGGCCCTTGGTCCAAGTGTCAACCATAGTTTATGACTTGATGGAGGCAGAATGACACAAAAAAGGGTGCCTGCTTATGGCAGGGGGTTGGATGAGTACAGTATAGACTATACACGAAGGCGTGGTATTGTAATTTGGCCTCAGATCACAGGATCTGAGACCTGTGAATGAAAAACTTAACCATGTAAGCAGTTAATAGGGAGGGAAAAAAAAAGTGTGGAATTGGGGGAGTAAAAGCTTTCAGATTGCACCTAACTCCATCCAATTTGGGTTAAAAAAGAAAAAAGGTAGTTCTAATACAGTATAGCAACATTAAAGAAAGTTGGTTTAAAACATAAAAAGCTATAATACCACCACCCCTAGATAACTATTCAGTTTTAAAAATTACTTTTCATTTGCACACTTCTTCCTCCTCTTAGTTGCTATCCTACTGATCCTAACAGAATAGGTACATAATAAATGTTTGTGGGCTGTACCGTGAGATTAAAAACATTCCTCTAATATTAGACTTTCAGGTTGTATGCAGCTTTTTGCTATCACAGATAACAAGGAAATGAATAATTTAGTGCACTTTTTGGTAGCAGCTTTATTGAGATATGTCACATACTGTATAATACATATGTCTTTTTGAATTGGTTCCTTTGGATAAATTCTCAATATTGGCATTACTGGATCAAAGGTTATGGTTTCTAAAAAGGTGTTGTACCAAGTTACAGTGACAATAGCAACAAATTATTAAGCCAATTTCATGTAAGAATTTAAAAAATCTTTGCTATGTTAGTGGACATACAATGGTATCTCAAAATTTTGTTATTTTGCATTCCTTTACCACTGACCAGCATAAATATTTTCCCCTGTGTTTGTTTCACCCGTGAGATTGTCTTTTCCTAGCCTTTGCACATTTATTATTGGGGTCCTGAAGTTACTGTTATAAAGGATTCCAGTCCTTGTGGGTCATAGATATTAGGCTCTAGTTTGTCATCTTTGATGCAAATATTATATTTTTCCCAGTTTGTTCTTTTTACTTCACTGTTTTTAGCCTATAGAAGTTTTACATTTAAATATATCAGAATCTGTAAGTTTTTGTGTGATTTTTAAATCTCCCCCACCCCTGCAAACCGAGAAATTTATGATTTCTCCACAGACCTGATAAGTCTTCTCTGATATTCTGTTGGTCTTCCTAAAATTTGATTTTTAAAAATAGTTAACACTTTCATTAATATCACTTTTGTTTTGGTATAAGGGGTGAGTTCAACCTTCTTTTTTTCTAAACAGCTACCTAGTTACCACTACACTTTTTGTTAAATAATTCTTGTCTTTCCCTTTAGAAAGACAAAAAAATTTTGTTTTAGAAAGCTTACTTTGCCAGATATTAAGTTTATATAGCTATGTGTATATACAGTCACACATACATACATATTATATATGTATATATATTGGATCTATATCTGAACTATCCATTTTGTTCCACTGATGTATTTTTCCATTTCCATTCTATTTTAAATATTGCTGCCTTTTGACAGTCTAATATCTGTTAGGTTTAGATTATCCTTGTTGTATTTGTATGTGTGTGACGTCTTCACTCTCACTCAACACCCCCACAACAAAAAAAAGAAATTCTGTGCCTTTTCAAAAGTTTCTGTGGTTTTCACTATAAGGTTTCTACGTGTCTGTTGTTACACTTATTCCTAAGTATTCCTAAATACGCTATTCATTTTGTTTTTATTGTGAATGCAATCTCTTTTTCAGTATGTTTTCCAGTTGGGTATTATTAATGATGGCCAGGATTGCTACAATCTTTTGGAAATTTTGAACCTGATAATTTTAACTTTTATTGTTTCTAGTATGATTTTGTTGTTGATGATAATGATTCCTTGGGATTTGGGGGGCATGCAAGTCTTATTACCTTCATTTTTTGTAAGAAAAACTCTTTCAAAGAACATGTCAGTTGACCTAGAAGAGAAGTTGTCTAAAATGCCCGAAACCCAAGTCAGCCATGGCAAAATTTGGCTTTCTTGTTTATAGAGATTGAATGAACAAATGAAAGAATTTATGTTTATTTTTCTTTCCTTTTCAAATGCTCTAAAAGAGAGAGAATGTGAATGAGTGTGCATTCTGTAAGCAATAATAACAAAATGAAAATGAGTTTATAGTATAAAGTGCTTTGAGACTGCCAAGTGATTTGGCTTTATTATTTATTAGCCATGTGTGTTTTGATTTCTTGCCTATGTCCTAGGATGTGGTATCTCCAACTTTCTAGGGAAGTTGTTTTACCACAGCACTTGATAAAGAGCAGGGTCACTGCTCGTGTTTTCTGAGTTGAGGGGAAAAGCTATGCGTGTTACAGCAGGTGGAGAGAATCTTTACCAGTGTGGTCTGTTTTTGGACAGCTGCAGAGATGTGATAAGCCACCAAGAGAGGTGTTTGTCATCCCTGGAGGGAGATGGCATGTACCCCAGCCCTCTTAGGGCATCAGGGAGCTTGGGCCCAAAGTTCAATGAAAGTACGGCTGCTTGTATAGTGGCAGGGCTGTAGTTCATATTTTGGGCTAATTAACTGCACACTGGACAGTAGGATAAGTTTTTATACGCACAACACAAAACTGCATTTTATCAGAAGCCACACAACTTCACTGCCCCAGAGTTTTATCATCTATAAACAATGGGAATAACATATCCAGTAAAATGAGACTTAAATGTTGTGATGTGTAAGTGATAGCACAGTGTTCAGCACATAGTAGGCACTCGATAAATTGGTGTAAAATGGAACGTTTTAATTGCTTGGCTTCTCCTCTAGTCAGTCTATATAGCAAAAGTGAAGATGGTTTGACTTGGAGATGCTGCCTAAAGACAGGAGGTGGGGGAGAACACACACACACACACACACACACACACACACACGCACACACACACACACACACACACACCTACCTTAGTTTCTCTCACCTGTCCTGAAAGTTTGTGGCAACATGACAGTAGAACCTGTGGACTTTGGGGTCTGCACTCCCTGCCGAAGAGCCTCATGAATTCTCGGAAACACAAAGTAAGATTTA
Organism: Mesoplodon mirus; assembly: GCF_964341445.2. Lineage (NCBI taxonomy): Eukaryota > Metazoa > Chordata > Mammalia > Artiodactyla > Ziphiidae > Mesoplodon > Mesoplodon mirus. The sequence continues at coordinate 203,470,391 of NC_138977.1, read as the reverse complement.
CTGACCTTCCGGCCCAGGGCAAGTCCCATTCAGTTTGGCTGTTCCTAACTGATCATAGCTTTGTTGAGTAAGATGAACTGCTTTGGTTCCTTGTGATTTGTTAATGGTCTATACTTGTGCTTGAAGGCATTTTGGCCACTTTAAAACCACAAACAAATAATTTGCTTCCCTTTAGGCCTCCTGCCCAAACAGTGAGCACTGGTAGGTATCCTGAACTTCTTTTTTAAGTGGACACAAAGACAGCTCGAGTCAGTCATCTGGTTTAAAATCAGTTTTATTTGAAAGTTTAATGAAGCCTGGGGGAATAGAAATATCTTTAATATAAAAATCAAGGAAATGTTTCATATAGCAGTCTTGTAAGTTTTTCCTGAACAGTAGGGGCAAAACTAAGCTAGTTCAGTCTTCAAGAACAAAACAGTGAAATTTAACTCCGTCAGTTTATAATGTAGGCTAAATGCAAGAAGTTAGAAAGTATGAGAGGTGGAAGGGCAAAGGTGCTATTTGTAAATTCTGATACTGTAAAATTAACAAGAGCAAAGAATGGAAAGAAAAAAGTATATCCATATATGTAAATCTATTTTTAAAAATACTTTTGCAGTCTTGATCTTCTTCCTCCTAAATTAAGTCCTGTATGTTTTCAAACTTGAATTTTATTTTAAATATCCTTTGAGCATTACCTGGGTGCTCTCTTGCATTTGCCTGTGATAGATTTGCGTAGAATTAACAATAGGTGTTTAGGGAGTCAGGCTCTGAGGTGTTTGCCCTGGCATGTACATTCATTCCTCAGCCAGGGTCTAGTAGGCTTGGAGCTCTTTGAGGCCAGGGGAATGGGGTATCTATTTCAGTGATGATTAACGTCCAGAGTGGTGAGATGGACACAGATAAGCAGAGTGTGTTTGTTTGTTTTAAAATGATTGCACCTAAGAGCATTTTTTTGACCCAGAAAGCATAAAGTTTCCTAACTCTGAACAGAGAAGGCATTGCTCACTGGTTACTTTTAGGGCCTAAACAGTGATTTTCAGAAAACAATTAGCAACTTAAAGTAGCTTTGGCTCTCTCCTTCACCTTTCTGCCTTACCTAGGAAGCAGTCACTTACTTGTTCTCTGGTTCATTGAAAGGTTTCTTATATGGATGTATTTATCTTCAACTGTTGTGGAAAGGCCTTATTTTTAATGGTTTTGTGAGTTAATAAAAGTGAGTTCAGTTTACCTGTTTAAAATAAATGAAACAATACACCCGTGGAAGCAGGAAATGATCTAGTACAGTCAGTACCTCCAAATGCAAACTGGAGGAATGCAAGAGGCCTTTCCCTCCAAGACTGTGAGAATATGGAAGCTGCTTATATCCTTTTCAGTCTTGTAAAACTTGAATAGTAGGGGATGATTTCCTAGCTTTCAAGGCAGAATCATGGAGAAATCCAAAGTCCTCCTAATCTACAAGATAAACAATTTATTTTGAATGAAATCTCTGAAAATACTTCAATACTCTCAGTTTTCTTAGTTTCAGTTTTCTGTGTCTAGCCGTTTCACCTTAGGTAGAGATTGTGCTTGAGCTGCTTGAAATCAAACTGGCAGTGAGGTTACTGATGAAGCATACACATTTTTTAAAAAATTATTTTTGAGTGTTTTACATAGAAAAGAATTACCTTTGTGTGACAACTTAACCTTAACTCTGGATTGACTCTGGCATTGGATTGGTTTCTGGTCCTTACTCATAACCATGGAATAGGGAGACTTTCAGGTAGACTCTTCTTGAGGCCAGGCTCCAATAAATTTTGAAAATTTAAGACGAGATTGGCTGTTTGGAAAAATGAGGAAAAAGTTGAGTTCTGAATTTCCAGTGAAAATTGACATGCCCCCCACTCTGATCTACAGAAACAGATTTTTGATAAACTCCAGAATTTATCTCAGGTGTGTGTGTCAACCATCAGATGAGGTTGAGAATCCAAAGATTTGGTTTATCCTTGAGGAAAGTCCTTTCTATTCAGCAATCTTGCCCAGATTTGAACAGCTTTCAGATGGAACTCCAGGTGTAATCAGTAGAAGCAAGATGGTTATGCTAATTAAGAATATGTTTATGAATCTTGAATCATGTAAAGGTTTGAACTGTATCTAAAACTGACTATGAGACTATCTGGAGAAAGAATTTATCTCTTGTTAGAGGTTTGGCTCCTTTGTCTCAACTTTGAGTTAGTTCTTCCTTATATCCAAATTGTCCACATTGCCCTCCCTGGGAGTCTGGGCCACCCAATGGGCCTTTGTGCCTGCCCCTCTTTAGCCGACAATTAATTGCCAGTACATTCTTTCTTCTTCTCCTTCTTTTTTGGTGTTTGACATGAGCTCAAATTGTTGAGAAAGGTGACAACTGTGAAATGAAGACAGGGCTTGGAGACACCTTAAAAAATACATGCAAAGGCCACTAAATGACAAGAGCAGACTGCCAGGCTCTTTCAAAACATCACCATGTCTGTTGACTTTCCATTCCTTGTTCGCAGCACAAAATTGGAGGTCAAAGAATCATAGGAGTTAGAGATGGAAAAGACATTTGGGGTCAGCCAGTTCATGCCTCCGCCTCCTCCTGCCCCTGATTCCAAATCATTCCTTACATTATATTTTCTCCCCCAGCCCCTGTACAATTTTCACAGTCTTCACTCGACCCCGGCTGTCACCTTTGGGGAATGATGCTGGAGGCTCTGTCCAGTTTCTCCTCGGCAAAGAGAGATATTGCCTGTGCCCCCAGTTGACATTCGTGAGCTTCTTTGTTGGTGGTCTCAGCTGAGAGGCTGTAGGCTAACTGGAAGCCTCTCTGCTGCCTGGCAAGGGGGTTTTCTAGACAGAACTGAGGTGCCTTTAGTGTATGATGATGTTGGGGAAGAGGAAAAGGGCCGGGGTACGGCGCAACCAGTGCAATTTGTTCCTAGACTTTTCTCTAGGAAGGCTTTTGACCTGAAAGGAGGGTGTGTGTGCGTGCGTGCGTGCGTGCGTGCGCACAGGAGGAATGTGGCACTGGGGAGGTGGACAGAGACAAGGAATTACTTTGAATAGGAGTTTGATAAGAACCCTAACTTGGATATTGGTGGGTTAAACAAACAAATAAAAAATGCTAGTCCTGTGAAGTAGTAGATGATTGTTTTAAGAAGTGCATGTTAGGGCTTCCCTGGTGGCGCAGTGGTTGAGAGTCCGCCTGCCGATGCAGGGGACGCGGGTTCGTGCCCCTGTCCGGGAGGATCCCACATGCCGCGGAGCGGCTGGGCCCGTGAGCCATGGCCGCTGGGCCTGCGCGTCCAGAGCCTGTGCTCCGCAACGGGAGAGGCCACAGCAGTGAGAGGCCCGCGTAATGCAAAAAAAAAAAAAAAAAAAAAAAAAAAAGAAGTGCATGTTAGGGGGACTTCCCTGGTGGCCCAGTGGTTACGAATCCGCCTGCCAATGCAGGGAACACGAGTCTGAGCCCTGGTCTGGGAAGATCGCACATGCTGCGGAGCAGCTAAGCCCGTGCGCCACAACTACTGAGCCTGTGCTCTAGAGCCCACAAGCCACAACTACTGAGCCTGCGTGCCATAACTACTGAAGCCCTTGTGCCTAAAGCCGGTGCTCCGCAACAAGAGGAGCCACTGAAATGAGAAGCCCAAGCACCGCAACAAAGAGTAGTCCCCACTCGCTGCAACTAGAGAAAGCCTGCGCGCAGCAGTGAAGACCCAACGCAGCCAAAAAGAAAAAGAAAAAAAAAAAAGTCCGCATGCTGCAGCTAAGGTCCAATACAGCCAAAATAAATAAATAAAATAAATAAATATTAAAAAAAAAGAAGTGCATGTTAGGGAAGAAACAGGTATTAGAAGTTTCAGCTTAGAGTCAAGTTAAGGAGAACAGAAAGGCTGGAGGCAAGTCTTTTGGTCTAGGGGACACTGTTGCTTTTGGGGTCTCCCCTTTAAGGAAGTAGAAAAAGAGCTGTCTTATGTTCACTGGCTACATGGTTTGGCAGGGGGAATGGTCATTTTTAGAGGCAGCTTTGGAAGGTTACCCCCAGCTCCCCTTCTTGTTCCAGCAGCTGTTGGGAGCAGTCCGAAGGGGGTATTATATTTCTTCTGGTAACTCTGCCAAGAATGAGAGGAAATCCACAACCTGTGGGCTTTTGGGGGGGGATGGGGATGGGGTGGCAGGTGATGGGACAGGGAAATTAAATTGTTTTATAGTAAATATGTTGAGATACTTTTCCTGGAAAGCTGTTTCACTGAAAGGAATGATATTTCCCCTGCTCACTAGCTCTGTAATTGGTTCTTTCTCTGTGGAGAAAGGGAAATAGTCCTCTTCCAGTACTTCTTTTTCTTTCTTCCCTGTAGATCCAGCTTTGATCTCCTATGTTTCTTAGAATTTCCTTTAGAAATTCCACACTGAAAAGGTGAGTCAAGATTCAGATACAGGTGGTGTGTGTGATTAAAAGGGGCCTCCCTCCAGAAGTGAGTTACTAAAGGGGAACCTCTCATTCATTCCTTATCTTTGCTGTGGTTTGACTTTATCATAATGGCCTAGAAACTGGAGATTTCTGGAGAAACTGGAGTAAAAACTTTCTGGGTGGCGTCTGGTTCATGTTCTCTCCATCTCTTCATCCAGGCTGGAAGGGCACCAGGGATTTCTGAAGCCTGGCCACTTGGGCTGAGAACCTGTTTTGGTGATTAATATGAAACACAGTTGCAAGATTAAAAACAATAAAAAACAACCCTGAGAAGCAGAGCAGTATAATTATTCCTCATATTTCAGATGCAGAGCCCAGGGAAAAGTCATTTTGAAGGTATGAGAACAAAATCCACTTCTGAGTCTGTGGTAGTGCCTGATTCATGACTCAGAAGATGGCCTGTTCACAAAAAACAGTGGCATCTTTCTTGCTGTTGTTTAGTGCTACATCAGCCTTTCTGTTTTTTTTTTTTTTTTTTTTGCGATACGCAAGCCTCTCACTGTTGTGGTCTCTCCCGTTGCGGAGCACAGGCTCCGAACGCGCAGGCTCAGCGGCCATGGCTCACGGGCCCAGCCGCTCTGCGGCATGTGGGATCTTCCCGGACTGGGGCACGAACCTGTGTCCCCTGCATTGGCAGGCAGACTCTCAACCACTGCGCCACCAGGGAAGCCCCTACATCAGCCTTTCTGAAAGCTGTATTGTGGGATTCTTGAAAAACTGATTCTGTGATTAAATGAGTGTGGGAAATGCTGTGTTCCACATCCCCTCTCTTGGGGATTCACAGTGCCCATTGGTAAATTAAAGGCTCAGAGAAGTCCTGTGCTAGAGAGACCTGTTTAATTTTGTTTCAGTATTGTCCAAAATGTTTTGACCATAAAATTCTTTTTTCTCCTGCTTAATATCTCAACCTCTTGCAGAATACACACACTGGTCAAGTGCCCTGCAAATATAGAACTTGACCAATAGCAGGAGGAAATGAATGTGAACACGGCCCTAAATCCTAAAGTCACATAAAGAATAAGGGTTATGCCCAGTGCGTCAGAAACTGCTTTGGACAGCTTTGACATGTGGGTGCCACATTAAGATACTTCATCTGTTCAGATTCCTTCCCTTGAGCCTCTCTAGCATAAGAATTTGGAGGGCTTGGTTGAATTTCTGAAGATGTGGTATACTGTACATTTTTAGGAAGGACCTTTGGAGCTTGAAGGTAGTGTGTCTAGGCTCCTGAAAATCTATAGATATTGTTGAAAGTGTGACTTGCCAAAGGGGGAACTGTATTTCTGATAGATACCTAAGCAGTATCTATCAGAATACCTATTATGCTAGGACCACAGTTCTTACCTTTGTGTCTAAGACATATTTTTGTATGATGTTAGAACTTTTGATAGTAGATTAAAGGATTAAAAGATGAATGTCTTTTTTTTTTTTTTTTAAAAGCAGGTTTCAGAAAGTTGAAAAACCTGTCCATTTACTTGTTCAGTCTTTGGTATGTTACTGTTTGAGTAGAACTGTTTACTGCCCTGACCTTGTTCTCTTATATCTTTTGAGGTAAAGTTTATATATGTTCCTCTGAACATGCAATCTTTCTCTTTTTCTCAGCAAATTCTGTCATGAGCCATATTGTGGCTCCGTGGTTTGTCTGACAGATATCTTCTTCAAAATGTGGATCTTTGGTTGAATGAAAATAAAGTCTATAAATCATTAAAAATTTTATGGCACACTTATTCAGGGTTCCTGGTATACCACTGCTCTGCAGCATACTGGTTGAGATACACTTTTAGAAGTACTAAGAGTTTTAAGACTCAATCCTGTGGAATTTATGACTGTATTGGACAAACAAGACATACAGCTGTGAAAAGCTAACAGTACCTCAGTTTATGGTAGGTTCAGTCTAAGGGTTCACGTGAGAGAAGAGTGTTTGGAGGAGTCAGGGAAGTAGAGGCTTAAACTGGATTTTGAAGAAAACTGGGTGAATTTGACTAGTGCCCAAAGGGGGAAGCATGCATTTGTCAGGGATAAAGGTAGGCTGGTTCTGGCAATATAGGAGAAGGTATGGGGATAGGAATGAATGTAAAAGAGAGATGGCTTCGTTGGAGTTCAGTTGCAGAGTGTGGAGCCATGGGAGGTGAGGTTGAATTGAGTAAAGGGAGCTGACATTGGAGGCCTTTCAAGGGAGATGTGGGTCTGCTTCATGCTCTCCTTGCCTTTGGTCCTGTCCTCATGATGGGCATGTTCCCTGTAATCTCACTTCTCCTTGGGTGTTGAGGCTGTTCCCTATTCCCTGGCCAGAAGGATAGGCAGTTTAACACAATATGTGATTTTTCACTGATTTATTTTGAACCTTAATTATAGACCTCTGCTCCTGAGGCCGTTGGAGGATTTAGTCTAACACGTGTATAAATGAAGAGTTAGAAACTTCTTGGACTGTTTAAATACTTGTACATACATTAGGGGCTCCTGCTCCTGTCTTCTCAGGCACTTTGGACTTGTTCTGCCGACTCCCTTTGACTAGGTTGTGATAGGTCCCTACAGGGAGGGAGGGAGGGAGGGTTACCTGACTTCAGAGAGAGGAGATTTTTAATTCCTTCTGATTTTTCAAGTGCTGAAGCCAATAAGAATATAGATATGATTTGGTAGTATTGGTAGCAGAGCTGATGGGCATAGCCAATATGGGGGGAAATCTGCTTTCTGGTGAGCAAGAAGATCAAAGAAATCGAGACAGTGTTGAGTTAAAACTCCAAGCCCCCAAGCATCATTTTGCATAGGCCTGTCTCCTGTCCTTAGCCCACTTCCCCTTGAGATGGCCTTGTTCTACACTTGTGGATAGATACCCTCCTTTACTGAATAGGCAGCAGGAAGTTATGCTTATGGAAATCATGTCAGTCACACAGGTAGGCAGCATTGGCGGCATCAAGGGGAATCAAACTTCAAGATGGGGCAAAGAGGGAAATTGATTTGTGATCCAGGAGGTTTCTGATCTCAGAGACTGTGCAGGTAAATATCTCTCTAATATACTTACACTTCCCCTCCTTCATCCCCCAGCCATTTTTCTTCGAATTCGGTTTATTTATTTGCTTTTGGTTTGGGATGTGAGTGAGGAGAGGTGAAATGAAAGGGGACTCTAGATAACTTCCTAGATTAATTTCTGTCCCTCTGGACTCACTGTTGCCAAGATTTTAAGGGGCCTGATAGCTTACCGTGGGTGCATGTTGTGTTGTTTTTGTTTAAAATAGGTCATGCACCCAGGAATGCAGTCAAACTATAATGGTGACTAAGTGCCGGAAAGCTGAGAGGGAGGGGGGCCAAGTGGAAAAATGAGCCTGAGGCAAGAGAAAGAGGGCTGGGAAAATGGAAGTTCCACCAGGCCCACAGGCCAGGTTAGAGATTCCTCCATGCATTAATAGCTGTGCCAGAGGTTTATTTACAGGGCACTAATCATTTTGGGGGGAAGCACCCCCACTTTATACTAGTAACTGTTGAAGAAACAGCTAAGCTGAGAGCATTTCAAGGATGGGAGCAAGAGTCTTTATTGAATTCCCAGGGGCACCTGCTCCTGTCTTCTCAGGCACTTTGGACTTGTTCTACCGACTCCCTTTGACTAGGTTGTAGGGACTAGGTCCCTACAGGGAGGGAGGGATACCTGTCTTCAGAGAGAGGGTTTTTTTAATTCCTTCTGATTTTTCAAGTGTTGAAGCCAATAAGAATATAGATATGATTTGACCACCAGCTAGGGAAACTAACCATCAAAAAGAACTGAACAAACAAAAGGGATTTAAAAAAAAAGCTGAGTTGTTAAGCTGCTTTTAACAAAGTGTAACTGTTTCTCAAGTGAAAGCCAAATGGAATGTTTCTAAAAAGTTGAAATTTGATTTGAAAGACCAGAGCCAAGTATTTTGATTATGGTGTTGGTTGTGGGAGAGGATGCCTGCACCTGCTGCTTGGTAGCAGCATCTAAAGTTCAACTTTGAAAGTTTCTTGCTTCTGTGATCAGGCCCTCAGGGCAGTGCTTTGACCCTTAGTAAAGTGTCACCAAATGGCAGTTAAGTGACCAGGGAGATGAGAGAAGTATTGCCCTTATCCCAATTCAGGAAATATATTGATTCTTTCTCCCTTGTTTCCTTCCTGCTATGATCCAGAATATTCAATTTTTGGTTTCACCTCCACCTACTAACTTAGACCTAACTCAAGAGGAGAGGTTAACTATGAACAATCTCCTCTTTTATATCTGGGAGGGACTTGTAGATAAGATTTGATAGTGGGTCTAATCTTTTTCACTAAGAGTTCAATTCTTTTGGTCCATCCTGTTGACTGTCTTTTATGGTCCTCAGTTTTCTAACCATCTAGTAGTGTAGGTCGCTCTCTAGAAATGTGAAACTGGGGACCACATTCACCCAGTGAAGAATTCAATAATATATTTTAGCTTTAACATGTGTGTACCCAAATCCTAATCACTCAGCCTGAAAGAGGGCTAATGTTTGACATTAGAAGAACAATTTCTAAGAGTTATAATTAAATTAGTTTGAAGAAAAAGAAATGATTATTAGATTAGCTTTAGTGATGTCACTATTCATCGATATAAACTACTACTGTATTTATATTTATGTAAAAATAATTAACCTTTTTCAAGTGATTTATAACTTATCCTGTATTTTGTTTTAGTTGTCATTTTAAAACACCATAATTGTGTGAAATACTATCCTTATTTCATAGGTGTGGATATGGACAATTAGAAAAGCTAGGTAACCAGGGTTGTATCATTAGTAAGAGGCAGAACTGGGGCCCAGATCCCAGTTTCCTATGTCTGCATTCTGTGCTTTTCTCACAACTTCATTTAATTTATTATTTAAATGAAAGTAAATTAAAAGGTTAAAGGTAAATGAAAAGACCAAAGTATCAGCAATTATATGATACATATTTAAAAAAATACTTCCTAAACTCCATCTGTTTACCTCTTCTGAGCTACTTATGGAGACATAATTTTATGTAGTATCGCCTCACCTTTACCTTTATAAATTTGACTTTGTTTTAAAATTACCACTACTTGTTACAGTAATTTCCAAAATGTTTTGCAGTGCTCACATTTGTCATTTCTAATAGCAATATGTTCCATTGTGTTAGTATACCGTTCTCCCCCACAGACAAACATTTGGGCTATTTCTAGATTTTAGCTCTAATATACAGCTGCAACTATAAATATCTTTGTAAAAAATATTTTTCTTTTGAATTATTTCTTTGTGATATAGTGTTAGGAATGCTGAGTCAGAAGCTATCATTTAACTTCTTTTCTTGACAGAATGCCTTTCCAAAAGGCTATACCAGAGTGTTACCAGCAGTATATAAACAAACCCAAATCCTTTTATCAAACCAAAGCTAGTATGTGGTTCTTCCACTTAATAGATGTGAGGTAATACTTTATATTAATTGTTTTAATGTGCATGTTTGTAAACTATTATTGTTTTGGGATGTTTCCCCAGTGTTTATCATGGGAACTCTGTGTGACTGTTCTTTTTTTTTTTTTTTTAATAAATTTATTTATTTATTTTTGGCTGAGTTGGGTCTTTGTTGCTGCTCGCGGGCTTTCTCTAGTTGCAGCTCTTCGTTGTGGTGCCCGGGCTTCTCATTGCAGTGGCTTCTCTTGTGGCGGAGCACAGGCTCTAGGCATGCAGGCTTCAGTAGTTGTGGCTTGCAGGCTCTAGAGCGCAGTCTCGGTAGTTGTGGTGCACGGGCTTAGTTGCTCCACGGTTTGTGGGATCTTCCCGGACCAGGGCTCAAACCCGTGTCCCCTGCATTGGCAGGTGGATTCTTAACCACTGCGCCACCAGGGAAGCCCCTATGTGACTGTTCTTATCTGCTATTTGATATGGATAACAGAGTGTTATCCTGATAGATTTTTATCAGTCCCCTAAAAGTTTTAGGGATAAAACTTTAGGGATAAAACCCATAGCATTAATTGTTAATTTTCCCCTGCTCTGTTGCTTTCTTTTTAATCTCTTTTTTAATCTCTTTTTTTCTTCTATGCAGTATTTAAAATTTAAATACTTTAAAGCCTTTTAGTTAAAAAAACTTTTAAATGTACTCTTTTATTTTGGGGGAATTTATTATATCTATTGTGATATGAAATGAAAATTTTTTGCTCTATTGATATCCAGTTTTATCAAAAGCAGTATTATTATTTTAATGAGTATTTTTATCTTTACCAAAATATTACATTGTAGAAAAATTGGGAAATACATTAAAACACAAAGAAGAAAGTTAAAACACCCAAAGTTGGCTATCCACAGTTAACTATTTTAAAGTCTGGAAATCTTCTAGTGTTCTTTCTAGGCATGCATATTTTTCTTCCCTCCCTTCTTTCTAATAAAGCTGGGACATGTTATACAAACCCAACAGCACTAATTAAGTAGTGACTTCTTTCCTAACTTTGAAATTTTACTTTGTGTCTTTTAGAATCTTGAAAGCAGGACTTGCTTGCTGTCTTTTAGTAAAGGGTAGTAAATGTGAAGATATAGTAGATACTGGAAGAAATGTTTGTTTCTCTCCTTTTCTCGGTAGACATGACAAGTTATTACTTACTCTGTGTCCCAAGCAGTGTACCTTGTATTGTCCAGTGGAGCAAGCCAGGGAGACACAGGGGAGATATGGGGGCCTGAAATGGAATGTTCAAATTCTTGCCCACAGTTTCAAAATTCCGTCCAAATGTGCACTTTCACAAGGGACTTGAGCTCTTTTCCCTACCCGCTACCATGCCAACCCACCCCAAAACTATGCCATTCTTGTTGCTGCTGAGCTTCCTCATCTCTTACTGCTCCAACTTCCTTCATCCAGAAAGTACTACTGACACTTCCCCTTCAACATTTTTTGAATGAAAAACTTAAAACATATAGAAAAGTTGAATGGATTGTGTAATGAACACGCATACACCCACCACCTAGATTCTACAGTGAACATTTTACTATGTTTGCCTTATCATGCATTTAAAGTGAGTTGCAGATATCAGTACACTTCACCTCTAAACACTTTTGCATGCATGCATAACATTGACTAGAGTATATTGGTTTATGGTTCTTTTTTTTTAAGAAAAATTTATATACAATGAAATGGTCAAATTTTAAGTTTATCATTTGATACGTTTCTGACAAATGCATACACACTTGCATGACCCAAATTCCTTCAAGATTTAGATATAAAGTGTTACCCCAGAAAGCTTCTACATATTCTTTCCCAGTCAATTCCCATCTCCACCCTGGTGGTCAACACTGTTCTGATTTTTTCACCATTCATTAGTTATTCTTCTAATCAAACTTCACATAAATGGAATCATACAATATGAACTGTTTTGTGTAAGGTTTCTTTCATTCAGAATGTTTCTGAGATTCACCCACATCATTGTGTGTATCAATAATTCTTTCCTTTTTATTGATGAGTAGTATTCCATTGTATGAATATGCACCGAAGTGTGTTTATCCATGGTCTTTTTGATGGATGCCTGGGCTGTTTACAACTTTTGGCTATTATGACTAAAGTTCCTATGAATAGTCTTGAGTAAGCCTTTTGTGGACATATGCTTTCATTTCTCTTGGGTAATTGCTAGGTCATAGAATAGGTATATGTTTGGATTTATAATAAACTGCCAGACCTTTTCCCAAAATGGCTGTACCATTTTCATCTCTCACAAGAATGTAAGAGAGTTCCTTATTCAAACACACACACACACACACACACACACACACACACACACGTACAGGGAGGATTTCATATTTTTAGGCTTGTGTATTTTGATGAGCAGAAAATTTTAATTTTGATAAAATTGAATTTATTGGATTTTTCTTTTATGTTATTGCTTTCTGTGTCTTAAGAAACTGTTGTCTACTTCCTGAGCCACAGAGATATTTTAATATTTTTTCTTCTAACAGCTTTATAGTTTTAGATTTTATGTTTAAATCTGTGATCTATTTTGAATTAGTTTTTCTGTATGGTGTGAGGTAGGGATTTTTTTCCACATGGTTAACCAGTGGTCCCAGTACTCTTTGTCATCCCTTCTCTGTTAGATAGTTTTGGCATCACTATGGACACTCTAAAGGACAGGCTGTTCTCCTTGGCTTTCTTGATTATCCTAGTGTGGAGGGAGAAGAGTTATTTCTTACTTGTCTCCTAACCCGTTCACTTATATTCACATATTTTCTGGATGTTCTGAGTCCTGACTTGTAAAAAAGTCCAGGGAATTTTCTCTGGTTGGCAATGAGTTGTAGTGATTGGATTATCTGCTCTGTCTGGACACAGGATGGCCAGTGTACCAGTGAAGGAACGGGTGAAGATATCTCAGAACTGGAGGTTGGGGCGCTGCCGAGAGGGGATTCTGCTGAAGTGGAAATGCAGGTAAGTAGCCTCTTGACTCTTTCAAAGCTACCTGGGACATTAAAGAATGCTGGGAAATGAAAAATCTAGTCCTAGCTGGAGTATAAATGTGCCTGTCTTGGGTGATGGGGCACTGGTGATCCTTTACATACCACAAAAGGGGCATCGGAGGGACAACGATTTTTCACATTTAAAAAAAGATTATAAAAAATGTAATTTATTTTAACAGATCCCATATTTTTATGATTATAAAAATAATAAATGTTTATTGTAGAAATTTGAAAACATAGGAGAGCTTAAAGAAGAAAATAAAACTTACCTATAATCCTACCACTCAGAGGTAACCTCTGTTAATGCACCTCATCAAAAGAAATAAATGAAGCCAATATTTCAACTCATCTTGTTTTACAATTTTTTTTTTTTAATTTTCTACTCTAGAGAGTTACCCCTTCACTCTTGGCTTCCTGTAGCCCTCTCCCCTACTTTTATTAAAAAGCAAAATAGGATCTGAAGGTTTGGATATGTATGTTACAGGAGGTAGAGCTTGGAAAAAAATGGCAGGAAATTTAGATAATGGCTTTGGCACTGCTAATGCCACAAATTTTATGCTTCATTGATGCTGAATTGTTTCATAGTTATTATTTGACTCCCTACCAAAAAAGTGCTCTTTGTTGATTGGTTGGAATGGATAGGGAACATCATGATTCCACATTCCAGCGGACCTGGACCTGTGCTGATAGGTTCAGGCAGGCTTCTTCATCTGCTGACCTTTTCTCTTGCTTGTATACAATTTCTGCTGCTTTCACTGACACGGGTTACTGCAAATTATGTGGTGGTGATGATGGTAAAGCAACTACAGGGTAGTAAGATGGATTTGTATGACAAAAGGCTTTACCCTCTGCTTCTCACTTTTGCCTTTTATTACCAGAAAGAAGAATTTATTTCTCTAACAAGGTTTTTTTCCTGACGTCTGTTTGGGCTGGTTTCAAGCAATTTGGTAAATAAATACACAAAATGGTTACCAGGCTGCCCCATGATTCTCCACTGTTCACCTGGCATGAACCTGGTTTCTTGTCCTGGGCCAATGGCTGTTTACCAGATGGCTCTAAACACACGAATTCCAAACCCCTCTGTTTGCTGCCCACTTGAGTGTGCCACAAACTCGTGCAAGGGGTTGTTGAAGAGGAATGTGCATAATGAATGAGAGTGCAGGCATCTGTACACACTCTACACATGTTCCATATAATATTTGCACACACTTGTAAAATCCTCATGTGCAGAAACTAGTTACTACAAAGTCCAAGCTGCATTTAATGGTCCATCTTTGCAGAACTTTTCCACATTCCCATGACACTTGTATTAAGGAGTCTGGGGAAGAAACACAGCCCAGTTTGCTCAGACAGGCTTGGCAGTGGGAGATGGTGTCTCTATAAATGGGGATGAATCATCTGTCCCTATGCTTTGCTTGCGACCTGGTAGCTCTAGGACCCCTATGTGGTGTAGGACAGGCTGCTGGGATGTACCTTGTGCAAGGGGCTTAGTCCCTACCAGAGAGCATGGTGTCTGGCAGAGTCTTCTTTCTTCTTAAGGCTCACTCTGTGCCATGGGACTGGCCTGTGGTTTCTAACCTTTCTTCCTCCTGCCAGTTTGTAGAGGGAATCTTTAACTATTTGTATATTTCTTTTATCAGCTGCCTGTGAGAGCCAACTATTTCTCTGTAGTCTCTGAACTGTAGTAGACTGCTCTGGAGCTATGTTTTTCCATTGCCACACTTACCCTCTAATACAGAAATGTAGGTATCCTCTGTGAGGATCTAAGAATCTAATCAGTACCTTAGCATCCTTTCCTAAATGGCTTTCTTCCTTTCACTTAAAAATGGCCCTTTTGGGCTTTGCTGGTGGTGCAGTGGTTAAGAATCTGCCTGCCAATTCAGGGGACACAGGTTTGAGCCCTGACCCAGGAAGATCCCACATGCTGCGCCACAACTACTGAGCCTGAGCTCTAGAGCCCGCAAGCCACAGCTACTGAGCCCATGTGCCACAACTACTGAAGCCTGCGTGCCTAGAGCCCGTGCTCTGCAACAAGAGAAGCCACGGCAATGAGAAGCCCGTGCACTGCAACGAGGAGTAGCCCCTGCTCACCGCAACTGGAGAAAGCCTGTGCACAGCAACGAAGACCCAACACAGCCAAAAAAAAAAAAAAAAAAAGGCCCTTTTGCTCTAATAGGACAAGGGAATGGGGCTTCCCTGGGCTCACTCTTTTCCTTTCTCTATCACACCCTAACTGATCTATTGGGAAAGAGGTGTGTGCGGAGGTCCTGGAACCTTGAAACTTATCACTTAAACTTCAGATCAGTGAGGACACAGAATGAAAAAGTTACTTCATCTGGGTGGAAGGTTTCTTTTTGCCCTTCCCCACCCCTCAATCATTGCATTTTCGTTGCTCTGCCTACCCACAAGAAGTATAGGTAGCCAGTAATTCAAGTCTTAAGCATTCTCTATTTATTTATTTGTTTATTTATTTAAGCCCCACCATGGGCAACTTGCAGGATAGTTCCCTGACCAGGGATTGAACCCAGGGCCATGGCAGTGAAAACGCTGAGTCCTAACCACTGGACCACCAGGGAACTCCCAAGCATTCTCCATTTAAAAGTGATATTTAATTGGTCTTTTATTCTGACTTTCTTTTAGAAAATCCAAAGAAGATTAGGTCACCACAAAGCTCAATCACTCTAGTTTTCTAAAGGTAGCCTAAGGGTAGGTAGTTTTGAAGGAGGGGAGTGAGGTATAGACTTAACCTTGCAGGTTATTGCTAAGTTGGGGATTAGTCAGCCTCTCCAAAGATTGAAGTTGAATTTTCATGCTATATGTTTTTGTTTTTTTGAGGAGGTTTCTTCTTTTTTTTAAAATTAATTAATTAATTAATTAATTAATTTTTGGCTTCTTTGCTGCGCACGGGCTTTCTCTAGTTGCGGTGAGCGGGGGCTACTCTTCATTGTGGTGCGTGGGCTTCTCATTGCAGTGGCTTCTCTTGTTGCAGAGCACGGGCTCTAGGTGCGTGGGCTTCAGTAGTAGTGGCACGTGGGCTCAGTAGTTGTGGCTCGTGGGCTCTAGAGTGCAGGCTCAGTAGTTGTGGTGCACAGGCTTAGCGGCTCCGCGGCACGTGGGATCTTCCCAGACCAGGGCTCGAACCCGTGTCCCCTGCATTGGCAGGCGGATTCTTAACCACTGCGCCACCAGGGAAGTCCCTTCATGCTTTATCTTGATGATCCTTAAATTTTGTTTTCCATCTCTGCAGTCAGATGCCCTGGATGCAGCTAGAGGGTGATTCTCTGTACATATCCCAGGCTAATTTCATCCTGGCCTATCAGTTCCGCCCAGATGGTGCCAGCTTGAACCGGAGGCCCCTGGGAGTCTTTGCTGGGCATGATGAGGACGTTTGCCACTTCGTGCTGGCCAACTCGCATATTATCAGTGCAGGAGGGTAAGTGCTGCAGGCTTCTCCTTCCTTCCTCCTCCTCAGTATTCTTCAGAGACCTTCTGCCCGCCTCTGACTTTTCTGTCTCAACTCCAAAGGGATGAGTAGGGAGACTAGAAGAAGGGGTAGTGTTTTTTTCCATTTAAAGCAGGTACTTCATAGGGTTAGCTGGAGAAGGAAAACAGGAAGAGCCTTTAATGAAAAGTGAAACTGGTTTTGATACTCTCAAGTGGGAAATTTGTTTTGTCTCTCAGCTCTGTTCAGCCCCAAGTATACTGAAGAAGTAAAGGTATCTAGAAACTCAGCACCTTATTGGGCTGAATTGTCTAAAGCTTAGCAAATTTGGAAGTCGTTGGAGACTCCGGCTGTTTCTGTAGACTTGTTCTTTTCCTACAGAGAGAATAACTGGCTCTCGGGGGTTGGCTTCTTATTTCTCTTGTAGAGATGGGAAGATTGGCGTTCATAAGATTCATAGCACCTTCACTGTCAAGTACTCAGCCCATGAACAGGAGGTGAACTGTGTGGATTGCAAAGGGGGCATCATTGTGAGTGGCTCCAGAGACAGGACGGCCAAGGTGAGGTGGTCTCCCCCTTACATACTGTTATTTCCTACTGTCTATAGGGAGTGGGGTGGGAGAGGGTGGATAGGACCTTGAGTCTCAGGATTGGCTGAGGGCACTGAGTTGGGGCGGGGGGGGAAACGACACAATAAAGAACTCACTTATGTGCCTCTGGCATGCAGCTTGCCATGCCAGGCTATGTCCCTGCCAGCTGGCCTGGGAAAGGAGTGGACAGTGGCTGGGAAGCTTGCCACTCACTTGAAATGTGGCGTGAGCTCAAAAACAGAGGGCCTGGCCAGGTTTTCCTCCCTGAGCTGAGTTTCCTCAAGTTTGTGGGTTGAGTTCTAACCCCAATATTTTATTTTAAAATCTCCCTCCTTTTGCTCACTCTCTGTTTGAGAAGGTTAATTTTTTACCACCTTGTTTATAAGCAATCGGGCTGATAATTAAAATGTGTTTTTACTGCTTCTCTGGAGAGTGATGTGGTCAGTAAGCAGTGGAAGGACGACTAGAGGAGGGCATTGTTCGTTGTGTCATTGCCAAGTTGCCTGGTCTAAAGTCAGACATCTGCCAAGGCCCAACAGAATGAGACTGATAAAGTAGTGTAAACCCTGCTTTATGGACTCAACTCCTCCACGTCTGGGTCAAATAGGCTTTCACCCATGAGGCAGAGAAGAACTTTCTCCATCCCTGTGTCCAGTAGCCCTTGCCAGGGCCCACACATGCCTGATCCTTTGAGACTGCTGTGGGAACTTTGCTGATAATTCAGTTGATGGTGCAGGAAGCTCGATGGGTTCTTGCTTGTGTGTTTCCCAGCATCTGGAGACTCCACAGTGCTAATAGGAGCAAAATGCTTGACCATGTCAGCAAATGGGACTCTAGGACACATAGGGAGGGGACTCGGGAGAGAGAAGTTGCAATCTTTACTAACTTTTCTGGCTCCATGTTCCCTCTAGTGATTACATCTTCATGTGAAAATGTTGCTAATTTATGTAAAAAGAAGGACTAAATATGTTCCTTTTTATTTATGGAAGTTTCTCCTCCCTTTGCTAATTTTTTCCTTACACTTTGTATTTTGTCAGAGAGATGTGTGCATCAGCACAGGGAGCCTGAGAAAAATTCAGAAAGCCGCCTTCTTTTTTTTTTTTTAATTTAAAACAACAGAAATTTATTACCTCCCAGTTCTGGAGGCCAGAAGTCTAAAATCAAGGTTTCTTCTTTTTAATTAATTTTTATTGGAGAATAGTTGCTTTACAATATTGCATTAAGTTTCTGCTGTACAGCAAAGTGAATCAGCTATACGTATACACATATCCCCTCTTTTTTAGATTTCCTACCCATTTAGGTCACCACAGAGCATTGAGTAGAGTTCCCTGTGCTGTACAGTAGGTTCTCATTAGTTATCTATTTTATACATAGTAGTGTATACATGTCAATCCCAATCTCCCAATTCATCTCACCCTAGAAAATCTTTTGAACCAACATGGAAACTGAATTTCCTATCTCTTGCTTCCGAATCCCCCACCCCATACTTACTTCAGGTTTCTGATTGGTCACTGTCTTTGTACCATTCCTTGTAAAGAGACCAACCTTAACTTGCTACACTGCTCAGAAGTCAATTTGCACAGAAACCTTTTGTGCATGTGGAACCTAGATATTCTCATCTCATTCTAGCATTTTCTTGTCACGGCTTCAAGCTTCCCCGTGAAGCCTTCAGTGACATCTCTTTTATCCATATCTCTGTGGTCTGACACCCAGATCAGTGTACAGCTTAGCTTTATGACCACAGGTAGCAATTCAGGGCTATAGACTGCTTACCGTTGAAGATTGACAGCGATTTTATTTAGGATATTGGGTTAGTTTCATGTTTTAAGTACAATTATTTACTGGTTTAGAGTTTTTAAGCATTAAAATCGGTACTTTCTAATTATAGAATTGTCACTGCAGTAGATCCTATTCCTTTTGAGGATTTCTTTTTAGTCAGTGACAGAATTCTCCCCCCTGGTTCTTCAACTCCAGGAAGCTAGTCAGCTGTTCTGTGGTTTCCCAGTGACCTCCAGGCCAGTTCATCTTTTCTGGCTTTCTGGATGCTGCTTCTGTTCCCTTCTTCTATTGTTGTCTTTGCATTTAGCTGTCTTCATCTTCCTGAACCATCTTCACATTACCCACATTTAGTCTTTTATAACTGACTTTCCATTTCTTTTTGGTGGCATCTGTAATTCTCCAGCTGCTTGTACAGGTTTCTAATACCTGAACCTACATAAGAACTTAGTCATGTTTGTCTGTAAACATCTATAGCCTGTTTTTTGGGAGTTCCCCAAAATGGACTATGTTTTAGGAAAGAGATTTATTGGGGTGAAGAGAAACAAAACATTTTCTTTGCAAAACTTCTGAGCTAGGGACTGCCCAGAGAGCTTCCTTCCCCTGCCCCCAATCCTAGTTTCAGATTTACTGTGACTTAGCTTGGATTGCCCCTCTGGGCTTTGGTGAGGCTGGCCCCATCCTGAGATGTGATAGGATGGTAGCTTACATTCTTGCTGGGCCAGGGCCAGGTCTGATCATTCCTTCTTTTTCTTCCATTTTCTTTATTCTTTCTTTCATTCTGATAAGTGCTTACTGTATGCGAGACTTCAAAGGGGAAGAAGATACAGCCTTTCCTTAAGGGGAGTTGAGACTGCATACACTAGCTATGAAGCTATGAAGCTGGTTGGAAGTGGCCAGGACTATGAAGTTGTAAGGCTCTAGGGAAAGGGTCAGAAAGTTTGGAGGGTGGAGAGATCACATTTGACTTGGAAGGGGAGATTTTATGAAGGAGGGAACATTTGAACTTTTTTTTTTTCTTTTAGGTGTTTTTCAGTGCATAGGTTTGCTTTTTTTGTTTTATAATAACGTAGAATGTAACCAGGCACTGTGCTAATAAGCACTTTACATTTATTCATTTCCTCATTTTATCCTTTAGGGTAATTTTTCCCCACATAATTATGGTCATAGTATATCTATTTTTTAAATGAATTTTTATTGGAATATAGTTGATTTACAATATTGTGTTAGTTCCTGCTGTACAGCAAAGTGAACCAATTATACATATACATATATCCACTCTTAGATTCTATTCCCATACAGGTCATTACAGAGTATTGAGTAGAGTTCCCTGTGCTCTACAGTAGGTTCTTATTAGTTATTTATTTTATATGTAGTAGTGTGTATATGTCAATCTTAATCTCTTAATTTATCCCTCTCCCGCCTTCCCCCTTGGTAACCATAAGTTTGTTTTCTATATCTGTGACTCTATTTCTGTTTTGTAAAGAGGTTCATTTGTACCATTTTTTTAGATTCCACATATAAGAAATATCATATGATATTTGTCTTTCTCTGTCTGACTTACTTCACTCAGTATGACAATCTCTAGGCCCATCCATGTTGCTGCAAATGGCATTATTTTGTTCTTTTTTATGGCTGAGTATTCCATTTATATATATACCACATCTTTATCAATTCCTCCGTGAATGGATATTTAGGTTGCTTCCATATCCTGGCTATTGTAAATAGTGCTACAGTGAACATTGGGGTACATGTATCTTTTAGAATTATGGTTTTCTCTGGATATATGCCCCAGGAGTGGGATTGCTGGATAATATGGTAGTTCCATTTTTAGTTTTCTAAGGAACCTCCATACTGTTCTGCATAGTGGCTGTACCAATTTACGTTCCCACCAACAGTGTAAGAGGGTTCCCTTTTCTCTACACCCTTTCCAGCATTTATTGTTTGTAGATTTTTTTTGATGATGGTCATTCTGACCTGTGTGAGGTGATATCTCATTGTAGTTTTGATTTGCATTCATAATATATCTTATATACCCAATATACCCTGCTGTGTCTACTTTATTTTATAAGGTTTTCCATTATTGCAAATTACTTGTGTCATCTTTAATGGCTTCACAATGGACTTACCATAATTTAGTTACTATTTTTCCTATTGGTGGATGTTTGTATCTATTTTTTTCCTATAGTAATAAGGACCACCATTATTGATGCCTAATGTCTGCCAAATACTGTGCTTCTATGCCGGGTGCTTTACACTTATCTTCATTTTTCCACACTGCAACCCTAAAAGATAGGCATTATTTCCCATTTTATACATGAGGAAACTGAGGCTAACAAGTTATAAAATATCCCTAACATCAGAGATAAATAAGTAGCAACTAGGGTTCAAACCCAGATTTGTCTAATTCTAAAGCCCATGTATGCTTTTTCTGCTATTGAAGGCTGCAGGGAATATTTTTATCATTTAGGTTTTTCTTCGTTTTAGGATTATTTTCTTAGGATAGAGTCTCAGCAAGAGAATTACTGAGTCGAAGGCTTTGGTTATTTTAAGGATCTTGATACATATTGCCAACTGCTTTTTTTTGTGTGTGTGTGTGGTATGCGGACCTCTCACTGCTGTGGCCTCTCCCGTTGCGGAGCACAGGCTCTGGATGCTCGGGCCCAGCTGCCATGGCTCACGGGCCCAGCCGCTCCGCGGCATGTGGGATCCTCCCGGACCGGGGCTCAAACCCGTGTCCCCTGCACCGGCAGGGAGACTCTCAACCACTGCGCCACCAGGGAAGCCTGCCAACTGCTTTTTAAAAGGACTGTATAGATGCCCGCCCCCCTGAGTTACATCTCCTCCAGGGTTGGGTCTGTTTTGAATTTGATCACTGAAGGTTCAGATGCGACCAGCATTACTCATGTTTCGGCGGATGGCGTGCTACTGGTGCAGGTCAAGAGGACCACTCTCCCCAGATCGTGCTTGGGAAATCGGCAGCATGCTTCCAGAGCCACCCCCGGAGACCAGGAGCCTTGTTCTGTGGTTTTCACAGTCTAGGGATCCACCAGCCCGTTCAGTGGAGGACACTAGTGAATTCAGGCCTAGGGCTGCCCCCAGAGATTTTGTAATCGGAGTCTCTAGTCACCCACACCAAACAAGAACCTGCCTCCTAGGTAGTTTGCATCAGGGAAAAGACAAACTTCTCTTCCAAGCCAAGGCTGTCTGAAAGAGGACATTAGATGCATCTAGTTACTACCAAAGTGACCTAATCCAGAAGAATGAGCCAGAATCCTGGCATTCCAGGAAAGTTGTGGTGTTTACCTTTGTTTTCTGCCCTTCCTTATTCGGGATCTTCTTGTTAAGTTTATTTTCTTTTCCCAGTGTTGGGAAAAGTAACTCACACCCTTCTCCCCCTATCATAGACACACAAAATCTAAGAAACACTTTCTCCTTTTATAGAGAAGAGATATCATGTGATCCTAAGAAGTCAGGACCACCCCCACTCCATCACCTACCCCTTAAACTCAAGGAATGTTTCCTGAAAGTTCTTCCATCTAAGGTCCTGCCTGACATTTTTGTGTTCCCCTTATAGCACTGCAGGGACCTTGAGAGGTCACTGATCCATCTGGCCTCCTCAGGATCCCTCCTTGGCTGCTGTCTGGGGACAGCCCTGTACATTTGAGGTTTCCTCTCTGTTTGGTTAGAGGCTTAGTCCCCTGTGTGTGTCATCTGGGGTAGGGTGAGGTGAGGGGGCCTTGTGCTTAATGGGAGATTTCTAAATGCACTGACCGCTGAGAGGGCTCTGTGAGTGTTGATTAGAGTTAAGCCCAGAGTGGCTGCTAATGTACATTCCTGACTGATAGGGACCAGATAATGTGCTCCAAGCAATATTTTTAACCAGTAGGAGATATGGAAGCTTAAAAGAGTTAAGCTTTTCTGCTACTTTTGGTGACACTAGGTGCTAAATTCCCTGCTGACATGAATAGCACTGGATTCTGGGCATTATCAACAAACAAACAACAACACACCACCTTCCCACTTTGAAGTCCTCTTCTTCCATTTTTCCTTCCCTTGGATCTTTCTTTTTACTCCTCTCTCTCTAATTCTAATCTAATTCTATCTCTGTCCTCTCATACTGGGCCTTGATCTTCCTCCCTCTCCCTACCTCCCCAAAGTAAAATCTTGGTGAGAGATAGGAAAACGAAAATCCACAAACACGGGGAGGTTACTGAGAGAGGCAAGCCTCACCTGCTCACGCTTCTCAGTCAGGTCTCAGCTGAGGAATGTGGAACTTCTGATTCACTGGTATACAATTGGCTGCTGTGTAAGGGCTCTCAGGTGGATGTGAAAGGGTGGTTAGGACTGGGAGCCAGCGTCTGTTTGGGCAGTAGGCAAGGCAGAAGCTGGAGAGGTCCCTCTGCTGCTACCCAGAGCTCTGTGTGTACAGGATAGAAAGGATTCTCCATTTCCCCACCCACCCTACGAACAGTGACTCCACCTGGTGCATTTTCCAACCCTCATCCCGATCCCAGGCAACGCCAACGAGAGCATCTCCTCTCCTGTTTCCAGGTATGGCCTTTGGCCTCAGGCCGGCTGGGGCAGTGCTTACACACCATCCAGACTGAAGACCGAGTCTGGTCCATTGCTATCAGCCCATTGCACAGGTAAGGGAGATGTTTTGGTGTATGGTTTTATCCCATGTAATAATGCTTTTATTTTATGAGGTCAGGTGGGCGTCATCAGGAGAGGCTTGGGGCCCATGTCCAGTTGGGCCCTCGTGCAAAGTCATGTATGTGGAGTAGGTTCGTTGACAATTATAGCAGAAGTGCCAATTTTGATGATGGCTTTACCCTACCCTTTGGTCTGACTGGTGTTTCTCTAGTTTTGCCTGTGACTGAATGAGCTTTGCATCCTGAATTCTGCTTTCTAGGCTCTCTTGAACCGAGGCAGGGCCTCTCTCCCCACCAGCAGAGTACATAGACACCCTCTCTGCACCTGCTCTGTCAGAGTGTTTAGTGTCTTCTCCCACTTCCTTCACCCCTCACTCCCCACCAAATGATCAATGGGAAAGCTGTAGGGCTGCTACCCTCCAACATCGGGTTTAAGTCAGTCACTTGTTTTATGAGAGAGTTGATCCCCCCTCTTGGCTCAGCCTCCTTCAGCCTTTTTCTTCTCACCCCAAGGAGCCTGCACCCCTCCTCCTGCCCCTTCCACAACTCTCTTTCAAATTTTTTTCTTCCTAAAGAATTAGAGCCGATTAGCCACGTCATTAATTCTTCAATTTGACGGCTGATATAGCAGGACCTGAAACACATT
Source organism: Mesoplodon mirus (assembly GCF_964341445.2). Lineage (NCBI taxonomy): Eukaryota > Metazoa > Chordata > Mammalia > Artiodactyla > Ziphiidae > Mesoplodon > Mesoplodon mirus. The sequence continues at coordinate 203,446,427 of NC_138977.1, read as the reverse complement.
GCTGACCTCAGAGAATGGAGACCCCGTTCCTTAGCATATTGACGATGGGAGAAGTTAATTAAAATTCCACAGAGCGGAGGTGTCGGCTAACCTATAAACCTGTCGCTGTTCAGAACAAATCATTCTAGCGATCCTAGGAAAAAGGGAAGGAAAGACCAGCAGGGAGTAGAGAGGCCTAAGTGTGTGGGAGCAGAGGGTGGAAAATGGAGCCATTGAGCTCTGGCCCCTCCTCAGTTTCTTCCTAATGCTGCCCCCTTTAAAGCCAGTTAGCCAAGCTTGGGTGTCTGTGTGCTGGATATGTGTAAGGGTGGGAGGTGACAGGTAGGCTGGTGACTTCATCTTGGTGGTTACCTGAGGACTCCCACTGGCTTCAGGAGACTGGGGTGGCCTGGGGTGAGGTCGGTGGTGGAGGGATGCTCTTAAGGCTGGAGACGGTCCATGTGCTTCCTGCACATGGAATTAGGCTAAAGACACATACAGGCTCTCCCAGCATCCCCATCTTCATATTCCTTTACTCCAGCCACCTCCTCTGGAATGCGTTAGGCTACCTGTTAACAGAATAGAGCGTGGCAGCTGTTGAAGATGATGTCAATAAAAGGTTGAGGACAGTGTCTGCCTTCATCACTGAGAAGCAGTTTAGATCACAATAAACTGACTGGGGCTTTTTTGGCCACAACTTGGAAGCTGGCTTTGAGGAAGGACCTAGCTTCCTAATATTACTAGCACTGCTCTATAACTACTACTGTTACCAGCAGCTAACATTTATTAGTCATATGTTCTATGCCAGACCCTCTGCTCAGTCCTTGATATGCCCCATCTTTGGTGAAAACCTAGGTCTCATGTTTTCTTAACATTCTCCTTAAATGTCTTCTTGGTGTACTTTCTTGTCCCTGGGATGATTCTTTCACTCACTGTTGGCTGGCTGTTTAGCTCCATGACCCACAGTTATTTGAGATGACCTTTTCCCCAAGTCCACGAATGGTGTCTTGGACTGTTTTAAAAAAGTAGTTTGTATTTGGGATTCTGTCATTACACTAAATGACCAGAGTATATGTTGGTGTTCTCTCTGCTTCTTTTTCTCTTACCCCAAAAATATATTGGGATAGGAAACTTTTCATCTTATCATTAGATCCATTTCTTCTCACTGTGTCAATGAATTTGGACCTTTCAGTAAACTGAACCATTTTCCCAATCTTGGAAGACACTGCCTCCTACCTGTAGGGTCTGTTCTGGGAAACTAGAGTTCTGCTTTGCCACCAACCAGCAGGGTGGCCTCGGGTAAGTCCTCGGAGCCATGGCTTCCTCGTCTGTCAAATATGAATACTATTTCTTTCATAGTCCTTACTAGGTTATTGTGAAGATGATCTGAAATAATGAATATGAAAATACTCTACAAAGCTAAAAGGGCTAGAATCTTGTGTCAGCCGGAATCTCTCCCAGCTGGTAAAGCATTTGTTTATCTGCTTTAGCTGCTCTCACATCTCCACCCTTCCCTGGGGCTTCTCCTGTCCCTCATGGAGTTACACTGCTCTTTTTCAGTCTTCTTGAGGTGGGGACTCAGCAGGAATCTCTTTCCTCTCCTTTTCCCCTGGGGTTTTCCTGCCCTCCATGGCTGCCTCTGTTCCCTTCCCTGCCACCTTTCTTGTTGAGTGTGGTCGTCAGTGTCGCTAATGTGACGTGGCCGTGAACCCCTTGTGAAAAACACAAGAGTGGGTGGGCAGCAGCTGTCCTCCAAGGAACCTGGACAGTTGGGAGACCTGGCACATCTCAGTCTCTTTCTTCTATTTAAAATAATTTGTCAGAGCTATTCATCATATTTATCTTTGATGCTGGGACTTATCTGCCTTCTTTTCATATGTGTGTACTTAGAAACTTGTAGTATGAAACATGAAACCTCAAGCCCTAGGCTTAACTTGAGGTGTTCATGACTGGGAGAAAGCAGGTATTCTGTCCTGTGTCCAAATGTCACCTCTTCTTCCTTTCTTGACCTTGAGTTCTTGGTTTGTAAACACTCTTGGAGGATAATATTTAATACCAGTCATGTGCTTAGAGGCATGTTTAGGTACTCAAAAAACGGAAGGAAAACCAGTAGGCTTCATGGGAAGGTGGCAGGCAAGGACCTTTCCCTCTACCTCCTATGTGCCCTCCAACCCATCTTCTTGCCCCAACACTAATAACTCTGCTTTTAGGATTTATGACTTATAGATGCAGCCTTCCTCCTGTAGAGGAGGCCCAACTGGGAGCTGTTTGATGAGTGAAAGGACTGGTTGAGATGGAACTGAATTGAGATGCTGGAGGTGGAAGGGCACACGTCTGGGTGCAATTGTGGGTCCTAACTGGTCTCAGGATATGATCTCCTGAGGTCACATAGAGTTCTGAGCACTTTTCCATAAGTATCACAGAAAAGCAGAATTTTTAAAACATGCAGTACACTGTATTGCCATTAAAAGATTATTTCTAGCTGAATAAAGTTAGTAAATACTCAGAGTAAGGAAATAAAGAACTGTTAAAGACTTGATTTCATCCCTTCTATTTTCCATCTCTTTTTTTCTCACTCCCTTTCCTCTGTGCTTCCTGTGTATTGACTGAACACTTGCTGTGGGGTAGCTCTCCTGAGGATCTTATTCAGTGGTGGGGGAAAGATGGGGGCACAACTGTAGTGGTTGCCAGATGATACTAAGTGCCTGAAACTAGTCTGTCTCTGGTTGAGGAAGGGAGAGGGTCATTCCCCTCCTGGCATATGGAGAAATTGAGGCTCAGAGAAGGGCACATGTGGGATGGGGCAGAAGAGGCTCAGGTCTCCAGCTTATTGCCACATGCTGTGGTGCTGAGGGAGGCCCACGAGGCAGGCCTTTACGTCACTGCGATGCCTTCATCCACCAGAATCTTGGACAGTAGCTGTGGCCCTTGAAAGCCTCTGTGGGGATCTGGGAACGTTCTCTTTCTGGAGGCCAGAGTTGAGATAGCGAGGGGGGGGAGGGGAGGAAGGCAGTATGTAATCAAGGCCTGGGCTATGTCGTGTAGCTGTGAATGCTTACACCATCCCAGGAGTGCCAGTGCACATAGATCTTTGGTTTGCAGGGCCCTTCCAAGCTGGCTGGGGGGTGCCTTGATGGTGAAATGAGTCTGGAGCCCTGTTTTCCTTGGAGAGGAAGAGAGAGGAGCCCACAGCACCTCCTTCCTCTGCAGAAACCATACTTATTGCCCTCCAAGAAAAAGGAGGTGCTCAGAAGAATCCTTTCCCCATCTCCGAGCATCACTTGCTATCATGTGAGTGAGTGTGGTCAGGAAGGCTTCCCAGGACCCTTGGGTTTTAATCCCTTCTCTCTGTCATTAGGGAAACATATGAGTGGTATAGGTGTAGAAACTTGACTTAACTGTGTTATTAAATATACAATATAATTTAGTGTAATTTTGCTCACTGTGATGGCCTGTTTGTTTTGGGGGGGATTAGTCCAAGTCTGCCTGAAATGTACCAATTCGTATTTGTAAAGTGAGCTGTGGCCTCTGGGGGTTTTGATGGCGGAGCTGCCCCTTCTTGCTTCATTTCTCCCAGAGGTGAGGGAGAGTCTGGAAGGAAGGCCATCACTGTGTACTGTTTGGTAAGGGGGTGGATTTCTGGGGAGAGTGGGTGTTTGTTCCCAGTGGCTACAGGGTTTACTGTGTGTTGTGTGTGCGGCAGACACATTGACCAGCCTTTTGAAATATGCCCTTCTTTAGTGAAAGGTAATTGCATCTGGAGTTTTCTCTGACAGAGAGGTTTGAAAGATTGGGAAAAAGGAGGCAGCCAACTTTTAGTTTAGATTCTTTTGCTTCCCAGTGGTTCAGCAACTCTTTGGCCCTGGGCTTCCTAACTCACTCAGTGCTGTTAGGGGAAGACAAATCAAAAGTAAATGTTGTGCCTCTGAGTTTTGCTTTTTCTAGTTGGTGATAAAGAGCTGGTTCCTGAAGGGGATCCCTAACCTTGATAACCTGAAGAAAGACTCTGATGGATGACTTTGTCGTGCTTCACATTGTAGCTGCTCATCCTGATGGTTTGGCCCACAGCTATCAAGATCTGTCTCTTCTCCCTTCCCAGGGTCAGGGGCTTGTCTAGGGAAAGGACACCTTCTCTAGGCAAGGAGTGGCTCAGTGTCCCCTGTTGCCAGGCTGAAGACCACACTAGAGGGAGTCTCCTGCATGTGGTGGCCCTAGATGAGAGAGTCTGAGGCACAAAGACAGCATGGAAGGACCAGAGGCTGGCATGGCTGGAAGGGGCTGCATGATGCCTGGAGAAAGAAGGAAGCTCTGTATGATGCTAGGTGGGCCCACTGGTCCAGCCTAAAATGACCTAAGATTGGAAAGAGATCAGTGTAGAGATACAACTGAATCAGAGTCTGGTTCTGCTGAATCTCAGGGCAGCGCCCGCCACCCTAGAGTTCATTGCTGGTGCTAAGCCAAGCCTCTCCGGCCGACATATCCATCGGTAGCAAGGACGAAATGCCACAGGGGTGGGTTTCACTTCCTCAAGACCCTGGATTTCTGCCACGACCCAGGGCATGTTGGGCACGGGGAAGCTCACGTACTGGGCTGCTGGCCTGAGACCTGCAACCCAACCAGCTCTGGCTGGCCCAGACCCCGTCTGTGGGAGCGACTCCTTCCCTGGCCAGGAAGGTTGGCTAGTTGGGAAGAACTGAAATAAAGCACTACAACTAGAAGCAGAGAGTGCTGCTGCGGAAGGCGGGATGCTGTGGATACAGAGTCCGCGCCTCAAGACCGTGCCCTTGCTACAGGGATACATTTCCATCCCTCAGTCTCTGTTTAAATTCTTTCTTTCTCCACTCTGTCTCTGTTTCTGTATCTCTCCTCCCATCCCTATCTCTCTTTCTCTCTCCAGATACTTCTTAAGCATTACAGTGTGCTAGACCTTGGGGAAACAACAGTGAACTAGACAGCATAGTCTGATGGAGAGACAGACCAAACTTAGCAAATATGGTATGCTGAGTTCTCAGATGGGGAGCCGACACATGGGAGATCAGGGTCTTCCTCCTCTTCCTGCTGCCCGCACCTCCCAGCTCCAGGCCCTACCTGCACCGCTATTTCTTCTACCCTTCCCACATTAGGAAGAGAGAAGGTGATTTTCCTGCCTTAGCTGCAGCTGACTTTTCTGTGTTGTGTGTGCAATGTGCCTGTGTTTTTCCACCTTTGATCAGTGTTCTGCCAACAGATAATTTAGCAATCACATCCCAAGGTGGAAGCATGGAGTTAATGTTAAAATTAGTTGGTTTTTTTTTTTTTTTTTTTTTTTTTTTACACTCTTTAAACTTCAGTGGGTGATGAGGCAGAGAGGGAGGCAGGAGGGTGAAGGGGAGCCATAAATTCTGTGGCTGGTGTAGCTATTCTCTGAGCAGCCGGGAAGCCTCTGATGTCTCCACAGCACTTTCATTAACATTTAAATTAAGGGTTTGTTTTCCAGTCTGTTTTATAGGCAGGGACCTTTCATGGCCTGTCACATACAGCATCCCCCCACCCCCCCACAAGCAAGTGTGTAATTGTAGCCACTGCTCTATCCTAACTCTGGGTTGCAGCCGGGAGTTCAAAGGGAATTCCTGGAGATGGAGCTCTGGAGGTACAAGGTGTAACAGTCAGGATGTGGGTGTTCCTCCTCAAATGAAGGCGCTGTGTAGGAGCTCTTTCTCCTCTTATCTGACCTGTGCTTTTCTCTGCTCTTTCAAGGGACACACACTTCAATCTGACTCGGACCCCTCCCACCCTTCCTTCCCTGGGGCATGAGGCAGGTGGAAAAGGGTGCATCCATCCGAGTGGTTTCTCCTTATATCACAAGTTAGTGCTTGGGACAGAGCGTTCGAAGATACAGATCTTCATGCATATCTTCCTCCTTTTGTTTTTTGTTTTTTTGTCTCAAGAATACTTTCTCCTACTCTAGTAGACTTAGAGAAGCAACAATATAAAAGAAATTGCCATCTGAGAAGAATTTATAATAGGGTCCATTGGTCCTAAAGAGTGCATTCTAGCATGGACAGATGTGTACATGCACCATACATAGTCACTAGCTCTATGTGTACAGGTGTTCGAAATAGCTGACTGATGTAGATCATTTGAGGAAACTGTTCTCCAAGGTCTTGGCATTCAGAGGAAGCTCTCCTGCACCCTCACAGAGTGAATTTATGTCTAAGTTTCCTTCACACAGGTGTATTGGCAGCATTTGGGGGTGTTTTGAAAAGAAATCCCTGCTCTGGTCTCCCTCCTTCCTGTCAGCATCCAGTGGATCTGCAGCTGACGAGAATGTGTCCCAGACACTGAGGGAGAATCTCATTAGTTCATAACCTCTGAGGGCTTAGTTCACTCACTGCTGGTCTTGAGCTAGATTTTCTCTCTAGACAGTGGTGAGAGGGGCATTGAGGCCTTCTCTCTTTCTTTCTGTTCAGAGGCTGAGAATTTTCCTTCTCATGGAGCCCTGGCTTCACTCCTTGAGTCACCATATCTTTCCACCTTCTGCGCTAACTCAAACCACCTGTGACTTATCTGCAGGATTGAAGATGGCTAAGCGTCTGGCCTGCCTGTTCCAAGTAGCGTAGTCAACAGGTGGACACCCTCATGCCCTGGAGTCTTGCCTGAGGGAGTGAGGGAGGTGCCGGGGTGACCCCTGTGCAGGTGCTGCTGGGCTCAGATTGCAGCCTGGTGTCCAAGCCCCTCCTGGTGGTGATTAATCTGGGACACGGGCCGGCAGAGGCCCAGCCCGGGCAGCTTTGGTCCCTCACTGTGAAGACCTTTGGCTCGGAGACTGAACTGATCTCTGTAGCCTGCTTCGGCTTGAGTTTGATCTGTCAAGGCTAAAGAGGAACCTGATGGTGGGGCGGAAACTTCTAGCCCTGTCTGACTTATGGCACCGATCCGTTCCAGTGGTCTTGTCATGATAACACTTGTATGTTTAAGATTTCCCCACCTGTTAGCTGCAGCACTCAGATCAGTCAAAAGAGGGATCTTCATGAAATATCTGTGCTTTTAGGTTTTTGAGCCAATGGAGCTCACTCTTGTAAGTAGACGGGGTGGGTGAGGGAGTGGAGAGGGCTTTGTACTGGGCCCGAGTGAAAAAGGCAATGTGTGGCTGGATTAGTAGCATAATGTGTTTTTTGTATACTGGGGGGTCATGTCAGAGGTGGAAGGATCACCCCATCCTCCTGTCATTAGGTGGCTCTCAGGCCATTTGGGGCAGATTTCAGTACATCAGTTTGGAGTCAAGACTTAAGTTCCTTGTTTTCATTTCAAATGAAATTTTTTGAAATGGTGTCTTCTCCTCCCCACCGCCTTTCCATCTACCAGAGTCCTGGTTCCAGGGGCCTCCAGGTGGCAGTCCACAGAGTCAGCTGTATTTCTTCCCCTCTCTGAGTTCAGGACAGTCACATGTGGCTCAGCTTGGTCATGGCCTTAAGACCCAAGAACAGGAATTCTCCTGTCCATGACAGTTACCCTGCATCCATGAGTGTCGTGAGTTTCATTATTGTAGTAGTTTCTTTTGGGGGGTTAGCAGCCTGGGATCCAAGAACTGGAACATTTTCCTCACACCATCAGGGAAGACAGTAGACATCCCTGTATACCACTAGCGGTGACAGATGTTGACACCATTGGTATGGAAAACTGCCTGTAAAGATTCTATGAGAGACTTCCCTGGTGGCGAAATTTTTTTGAAGTTTCAGATTGTGAACTTTTGGGGGCAGGGGTTTTATTTCCTGTTTTGTATAAGTTATGAGCCTTGTACTACAGACAAACCGCTGTGCCTTTGGGGTGCTCTGTTAAGCTGACTACCCCAAATCCTTCCCCTCTTTCCCAGCTGGTTCTTGCTCCTTTTTCTGTCCAGGGCATTTTCATAGGGGGTAGTTTGTGACACTGTCTGTAGTGCCCTGTCAGATAGGCTTGGCTCAGGCAGAAGGTGCTGGCAAGGGAGGGAGGAGTGGGGGGAGGGGGAGGGCTGGCGGGAGGAGGGAAGGGAGTACGTGCATGCAGAATCCCCGGTAACTGCAAAGGGAGTATTAGTCCAAGAGCTGCTGGCCCAGGAAATTGCTTTCTGCGGAAGCTTTACTTTTTCATAGTTTGCAATGCAAATTTAAAACATGAATGGGGCACAGAAAAGTATAGGAGGGGCAGGTGGGGTGCCAGTTGGTATGTGATAACATCCAGAATCTTCAGCAGGGCCTTAATTTGCAAAAGAGGATTTCAAGTATTGAGAGAGAAACTTTTAGGAGATTAAAATAACTATACTTGGGCTTCCCTGGTGGCGTAGTGGTTGAGAGTCCGCTTGCCAATGCAGGGGACACAGGTTCGAGCCCCGGTCCTGGAAGATCCCACATGCCGCGGAGCAGCTGGGCCCGTGAGCCATGGCCGCTGAGCCTGCGCGTCCGGAGCCTGTGCTCCGCAACGGGAGAGGCCACAGCAGTGAGAGGCCCGCGTACCGCAAAACAACAACAACAACGACAAAAACCTATAACTCATATTTTGTTGCGACTCCCTCCTCCACCACACACACCTTTTCTATGCTCTTGTGTTCACACTGGTCTCCAGCCCTGCTCAGCATGCACTGCTCTCTCCTCCTCTGCACCTTCCTACAGCAAAGCCATAATCCAGCTTCTCGAACAGTGGCCATGGTGGTCGTGGTGTAGTACTTTGGTTTTCGCAGCAGGCTGGAAACAGCAGCCCTGTCTAAAGCTGGTGCACTTTAGACAATGTGCACACCGGTCCTGGGGGCTAAAGAGCACACCTCCCGAAGGCAGGAGCTTGCCTGCTTTGAGAAGGCATGAAGGCCAAGGCCCTTTGTTTTCTGCTTTCTCTGATCCTCTTAATACCATGGGCAGGCTTGGTGAAGCAGAATGTGGGGTCACCAGGCCTTGTTCTTGATTTTCCGGCCTTTGTCTGCCCCACCTAGAGAGGTGTGGCTTTTGGCTTCAGGCTGGAGACACGATGTCTATGTTGCTTCTGGAAGCTTCGGTGGTGGTGGAGATGAGGATAGGCAGGGGATGGGCATCACTTTCATTATGCTGGCATAGCAAGTGGTCAGGTGTGAAGCTTCATACTGGCTTCTTTCTAGGAGCTGAGCTAGACAGGAGGACACAAAGAGAGGCCAGAAGGCAGTGTGGAGGATGAGCTTTCCAAGTATAAATATTCGCCAGTCGTAGAGGCCACCGTGCAACGGTGGGGGTTACTTCTCCTCCTTTGTGTGTGGCTTGTTGCACATGTGACATGTGCTGGCTGGACAGAGAGGGAAGGAAAGCTGAGATGTGCAAGGTAAAGTGAAATGGACCCCTTTCTGCTTGAGGCCACCATAAGTGTCCGTTCCTCCTTTCTTTGTTGACTGGGGGATTTTGAGAGAGATTAGCTTGAGTCTTGCCCTGGATCAGTCCTGTGCTGCCTGATCAAAACTCTGTGGAGTCTCAGGAGCACAGTTTCCATATAGGACGCTGTCCAGATTCACTCAACCGTCACTTAGCACATGCTTCTCACCCAGAACTCACTGCACCGCGGCCTTCAGGGGCTACAGAGAGGGCCTAGCTCAGAGCATGTGACCCACTGTCTCTTTCTCCTGAGGGCTCTACTCTTGCAGAATGCTTCTTTTTCTCCTGTTATTTTCTGCTTTGTTGCAGTGGTAGCATTAGTTGTCCTGGCCAAGGCTGGGCCTCTTTCTTCCTGGGCCTGAATGAGAAAAGACCAAGTGAGTGATTGGAGTGGGTCCTATGGTAAGTGACCCAAGAGAAGGGTCAGCTGGGCATGAAGGTGAGGTTCGTAACATCTGGCAGAGAGAGAGGGACACACGGGTTAATGTGTTTGAAGCACTCTACTTTCCTGGCCAATTTGAGTCTCACTAGCATCCACAGTAAGCTGTGGTTGAGAATAAAAACAAAAAGTTAACACAAAAAATAAAGATTATTCAAAGGATTCTTCACTTGTTAGAGGTTTGTGGCCAGGAAAATCCATCTTTGCAGGCTGGTAATGGTAAGTCTAAGAATAAAGAGAGGAAAAGTTAGTTTTAAAATTACATTAGTTTGGCAGTGAGTATCAAAATAAAAATGTAAAAACCTTTTGACACATAAATTCCTCTTCTAGAAATTTATCCTAAGGCAATAATCAGACAAGTATGCAAGATGTATACATAAAGACTTATATTAAGAACACATAAATATCCATTAGTAGGAGTCTAGTTAAATATTTTACATTCACCCAATAGAATACTATATAGCCATTAAAAGGATGATATAGATGTACATACTTATTGACCCCCAAAAATGTCATAACACAGTGTTGAATGAAAAAAGGTCACAGGGCTTTCCTGGTGGCGCAGTGGTTGAGAGTCCGCCTGCCGATGCAGGGGACACGGGTTCGTGCCCCGGTCTGGGAAGATCCCACATGCTGCGGAGCGGTTAGGCCCATGAGCCATGGCCGCTGAGCCTGCACATCCGGAGCCTGTGCTCCGCAGCGGGAGAGGCCACAACAGGGAGAGGCCCGTGTACCGCAAAAAATAAAAATAAAAAAAATAAAAGGTCACAAAGCAGTATGATATTTATTTGACTGTCTTTTCAATTATTTCTTATGTGGTAGATTTCTGCTGACATTTACTTTCTTTTTCCTTTTTTGTATTTAAGTTTTTTTTATAATGAGCCTATTTTTATTAATAGAAAAAATATAAATTACATTTAAATGTCTATTTCAATACCAGGTAACTGTAGAGAGAACCCTTCCTTTTTCCCTTACAGTTATTTAAATTAAGGATACATAGACCTACATTTATTTATTATTTTATTTATTATTTTAAACAGTTTCATTGAAGTATAATTTACATACTATAAAGTTCACCCACTTTAAGTGTACAATTCCATGACTTTTAGCAAATTTACAGTGTTGTGCAACCATCACCATGATTCAGTTTATAATATTTCCATCACCCTGAAAAGGTCCTTCCTTACATTTGCTTTTGCAGCATTAATCATGGTTTCATACTTGGGACCTTTTGTGGGAAAAAAGTTAATACTGAAATTTTTTTAAAAAGGCAAGGCAAACTCAGAACTATTTTTCTATGTAATGCATATCTCTGAGTGCCAGCCTTATAGATGTATCAAGAATACTGCTGTGGGCTTACCTGGTGGCGCAGTGGTTGAGAGTCCACCTGCCGATGCAGGGGACATGGGTTCGTGCCCCGGTCCAGGAAGATCCCACATGCCGCGGAGCGGCTGGGCCCGTGAGCCATGGCCGTTGAGCCTGCGCGTCCGGAGCCTGTGCTCTGCAACGGGAGAGGCCACAACAGTGAGAGGCCCGCATGCCGCAAAAAAAAAAAAAAGAATACTGCTGTGTGCAAGGATGCATGGGGAATATGAAGCACAAGAGACAGTTTTTACCATCCAGGGGCTTATATTCCAGTTGGGAAAATAATGCATGTACTCAGACAACACTGTATATATGCAGTGTGAGTGCCATCAACTGTCAAGGTTATGGATAGGAAATCAGAGGAAAGCAGTAGTCTTTTTGTTAAATAAGGAGAGCTTCCTGGATGACATGGAATTTGAAGTGGGACTTAAAAGATGGTTCTATTTAAATTGCAGACAGGAACTTGAGGCCAGGTGAGTGGTATGAGCAAAGACATACTAAGGGATAGGGAAGCTCAATGTAAGTTTGGAAGTTCAGAGCAGGTAAGTTTGGGAGTTCAGAGCAGACAAGTTTGTGTAAAGGAGTAGTGGGCAATGTGGCTGGAGGGGAGCTTTGGGGCCTGGTTTTGGAGGGCTTTGAAGAGCATAGTTTGACTTTAATCTGAGAATAATAGGGAACCATGGAAGATTTTTGGCCAGATTGAAGCACTTAAATGATTAATGTGGTGGCACAGTGTGTAGGATACTTTGGAGCGGGGGAGACTGAGGCTGTTTGGATGCTTTTCCGGAGTACACTTTGTTAGCAGTAACGGACTGGATTCCTGAGGACAGCAGGAGAAACAGGAAAAAGTCTGTAGGTGGTCATGACTGCTTGTGGGGGAGAGAGGGGAGAGACCTGCCTGAGTTCCTCTCTGGGCTTGATGGCAGAAGGCGGCCCTAGCTTTGAGAAGACTGAGTTCTGTTTGAGGCAGTGAAGGGACAGTGAGGTCGCCATGGCCAGAGACAGCCAGGAGTGGTGGCCTGGAGCTCAGACACAGGGCTGAGATGTGGAGGGCTTCGGCATGGAGACGACAGTTTAAATAACATGAGGGATTAGCACCAAAAGGAAGCTCAGAGAGAAGTAAAGACAGCTGGGCAGGGAGAAACCGAGAAGCAAAAGGTACCATCACAGAGGCAGGAGGAAAAGTAGGAGCAGAGAGAGAAGGAGAGAGAGAGAAAGAAGGAGAGAGACAGGCAAAGGGAGAGCGAGGCATCCCCAAGAGCAGACAGTAGACAAATGAGGATTTGGGGGCAACTTACATAAAGTATCGCTACCTTGCTTGTTATGCCTTCTCCCTATTCTAAGTGACAGATAAGATAGGTAAGAGAAAAATGCGTAGCTTGATGTTGATTGATGGAGATTGGCAAGCATTTTATTCTCCTTGCTTGATTTAAGCATTTTGTAGTTTTCAAACCACAAAAAATCCTAAGTTTTGCTTTCTCTCAAGTTCTTTCCTCTGGCTCCTATTCTGTTCTCTGTTGTTCTACCTTATGGTTATTTTCTTTCTTTTTTTGAGGGTTGCCTACTTTGGGCTTGGTAATTTTTTTCACCTCAGTTCACAAAACCACTCAGTGTAAGCTGGGTTTTGGAGGGTCAGCAACTGAGCTAGAGATGCTAAGTGACAATGTGAGGGAGTAGCATTCATCCCAGTTTTTTTCTCCATGTATGATGGTATCCTGGGCAAAGCAAGAGAGGCTGATTTAGGAGAGAGAAAAAAGCCAGTCGACCACTTTGCCATTTGGAGAGATTTGGCATCAGAGCCCAGGGACTGCCCAGGTTCTGGGCTTCCTTGGGCAACTATGCCTGTCCAAAAATGTTTTATTTAAAGAGAATTAAATAGAAACTTTCAAATCCTCCTTGGGTTTTTGAGGGTAGTAATTCCATGGGGCTTGTCAGTTGTGTTTGAAGCTAGTGGTGAAGAGGGCGGAGTGAAGAGAAGCGAAGGGGTGGAGATGGGAAGCAGAGAAGGAATCAGAGAGAGAAATTTTATTGAGGGAGAATTTGCTGGGTTTATGGGAGGGAATCTCTCCCCTCCTCCCCATTCGGGTTTGAAAGGGCCGGTGAATCTTTGATTAGGTGCAGGTCAAAAGAATTTACACATTGTGACCTTAATAACTAGAGGTGATTGGCAGGCGGGCGGTGGGGAGGGGGCTGCGGGCCCCTTTCATCTCACTTAGCACAGAGGAGAGACAATGGGCCCGCCGATTCTCCTTGTTGTCCCTTGTTTGAAAAGGTCTGGTGTCTCTACTAGGTACCTGTGACATGGGGGTCTTGATTGGGGTCTCATAAAGGCCCTTGTCAGTATGTCCAAAGGCCAAGAGTACAAAAGCAAGCAGTGGGTGGGGTCTCAGCTGACCACTGAAGAAGGGAGGGGAGGGCCCGGGAGGCAGTGGAGGGAGAAGCAACCCCCGATGGGAGCCCTTATAGAAGGAGGGGAGGAGGGGGGCAGAGAAGGGCCATTTTTGTCCCTAATTCATCAAGCACATCTGCAGAATTGTCCAAGCTGCTGCCTCCCAGTTTCAAAAGAAAAAAATGATCGTTTGATAAACCGTCTTCGATTCACCACTTTCTCACAAGGGTGGGAGACCCAGCCCTGACCTCTGTATGATTTCACATCGGGACCAGGCTTTCTTTCCCCCACCCCCAAATTGCTAGAGGAACTTTGAAATGTATCCTGTGGCTTTCTCTCTCCCTTCTTCAAACCCCCCCACCCCCGTTTCCCACCCTCTCCACCCCACTGGCCTCTGTTTTCTTCCTGGGCGCTCCAGAGTGTAGGCGAGTAATTAGTCCCCTCTTTCTGGGGCACAATGAAGCCAGGGTGTTTGGCGGGGCCCTCCCCACCGCTCACAGAGCCAGGGGCCTGGGGGGAAGGACCAGGTGGCATGTGCAGTGTGTTCCAAGCCTGTACAATTGCTGGGGCACAGGGCTGGGGGCTCAGGGACTAGTGTGCTCCTGCTTCTTGAAGGAATGCAGAGGCTCACGCATTAATGGCTCCCACACAATGCTTGCATTCCCCCCCCCCCCCCCCGGCAGAGGCATCCTCCCCGTGAAAAGGCTGCCCAACCTGGAGCCCAGGCGGGAGCTTTGGCGGCCACGATGGCGTTATTTCCCACCCTGCGCTTAGTCACTTGGAGCTAACATGGGAGACCAACAGGCCGCGTCTCCCGAGAGCCCGATCTTTGTATCCGATGTGTGCTCCCCCTCTGCCTTGTCAGTTTTGTGTGTTCACGGAGTGTTGATTTTAATGCGGGCCTGTGTTGGGCTGGGAGGCCAGGCTGGGGGCCTCAGGTCTTTGTCTTGCAGGGCCTCTTCTTCTTGGAGGGTCTTCAGCCCTGGAGGCTAGTGGCAGATTTGAGAGATAGGGTGAGATGCCAACTCTGGCTGGCAGAGGATTCCCCCATCCGTGCGTCTGTCATAGACTACGACGGGGTGCCTGGAAAACAAGAGCACCTTGGGATGCTCAGGCACACGCTTGCTTGCCCCCCTCCCCACCCCCGAGGGGGGCGGTTAGTTCTACCACGTAAAGCTTGAAGTGAGTTATATCCCCCTTGTGACTGAGTACGGCAGGAGCACAGATTGTGAGTCTCAGGGAGCCAGGGCAGGGCCTTGTCTCCAGGGGTCGGAGGAGGTGGAGGCAAGCAGGAGGGGTGCTGGGAGAGCACAAGTCTGCTGCAGATGACTACCCAGCAATTGGTAAGGGTCAGGGGAGAACAGGACCAGGCAGAAAAGCGGTAAAGTGTCTGGGGGAGCATCGGCAAATCTCAAATGCTCATCTCCGGCAGTTAAGGGGAGAGGCCCTAGAAACCAGGGACAGAAGGGGAGGCATTTTCCCCAGTGAGAAGAACTGGGGCCTCGTAACAGGTAGACCCACTAGGCATGGTCCAACAGGATGTCTTCGGTCTTTACCATTCGCCTCGCTGCAGTATAGCCTTGTGCCGGGAGCCGGGGGAGAGGGTGTCTTTACCCATTCTGGGCCCCTAGCCTGGCTGGAGAGAAGATGCATTATGCATGATTTGAAGAGAGGAAGACTCTGGGAGCATCAGCCTGGTTGTGGCCTGCTCTACTTCTGGGGAGAGAGAAACCTAGGGATACCTTTGAGTCAGGGAGGACCTGCCCACCCCACACCTATAGCCAGGCCATGGTCCTGGCATCTGGTGTGGTGCTGGGGGTGGGGCCTTCATCCCAGGAGTCAGGTTTTTAGAAAGGGACTGTGTCCTCACTTTCCATACAATCAGAAAGCAGAGATGCAGGCTGGCCCCTGAGATGAGGTGGCCTGGGAGAGACATCCCGCCAGGGTTCCCCGAGCACAGGGGCTCCTCTGTGCTGCTGTTGGCACCCTTCAGACTGTCTCAGGAATTGGTGCCAGTCACACACCAGGCCTGATGAGGGGAAAGAAGCTGGAGCTCCAAGACCTTTGAGGGACCTGAGTTCCAAAGGGGCCCACCAGTAAGGAGCAGCTCCTGTTTTGGGTCCCTCCGTGGCCAAGACATTTCTTTCATTGAGAACTGGGTACGCACAGCAATACCCACCCCCTCTTTTTTTCTTTTACTCTTCTTTTCCCTTAACTTTCCCAAATGTTGTTTCTCCTTTCCGTTCTCTTCCATTTTGTGGACAACTCATAAAGAGCCTGAAAGAGACAGATTATGTGTATGGATGTGATGATGAAGGGAAGGGGTATCAGGGATAGTCAGGCTGGGGCTCCAAGGTTATAGAAAACACCGTCTCTTCCCCAAGGTTGTCTTGCCAGGGCCTGGCTGGGAGGCACCAACAGATCATAACCTTTAAGTGCAAACTTGATGGAGGAGAGAGATGGAAGCATGGGAACAAATTAGACGTATCTATAGGGGGTGTTCAGCTGGAGAAAATGAGCATTTCTTACTAATTGGAGCACGGGGCATTTCATTATTAAGCTTCATTACAAGGGGGAAGAGTGCAGCAGGCCTCTTTGGGGATTCCCTGGGCTGTTTTTTTCCCTTTTAAAAGTATAATTGTATTTAAGCTGGAAGAAGAGGCAGGAATTGCTCTTGCTAACTTTGTGGAGCGCCAGGGATTTCAGGCAGAGTTTGGAGCAAGGTGGAGGGAGCGATGGACCAGTGGAGATTGCTTAGAGTCCACCCTCATTCCTTGACAGTAAAAGGCGAAAAAGCCCTGGTGGGGGTGGGCACCTCAATTCTGGAACTAAGATTGAAGAATTTGGAATGACCAGAAGAATGTTGATCAGAAAGCCTGCCATCCTGGGAGACTTGATATTTGACCATCTTAACTTTTGTATTAAAATTACAAAATGGAGGAATTCAGATGCAGTGCAATGGTCTAACACAACTGCTGTTTCCTAGAAAGCATAGGCCCTTCTCCTTTGGGACCAGGGAAGGGGTGGGCTGGGCTGGGCTGGCCTTTAACTGGGCCTGCTGGGATGCATATTAACTTCTGTCCAGGCAGAGGCTCCCTGGTCCTGTCCATGGATGATTACCTGAGTCAGTCAGATGAGCTTGGCCTTAAAGTTCTGACTCCTTTTCCTGCTGCTGCTTCCCTAGGGCTCATGTCTAAAGTACAATCAGTCCCCAAGAAAACTCTGATCTAGGGTGCTTGCTCAAAGAAGCAACTTGTCTAGGTTCTGTTTAGTCAGCCAGATTATCTGGTGTTCAGTGTTCTTAGGGAAGCTGAGAAAAGGTACTGTTTTGTCATGGGAGAGTTTTTTTTCCCATGGCTGGGGTCCTAAGAGCAGGGGTACAAAAACTCATTTGTTATTTTATTTAAAAAATTTTTTAAACATCTTTATTGGAGTATAATTGCTTTACAATGGAGTGTTAGTTTCTGCTTTATAACAAAGTGAATCAGCTATACATATACATATATCCCCTTATCTCCTCCCTCTTGCGTCTCCCTCCCACCCTCCCTATCCTACCCCTCTAGGTGGTCACAAATCATGGAGCTGATCTCCCTGTGCTATGCGGCTGCTTCCCACTAGCTATTTTACATTTGTTAGTGTATATATGTCCATGCCACTCTCTCACTTCGTCCCAGCTTACCCTTCCCCCTCCCTGTGTCCCCAAGTCCGTTCTCTATGTCTGCATCTTTATTCCTGTCCTGCCCCTAGGTTCTTCAGAACAGTTTGTTTTTAAGATTCCATATATATGTGTTAGCATACGGTATTTGTTTTTCTCTTTCTGACTTACTTCACTCTGTATGACAGATTCTAGGTCCATCCACCTCACTGCAAATAACTCAATTTCGTTTCTTTTTCTGGCTGAGTAATATTGCATTGTATATATGTGCCACATCTTCTTTATCCATTCATCTGTCGATACACACTTAGGTTGCTTCCATGTCCTGGCTATTGTAAATAGAGCTGCAATGAACATTGTGGTACATGACTCTTTTTGAATTATGGTTTTCTCAGGGTATATGCCCAGTAGTGGGATTGCTGGGTCGTATGGTAGTTCAAAAAAATCTCATTTAGAATCAGTGCTGCTTGTGACTTCATCAAAGGACTAGAGTTTTTGCTTTTTCCCACTCAAACCATCCTTTGCTTTTAATCCACAGGTCTCTGACTTAGCTCAACCTCCTTGAGGTTCCTGGGACTTTAAATATACAGGATGTCTTCCTGTGGTGGGTAGACCTAATCCCTGATGGAGGCCTGATCCCTTTCTTCAGGTGATTGGGTGAGATTTACGAGCTCACTGAGCACCTTATTTCTCAGGTGCTTACGAGGCAGCTTACTTCTGTCTTCCTCTCTGACCCCTCTAATTTTTCCCCATTTCTCCCCACAAAGAGGGAAAAGTATCCCTTTGTGCACTTTCTACCTCTCCAAAGAAAAGGAGGGGAGATGATCAGAGGAAGCAATTAGCACCTAATGAAAATTAACTGAATAATAGATAGCCAATGCTGGGTTTTTAATTTTCAGGCACAGGTTCTGTGCCCTTCTCTCCGCAGCTCTCTGTGTATGCATCTGTCACCTGTCTCTGAACCCAGGCATCTGTAAAGTGTGTGTCAGGGTGTCAGACAGGTTCCTTGGTCTCTGGGTGCCCCTCCCCCCAGGCAAGAACAACCTGAGATGATCCACATGGAATCCTCTGCCTTAACCTTCACTACTTTATGTTGATGTCACTGCTTCTCCTGGGACGGGGTCACCTCAAGAAGACAGCTCAACATAAGTGAGTGTACATATATGTGGATTCTTAAAGCCACTGGCTTTCATCATTTTCTCTTCCCTAGAGCATGGAGCAGGAGCTAGGGACCTGGTTATTGAGTTTCTGGCAACCACTGTGTTTCCTGAAGGTCTTATGTTTTTCTCCAGATTATCTTTTGCACAGTCTTCTTTATGGGACTCCCCTTTTCTGTGAATTTTCCTCCTATTGGTGGTGGAGTGAAAGGAAATGTCATTTTCTGGAAGAAGATATGTGCTTCTCAAGCAAGTCACAGTGGGTAGTTGTGGTCGTCTGGGAGAATGCAGGGCCTGAGCACAGAAGAGGCAGGAGCTGTTGAAGTGGCAGAGGCCCAGGCCTGTGCTGGTGGCAGCTGACCCGAGGGTTCTGAGCAGCTTTATCATGAGGGTCTAAACTCCTTGGCTTTTCCACAGAAGGAGCAGGGAGGTGGATGGGAAGTGGGTTCTCTAGAAACCTTTGACTTGAGGATACCTCAACTTAGCCGCAGCTAACAGTACCCAGTATGTGGCACAGGTACTGTGTAGCAATGAAAGCCTGAAGTGAGGTGGGTCACCCAGCCAGTAAATCAGGAACCCCCAGCACTGTCAAGTGTGTTTGCAAATCTGTGTCATTTCTTTTATTCTTCTGAAAGATTTGTATCCCATCCCAAGTGCCTTAATGGGCAAGAAAGGAAACTTCCAATCAAATGAGCTTTTTGGTATCCTAATGTTTTTCCAAAGAGAAAAACCCACAGTTTTTATAGTTTGTGATTTCAAAAATGCATGACAAAAACATGCCACCAGGAAAAAATCTGTTCCAAATCAAGTGTTGGGCATGTGGTGTGAGTGGGTTGAGCTAGACTTGAGGAATTGGATGGGATGGCAGGCAGCTGCTTAGGGAAGGAATTCCCAGTCCCAACGTCTCCTTAAACTCCTGTGTGAAAAGCTCTCCTTTGTCAAAGACCCAGTGTGAATAATCCCTCCCCTCATTCTCTCTAAGGTAGTAGGACCAAGGAAGGTCTGGAGTCAGTGCTCTGGGGCCCAGTGGAAGAGAGCCAACAGAGGCAGAATGACCTGTGAGTGAGGGCTCCTTTCCTGGAAATAATGAAGGAAACAGATAAGTTAAGGTCCCCATTGGAATCTCCTCTGCCCATTGCCAAGGCCTGGGGCTAGGAGGACATGATTCTTAAGAATAAGTGGGCTCTGGCAGCCTCTGGTGTCATGCCTCCATTTGGAAAGCCATGCATACCCATGACTAGTAGGACTGCATGGGTGTTTGTGGACCTGGGGAGCTGAAAGTCCCAGAGTTTTGTAGGAGGGTTGATTGAAGCCATGCTTGTGCCCCATCCCTAACCACTCCCATCCAGGAGGTAGAAAACATCCCTCCTGGCCTCTTGGGACCAACTCTGGCTCCACTGGGACTTCAAGTCTCAGAAGAGGGATAATATGTGTTAGGTGCTGTGAGATCGCTGTTGGCCATGATCTGAATCCTGGGTTTGAAATTAATTGGGCTGCAGAAGCAACTTCCTTTTATTATTTTTTAAAACCACCTAAATACCCCAAAACCAAATTAAAACCCCCCCAAACCTTTCATCCTTCTTCTTCTCCCTGTGGTTTTATTTGCTGGGTAGTGAGAAGTGCTTTCCCCAGCCTCCTTTGGGTTGCCGTGCTGAACAAAGTGAGAAACCCAGGGAAGAAGGGAGCTGGTGCCAAAAGGGCTGGCCGATCCTCGCTGCCACACACACGCCCTGCAGCCCTGCGTCCCCTGGCCTCCCCCAGCCGCCTCACCGTCTGGGCAGCAGCCCAAACAAGCAAAGGCGTCTTGACCAACAACAAGCCCCAGCTTTGTTGGGCCTGTGGGGGAAATGCTTTCTGGAGCTCAGGGATCTCCTCTGAGAACCACCTGTGCCTCCCGGCCTCCTGCCTAGCCTGGGCCTTCTGGCACAGGGGCCCCTGCATTCCAGCCAGCAGGCTGGTGGGAGAGAGTGAGCTGGAGCGAGGGAGAGGGCCAAGGGGGCTGTGGTTAGTTTGAGGGGGCACAGATTCCGACCTGCCCCTTTAAGGCCCCTGGTTGGCTCAAGATCTCCTGCGTCCCTGGCCAGGTTAACTTCGTCCTGTCTGTCATCAGCATTGACAGTAGCTTTCTGAAGTAGTCTGCAGAATAGGGAGGGACAGGGAACCCGAGGTCTCTCTTCTTACCCTGTTCCTGGTGCTTCAGGAGGGGAATGATACAGGCTCCTTTTACTAGGCCATTTCAGGATCAAGAGTCCCCGGTGCCTCTCTAATGCCTAGCCGATGATGGTGATAATGATGAAATTATATCTCACTTAATCCTTCCAAACAGGTACCGTCACCATTGTCAATTTACAAGCAAGGAAACTGAGGCCTAAGAGAGGTTAATTCACATGCTCAAAGTCACAGCTGGTAATTAATGCACCCAGGGTTTGAGTCCCGGCATCTGACTCCAGAGCTCATGGTTTTTCACCACTGTGCTACCCTGTCTGCTTTCTCAGCCCACAGGGATCTTGCTCATATTTTGGATTAGAACTTGTTGATTGTCTTGAATTGTTTCCAATTAAAAAAAAATGAACTGAAGACTTAACTCTCTGGCTGGACCTTAAAGCTGAGTTTTGATTTTCTTGAACATCCTAGCTCCTAGCACAGGGCTGGCTTGGATAGCCTTCAGGTACTTGTTGAAAGAATGAGGCCCCTATCTCTGCCTGCCTCCAGCTCAGGAATTGCCCAGGCAAGGCCTTGTTCCATGAGAGTGGTGGTCAGTCCCAGGGCAGGAGCATCCATCTGAAGGGGGAGGTGGCTGTGCATGTGGGACACTAGGCTGATGCAGGGGCAGCAGACGGTGGGAAGACAGAATCCAGGCCCGATGTGACTGGAGCCGAGCCAGCTGTTCTGCGCAACAGGCCTGCTTGTCCCCTGCAGGTGGTCAGTATGGGCTGCTCCCAGAAGGAGGAGGCCGTTCCAGGGCTGGCAGGGCGTGAGGGGAGGGTCCACTTTCACATCTCTGAACCGTGGGTGTTTGGACTAGCCACCCTTTACTTTATAGACTCCTCTGCAGGGAATCACTTTGAACCTCTTTCGGCAGGGCTGGAGGTGGGGTGAGGACAGGAACAGTCGTTCCTAAGAGCTAGTCCAGGCCAGTGAGGGAGCAGGGTGGGGGGAGCATGTCATACTGTAGTAGTGTTTATGGCCAGATCTCAATGTTGGATAAAGAGGTTAAAAGTTTGACCTGACCACTGCCTATCAGCCACATGCGGAACTGCTCCAGGTGCCCCAGACATAATTGCCCCTGAATATAGTTCCTCTGGGCTCTCACAGACTGTCGTGTGTGGTGAGGGTTTTGATGGCAAATGGGGGCACGATCCCACTTCTGTTGGTGTGCCTCGAGGGCAGCCGGGAGGCAGGGCCGTAGAGAGCGGCCTGTGCTACAGGAAGCTCAGCCTTGTTCCTTTTCATGAGTCCTGGGTTCTGCTGGGTCGTAATGTTCTTAGTGGAGTGTTAGTAGTACAGTAGTCCTGGATGGTTTCAGGTTCTGGCATTTCCCAGCAGGGCTCTGAGGTCTGCATCAAAGGCAGGAAGGTTGGAGGCCACGTGGGTGTGGCTCGGCCCCCACCCCTCACCTGTGCTCAACCGGAATAGCTCCTCTGGTTCCTGTTTTATACATCTATTAGAGATGCTAACTCACAAAAGTTTTCTGTTGCTTTTATAAAAAGTTAAAAACAATGCTCTGGTACAACTCTTTCCCATTGTACAGACAAGAAATGTGAGGCCCTGGGAGGTTACAGGCTTGCCCAAGGTCAAACAGCTTGTGAGCAGCCGATCTGGCACTGAAAGCTCGCCTGCTGAGTCCCAGCTCCGGGCCCTTTCCAGTGCCCACAGTGCTGCCTGCCCGGGCCTGTGTTCTTGCCTGGCACGGATCTCAACTCCTCATTCTCTTCCTCACCCATGCACAGCTCATCTGTCACCCAGCCCTTCTGTTTCTAGTTTTCATTTTTTCATTCTTTCAAGGAGAACTGCTTCTCTCTCTCCTGGGTCTGGGGTCAGGGCTCTCCTAGGGCTGGTAGTGAGAGGCTGGCAGGCCTGCTTGCTGCCGGCTCAGTGGTTACTTCCAATGCTGGAGCCCATATTTGGATACCTTGGCGCTGACCTCAGGTAAGCCACAAGCTGCTTTCACCCTGTGCCTCCCTAGCTTCAGGGCCACCCCTAAGCAGAGGACTCGCTTTCCTCTGCTTAGCTGGGCACTAGGGACTGCTGGGACGGCAACAGTAGACCTAAGTGTTAGAGGAGCCCTGGGTCTCCCGTCTCTGCACTCCCAGGGGAGCCTGTCTCTTTCCCTAAAGCTTCCTGATTTAGGGCTGTCCGTGAAGACCCAAACGTAATGTGAGCTCCAGCCCCAGGACCTCTGGAGAAAGCCGGACAGACACAGCACTGTGGTCCTCTGGCCCCCCTTGTCCCGCCCCAGCTCAATCCACCACCTTTTCCTTCTTCTTTGCTTCGTAAATGCAGATCTGTGGTGCCAGGTACAAGTCAACCGTCTTGCGTGCCTCTGCCTCCCAGAAAGCTATTTGGGGCCACTGGCCCTGACTGGAAGACACAGATTGGGTGGGTGACGATGTAGGTCCCTTGTCCAGGCCCCAGTCCCAGCTGCCCCCACCAGCCCTGGTCTGGCTCACCACAGGGCCCAATTCAGAGGCCTCTTTTGTTTGACTTGCACCGAGCAGCCCCAGCTCACCGTTCCCACATGCCGAAGTTTCCCCACCATTCAAGGGGAAGGCTGAAAAGCCCTCAGCTAATTGCGTTGGGCTGAAAATTACCACTTCCCTGCGTTCCCCTGCTGCTGAGGACATTTGTGTCACTGCTGTATTTAGGGGGAACAAAGGCCCCCTGCGGGGAGAGCCCAGGTACGAATGTGGGATGGGGGGAATAATTGCAGTCTCTCCAGGTGAAAGCCCCTGTTAAACTTCAGTAAGTCAATTAGGCTGGGGGGTGGGCAGAGACCCCCCCCAATAAACTGGCCCACTGAGCAATTAAAGAAAATCATTTTAGCTTTGAGGAGAGAAACTGCTTATTAGAAATTTTGTGGGTCCCCCCTCCTCCCCTACCCCAGCCCCCCCTTAGTGATGAAACAACAAAACGCCTTCCTCAATAGAAGTGTTTCTCCTCCTCCCACTCATTGTGTGGCCTGAAAGCACTTACCGTGGGAGGGCAGAGGGAGGGACAGAGACAGGCCAAAGGGGGTAGAAAATGGCCGGGGCTTAACACCTGGGCCGACTAAAAATCACGAGTATCCAGGAAGATTGAGGAGAGAGACTCCTCCTGCAGGGCGCAGTGGGGACATAGGGGTTTATATGTGTGGGGCATGCATGTGCCCACGGACTGCTCTCCTCTCATCAGGAGTGGAAACTCCAAGCAGTGGGTGCAGCTGTGTGATTATGTGTGCGGCATCTTGGGTGCCCCCTTACCGAAAGGAGCAAACACAGGCTGTGTGTGTGTGTCTACTTGTGTGTGCCTTCTCGGCAAAGGAGGGCAAGGCCAAGACAACCCAGCTGGGCATGCACCTCTTCCCAAGGCTGTGACTGGGCCCATGTTCTCTGTCCTCCCAGGAGCCAAATACCTACATCTGGGAGTCGAGCCACAGCATAGCTTTCCACCTCGGATAGTCAGCAACTGAGGGCTGAATGGCCGGCAGCCACCTACTGGCCCTGGGCTGAGAATGGTCTGGGGGGAGGTGGTGAAGGATGGACCTGCTTATCTCCTCAGTGTTCTTCTTCATGTTGCTTGGGTGGGGGTGAGGTATGGTGACTCAGCAGGAAAGGAATCAGTGGCCTGGGCTGGCACATGCTTTCTTGGTATCTGGCGTGACTGATATGGCTTATGGTGGGACTCTCCAGTTGGCAAAACCCTTCCCCTCAAATTTCTTCTCCCCAAGGAGAAGCACAATTTGGAAAGATAAGGTGATCTTATTTTATCTTATCTGGGGAGGGCAGTAGACTTATACGTCAGAAGTCTGTAATTTGGTAATTTATAGGTGTGTATGCACACGTGTCCCCACAGATCACAGGTGGCATAGGTAGGTAGGTACCATACCCCACATGTTGGTACTTTAAGGGAGGCTCTGGTGGCGCTGATGGTGGGCGTGACGTTGAGTCAGGTACTGCCCTGGCCCCAGCGCTTCCCTGTGGCTCCTGATGTGTTTGGCCTTTATTCCAGTGCTCCAAAGAGGTGAAATGAAACATCGAGGGGTTGACTTTTCCCAGAAAACAAATATGCCAAGTTATTTGCCTAGTAAGGGGCATTAGGAGGTAGAATTTGGTGCCTTCAGGCTGGCTGTGGGGAGATGAGGGCTGCTGACAAAGTCCTGAGTAGGAGCATGGAGGTGAGGTTTTACGGAGAGCAAGGACTGGGTGGAATTTGGGGGTCTTGGGTGGGCGTGGAATAGCTCGGAGAGAAGCAGGAACGGGGAGCTGCTCACTGTGTCTGGCTCCACACAGTAACTACCTGTAAGGAGATGGGTCTTTGGAGGAACCTGAAGCTCAAATGCTTGTCATGTTTTGCTTCAAATTTTTTATAGGTGTATATAGATAGATACACATAAACACATGTACACATGTGTCTATTCATGCAATATATAGTGATATGTTTATAGCGTTTTTATATAACATCTGATATTATTTATTATTTTATGCTCCAGAATGTGGTTGGCCATGAACGGGCCCTGGTTTCCTTATACTTAATTTCTGATTTATGACTTCAAATGTCTTTCTGACCTAGGGCCAGCTTCAGTTTAAAAAAAAAAAAAAAAAAAGAGTAAGAGAGGGGAATTCCCTGGCAGTCCACTGGTTAGGACTCTGTCCTTCCACTGTAGGGGACACAGGTTCGATTCCTGGCTGGAGAACTAAGATCCCGCATGCCACACTGCGGCCAGAAAGAAAAAAGAGTGAGAGAGTTTTTGGGGGGACTGCTTTAGGTATATGTGGGTTTTTTTTCACATCTTTATTGGAGTACAGTTGCTTTACAATGTTATGTTAGTTTCTGCTGTACAACAAAGTGAATCAGCTATATGTATACATATATCCCCATATCCCTTCCCTCTTGAACCTCCCTCCCATCCTCCCTATCCCATCTCTCTAGGTCATCACAAAGCACCGAGCTGATCTCCCTGTGCTGTGCAGCAGCTTTCCACTAGCCATCCATTTTACATTTGGTAGTGTGTATATGTCAATACTACTCTCTCACTTCATCCCAGCTTCCCTTTCCCTGCCTGCCTTGTCCTCAAGTCCGTTCTCTATGTCTTTGTCTTTATTCCTGCCTCTGCCACTAGGTTCATCAGTACTGTTTTTTTAGATCCCATATATATGCATTAGCACACGGTATTTGTTTTTCTCTTTCTTTTTTTTCTTTTTTTTAGAATTTTTCTCTGGCTTGTCATTTGTGTTTGTGTGTGTGTGTGTGTGTGTCTGTGTTTTTGTTTTGTTTTGTTTGTTTGTTTTTTGGCTGCATTTGGTCTCCGTTGCTACACGCGGGCTTTCTCTAGTTGCAGCGAGTGGGGGGGCCACTCTTTGTTGTGATGCACAGGCCTCTCATTGTGGTGGCTTCTGTTGTTGTGGAGCACAGGCTCTAGGCGTGTGGGCTTCAGTAGTTGCAGCATGCGGGCTCAGTAGTTGCAGCACACAGGCTATAGGGTGCGTGGGTTTCAGTAGTTGTGGTGTGCAGGCTTAGTTGCTTCGCAGCATGTGGGATCTTCCCAGACGAGGGATCGAACCAGTGTCCTCTGCATTGGCAGGTGGATTCTTAACCACTGCGCCACCAGGGAAGTCCTTGTTTTTCTCTTTCTGGCTTACTTCACTCTGTATGACAGAATGTGTGTTTTTTGGTTTTATTTTTTGTTTTTTAAGAAAAACAAAATTTTACATCCTATGTGTGAACTTTCTGCTTGGTTCCTTCTTCATTTTTTGGTATTTGTCACTCAGAGGGATTCAGCAGTGGAATATTTGAGATTGCTCACAGGGTCAGATTTATTTTTCCCTTGGTTTTGGTACCATTGGTACTGGGTCAAGATAGGAAAGAGATAAAAGAAGTTGTAACAAAGGAATTGCTTGGGGTTACAAAGTTTTAATTTTGGGTGTGTGTATTTTTAAACTTATAATTGTGTAGTAAAATTAACTCCTATGTTTTCATCACTATTTTAATTATTTTGTGTGTCTTTATTCAAGTCAGGTAAGTGCCTGGAAAGTATCATTAAACTGCCTATTTCTCAGATGCCTTGCACCATAGTTGTTGAAAATGGAAGGGTCTGAGAGTGGACCAAACTCTGTCCTGTCAGAGTGAGCCTTGTGGTTTCAGGCAGAACTTTCACTCTCATCAGTCTGTAAAAAGGAATCCCAGAGGTCAGATCTCTGAAGATCAGGGCTTTCTTCCTTAGAAACTGTAATCCCATCCCTCAAGCAGCATCCTTGTTATCTGCTCTTGTATAGACTGTCTTCCCCACCCACCGCTGTGTGGGAGAGTAGATTTTTTCCCCGGCGCCCTCCTTGGGCCTAAGTATAAGAGAACACCTCATCCCCCATCTGAAGTTCCAGGCCAGACGGTGTTGCCCTGTTTATCTGCTCTCCTAGCAGACCCACCAGCTGTTGATTTCATGGTCGAGGTGTCTGTTCTTAGCCAGGCCTCAAGGTGTCCCATAGGTGCCTGGCAAGTCCGTTTGGTCATCTGTCAGTGAGGGCATTCAGGTGAGTGAGAAGCCCAGTGACTACTGAATAGAGGTTCTGTAGCGGTCAGGACAAATTGGTTGGAAGTGACAGAAACCAAATTCACATTAACTTGAATAAAACTAGGAATGTTTGGCTCATAAATCCAAGGGCAAAGCTGAGCAACCAAGCCAAAGGAGGAGCACAAATGCAGCAGGGCTCAGGAATATCTGGACCCAGAGACCACAGTGCTGCCAGGACTTACCCTTCTGGGGTGCTCATCTCTGTTTCTTCTTTTTTTTTTTTTTTTTCTTCTGTTTCTTCTTTGATCTCAGCTCCTTCCTTTTTCTCTGCCAAGAGCTTCTGAGTTTGGCAGCTCGTAGATTAGGTCATGGAGAGTGACTGGCATCCAAAAACCCTAGGGCAGAGACTCAGTGGCCCTGCTTGGGTCAGCTGCCCACCCCTTGACCAGTTAACTGTGGCCAGGGAGGGAGAGTATGTAAGAACATGGGGAGTCTTTCAGGAATCACCTGTATGGAGAGAGCATATAGTGCAGACAGAACAATCAGTGTCTGGTATTTTCATAAAGGGCAAATTACTCCTTGACATCCAGTCCCAAAGTGTCTAGGTGGATGGCACTAGTATGTGGATGGTAACTGAGCTCAGAGCCTTGGCCGCCAGCTCTCACAGTCAGTCAGTCTGGAGGGAACTGTGGCACTACAGCCTTTTACCTCCTTTCTCACTTCATTACTGCTCTGCTGCGTAGACATTCCGCCTCTGTAAGCTGTTGATGGTGTCCTTAGAAAAACCTGCCGCTTCCCTCACGTGACATGCATAGGGGAAAGAACCTGACAGTAGACACGGGAAGTTGGACAAACGAGCAGTGGCCCAGGACCCTCCCAGTGGGGCAGAGAGAGACTGGAGCCAAGTCCTGGAATGGCACAGACCTGACCTGGATGAGCCTCCTCCAGAGGAAAATGACTAGCAGGTGGCCTGCATGAGGCTCCAGGACTCCAGCAGAACAGGATGGAACACAGAGACTCCTGCCTCTCTCCTCCTCAGTGCCGTTGTTGAGAGGGCAGGAAATCTTGGGGAGGAACAAAGTTCAAGTTCGGGATTCCTGGTGCTGCCAACTAATCTGGAAACAAGGAAGTTCCTTGGAACTTCGCCTTCCTGAGAAGCCCTGTAATGGAAGTCTTGCAGGAAAGGACCTCAGTATTCTTACTTTTCTACTATCTCCAGCTGTATGATTTTTCCACTTCCCCCTGTACAGTAAGCCTCAGTCTGTGCCAGCATGAGGACTCTGGGGCCTTTGGTGTCTATCATCACAGGGAAGGAGTTGACAGGAGAGTTATTTGTTGAATTTTCACACCAAGCTGGTGGTCCTCCTCTACGATAGAGACCTTCTTTCTTGAGGGCTCGGTTTTTCCTACTGTGTACATAGACATGGTCCTCTCCTTTCTTCTTTTTTCCTTTCTTCTTTTCATGGATCCCACTTTTATAGCCCTGTTGTGTATAATTTATGATGCATAGCAGGCCCTACTGGCCTATCAACTTCCATGACACCCGCTTCCCTCTCCTTGACCACTCCTCTACCACTAATAGCCTTCAGGGTAATGGTGGAAAATGCGACAGCAATCAGACCAGGTTGAGGAGTACAGAGCTTCATCTCCCCTTCTCCTCCCCCTGTTTTGATGGAAGAGAAGTGATCCAGGGATGCACATGGTGGTGGTGAATCCATAGGTCAACACTCACACCCTCTGCCTCCCTTTTTTCAGCTTGCTTGATGTCACTGTGGGCTTCTTTTTGGAAAGTCATCAGGGCCTCTTTCCCTTTAAGCCCTGTCAGAGTTATGAGGCCAGTGGATGAGGAAGGCCATGCGGTCAGGTGGTGGGTAGTGTGGGTGGGCTCTCCTGCCCTTTGATTCCTCAGAGAGAACCTCATTCTAGAAGGTCTTGATTATACTTTGATGCTTGCCACATGAAAATACCCTACATTGGTGCTTATGTAATGTTGAGAATAAAAATAAGAGCCAGGCCAGTCAATCTCTAGGGAACTCCATTGCTGGGCTTAAATGTGACAGTGGGTCAGGGACATAGGACCTCAGGATTGTAGGTCACACAGAGTCCTCTTTGACCTGTCCTCATCTCTCTTCTCTATTTGTGTTATAAACACTTAATGCTCCTGCCCAAATCTGGATCAAGTCTGAATCTCAGGGTCCCTCTGTGGTTTGTTAATGTGGGCATGTTTAGGAAGAATCAGATTTTAAAATTAATTGTTGAGTTGGTATCTGGGTTATCTGTGCATCTGTCCAGTTGAGCTCTACTTTCCTTTCTGTTTATAGGGCCACAGTTGGTTCTAGTGGTTCTTGTCTTCCTTCCATCTCATGCCCCTATTCAAATGCCAGCCACTGATGTTCATCAAGAAACCTGAAAAAGCACCAGAGCTTGTCTGGCCTCTGTCTCCCCAGTAACACCAGACCATGTGGGCCACCCATGCCCAGGAGAAGACATTAGCAGCCTGATAACCCAGGCCTTGGGCATGACCACTACTATGATGACAAAATGGACTGTCTAAAAGGAAAAATTGGATTCGTTTTGAAGTTGGAAATATATTTTGTGCTTAGCTAGCCAGAGCAGCAGCAGTCATTTGAGTACCTAGTACAGGGCACCATTGTGGGGTAAGCCATGCCTTTGACCCCTGATGGGCTCCCAGCAGAGTTAAGTAGCTCACCTGTTTGAAGAAACTGGTTGTTAACCTCTTTACAGAGAGAGTGCTTGTGAAGCAGAAGTTTAGGGAGTACATACTACAAGAGCAGGGATGAAACTGGAGTTCTCATAGGCAACTGTTTCTAGGCCTTAATCACTCAGAAGCCCTCCAGGTGAAGGGTCTCTGTCAAAGGGCGTCAGCCAGGTTCAGCAGGGAGCCATGAGACTGTGTGGTTTGTGTGAGATTCGGAATCACGTTGAATTCAGGTGCCAGTGATATGCAACCCTTCTTTCTTTTTATTTTATTTTATTTATTTATGGCTGCATTGGGTCTTCGTTGCTGTGCGCGGGCTTTCTCTAGTTGCGTTGAGTGAGGGCTACTCTTGGTTGCGGTGCGCGGGCTTCTCATTGCAGTGGCTTCTCTCGTTATGGAGCACGGGCTCTAAGCATGCGGGCTTCAGTAGTTGTGGCATACGGGCTCAGTAGTTGTGCTTGCGGGCTCTAGAGTGCAGGCTCAGTAGTTGTGGCGCACGGGCATAGTTGCTCCGCGGCATGTGGGATCTTCCCGGACCAGGGCTCGAACCCATGTCCCCTGCATTGGCAGGTGGATTCTTAACCACTGTGCCACCAGGGAAGTCCCCAACTCTTCTTTCAGGCAACTTAAAAATGAAATTCTTATTACCATCCTCCTTTTAATTTCTCATTTTCTATTTTGTTTTATATTTTAGATAAGTAATATATAAATATGTTCCAATTGTAAAAAGTTCAGTTTAAAAATATATAAATTATATAGAATTATATAAATGTATACGAGAATATAAAATTAAAATTCTCGGGGCTTCCCTGGTGGCGCAGTGGTTGAGAGTCCGCCTGCCGATGCAGGGGACGTGGGTTCGTGCCCCGGTCCGGGAAGATCCCACATGCCGCGGAGCGGCTGGGTCCGTGAGCCATGGCTGCTGAGCCTGCGTGTCTGGAGCCTGTGCTCCGCAATGGGAGAGGCCACAGCGGTGAGAGGCCCGCGTACCGCAAAAAAAAATAATAAAATTAAAATTCTCTTCAGCTTCCTGTGGCCCCTCCCCCCATCCTTCCCCTTTTTTGTAGGAAGTCTGTATATGTCACTCCAGATCTTTTAATTTGAAGCGAACATCAGACATCATATAATTTCATGAGTGTGTATGTGTATCTGTATACACATACAAATACGTGGTTTTGCTTTGTTTTAGGCTCACAATATGCATTCGTTCTGCAACTTGAATTCGTCCTATGAGACCCATGTGGCTTAGAGGTCCTTTGCTGTCAGAACACATTCTTTTTACTGCTGCATTCTAATTCAGAATAATATAGATGCACCATCATTTACTTAGCCATCCTGCTGTTCATGGACACTTAGGCTGTTTTCAGTGGTTTGCTATTACCAACAGTGCCTCAGGAAGCATCTGTGTACTTGCCTATTTGTACATATAGTCAGATATTTTTCTAGGAAAGATACTTAGAAAAAACTTGCTGGATTGAGGGGTTAGTACATTTAAAAGTTTTTAGATGCTGCCACATTGCTCTCCAGTTGGATTATATCAGATTATATACCCCACAAACAGAGTATATAAATACCTATTTCCTCTTACACTTATCAGTACTGGATAACATCAGGTTTTAAAAAAATTTTTTTTTGTTTCTCTAGAGGGTAAAAAATGATATCTAATTTTGGGAGTGAGTATAGAATAGTGATTAAGAACTGGACTCTAGAGCCCAACTGGCTGAGGTCAAATCATGAGTCTTCCCACATGCTAGTTGTGTGACCTTAGAGAGTTACTTAACCTCTCTATTCCTCAATTTCCTCATCTGTAAAAGGGGGATGATAGTGGTAGTACATACCTCATAGTGACTTAAAAATTTTTTTTTATTATGCAGAAATTCAAAATATGCAAAAGTAGAATAATTATCAACTCTTGGCCAATTTTGCTTCATCAATACTGCCCACACACTCCCTTCCCATATTATGTTGTAGCAGATATCAGGCATATACATAAATATTTCGGTGTATATTCTAAAAGGTAGTGATGCTTTTAAAATGGAATTATAATACCATTATCATACCTAGAAAAATATCATCAAATATGTAGGATTTTTTTTTTTTTTTTTTTGCCACCCTGCCTGGCATGCAGGATCTTAGTTACCAGACCAGGGAATGAACCCGTGCCCCCTGCAGTGAAAGCATGGCGTCTTAACCACTGGACCACCAGGGAAGTCCCTGTAGGAATGTTTTGAGGGCTAAATGAACTAATTATATAAAGTGATTAGAACAGTACCTGGTGTGTGGTAGATGCTATATGTGTTTGCAGTTATTTTTCATTGTTTTCTTTTTTTTTTCCTTTTTTTTAACATCTTTATTGGAGTATAATTGCTTTACAATGGTGTGTTAGTTTCTGCTGTATAACAAAGTGAAACACCTATACATGTACATACATCCCCATATCTCCTCCCTCTTGCACCTCCCTCCCACCCTCCCTATCCCACCCCTCTAGGCGGACACAAATCACCGAGTTGATTTCCCTGTGCTATGCAGCTGCTTCCCACTAGCTATCTATTTTACATTTGGTTGTGTATATATGTCCATGCCACTCTCTCACTTTGTCCCAGCTTACCATTCCCCCTCCCCATGTCCTCAAGTCCATTCTCTATGGCTGCGTCTTTATTCCTGTCCTGCCCCTAGGTTCTTCAGAACCTTTTTTTTTTTTTAATATTCCATATATATGTGTTAGCATACAGCATTTGTTTTTCTCCTTCTGACTTACTTCGCTCTGTATGACAGTCTCTAGGTCCATCCACCTCACTACAAATAACTCAGTTTCATTTCTTTTTATGGCGGAGTAATATTCCATTGTATATATGTGCCACATCTTCTTTATCCATTCATCTGTTGATGGACACTTAGGTTGCTTCCATGTCCTGGCTATTGTAAATAGAGCTGCAATGAACATTGTGGTACATGACTCTTCTTCAATTATGGTTTTCTCAGGGTATATGCCCAGTAGTACAATTGCTGGGTCATATGGTAGCTCTATTTTCAGTTTTTTAAGGAACCTCCATATTGTCCTCCATAGTGGTTGTATCAATTTACACTCCCACCAACAGTGCAAGAGGGTTCCCTTTTCTCCACACCCTCTCCAGCATTTGTTGTTTGTAGATTTTTTGATGATGGCCATTCTGACCAGTGATACCTCACTGTGGTTTTGATTTGCATTTCTCTAATGATTAGTGATGTTGAGTGCCCTTTCATGTGTTTGTTGGCAATCTGTATATCTTCTTTGGAGAAATGTCTATTTAGGTCTTCTGCCCATTTTTGATTTGGGTAGTTTTTTTTTTGATACTGAGCTGCATGAGCTGCTTATATATCTTGGAGATTAATCCTTTGTCAGTTGCTTCGTTTGCAAATATTTTCTCCCATTCTGAGGGTTGTCTTTTCATCTTGTATATGTTTTCCTTTGCTGTGCAAAAGTTTTTAAGTTTCATTAGGTCCCATTTGTTTATTTTTGTTTTTCTTTCCATTTCTCTAGGAGGTGGGTCAAAAAGAATCTTGCTGTGATTTATGTCATACAGTGTTCTGCCTATGTTTTCCTCTAAGAGTTTTATAGTGTCTGGCCTTACATTTAGGTCTTTAATCCATTTTGAGTTTATTTTTGTGTATGGTGTTAGGGAGTGTTCTGATTTCATTCTTTTACATGTAGCTATCCAGTTTTCCCAACACCACTTATTGAAGAGGCTGCCTTTTCTCCATTGTATACTCTTGTCTCCTTTATCAAAAATAAGGTGACCATATGTGTGTGGGTTTATCTCTGGGCTTTCTATCCTGTACCATTGATCTGTATTTCTGTTTTTGTGCCAGTACTATACTGTCTTGATTATTGTAGATTTGTAGTATAGTCTGAAGTCCGGGAGCCTGATTCCTCCAGCTCCATTTTTCATTCTCAAGATTGCTTTGGCTATTCGGGGTCTTTTGTGTTTCCATACAAATTATGAAATTTTTTGTTCTACTTCTGTGAAAAATGCCATTGGTACTCTGATAGGGATTGCATTGAATCTGTAGATTGCTTTGGGTAGTATAGTCATTTTCACAATGTTGATTCTTCCAATCCAAGAACATGGTATATCTCTCCATCTGTTTGTATCATCTTTAATTTCTTTCATCAGTGTCTTATAGTTTTCTGCATACAGGTCTTTTGTCTCCTTAGGTAGGTTTATTCCTAGGTATTTTATTCTTTTTGTTGCAGTGGTAAATGGGAGTGTTTCCTTAATTTCTCGTTCAGATTTTTCATTATTAGTATATAGGAATGCAAGAGATTTCTGTGCATTAATTTTGTATTTCTGCTACGTTACCAGATTCACTGATTAGCTCTACTAGTTTTCTGGTAACATCTTTAGGATTCTCTGTGTATAGTATCATGTCATCTGCAAACAGTGACAGCTTTACTCTTCTTCTCCAATTTGGATTCCTTTTATTTCTTTTTCTTCTCATATTGCTGTGGCTAAAACTTCCAAAACTATGTGGAATAATAGTGGTGAGAGTGGACAACTTGTCTTGTTCCTGTTTCAATTTTTCACCATTGAGAACGATGTTGGCTCTGAGTTTGTCATATATGGCCTTTATTATGTTGAGGTAACTTCCCTCTATGCCTACTTTCTGGAGGGTTTTTATCATAAATGGGTGTTGAATTTTGTTGGAAGCTTTTTCTGCATCTATTGAGATGATCATATGGTTTTTCTCCTTCAATTTGTTAATATGGTTTATCACATTGATTGATTTGCATATTAATATTGGCTTCTTATCACACTTTCTGTACAACAGATTTCCAAATGTATCGTAGACCCCATGTAAAGAATAGTAGGCAGTAATAAAAATAGTGGTTCAAATTATTAATAGCTTAGTACGACTAATAGGTAAATTTCTGGATCTCAGAATTAAAAGAATGGGTGTAATCATTTTCTTCGAAGAGATAATTCAGTCTTCCTTTTTAAAATATCTTAAGTAAATTGCATCATCGGCACACTAATTCAAGGTGATGCGAGGAAAACAAAATGTCCATAATCTGGTTTTACTTCTCCTTGCAATAACAAGTTCCCTCCCAATTCTTCACTGGATCATGTCTTCTAAGCTGAAGCTTTAGTGATGGTTTGCTGGCAGACTGTCTGGGAAGATAGGGTAGACACATTGTCCACCACTTGATCTCTGGTCTTCGTATCAAAAGAAAGGATGTGGAAGGTTTTTAGGATCACTTCCGGGGAGCCTGTACAGCCCGCCACTGCCGGGGTCCCGGGATCCAGCCATTGTTTTCTGATTTGCAATTTTTTGATTACTAGGAGGTTTAACATTACTTCATGTGTTTTTTTTGGCCAGGTATATATTTTTTTCTATAAATTACTCACTGAAAATTTTTGCTCATTCATCTATTTTTTTCCCCTGCGATTTATAGGATATCTTTATATGTTCTGGGTATTAATCTTTTGACTACTGCATGTATTTGGTAATTCCTTTCAGCCTGTTGTTTACAGTGTCTGCTGTTGTGTAGAAGTTTTTGTAATTTGGAGGTTAATTCTGTTATCTTTGCCCTATGGCTTCAGAGTTTTGTTTTGTCTTATGAATGTCTATCCTACTTCAAGATTGTAAAACTGTTTTCCTGTATTTTCTTCTAACACATTTATTGGTTTTCTATGTAGTTTAAAAAATGTTTATGTCCTTAATTCATCTGGAATTGATGTCTGCTCTGAGATAGGGCTCTAATTTTAATTTTTCCAAATGTGTGTCCTATGGTTTTATACCATTTATTGATTAGTTCATCTTTCATCCACTGTCTTTATTTTTTTTAATAGATATTTATTTATTTGGCTGTGCTGGGTCTTAGTTGCAGCATGTGAGATCTTTAGCTGCGGCGTGTTGGCTCTTCGTTGTGGCATGTGGGACCTAGTTCCCTGACCAGGGATCGAACCCCCGCCCTCTGCATTGGGAGCATGGAATCTTAACCACTGGACCACCAGGGAAGTCCCTTCATCCACTGTCTTTAAATGCCACATTTAGGATCTGCTGATACCCTACAAATATATGGGTATGACTCTGGATTCTTTATTCTGATCCATTGATCTATTTGTCTATTCTAGCACTGATATCATGGTCAAGTGACTTGATTCTCATTGTTCTTGTAAAAATATTTCTTGGCTCTTCTTGTGCATTTTCTCTTCCAGATGAATTTTAGAATCAACTGATTAAGTAAAAAATCTTGTTTGGATGGGACTGTATTGAATTTATAGATTAATTAGGAGAGAACTGACAGTTATAATCTTGAGGCTTCCCATCCAGGAACATGATATATCTCTCCACTTATGCAGCAATTCTGTGTCCATTAGTAAAGGATATAGCAGAGTATTTTCATATGGGGCTGTCTTGGTTTTTTGTTGTGTTTTGTTAGATTTATTCTTGGCTATTTTACAAAGAAATTGTAAAGAAGTAATTCTTTTTTTCTTTTTTTTTGCGGTACGCGGGTTTCTCACTGTTGTGGCCTCTCCCATTGTGGAGCACAGGCTCCGGACGCGCAGGCTCAGCGGCCATGTCTCACGGGCCCAGCCGCTCTGCGGCATGTGGGATCCTCCCGGACCGGGGCATGAGCCTGTGTCCCCTGTGTCGGTAGGCGGACTCTCAACCACTGCGCCACCAGGGAAGCCCAGAAGTAATTCTTTTTTGTGAATGGATTTCTAATTTCATTTTGGTTGGTGATTGCTGGTGTATAGTAGCTCACATCTGTGGGTATTTGCTGTGTGCCATACACTGCTTTAAGCATCTTATCTCATATAATTTTCACAGTAAGCCTGTGCCTAGATCCTAATATTATTTCTGTTTTATAGATAAAGAAACTGGGCTTTAGAGCCCAGTTAAATTGCTCGTGCAAGATCACATGGCTACTGGGTGGCAGGGACAGCAGCCCTGAGGCTGCACTCCTTTCCACTATCATCCACAGCATGCCCTCCACCTCATCCTACTCTGGAATTTGTTGCAATAGTTTTAGTTGAGTCTTTTGGATTTTCTAGGTAGACAGTTAATAGTGTCTGCAAATAAAGACCATATGTATTTCTACTTTTTCCATGCCTCTTGTTAGGTACATAGTTTTGTGAATCGATGTTCATCATTTCTCAGGAAGTCTGACCCGGTCAGTTTTTCCTTTAGCACTGGAACATATTGCCATTTCTTTTTCTTGGGAGTGGATGAAGTTTGTGTTTAGAGGCCATATAGATGGAAAATAGAGTGTAGAAACTCTTCTCCAACATATCTTGTTAAATTCAATAGATTGAATGAACATATGTTACTCCATTGTACTGTGAGTCTTTGTTTTTAATTAAAGTAGTTAATTTTTTCTCTTTATTAACTCTGCCCTTCCATTGCTCAAGTTTCTAAGTTTCTGATTTTTTTTAAAATGATTTATTTATTTTTATTTATTTATTTTTGGCTGGGCTGGGTCTTTGTTTTGGCATGCGGGCTTCTCTAGTTGCAGTGCGTCGGCTTCTCTAGTTGTGGCGTGTGGGCTTAGTTGCCCCGCGGCATGTGGGATCTTATTTCCCCAACCAGGGATCGAACCTGCATCCCCTGCATTGGAAGGCAGATTCTTAACCACTGAACCAGCAGGGAGGTCCTTAAGTTTCTGCTTCTTGAGTGGAATTGGTTTATTTGGGAAGAGCAGCCGCTACCTCAAGCCTCCACTTGTTTAGCCTGGGCCAGGGTCTTATATGCTTGGCCAGGCTGCCCTTTTACCACTGGTTAAAATGGAAAATGAACATTTTGTGTTTCTATAGAGGAATTTCCCAGCTGTTGAACTGTACTCCTCTGTGGGGCAGCAGAAAGCCTGCTTTGTTGCCCTTGTTTGTTAGAGTTGCTGTGGGAGGGTGAGCCTCGGGAGGCCCAGCCTCTGGACACTCTTTGCAGAGCCTGACCTTTTAGGTGGCTTACTTGCACCATCCTGTGCAGATGCACATGGGCTGAGAGGGGCCTGGGGGTGGGGTGGCGTGTGTGTGTGTGTGTGTGTGAGAGAGAGAGAGAGAGAGACAGACAGACAGATAGACAAAACAGGCAGGCAGACAGACGGACACTGGGACAGGTGTTCCAGGCCTCTGCCCGCTGTGGGAATCAGGAGTCAGTCTTGCTGTCTACTGGCCGGCACCTAATTGGGAGAAAGATCCCTCCCTTCTGATCTGGGGCTTCCTGTCCTAACCTTAGGCTACTGGTCCATCTCAAAGCTTCAGCCCAAGGTGTGCCAGGACCACCATTGCTGACACCTGCTCCAGCAGGCAGCTCATTATCGAGTCCACTTGTTCTTGGCCGTGAGTCAGTGGGCAGGAATGTCTGGTTATGTTGTGTTTTCTCTCACGAGATGTAAATAATATGCTTTTCCCTTTAAAAAGTGGCACATGCTCATTAAAGATTTGGAAAATAAAATTTAAAAGAAGAAAGAATTGCTAATCACTCTGTTGCCCAAACACAGTCGCTTAAAGCATGTTAGTGTGTTTCCTTCCACTCTTTCCTTTTCTACACCCAGGCTATTTTTTTAATTGAGGTATAACATTATATTAGTTTCACATGTACAACACAATGATTTGATATTAGTATACAGTGCAAAATGATCGCTACAATAAGTCTAGTTACCATCCGTCATCTCACATAGTTACAAGAATTTTTTTCTTGATGAGAACTTTTAAGGTTTACTCTCTTAGCAACTTTCAGATATGCAACACAGTGTTATTAACTATAGTCACCATGCTGCACATTACCTCCCCATGACTTATTTTATAACTGGAAGTTTGTACCTTTTGGCCCCCTACACCCATTTCTCCCATCCCCTACCTCCTCGGAGCCCTTTGGCAACTACCAGTCTGTTCCTTGTATCTGTGAACTTGGTTTTTCATTTTGTTTTGTTTTGATTTGATTTGTTTGTTTGCTTGTTTTTTATACATTCCACATATAAGTGAAATCATATAGTATTTGTCTTTCTCTGCCTGACTTATGTCACTTAACATAATACCTCAAGACCCATCCATGTCACAAATGGCAAGATTCCATATTTTTTTATGGCTGAGTAGTATTCCATTGTATATATGGATACCACATCTTCTTTATCCATTTATGCACCAAGGCACACTTAGGTTGTTTCTATGTCTTGGCTATTGTAAATAAGGCTGCAGTGAACATGGGGGTGCATATATCTTTTC
Source organism: Mesoplodon mirus (assembly GCF_964341445.2). Taxonomy (NCBI): domain Eukaryota; kingdom Metazoa; phylum Chordata; class Mammalia; order Artiodactyla; family Ziphiidae; genus Mesoplodon; species Mesoplodon mirus. The sequence continues at coordinate 203,407,461 of NC_138977.1, read as the reverse complement.
AAATTAGTATTTTTGGGTTTTTTAAAAATAAATACTCAGAAGGGAATTACTTGATCATATAGTAGTTCTATTTTTCATTTTTTTGAGAAAACTCCACACTGTTTTCCATAGTGGCTGCACCAGTTTACATTCCCATGAACAGTGCACGAGGGTTCCCTTTTCTCCATACCCTCACCAGCACTGGTTATCTCTTGTCTTTTTGATAATCGCCATTCTAGCAGGTGTGAGGTGATATCTCTTTGTGGTTTGGATTTGCATTTCCCTGATGATTAGCGATGTTTAGCATCTTTTCATGTGCCTGTTGGCCATCTCTATGTCTGCTTTGGAAAAATGTCTGTTCAGGTCCTCTGCCCATTTTCTAATCAGATTGTTTGGTTTTTTTGCAATTGAGTTGTAAAATTGCGACTATATATATATATATATATATATATCCAAATCCAAAATTGCAACTTTATATATATGTAATATGTATAATATAAATATATATCCAAAATTATATATTTGGGATATTAACCCCTTATTGGATGTATGCTTTGCAAATATTTTCTCCTATTCAGTAGGTTGCCTTTTCATTTTGTTTTCCTTTGCTGTGCAGAAGCTTGTTAGTGTGATGTGGTCCCACTTGTTTATTTTTGCTTTTATTGTGGAGTCAGATCCAAAAAATCATTGCTAAGACTGGTGTCAAGGAGCTTATGGCCTATGTTTTTTTCTAGGAGTTTTATGGTTTCAGATCTCACATTCAAGTCTTTAATCCATTTTGAGTTAATTTTTGTGTATAGTATAGGATAGTCTAGTTTCATTCTTTTGCAAGTAGCTGTCCAGTTTTCTCAACACCATTTATTGAAGAGACTGTCCTTTCCCCCATTTTATATTCTTGCCTCCTTTGTAATTAAAAAAAATTGGTCTTATTATTCTTTAGTTTTATGAACAAAGTTGTGTTTACCTTCCCCTCACAAGCTATTCTTAAAATAGTTCTGTTAATGCTGTTTGTACCCTACTTTTTTTTCTTATAATAGTATCATAAACATCTTGTCTGTATTCTTTGGGAACGTCACTTTAAATATTTGTGTAATATTCCATTAAGTAGATGGACCATCATTTATTCAACAAGTTTTTGGTCTTGACCGCTTGAAGACAAGGCACATCCTTCTTTCCCTTTTAATCCATTTCGATTCAATCACCCATGAAGTTGGCTAACCTTCTTTTGAATTTATATTTTCTGTCTGCACCATCTCTTTGAGGTAGTGGTATGCCAGTTGCTATGTGAAATGGAACTTCTTTTCATTTGCCTTAAACTTTACTCATTCAAGCTTCAGATAGGCTTCTTGGTCTTATTATCCTTTAGTTTGATGAATGAAGTTGTGTTTACCTTCCCCTCCCTGCTCTTAAGCTTTAGTTCTATGCACTCCCTCCCCAGCCGTCACAGGCAGGCACTGCTATAGATGGTAGGCCCCGCAGTGTGCTCCTGCCCCCATCACGGATGTGACTCTCGGCCTTCTGGTCTGTGGACAGCATTCAGGTGTATATTTCCCCACTGCGAGGTAGGATGTTTGCCGGTAAGAACAAGATTCCTTTGTCTTTCTTTTTTTCCTTCCCAAGTACATCTATTTCCCTTCCCCTTGGGTGGCCTGGGGTGCCCTGTTGGCTGGATGTTAGGAACTGGCTGCCTCACCCTTCACCTGCCCTGGACTATGTCTCTCCTCTTCCTGACTTCTGTTGACCTCCTGTTCCCACTCCACTGGTCCCTCCCTCACAGTGCTGTCACTTGCACTTCTGCTCCTGGCCTCTTCTCACCCAGTGAGTTTGTGTGACCTTCGCACTGCATTCATGCTTTGGGACTTAGCCGCTATAATGATGTCAGTGGCACAGGTTAGCAGATGGCGGCAACAGCGATGAGACCTGACATGTTCTAATGACTCTCTCCTTCCCACCCTTGCTGGCCGAGCCGATGGAGGGGCAGAGGTTTCCTTGAGGCATTTTAGGAGGGGGCCGAGGGAATTCGGGGGTCCCCAGGTGCCGATGAAGCCTGTGACCTTTGCTGCTATAATATCAGTGTTTCACAAGCAGGGCGGTTCGGGAGCCCACTTGCAGCCCATCAAAAATTGATTTAATTGCAATTTTTCCTCCAATTAGGAGCACTGGAGCCTGACTAATTGGAGTAATAGAGAGTAATAAGGCTCAGATAAAAAGCCTTCCTCGGCGGCCTTTGTATCTCGTGTCAGTGCCTGTCAGAGGTCAGAGAGCTTGCATATTCTATTAGGCAGCCCGGCCTTCATTTGTACAAATTAGTTTACCCAACAGTAATTAAAATGCCAATGCGGGTTGAAGAGAACTGAATACCCTTGATGGGCATGTTGGTGAATGATGTGACAGCTCTGGTGGCCTCCCTTGCCAAAGTGTGTCAGCCCCAGCTCAGAGGCGGCTGGGGCCTGGGCCAGCTGGGCAGCTCCAGGCCAGCCACGGGGCACAGCTGCCGAGCACGCCCCTTCTGCTGCCCCTCCTCAGAGCCCCACAGTCGCTCCTTTCTTCTTCCAGGTGGAGTCGTTTGTTCACTTGTCCATTTGTTCATTCAGTAAGCATTTGAGTTTTCAGTATGTGTCAGGCATGATGCTAGGTGCTAGGGAGAGAACTTACGGGGCACGGGGTGTAAAATCCCCTGGGCTCTGGAATTCAGACTAACTGGGTTCAAATTCTAGTCCTACTAGTTGGTCCCTATGTGAGCTAGAGCAAGTTACGTTACCTCTCTGTGTCTCAGTGTCCTCGTCTGTCAAATAGGGAAAGTGCTACCTGCTACATAGAGTTACAAGGATTAGACAGGGAAACGCTTTTGAAACACTTGCTCAGAACCTAGCACGCGGGCTTCCCTGGTGGCTCAGTGGTTAAGAATCCACCTGCCAATGCAGGGGACATGGGTTCGAGCCCTGGTCCAGGAAGATCCCACATGCCGAGGAGCAACTAAGTCCGTGTGCCACAACTACTGAGCCTGTGCTCTAGAGCCCGCGAGCCACAACTACTGAGCCTGCGTGCTACAATTACTGAAGCCCGCGTGCCTAGACCCCGTGCTCCGCGACAAGAGAAGCCACCGCAGTGAGAAGCCTGCTCACCACCAGGAAGAGTAGTCCCTGCTTGCCGCAACTAGAGAAAGCCCGCGTGCAGCAACGAAGACCCAACGCAGCCAAAAATAAATAAGTTAAAAAAAATTTTTTTTTAAGTAAAATGGCTGAGAGCCTATTAAAAAAAAAAAAAAGAACCTGGCACGCAGCAAGTGCTCAGTCAATTCCTAATGTAATTAAGAGGGTCTAAACTAAGGCAGAGGCAGCAGGATCTACCTTCTATTTGCCCTGCCCACACCCAACTAAGTTTCCTTCATACCTTCCTCTCCTCTGTTCTGTATCTTGCTATTTTCTGTTCCTCAACTTGAGTACCAGAACCCCTAACTCTCCTGGTCTCTCTGATGTGAGGGCTCCTATGTCTACTTCTTGGGCCTGATGATGATCTCTGTGATGCCAGGTTTGCCTGAGTTGGGGCCAGGAGGCCAGTACGGGAGGTTGGGGATCTGGGCAGGTCTGGGACTAGATCCCAGACCAGAAATTGTAGAAGGCTGGCTTCTGGTAAGGGCTTTCTGGTCCAAAAAGAGTAGAGTTTGTGGAGTCAGAATGACTTTTAGACCCTCAGGGTGAGAGAGTGCATGCACTTGTGTGAGAGCATGTGTGTCTATGCGTGTGTTGACATTTTTAGGTATTGCTGGTACTTCTCATCTGTTATCTGGTTGTACTGCTTATGAGGGACTTCACTATTCCAACGATGTATGACTGTGTCATGTGTCATTCAGGTCTGAGTCTGGTGATTTGGGAATTACTCCTCTAAGAAGTAGAGGGACCCCCCCCCCACCTCCGCCACCGCAGCTCGTGTGACTAGCTTGCCCAGCCTTGTTGGCTGTGAGCTCTGGAAGGTCCTTTCAATTGAGGCCCACAGGTTTGTTTGGGGCACCTCTTTGGGACCAGGAGCCGTGCTGGGCACTGGAGTACACAAGAGCCACCAGACAGTCCATGATTTCAAAATGAAGATGGGAAGATAACCCCCCAAATACCATTTGTCTCATGAAGGTGAGATCAGGGTGTGGCAGGACTTAAGAGGAAGGCCAGTCAAGCCACCAAGCAGCCAGCAGCTCCTGCCTCTGCCTGTTTAGCTCAGGTTTGTCATCCCTGTCCCTGGACAGTCCCTGTGGTTTGGATGTGAGACTTGGTGAACGTTCCAAGCAGGACCTGACTCCAAACCTGCTTGACTGTTGCATACGTGGTTTTTTTTTTCCTTTTTTTTTTTTTTTACTGAGTGTTATATTTGATTAAACTCTTAAGCCCTCATAAATGCCAGGGAGACTCTCTACTCTCCCTCCTGCTCCTCCTCCCTGCTTCACATGGTTAAGCAAGGGAAAAGGGCAGCTTCTGGAAAGAAATATTCATGGCCGTCATGTCCAGGCAATCAAGAAAGCCCCTCCTCCTGGAGGCAGAGGGCCGGGGCCGGGCCGGGTGGGCAGGGACAGAGGGCAGGAGTCCAGGGCCAGGTGTTCCCATCCCCGGCCCGGCCTGCTGGGGGTCAGAGCTGTGGGAGTGGCAGGGATTCAGCTTCCAGGTGCCTCCCATCTCTCTCCATTGACTTACCTTGACGCTAAGTTAGGCCTGTTGCCTGTCAGAGGCCTGCCATAGGCCTCCTTAAGAGTTGTCTGTATGTCTGTTCTGGCGCCCCTCACCTGGCCCCCTACTCCTCAAAAGTCTGGAGAGCCCGATTGCCCGCTCGAATGATTTCTAAGTGGCTATTATGTTTCCAACCCAAAGTAATTGGCTTTACCAGTTATTAATGGATTACCCTCAAGAGAAAAATGTTGGTGGGGGAGGGAAGTGAGGATAACACCTGGCTTTGTAGTTTGGGGCTTCAGTGTCCAGTGGCTGCTTCCCAGGCTGGGAGTCACTTGGGGCATGATGGAATGGCTGTTTTAGCATGTCACTCTAGTTTAGTGGCTGCTGGCATGCCTATGGGTTGAGAGGAAGCTGGGAAGACCGAGCATGTCCCTAGAGAAGTCTTGACTTGAGGCATGGATGCTCCAGGGTGGTTCATGTGGCCTTTTTGTCAGCCTGGGGTTGAAACATAGATCCCTGCCCTGCAATTTTGATTGTAAATCAGTGGCTTGGCCAATGCCTGCCCTAACATCTCCCCATCCGCAACTAGCAGGCCAACCCCCCGCCAAGCCAAAGCCATCGACTTCTCAGAGCCCTGACTGCGGAAATCCACCTCCCCACTGACGTGCTTGGGATCAGAGAGCCACAGGTGCTGGGCAAGGCCAGGGCCAATGGACTGCTGTCCCACATTGCTAACATGTCATTAGTATGTCCAGTTCCTCCCCCCATGCCCAGACGTGTAGGGACATGGCCCTTCCCTGCCCCAGGGCTCCTGAGTGACATAACTGCTTTCAGCTCTCTTGTTCCAGTTTAGATTTTCAAGCCCAGGGTTCCTGCAGGCTCCCCCTCCCAACCCCTTCCAAATCCTCTAACAAAGGAGTGGTCTGGCATGTGGGTTCAAGTTCTAGTCCTAGCACTATGGCCAGCCTGGCTCATTGCACAGATTTCTTCTCACTGGGTTTGGGCCTCCACTTAAAATGAAACTCTGCAGATTGTATATGTTGAACTTTTTAGGGGTTAAGAGAGACTCTGGGAAATGCTGAGTGTTCCTTCTCTCCTGCCTCTTGGCAGTGTCTGTCATTATCCTTTAAACTCTGTCTGACTCCTATCCCACTCCACAGCAGTCCTGGCTGCCTGGCCCCTAACATTCCCTACTTGCCCACCCTCACCTTTTCACGTTGTTACCCATCTTTCATAGTTCACCTTTTCTCAGGTTGGTGCCTTTATACCTGCCTGGTGCTTGTACTGTGTTACCATATTCCCCCAGTTCTTAAAACCTTCGGTAAAGCCCCACAGCCTCCCTCACCTCTGACCAAGGCATCCCCTTCTGGCGCCCAGCGACCTATTCCCAGGAGACCATTTCTGTGGTGTGGCGTCGTGAACTTGGTGTTCATACAACCAAAGCCCAACAGGCTTGCTCTCCCTTGGCCTCAGTTGCACATCTAGAGATCCATTTTTATGGTGGGCAGAGACCACCCAACCAGGTCTAAGCAGCAAACTCAGCTATTGAATCCATGGGTCCTCTGACCAAGCAGCTCTGGGAGGTTACAGCCCTCACTGTGCTTCCATATGGTTTTCCCACAACTTCTCTGATGGCTCTCTTGGCTGCTTCTCTCATCCTGGCTTAACCCCATGATCCCCTGGAGAATGAGCACAGCACTTCCAATTGTATAGCCATTTCCGCCACAAGTTCTGACAAGCCAGACCTAACTGCTCTCCTTTTGTTTGACAGCTCCTTTGTGACAGGGACAGCCTGTTGTGGGCACTTCTCACCCCTAAGAATCTGGGACCTCAACAGGTAAGAGATTCCTGAGCCCACCATGGCTTCCAGGGTGGGTGGGGCTGGAGCGGCTGGGAAGCAGAGGAAAGCTGGCTGAGCCAGCCCCTGGTTCAGTTGGCCGAGTGGTCCAGGAGGATGCTGGAAGGACCCTGCCCCCAAACCCACTGACAGCCTCCGCTGTGGCACCTTCACACATGGAATCATTTGTTAGCTTGAGGAGACTGTTGAAGTAATTTATAATAGGTAAATAATTTCATGTAGAATTTATGATAACAACAACAGTCTGGACGTATGATACTTCTTCTCTAAGGAGTGTCTGACTATGTGGCTATATAAAATCCCGTCTATCCTCAGAGATGATTTTTCTAAAATAAAGAAATTTTGGAAGTGGCCTACAGATCCGTAAGAACAACAATACAGAACAGTTAAAATATATCCAGTTTTTATTCACAATTCTCTGCCTTGGCAGGCTTGACACATTCCCATCTGATTACCTGCCATTCTGTTGGGGTTTTTTTAATCTTTCATTTTGACATAATTATAGATTCACAGGAAGTTACAAAAGTAGGAAGGCAAGGTACCTGTGTAACATCTTACATAATTTCAAGTCTAGGAAGTTGATGTTGGTACAGTCCACAGACCTTTATCTGATTGTACTTATTTGTGTGTGGTGTGCGTGTGTGTACGTATTTCTTTGCAGTTTTATCCCATGTGTAGAGTCATGTAACTGCTACCACAGTCAAGATAAAGAACTGTTTGTTCCATCACAGAGACCCCTCATGTACCCCTTTATAGTTGCACCCATGCTCCTCCCCTCCTCCACTCCTCCTTGCCCCTAACCCCTGGCAACCACTTAGGTGTTTTTCATCTCTGTCATTTTGAAAGTATTATATAAACGAAATAATATATCTAACATTTGGAGATTTGCTGCTTTTTTTTTTTTTTAACTGAGCGTAATTACCTCGAGATTCACAGAAGTTGTTTCATGTGTCAATCGTGCTTTATTTCTTATTGCTCAGTAGTATTCCCTGGTATGGATGTACCAAAGTTTCTTTCCCCATCGACCAGCATTCACCCACTGAAGGACGTTTGGGTTGTTCTCAATTTTCTGACTATTGCAGATCAAGCTATTATGAACATTTGCGTATAGGCTTTTGTGTGGGCATATGTTTTCAGTTTTCTGGGATTAATGTGGGGGAATACAATTGCTGAGTCATTGGTAAGTGTGTGTTTAGTTTTTTACCTGCCAGACTCTTTTGAGTACCTTTACCACTTTATATTGACCCCAGTGTCTGAGAGATCTAGTTTCTTCACATTTTCAACAGCATCTGGTAGTGTCACTATTTTTTATTTTAGCTATGTTAATGGATGTGTTATTTAATTGTGGTTTTAATTTGAATTTCCCTAATAGCTAGTGATGTTGAACAAGTTTTCTTGTGCTTATTTGCCTTCTGTATATTCTCTTTGGTGAAATGTCTGCTCATGTTTTTTGCCCATTTCTAACTGGATTGTTTGCTTTGTCACCGTTGAGGTTGCAGAGATGGGCATTTCTGCTGAAAGTCAGTTTTATTTAGTCACATAGCTGGACCTTATGCTTGGCATCAATATTGATCTGGGCCTGGGATGGCGGACAGGCTGGGGCAGGGAGGGTGTACACCACCCCACCGTGACCCAGCTTTATCTTGAAGGTTGAGTAGTCTTTGGCCTCTTCTGCCCGTGGTTGCCTTGGTAGGGATGCTTCTGGGCACAGATTTATGGTCAGGATAGCGTCCTAAGGCACCAGCTGCCTCAACAGCATTCTCTTATGAAATCCCTAGACCTCACTAACCCTAAACACTGGGTCTTTACAGAACCCAGAAAGGACCCAAATGAAAATGGGCACAAGACAGCTATGGCCTCAGTTCTCACTGAAGCCAGACAACAAATAGCCATTGCACCCTTACGCCAGCCTGAGGCAAGGCCGCCCTGGGCCTCACTTGGCTTTCCCTTCTCTCTAGCTGCCAGACTCCCCTCCTCACCACTGAGGAGCCAGGCCTTGCTTAAACATCTCTTCCATTCCCAGGGAAGCCTGGAGGACCAGTGGTGCAGGGACTGAGGGAAAGATGCCCTGGTGGAGGCATCTGCTTTCGGTGGGAGGAAACGGATGGACAGGACGACCGTCTGTAGCTGTCTTTCCCAGAGAAGCCCAAGCAGATAATAAAGCCATGTAGAAAATAGGATTAAGGTAATGAACAGGCAGGACAGAGTTTGATCTTTCAATAACGCCAAAGCCTGACTGACAGGCCAATCTGGAAGGTGGAGCAACATGGTCGGCAGGACTCAGTTGCGGGGCGGTGTTTGGTGCTGTGTGGATTCTTTGCTTTTAACCTGTCACCGCTGAAACTTGAGGAGTTCTGGGATTTTCTCTTTTATGTGTGTGCTACAACTTGAGGGGGAGGAGTACTGGAGGGGCAGTTTTGCTCAGAGCATCATCGCCCCTCCAGGAGCTGCCCTCGGGATGATGGTGGGGGCTGGGACGCGGCTCAGAGGTGCAGGCAGCCTGCTGGGCACCAGCACACCCTCATCTGTGTCTCTCCGGGTACTGGTCCTCAGGCTGCTTTTCACAGTGCCTGGAGACCTCTTTCAAGGTCACCATGGCTCCCTCAGCCCTTTGTTCATCAGGATTCCTAGAGACTCTGTTCTCCCTCTGGGCTAGGGATGGGGAGGTGCTAGCTGGAGCACACAGGTCTGAGAGCAGCCGTGGGCACAAAGCCATTGCCTAGATGGTAAGGAACTTGGCTGTCCCCCTCTCCCTTCCTCCTTTCCTGCCCGTCTCTCCTAGAGCTGGGGACAGGCCAAAGGACAGGGGGTTTCTAACCTGTCTAAATCAGATGGGAAGAAAGATGGAGTCCTTCACCCAATTTGGATGTGCTAGAGTGTTCCTGCTTCCGAGGATAGATGGCATTCAGGTCCAGTCCCTGGCCCCCAAGGGCTCTATCCTGAGAGACTGTGCAGATAGCCAACCACTGAAGTATCCCTAGCTAGGCCCTGAGGAACTGTGCCAAAGCCATCCTGTTCCTGAGTTTGGGTCTGGAGGAATTAAGGCCCAACTTGTGTTCTCCATCTGCATTTGATCAGGGCCCTTGGCTCAACCCCCAGGGAAGGTGTTATCTGTGTGGGGCACGCCTCCCGCTGCTGGAAGACCCCGGGGGTGGGTGGCGGTTCTGACTGGCTTCACAACACATCAAGCCAGTGATCTTCTCCTGGGTTTGCCCTTGCTGTGGATTTTACCTTTTCTGCCAAGGTACGTTTGAGCTGGATCTACCATTGGTGCCCTGAGTCCAGGGCACAACGGGCAACCCCAGTGGCAGTGGGAAGGCAGGCACCAGTATGGAGAGGCCTGTGATCTCAGCGTTGGAGATGTCACAGTGGGTCCAGCTGTGGTCCTAAGGCAGCCTGGGGACTGTTGGGTAAGGAAGTCAGTAGGGGTGGGTTTTGGCGACTTGGCTACTCCTAGGGCATTGAGGGTTTGAGTCCTTGGCTAGGTACTGCGCTGCTCTGTATGTGTGTGACCATGTTCATGGCCCCTGCATAATCCCACCTCATCTCCCCTTCCCCTTCAGGACCGCATCATCCCCAGTTCCCCATGACTCCTCCATTTCCATCCTTAGCCCTTAAATCTCCTCTTTCTCAGCAAAGGCAGGGGCAAAGAAGCTTCTCACATATTCTGACAGACACCCTATATTTTTCCCCTCTGAGCTTTTGCTCTAGCTGACCCCTGTGCCTGGGATACCCCCCCTCTACCTACTGAAACCCTGCTCATTCTTCAGCATAAATAGCACCTCCACCATGAAGCCCTCCCTGATCCTCACCCCTGTGGCTGGAGCTGGTGACCCTTAGAGTATTCATAGGGCCCCCTTGATGGCCACCATGTGGCCTGGTATAGCTTCCCTTCAGGCTGGGAACTTATCTTGGAACCCTGGACTGAACATGGGAGACATATGTCACGGCATCTGATGGTGTTTGGACTGACAAGGGGCGCCTGGATGCAACCCTTTCTAACTGTCTGCAGAAAGAACTGGTGTCCTGAGCGCAGGCTGGGCCACTCTGAGGGCACCATTAGTGCCCATCCCACCCAGGTGTGGCTTTGTCTCTGCCCCCGCCCTCCACCTCCACCTGGGGCAGGGGGCCTGGCCCTCAGTCGGGGTGATTATGGGAATTGCCCCTCTTTAAAGTACCTGCCTTCTCCTTTGAAAGTATTATTGACAGCTTTTCTCATTTTCTTTTTTCTTTACCTCTTTGAGGAACCCTGTAATTTCTTTTTCTTTCTTTCTTTCTCCCCCCACCCCTTCCCTTTTTCTTTCTTGTCCCCTCTGTCGTCCCCCCCCGCAACTCTTTGAAATTGGCTCTCTGCCTGCTGACACCAAACTGATACTTTGCGTTTCACTTCTCCTTATCCCTTTATGGCAACAGATGTTGAAATTTTGTATCCTTTTATCTGCCCGGCTGCCCCTTCCTGTAATTACGGTCCTCTTGTTAGCAGTACAAAGTGGGCTGCCCGGCTGCCTGGCCTTTGAGCCACTGTGTCTGAACACGTGTGCATGGGCAGGTGCTGGGGCTGTGCACGCGCACACGCATGCATGTAAGAGGCCTGTGCTTGGGAAGGGCCCTTCCCGCTCACCTGATGGGACTGGGGCAGGCGAAGCTTCGGTGGGCTTCTCCTGGTCTTCACGGACTCTGTGGTTATATGTGGGACTTGTCTGCCTCCTTGATTCCCTCCCCCTCCCCACCAGGGGGCTGGACGAGGACAACCACTCCCTCCTCTCATGCCAGCTGAGCAGTGAGCACCCGGAGGCCCATCGTGGTCGGGAAGCCAGATCCCACCAGCTTGTGCCCCTCACATACCCACGCCTCCAGCCAAGCCAGGTGCCCCAGCCCTGCACCTCTGTTGTTGCTGGCCCTTCACCTGAGCGGTCCCCCATCTCCTGTCACTGCCTGTCACAATCCTGTCACTCACTGAAGAGATGTTCTTTTATCTGTCCCCTTATAAAACTCTCTTTCATCTCTCTTCTGGTACCCACTGAGCCACCCCTTGTATTGTTAGTTGGATAGATGACAGACTTCTCTCCCTCCCTGGACTGAAAACTCCTTGAAGAAGGGACACTGTCTCCCTCAAAGTCTCATCTCACATCTCCCTGCAGTATCTATTAGGCACAATGCCTCGTATACAGAAGGTGCTCAGTAAATGGTTATTGATCAAAGAAAGGAAGAAAGGGAAGGGGAGGGTGGAAAGGAAGAAGGGAGCAAAACCCTCCTATTTTCTTAGTGACCATGTTGGGTCCAGCTTATACCTTCAGGCCATCTGTCCCCTGGGGGCAGAGAAGATGTAGGAAGGTGGAGTGTTTGCCACCCTTCCACCCTCTCACCAAAAGCCATCGTTGCACTTTTGCAGTTGCACGTGCCAGATGGGGTATCCTCACACCCAAACAGACGCAGGAATGAACACCCATAGAGTCTCCAAGGAGCGTCATCAGGAACCCAGTGTGTTCACAGTGGCTGTAAATGGTGTGAGGGCCACGGGCACTCTTAGATGTGGGTGAGGAGGTGGAGCCAGGGTTCTCTGACCTCAGGGCAGTGTAGCACAGGAGGACTTTCCATGGGCCACGGCTTGTGCTGGGAGCTCAGGCGGGCCAGGCAAGGGAGGCGTGTGGAGGCCGGGATGAGGGAACTCGGAGGAAGGCAGTGGCTCAGGTCACCCGGCTTCCCTGGCCTGCAGGACCCAGACTGGGGGTAGGGTGGAGGGAGGCTTCCAGGGACTGCCCCTCTGTGCCTAACTTCAGCCTGGTGCTTAGGGCCTCTCCCAGACAGGGCATCTGGGTCTTCAAGGCCAGTGCCTACCTCCAGTTAGCTGTCCCCGCAAAGATGGTGATGGGGGGTGGGTATAAGTATCTTATTTAAATTTCTTCCTCCCTGTCACGAAGTTCTTGTCATCCCACTTCCCTCCAGCTTCAGTGGAGTTGCCTGGGCAGCAGGTTGGGATGGGCCAGGGAGCGCCGATTCCCTCACCTGATCCCCTCCTCAAGGGTCCCTGGGATGAGGCCACATTCCGCTTGCTTTTCCTACCCAGGTACTCTGGGGACTCCTGGGGGAAGCCACACACAGCCGGGCCTCCCCGGCCTGTGTCTCATTCATCAGGCTCACAGGGGCAGCCCCATCTGTCTTTATCTTTCCCTGGGTCAAGAGAGAATTGCTGGAGTCAGGCTGCGGGGAGGCTGGGGTGGAGGCCCCCCAGCCCTCAGTGGCTCCTGGAGGCCCCGGCTTTGTGCGCAGGAGTTGGAAGGGAATGGACTTTTTGTCTGGCCCTCTATAGTGACAGAGCTGGCCCTTGCTCCTGTCTTGGCCTGAGGCTCTAAGCGGCAGCCCCTTTCCCACACAAGTTGTCCGACAGCCAAGGCTCTGCACGCCCCCCTTGCGCCCCCCACCGTGAGAGGCCGAGAGGCATTCTTAACATTCTTTCCAGAGAAAAGGGGTGAAACGTCTGAATTTGGGGGTCACCACGTTATACAAATTGCAATCTAATCGTTTTTACAAGAACACACTTGCAGTTAGAAAAGGAACCCGGAGGAGGGGCTGAGGAGACAAACAGCTTGTTTTGTCCCCCTTCCCCCCAAAGTTTGGGGCTATTGTTGAGCTCATCTTGCTTCCTCCACCAAAGCAGTTGAGCTAGAGTTTTCTAGTTAAATTGGTCCTGTGGTGGGGGCCACGAAGGGCCCACGGTGCCATTTCTGTTTGTTTTCCCAAATCAAAGCCCCAGCGGGGCTCCTATGGCACCGCTGGGCTGCTATTTGAAGAGACGGGCCATTTCCCAGAGCCTGGTGTGTCAGTTTATGCTCTGAACTTAACCTCACAGGCACTGCACAACAGAGCCTCGAGGGTCCCAGGCCCAGAGGCAAAAGAAACTGTATCTTTTTATTGGCCCATTTAAAGTGTGTGTGGCCCTTTCAGAGAATCAGAGAACTAACATGGCAGAAACTCCTCAGGCCCGGGCCAGGCTGGGCTGGCAGACAGGGGGCTTTGGGGACTTGTCCTGGCCTCCAGGGGCTGGTGCTCGCTCGGCCGTTGGGTCTCCCCAGAGGGTAGAGTTCTGTGTTTCTTATTGCACACGCTGGCATGACACTTTCCAGCAGTGGCTCAGATGTCCCCCTGCCTGGGCAGGGGCCCAGGGTGGCAACTCGGTCTGGGTGTGGCCCTTCTGCTGCCGACCCTCAGTCCATGGGTGCCCAGCTCTCCTTCCTTCTGAACCCTGGGACCAGGGGTGGGCAGGTAGAGCCATGCTGGGCTTCACGCCCCCCAATCTCCACTGCCTTTCATCTTCTATTTCAAACAGACAAACATGAAATTACTTCTACAGATTAAAGGGGAGAGCTCCTCAGTCATTCCTGAAGGCCTCACTAATGGAGGGGGCAGGGCCCCTAAATCTGGAAGGAGGGAGAACTGTGGAGCAAAATAGCCCTGACCCAGTGGACGAGACAGACAGAGACAGAAAGAATATGACCCCAGGCCCTCTCAGGGCTCTGGCTTGCCCAGGGGTGGTGAATCATGGCTGGTGGCCCATCTGGAAAGGTGGGCCTTCTTGGGAGCTGAGGTTAGTGATCTCTAGGAGATGCTGATCTGGGGAGAAGGCTTTCTGTCTGATCCCTCAGCACACAGAGGAGGAAGCGCTTCTCTTGGAAGGAGGCTGGGGACACGGGTCCTGACTTAAGGCCTACCCCCCGCCCCCCGCCCTGACTGGAGAACAACAGTACTCTCGCTGGGGGTCACCGCACTGCCCAGGACTCGTGGGCAGAGTTGGGCAGAAAAGAACCCACAGCCTCCTCCTTTACTCCTTCAGGGAAGATGGCGGCTCCAATGAGGAGAAGGGAGGTTGAGGGTCGGAGTCTGTGTGAGGTAGGACTGGAGCTAAGGTCCACGTTCATACATGTGGCTGGTGGCCTCATCTGCCTCAAGCTCTCTGGTGAAACTGGCCTGGGCCGAAGCTGGGCTGGTGAGACCACAAAGTCCTCCCTAACCCGTGCCGGGGCCTCTCACCTGGGTGTCCCTGTGAAGTGTCCACAGCCCAGTTTCTCCTGTCACGTCACGGGGGAGAGCCCAGCATCTCTTGGGTGAAGCTGAGGGATTTGGCCTGGAGCGTGTCCCCTTCTTCATTCCCCCGTTATTCTGCAGAAACTCACCGCTTCTACCCGTCCCCTAGCCACAGGAATTAGCGGGTACACTTGATGTTGAGGGGTAGTTGCTAGGGCCAGGAGGCCCCCCTACGTGGTTGCTAGGGGTCTGGCATCGGGGCGAGGGGTCTGCCCACTGCCGCGGTCACGGAGGGAATTACACAGTCACAAAGAAATTGTTCTTCTCGGTAATCTGCTCTCGGCCACCGAGAGGGGCAAGGGTGGGGGGAGCAAGCTGGAGCCCAGCAGGCTGGTGGCTGTGATCACAGAGGCGTGCTAGCCCCGGGCCGGGGGCCAGCCGGGCCAGGAACACCAGGGACCAGCCTGCTAAGCTGCTTTCTCAGCGATTTCTCTCCCCAGACACAAAGGTGTTTACTTGTTTTAACATCTCTTGGGACTCCCCTTCTCCCTTTGTGTGGTCTTTATCCCCAGTGAGGTTTGAGCCCCAGATTACAGGCAGGAATTAAGGCATTGGACTCAGGCAGCGCAGAACCGCATGACCTGTGGGATCAAGGCGTATAAAGTAACCAAGTGTGTGTGTGTGTGTGTGTGTGTGTGTGTGTGTGAGGGGGGCCGACCCCTTCAGCAAGGCCCATTCATCGTCCCGAGGAGGAGTGGCTGGGCGGCAAGCAGCCAGCGTGCAGGTGTGATGGAGGGGCTGCTGGTGGCTGACTAAGGCCTTCAGCTGGGGGAGAGGCAGGCACTGGGAAGCGGGGAGAGGGGTGGGAGTCTAGGGCATCTCCTCCTTTGGCCTCCCTCCTAAGGGAATCTAATTCTAGCTCAGGAAGGAGAGCTGCATTTCCCCAGGAACTGATGCCATTTGATGGGCCGGGGTGGGACAGGCTCGCATCCTCTGCTCTGCCTCTCTTCCCAGTGGGCAGCTGATGACGCACCTGGGCGGTGACTTTCCCCCAGGGGCGGGGGTGCTGGACGTCATGTACGAGTCCCCTTCCACACTCCTGTCCTGTGGTTACGACACCTACGTTCGCTACTGGGACCTCCGAGCCAGTGTCCGGTGAGTGTGCCGGGCAGGAGGACAGGTGGTGAGAACCCCACGCCAGTCCTGGCCCTCCCTCCAGTCCTGGCGGGCCCAAAGGAGAGGGACAGAGACTCTGTATCAGGGGCTGGTAGAGAGCAGCTGACAAGGTCAGATCAAGCTTAGACTCCCCACCTTGGCGGCCCTGGCCTTGTGACCCAGGAGACCATAGCCACCAGGGCCTCGGGAGCCATCAGGGTGCTGTCCCTCAGCATTCTGTCCCAGCTTTCTCGAGGCCTTTCTTGCCTCTTAAGTCTGGTGACACACATCAGCCATGTGATGCGCAAACGAGACATAAACCTGCCTGGGGCCAGGGACTTGCTGAGAAAGAGATCTTTACTGAGGAGGCTTTCCCCCATTAAGTCTGGTTTTAAAGGAATTTGGTGATTCGGCATCTCTTTCTCCCAGGCAGAGTGGCTCGCTAAGGCCTCTGGGGAAGCCGGGGTGGAGGTGGAGGGCACCCCCAAACCTCCCCCTGCATTACCTCCTCCCGGACAGGAAGTGTGTCATGGAGTGGGAAGAGCCCCACGACAGCACGCTGTACTGCCTGCAGACGGACGGGAACCACCTGCTGGCCACTGGCTCCTCCTACTACGGTGTCGTGCGACTGTGGGACCGGCGCCAAAGGGCGTGCCTACACGTAAGCATCCTGCCCACCGCAGGCCTCCTGGATGCCAGGACTTGTTATTGGGGGCTGCGCTGGGAGCGGATGTGCCTGGAGGGGGTGGGAGGAAGCCTACAGTGGCCCCTGTCCCCCGGCACTGGGCCTGGGAATCCTGGGTTTGGGCTCCCCCAGCTCCCGGTGGGGACACTCTCGCCACTCCTGTCCCTCCCGTGCAGGCCTTCCCTCTGACGTCGACGCCCCTCAGCAGTCCTGTGTACTGCCTGCGCTTCACCACCAGGCACCTCTACGCTGCGCTGTCTTATAACCTCCATGGCCTGGACTTTCAAACGCCGTGACAGGGCCACCCCAGCCTGTGGGCCAGAGAAGCCAGCTACTCAGGGACCTCTGCTGCCTGCAGGGTGCAGTGATACCTCCTCCCCGGCCCCGCCTGTGTTCCTAGACCTGTGACCATGGTACTCAGGCACCTTAAGATAAAGGCTGCTGACTCCTGGGCACTGGGGTTACCCAGGGGTGCAATCCCTCTCAGGAACCAGGTGGAAAGAAGGGACCTGCTGCTGCTCAGCTGAACTTAGCCGGGCCTCGCTTCCCTGTTGGCCAGAGCAAGGATCTGGCCTGGGGAGAGAGGGCCACCCCTTCTTAGAGCCGGGCCAGCTCACCACAAGAGTGAGGTGAGGTGCTCCAGCCTTCCCAGTTGGTCCCTTCCTGCCCCTTCCCTGGAAGGAGAGGGGAGGCTGCCAATATGCTGTGACACCAGCCTCCACCTCAGTCAGACCCCACCCCTGACCAGGCTCTTGGGCTGGGGACTCATTCCTGGGGTGTTGTGTGGCCTGGTCTTGCTTTGAAATCAAGAAAGGACAAAGGGAACCCCGAAATTTTGAATGAGTTCTGAGCCAGCCCAACCTCAGGCTAGCTGTTGAGACATGCTAAAATGTTCATTTTGTAGAAATAAAGCTTGATTGTTCACAGATCTGGTTCCTCACTGGCTGGCAAGACCCCAGGGAAAAGGAACAACAGATTTAAACTTGGGGTTGGGCATGCTAGGGAAGGGTAAGATCTCGTGGCTCAGTGTCTCAAAGAACAAACGTTTCTTTTCTTCAGGAAAACCTCTCATTAACCCCTCCACCCCTTTGGCCCTGGTGGTTGGGCGGGTGTCGCCTGTGGGGTATGGAAGGGGACTGTGGAAAGGCTCCTGGCTGCTAAGCTGCTGTCCGCCTGCAGTGACCTCCTTCACCCTACCCAGCGCTCCACAATGCTGCAACCCTTAGGCTGGCTTTACACCCACGGCGTCTTAATATCCTGGGCTGTTTCCAGGTTTTCTGCAGTTTAAAAACTTCTTCCTCACTCACCCTTCACTTAGGGTCTACAAGGTAAGGTAGCACGGGGCCCTTCCAGCCTGGTTTTCCTCTGAGTTTATGCAAACAGGTTGGGGAAGATGCCCTGTCCTGCTGGGGTCAGGCTCCCTGATCCACTTCTCCATCTAAGAACCATACCTCCCTTTATGTGGAAGGTTCTATATTGAAGGTCCCTAGGCTAGAGGAGAAGGAAATGTCATCACCAGCACCCTCCCTGGGGGCAGAAGCATCAGAGGTGGACAAGAGGGCAGGGCACCCACAGTGACTCAGAATTACTTTACTCAGGAGAGAAGACCACGACTCGGGCTAGGAGTGCCCTGAGGCCCAGTTCTTACAGAGCCTGGGCAGCTCCTGGGAGAAAAGGGGCTGCCTCTGTGCCGGAAAGGCCCAAGCCTTGAAGCCTCAGAGGCCTCTACGGGAAGAGCCTCACCCACACTCAGCGCTGGAAGTGCAGGCCTCGGGGGTCCGCTACTGAGTCTTGCAGTCCCCGTCACTGCTGTGTGCTGTCTTCACCTTCTTCAGCTCCTTCTGGAGCTCTGACTCGGCTACTAGGACCTCCTTTGGCTTCTGGTACTGTGGGTGGACCCAAGGACAGGACATGATTCAGTCACATCACCCCTCCCTTCTCTCCCTCTCTCTCTCTCCCCCTACTCTCTCCCTACTCTCTCCCTACTCACTTTCTCTCCCTACTCTCTCTCCCTTCTCTCTCTCTTCTCTCTCTCTCTCCCTTCTCTTTCTCCCTACAATCTCTCTCTCTCCCCTCTCTCCCTCTCTCGCTCTCCCTCTCTCGCTTCTCTCTCCCTTCTCTCTCCTTCTCCTTCTCTCTCCTATCTCCCTTCTCTCTCTCTCCCCCGACTCTCTCTCTCCCTACTCTCCCTCTCTCTCCCCTCTCTCTCCCCTCTCTCTCCCTACTCTCTCTCTCTCTCCCCCTACTCTCTCTCTCCTCTCTCTCTCCCCCCCCGACTCTCTCCCTTCTCTCTCCCTACTCTCTCTCCCGGCCTCCCTACTCTCTCCCCCGACTCTCTCTCTCCCCCGACTCTCTCCCCCCCACTCTCTCTCTCCCCCAACTCTCTCCCTACTCTCTCCCTCCCTTCTCGCTCCCTACTCTCTCTACTCTCTCTCCCTTCTCTCCCTCTCCCTAATCTCTCTCTCTCCCCCCAACTCTCTCTCTCCCTACACTCTCTCTCTCCCTCGACTCTCTCCCTCCCTCCCTCCCTCTCCCCCACTCTCTCTCTCCCTTCTCTCTCTCTCTCCCTTCTCTCTCCCTACTCTCTCTCCCCATACTCTCTCCTTACTCTCTCCCCCTACTCTCTCTCTCTCCCCCGCCTCTCTCCCCCTACTCTCTCTCTCCCCCGACTCTCTCTCTCCCTTCTCTCTCTCCCGACTCTCTCTCCCTTCTCTCTCTCCCCCTACTCTGTCTGCCTACTCTTCTCTCTCTCTCCCTTCTCTCTCTCTCCCTTCTCTCTCTCTCCCTGCTCTCTCTCTCTCTCTCCCTACTCTCTCTCTCCCTCTCTCCCCGTACTCTCTCTCCCTACTCTCTCTCTCTCCCTCTCTCCCCGTACTCTCTCTCTCTCCCTTCTCTCTCTCTCCCTCTCTCTCTCTCTCCCCCTACTCCCTCTCTCCCCCTACTCTCTCTCTCTCTCTACTCTCTCTCTCTCTCTCTCTCTCTCTCTCTCGGCCCCTTCTACCCGCTTTATTCTAAGATGAGGAAATTGAGGCCTACAAGGTTGAATGATTTGCTCAAGGTCACATGGCTGGGTAGGGGTAGGCCTTTGGATCATCTAGAACCCCAGTTCTGTGGATTTACCCCTCCCCATCACCCTCTGTCCTTTTCCAGCGATGATTTTAAAATCAGCCTCCTCCTGAGCCCTCACCGGCTCACGCCATGCTGAGGCAGACAGGCCTGTTTTCTAGCAAGCACAGCCCAGGAGTAGCTGGGGCTGGAACTGAGGACTCCCGTAGGATGGGAAGTGGGCAGGGGAAGAAGGAGCCCTTCCCTGACATAGTGGCCAAGAAGCCTGAATGACTCTTACGGAGATGACGAGGGTGCAGTTGGCATGAGCGAAGCTCAGCGAGGAATCATCCAGAGGTAGCTGATACCTGTCTAGGTCAGGTATTGAGAACTTCTTGTAGTACCTGTGGGGACACCAAGAGGCCATGAGAACACCCAACAAAGTGACCCCAACAGTTGGGCATCAGGCCTTCTGACGCAAACTTCTATACAATTCTCCCCACACAGCCAAAGAGGAAGAAGGGAAGCCAGTTAGAACGCCAGTACTTTAAAGCTTAGTGGTCCTGGAAGAAAAAGAATGAAAGGCCTTATGGCCAGTCCAGCAATGGAACAGGGCCAGTCGTAATTCCTTGATTAGACCAGGGGTCAGAGTGACTCATACTTCAGGTTCAGTCCTCCCAAAGACACGTGGAGGAAGCCTCCTGGAACATACAATTGGCTCAGGCGGGCCCTACCTCCTCAGCACCCGAAGAAAATGGGACGTGTGTGCTAACAAGAAACAGAATAAGGGCATCTAGGGCTGTCCTTGAAAGCTGGGGACTGACAGTTGGCACTTACATGGCACTTTACTGAGGACCTCAGCTACCTTTTCCTCCTTTGGGGTCTTTCAAGGCCTTGTTAGCCTGACTCTACTTGTAGGCCAGAGAGGGGAGTACATCCAGAAGGAGAAATATCCCTAAGAGAACAAGCCATGTGACTCATCAAGGAAGCTGGATCTCTGGGGCTCTGGACTACTTTGCTGGGCCTGAGACCCCACTCCTCCATTTTCACATACCACACTCGGTCCCCCTCATCGGCAGGTGACAGTCCAGAAGTTAATGATCCCTTTTAGTAAAAAAACAAAACAACCCTGGGACTTCCCTGGCAGTCCAGTGGTTATACTGCCCGCTTCCAATACAGGGGGCGCGGGTTCGATCCCTGGTCAGGGGACTAAGATCCCACATGCCGCGCGGCACAGCCAAAAAACTAAAAAACAAAACAAAACAAAAAACAAACGCAGATAGCAACATCCAACCCATAATGTCTGTAATTTGACCTCCTTTGCCAAAGAGGAAACTCAGGCTCAGAGAGGTGAAGTATCTCGCCGGGCTTCACAGCCAGTTGTCAGTAGAGTCAGGATTAAAGTTCCCTGATCCTGGTCTGGTGCTTATTACACTGGAGCACAAACAATGGCCTCCTCACCTCTAGCAATAGGACTGTTTGTTTGGCATTTTCCTTGGTGGAAGTATGACCTAGGCTCTGGCCAGTGGCTACCAGGCCTATCACCTGGGCATGGCATCACTGCTGCTGCTGCTAGGGTATGTGGGCTGGGCAGGGAAGCGCTGCAGACAGGTACAAACCCAAGTGAGGGGCCTGGAGAGGATAGGGCTTTTAATATGTCAGAGGGGCCTGGTCGTTGTGGCAGGTACCCCCAGTCCACTTCAAAAGCCCTGATGCCCTGGGGACTCAAGAGAGTTGACATCAATGCAAGCACTCTGCCCTGCTCTCCCTGCCCAAATCCCTCAGTTTAGTGAAGGCTCTCAGGGCCCCTATCCTCCAGGTTCCTCACTCTCCGCCAAGGTGCTGGGACCCGTGGCAGGAAAAGAATGTTTACTTAAAGCCTGACAGTTCAAAAGGAGTGGGGGCTGGGGGATCCTAATGGCACCACAAGTTTGCTTTATTTTCCAAACTCTGCCCCAGGGAAAGGTGATCCATCTGCCTACAAACCGGGGTGGAATGTCGGCTTCATCCTCTTCCTAGCCAGCCCAGGCTGAGGGCTCTTTCTGGGGCCTCTGGTCTGGCCAGCAAAGGTGGCAGACACTGATAATAGGGAGGGAGTCAAAGGTTAAACAGCAGAGATTAGATGAACACAAAGGCTTGTTAGGAAGTGTTAACATCTTCCCTGCAAACATACACAAGAAGCAGAACCGGGAGAGAAGCAGCCGGGCACACACAGCTCAGCCGAACCCAGGGGGCCCGTGTAAGGCCTTGCTGCGCGCAGAACGTGGGGACATCCTTTCTGCCTACCTGGCTATGTGCCGGGGAGGGGGGACAGGGACACACCTGTGTACTCTCAGAGGGGCACTGTCAAGGCACATTCCCCAGGCAGGGGTAGTAGGACTGGAAAAAGAGTCCCAGGGCTTGGTCTCAACAGCAATGACAAGATCAAAGGGAACTTGAGTTGCATGACTTACCCCAGCTTCCCTGTTCTACTCCCATCACCTCTCACGAGGTGGGGGGATGGAGGCAGAATAGGCCTGGAGGCTCAGCTCTGTTATGAGTCTATTCTAGTGGATTTAGTTTATTGGCTGAGGTTAAACCATTTTCCTCAGGGGCTTCTGATGGGCAGTCTTCAAGGGAGTATGGGGCATCTGCTTTCTCTCCTCAGGGAGCAGCCCACACTCCCTTATCTCCATCCCTGGCCTTGGGGTTTGCCCTGAGAAGAACCATGCTTCACTTTCTCACCAGCACCTGGACTAGAGAGGGACCCACTGTGCTTCTGGAAAAGTCCAAATGCTCAGCCTCAGGCAGCCCTAGGTAGGCAGCAAACATTTCTTAGGCGTCAACTGTGTCCCAGACCTTGAGCTATGAGCTGGGGATTTAAGGATGAAGAAGAAACAGGCCATATCGCTGCCCGAGGAGACCCTGTGTTTCTGCTGAAAGCTAAGCCTTTATAGTGTGGTGGACTTTTCGCTGATGCACAACAACCCCCATTCTCACCTGCCTTCACTGTCCTTGGTCTCAGCCACACAGTGAAAGGTGACATTTATGAATGCTAAATCTGTGCCAGGCCCTGTTCAACACATATTGAATCCTCAAAACAACCCTCCCAGGTTGGTTGCTTCTGTTATCCTCTTTTACAGAAGAGTAAACTGAGGCACAGGAAAGTTAGGTATCTTGCCCAAGTCATAAAACTGGTAAAGGGAGATACCCTTATTACAGTGATAATCCCCCCAATCTCCTGACGCCCCCCCCCCCATCGCTCTATATTCTCACCTCAAAGTAACAGACTACCTTGTCTGGGTTCCCTGCGTCTGTCCAAGGAGGGGGCAGATATGCGGGGGTGGTCTCCCCCAGAACCCAGCCACCCTGCAGGTCTCCTGGGCACTCCCTCTAACACAGAGTGGGCTTCCTTTCTGAATGTAAAAGTGTCCAAAAGATGGATGTGGAAGCAAAGGCTCTCAGGAGGACTCCTGGCCCTGTCCTGTGACTCTGGACAGGCCACTTAACTTCTGGGCCTCAGTTTCTTCCTCCAAATTCCTTTCTAAAAATAAAGGAGCTGCCCTAGATGAACTTTAAGTCACTGTCAAAGGGACCGGAACAGGCCAACTCTACCTCTCTCAAGACTGTGCCGAAAGGACAGCTCCTTCACTTTGGCGATTTCAGAAATGATCCACTGCACCCTATTGCTCTCTCTCTGCTGTCTCCCCTTCCCAATTCCCAGTCCTTTCCCAACCCATTCTCCCTTTTAGTGAACTGAGAAAGGGCACAAGAGGCCAGGCCTTTAGAGAGAGACTCTGGAGGAGGCTGAAAGTAGAAGCAGGATGGCTGTGGAGTCACATGGGCCACGCCCCTCACACCTCCGGTGGGTGCTGTGCACACCTGCACACAGGCTCGGCCAGAGTGGTCGAGAGAAGCCTCTAGCCAGTCCGTCCCTTAGAGAATCAGTCGGCAAATCTCCCCTTCTTTCTTAAACATCAACACTCCAGGCAAACTGGTCACCCCTGCCTACAGTAGCCCCTCGTAGAGAGTCACAGAGCACATTCACATACTAAAGGCACTCAGAAGTCCTACCAAAGTGAGTTTCCTAAAGTTATTTGACCACAGAATCCTCTTTTCTAGAGATGCCTATTAACACTCCCACAGTGTTAGTATTACCGATGTCAAATCAGCCAAGCTCTCCTCAGGTTCTAATTTTCAAAGAATTGTTGAGGGCCTGCTTCAGACCGGGCATGGGGCTGAGTATACATATACGATTTCATAATTCCCAAATAATCTGTGACATACGTATGAGTATTCTCCTATGATATATGAGGAACCCTTGCCCCAAATGCTATGGGTAATACGTGGCAGAGGCCAGATTCAAGAGGACATCTTCCTACTCCACATCCTAGCTCATTCCACTTATAGCTGCCAGCTTCTAGGCTGAGGCTAAGAACCTTCTTTCTGCACAAACACTCTTATTGGGAATAGATGGTGCCACAATGGGATCCTGGAAAAGCACTTTCTTCCTTTCCTGATTGATCCCTTGCTATTACCTGGGGCCAAGGACATAATACACTGGAATCAGTTCCTTCAAGAGAAATGGCCAACCCAGTTATTCAGAGACAAGGCAGGTATAGACAGAGGAACTCTGGCTTTTACTGGTAACCATAATCCAGAATATCAGAATCGGGGCAGGCATGGAACCTCCAGATGAAGGAAGTCAAATCAGAAAAGCCACAGTGTGATGGAAACTGAAGACGCCTGGGCACTGAAACCATCACTAACTATCCCTTCAGTAAGTCAGTTCATCATGTTGACTTTATAGATACATAATCATTCATATATAGCACAAGAATAAAAATACATACCCTGTCCACCACTGGATGGTGTGATGATCAGAAAACAGGTTTTTAAAGTATCTTGAAAAAGTTGAACACTGCTCAAAGGAATAGCTATTGAGTTCTGTATATTTAGGGGTAGTAAAGGTATAGGACATCTACTCCAGGTAGAAGATGAAAATGCCACTAGGCTCAGGAAGAGCCTGTTAGGGGTTTAGCAGCCTCTCTCACCTTCCTCCCAGCAGAGGATCCTGAGGAAGGCTGTGCTGAGCCAGGCTGGGCCACTGAACCTGAGATCTCATTGTAGGCTCTGACGTGGGCACTCACATACTCCTCTCCCCTCTTTGGGAATCCAATCCCGGCCCTGCTCCCTCTGGGGCACTACCCCCATCCCACCTGGCCTTACCCATCAATTCAAAGAAGTCTCCCCCTGCCCTGGGCGCCGGAGTGGGCCTCTGGCCACGGAGCGCCTGGCCAAGAGCGCCACCTATGGCTGAATACGCACAGGAGATGGGACCCAGAGGATCTGCCTGCAGATGAATTTTTTGGTGAGCTAGCTAGCCTCTCTTTTCTCACTCCCTGGTAATCACATTTCTGCTGGATATCTGTATTCGACAGTGACCTCTGGGGACAAAAGGGAGGCAGGAGCCAGCCCCACAAACCGCTGGGCTGCAGATTCAAGTGTTATCAGAAGCACTTTTGTTCCTAGTTTGGACCCAGGGCCTCTTACGCCTGGGAATGTTTGCTGAAGCACGGAGTTTGTTTTCCTAAAGGCAATTTCTCTGTTGTCTGAAATTGCTAAATTCCACTTTAGGCACTGACTCCTGTTAATGATGAGAACAATAACAGGAATAAACTGTCTTTTATCTGAGGGCTTCAAAGTGCTTTATAAATGCAAATCCTTATTATTATGACTTTGTATTTATAGACAAGGCCCACTTCAGGGGCTGCTGGCTGCGTGTACAGCAATAATCCTGAAATTAATTCATTCATCTCTACCCCTTCCCCACCACTTAACCCTGCCAAAGTGAGAGGGTGTGGGGGCCACAGAGGAGGGCAGAACCCAGGGCTGCACCAGGGGAGCCTGGGAGGCACGCTGCTTCCCCATGGGCATCATGGACCTTGAGGGAGATGGGACGGGAGGCTGGCACCACACCACCTGAGGAGATGGACAAATAGCTGGGTCCTCCTTACTGCTTGTAAACCAGTGGATGGATGGGGACACCTCTGGCCTAAGCTTAGCACCCCATGAGACATGTTGGGTGGCTTCACAGTCTGTGGACCAGTAACTCATAAAACCTCCCATCTCAATGCCCCAAATCTATTTCATGGGAGTCGGTCCTATTCTGCAATCCCTCTGACTCAGGTCACGGCCGAGTCATCACAGGGCTCTTCTCTTCACCTGTGATCAGTCCGAGCTCTAGAAACCCAAACGAGCTCAATGCATTTCCAAGATGATCAGCCCAGAAGCAGCCCTGCCAGGATCAGATCTCCACTTTGGTCACCTTCTGTCCCCTCAACCGCACATTTTGCCTTCCCCTAGCAGACCATGAGAAGAGGAGCAAAAGGAAGCCTCGTAACCCCTTTGAAACGTAATGCAAGAGACTTCACGCAAGAGACTTCCAAGAGGCCAAAGCACCAGCTCACTGTCCCTCAGTTCAGGGAGGGATAGGTTTGCTGCTCCCAGACCAGTACTTTAAAGTTCGGTAACTGCCACCTCAGACAGGTGCACCTTCCAGGTCATGGCTCCCTGCCAGCTCCAACAGTGATGTTACCAGGCCAAGTTCATCATGGACTGGATCCAGCCAGAGGTCAAGGCACAATAACCTTACAGCAGAACCACTTAAGATCACAAGGCAATGGCCGGGTGATTCCCTCATCCTCATTCATCCAACAAATATTTATTGAGCCCCAGTCTGTGCCAAGTACTGGGCCAGATACTCATTGTTCAAATTTCCCTGCCCTGGTGGAACTGATTACAATATTCAAGCTGGTCCTGCAGAGAGAAAGCCCTGCAGCTTTTAGCACCTCCTACAGGGCTTTAGTGAAGCCCTCCTGCCTCCCTCAGAGCTGGACAGCAGGCTTCTCTGCCCTCTGAGGTGGGGAGCCATCTGAGCCCTAACCTCAGGTCAAACCCCACCCCCACCTTGCTCATACACAAGCAGGCAGGTGCCCACCATGCCACTTACTTTTTGTTGGTTGTTCTGACGACAACACAGCGCTCCTTCTGGTCCACACAGACACTGTAGATATCCTTAGGGTACGGGAGGTTTCGAATTCGCCACCGGAAACTCAGCTTGGTGTCCTTGCGCATGAAGATGGGCTGCAGAAGGCAAAGCCAACTTGAGGACTATTCTTGGAGGGGGTTGGGAAAGGATGGCTCCCCCCCCCACAAAGCTCTATCAAGGGACACAATGGGAGACCCTCAGCTCTTCCCCACAGCTCCCCTCTGATACTGCCATTGCTGTGACATTCTAGGCCTGGAGCCCTCGCCCTGGGATGACTAAGCCAAAACCCTTCGGGTACTCATTCAAGCAAACATTTCTGGAGCACTGTGTCCAGGTGGGTACACTGGAGATGAGGAGGTGTACAACATGGCACCTGCCCCCGAGGGCCAGCAGCCCACTCCCCCGGCCTCCCCAAGACACCTGACAGACAGACATACATTGGAATTGCTTTCCGCGATGAGTTCAGGCCCCAGGCTCCCTGCTCCTGGGAGTGCTGGCTCTCCCACCTCAATCCGCCACTGGCCCAAGGCGCCCAGGGCACTCTTCACACGCCACTTCCTCACTGAGGAGAGAAGGAAGCAGTGGGATTATGGGGAAGAAAGGCACTCTGCTTCTTTCTGCTGAATCATCGATATCACATTAGGTAACTGAACGGGATAAAAGTGGGAGCTACAGGCTTTTACATTGGCTTTATCCATCTGAGCAGGGACCTCACAACCTCTGAAATCTCAGGAGAGTATTTCAGTATTAGACAACTGAGTACCCAGACAAAAGGAATTAGAACAAAGCTCTGAAAGGCACCAAGTGGAGTTTAGAAACCCCCAGGTGTGACTTCATGCAAAGGGAAGATGTGAATGTTAGGAAAAGGGTAGCTACAATCCCCAGGTGTGACTTCATGCAAAGGGAAGATGTGAATGTTAGGAAAAGGGTAGCTACGAGTAACAGGGAAAATGTGGATCCCCAAAAATGTGACATGCATTTTTCCCTCTAAAAATGGGCAGAGGAAAAATGAATTAAGAGGGTGAAAGCTGATAGGCAGACTTGTCTCATGATTCAGAAAGCCCAAATATAGAAATTCACTCATCTCAGGTGCACATGGCTTAAAACAAAAGCCCCAGAGTTGTATTTACAGGAAATTTTAGGTACACACCATATTTTAAATGCATTATTTATAAAAGATCTAATGTACATTTTTTTGTAGAGTGGAATCATCCTCTTATAATGCAAATAATCATCTCTATTTTACAACCCAGATGTTTGCATAAGATTTTTTTTTTCAATTAAGCCACACACTTTATGGAAATTCTAAGTGAAAAGACTAATTCAGTAGACACTAACTGAAAGCCCCTGCTGGGATGCTCAGGAACCCTGCTCAGCCCTGTCACAGTGACTGCTGTCAGCACGCCCACGGCCACAGGGGGTTTTCTCGAGTGCGACCCCTCCGTTCCTTCCCTGCCCGCAGCAATGGGGGTCTTCCAGGTGGCAGTCCCAGCGTTGCTCCAGGCCAGCAGCCTTCCTGAAGCTGCTGTGAGGAGCTAAACAACTCAGAAAGTGCCTGGCGTCCTGTCGCAGTTGCTCCTTTTTCTGGGCCGGGGGGTGAGAGCTGCAATGCGATTCTCAGGATGGGTTTCTTTGAGACCTTCTGGGCAGCTGTGCCAAACCCAAACACCCTCACTGCTCTAAGTAAGGCACACAAGCTGAACACAACAGTATGCTGCACAATTCGAATTTTCCCTTTAATATGTGCTTTTATAAGGTCTGGTGCCTTCTGCAGTGTGATTTTATTACGTCTCAGGGCCAAAATCTCTCCCTAGAAACACATTTCCAAGCTTACAATGCAAATTAATAAGGAAGAGTAAAACTTGGAAATATGCTTTAAAGGCAACTTTTTTCTTTTTCTCACAAATACTTCTTCTCTCTTAAGTGAATGGACTGTGACCAGAAGTATATCCAAATCTGTTCATGTAATACTTCGCTTAACTGGAAGCCAGCCTTCTGGGTTGCAGTGTTCACAGTTGCAAATTCAGAAGCAACAAATGCCTCTAAGTGGCGGTTTCCTGTGACAAGGCCCATGTATCTCACTCTTTATTGTAGGAAAGATCACTCCCAGATTCTCACTCAGACATGTATAAAATGCTATGTGTAGAATAAGGCAGGAAATTATTTTTTTCCCAGGCATACTGACAACAGCATGATGGTATAGCTCACATCAAGGGCAGCGACAGAACTAAAAAGGATGTGGGACCCTTTGGTGTGAGGACAAACAAACACCCTTAGACCCTGACGGGACCACGATATAACAGAACACAGTCATCACAGAGTTTAAAGGTGAGGTTCCTTTAGAAAGCATCTAGTCCAATACCTGTATTTTTCAAATGGGAAACAGCATTTCCTCCCTGCCTGCTCCCTTGCCACCGCTCTCCAGGGGAGAGTATGAAGAATTATCAAGGCTCAGAGAGATACACTAACTTGCAAAAACCACAACTAAAATTCAGGTCTCCTAACTTCAAGACCAGAATTTGAATCATTAGTAAAAGGCTAACTTGTATTCTATAAACATTCAATAAGCGTATATGATATTTTAAAAGGTTCACTTTTTTAAAAAAAGTAGCTCTATTTCTTTTTTATATTTTAGCATTTAAAGGAAAAACTTCAATTATTTGAAAATGTATTGATAATTTATGAAAAACACCTAACTATCTGGGGCTGGATAAGTGAGGCGTCCTGTAATCATGGACCCTGTTAAATCATGTGTCCAGAGGCACGATGCCAGTGTGGCCAGGAGAGGCAATTCTGATACCAGGATTTCCTGTCTACTCTTTTATCCATGGAATACTGGGTTTGGAACAGAAACCTTCCCAAGGAGTACCCTAAGGAGGAGGAAAGTCAGCTACTGGTTTCCTTACTGCTGACCTTGAAAGCCACTCAGGTCACAGAAATTTGGCCCCTTGGCTGTTTTGCCTTTTTTTTTTTTTTTTAACACCTTGGAATTAAATTCTTTGTTAGAATATGAAGAAAGTCTCCATATTCATTCCCTTGTGAGGTAAGATCCAACAAATGAATCGGTGACGCCCTTGTTATTTCTCCCATGGACGTGGGCATGACTGCACATATGCAAATACATTTTGTCTCGTCTTTCTTGCCCCGTCTTTGTTCCTGAACTCAAGGGCAGCTCCTGCGGCAACAGAAGACTGTTTCCACCTGCTGTCACTCTGATGTGATTATACGTTAAACCCAAACTGGTGTGTGCAAGGCAGCTCCCTGGGACGCTGTCATATCTTCCCGGCTGAGCCAGGGCCAGTCCTTGGAAAGGAGACTTTCAATGACCCTGTAAAGGGTCTGATGGGGAATATATGAAGGAGGCAGCGCCTGGGGCCTTTTTCCTAAGTCAGCAGGAAGCAGGCTGATGTCCCAGACTGCTGAAAGGAGGCCCCATCTTTCAGGTGGGCTAGAAAGTGGAGGTCCTAAAGGCCTCTTTCCCCAGAGCTCCAAGCCCTGGCCCACTTCCAATGTGGATAATTACATTCCCCTTTCCTAAGTACTCCCTGCAGCTTAAACTGGATGCAGGATTCTTCTTTTCTGCCCTAAAACACTGCAACATTGCTATGTGGCTATTAAACAGCTGCCACGTCCCATCCCTGAGGAGGCTGAAGGGAATCGAGTGGGTCATTTATAAAGCCGGTGAAGTGCTTGGGGATGAAAGTGCTCAATATCCTCCAAATGCAGCCTGGGGTGGTTAGGCTGGCGGTCAAATACCAAAGCAGATTAAGCCGGTAATCCGAATGTAATCGCTGGGGGACAGCCTGCCCTTCAGCCTCTGCCCCCCTGGACATGCTGTGTTCTTCTAGGGCTGGTTTGATGTTCCGATCATTGTTATGGGGCCCTTCAGTTTTTTCCTCTATGAATACACATACAGCATTCACTGTGGGGGGTGGGAATGAATAGCATTGAGAGGGTAGAAAAAAAATATGACACTACTATGCTTATTAACACCGACCGGAAGAGCTCCGACCCAGACAGATGTACTATAGGTAATTCTCTCTGTAAATTACTTTCTGGGTTTTTCGGACAGAAAACCAGTTTGGCCAATTATCCAATTTGTACAATTAGCTGAAAAAATGGAAACTATTCCCATTTACACCCACAAAAACCCCGTCCATATTTTGCTTCAAAGAATGCGCAAATGAAAGTCAGTTCAGGTCCTGGGATTATTTATACTTAAAAATGAAAAACAAACAGTATTTTGCAAGCTGGTGGAGGTGGGGTGGGGTGGTTGGAGATGGGTAAGAAAAGGATCAGCTGTTCAAAGGGCCCAGTGGTTTGAGTGGGGTGTTCCCTGCCGCCCATCTCTGTCCTGCTCCCTCCAGCCCCTACCCGGGTCATTCTGGGGAGAACAAGATTTAGTAAGAAAAGAAAACAGGATTAAATAACCTCAACTCCCAACAGAATGTTCTTGTGGATTAAAGCATGGGTTCTTCATCAGATAGACCTAGGCTTAAATCCTAGCTCTGTACCTAACCAGCTGTGTGATTCTGAGCAAGGTGCTTGTCCTCTTGAAGCTTCCATTTTTCCCGACTGTTCAATGAAGACAGCAGTAACCTACCACACTGGGCTGTAATGTGGTTGGTTCGTGTAAACCACTTAGCATGACGCCCAATAAAAGTTACGGTATTGCTATCATTAGGTAAACTTTAGTCAGACAACGTTTTCCTATGAACCTCCATTTCTACTTTTAAGAAAAAGGAGTTTGGAGGCCACTGTCTATTCTCCACCTGCCAAGAGGGAAAATGACAAGTTCATGTGGGATGCTACAAATGAAGGGACCTGGACTTTTTTTCATTTTAATTTCATGTCCAAGCACAACTAAGAGGCCTTGGGTTTTATTTGTTTGTTTTTACAGCCACAGCCCCGACAGCTGTATTATTTGCTCTGTGTGGAGAAGAGAGGTGATGCTGGGGGCTGGGGGAGAAGAGCTGCCGCTAGTCCCCGGCCTGGTGATGGTGGTGGTCAGCCTACATGACCTCTGCTTTCATAAGCTCACCGGTTAGGCATTCCAAGGCTGTCACCCCCTGGGAGCGCTATAAATTACAATGGTTTGTGAGGATATTACTACTGTACTGGTTTCCACCAAATCAGTGTCATATGCTAAACACATCAAGATTTTTAATAGCACCAGACTAAACCAATTGGGACTGGAACCCAAGCAGCTCATAATAAGAAGGGATCAACACTTCACTCTGCGGCTGAACATGCACAGGACACATATTTTAAGACTGGAGACTAAGAGAATGCAAACCAGTGTAATCCGTGTTGTCGGTTCTACACATTTATGAGCTGTCAGAAAAAGGGAAAAAGAAATTCCCTCGCCAATACTACCTGTCGATCAGGCCCAGGAAGAAATTAAAGTCAAGAATAATGACACGAAAATAACCCAGCCCATGATTCCATCATTGGTCTTAGCGTTTCAGGTGAAATTTAATAAAGAGACCAACTCCCACTGCTGACAGCCTCAGGCCCTGGGTCAGAGAACCAGCCACCTAGCTGTGGGAAGTTGGTTAATGCTGATGTGCTTACCTGAGAACAGAGAATGAACAAATCAAATAATTCCCAGAAATCTGAGCTACGGCCCCTATTCATGAGCGTATTCTTAGAGGAAAAGGGCTGCAGGAATGAAAGTGACAATGCTGCAAAATCACCATTTCTACCTCCTACTCCCTTTGATTCAGACCTTCTCCAAAACGAGGGACATATTTAATAGAGCCACTGCTGAGGCAAGGTCAAAAGCTGCGCCACTGATACTTGTTTGTTCCCGATGTGGCTTCAGAAAACAAAACAAAAAATAGGCAAAAAAACTGCAGGGAAAGCCTGCCCTTACCACTACTCAGCCTTCAAGGCTTACTTCCAATTCCACCTTCTCTGTAAAGCTTTTTCCCAATGGTTTCTTTACATGCCCATTCCCACCTTAGAAGAATTACTCACGCTCTCATTTGTCTGGGGGTGGAGTGAGGTTTACTGGTCAAGCGGACGCCCACTCCATCTCTGGTGTCCAGCCCTGACCTCAGATTATTTTCAGGAACAGTCTTGCCTCAAGGGCTTCAGTCTCCCTGAGCTTCCATATGTGGTGCTGGGATCCTCCCTGAAGCCTCAGCTATGCGTGTTTACCTGTGCTTAGGTCACCCCAAGTGTTCCTAAGGGCCCGCTGGGGGCCCCGTCACTTACCAAGTAGTTCACTTGTCTTCTCATCATATTCTTCGGCCATTTCCTTCCCATCTGGGAACAAATAGTGCACCTTCCTTCTCCCTAGGCACAAAACAGAGGGTGTCTTACCCCTGAGCCTCCTCTTGCCTTGGGCCTTGCAGGTCAAGAGATCTACCTGGGAAACACTAACAGCCTTGGGCATGTTAAAAAACCTTCCCAGAGCCTCCCACGAACTCCTTGCCAACCATCGCCCACCACCACTTTAGGACATGTCCTGGGACTCACTTCCTTTCTAAGCTTTCTCTGAACATGTCTTTACTCTGCTGATTCTTCTACCAGCAATAGCTCCAAACTTCTTCCCAACTGCTGAACTCCTCCTTGCCCTTCAAAATCCAGCTCAAATGCCACTTCCACTGTGAAATCTTCCTAAACTATCACCCCTAACCACCTTGGCAAAATTCATCACTTGTTTGTTTATGCCTCCCTGGTGCTTTATTCATATCTACAGTGGAGCATTTATCACATACTATACTTTTAAAAGCATCTGTTTCAAGAATGATATCATATTTATCTTTCTCTCCCCAGTTCCTTAAACCAAGCCTATGTGCTCAGGATACTGAACTGGGTTTCCCGACCAAGGCCTCCCTCCAGCCGTGCCCTCGCTCTGCCTTCTTCTGTACATCTCTAGGCCATCCCTATCACACAGCCATACAATGTTAGTCCCCGTGTGTTTTCCTTACAGCGTTTACCTTGGTATGACTTTTACATGTATTTGTGTGATTTTTGGATTATTGCCTGTCTCTTCTACTAAGGTAAGAGGGGTTTTATCCCCCCTACCTATGGTTTCCCTATCACTTAGTATAGTATTTGGCATATTTTAGGAGCTCAACTAAATACTGATTGAGAGAGTGAATGAACATTGCTTCACCTTTCATTGAAAGAACAGAAGAACCCAATGGCGTCTCTTAGACCAGCTCTTCCACCTATGTAATATAATACTAAGCATTTTCTTAAAAGTGGCTATATAATCTCCCCTATTTTTACAGATAGGTAAGTAGATATAGGTAGGCTCCTCAGTGAGACTAATAACAATACCAATGTGCAGTAGACAGGTACCTAACGTATGCTTGATGAATAGAGTCCCAAGGCCCTTAACCAGCTAAAGGAGTCACTAGCCAAAACTTGCAACTGTTATCTGATCTACCAAGGCTTTTCACTGTCCATTCACTCCTCTGAGACATAGTTCCCTTGAGTCATTCCGAATTTGTATTCTGGGGAAACTCACCCCCAAATTTGCAGGGCCTCTCAGTAGGCCCCTAGGTTACACCACCCTTACTCATTTGTTTGGCTCATAGAGCTGTAAGAGGTTGTCCTGTCAGGACAACCTGACAGGACAGGGGTATAAGGTGCTCCCTGTGAGTAGCTGAGGGTATAAGGTGCTCCCTGTGAGTAGCTGAGGGTGTCTGGCCTGACTCTCTTCTCCCCTGGAGTCCAGTCTTAAGTGCAGGCAGGATGCAGTGCTTACTATGGGCCAGGCACTTTACACGTTTTATTGCATTTATTCTCACAATAATCCTATGTGCCTCCAGTACTTGTATTTCACAAGTAAGGAAAATTGAGGATTAAAGGTCATGTAACTTGTCCAAGGTCATAAAGCTAGGAAATGACAGCCCAGGCTTAAACTCATTTGAGGCCAAAGTTGATCCTGTAATAACCATACTAGGATATCTGTATGGCTTTAAGGTTATAAGGATGAACAATGTTCCAAGGGTTTATTGTTCATGTTTCTAGTGAATTACCTGTTTAGGCCTTAGCCTATTTTATTTGGGTATTCATCTTTTTCTTACTAATCTGATTGAACTTTGTATATATTAAGCACGTGTCATATATGTTGCAAATGTTCTCAGTTTTAATTGCCCTTTAACTATGTTTAAGGTGGGTTTTCCCAAACAAGTGTTTAATTTTTATATAGTCAATTGTTTTTTCCTTTGTGGTTATTATCCAGAAGTTGTGCTTAGAATATCTTCCTGTACCCAAGATTCTATGTGTACATATGTGTACATATGTACACATAGAATGTGTACATATTCTATGTGTACATATGTATGTGAATATAAAAAATTTTAAGTTTATTACTATGATATTTTGGTGAAAGAAAAAAATATATATGTATGAGTTTGTATGCATGGAAAAAATATGGAAGTTTCTGTATGGAAATGTCAATTGTGCTTATCTCTGCATGGTAGGATTACCAGTGACTTGTTTATTTATTTTTCTTATTTCCACAATGAACATAAACTATTTATGAAGAAGTGTATTGGGTTCTCATTAGCAACAGAAGTGATTCTTGGCGGGAAGTTAGTAGCATCCTACGCCCACTCACATACACATTAGGAGGGTAAGTCTACAGGAGAGGTTTGACAAGGCATATACACACCTTTGGCTTTTTTTGTTTGTTTTCTTTCTTTTGATTTTGGTTTGGTGGGGGGACTAACAATGTTGTTTTGTGATGTTACTCACAAAAAAGCTTAACGAAGTCCTGACTGATGAAATATTTGTTTAAACACTGTCCTTTGACCAAAGGAAGCGAAAGCAGGGACTAGAATAGATATTTTGTACTCCCATGTTCACAGCAGTAATTATTCACAATAAAAAAAGTGGAAGCAACCCAAGTGTCCATCGACACACTGGTGGATAAACAAAATATGGTATATAAATACAATGGAAGAATGTTATTCAGACCTTAAAAAGGGAGGAAATCAAAATTTCCTCAAGCGACATGTGACATTTCCTCATTTCCACATGTGACAACATGGATGAAGTTTGAAGACATTATGCTAAGTGAAATAAGCCAGTCACAAAAGAATAAATATTGTATACTCCACTTATATGAGGTTCCTGCTGTAATCAAATTCATAAAGGCAGAAAGTAGAATGATGATTACCAGGGGCTGAGGATAAGGAGGCTGGGGAGTTAGTGTTTAATGAGTATAGAGTTTCAGCTGAAGATGAAAACGTTTTGGAGATGGATGGTGGTGATGGTGGCATAACAATGTGAATGTACTTAATGCCACAAAACTGTACACTTAAAAAAGGCTAAAATGGTAAATTTATGTTATGTACTTCTTACAGTAAAAACAAAACCCCACTGTCCTATGAGATAATGTTCAGAATCTTTGGTTTGGCATAGGAGATCCATCACAACATACCTCAATTTATCTGCAATCTCTCCTCATTTTCCACCATTTACCCTCATCGCTTGAGAAAAGCGTCCTTTTATTCACTCTTGCATCCTAGCACCAAGTACCTGACACAGTGTAGGGAGATATTATGACTGGGTGAATGCTTCGGCCTCACTAAATGTTTTGTTATGCCCCTAGTAATCAGCCATATACTTTCACACCTCTGTGCCTTTACACGTGAGTCATTCTTTCTGGAATAACTATCCTCTCTTCTCCACTTAGCAAACACCTATTCATCCTTTAGGACCCATAAACATCACCTCTTCTGTCAGGTCCTCCTTCAAAGAGATAATCATTTTCACCTCTGTGCTCTCATAGTATTTTATAGAAGAGTCCAACCTCTATTTAACACACACGCTTTTGTTTATTTACATTTTTTTCCTGACCACTATGTGAACTCCTGGGACATGTCTTTTTCTTTCTATCTGCTCTAGCACACAACCTGACACACAGTAAAAAGCATCCCTAAATACTGCATGAATAAATGAGCAAATGACCAGCTGACTTCAATTTCCATGCTTTCTTGACTGGCCTCTGCCTGTGGATGTCAGTCCCTGCTGGTTTCCTGAAAGCTACAGGAATTCAGACCGAATTCATTCTGGCTGCCAAGTGAGTCCAGGAAGGGACCCTGAAGCACTGGCCAGTCCTAGGGTGGAAGAAAGTCAGAACTCCATCCATACTTCTGTGCCCACCTCTTCCAGGACCAGCACGAGGTGGGGGTAGGGGGTTGCTTTGTCTCCTCTAAAGACCCAGGGAACATTTAGAGGTTCACTTACAAACATAACATTACAGCTGGAAAGGACCTCAGAGACAACACAGGTAATCCATCCACCTCATTTTACAGATGAGGAAAATGAGGTTCAAACAAGTAAAGAGGCCGACTGGGAAGCCCACGGTAAATTAAAAGCAGAGTCGTTAACTAGAACCCAGGTGTCCTGCCTCTCTATGATACCAGCCTGCTTTCAGCAACAGATGACTGACTGGGGGAGCTGGGGCCGATCTAAAATCCTGGATTTCAGTTTCCTCTTCTGTAAAATGGGGTCAAAACCAACCACCTCTCAGGCAGCGGTGAGAAGCAAATGACGGTGAACGTGAAAAGAATTATTATTTATTAGTAACAGAACTCAGAGCGGAGTCAGGAAACTAGGGTGTCCAGAGACGTGTGTTCCAGTCACCTCATCTCTCTGGGCCTCAGTTTCCTCATCTGCAAATGCAGTAACTGCCCTAGGCGGAGGCCGCGACCTTCCAGCCCTGCCGTCCTGGGCTGAGGCCCTTTCCGGAGGCGCCAGAGCGGAGGGCCGGACGCTGGGGGAAAGGACGAGGGTGCTCGCGGGGTGCCTCGAGTTACCGTCCTGCAGCAGCGCCGTCTTCTCTGCCGCCCGAAGACTCTCCAGCCAACCCGTCCCCGCCATCTTCACTCAGCCCAGCCGCGTGCCCGGCCGCTGCCATGGCAACCGTTCCGCCTAGGGTCACTTCCGGATGACCCGGAAGAAGTTTTGGACATTTGTTTGTTCCCACCCCGCAACCCCTCACGCCCTTCGTCTGCTCTCATTGGCTGCTCTGGTAAGTAATTTACTCCTGCCCACCCCCGGTGACCCGTCCGGCCTGAAGTTGACCCCATCCGGCACCGAACCTGGGGAGTGGGGAGGAGCCCTCAGGGCAGGATCCAGACAGTCCAGCCCTCGCCTGGCCCCCAGCTAGGAGTCCCGGGCGCGCGCCAGCTGCGTTCGCGGCGGGTGCCTCACACCTGCCAGCGTCTTCTTCACCCCCAGCTGTGAGGCCGAGACTCCCCCAATCCGGGAAGGAGCCCCACACCTGCTGCAGTCGTGCATCTCCCTGCAGCTGCGGGCCTGCGCGCCCCCCGTGCTGAGAGGTCCGAGACCAGGGCAGGTGCAGGGCGTTCCTCCACCCCGCCTCCTAATCTCCACCTGCCATCCCCCTACCCCGGTTTTCCTCTGTGGGTGTGTGATGGGGGTAGAGAAAGATTATATACAGGTCCCCACCAGTTTCCACTCATTTTGGGAGCCCAAGTCCTTCCTAAAGATGGAGTTCCATTCCTAGCCTGGCATCTCGTTTTGGTAAAGCCTTTTGGAAGTGGGATGCAGCAGGAGCAGACACTGCACACTTAATCTTCAGAGCAACTCCCTGAGGAATGATATCGTTTGGTACCCATCAAAAGTTCCCCCAATAGTTCCACTCTTCCCCTTATTTTCCCCAGTACTCTGACTTTGAAAGTGGTGAGTGTAGAGCTAGGCTAAACCACCCAAGTTCAGTTGGGTTTTGGGAGACTCCTGGGAACTTGGCTACTGTCCCCAAGGCCTGGTCAATAGAGACCCCACCTTCATAGTCAAAGGGGTTGGGGGGCCTCAGTTCTGGGTTTCCATATGACAGCTGCCCTGATCAACCCTCCAACAGAAAGGCCAGGCTCCAGCCATACCTCAATGGACCCCAGGGGCATCTTGAAGGCATTTCCCAAGCGGAAGAAAATTCTTACCAATCCATCATCAAAAGCACTTGCAAAGATTCCCAAGAGGGAAGACGGAGAAGAAGCAGAAGGTGAGTGGACCCAGCCTCAGAACCCTCATGTGTTTGAGCCTGAGGCTTCTTACATCGTTCATGCCCAGAATCAGATATTGCAGTTGACTCTGCCCACCCAGAGCCTGCAGGTTTGTTTTTACCTGCCTTGTCCTAGGCTTGGTCCCCAGTCTTTGACAGGAGACTTGCTGTTTTATCTTTTACCCCACCCTGAGACCTCCATAAATCAGAAAATACTCCCTGGCCCCTAAGGAAATGACTGGCAGAATCCTTTGCTCTCTAGGAGGCTGCCTGCTGCTGCGGGGAGGGGGTCCTTCTCAGGTCCCCAGACTTATAAGTTATTTTGCAGCCAAATTCACAAATAGATGGCAAAAGCTTACATGGTGGGCTGGGTTGGGGGAGGGGAATCTAATAGACTGTGAGGCTTATAATGGCAAAACATGTGCTTTGTGCCTGATACATAATAAGTGTCTACTAATATGTGTTGAAAGAATAAATGATCAAATGAAGAGATTTACAGGGTAACTACAAGATGCCAGACACTGTTCTAGGTTATATCAGAAAACAGGACGTATCAGAATCCTTGCCCCTTACATCAAGTGATGGCCCATAGGAAATTAACTGTATGCCTGTGGTGGAATCCCCAGAAGGCAGGCTGTCTGGGTGGAGGAAAACGATTGGGGAGAGGGGACTGTGAAGGGTTCATTGGGATCATGTCTGAAAGTATGACAGTAGGTATCTGGATGTCCCCTCCACAGAGTGGCTGAGCTCCGTGCGGGCGCATGTTGTACCCACTGGCATTGGGCGAGCCCGGGCAGAACTCTTTGAGAAGCAGATTGTCCAGCATGGTGGCCAGATATGCCCTGCCCAGGCCCCAGGGGTCACTCACATTGTGGTGGATGAAGGCATGGACTGTGAGCGAGCCCTCCGCCTCCTTAGACTGCCCTGGCTGCCCCCAGGTGCTCAGCTGGTGAAGTCAGCCTGGCTGAGCTCGTGCCTACAGGAGAGAAGGCTCGTGGACACAGCAGGATTCAGCATCTTCATCCCCAAGAGGTAGGCTGGTCCTATAGTCTTTCCTCAGATGTTTTCTTGAGCTATTAAACTCTCATCGTCTTAACTGGACACATTAAAAAACCACGATTTCAGAGTAGAGAAGGATTGGGAACAGAGATAGCGTGAGACTTTGGTGTCTTAACCTCCCATCACCATCCTGCAGGTACCTGGATCAAGCACAGCTCAGCAAAGCAGACCAAGACTCTTCTGCTCGTCCTGGAACTACTGAGGCTCAGCTCAGGACAGCCCTCTCTCCTTCCCCTCCTCCCACCAGACCTGTATCTCCTTCCTGGAGGGCAGAGGAAGTTGCAAGCCTCCAAGCACAGGTGAGGAGCCTCCCAGGCCCCACAGCTCTCTTCTCCTGGGAACTAGATCACAGAAACAGGGAGAGCCTGGTGGTTGTTCAGAATGTCCCAGGCCTCTGAGAGAGGAGGGCTCTCTTTACTGTGAAGCCATTTAACTCTTCTCAACACTCATCACTCCTGCATTTGCCCAGGCCATATCCACCACATATCACTGGGGATCCTAGGGCTGGGCCCTCGGGGAAGCCACATGGAACCCAAATCTGCTGCAGAAGACCCAGCGTCCTTCTTGGGTCTGACTAGGAAACTCAGCCCCCACCTCTGAGGAGCCCTCCTTATGGGGGGCATGAACTTATTGTCTCTTCTCCTTCCCTATGTCAAGCCCGGCTCTGGTGGTGAAACCAGTGATGGGGAAGAGACCCAGGTTAGCGCAGCTGATCTGGAAGCCCTGATCAGCGGCCGCTACCCAACCCCCCTTGAGGGAGATGGTGAGCCTAGCCCAGCCCCTGAGGGCCTGGATAAGTGGGTCTGTGCACAGCCTTCGAGCCAGAAGGCAACCAACTACAACCGCCACATCACAGAGAAGTTGGAAGTGCTGGCCAAAGCCTACAGTGTTCAGGGGGACAAGTGGAGGGCCCTGGGCTATGCCAAGGCCATTAATGCCCTCAAGAGCTTCCACAAGCCTGTCACCTCCTACCAGGTACCTGGGGGTCAGGGGAGGGTATGTGGGGGGCTGGGGGGGTCTTCTCTTTACTGGCCAGAGGTCAGTGGAAGCACCAGTCACAAGTGGGGATCAGGTGGAGTGATTAAGATTCTCTGATGTTTGGGACTTGCACACAAAAAAACAGGGAGATTAATGAAAGCGGCTTGTCAAAATCTTGATAATTATAAAAGCTGGGTGATGGGTACTTGGGGTCCAGTACACTGTTCTCTCTACTTTGGAATTTTTTCCATAATAAAAGGTTTTTTAAAAGTTCAGGCTCTGGGCTTCCCTGATGGCGCAGTGGTTGAACGTCCGCCTGCCGATGCAGGGGACACGGGTTCGTGCCCCGGTCCGGGAAGATCCCACATGCTGCGGAGCGGCTGGGCCCGTGAGTCATGGCCGCTAAGCCTGCACGTCCGGAGCCTGTGCTCCGCAACAGGAGAGGCCCCAACAGTGAGAGGCCCGCATACCGCAAAAAAAAAAAAAAGTTCAGGCTCTGAAGGTCAACAGACGAGAGTTTGAATTCTGGTTCCCATCGTTCACTAACTGTAACTTGCCTAAAGTAAGTTACTTAAACCCTCTGAGCATCAGTTTCCTCAAAAGTAAAAACGGACTAAGAATAGTAACAGACACAGTATTCCCATGAGGACTTAATGAGATGACCCCTGTAATGCAGGACCTGATACAGGGTAAAGCCTCATAAATATTAGCTCCACTGTTATGATGGCAGTGGTGACTAGTATCGTCATTATTGCCTTTCCTCTGCTTCC
The DNA here is from genome assembly GCF_964341445.2 of Mesoplodon mirus. Lineage (NCBI taxonomy): Eukaryota > Metazoa > Chordata > Mammalia > Artiodactyla > Ziphiidae > Mesoplodon > Mesoplodon mirus. Next base: position 203,366,227 of record NC_138977.1, on the reverse strand, counting down.
TGTGCTGATCTCCATCCCCCTGGGAACCAGCAGATAAGTTTCCCAGCCCATTCCATCCAAACTTCTCATCTTCAACTCTGCCCAAGCTTTATACAGCTATCAGTTGCCCACCGGCCGTACTGGCTTTTACTCAGACATCTGCTAAAGGAGTCAGTTTCCTTCCTGCCTCTGCCTCCCCTTCCTCTAGGAGGCCTTCAGTATCTCTGGAATCGGAAAGCGGATGGCTGAAAAGATCGTAGAGATCCTGGAGAGCGGGCATCTGCGGAAGCTGGACCACATCAGTGAAAGCGTGCCTGTCTTAGAGCTCTTCTCCAACATCTGGGGAGCTGGAACCAAGACTGCCCAGATGTGGTACCACCAGGTCACACCCTGTCCCAGCCCCCACTTCAGTTTTACTGTATCTTAGAGCTCCTGTCCCACAGTCCTGTTACGCTGTGCTTTGATGAGAATGAACCCAGACTATAGAGAGACCACTTCTCAAAGGGAGCAGGGCCCATGCAGATCCCTCTCTTGGCTCTCAGAACTGCCCTGTTGCTTGGTATCATTGAGGCTTAATCTGTGGTGTAGGCAGAGACAAGAAGTATATTTCTCTGTCCCCCAGACCAGCAAGGGCCTTCCTGAGGAGACCAGGCCTCTGGGCTGAGTATCCAGAACAGTGGTTCCCAAACCCAGCCATGCCCAGATCGATGGAGTCATGAACCAGTGTTTTAGGATTGTGGCAGGGCTGGACTGAGGTGTGTCTTCCATGCCCCCTGCCTTTCCCAAGTCCCACTGATTACAGACCCAACCGCTCCTGGGGTTGGTCCTGCCTCAGGCTTTCCTTGGAGTCTGGGGGTGATGGAAGCCTTGTGTGTGTGCTTATTCACTGCCTCTTCATTGGTCCTGGATCCTCATAGCCTTCCCTTCTGGCTTTTTTTTTCAGGGTTTCCGGAGCCTAGAAGACATCCGAAACCAGGCCTCTCTGACTACCCAGCAGGCCATTGGCCTGAAGCATTACGATGACTTCCTGGACCGAATGCCCAGGGAGGAGGCTGCAGAGATTGAGCAGACAGTAAGCAGGTGTCCCAGACCAGTAAGGAGAGCCGGGTCCTACTATAACGTCAGGGCCTGGCTCAAAGCCAAGAACTCCTGATTCCCTCAGCAGGGGAGCCCAGCAGGCAGAGGAAGCTATGGGGGGCCAGAGATTGGGACTAGTGGGGAAAGAGCAATTGGCTTATGCAGGGAAGGGCTGCAACACTAGCTCTCTGCGGTAGGGTTCTCAGTATCGGGCAGAGTTAGCACCGGTTTAGGTGCTAGAATGGTGTTAGGACTGGGTTAATGTTACGGCTAGATTAGATTAGAGATGGATTATGGTCAGAACTACTCAAGGATATTGGGATCTGAACTGGGCTATGTTAGGGTGATCAGGGCAGAGGTTCTTAACATTTTTTAATTCACAAACTTCTTTGAGAACCTAATGAAAACCATGGACTCTTTCTCTCCACAATTTTTTTTAAATGTACAAAGCTTTATATCTCCAGAAGTACACACCTTCTGCAGGTCACCCAAGGCTGGTTCAGGGTTTGGGTTAGGGTTGGTGGGGTTAGAGGAAAGCTAGATCAAGAGCTGAGTTAAGGTTAGGCCTGAATTAGGAGTAGGGTTTTCTTAGTGTTGGATGCTTTTAGTTAAAATATGTGATTGTCCTGGAAATAAGGTTCGGCCAAGATTAGTGTTTGGTGTAGAGTTGGGTTAGGGATTCAGTTCATATAAAACCTAGATTAGAGGGAGACTAGGGTACATTCGTTCAGTTGGCATTAGGAGTAGGGGCTGATTTGCTCCTACTTTGGTCTATGATTCTGATAGGGTAGGAATCCCTGGAGACTCTGGCCCAGCTTAGTTGAAATTAGCCTCCAGCTCTACTTCCAGCCACAGGACTCTGAGGCTAGTGTGGGAGGGACAGGCAAGCCCCTTTGTCCACCCATCACCAGGCCTTGGTGCTAGTGATGACCTGTCACTCAGCCACGGTATCTGGGCATAGAGAATGCCCCAGCGAGCCTCCAGCCCTGACCCACTGGAACAGAAGTGGCTCCCCACCTGGCCCACTCTCCCCATTTAAGGTCTCCAGACTTAGGAGGTTTTGATGGGATTACTCATCCTAGGCCTCCTCCATCCTCTTGGGAGGCTCAAGAAGGGAATTGAGGGGATTAGCGAAGCCTGCCTGTCAGGTGAATTGAGGTATCCAGGGCCCCAGAAATCTCAGTGTCCTGGGGTGGAAGCGGGCGCGCGCATGTGTGTGTGTGTGTGTGTGTGTGTGCGTGCGTGCGTGTGTGTGTGTGTGTGTGTGTGTGTGTGTGTGTGTGAGAGAGAGAGAGAGAGAGAGAGAGAGATCCGCATAAGAAAGACCTCAGTGTTTCTGGGGTGGAGGCTAATGGGCTTATCCCCTCTCAGTGAGGGATGATCCTTCAGCTGACAGTTCCCTCTGTCTCAGCTCCCTCCCCACCGAGCCCCATTCCTCCAAGTAAGGATGTGGGCATTGGCTCAGAAGTGCTTCCCTTTTGCTTTCCCTCCTTGCCTTTGTTACACATGCAGCTGTATTTCTAGGCTCCATCTCCCCCGAGGCCTGGGCCCGGGGTACCCTGCCAGCCACCTGTCAGGCCTCAAGCTCCAACTCACACACTCTGCCTTTAGCTCCAAATCCAAAGATACCTGGGGCTGTGGAGACCTGGCTGAGGGCTTCTCGGCACCTGGCCCTTTGTCCTCAGTGGGGTTTCACAGACCTGGGTGCATGGGTTGGGACAGAAGCCCAGAGAAGATATGTCTCTCTGCTTTTGAAGAGCGGTGCCTTCGCTCAGAATCCGAGCACATCTTCTCATCTTCTCATCTCCTCAGGCCACCCCCGGTGATGTGAACACGTTTTCTTCTCTTCTGTCCTAGCCAAGCTGGAGAACTGCCACTCTCCAGGGTGGAGTTCTGCCTCTGTTCCTTGGGGCTCTCTCCCTCAGGCTGGATCATGCATCCAGGGATTGGCTTGGGGCACGAGGGGGCGTGTGGGCTCCTGGGTCAGGGAAGGCCCTTGCGCTGCTGTGGAGATGAATTCCTGGCAGGGCTTGAGGCCCACAGCCCTCACCCCCTTCGCTGTCCTTTCTCAGGTCCGGAAAGCAGCTCAGGCCTTCAACCCTGGGCTGTTGTGCATGGCATGTGGTTCGTACCGACGGGGGAAGGCAACCTGCGGTGATGTGGACGTGCTGGTCACCCACCCGGATGGCCGGTCTCACCAGGGCATCTTCAGCCGCCTCCTGGACAGCCTCCGGCAGCGAGGTATAAGCCCCACCCCTGGGTGAGCAGGGGGGCAGGGGAGGAGTGGCCCCCAGGAGGGAGAACCTCAAAGTGGCAATCTCTAGGCAGGAAGCAGGGGAAGGCTGCTTCATGAAAATTCCACCTCTCTCCCGTGGCCAGAGCCACTTCAGGGAAGAGATGAATCAGCTTCCCCTACCTCCCAAGAGGTGCTCAGTAATAGCTGCAATTTGAGTGCCTCTTCTGATCATTCTGTGCCCCTGTGGAGGACTTGGAGAGGAATTACTATGCATGTTTTACAGAAAAGGACACAGACCTGGAGAGGGCAAGGTCGCCCAGCAAATAAGTAGATGAGCTGGGAATAGAGGACCCAAGGATAATCAGGAGAGGCCCTGGGCTGGGCAGCCCAGGGCCTGGCTCCCTGCCCTCCCAACAGCCCTCCTGTATTGGGCCAGGGTTCCTGACGGATGACTTGGTGAGCCAGGAGGAGAACGGCCAGCAGCAGAAGTACTTGGGTGTATGCCAGCTCCCAGGGCCAGGGCGGCGGCACCGACGACTGGACATCATTGTAGTTCCCTACAGCGAGTTTGCCTGTGCCCTGCTCTACTTTACTGGCTCTGCCCACTTCAACCGCTCCATGCGGGCTCTGGCCAAGACCAAGGGCATGAGCTTGTCGGAGCATGCGCTCAGCACAGCTGTGGTCCGGGACACCCGAGGCCTCAAGTTGGGGCTTGGCCGAGTACTGCCCACCCCCACTGAGAAGGATGTCTTCAGGTTCTTAGGCCTGCCCTACCGAGAACCAGCTGAGCGGGACTGGTGACCCACGGCTGGGGGAGGGGGTGCCAAGCTGGACCGGCTGCCCCTCCTGGACATTCCTCCAGCCTCAGCTGGCTGAACCTCACTCTTTCAACCAACAGCTCCTCTGGGCCTGATGGAAAAGGCCAGCCTGGCTCCCAGGGCTACCCAGCCCTCTCCCTGACAGGAACAGGGTGCTGCCCCTTCTGCCTCACCATCGCCCCTGGGAGAGTTTCGCACATGGCCCCCTGCCCCATTTTAAGCAGGAACTGGTGCCTGGTTTGAGGCCAGCTTCCTGTGCTGAAGGCCCAGGCATCCCCCTTCTCTACCCCAAGGAGGGTCTAGCATGGGATGGGGGCTGCAGGGGAGAGGCGCACAGCTGAGGCCCAACATCACCCAAGACCCTTCAGAGCAGGAGAATGAGCCACTCCACGTGTGCTCCCTCCGCCCACCCCACTTCCTGTGCAGCTGGCTGTGTAGGGAAGGGGCACCCCAGGCGCAATGAGGATAGCATTGGAAGGCCCAGGGACCCAGTAAAGTGCACTTGACATTCAACCTGCCTGGTGTGTCTGTGAGCTGCTGCAGCCTCTGCCTGCCTTTCTTCTCCCGGGTGGGGACAGAGATAGGAGGTGAATGGGAACCCAGAGAGGCCAGTTAACTGTTCTCCAAACAGGCCGGGCCTGAGTCAGCTTCTGAACAACTCAGAAGGGGGCAGGGGTAGACATTAAAAGGGAGAATTCATGGAGTCGGGAATTAGGAACACCTGTCTACCCATCAGCATATCCTGTGGACCCTGCCCTAGAACAGGTTATCTGAGGACATGTACAAAGGTGGCAAGGCTCATTAGGAAGAACTAAATGGTGACCTGTGTGCCACTGATGGGGCTGAGGCAGTCAGGGAAGGCTGCCTGGAGGAGGCGGGGGGGGGGGGCGGCCTGGCAGGAAATAGCCTATTTGAGACGGGTAAGCAGCTCTGTTTGGGGACAACTAAGGAACCTGCTTTAGAGGAGATGCTATGTGCTGGGTGTCGGGAGAAGGCCAGGCTGGTAGAGGACTGAAAGTCAAGCTGAGGGGCTTAGTTTGATAGAGCAGCTAGGAGGGTCCAGCTAGTGGCATCAGGATGGTTTCGTAGACTGGACCTTGCAGGACAGGAAGCATTTGGTAAGGGGAGAGGGGCACTGGGACGGTCTGGGCACAGCAAGAACAATATAAAGAATCTCAGAGGCAGGAGAAGGCGGCTGCGTTGGAGGAGCACCAAGGAGCCCGGGCCGCAGAGATGGGCTCCACCTGAGTGTGCCGGCTGTGCGGCAGGGAGGGGGCGGGTGCCGAGTCCTGCATCTGTTGGTAACTTGCAGAGTCCCAGAGCTGGCCTTTGTTGACCTGGTCTCAGTCAGGAGATCCCAGCAACCTTAGAATGGGCCCCTCAACTCTAGTTCAGAACCTTGAAGTCCAAGCCGTGGGGCCTTGCCTGCATGGGTCATGCCAGGGAAGGAATCAAAAGCTGTGGGAGTCTGGAGGCCCCCTTTCACAGCTCAGCACCAGAGAAGCCACATCAAAGGGCCAGAAGCTTTCGTGAGGGGCGAGCCTCTCCTCGGAGCTTCTACCCCCAGGGAGGCGTGGCTGCCCCGGGCCTGGAGTGGAAAAGAGGAGCTGGGACATCTCTGGGCCCCCCAGGTGTTAGGGCTGCTTTCAGCCCCCCTTAGGAGCTCTGCTAGTCTACTCAACTGGGCCCTCCGTGCCTGCCACCATCCCCAGTAAGGGGTGGAGTTGACAGAAGCCCAAAGCCTGGGGTGTCCGTGTCCAAACGTTGCTGCTCCTCTCTTTTCGCTTCCCACTTGAGTGCCCCAGCCTGCTCAGCAGCGTCTCCAGACCCAGAGGAGTAGGGCCTCCAGGGCTAGGAGAAGAGGGAACCAGTGGGTCACAGGATAACTTGGCCAATTAACCCCTTCCTACACACAGGAAGTCTTCAGAACCATAGGGAGGGATAGTGCTGACTTCTGGATCTGGTACCAAGGCCTGGCCCCCTTTCCTGCCATCTCTTGTGGGAAGGAAGGAAAGGACCCCCCCACCCCCCCAGGAGACTCAGAATTCTGGAGACCACCTTCAAACGGTACAAATTCCTGGTCCCACGTCCTGGCAAGGGCAACAGGAAATCATGGGTTAAAAAGGAGAGTGCCCACACCCTCCAGAGAGACCCATCCTGCGGGTGGTGTCCTCTGGGCTGCTCAATGTGGCACAGGAGCCTGGGAGAAGAGCTAGTGGAGGGATTCTGTGTCTTGAGAAGGCTGCCCAGCTTGGCAGAGGGGACGGTCCTCTGAGCCCAAACTAAGCAAAGGGTGTGTTGGGGGGTTCCCCAGCCACTTGAGAGCTGAGCCTGGTTCCTGGGCGGGCTTTCAACCCAGTGCCCCATCCTGCTAAAAGGGAGGCTGAATTTTGAAGCCCTGGTGGGAATCGGCCTCCTATCTAGCAACTGAGCCCCCCAAAACTACCACCCACTCACCACCTGGTCCTAACAAAGAGGAAGGGCTCCACAGGCCTACTTCCTGCCCCTAGCTCAGCTCATCATCACTCTCTCCCTGAGCCACAGTGGTCTCTGGCCAGACCACAGGTGTGGTGGGCAGGGTAACAGTCTCCCAAAGATGTCCACAGCCTAATCCCTGGAACCTGTGAATATGTTACCCTACTTGGTAAGAAAGGGACATTGCAGATGTGATTAAAGTTAAGGATTTTGAGATGAGATTAGCCAGTGGGCCCAATCTAATCATGAGTCCTTAAAAGTGGAGAACTTTTCCTGGCTACAATCAGAGAGAGAGGTGACAAAAGAAGGTTAGAGAGATGTGATGTTTCTGCCTTTGAAGACAGAGAGGGGACTACCAGCCAAGGAATGTGGGCATCCTCTAGAAACCGGAAGAGGCGAGGAAACAGATTCTACTCTAGAGCCTCTGTAACAGAACGCAGCCCTGCCAACACCTCAGTTTTATTCCAGGGAGACCTGTGTCAGACTTCTAAACAATAGAACTGTTTAGTAATAACTGCGTTGTTTTAAGCCACTAAGTGTATGGAAATTTGTTACTGCAGCGATAGAGGACCAACAGACAGGGTGTGTCTTGTTCTTTCCCTGTACAAAGTGAGCAGAGGGATGGTGGGTGTGAGCAGGCCCTGCTGTGAGGTGGAGGATGTCCCTGGAAGTGCAGTGGGGTGTGGGGAAAGGGAGGGGCCTCCTTATATGGCTGCAGTAGAGGAGGGGCAGGTGGTAGGCAAAGCTGGGAGCCCAGTCCTCATGGACTGGCTGCCCCGTGCTCAGTCTGAGCCTCCCAGTTTCCCCCTGCACTTTGTGCCTAAGGTACAATCCTCTCCAGGCTACGCAGCCCCAGCCCTGCCAACCCGGGAGCCTCATCTTTTCCCAGGGCCTGGATTGATAACATTGGCCCAAGACTTGCACTGAAAGGGGAACGAGACCAGGCCAAACTTTCCTCCTGGCTTCTGGCTGCTCCTGGGGGAGCAGGTGTGGGCACAGGGCCAGGGTTTCCCAGGCCTGGAGTGGGTGCTGCAAGGTGGACAGGCCCAGCCATGTCCTGCCCTCCAGGACCCAAGGGCTGGGAATGGGAAACCCAGGCCCTTTGTCCTGCTTCTCCACACGAGGGTTATGAGTTCCTGTCCCTTTAAACAGAATGGGATGCTTCTTGCCAGGACTAGGAATGACAGCTTGGAGAAGACATCATTTCCTCTCTTCACTTCCCCAACAGGAAAGACCCCCTTTCCAGGCCCTCCTCACCATCCCAGAGATCAACCTCACATGGCAGCTACAGCTGTTGGGGCACTTGCTGCTACCCATACGCTGCAGACACCAGCTGCACCAGGCCTAGAATGGGCTCAGCCCCCAGACCTTTGGTCCTCTGTCGACTCTGCCCTTCAGTCCGGACACCAGCCAGATAGTTTTCCAGAACGCCTGAGCCACTGGGCAGCCCTGCTTCTGAGCTCTGGAACAGGGGAAACCTCAGGGCTGAAGTCCCCAAACTGGCCTGAGATTCTGGGCCAGGCCTCATCCCCATAGTCTGAACCAGGGGCTCTGCAAGCCTTGGTCCCCCACACTGGAGGTCAGTGCAGAAGCTGAGCCCTAGTGAAATACCTAGAGGGAACACTACTGAAAAATGTCCCAGTGGTGAGGAGAGGACCCAGCAGTGGAGGGACTGTGGGCAGGGCTCTGAGAATGCCATGGGAGGGCAGTACGGGCACCAGGCAGTGGGCCACTGCTCAGAACCTGTCTGACCCTTCGCTCTGCTGGACCCGGGCCTGGCGCTGATGGAGCTGGCCCATGGCCCCAGACATTATGTTCCTCCCGCAGCGAGACTCCCTTAGCCCTGCTGTCCTCACCCACCAGGCTCCGGTTCCCTCAGCTCAGCTGCCACTGTACCTGTGTCTGACTGCATGGGCATTTGCCTGTGTGCCTAAAGTACATCCCTGGCCCTGTGTTTGTGTGCTGCGGGTTCATGATTTTGCATCTGCACACGTGTGTGGACATCCTGGGTGTGTGTCAGTGTGTCTGCCAATCTAGACCTCGGTGTGCATGCCCCAGGGTCATCAAGGGCTCAGGCAGGGCCTGGGGCTGGAAGGGGAGTCCTTGGAGTCCCCTGTGGTGCTGGGCAGGGACTGCAGAAGGTGGTGGAGGCCCAATGGGCTGCGGACTCTGAGTCCTCGTGTCCTGGAGGCGGCCGCAGTGCCGGCCGCCTGCGCCAGCCTTGAGCGGCCATCAATAGCGTGCGGTTAATTAATTTGATGGGAACAGCAGGGACCGCCGTTTGCATTTAGTGAAGTTCCAGGAACTTCCAACCTCATCTTCATAATTGGCCTCATAAATTGTAAGAAAGAGAGAGATCAGCAAAGCGGGAGGGAGGAGGGGCCGCCCGTCCATCCTTATTTAATTTTATTGCTGAAATTCATCTTTTTAGCCTCATCCGGAATCTGCTCTCCCTGCCGGATTTGCTTAATCATGATAAATTAATATTCATTTCCCCGCCTCCTACCCAGTTCCCGCGCTTGGATGGAGTTGGGGAGGGTCTCCTTCCAGCCTCTCTGCCAGGCCTTGGTGGAAGCCTGGTGGGTGGTGACCCCTGCAGGGGAGCTTGCTTGCAGAACAGAAAGTAGAGCCTGGGAGGGCTGGAGGGGAGCCTGGAAGAGAGGCCTCTGTTACTGTCGGGGGAGCTGGGGTGGGGAATGTGTGGTGATTGATTGGGACTCCCAGATGAGAGACTCCTGAGACCCTTGGCCCCTCCCTGGGCAGGAACAGCCCAGAGGGTCCGGGATGCTAGGATCAACTACCCCTGTCCAGCTAGGTCTGGGTGGGAGGGGTAGGAAGAGGCCGAGAAGGCCCTTTTGGGTACCCAGAGGCTGAGACAGGGGTCAGACAGGATGGATTTGGGAGATGGCTCTAGTTGAGAGGTGGGCGGAGGGGACCTGGTCTTTGCCCCACTTCCCCACCGACAAGGTTTAGGCTATCTTGCCCTGTGCAGATTCCAGGGGGGGACCCATTCTAGTCTGTGGGGCCTCACAGGCGCCCATAGTCTCTGGCCAACAGCAGTGGCCATTTCCCTACAGCCCAGCCCAGTCGGGTGGCTGGGCCTCTTACACTAAGCACCTTGGCTGTGCTGTGTGGCTGTACTGCTTTTCTTGTTAAGGCCCATTCGAAGGCCTGCAGGGGGTGTTTCTGGAAGGGTTATGCAGTTCCTCAGCAGTGGGGCCTCTGCAGTCCAAAGGGTCAGATTCTCTGTCTTCTTGCCTCATAACGAGTATGTGAGACCTGGGAGGGATTTAGATTTTATCTACCACGTTACCCCATTTTACACGTGAGGAAACGGGACCAGAAATGGGAGGTGACTGACTCAATGTCTCACAGACGTCTGGGATCTAGGTCGGGCGGGGGCTGTTTCTACCCCATCTTGAAGGTTGGGTGTGGTGGGCAGGATTCTCTGAAAAACCCCTAGTGACTTTTGCCCTTGTATAACCCCCTCCCTTTTGAGTGTGGGTAAAGCCTTCAACTCTGATGAGGTGTTACTCCTGTGGTTATGTTACCTCATATGGCAAAAGGAAGATTGTCTGGGTGCCTCTGGTCTAATCATGTGAGCCCTTTAAAAGCGGTTTTCTTTGGCTATTAGCAGAAGGGGCAGCAGAGATATTCAAAGCAGAAGATTCAGCACACCTTTGCTGGCTTTGAAGATGGAAGGGGACTTGTGCAAGGACCAGGGAGCAGCCCCCAGCTGACAGCCAGTAAGGAAATGGGGATCTTAGTCCTACAACCATAAGGAACTGAATTCTGTCAACAGTGAGAATGAGTGTGGAAGCTGATCTTTCCCAGAGCTTCCAGATAAGAGCCCAGCCTGGCCAACACCTTGATTTAGGTCTTGTGGAACCCTAATCAGAGAATTCAGCTGAGCTTGCCTGGACTTCTGGTCTACGGAATTGTGAAATAATGGGTCTTGTTTTTAGGGGCTAAGTTGTGATTTGTTATCACTTTTGTTGTGCAGCAATAGAAACCTAATATGCAGGACTTAGGGGAAGGGTATCTTAGGAGGGTCCTACGATGGGGGAGGGAGATGAAGCTGGGAGAGGTCTAAGGCTCTATCCTAATGCTACTCCCCCCACCCCAACCAACACCACCATATTCCCACATGGCAACAATTGACTGGAGCTGCTCCCTAGTTGCCAAAGTTCTCATTACTCCCTATTGTTTCACCTGGGACTAAACGCTTGTAAGCATTTAAATTCATGATTCCTGCCAGGTGGAGTCTGGACCCCTGGGTAATGAGGAGTAGCAAGCTCACCTCACAGGAATGGGTCCTTGACAGGAGGAGCCTCTATGGAACTGGCGTAGGCAGAGGCTTCTAGGATGTGGTTAGGGCACGGCTGATAATTTAATGTACTTTCAAACCAGAGTTCCCCTTTCCCCCAAACTAGAGTTTTCAAAAAGTATTTATTCATGGGTCCTGGGTGGGTGCTGGTGGAAGATGTTTTTGATTCCCACTGGAAGGTCCCAGCATCATTGGATTTTGAGGAAGACCAACTGACATTCTGCAAGTTATGGAAAGAGTCTCCACTTAGGAGACCTGGGTTAGCTGCACCATATTTCTGGCTTATTCCAGCAGCATTTATTGATTGACTCTGAGCCTGCCAAGTCTACGCTTAACCCAGCCCTGCACATGGACTGTATCATGTAACCTTCCCAACAGCCCTATTATCCCCATTTGGCAGATGAGGAAAGAGAGGCCCAGAGAGATTCATTCACTTGTGTTAAGTCACACAGCATGTGAGAACAGCTGGGTTTCATTCTCAGATCTCTGTGACCCAAGGAAGCCCAGCTGGTTTCCCTGGCTCCCCCTATGGAAGTGGCTCTAGCCCAGATCTAACTGGGTTGTCTGCTAACTTCTCTCCCTTTGCTTCTCCCACAAAGCAAAGAGCCCTCAGCTTTTCAGTCTGTGGACGTTCCTGATGCTAATGTTGAAGGACACAATCCCTGCCCCTGAGAACTGGAGTTTTGAATCAGCAAATGCCCATTTGCCCTGAGATGGGACCCCTTAACCTCCCACCTCCATCAGGGAATTAGTGATGTGGGGTCATTGACTCTCAAACTCCAGCCCTGCTAGAGGCAAGGGTCCTGGATCTGTAGCTCACATCTATCCCTACACATGCCCAGCCTGTCCCCCACAGCTCCTACACACGTCCCTGCACACACTGGACCCCTCCCTCACAGCTCCACACATACTTGACTTGTTCCCACATGGACTCCACACAGAGCTTGCTGGGGGCCTGGCCTGGCCTGAGAGACTCCTCCCCTCAGCTCCAGGCTTCACCTGAGGAATCCTCTCTCAACACCATAACTTTGGACTCTGCTGTACAGGAGAACTTTGGGGCCAGTGTGGCAAGGGCCTCTGGTCAAGCCACCCTCCCTACCTACAGGGCCAGACACCCCAGTGGAAAGGATCACCCCCTGGCCTGTCCCTCTTCCTCCCAAGCTGCCTAATGGGGAGAAAGCCCAGGACCCTTAGGGTCTGGCCCCGGGAGAGAGGCCCCCAGAGGCCATGTCCTTCCTCTCCATGCCAGAGAACAGTCCTGCAGTGCTGAGCAGCCCCAGCTTCCCACCTCATGGGCCAAGGACTGCAGCCCCCACCTCAGAGCTTCTGAACACCAAGGTCCCCCTACCTTGAGGGCCTCCCCGACCCTCCCCCACCAAAGTACCTTTGGAAGTTGCAGGGCCAAGTCCAGGGGGATGCCCTGAAGGAACCCCACCTGCCGCCCTGTGACGTATAGACTCGGACTGCAGATGCCCCTCCATAACGTGGCTCCATGGGCAAGAGAAATGCTCTCTCCACTCCAAGCTTCAAGTTCTGTCTTGCTGGACCTCACTCCCTCCACTCTTCTGGAACAGGCAAACGGGCCTCCCTGGGATCTGGAATGGCAGCGACTGCTCAGAAGCTGGGGATGGCAGGATAGAGGAGTGCTCCAGGGTGCCTCCTGTGAGCGGGGGCGGCACCGCAAATGTGTATCCGGCCGGTGGGCAGGGCCTTGGGGGAGGCCGGGCGCCGCCGCCAGGTGTGTTGGGCTGGAGATGTAGCGAGTACGTAGGCCGACGGGAGCGCTTCTCGGGAGGCGCCAGCAGAGAGCGCGCGAGGACCGGCCAAGAGGTCCGGCGTGCGCGAAGGCCGGGGATGGGGGTGTGGTAGAGAGGACGGCAAGTGCCGGGGAGGAGCCGCCCAGGAGCTTCTCTCCGAGCTCCGGGGTGGGAGCTGGGGCTGGAAGTGTCCGGATTGCGCGGTCCCTTGCTCCTTAGGAGGAGGCGGCCGATGGGGATGTGGCCCGGCGCGCTCTTCCCTGGGTGGGTAGACCCTCCCCATTACCGGGCAAGGGAGCAGGGTCCGCGGATTCAGGACTGGTGGTGGGACCCCTTCTTCATACTCACCTCTGGTCGAAATTCTGTGCTTCAGTTTCCCCCTGCGTGAGTTCTGTCCCTGCTCCCGGAAGCTCTAAACTAGGACACCAGGTGGGGTGAGACGACCCAGTGAAAGGGAACTAGTACGCCCCAGGTAGCCCCCTCCTCCCCGCCCCGTTCCCCTGACCTCGCCAACCTTGAACACAGAGCTTGGCGGGAAGTAGAAAAAGATGGAGAGAGGAGAAAAGAGTGTGTGATGGAAGGAGAGGTGGCTATGGAAAAGCAAATGGAAGGGGAGAATGGAGGAAGAGGAAGGGAAGGAGGGAGGGATGGGTGGGTACGAAGAGGGGCTTAGCCCTCTCAGCGGAAGCTCTCCCGAGACTGGGGCCATCTGCGCCTCCTCCGCGCTGTGTGGGGGCTGAGTTCTCCGCTGTATTCTGGGAGCTATCGCTCTGCCAGTAGCCCCCCTCCAGCCTCCATGATTTATAGCTGGGCCAGGCCCGGCGACCTTGGACGGATAACTAATGACGGGTCAATAATGCTACAGAAAAAGTGAACTGGTAAGGTAGGAGGAACGAGGCCCATTAGCTGGCCCATCGCTTTCCTCCGGGTATCTTGTCTCTAATCCTGGTACCTCTTGCTGCAGGCCCTTTCCGCTGGGGGTTTCCCGAGGGCCTCTTGACAGGGACTGAGAGGTTATGGTTAACACAGCTGAAATAGGGGAGGTGGAGACAGGGACCAGGACATACTGGAGAGACCCAAAGTGGGTCACATGAGGGTGAGGGAGACCAGAGGGGGCTCCTGGAAATGCTCCCCCACCCCCATTCTGTAGACCGGAGAAAGTCTCATATTAGGAAGCCAAAGTTAGCAGGTGGAGTTCCTGTAGAGCAGAAGGCAGGGTACCCTGGGAAAGAAATAGAGAGCAACACTGGTGCCCTGCACTCACCTTTACCCGCCTCCGCCTGGCTCTCTCAATTGGTCCATATCTCTGGAGATGTCCTCTGCCTCTCCCCACCCAGGCTACCCAAAGTCAGAGTGTTCAGCCATGGAGGGCACCTCCTATTTGCCCTGCCTCATACGTGCCCCTGCTTGCAGGGGTGTTGTGGGAGGCAGGGCCTGAGTCTCAGCTCCTCGATCGTCTGGCTCCTATTGAGAGTAGACCAAAGCATCCTTCTTCCAGTCTGCCAACTCCCATTCCCTTCTTCCAGTCTGCCAGCTCCCCTCCTGTTTGAGGTCACCTGGGTCATCCTCTGGATCCCCAGTCTATTTTTTTTTTTTTTTTTTTTTTGCGGTACGCGGGCCTCTCACTGTTGTGGCCTCTCCCGTTGCGGGGCACAGGCTCCGGACGCGCAGGCTCAGCGGCCATGGCTCACGGGCCCAGCCGCTCCGCGGCACGTGGGGTCCTCCCGGACCGGGGCACGAACCCGCGTCCCCTGCATCGGCAGGCGGACTCTCAACCACTGCGCCACCAGGGAAGCCCCCCCAGTCTATTTTTGACACCCTGGGGAACCCAGAGTTTGGGGGAAGGAAGCAGCTCTCTCAATACCTGACTTGATTGAATATATCTCCCCTAATTACCTCTGTCAGCATCATGGTGCTGGCATAAATGCTTTCCCATCTTATAGTCCCATTTTGCGGATGAAGAGTTAAAGCTCAGAGAAAGGAGCAGTCAGCCAAGGGAGGAGCTGAGGCTTGAATTTGGATCCTCTGGCTCCAAACCACAGCCCCTCCCTGCCCATCACCCCAGGGTCCTGGGCTCACTGTTACCTCCTGCCCAGCTCTGTCTGCAAAGGAGACATCCAATGAGGGGGCCCTGGGACAAGGGCATTCTTTCCCTAAAGTAGACACAGGGTGACAGAACAACCCCTGAAGTGGCAGTGGGGTAGTGGCACCATATTCGGGCTTTCATGTACCCCTCCCATGGTGCCCAGTGTGTGTACATATGTGGACTCGCATGTGCTCATTCATGCATACCTTCACTTATTCCTTCAACAAACAGGTATTGAGTGGCAACCATTTTCCATGCCCTGAGGATATGGGGGCAACATTGGAGAGCTTATATTCCAGCAAGGGGGTACATAGACATGTTTTAGGAGGAACCTCTATGGCATGTGGCAGTGTGTGGACTCTCTGTGGAGTAGAAACGACCATGGGTAGAGGCATAAGCAAGGCACCAACTCCCACTCCAGGGAGGGAAACACTACCCATCATCTCAACCCCTTGCTCCATATCCAGACCCTCATATACTCTCTGGCCCCCCAAAACTCACCATTTTCTTCCCCCAATCTGCTCCTTCTGTCCTACTCGACCAACCTGAGAGATCCCTAGCTCCAGGATTGGCTATATAATTTTCAGGGCCCAGTGCCAAATGAAAATGCAGGCTCCTTATTATAAATTTATAAAGAATTTCAAGACAGCATTAAACCAAGCACAGGGCTCTTCTAAACGCACAGCCCCATGGGACCACCCAGGTCACACACCTAGGAAGTTGGCCCTGCCTGGCACCTCTCATTCACTTACTTCCCCATTCACTGACCTCCTGGTCCTCTCCTTTTCTATGTCAGGAACTAGCTCCTTGGTCTCTCATTTGGACCTGCCCCAGCCTCTTCCCAGCTCTAGCCTCTTGGCCCCAGTCTATCTGGGAAGTTTCACTCCTACCGCACTCACCCGCACTATTTGCCTGGACTATTGGCTCCTTAGGTATCTTGGCCCCAAGCACTCCCTACACTTTCCCATTTCCATACTTTTTTTTTTCAAAATTCAGTTCCTTTTGAAAATTTACTCTTCCTTTAGTCACCTCCTCCAGGAAGACTTTTCTGATTTTCCAGTTGGAAATCTCACATCACAAACTATGTACTTGGGTCAAAACACAAATAATCTTCTGCCTTCACTCACAGCCGTTTGCCCCGTCTAGTAGACTTAAAATTCTAGAAGCCAGGGATGGTGCCATAGTCATCACTGTAACGCCACAGCACCTAGATGACACGTGGTAGGGGCTCAGTTAACATTTGTTGATGCAGCTGTGAGCATCTTTGGTGTGTGGGTGTGGGCATGTTTGGAGGCCCTGAATTGTGTGCACAGAACTGAGTGTAAGGGTTTGTGTCCATGCATAAGCATTTCTACTTAAGTGTGTGCACATTTCCATATCCATCCATGTGCAGGCATGTTGGCAGCATACGTGTTCACAGACCTAAGTGGTTTCTGTAGTCGCGTGCATGAATTGCAGGTGCACGGGTCTGCATGGCTGTGTGTGCATGGTTTTATGTTGGTGGGTGTGTACCCGGTTCTGGGCTGCACATGGTATGCCTGCGCACGGCAGGAAAGCATGTGTCCGTGCTCCCGTGACGTGGGGGTTGTGCCTGGACAGGAGCTGCAGGTGCACCGTGCAAGGACGCAGGCGGCTGGCGCGTGTGCAGGCCATGTGTGTGCACAGCTGCGTGTCCTGGCCGCGGGGGAAGCCCTGGGCACCGCCTGTTCCCACCATAGCGCGTCGCTTTGTTCCTCCGCCGCGGGCAGCCGCGTGGGCTCCCGGCTCCGCGGCGGCTCCCGGCTCCGCGGCCTGGGCCTGGGCTTCTCAGCCCTGCCGTGATTGGCGGCCCAGCGAGCGGCTCGGCTCCCTCCTGGGAGGGCGGAGCCGGATGGGCTCCCGTTACCGGCGAAGGCGGGTAGGGGTGGGGGTGGGGGGGCGCTAGACCATCCATCTTCTGTTATTACAGCGTAATGGGGCTGCTCGGGCGCCCGCCCATTTGTCATCGGCCTCGTTCGCTGATAACGGGCATTTGTCATCACTTTCCTCTGCGCCAATGTCACCAGCGCCGCTGACAGGCGGGGATGGGGGGGCGGCCTCGCGTGCATGAGCACAGGCGCGCACACACGCACGTGGGCCTGCTGGACACACGCTCCTGCACATACACATAGGCACACGGAACCTGAGGGGGCACACCGGAATTGGGGAGACACACATCCCTGTGTGTGGATCAAGGCTCCCTGGAGACAGACACACATGCAGACACACTCAGAACAGCCTCATCTGTCAAGCAGATATTCCCAGCTGGAGATCCCCTTCCCCAGTTGAGGAGACGTGTGCTGGGGGGAGGGGCTGGTGTTCGTGGTTAATGGCAGCTTGAGTGCAGGTGGCCCTCTGCCAGCTCCCTGTGTGCACACGTGTGACGTGAGCCACCAACATTTATTGAGCCCCCTCACAGGCTCTACAGGCCTGCATGTGACTGTGTGTCCCATTGGCAGAATGTGGCAGCACAGGGACAGCCAAAACGGTCACACTCAGGCCTCCCAGGCCTCTCAAAGACACAGGACTTTGAGCAAGTCAGCAGGGCTGGGTGGTGGAGGTGGTGAGTGGTGGTGTGATGAGTGGTGATCCGCACAATGCCTTCCTCCCAACCCTCCAGAGACAGTGCAGCCTGGGAGTCACCCTTCCACTCCTGACCCCACTCAGGCTCTGAGCCTAGGATGATCTGCAGCAAGAGGGACTCAGGAAAGACTTCAGAAAGAACTTCCTGCCTGGAAAGAGTATGAAGCAGTTTGGAGTAGGGATGGCACTAGTAGCCAAGGGAGGAGCTTGGAAGGAAGAGAAGGTCTCTTGCCCATGTCCTGTGCCCTTTGGGCTGAGTCAGGTACCAGCCCACCTGGGGCATGGATGACTTGTCTTCCTGATGCTGCTTTCTAGCACATTCACTTCAGGATGGCAGAGGGGACTCCATTAGCCCTTATTAGGGCAGAAGACTCCCCGCCCAATCTCTGTTTCCTGGTTATCTGGCACTTATTAGGTGCTCAATAAATAACTGTTGAATGAATAAATGATTGATGACAGGGTGGGGGGTGTCTTCCTAGTCCCCCTCTGAGTGTCCATCAGCCACTGATGGCTCAGATCTTATCTCCTGCCCTCTCCCAACTCCCTTCCTTACTCCTTTGTAGCCCCCCCAAATTCCCCTTCTCCCCCAGCCTCTCCCTCCTGGGCTGAGGGGGAGGGGGTGGGGGGAAGGTCCCCTGGCAGAGCAGGGCCCGCTTGTTCCTTGTAAATGAAGACCATAATTAACATTAAATTAAGGTAATACAAATGAAGGCAACATAGAGGCTGACAAGATGAGCGTTTGGGGAGGCAGTGGGTAGAAGTGATTCATATTTTTAATTTACTGTACGGATGGGCTGTGTGGGTGGGGAGCGGGTGGCTCGCATGAAGAGGGTGTCGCCCCGCGATGTTTGCTGGGCTCTGAGCAAGCACACAATGACTATTAAACTCAACTGTCCATATAATGGGACAGATTCGACATGACGCCCACCGGAGCACCAGGAGCTTGGCCTGCCAGGCTGTAAATCCTGCCCACACAGCACCCGCCTGCCCACCTGCCCACCTGCCCAGCTAATCCATTTGGTCTAGGACTGGGGTAGGGTAGGCACAATCCCCAAGGGGTCTGAGAAGAGCCTTGGACTTGGGGAATCAGGGGGGCCGAGAGGGTCCAGGCTTCTTGCTCTGGCTCAGCTCAGGGTTGGGGGCCTCTGGAAAGTCAGGTCTTGCACGTGCTAAGGGTGAGATGGGCCATGGTCAGTGCAGGACCTTGGTGCCAGGATGAGGCTGGAATTCTGTGACCCCACATGTAGTGTGTTCCAGAAATTGAAGACACTGGTGTCCCATTCCACAGAGGGGACTAACCATCTTCATCATCATCACTATCACAGCTCACATTTACCAAGGACTTGCTATACACCAAATCCCACTTCTGATCCATTAACTGAGTCCTCACAACAATCCTAGGAGGAAGCTATTGTTATCCCCATTCGCAGACAGGGAAACTGAAGCTAAAAGATAGGGAATAGCTTGGTCACAGAGCTTGTAAAGGTCCAGTGACCCATCCCCACTTCCACACCCCAGGGCCTGGGGTGACCCCTTGATCCTGTAAACTCTGTACCTGGAATGAAGGCCAGCATCACAGGCGGCCCTCACACACTGGGACCTGAGGTCTTAGACACAAAGCTAAGGGAACTCGGGGTGTGTATGTGTGTGTGTGTGTGTATGCATGCACGTGTGTGTACATCTTCTCTCCCTCCCTCCAGTAAAAGAAAGGTGCCAACAAATCCCAGGCAGGGGCTTTCCTGGTGGTGCAGTGGTTGAGAATCTGCCTGCTAATGCAGGGGACACGGGTTCGAGCCCTGGTCTGGGAGGATCCCACATGCCACAGAGCAACTAGATCCGTGAGCCACAACTACTGAGCCTGCGCGTCTGGAGCCTGTGCTCCGCAACAAGAGAGGCTGCGACAATGAGAGGCCCACGCACCGCGATGAAGAGTGGCCCCCGCTTGCTGCAACTAGAGAAAGCCCTCACATAGAAAAGAAGACCCAACACAGCAACAAAAAATTAATAAACTCCTACCCCCAACATATAAAAAGAACCCAACAAAACAAAACGAAAATAAAAAAAAATTAAAAAAAAAAAATCCCAGGCAGGCAGGAAGGGATCCCTGCTTACTCACTCTGAAAACGAAGCCGAAAGATGTTCGTCCCTGGGATGAGAGACGCAAGTGTAATTTAGGTTTTGATATTATGAAAGTCTCGCTGCTCTAAAACAGCGGGGCACTCGGTGCCTCATTAATAAAGGATAAACTTGGAGTCTATTTACAAGGCGCTTTTTGGGGTTATTTACTCTCCAATATACATATGTAATGTTGCTCATACTTACCGCTAGGTACGGCTCATCCTTTCAGCCTGGACCTTGGAGTCACCCTGGGGAGGGTGGGCCCTGCAGGGTGAAGAGCATCACTTGGGAAGAAGGAATGCAGAGGGGCGACCCCTGGGAGCGAGGAAGCTCTGTGGGAGATGACACAGCCCCATGGAGGGGGGGAGTCATAGAATTTTAGAGCTGAAAGGTAGAAGGGATAGAGGTCCCACCCCAGCTCTCTCCCCTCCCCACCTTCCTGAAGTCCAGTCCCCTTAAAGATAAGGTACAGGCTAAGCTCCCCTGCTGGGCCTCCAGGCTCTCCCTCTCAGGCCCTCCTGTACTATCAGGCCAGGACCCTGCTCTGACCAGACCCTGACCACGCAGCTCTGAAAGGAGGTCAGCCAACTCCTATCAGTGAAGATGGCCTGTGCAACTACTGTGCACCTAATCTTACACCAGCCTTGTCACATCCCTGCCACCCCCACCATTGTGCCCAACAGCGCCTGGAGTGGGCAAGGCCTTCCTCAAACCGAGATGGAGGCTACCTCCCAGCTCCGGGTGCCATTAGCCAGCCACACTAGAGATGGGTTCCCCACAGCTGCTCAGCCAACACCTTTCCCTGCCGCTGCCACCACCTTATCCCGGACTCTTCGCTTTACATGCAGTGTCTCCGCGAATCTGCAGCCATCGCACAAGGTAGAGTACCGCTTTCATATCTGTTTTACAAATGAGGAAACTGAGACTTAGGTTAAGAAACTCATCCAGTGTCATACAGTCAGTAGGTGCCAAGTTGAGGTTTTAACCCAGATTAGGATCTTACCCTATAAGGCTTCCTGGAGGATCCTGGGCCTTCACTGCTCATCCTGGCCCCTCTGCTCACCATGGACTCCAACCAGCCCAGGGCCTCCAATGAGGAGCTCTGAGCCTCACCCTCTCAGAGCAGATCTCCCTTCACCGACTGATATGTTCATTTACTGAACACTGTCATTGAACGGCCACCACGTTCAGATTGGGACCTGGGCCTATGGCCTGAGTGGGTGCAAGTATATGGGAGTAGAGAACTTGCCAGAGACCCTGGTTGATGCACAGGGGAGCTTGGAGTTAGGGATGCCCACACATACACCCAACACTTGTTGTGAGGTTTTCTGTGCTTGTCAGCCCCTCAGATGAGTGTGTGGCTCAGGGTCCAGCCTGGGGTGGTGATGGTGGCATGTTGTGTGCATGGGGGCAACATCAGCCTGCCCCCCTGTCACAACCTGACCACTTTGGACCAAGGAGACATCTGGTGGTCCCTAGGAGAGGGCAAGTTCTTATGCACCCTTCCCAACCCCAGTGCTGGGGGAGAGCTGACCTGGAGGGTGCTGGACAGAGGGAGGAAGGTAAGTAGGAGGATCTGATCCATCATTGTTGAACAATGAGCCATCACCACCCTAATTAAAGATGTAATTGCAGCAAATACATTCTGGGCTGAGAAAGAATGAAGGATGGCAGGAAGGCACCTTATAGGCAGCAGCCAGGAAATGATGCTCCCTCAAGTTCCCACTCCAAGCTGGGGAACCCAGCACCTGGTCACAGGGCACCCTGGTGCCTCCCAACAGGATGGTGACAGTTAGGCGGGGACTGAGGCTGGAGCTGAGGGGCCAGGAATGGGCCAGGGCCTGGGGCCTTGTTGGAGGAATGAGGGTGGGAAGGAGGCTGAGAGCCCAGAGTAAGAGGGACTGGTTGGTGTGTCTGTGTCAGGCAGGGGAGCAGGGCCAGTAAGGAGTGAGTAGCTCTGTGAGAGTATCACCAGAGCACAAACCAGGATCTCAAGGCACATCTGCTTTGGGGTAACTGGGCCCCTGCAAAGGCCAGAAGGACTGATTGACCCTTGGTCCTAGAGGGTGAGTACAAGGACCAGGCTGAGGGGACTCAGTCTGTAGTGGGTACCATAGCAGGCATCTGGTGGGCCAAATTGGCTTTTAGGTCTGGCTCAGGCTCCAGGGACTGGGGGTAGGGGTGGGAGGACTGTCCTGAGAGCTTATTTGTCCTTACCTGGGGTTAGGGTACATGGCAGGGGACTGGCCACATGAATGGAAGAGAGATGGACTCCTCCCACCAACCTGGCTTTGCTGCTCCCTCCTTTAGCATGGAAGCCTCCTAGTCACCCCGACCCCTGCCCTGGACTCCCTCAAATGTCGTGGGCACTGGTAGTCCCAGGGAGGCCTGGGCTTGGGACATCTTCCTCTACTTGGGATCGGAGCATCTGGATTCCAAGGCCTATTTGCCCTGGGCCCCCACCCACACTTACCTTCAGAGAACAGGAAACCCTGAGCATAGGGTCAGGTCACTCTGAGGCCAGCCTGAGCTGTGACAATCCCAGGGCCAAGGCAAGAAGGCCAGCCTGGATGGGGAGCCTGGTGGCCTTAGCCTCTTGGCCTCATCTGGCATGGTAGCCCCTGGCCAGGGTCCTTCAGGGTGTATGGGCTGACCCCAGGGGAGAGAGGGCTGGGTGGGGGGCGGTGAGGAGCCCAGGCAGGCAGGCAGGCAGGGAGGGAGCGAAGGCCACTGACAGCAGAACAAATGCTTGTAATTTTATAACCAATCTCAGCGTGTCCGTGGGGGGCCGTTTGTGCCTCCACTCAGGACCAATCAGCCTGACAGAGCTATGAGCCGGCCTGAGTGAATGTGAGCAGCTTCCCCCACCAACGCCACTTACTGCAATCTCATTACCTGCCCAGCCCAAGACTGGCCAGAGCTATGGGGCTGCAAGGAAAGAGGACCCAGCCCATGCTGGCGCACAGCCAGGCCAGGGCCTGGGGCCAGGAGGGCAGCATGGGCAGGCCTTAGCGATCCAGAGACTCAGAGGGAGGAGGCAGGGAGACAGGCCCAGGAAACGATAAACATTTAAGCACCCGTTGGTTACTAGGCATGCTGGATACAGGTAGGGCACAAGCCCTCAAGGGGCTTGCTGTCTGCTAGGGGCCGATGGAAAGATTACAGAGGGATGAGCCTCGGGAAGGCAGAGATGGAGAGATGTGACTGGAGGGCAAGGAGGGGCAGAGCCCCAGAGCCGAGCTGGTTCTGGGCCAGGGGTGGGAAGGAGAGGGTAAGAAATGGAGGGAGACGGAACCAGAGAAACCTCTGGAGTGCATTCAGAGCTGGGGTAGAGAGATACAGGGTGTGGGAGGGAAATGCCCACCAGGGGAGAGAGGAGGGCAGCCAGGGAGGGGCTGACTGGCCAATGGTGGATATTAAAGGACGGCCTTGCTGGATATTTGGCTCTGGGGATGGCTATGTGCCCATTAGTCTCTCTAATTGTCAAAAATCTAATTTAGTGTCTGGAGCCTGGGCCAGCCTCAGGTTAAATAGAAGGAGGCAGGCCTAGCCATAAATCCGCCCTCCCAGCCTGGGCTGGTGCTAATTCTGCAGTTAAGTGAGGGGGTGAGGAGGGCAGCAAGATGGGACAGGGAAGGTTCTGGCTAGGGGGTATCTCTGACCCTGCATGCCGGCCCCTATGGGCTAAGTCATAGCCAGGCCCTCCTCTCTTGTTGGAGGAAGGGGACTTTCCTTCCTGGTGCTCAGCTGGACCAGGCAGGGTTAAGTGTCTGAAATGTGTGGGTCCAGCTCCTCTTCCTGGACCCACTCTGGGTCCAAGTTGGCTCAGCTCTTGCAAAGTGATAGGAAGGTCACATTTCCTAATAACCTCTTGAGCCTTTGGTGAGGAAGGGGGCATGGAGATTCATACCATGTGACCCAAGTTAGTGACAGTCTGAGTGATGGGGACCCAAGGGCCATTCCCCAGTGGGGAGAACAAACACAACCCCCTGGGCTTCTCCTTTCCTGGACCCAGACTCCAAAGGAGGTACACAAGTGCACTGAGACTGGGACAAGGACAGCCCCCCGAAGGCCTCATTTGGTCTGAGGCAGGGGATGGTTCTCCACCCAGACTTGGTAATGACCTCAATCCCCTCAGAGCCAATAACTGAAAGCAAGGGGTGTGGTAGGCGCAGCGGGAGAGGTTGGGGGACTGAGAGGGTTCCCTGAGAGGCTCAGCTTCCATGAGGGGGGGAGGAAAATGATTTCTCCTGGCTTCGGCTCCATCTCACCGGGCACCCACCAGGCCTCTCCTGCTGCTAACAAAGTGCCTTTAATTAGCAGCCTAATAAAATGCTCTTAATTGGCAAGAGCCAATCAGGATGAAGAGAGGTCTCCTCCCCTCAGTCATTGCTGATGGTGGTACAGCTTTAGGTTTCAAGGGGAGAGGGATTCCAGGCCCAGCCTTGCTTTAGGAAACTGATTTCAGGGCTGAGTCTTCCAAGGGTGTGCCCTAGACCCCAGTCTTCCTAGGGGGGGAGCGATCTGACACTGGGTTTCAAGGTGAGACCCATCACCCTCCCAGGCCCAGCCTCTGCTCAATTTTGGGCTCAGGAGTCCAGCCTACAAGTGACAACTGAGTAGATGCCAGTGGCCCCAGGAGTGTCCACTGACTTCTCCCCTTTCCTCTCCTTAGCTCTTAGGGAGGAGACTCCAGTGTGGTCTCGGGCAGTGTGGGGAGCCCTTTTTCTTGTTCCTCAGGTTCCTCGTTTGCACAATGTCAGGTGCACCTGATGCTCTGACATGCCTCCTGTTCTAGCAGGGATACTTCTGCACTGGGGCCCTGTCATCTAATAGACTGCAGTTGTCAATCCAGGTACAACAGGCACAACAAGGCTGAAAGAGCCAGAGGGCCTAGTCAGGCAGGGAAGACCACCACTACTAAAAGCCCATAGATGTAGAACAAGGATGAGTTACTTTTGCTGAGGTTACTGCTTGTGGCACTAGAGGGGAAGAGAGAGGAGAGGAGGGAATGGTCTGGCTGCAACCTGGTACTCACTTCCCTAGGTTTGATTTAAGAAGGGAAGGAGGGTGGGTTTCCCCAGTCAATGCTCCCTTCATTTTTATAGCTTGTTGGAATCTCTCTTGAAATTACTCCCAAATGTGAGCTCTCCCATCTCGAAACTGATCAAATGGGATGCCGGGGAAACCCAAGTCTTTTCACCTAATGAGGTGGCAGAGGAAAACTTAAGTTCTGAGCTCAGGTTGGTAGGCCAAGGCTATAGTGACCAGTTTCCAAGTTAGACCTCACTTTGGCTTCAATTTAATTCAACATGGAACACTAACTGTATGCCTGGGTTCCCTTCCCATACTTATTCATACCCATTTGGCCCTGTCTTCTCTCAATATTGTTTTCTCATGTCAGATTATCTTAAAAAGGTCTCTGTTTACTCCCTCAGTTTCTATATGGAAAAAGTCATTGTCCTCTTCATGTTGGTGTAAAGAGATAAGACACCCAGGACATTCACTTTAATCTTATATTTGTAATTTAAGTTATTTTTTTTCTGAACAGTTAAAAACAAAACAAAACACACTGTATTACCATGATCCTAGGTTGTGAACATACTGGTACATTGACTACACATCACCATAACATAATCACAAAAGTCAAAGCAGTCAGTACTGAAGAGTCTAGAGAATAAAGGCTGAGCCACGGGCCTCCCTGGTGGCGCAGTGGTTGAGAGTCCGCCTGCCGATGCAGGGGATACGGGTTCGTGCCCCGGTCTGGGAGGATCCCATATGCCGCGGAGCGGCTGGGCCCGTGAGCCATGGCCGCTGGGCCTGCGCATCCGGAGCCTGTGCTCCGCAACGGGGGAGGCCACAACAGTGAGAGGCCCGCATACCGCAAAAAACAAAAAAAAAAAAAAAAAAAAAAAAAAAAAAAAAAAAGGCTGAGCCAACCGAAAGCTCTCAGGGAGGCTCACACTTGTTGCCAGGCCTGCCCCATAGCTGGAGTCCAGTGAACATCCGTCAGAACAGTCTGCGTTGGGCTTGATTTGGGAAAGTGTTAGTGTCCTTGGTACCCAGAGATCTAACCCTTCTTGTTGGTCTTTTCCATCAGTGTCCAAGAAGAGACAGGGATAGAGGGGAGGTGAAGCTTTATAATGCTGTTTACTGCACTGACCCTTAAACACCCACACAGCCACCCAGGAACCAGTTGGGTGGGCTGGAGAGATGTTGGCAGATGTCATCTGCCTCCAGGAAATTTTAGGTCATAGGTACTCAATTTCCAACAGAAGAGGTTTCTGGATATCAATGCATTAAGTTCCACCTGAAATCAGCAGCCATAATCACGCTTTTTTGGTTTCTCTCCTCAGTTCCAAGGATTCTGAAGTCACAAATGAACTACAGGTAAAGTAACAAGAAGAGAAACTCAGCTTTAATCTACTAAGAGACGGCTGTCTTTTCAACACTGATTATGTTGAGACTGTGAAAAATGTAAGGGGCTGTGGTCTGCCAGCGATCAGCTATGTGGATGAGGCCTGGGGAGATAAACTCAGCCTGCAGGTTCAGGTACACTTGGTAGAAGTGAGGATTACTCTAGGAGGGAAGAGAGGAAGGCAAAAAGAAGCAAGGGCACCTTTTTCTGTTCTCCAGCTTGGGGAAGTCTGTTGAACTCAGAGAAATGGAGGAGATCAGAAATATGGATTAAAGTCATATTGCAGACCTGATCATCAAACAGGTGGTAGGCATCGAAGCATCCCTTTTGACACCTGGATGTACTTCGGATTCCTCCAGAATCAAGCTTGCAGCCTGGCCTCCCTGGCCTGCGCTGTTCTAGGCAGGAAGGTATTACCATCTAAGATGCCAAGAAGGTCAACAATACCAAGGTGTCTAATTCTGGGGAAGGAAATGTTGCCCTAATTATTCCAATATTCCCCCCGCCACTCCACCCCCCACCCTGTGTTTCCACGTACAACCAAATGCTAAGTAAGGAACAGACCAACCACAGCTATTCAGACCAATGGGTACCAGGAGACGGCAAAGGAGAAGAGTGCATATTTTCTTCTCTTCAGCTTTTGATTTTACAAAAGAAAAATAAAAAGGATTTTTCTTACTCAAGCAGAAAACAGAATGATTTAGGGATTCCAGGGTCTTTCCCAGAAACAAGCTATGAGGGCCAGACTTTATTACTTGTCAGTAGAATTCCAGAGAGTCCCTGTCTCTGAAGTTTCTGGTGAAGAGTCATCGGAAAGAATTTTGCCAAGGGACAAGTGTAAAAGGCCTCCCACTCACAATTCATGTCCATTTTCAAACTGCACATAAGAAAGTAAAAGGATGTTCTCAGCAGTGGAAATACACACATATGTAGCAAGGCATGCTGGTTTTGTCCAAGGAGCCCCAGTGTGAACAGAGAGCTCACAAGTGCCCACAGAGTAACCAGGTGCAGGGGCATGCACATGCTCCTTGCCTGCCTTTGAACAGGATTCCTCCCATCTTTATGAGATGTTTCTTTCAGGCCTAAATTGGAATTTTAGTGAGAAGAGACTAATCTACAATGGGGACATTTCACTTCAGAGCCCAGAAACACCTTCAGCTCCTTTTCTACCATTCCTTTGGAGGTGTTGAGACTTCATTTCTCTTGTTTTTTTAAAAAGGTCAAACTTTATATTTATTCTAGCCCAGTTGGGGATTAGTGATAATCAATTCCCACTGAAATCATGTGGAGATGGTAAGTGGCGTTTACTTTCTCTGGAGACGAACTTCTACTTACCTGATTATTTCTTCTACAATGAACTGGTAAATGGCCCCCAGGAGCTGAGAAATGTGACCGACAAGTTTTTCAGACCACTTAACTTCATTCTCATTTCCGTGAGCAGCAGAGGACAACCTGGAGAATATCCTCCATAGAGCTAATGGCTCCAGACTGCAGGGTTCACCCTTGATCTCATTTATGATGTACTGGACAAGCTCCTGTCAACATACCTTCAACTGAACCTAGAGGAGAGAGCAAAACCCTGGGGACCAATGAATATTCCATGGTTCCACTTCTGAATAGCAGCATATAAGAGAAGAACTGGTAAAGTTATGGCTATTGGACAATATTTTGAAATAGCTCAAAATCCATGCCTCTTTAATGCGTGATCTGGGATGGCCCTCTGCCTCATCTATAGCAAAATCCTTAATCAATCAAGAAGCCATTAATAGTCAACACACACACACACACACACACACACACACACACACACACACAAAGTCAAGACAATAGACAAGGAACCCTGATAGTGGCTAAATAGAAGACATACATCTAGCATGTGGGTATTTGGTAAGGAAATTATATTCAGAAAATACTGGGTTGGCCAAAAAGTTCCTTTGGGTTTTTCTGTAAGATGTGTGGAAAAATCCGAACGAACTTTTCGGCCAACCCAGAATTTCCCAAGCAATGACAATCATTTCACTGGGAAATGTTTTTTGGCTATAACCTGGAACTAAAAGCTTAAAACCACTCATAAAGCAGGAAAGGGAAAATGCATATGCACAATCTGCCTCTCAGTACGTAAAAACATTCAGTCTGGGCATATTTTGGGAAGAGGATTCCTTCTGGCAAAGCAGAGGGAAGAGTGAGGATGACCACCCCCACCCAACTAAAGGTGGCCTGGCTTTGAGGTCGCCTGCAACAGGATCCCATTCTGAAGTTTTTACAGCAGCTGGTTAAAAGGGGCCTTTCTTTTACTCAACTGCTTTGATATAACGGAAACAATGGGCCTGTCTGCTCAGCTTCCAAGGGAAGACTTGGAGACTGCCCTGTGCCCATTGATGGGTGTGTCTGTGCCATACAATATGGCTGGTGAAGGCCCATTCCTGCCCAGGGAAACAAGCCAGGCACATACTGATAGTACTCCCTGTGCCCCCAGGTTGGGGGGCACATGTGCCCTGCACCTGAAGCCCCTATAGCTGCTTTTTGAAGTGGCCAGTAAGCCTTGGCCCTTGCTTTAGTCCATTTATTTATGTTGCTCACCAACTGCCAGAGGAATTTTATTGGGGAGAGTGGAGAGTAAAATAAGGCCAAGAGAAGGAAGAAAAGGAAAGAGAAGGCAGTTTCTGTGCCATTAATAAACCCTGTGTGCCAAACTTCACCCTGATTCTCTCTCTGGCAGTTTTGCCTTTTATAAATACCAGGTTTGGAAAAGCAGAAGGTTGGTTCTGCAGAGCAAGGTTGAGATGATTAGCTTGATTTCTGAGAGACAATATTTACTGGCTTAAATGAAAAAGACATCACCTTTTAGTCTTGACCACCCGGTAAGCTAGTCTGATCATGGTCTTGGCAAAGATACAGGCACGCCTGGGTACTTGCAGGCCCTGATGAGGAAATCAGAGATGCGAACCATTATGCAGAATGCAATGAGCGACTGGCTCTGGCCATTTCAACCTCTTCTGTAGGCTGAGCCTTAGCAGTGATTTAAGATGAAGTACAACGCTTTTTATAACACATCTAATTGTTAATGAGGAAATGCAATCAGCAACTCCTTTCCACACTCTACATGGAATCAAGGAGACTGCTGAGTCCAGAAAAGATGTGGTCATTGAAGGAGCCCAGGAAATTTCTGCCCCTCCCCGCCTTTTGTTTTGGGGGTGTGGGTGGGTGTTACAAGGAGAAGAGAGAAGAGGTGCAAATACGACGAGAGTACCATGCCTGAGAATCCATCGTCGCCACATAGGGTCACTTGCAGCAAAAGCCTGGGTTTGAAATTTTGACTGAAGAGTACTTAACTCTTCTAAGTATTGCATTTTCTAATTTGCCTCATGATAACTGAGGATACTTTCTTCATACTCTTTCTTCTCAGGTGGAGCAGATAAACATGTTGAAGGGGAGGGGGAGAAGGGGCAAGAGGGACAGAAACAGGGAAAGAGATGGAAGGAAAGAGGCCCAGATCTTCCAGGGTGTACATTCTTGTTTTCTTTCTTTCTTGCCCCAGAGGCTACACAGACAGCTATTTCCTCCTAAGCACAGTGGGGCTGGGCAGATCTTGCCAGGTGCTGGGTATTCTTGCAGTTTACAGGGAGACACTGGGTGCTGTCTGGCTTGAAGTTGTATCCCCCGTCCCCTAGAAGCGGCTCTCTCCCAGTAGGCTCCATAGAAAACTAGTTCTTCTGCTTAACGGCAAAGCAAGAGAGATTCTGGCAAAACACTAAATATATTTATGTCATCTCTGTCTGGAACCAAATGAGGAAAAAACAGGTGCAGGAGGAAAGAAGGAGGGGAGGTGGGGTTTAAAAGTTCCAATCATTCACAAAAGATAGAAGACATCTTCTGATAGCAGCACGGAAGCAGTCAGCTGTGCTGAGTAAACCATCCTGGGTCGACTGCAGACCAGCTGTGTCCCAACAGGAGTCTTAAAGCCCTGCTCCTCAGCTAGTCCAGGGAAAGTGGGTGGTAGTTTGATTGTTACTGTTGTTGCTCATCGTGGTACTGGCAGATACGTTAAATACCGCAACTTTAATGAGTCCTGTGTGAAAACAGAGCACATAGTCATTAGTCCCTTTTCCTATATTTCTCACTTTCTCTAAGAGGAAAAGAATATTAAACTAGCTGTCAATTGGGGGAAAGACTCAGAGGTCCTTCCTAATGCCCGCTTTCTGTCCATGCTATGCAGGAGCTTCTGTCAAAGGCTACATGGCCTGTTTGGGGACTTGGCAGGGCTCACTGACATGGTCAGGGCTGTAGTGCTCATGCAGAGTGGCTCTGATATCTAGAGATTAAGAATGACTATGGTGGGTGTAGCATCAAGCTCTCAGCTGCTCCCTATAATGGTAGAGCAGGCAAGGACAGCTCTGAGGCTCCAGCCCTTAGTGGCCATGAACGCAATGTGCCACTAACAAAAGTGGGGGAGTGAGGTGAGGCTATCTGGTTGCTTGGCTGGAGGGGACTGGCAGTGTAGATGAGGGGAGAGCCTGATTGTTAGATGTGTGCTCTAGAAGTGCTCCTGGTACCTTCAAGGACAGGTGTGTAGGTGGCGTCTGGAAATGTGGCCTGGAGATTAGGCAGAAGTTGGGACTACAGATACAAATTAGAGATGAGAGCTGAAGCCTCGGGAAGAGATAAGGCAGCCAAAGCAGGGAACTCAGATAAGGAAGAAAAGCCCGAGACAGACTCTTAGTGGATGTCTACATTTTAGGGGTGAGAGAAAGAAGGAGACACAAACAATCAGAGAGCCAGGAAGAATATTAAAAATGACAAAATGCCATCAAAATCTAAGGAGGAGAAAATTTTGGCAAAAGGAGGGGATAGGTACATGACGACTACAATATTAATACTAATTAATGGCTACTTTTTAGTGAGGGCCTGTTATGTGCTAGACACTGTGCTAAGCACTAAGAATTTTACATATAACATTTCAAGGGGATCCTCACAACAGCTCTGCGTGGTAGGTATTGCAACCCTCATTTTACTAATAAGGAAACTAAGGCTCTGGGAAGTTATTTGCCCAAGGGCATGCAGCTAGGATTCTCACCTAGGCCTGTCTGTGTGCCTTGGTTGAGGAAGCAGTGCATCCTCTGTGAGAGAAGTGAGCACTGAAGCCAGCCCAGCAGGGCATGGAACACCCTGGTCAGAAGAACCACTATAGAAAGATGTGCAGAAAAGTGTACTAAATGTGTACTTCTGGCACAAGAACGGAGGCAGGTATGGGAAACAAGAAATCACAATAATGGCAATCCTCCCCAGTAGCTAGTACAGTTTTCCCAAACCAGTGATTACCTATATTTGAACTGGTTAGGGCACCAAGTATGACCTAAATATACCATGGCTATAGATTAAGATGAATGTTAGGATCTTTTCCTGCCCCAGAGACAGGATGGAGACTTGAGTGGGAGATTATATGGAGTTGTCACCAACTCCAGAGCTACTTCCAAGGTCAAAAAATAGTTCTTTTCTTTTTGGAGGCAGTAGGGAATGCGGATAAGGATAAAAGAAAAGCTACCTTTTACAATCAAATGATACTGATAAGGCAGAGCTGTGAGAAGGCAGCCCGATATTTCACCAAGAGATTTTTCCTTTCACACATTAGATTATCTACTTGGGTTAAAGGGTCTCCATTATAGGTGCTAGTTTAATCTGGGAATTACAAAGCCATAGGCTTTGGGGTCAATACTCTTAGTTATGAAACTGATTCAAATCTCATTTAATTTTCTTAAAAATCCTACTAGATTACTGAGGCAGGAATATTAGTTCTACTACACAAGGATCATCTAGATCTAGTTCAAGAATCATCTAAGAACTGAGGCTGGCTACCTCAACCAAAGGCAGTGTCCAATGTGCAGCCCCAGCCCTGTCTCATGGTGTCAGCTTCTGCTTTACAGGACTTGGAGATATAAAGGGCATGAGAAGGCTCCATGAACTCACAATACCTTACAGCCAATGTTCCATTTCCTACCCACAGTGCTATGTACACAATTCTTTTTCATACCTGTGCAAGTCTGAGGTCAGTGTTTGATTATTTATCTGGAGATATAGGTGTATGTTCGAGAAGGGGAGCGGGGGGGTTCAGCTTGGGCAGCTGGATCATTTAGGAAGTCCCAGATGAGGATTGTGTCATCATGTGAACTACTGACAATCTGGAATTCATCAAACTGGAGTCGGAAAACTCTTCCAGAATGCTCCTAAAGAAGCAGAAACAAAACTTATGAACTACTCAAAATCAAAAGGACACAAATTCAGCAACTTGTCAAAAGGAGTCTATGGAAAGGCTATGCTGATAGTTTTCTCTACCATTTAGCTGTTTCAAGAATACAGAGAAAAACCTTAACTTGGATTAAAGGCAGGATGGAAAAGTCAAATATTGGGTAGTTGATTTTGTATACAATCAAAGTAATATTTACTAGAGCTGATACATGTCAAATAGTACACTAGTTTCTCATTACTAACTCTCCTAGACTTAGGCTGAATGAGAACATTCCTCAGTACCTCCCTGGGTTTATCCTCTTCTCTGAATTTCTAGGATTCTTTTACAATCAGAGGCCAAGGACCGATGAGCAATAATAACTAGTGTGCTGGTATATAGTTATCAATTAACTCTCCCCAATTTGTAAAAGCATTTGCACATTTTATGGTCTAAAAATTTCTATCCTGGCCAATTTCAAGCTACCCGAGTTCAACCAGCTTGCAAAATTCATGAACGTCTAACAATTGGCTCCCATAAGCAGGTATAAGCCTGTTTCACTTAGAATAATGTCCTCAAGTTTCATCCATGTTGTAGCATGTGACAGTATTTCCTTTCTAAGGCTGAATAATATTCTATTCTATTCCATTCTCTCTCTCTCTCTCTCTTTCTCTCTCTCTCTCTCTCTCTCTGTGTGTGTGTGTATATATATATATATATATATATATATATATATATTCACACACACACACAAACACACCACATTTTGTGTATACATTCATCTATCAATGGATACTTGGGTTGCTTCAACCTCTTGGCTTTTATGAATAATACTGCTATGAACATGAGTATGCAAAGATCTCTTTGAGATCCTGCTTTTAATTTTTTTGTATATATACCCAGAAGTGGGAGTGCTGGATCACACAGTAATTCTATCATTAATATTCTGAGGAGCCACCATACTGTTTTCCATAGAGGCTGCACTATTTTATATTCTTTACAAGATATAAATGAGCTCATTAGATAGATGAGCATCTGTGTTCATAAGACATACTGGTCTGTAGTTTTCTTTTCTTGTTATATCTTTGGTTTCAGTATTAGGGTAATGCTGGCCTCACAGAATTAGGTAGCAAGTATTCACTCTGTTTCTATCTTCTGGAGGAAATTATAGAGAATTAGTATAATTTCTTCCTTAAACATTTAATAGAATTCACCAGTGAAACCATCTGGGCTTGGTGCTTTCTGTTTTGGAAGGTTATTAATTATTTATTAAATTTCTTTAATAGGTATAGGTCTGTTCAGTATGTCTATTTCTTCCTAAGTTGTAGAAGATTGTATCTTTCAAGGGATTGGTCCATTTCATCTGGGTTATCAATTCTGGGGGCATAGAGTTGTTCACAGTATTCCTTTATTAGAATCCTTTTAATGTCCACGGGATCTGTAGTGATGCAAAGTTTAATATCAAAAATCAATGTAATACAGCAATTAACAGAATAAAGGTGAAAACCATATGGTCACCTCAATGGATGCAGATAAAAGCATTTAACAAAAACCAACATCCATTCCTAATAAAAGCTCTCAGCAATCTGGGAACTGAAAGGAACCTCCTAATCCCCTGGTATCTATGAAAAACCTATAGCTAACATATATCTATATAAAAGTATATATAAAATGGTAAAAGACCAAATGCCTTTTCCCAAAGATAAGGACATCCACTCTTACCAATTCTTTTGAGCACTGTAGTGATGGTCAGTACAATAAAACAAAAAAGAAAAATGGAAGGTACACAGATTGGAAAAGAAGTATATTTGTACATACTTGCAGTGAACAATCCAGAAATCGAAAATTTTAAATACCGTTTATAATAGCATTAAAAATAACAAATACTTAAGGATAAATATGACAAAAGATATGTAAGACCTTTACATTGAAAGCTATAAAACATTGCTCAGAAATTTTAAAAGACCTAAATAAATGGTCTTTATTTAGAAGAAAATTCAATATTGTTAAGAAGTCAATTCTTGCCAAATTGATCTAGATTCAACATGATCCCAATGAAAATCTCAGCAGACTTTTTGTTGTTGAAACTGGCAAACAGATTCTAAAATTCACATGAAAATTCAAAGAATCCAAAATACTTTGAAAAAGAACACAGTTGAACGACTTAACTAACGCTACTTGACTTCAAGGGTTATTAAAAAGCTGCAGTAACCAAGATAGTATAATATTGGCATCAAGATAGACAAAAAGAGCAATGGAACTGAGTAGGTCCGTAAGTAGACCCACACATATATGGTCAATTTGTTTTTGACAAAGCTGCTATTAAGAAGAAAAAGGGGGGGCTTCCCTGGTGGTGCAGTGGTTAAGAGCCTGCCTGCCGATGCAGGGGATATGGGTTTGTGCCCTGGTCCGGGAGGATCCCACATGCTGCGGAGTGGCTGGGCCCGTGAGCCATGGCTGCTGGGCCTGCGCGTCCAGAGCCTGTACTCCATAACGGGAGAGGCCACAACAGTGAGAGGCCCGCGTACCGCAAAAAAAAAAAAAAAAAAAAAAGAAGAAGAAGAAGAAAAAGGGGAAACAAATCTCCAAAGCCATTAATGGTATCTTCTCTATGTCAGGCAGTTGTTCTACAGCAATAAATAAAACATAAAAATCTTAAAAAAAAAAAAAAAAAAAAAGAAGACGAAGACGAAAAAGGATAGTCTTCTGAATAAATGGAGCTGGAACAATCGGATATCCATATGAACTTTGATCCATACCTTGTACCATCCGCAAAAACTAACTCAAAATGAATCACTGACTAAAACGTAAAACCTGAAAGTATAAAACTTCTTGAAGAAAATAGAGGGGAAAATCTTTGTGACTTAGGATTAGGCAAATAAATTTTTTTAAAAGATATAATAGCTAATAACATAATCCCTAACAGAAAGATTGACACACTGGACTTAATCAAAATTAATTTCTGCTTTTCAAAAGATACTTTAAAGGGAATAAAAAAACAAACCATGGACTGGAAAAAAAAATATTTGCAAATCACATACCTAATAAAGGACTTGTATCCTGAATATGCAAAAGAATCTTAAAACTCAATAATCAGAAAGCCACTCAATTTTAAAAATGGGCAAAACATTCAAACACTTCAACAAAGTAGATATATGGACGGCATATAAACATATGAAAAGATGCCCAACACTGGGGCTTCCCTGGTGGCACAGTTGTTAAGAATCTGCCTGCCAATGCAGGGGACACAGGTTCAATCCCTGGTCCGGAAAGATCCCACATGGTGTGGAGCAACTAAGCCCGTGTACCAACTAAGCCTGTGTACCGCAACTACTGAGCCTGTGCTCTAGAGCCCACGAGCCACAACTACTGAGCCTGCGTGCCACAACTACTGAAGCCCGTGGGCCTAGAGCCTGTGCCCTCCAACAAGAGAAGCCTCCTCAATGAGAAGTCTGCACATGGCAACGAAGAATAGCCCCCACTTGCTGCAACCAGAGAAAGCCTGAGCGCAGCAATGAAAACCCAATGCAGCCAAACAAATAATTTTTTTTTTTTTTTTTTTTTTTTTTTTTTTGCGGTATGCGGGCCTCTCACTGCCGTGGCCTCTCCCGTTGCGGAGCACAGGCTCCAGACGCGCAGGCTCAGCGGCCATGGCTCACGGCCATGGCCCAGCTGCTGCGTGGCATGTGGGATCTTCCCGGACCGGGGCACGAACCCGTGTCCCCTGCATCGGCAGGCGGACTCTCAACCACTGTGCCAACAGGGAAGCCCATAAATAAATTTTTTTTAAAAGTCCCCCTTTAAAAAAAAAAATAGATGCTCAACATTATTAACATTAGGGATATAAAATTAAGATCACAATGCAGTACAATGACACACTTATTAGAAGGATTCAAAAAAGACTGTACTAAGTACTGGTGAGGATATGGAGTAACTGGAACTCTCATGCACAGTTGTACTACCATGTTAAACTGTACAACTGCTTTGGAAAACAGTTTGGCAGTTTCTAAAAATATTAATAGTATACTTACCATGTGACCTAGCCATTCTGTT
Source organism: Mesoplodon mirus (assembly GCF_964341445.2). Classification (NCBI taxonomy): domain Eukaryota; kingdom Metazoa; phylum Chordata; class Mammalia; order Artiodactyla; family Ziphiidae; genus Mesoplodon; species Mesoplodon mirus. The sequence goes on along the minus strand of NC_138977.1, from coordinate 203,330,062 downwards.
TCTAGGATTTATCCCAGAGAAATGAAAATATATGTTCATACAAAGACTTGTGCATAAATGTTTATAGAAACTTTATTTGTAATACGCCCAAACTGGAAATAACCTAAATTTTCATCAATTGGCAAATGGATAAATAAATTTTGGTATAACCATACAATGGGATACTCCTCAGCAATTTTCAAAGAGGAAAATTGCTCTACATGAACAACATGGGTGAATCTCAAAATAATTATGCTTTGTGAAAAGAAACAGGCAAAAAAAAGTACATACTGTTATGATTACATTTATAAAACACTAGAAAATGTAAACTAATCAATACTGACAGAAAGCAGATCAGTGGCTGCCTGGGGATAGGAGCAAGGAAAAGTGGGGTGGGATGGGAAGGAGGGATTACTATGTAATAGGGGGCATGAGGATATGTTCATTATTTGGCTGAAGTGATGTTTTCACTGTTTTGTACATACGTCAAAAGTTATCAAGTTGTATACTTAAATATGCTCACGTTATTGTATGTCTATTGTATCACAATAAGTCTGTTTTTAAAAACTTAGTAAGACAACTCAATAAATAAATGAGGATGAGATGTGAAGACACTTCAAAAGAAGATAAGCACATGAAAAGATGTTCTATACCATTAGCTATCACAGAAATGCAAATTACAACTACAACCACTACACACCCACTCAAATGGCTGTAATGTTTTTAAAAACTGACAACACCAAGTCCTGTCAAGGATGTGGAAAAATTGGACATTCACATATTGTTTAGTGGAAATGTAAAATGGTTTGCATTTGCAAACTCCCAAAATGCTACTTTGGGAAATAGCTTGGTAGTTTCTTTTAAATTTAAATATATATTCAGAAATCATATGCCTAGGTATTTTTTACCCAAGAGAAATGAAAGAAAAAAATGTACACACAAAAGCCTGTATGGGAATGTTTTCAGTATCACCAAAGACTGAAAACATTCCAAATGTCCTTAAACTGGTAAATGAGTAAAGAAATTAGTTCATCCATACAATGGAATACCACTCAGCAATAAAAAGGAACATGCAACAATGTGGATGAATCTCAAAAGAAGTGAAAAAAGCCAAATGCAAAAAGCTACATAAATATGATTTAATTTATATGACACTCATAGCAAAACTATGGGGACAGTTGCTAGGGGTTGAGGAGAGGGGATTCATATGAAGGGGTATCATTTTTGGGGTGATGGAAATGCTCTGTATCTTGACTGTGGTATTTACACAATTGCAAAATTCATAGAAGTACACTAAAAAAGGCACAAATTTTGCTGTATGTAAATTATACTTCAAAAATCTAATGAATTAAAGTACACACTTTAAAAAACCATGTGTGAAACATGCAGGTAAAGCAGGTCTGGTGCTATAAGAATGAGCTTTAAATCCAACAAGGAAGACAAAGAAATGCATCTCTCTCTTCTCCAAAGCAGAGGCTGCCTAAATGTTGAGAGTCAGGATTCAGAACACTGGGCTTCAAATGCTTCCTCTCATCTTTTCCCTGAACTGTGCAAAAGATTTGTCCTCCCTGGTGCCCCACCTAATCTTTTTCTAATGGAAGCAGCTTTCAAACCTTAAGCCATTTTCTGATCTGGGCCTTTGGCTAACACCACGATAAAGAACTTGGTGCTTTTGAGGTGACATTCTTCCTTCTATGTCACTTCTTTGCCCAAATATCAAGATGTTTGGGCAAGGGGGTATATTAGTATAAAAGAGACGAGATTTAAATTGCTGGAGGCAGCATGCCTTAAATAGGAAGCGTAACTCAGGGGCTGACCAGGGGGTTCACATAGACTCCCCTGGCACTTTTTGCAGGCACAGGTGTGCAGGTCCTCAGATTCTGGACAGGTTCCAATTTGAGTAATTATGTTGTCTCTCCCTAAGTACCCCCTACTGTTTCTGGCGGATACAGAATTCTTATTCACTTCCTGTACTAAACTGTTGTGTAGCGTTGCTGTGCAGCTGTTGAACAGCTGCCACATTCTTCTCCATATACAGTCTCTAAAGCACTTTTGGATGAAAGGCAGCTATATAAACATATTTTATTGTCATGTATTGGTTGCCTTTCCACATAGTAGTAGGCTTTGTGAAGTTCTAACTATCAAATCCAGCTCTGTATTCCACAGTACATCAATGTTAATTTCTTTCCCTTCCTGCTCCCCAAACCCCTCCAAACAATAAGGCTCTTACCACAAGGGTCCGTAGACAGAGAGTTCCTGCAGGAGCACGGGGGTCCAAAGCAGCTACAAGATCCCACACCTTAATTTTTCTAAAGATCAAAAAGGGGACAAAAATCTTAGTTAAAAGCAAAATTAAGGGAACACAGGAAGAACAGTAAAAAGTCATGGCAATAAATATGTACAGCGAAGATAGTTTATATTATAAGTGCAGCTCACAGGAATATACAAAAACTTTTTTGTTTTGGAGACTCAGTCCTTGCATTCATTCTTAAAAGTGGAAAATGTACGTGATTAACCTAAAAACGAGAAACAGGTTAGCTTTAACCAAACTGAAGAGAGTGAATGGTAAAGTTACACCATACTTTGGGCCAAAAGGAGTTCTTATATCGATACATTTGAACTCTTAATCATAGAAGAGATCGCTTAGACCTAGAAACCTATAACTCTGAGGCATCTTCTTTCTGGTCAATTCTAAGAATGGCTCACGTCACACATATCAGAGGACTGGGGTCCATTTAAGAGCTCCGGAGTTGATATAAGTAAATCCTTATATTTTGATTTAAATAAGAAAAGTATAGCCCTTCTATAAATCAAGTATAGGTCATGTCTCCTCAAGGTAAGTATTAGTAACAGACAAAACCCAAGAGAAGTGGGTTTAGATCAAAACCAGGGCAATGAGAAAATACAACCTTGGACTTATCTGGAACATGTCATCATACCCTGAACAATTTCCCAAGGGTAGAACAGTGATGGCTGACTCAAAGCAGAGGAAGTGGGTCTGTTAACACTTACTGCTGCTGCTTGAGTTGTCTTAATATATCAGTATAGTATAGCCAGCTCATAAACTAAGAAAATGTTGTAAGTTAGTTTCTGATATTTAAAAAAAGGTGCCAGGGACCTCCCTGGTGGTCCAGTGGTTAAGACTGTGTACTCCCAAGGCAGGGGGCCTGGGTTCAATCCCTGGTCAGGGAACTAGATCCCATATGCCACAACTAAAAACATCCCACGTGCTGCAACTAAGACCTGGTGGAGCTAAATAAATAAATATAAAAATAAAATAAAAAGCTGCCAATATTTGAACTGTGGCCTTCTACTTCCCCAAATCAGGCACCTTGATGAGGAGAAACGATAGAGAGCACTTCATAAGTGAACACACTTTTGTAAGAATTTACTATGTGCTTATTAGCATTGCTGGACATGGGATCTATCCACAACATGAATGGACTCTATGACCATTCGAAATCAGACTGAAGGAAAGTAAAGATTACTTAACTCATTGTGACTGAAATGCTAGAAGTGAGGACAAGAAGGCTGTACTTTTAGCAATCACTCAAAGGGATAAAAATTCAAGACTGTACCATACTAAGCGCCACCCCCACCCAAGATATCGTCCTCCAACATTTCAGCTTTACTAAGAAGTCACTATTTTATATTCATATCCTGATATAGTGGGTTTACCCAGTTCTTTGCTTTATACGGCAAAACAGATAAATATATAACCAAAAAACCAAAATATTAATGAAATTCATGAGCAAACAAGTACAATTAAATGATTGGGAAGCATATTTTAGAAAAGAGTAAACAAAGGAGAGGTGAATATATGGATTAGACACAAGAATATTGTTCAGATTTTTTCTGTGATATCTATAATCTTTTAGAGACAAGGAAAGGTTATATTTAACATTCTAAGGCAGGAGGGATTAACAGGCAGATTTTTTAAAAACGCTGTTAGCAAACTCACCCATCATAGGCTCCACTGACTATCCTCTTGTTATCGAATCGAATACAGCGCACCAATTCCTCATGGCCTTCTAACACTCGTAAGCATGCACCACATTCTATGTCCCATAATCTAAAAGAGAAAACTGAGTCAAGTGAATTTTCAGGTATTCTTTTCTAAGCTTGGAATGTTATAATAACATACTTCATACATCTTTTAAAATATCCAAAAAATAAAATCAATCAACACTCATACACAAATGTATTACTTTCAGTGTAATTTATTTCTTTTCTGCCATATAAGCAGAAAAATGTACGGTTTAAGTTCAAATATGCAGTATATATTTTCAAAGCACCAACCTTCATATAATTCTGTAATCAGGGTCACCAAGGAATATAAAAGATGAATTCAATGTACACAGTTGCCTATGAAGGAAATGACCAAGCCAAGAAAAATAATGTTTCCTAAAATCACAATTAATAAGAATGAGACGCAGTATCAGTGACATCCTGCCCTCACAAAGTATGTCCACCTTTGTCACCGAGGGCACTCTCTGCTTTCACCTCATTGTCCAGGACAGTTTTTCTCATATAATGGAAATGCAAAGTAAGTTCTCAAAAACTTTTATATACTAAGTTAAATTATGTATGCTTTCTGACCAATCCAAAGGATTTCTAGGAATGATAATTTCCTTAGATATAACAATATCTCTATCTGTTATTTTTTCAATGGCCTTTTCATTCCTTAGTACTTCTTTGAAGGAGGGGGAGAGGGTTGATAAATCTTCCAAATTCTATTCATATGAGTGTCATTCATCTTCATGAAGGATAAATACCAAAAAGTACTTCAATTTGTGGATTCTTCATAATTTCTTCATAATTTCAAAGACTGGTAACTCCCTGGCCAATTATGTAATGCTAAGAAAACAAAATGCACAATTTCTAGCAGGGAAACAAATCTCTTTTCTTTTTTTAGAACAGTGGCAAAGAGAAAAGGCCTTTAGCTATTTATTAGCACTTTTCAACTGCAGACAGGAGAAATTTAAAGAGAAGGGCCTTCAGCCTCCATTTTTATCTCTCTTGCTCACTTCCTCTTTCAAGCAGTACTTTTTAAATAGGTCTATATGGTGATAGAACTATTACAGGAAGGAAACACATCAACAAAAGGCTTTGCTATGCTGCCTCTCTGCTTGGGGCAAACTTTTGATCTGTAAGAAGCTACAGAAACTGAAAAATGTTTTATTATAAACATAACACAGTTGAAGATCTGTTTGATCTGTGCACAAACAACGAATGGCAGGATAACAGTGATCCCTTCTGGGCAAGGGCACCTGCTGCTCACCTGATAGTGTTGTCAGATGAGCCACTCACGACCAGCCTGTCTCTGTACTGCAAACAGGCAATTCCGCGTTTGTGTCCATTTAAGGTCCTTACAAATTCACAAGTACTTGTGTTCCATACCTGAAACAAAAATAGCATTTGGCAGTTGATCTGGTGCTTTTACTAGTAAAATCTATGGCAACTGGAGTTTTTGGGAGGCAGAAAATAGGACTGAACAGGGGGAATTCAACTTTTCATACCAATCCAAATCAAACCAAAAAATGACAAGTTTAATTCATAGTAATATACAGCTAATTTGTAGCTGGCTGCTATCACATGAGAATCCTCAAATTGATGTACTCTTATGGGGTTAGTCTGGTCTTGCAGACAAATTTTCTTGAACCTAAATTTACCCCTGCCCTTTTCACACTCACCATTATTTATAAGAATAAAAACCTAATTCAAATTGTCACACAACCTATCTCACTCATTACCTTTTTACGCATAAACTAGTATTTGATTTAAATATTAAGTATTCTGCAGTGAGGGTTAAGTATGAAACTGCCCTTGAGCAGATTTCCACATGAACTTCCCTTTTCTAATTTGGGGACTTACTGAAAAATGCCTTATTACCTTTATAGTCCTATCCCCAGATGCAGAAACGATGTACTTGTCATCAAAGTCTACAACATTGACTGCAGCTCGGTGTCCAACAAGCACCCTCCTGAGGGTGATGTCAGTTGGGGAGGCCATATCCCACACCGCAATGGAACGGTCTTTGGAACAGGTCACCATCATGCCATTATTGAAACGCAAGTGCAGAACTGCTTCACAATGGTGAATCAATGTGTTTAGCATTTCACCTGTATTTACATCCCACACCCTGGAACAAACAACATTAAGGTTATCCGAGATTGAGGAGGAGCTCATGCTACAATCTATTACCAGTACTGGACCACCTCACTCCCCACCCTTCCCACCCTATTCTCATAGTTAGTGTTATACCCTACTTTGCTTCTGCAGCTCTGAAGTTGAGCTGAGCTAAAGTGTACTGATGGACCATGGGGAAGTGGTAGACAGAGGGCTGGACTGGGAGAGTAGGAAGAGGAAGGGGATGGGATGCTGCCCAGTGAAATCTGGGCTAGTTTCAGGGGGCTGGAATGAGGTTGCAGCGACCATCACCAGAGAATTGGCCACAGACTTCAAGATTATCATAAACTTTCTAACATTCAATCTGATACATTTTAAACTGGGAATCTGATTAATAACTACAGCATTGGTGGTCCCACAGACAGCCCTCAGGTCCTAGACTGACATAGGCGAAGAAGCTTCCCTAACAGACTTAGTACTATGGATGTGAGTTTGATGACCCTGGACCTTTTCACCACATAGATCAAGGCCTAAAATTATCTAGACTCTAAATGTAAGGCCCCGTTTCTGTGCTTTAAGTGAGTGTAGGGATCAAGAACAGCCATCCCAGTATCAATATGGGCTTCACAGCAGAGTGTGAGCCCCTTGGATAGCTTGAGAATTTTTTGTGAAGGTATATTTTACTTTGATCAGTCTATTTTTGTATATTTACTTTGTTTTTTACAACACATTTTATTTCTTTTTTCAGTTTAACCCTCTTTTAGAAAATCGTTTTTTCCCTTGTCCTATGTTAGCCTCTACAATCTTTCAGCTTCCTTGAGGCACTCCACAAGCACCAGTACATGTTAAATGTTGATAACTCTAAGAACAGAATTTGCTATGCCTTTAAGTCAGAAGACAAGAAACAGGAACGGCCTTTTCTATTCACAGAGGATAACCTGGAATGGTAAACATTTAACTTCAGAGAATCTAACGATGCAGTTAACTGCTTTTTTTCCTATTTTTTTAAAGTTACTTTTGATGCATTATGTTTGCTAAATCCTTTAGCTCAAGGCAAAATGCCTAACAGAGGTTTCCAGCAGTGCTGCTAGTACCCAGAACTCAAGCTACGCTGGACTCCAGCAGCACAATGGCTGTGTCATGAAACCACTAACGCCTCTGGAAACTGAAGGTCCCTCCCTGAGTGAAGCTTGCAATTACAGACTGCAGGGACAGCAGGGCAGGGGTTGGCAAAGAGAGAGCTTTGCTCACCTGTGCACATTTTAAAGGAGATATGCATGCCTGTACTACAGTTATAACCACTTGAAAGGAAGGCTTCATTCCATTCATGTCATTCCCCTGTGAGGTGGCTTTTGTAAGAAATGCAAGGTTTACCAAGTTTCTATAATAGATGATTCCCCCAAATCAAAACAGAATATGTAGTTTCTTTTTTTTTGTAATTAAAATTTTTTTTTATTTTTAAATATTTATTTATTTATTTAGGCTGCGCTGGGTCTTAGTTGTGGCACGTGGGATCTAGTTTCCTGACCAGGGATCAAACCGGGGCCACCTGGATTGGCACTGCGAAGTCTTAACCACTGGACCACAAGGGAAGTCCCTGTAGTTTCTTAAATGTACAAAAATGTAAACTTACCATAACCATTCCTAAATCAAGTTTTCTAGCTTTAGACTGACACAATGATGGGGAGAGCTGGTGGTTTATTCTTTTTTGGTTATGAAGTTTCAAACTGTGTTCATGCAGATACATACAAAATTACTATCTAAGACAGAACAGAGTGAATCTGATATTTCAGAGTTCAAAAGATCATTTGAAATTTTCTACCTGACTGTGGAATCCGATGATCCAGTTATGATCACCCTCTCGTCATACTGGAGACACAGGACAGAACCTGTGTGGCCTGTGAGAATTCGCTTGCATTCCAATGTGCTTTTATCCCAGATCTAGGATGGCAAACAAGATCCTTTTGATCATTGTGATAATGGGGTGCTGCAGAGACTTGCTGGCTCTATTATGTGTTTGATTCCCCAAAAGAATCAAAGCCCGGAGTAGTGTGGAATGCATTCTTTCCTATAGGTATAGCTAAGCACCTATATATATGTGGCTTGAGTACTAATGCAGACTTTATCCTTTTCATTAAGGAACAAGCGGTAGCCTATAATTATGTGAAGGCCAGTGCACTTCAAGAAGAGAATTTAACCCTAGCCCTATCCATTTGTATGTGTTTCTGGAGGGAAGCAGGCATTTTTCCTTTAAGAAAATTTTGGCTTTTGGACTGGATACAATCTAAAACTCTTACTTTCTGGAAATACTGCTTAGAGTTTATGCTTTAGATTGCTTTATACTGTGGTCATCCTCACCCCTTCTTCTACCTTCCCATAACTGAAGAGACCTCACCTTGATTGTGTTGTCTCGAAGGCCGCTTACTATCTTCTGATCATCATACTGTAAACAATAAACTCCTTTGCTTGTTTCACTTCGGCAGTGGATTCTCTGTAAGCTATGTCTTCCACATCTCCAATTAGATTCTATTGTCTGAGAAGAAGGAATGGTAAAGAAGCAATAATTAGGAAAGGACTAGAACTAACCTCTTATCTGACTTTCAAGGCAACCAATGACAAATGCTTTACTCTACTGGATATATAAAACTTAAGGCATTTTTTTTAAAAAGCCACTATTTAACACTGTAAAACATTTTTCCATGTGCAAAGTAATTAAAGATTTATTTCCTAGAACTCTCCCGTATATAACTCGTTGAACTAAATAATAAACCTGCTAGAAAGAGACTGTTCACCAACAGAGGGCAAGCTATGAACCACATGAGGTTACCTACTCAGTGCTCATCTTTCATTTGTGGTGGCCATTTCTACCAGTGAACTTCCACAGAGGCTCAATTCAGAAGATATTTGAATAATGGCTTATAAGTGCAACTTTAGCAGTTTCACTGCTGTTATCGTATTCTCTCATCTATTTATCTATCAGTAAACAATTTTTAAAAGCTTTAAATTTTTTTTGCCTGGGAATTTACTATATTTTACCTATCCTACGCACTTGTAAAGAAATTGATTTTTAACCCACACAATAAACCCTAATGGGTTTGCTGTAACAATGCTGTTACTGAAGAATGTTGATGATTCTCTAGTATTTGGCAAATACCCAAATATACATAGATTCTTACCTCAATATCTTGTATGATTTTAGGATAAAGTGCTCTATAAAAAGAGTTGGGAGGAGCATTCCCATCAGGAGGTTTGTTTTTGAATAAATACTGTCCCCTAAAAAACAACAAATATTTCCCAATAAAAATCATAATATTATACATTTACAAGGAACTTCCTATTTCTTCAAAGTGTTTTCACAGTTACCATTCCATATAATCTCCATAACCAGCCTGGAGAGGTGTGAAGTTAAGCTCGATTTCAGGAGTCCATGTCAAGGAGGAACTTTCTGGGCTCAAAGGAACTCTGCCAACATTGATTTGCTTTTGGCTAGAACATGATGATTTCTAGTACAGAACATCAGAGTGTCAGGCCTTCAGGAATATTATGTCAATAGACAAATGGAGTGCACATAGTCAGAATTCATCTATTGACTATCATATCTCTGTATAGACAGATTCATTGGCCTTATCTTTTGAAAATTTTGTTAGTGATGATAACTACCAGCTTTGAACTAGGCACATGCCCCAAAGACTTTTTTTTCACTGAGTAAAGCTGTGCCAGTGTCAGTGGAGCCTAGCATTGTGGGCAGCAGGAATGGCTCTGTCACAGAGATCACTTTTTCTAGTCCCAGTTATACGGGGTAAGGTGTGTTGGCGGCTCAGGCACCCAGGCTGCTGGTGATCAGTGTAGCTATGCTTTAAAAGGAGCAATTTCGACAGAAAACAAAGGGACCACAGGAGTGTCCAGCAGCAATTATGAAAGCAGATTAAAAAAAAAGAAATGCCTAAGAGCACTGTGCTGTCCAGCCTAAGGCACAAAATTGACTTTCACAGGTGTGTTTCTGGCTATGTATGGATTTTATTGCCTTTCCTTGATTCCAGTGAGCAACATTTGTTAGCATCTCCTTCCTTATGACAGCACATCTCTGGAATACTCATATCCCAAGCTAGATCTTTGCTACAAAAAAAAAAATCAGTAAATGGCAATCACTTCCTGCTGGGTAAAAAATTTAATTCCTCATCCTGAAGTTAAGAACCCACCAAACACGGTGTGCAAGCTAGTAAACCCCACTATGGGTGTACTAACTGCTGTTCTCATTGGCACTGTGCCTTGCAAAGTGGAGATAGGCAGAAATGCCTCTGAGTGTAATCCTGGCACCAGAGAAATCATGTTTTCTCTGGGCCAGTCATCCACTCCTCCCTCTTTAGCTCCATTACAGAATAATTAATTGTTCAGTGTCTCTAGGAGCACTTCTCCCCTGCCCTCTTCCTATTATACACCTTGAAAATTAGTTGAGAAAATTTCCTATCAGGAAGGTAGCTGGCTCTGACTTCTGTGTTGATACAAAAAAGGTAATCTGCAACAGAGAAGCTAAAATAATAGTTTTTTTAAAAAAGGGACTAATAGGAACAAGAAACATGATACATCAACATAAAGAAAAGGGCAAACAAGACACATTATGAAATAATTTGGGCTTCAAGATACACTTCTCTGAACAATATTATTCTATAAACACATTGCAGGCAAACAGATTTTGAATGAAGAGGTTCTAATCTGGTTAATAGGGAATTCCCTGGCGGTCCAGTGGTTAGGACCCGGCACTTCCACTGCTGGGGGCCCGAGTTCAACCCCTAGTGGGAGAACTAAGATCACGCAAGCCACACAGCTCAGCAAAAAAAAAAAAAAAAAAAAAAATCTGGTCAATAATTACAATTTAATAGTTTCAACGTCAACATCCTTTAATGAGGTAAGAATCACTACATTCATTTGGCAGATGAAGAAATCAAATGTCAGGGAGGTTAAGCAACTTGCCCAAGGTCACACAGCTAGTGAGGAGACCTGGGATTTGAATCTAAGTCTGACTTCAGAGGCCACATTCTTAATTACTTTATATCTCTGGTGGGTTTTTTTGTTTGTTTTTTAAATTTTTATTTATTTATTTATTTATTTATTTATTCATTCATTCATTCATTCATTCATTCATTTATGGCTGCGTTGGGTCTTCGCTGCTGTGGGTGAGCTTTCTCTAGTTGCAGCAAGTGGGGGCTAACTCTTTGTTGCAGTTTGCGGGCTTCTCGTTGTGGTGGTTTCTCTAGTTGCAGAGCACAGGCTCTAGGCGTGCGGGCTTCAGTAGTTGTGGCGCGTGGGCTCAGTAGTCGTGGCTCACAGGCTTAGCTGCTCCACAGCATTGGGATCTTCCCGGACCAGAGCTCGAACCTACGTCCCCTGCATTGGCAGGCGGATTCTTAACCACTGCGCCACCAGGGAAGCCCTAACTACTTTACTGTCTCTCAATGCCCACCATTTCTCAGAGATTCCTGCCCTCCTCTTAGTCTCTGGCAATCGTATACAGGCACCCCATGATTTTCTTCATATGCAATGAAACTATACCCTAAGGAAAAAGAAATCATACAAACCTCTGATCTCATTTTCTACCCCACAGTATTTATCACACCTTGCTAAAGTATTTGAATTTCTTTGAATCAAAGGTGCTACAAAAAAGGGTGGCTAAGTGTTGAAAACTGGTTTCTCAGTCTATATTTATTTTGTAAGTCAAAACCTTTTATGATGGAAGCTCTTTGACAACAGGGACCACTTCTATTGAAATGTCTAGTACTTTTGAGAGTGTGAGGACATGATAAATGCTAAGTATTAAATTCAGAATGTTATCATAAAATGTGATCTGCTGATTAAGAAAATGGACTTTTCCCAAGTGGTCTTTTATTATACTTTTAAGAGTTACCATTACTGAGCAGAGAGAATATTCAGTATTATTCAAGAGAGAAAATAAGAGTTCATGTCCTAGGAGTAGACTGTCAAATTCATCTAGATATAAAATACAACAGTAGAGTGGAAATTAAACCCAAAGCTTTTTTAGAAAACTGTATTTATTTATTTTTGGTTGGAAGAAATGGAAGAAACTTTCAAAGACAGTATTTGGGGAAAGGTAGTATAACAGACCTTATTGACAAAGGAGGCTTGGTTAAGACAACTTGCAAGAAAAAAATGAAAAAGTGATCATAGATTAATTTTTTTTTTAAGTGGGGAAGGACAACTAACACAGGAAGAAAGGCAACATGTAAAAATAAGCAGCCACAGAATGTGAAGGGGATACTGGAGGCGATCTTCATGGGGTGAACAAATATTTGAAATTTCATGGGTCTATATCAAGCTGATAAATATGGCCAAAGACAAAGGAATACAGTCAGAACTCTGAAGGATACTCAAAAGAGCAGGAATGGGTTTCTATGGTTGAAGAGATAGAGGGAAGAGTGGTAACTGGTGCTGAATCCTGAATTATTTCTCAGCTAAACCTTCACACACCCTTTTAAAAGGCCCAAAAGCCGTCTGTTCAATGATCTACTTGGTTTTTTCTTCTGTGTAACTAACATAATAGATCTTTAGTGCAAACCCTAAGCAAAACTGTGGAGCCTACATTTATCTTCGGCATTTTCACACGTATGTGTCAAGATCTGTCCATCTACTTCTTGTTCTCCCTGCCTTCAAAAAAAGACTTTGTAAAGTCTCAAGGTGTGATAAAGGCTAATTGTCATTTACAGTCCAAATGGGAACAAAGTACATTTTAACAGGGAAGAAAACCTTTATAGCTATGGGAATAAGTCTCTACAACTGAAATTTCAGGTCAGGACTTATCTGGAGGGGAGTTTCTTTTCATTTTTTTTTTTCCCTCGAGGGGTGGAGGAATATTCCTACCTGCCCTAAAATTTTCCCATGTAAGCAACTGCCTCCTCTATTTCTAAGGCTCATCCTGGCATGCTTAGCAAAATGATGGACTTTGAATGCCATACAACTATATACTTTTTTGCTTTTTTATAAAATATAAAGAGTTTATTTCCAAATTATGAAATAAGTTATGAAATATAAGATTTCTAGTTTTCTATATAGTGAAATAAGTGAGAATAAAGAAAACATATTTGGGAAGGGGAAACAATAACTTTCACTTATGCAATTTTTATATAGCCAAAAACTGCCTGGCATTTGCTTCCTAATTTAATTGAATTTGGGAGAAATTTTAAAGTCTTCCTAATAGCCAGAATGACAGAAATCTCTTGAAGCACTTGGTATAATATTTAGAGGTCATTATGTTTATTATGCTTTAATGAATTTCAAAGATGCAAAAAAAGTAAGGGAGCTGACTATATTTTTATGAAAATTGCTAAGAAAAGCTGATCCTCCATTCTTAACTGTTCTGTATCTCTTTATGATCCACGATAAACAATTCATAAAATTAATTGCTCAGGATATCACTGAGCATACATATGCCTGCTGGTGCATATCTACCAACTAAAACATTTAATATGTCACCTTTATTTTATTTATGAAATATTCACACCCAACTTTCTTACAGTGACATTATAGAGACATCCTCCGAGAGAAAATTATATATAGAAGACATCTTCCAGAAGTTCTAACGAAATGCTACCATTACATTAAGAGAACAACAAAATTGGTGACTATCTCTTGGGCTGCTAACTATATAATGCCTTAAGGGATTCAGGATTAAGCAGTAAAATCTTGAGAAAATATAAGAGTCTTAAAAAGAAACAATGATTTATACTAAATTCCAATCTTCCCTCTTTCTGATGGCTTGAGTTCTTATTCTAGTTGGGCATAAAAATAATTTTGATTACAAAGATGATAAAACACCACAGGCAAGGGCTGAAGGCAAGAAATCTGAAAAAGAAAATAATTATTTGTTCTGGATTATTTTAGGGGAAAGCTAGATCTGATGGCTTCTGTGTGATTCAAAGCCATCTACTTGCCTTATAAATTGCCCATCAGCCCTTTTTCAGGATACCAATCTCTGCCCAGAGAACAGAACGCTTCAAATAGAATGGCTGGCTAGTTTTTTATGATTTTTTGCAAAGCAGTATTAACACATTATTATGTCACTTATGAGTGACTGGTCAGAAGAAAAACTGTCAAGTACATGAACAACTATTTAACATTTTTTGCTATAAAACAGCAAAATCACTGTATCAAAAGATAAGTGGTCTCATGGCTCCCAATAATACTGTATTCCAGAGACTGAAAGGCCAGGTCCTGAAGCTCTGTAATAGTAAGAACGTTAAAAGCCTCACCACCCTCTTCGTTCTGCCAGGCCTCTCCACAGAGAATCTGTCCTGACCATTCTCTCAATGAGCTTCTTCCATAACATGCCATCAGATGTCACTCGGTACCATTCCTTGCACACAAGTTCAGCAGCACATAGCGATTTGGCATCCAGGTATGACAGAATGTTCTCAGCGATGTGATCTAAACCCCGAGCTTTCGGTGGGGGGAGGAGGCAAAGAAAAAGAACATAGATAGTGGTGAATGATTTTTTACAAAAGGTCCTTTAAATCAGAACAGCATTTATTCTGCTGTGAAGGCACATTACTGTCCCTAGTGTGGTCCAGTTTCTTTTTCAAACAGACTGGGATAAAATGAGTGTCAATAATTTTTCTATAAGGTTACAGAAATGAACAGTATTTTCCATCTTCCTTTAGATAAGGAAGTGAAAACTAACAACCAGCAAACCCCCCAAGACATTAAAAATAAAAAGGATTCCAGGAAACAATTCACATCTATCTATATGGATTTCGGCACTAGGGGATGTTCTATGGATGGCATCTCAAACTCTGTGGTTCAGACCCCCCACACCCCAATTCTCTATATTAGGTCCATTTCTCATTCTGTTTCTATTACTGCTGCAGTTCCTAAGCTGTTCAGTAAAAGAAATATCCTTTAAATGTACTGGGGGAGAGGCACTAAGTCAGAATGTTCTGGATTATAGAATTCTGGGCATGCAGAAAGGAGAGAAGAAGGAAATACAGATTGGTACAGAAACATCCCAAGAGGAATGACCGAGAGGTATGTTTAAGTTCAAGTATGAGTTTAATTTTAGATGTTTAAAAAATATATTTGAGAACAGTTGCTGCTATAAAGCCTAAATGACAGTTGGCCAAAAATGGAAAAAAAAATCCCAGACCAATAGATAACTTATAATTTCAGAGACTATTTTTGTAGGATATACAGAGAAAAACAGTGGAAGTAGATCTTGGACTGTGTTAACTGGGTGGGCTTCTCAATTACAATTCTCTACTACCCAAATCTGTACTGGGGCCTCAGAGGAACAAATCCTATAAAATAGGATATTTGGGGGCTTCCCTGGTGGCGCAGTGGTTGAGAGTCTTCCTGCTGATGCAGGAGACGCGAGTTCGTGCCCCGGTCCGGGAAGATCCCACATGCCTCGGAGCGGCTGGGCCCGTGAGCAATGGCCGCTGAGCCTGCACGTCCGGAGCCTGTGCTCCGCAACGGGAGAGGCCACAACAGTGGGAGGCCCGCGTACCGCAAAAAAAAATAGGATATTCGCACTAACTTTTGGCTGCTGTTCTAATTCACAAGTGAGACAAAAACATTCAAAGTTATTTCTCTTTACAGGTTACGTATCAGAGGTTCGCTAAAGACTTAAATAGTGCAGAAAGATTCCTTCATACTCTGATTCCCTTAGGCACAAACTTAACAAACAGGAGAGGGAATACCACATTTCATTTTGTGTCTTTCCCCTGAATCATACAAAGACACATTTGGATGCCATTAGCAAAAATCCAAATGTGTTTAAACATTATTTTAATTATAAAAATTGTATGGATATCAGTCACATTTTTCAGCAGATTTGGAAAAGAAAGCATTAAATGGATCTTGTTTGGCTGGCATCACATGTTCATATTTAAGCACAAGCAGATGGAGGCATTCATCACCTAATTTTTATTAAAAAAACATGACTATAAGCCAATTAAAGATATAATAACTAGTTCGTCATACAAAATACAGTAATGGCACAATTTCTGCATCTTTATACTGAAACTTTCTACACCATCAGAAGTTCCCAAAATGCATTCCTGTTTTTAATGGCTGGCATGAAATTGCTCCTGATCTTTCACTACGTCCCTATAATAAGTCTTTGGAAGTAATTTCACCTAACACTCCAAACAAACCCATTACATTAATGGATTACAGGCATTTTTTGAAGTAGTCTGGTTTACTAAATGTAGCCAGATGGTGTAGGTTCATAAGTTAAAGTGGCCATAAAGCATTAGACTGATGATTTAGTGTCTTATGAAGTGGTCAGCAGATATACATCAGAGATTGGTATTAGGCAAAGGATACACAAGTCTAATCATCTCCTGTTCAATTCTTAGTGGTATATGCTTGAGATCGTAACATGTCTCAGTGATTGGGAAGAGCACAGTAATGAGGTACACACAGACTGTTCGCACAAAGAAAACTGTTTGCCTATGGCTAAAATAAAATCCAACGAGTGAAGAAGGGGCAGAAATCTATTCTACTTAACAAAAGATACAGGAACAAATTCAGCTTGAAAATGATTATTTCTAAGATATAAATAGGCATTTCTTTTATTTTAAAGGGCAATTTAAATTCCAATTTTGGAAAAACAAATTTTAAAAAAGATATAATTGGCAAAGGTTAAGCAGAGTGGTAATATGCAGTTTGGGGGGAAGGTATAAGTTGGTATATTTTTCTTAGAGGATAGTTTGGCATATGTATTAGAAGCCTTAAAAAATGTTCATAATTCATTAATATAGAAATCCCACTTCTGGTATTTTTTTCCCTAGGATGCCCAAAAGATGAATAAGAATGTCCACCACAGCACAGTTTATAATGGAAAAAACATTTTAAACTACCTAAATGTTTAATAAAGGGTTTAAATAATATATGCTTCAATCACCATAAATAATACAAATACTATAAAAAAATTATTTTTTAAAAGAACCAACACTTAGAAAAACACATTAAGAGAATACAGTAAGAAAAAATGTTACAAACACTTATGAGGGAAATATACACACCTAGGAAAAATATTAATAGCATATTAGTAGTTCTCTCTGAATGGTAGGGTTCTGGTAAATTTTATTTTTATATTTTAAACTGTTTTGACTTTTCTAAATTTCCCATAAGTGCTATAGGAAACAACTGAAAAAAAAATAAAAACAAGATAAGCTATTTTAGAAATTCACTCACTTTTGTACTATTTTTCTTTTAGAATAAGCTATTAACACAGGTGAGAAACTTGTATTTTCCTGAGACATCATTTCCCCCAAATACTGATGCCTACATAGTATCCTAGATCACCATCAAGCATTCAGTGAAACAACCACAGCACTCTCCTAAGTATTTTAAGTGTGTGTGTGTATATGTGTGTCTGTGTGTGTATGTACAAATATATATATATATTTAAAAATATATAGTTTATAATAGTTATTTAGTTCCTGAGCAGTGAGATTGTAAACCCTGGCACTTACATATTTAATATCGCAACAAGGCTCCTGAGATACCCTTCTTTCTAAAATATTCAATTAAAAATGTTCCTTATTCATTCCTATAATGTAAATATTCGGTTGATAAATTCCCATAGAAATCCAAATTCAAATACATTAGTTAATATACCTTAAAACTAAGACACATTATAAAAGACACATCTCAAACCAGACAACACCTCAGAAAAGATTTTATTTAAACCTACGTGTGAGTAAAAATAGGGTGAATAGAGACAGGGAGAAGAGAGGGGAAAGAGGAGTCTCTATTATTTATAGAGTTTGATTTTCTGTATTTATATCCCAAGAAGGTACAATTAAAATGCTCAGTTTGTAAAAATCAAGCCAACAAAGATTTTTTAAAATAGAGAGATATAGAGCTGTAGATTTAGTATGATTACCATTGTAACATATCTTCCAGGCAAATTAATGGCTTACAAACATCTGTAGACATACCTGGCAGAGCAGTTATGAAATCCCTCTGCAACATAGGTTTAAGATACGAGTTTATGTGCCCATGTTGGTAATGACACATTTGGGATATAAGATGTTCCACAAATTCCACTTGATCGGACTCTGACCACTGCTCAAAATATTTGACACACAGTTCCTTTTCCTTCTCATAGCTTGCCGAGAGTTTCCGTTGCTTGGGCACAATCATACTGGAAGTGCCATTGGCAAGTTTTGTCTGTAGAAGAGGTGAATTGAAAGAAACATGTAAGTATTGAAAATAAGAGAAATTATATAACTTTCCAGTCTGGCATGCTATGTTATGTATGTCTATATGATGGAGCTCACTCTGTTACTCTATTAGTAATTGGATGTTTGCAAACAGCAGTTATATGGAAAAAGCCACAGAAATACCACAGCAAGTTGGTAAATCACGAATACTGCTGGATGACAAGGTATCCATTTCCAAAAGTTCGTAGGAAAGCATTATTTGGAGATATATAGATGAAAACCGATGAAAGCATGTTATTACTAGCAAGCAAAAAAGCTAATTTGCTTTTTCTTGTATACACCAGTTACTGGGCATTTATACAATTACTTACTCACAACTTATTTATTTATATTTTTTGCGGTACGCGGGCCTCTCACCACTGTGGCCTCTCCTGTCGCGGAGCACAGGCTCCGGACGTGCAGGCCCAGCGGCCATGGCTCACGGGCCCAGCCGCTCCGCAGCATGCGGGATCCTCCCAGACCGGGGCACGAGCCCGCGTCCCCTGCATTGGCAGGCGGACTTCCCAACCACTGCGCCACCAGGGAAGCCCACAACTTATTTTTTAATAGTCAAGTAAGAAATCCTCCATGCAAAGAAAAGCCAATGAATAATTTGAGACCCTGCTACCTTTGGAGATAAAGCTTAAATAACATCAATGCTCAATATACCCTTTTCCTCCCCCCAACCACCTCCAAATCCTATCTCTGCTGTCATCAAAATTATATGCCATAAAGTCCTCTATATTAATTGATTCATTCAATATATATTAATTGAGCATCTATAATGTGCCAAACGCTGTCCTAGGTGCTAGGAATACAGCATTGAACAAAAATAATACAGTCTCTACCATCAGTAACTTACATTGTAGTAGGTACAGCAAGCTAAAAACATTACCATACAAACAGAAAATATAATGTAGATAGTATTTTGAAGAAAAATAAAGCAGGATAAAGGGGTAGAAAAATTAATATATGCTATTGTGATGGGCAAAAATCTAAGATGGTCCCCCAAGAAATTCTTGACCCCTGGTGTACAAGCATCTCTCTCAGTTATTCAAACAAACACATAGGTACTGCCGTGACTTAATTAAGGTCCTAAATCAGGACCATAAGATAGGGAGATTAGGGGGCTTCCCTGGTGGCGCAGTGGTTGAGAGTCCGCCTGCTGATGCAGGGGACACAGGTTCGTGCCCCGGTCCGGGAAGATCCCACATGCCTCGGAGCGGCTGGGCCTGTGAGCCATGGCCGCTGGGCCTGTGCGTCTGGAGCCTGTGCTCCGCAACGGGAGAGACCACAACAGTGAGAGGCCCATGTACCGCAAAAAAAAAAAAAAAAAAAAAAGATAGAGAGATTACTCCAGTGGGTGTGACCGAATGACATGAGCCCTTTAAAAGCAGAGAGTTTTCTCCAGTTGGTTGCAGAAGAGAAGGGGATCACCTGACTAGGAATTCGGCCATCCTTAGGAGCTGAGAGCAGCTCCCAGCAGACAGCCAGTAAGGAAATGAGGACCTCAATCCTACAAAGGCAAGGAGCTGAATTTGCCAACAACAACAACGAGCTGAGAAGATTTTTCCCCAGATGAGAACTCAGCCCAGCCGACACCCTGATTTCAGCTTTGTGATACTTTTGAGGAGAGGACCCAGTCATGCTGTATCAGACTTCCGACCTAGACAAGAGTGAGCAAATGAATGGGTGTTATTTTAACTTGCTAAGTTTGTAGTAATTTGTTATGTAGCAATTAATAAACAACCTAACAATTATTTAAGTCTAAGGGGTCAGAGATAGTTTCCCTAAAGATATGACATTTGAACTGATACATGAAGGAAACGAGGGAACTAGACATTTTGTTACACGGGGGAAGAATGGTCTAGGCAATGGGCATTTTGAGAGCAAAGGTCCTGGGTGGTAGTCTAAATGGCATGTTCAAGGAACAACAGGAGGGCCCAGGGTGGCTAGAACCAAGTGAGCAAAGCAAGAAGAAATACAGTTGAAGAAGTAGTCCAAGCCCGATGATCCAGGTCATTTGGGTGGTAGTAGCTATCTCCAAAGATGGCCCCAAACAATTCCATCCCTCCCTGAACATGAATTATGTTCCTCCCATCAAGAAGTAGTTTGTCCTAGCCTTTGAATCTGGCCTTTGACTAACAGAATGTGGAGAAAGTGACATTCTGGGACTTCTGAGTCCAGGCAACTTTTGCTTACTCCATCTTAGAACCTTGAGCTACCATGTAAGAAATTCAGAGTACCCTGCTGGAGAGGGAAGTCTGGAGGATGAGAAGCTATGCAGGGAGAGGTCACATGGAGAAGCACATAGCCTGAGCATGACAATCTGAGACCTTATAAAGGATCACTGCTATGTGGAGAACAGGCTGCAGGGGACATGAATGGAAATTAGGAGACTAATTAACAGATTACTTCACAGTAGTCCATGGAAGAGACAACAATCTTTTGGACTAGTAAGGTAGTTACAGACGTGGTGAGAAATAATTGGGATTCAACATACACTTTGAAGGCAGAGCCAACTGAATGAGCTGATAGGCTGAATGTGGAGTATGAGGGGGAAAAAGGAGACAAGGACCATACTCAAGTCTGAAGCTGGGGAACACTAGGGTAAGATTCAGAAATTAACTGAAATTTTTGCTACTCTAAAAGTTGATTTTCTTTAGAGGATAACCACAACATGGTAGGTACAACTAGGTACTTGTACTTTTTTTTTTTTTTGGCTGCATCAGGTCTTAGTTGTGGCATGCAGGATCTTTCGTTGCAGCGTGCAGGCTTCTCTCTAGTTGTGGCACATGGGTTTCTCTCTAGTTGTGGCACGCGGGATCAGTAGTTGCAGCGTGTGAGCTTAGTTGCCCCGTGGCATGTGGGATCTTAGATCCCCAACCAGGGACTGAACCCGCGTCCCCTGCATTGTACTTTTCAAAGTAACTTGATGGATCTTTGGCATATATGACTGAGGCAAACCCAGTGTGGCAAGGAGAGCCATGCTACTGTGGAGTTCATACCTGCCTAGACATACTGAATGTGCCATAAAACTGTATCAAATTTGGATAATCAACTTCTGCTATTAAAGGCAGAGACTTGCCTTAATTTCTAAAGGTTAACTCCTACCTGTAGGCCTCTTTACAAATGATTCTAGATACACAGCTGAAAGTATATTTCCGCGAATGGCATTAGCCATTCTCCTTTTTTTTTTAATTAAATAAAAATTTTTATTTATTTTTGGCTGCGTTGGGTCTTCACTGTTGCGCATGGGCTTTTCTCTAGTTGCGGCGAGCGGGGGCTACTCTTTATTGTGGTGCACCGGCTTCTCATCGTGGTGGCTTCTCTTGTTGCGGAACACAGGCTCTAGGTGCAAGGGCTTCAGTAGTTGTGGCACGCGGGCTCAGCGGCTGTGGCTTGTGGGCTCTAGAGCGCAGGCTCAGTAGTTGCAGTGCACGGGCTTAGTTGCTCCGCAGCATGTGGGATCTTCCCGGACCAGGGATTGAGCCATTGTCCCCTGCACTGGCGCACTGGCAGGCAGATTCTTAACCACTGCACCACCAGGGAAATCCCAAGCCATTCTATTTACATAGGAGTGGACACCATAAACAGCAAACCTTGGTGTACACAGAGTTGGATGTTTTTTAGCATAAATGCCATGGTTGTCTATAAGACCAAAAATGATTAATAAGAACCTTGTTGGACATGGGCCTTGGGGGACTTCCAGGCTGTTTTATGTAGGTTATTTGTTTGTATCTCAGAAAATGAAAACTTGTGAAATATGGAGTAAGATTTTGAGAGCTAATAAATAGGTGGGTTTACAAGCTTGACCAAACGCCACTTCTGATCCCAACATCCAAAACCTCTCACTCCATCGTCTTTTATACATTTGTCTTTTATCTTTTAAAAGGTGGAAACGGACTGGAGTTGGATGCCACCAGAGTATTGTATTCTGGCTAAAGACCAGAAACGCCAGTAACAGAAAACAATAATCAGCAAAGTAATGAAATTATTCTGTTTATACTTTAAATGAACCAGATGTTTCTATAAAAATGGGATCAGCGGCTATCAGACCATTAACAGATAAAAATGCCTAAGGATTTCACATATTGATTATCCCACTGCAGGAGCTAAAGTTCAGTCAAGACCTTGTCATACTTTCAATGATCCAGTCATAAATGGGACCTAAAACACTGGCTATTAGAAATTAAGTATAACCTGAGAGTTCATGTGTTTGCCAACTGTCTGCTGGTACTACATTCTAGTCACCACCCCTCAAAACAGAGTATTTCCTTGTAGGTAGAAAGACATACACCTCAGATCCATCATCACTTTACATGAGTACTCTTCATCACTACACCATACTGCATTGTTTTAAGAGCGTTGGCCCTACAGTAGAAAGACCTGGTTTTAAATTTTAACTCCTCAATTTAGCAGCTGTATGACATAGAATAAATAACTTGATTTTTTTTGAGTCTCTGTTCCCCTTGTCTGTAAAATGGGGCTAATTATAGAATCTATTACATTGGGTTTTTGTGAAGATCAAAGAAAATAATCTAAGAAAAGCCATGCTTAATTGGCTCACCACCTGGCATACAGTAAAGTGCTCAGTAAATCAACAGTAAATGAATTTATGACACTGCTGGAGCTAGGCCTTCTCTCTCTTTTTAAACACATCCTTCTTTCTCATTATGTAATATATTTTTTCTATTTTAATTTTCATTGAAGTATAATATACGTAAAAGTACATAATCTTAAGTGTACAGCTTGATGAATTTCCACAAGGTAAACATACTATGTAACTAGCACCCAGGTGAAGAAACAGATTATCACAAGCCTCACAAGCCCTGCCTTGTGCTCCCTTTTTCAAGTCACTAGCACCCCTAAGGGTAACCACTATACTCATTTCACTTTTTTTTTTTAACATCTTTATTGGAGTATAATTACTTTACAGTGAGTGGTGTGTTAGTTTCTGCTTTATAACAAAGTGAATCAGCTATACATATACATATATCCCCATATCTCCTCCCTCTTGTGACTCCCTCCCACTTTCCCTATCCCACCCCTCTAGGTGGTCACAAAGAACTGAGCTGATCTCCCTGTGCTATGTGGCTGCTTCCCACTAGCTATCTATTTTACATTTGGTAGTATATGTAAGTCCATGCCACTCTCTCACTTCGTCCCAGCTTACCCTTCCCCCTCACCGTGTCCCCAAGTCCATTCTCTACGTCTGCATCTTTATTCCTGTCCTGCCCCCAGGTTCTTCAGAACACTTTTTTTTTTAATTCCATATACATGTGTTAGCATACGGTATTTTTCTCTTTCTGACTTATTTCACTCTGTATGACAGACACTAGGTCCATCCCCCTCACTACAAATAACTCAATTTCGTTTCTTTTTATGGCTGAGTAATAGTCCATTGCATATATGTGCCACATCTTCTTTATCCATTCATCTGTTGAAGGACACTTAGGTTGCTTCCATGTCCTGGCTACTGTAAATAGAGCTGCACTGAACATTGTGGAACATGGCTCTTTTTGAATTACAGTTTTCTCAGGGTATATGCCCAGTACTGGGGTTGCTGGGTCATATATGGCAGTTATATTTTTAGTTTTTTAAGGAACCTCCATACTGTTCTCCGTAGTGGCTGTATCAATTTACATTCCCACCAGCAGTGCAAGAGGGTTCCCTTTTCTCCACACGCTCTCCAGCATTTATTGTTTGTAGACTTTTTGATGATGGCCATTCTGACTGGTGTGAGGTGATACCTCATGGTAGTTTTGATTTGCATTTCTCTAATGATTAGTGATATTGAGCATTCTTTCATGTGTTTGTTGGCAATCTGTATATCTTCTTTGGAGAAATGTCTCTTTAGGTCTTCTGCCCATTTTTGGATTGGGTTGTTTGTTTTTTGCTACTGAGCTGCATGAGCTGCTTGTAAATTTTGGAGATTAATCCTTTGTCAGTTGCTTCATTTGCAAATATTTTCTCCCATTCTGAGGGTTGTCTTTTCGTCTTGTTTATGGTTTCCTTTGCTGTGCAAAAGCTTTTAAGTTTCATTAGGTCCCTTTTGTTTATTTTTGTTTCTATTTCCATTTCTCTAGGAGGTGGGTCAAAAAGGATCTTGCTGTGATTTATTCCACAGAGTGTTCTGCCTATGTTTTCCTCTAAGAGTTTTACAGATTCTGGCCTTACATTTAGGTCTTTAATCCATTTTGAGTTTATTTTTCTGTATGGTGTTAGGAAGTGTTCTAATTTCATTCTTTTACATGTAGCTGTCCAGTTTTCCCAGCACCACTTATTGAAGAGGCTGTCTTTTCTCCATTGTATATTCTTGCCTCCTTTATCAAAAATAAGGTGACCATATGTGTGTAGGTTTATCTCTGGGCTTTCTATCCTGTTCCATTGATCTATATGTCTGTTTTTGTGCCAGTACCATACTGTCTTGATTACCGTAGCTTTGTAGTACAGTGTGAAGTCTGGGAGCCTGATTCCTCCAGGTCTGCTTTTCTTTCTCAAGATTGCTTTGGCTATTCAGGGTCTTTTGTGTTTCCATAAAAATTGTAAGATTTTTTTGTTCTAGTTCTGTGAAAAATGCCATTGGTAGTTTGATAGGGATTGCATTGAATCTGTAGATTGCTTTGGGTAGTACAGTCATTTTCACAATGTTGATTCTTCCAATCCAAGAACATGGTATATCTCTCCATCTGTTTGTATCATCTTTAATTTCTTTCATCAGTGTCTTATAGTTTTCTGCATACAGGTCTTTTGTCTCCTTAGGTAGGTTTATACCTAGGTATTTTATTCTTTTTGTTGCAATGGTGAATGGGATTGTTTCCTTAATCTCTCTTTCAGATTTTTCATCATTAGTGTATAGGAATGCAAAAGATTTCTGTGCGTTAATTTTGTATCCTGCTACTTTACGAAATTCATTGACTAGCTCTAGTAGTTTTCTGGTAGCATCTTTAGGATTCTCTATGTATAGTATCATGTCATCTGCAAACAGTGACAGCTTTACTTCTTCTTCTCCAATTTGGATTCTTTTTATTTCTTTTCCTTCTCTGATTGCTGTGGCTAAAACTTCCAAAACTACGTTGAATAACAGTGGTGAGCGTGGACAACCTTGTCTTGTTCCTGATCTTAGAGGAAATGCTTTCAGTTTTTCACCATTGAGAATGATGTTGGCTGTGGGTTTGTCATACATGGCCTTTATTATGTTGAGGTAAGTTCCCTGTGTGCCCACTTCCTGGAGAGTTTTTTTATCATAAATGGGTGTTGAATTTTGTCAAAAGCTTTTTCTGCATCTATTGAGATGATCATACAGCTTTTTTCCTTCAATTTGTTAATATGGTTTATCACATTGATTGATATGTGTATATTGAAGAATCCTTGCATTCCTGAGATAAACCCCACTTGATCATGGTGTATGATCCTTTTAATGTGCTGTTGGATTCTCCTTGCTAGTTTTTTTTTTTTTTTTTTTGTGGTACGCAGGCCTCTCACTGTTGTGGCCTCTCCCATTGTGGAGCACAGGCTCTGGACGCGCAGGCTCAGCGGCCATGGCTCACAGGCCCAGCCGCTCTGCGGCATGTGGGATCTTCCCGGACCGGGGCACGAACCCATGTCCCCTGCATTGGCAGACGGACCCTCAACCACTGCGCCACCAGGGTAGCCCTCTTTGCTACTATTTTGTTGAGGATTTTTGCATCTATGTTCATCAGTGATATTGGCCTGTAGTTTTCTTTCTTTGTGACATGTTTGTCTGGTTTTAGTATCAGGGTGATGGTGGCCTCGTAGAATGAGTTTGGGAGTGTTCCTCCCTCTGCTATATTTTGGAAGAGTTTGAGAAGGATAGGTGTTAGCTCTTCTCTAAATGTTTGATAGAATTTGCCTGTGAAGCCATCTGGTCCTGGGCTTTTGTTTGTTGGAAGATTTTTAAACACAGTCTCAATTTCAGTGCTTGTGATTGGTCTGTTTATATTTTCTATTTCTTCCTGGTTCAGTCTCGGAAGGTTGTGCTCTTCTAAGAATTTGTCCATTTCTTCCAGGTTGTCCATTTTATTGGCATACAGTTGCTTGTAGTAATCTCTCATGATCCTTTGTATTTCTGCAGTGTCAGTTGTTACTTCTCCTTTTTCATTTCTAATTCTATTGATTTGAGTCTTCTCCCTGTTTTCTTGATGAGTCTGGCTAATGGTTTATCAATTCTGTTTATCTTCTCAAAGAACCAGCTTTTAGTTTTATTGATATTTGCTATTGTTCCCTTTATTTCTTTTTCATCTATTTCTGATCCGATCTTCATGATTTCTTTTCTTCTGCTAACTTGGGTTTTTTTTTGTTCTTCTTTCTCTAATTGCTTTAGGTGTAAGGTTAGGTTGTTTATTTGAGATGTTTCTTGTTTCTTGAGGTAGGATTGTATTGCTATAAACTTCCCTCTTAGAACTGCTTTTGCTGCATCCCATAGGTTTTGGGTCGTCGCATTTTCATTCTCATTAGTTTCTAGGCATTTTTTGATTTCCTCTTTGATTTCTTCAGTGATCTCTTGATTATTTAGTAGTGTATTGTATCCATGTGTTTGTATCTTTTCTTGTAATTGATATCTAGTCTCATAGCACTGAGGTCAGAAAAGATACTTGATATGATTTCAATTTTCTTAAATTTACCAAGGCTTGATTTGTGACCCAAGATATGATCTATCCTGGAGAATGTTCCATGAGCACTTGAGAAGAAAGTGTAATCTGTTGTTTTTGGATGGAATGTCCTATAAATATCAGTTAAGTCCATCTTGTTTAATGTATCATTTAAACCTTGTGTTTCCTTATTTATTTTCATTTTGGATGATCTGTCCATTTGTGAAAGTGGGGTGTTAATGTCCCCTACTATGACCGTGTTACTGTCAATTTCCCCTTTTATGGCTGTTAGCATTTGCCTTATGTATTGAGGTGCTCCTATGTTGGGTGCATAAATACTTACAATTGTTATATCTTTTTCTTGGATTGATCCCTTGATCATTATGTAGCAGCCTTCTTTGTCTCCTGTAATAGTCTTTATTTTAAAATCTATTTTGTCTCATATGAGAATTGTTATTCCATCTTTCTTTTGATTTCCATTTGCATGGAATATCTTTTTCCATCCCCTCACTTTCAGTCTGTATGTGTCCCTAGGTCTGAAGTGGGTGTCTTGTAGACAGTATATATACTGGTCTTGTTTTTGTATCCATTCAGCCAGTCTACGTCTTTTGGTTGGAGCATTTAATCCATTTACATTTAAGGTAGTTATCGATATGTATGTTCCTATTACCATTTTCCTTGTTTTGGGTTTGTTATTGTAGGTCTTCTCCTTTTCTTGTGTTTCCTGCCTAGAGAAGTTCCTTTAGCATTTGTTGTAAAGCTGGTTTGGTGGTGCTGAATTCTCTTAGCTTTTGCTTGTCTGTAAAGGTTTTAATTTCTCCGTCAAATCTGAATGAGAGCCTTGCTGGGTAGAGTAATCTTGGTTGTAGGTTTTTCCCTTTCATCACTTTAAATATGTCCTGCCACTCCCTTCTGGCTTGCAGAGTTTCTGCTGAAAGATCATCTGTTAACCTTACGGGGATTCCCTTGTATGTTATTTGTTGTTTTTCCCTTGCTGCTTTTTAATATTTTTTCTTTGTATTTAATTTTTGATAGTTTGATTAATATGTGTCTTGGCATGTTTCTCCTTGGATTTATCCTGTATGGGACTCTCTGCGCTTCCTGGACTTGATTATTTCCTTTCCCATATTAGGGAAGTTTTCAACTATAATCTCTTCAAATATTTTTTCATTCCCTTTTTCTCTTCTTCTTCTGGGACCCCGATAATTCGAATGTTGGTGCATTTAATGTTGTCCCAGAGGTCTCTGAGACCGTCCTCAGTTCTTTTCGTTCTTTTTTCTTTATTCTGCTCTGTGGTAGTTATTTCCACTATTTTATCTTCCAGGTCACTTATCCATTCTTCTGCCTCAGTTATGCTGCTATTGATTCCTTCTAGAGAATTTTAAATGTCATTTATTGTGTTGTTCATCAGTGTTTGTTTGCTCTTTAGTTCTTCTAGGTCCTTGTTAAACGTTTCTTGTATTTTCTCCATTCTATTTCCAAGATTTTGGATCATCTTTACTATCATTACTCTGAATTCTTTTTTAGGTAGACTGCCTATTTCCTCTCCATTTGTTTGGTCTGGTGGGTTTTTACCTTGCTCCTTCATCTGCTGTGTGTTTCTCTGTGTTCTCTTTTTGCTTAACTTACTGTGTTTGGGGTCTCCTTTTTGCTGGCTGCAGGTTTGTAGTTCCCGTTGTTTTTGGTGCCTGCCCCCAGTGGCTAACGTTGGTTCAGTGGGTTGTGTAGGCTTCCTGGTGGAGGGGACTAATGCCTCTGTTCTGGTGGATGAGGCTGGATCTTGTCTTTTTTGGTAGGCAGGACCGCCTCTGGTGGTGTGTTTTGGGGTGTCTATGACCTTATTATGATTTCAGGCAGCCTGTCTGCTAATGGGTGGGGTTGTGTTCCTGTCTTGCTAATTGTTTGGCATAGGGTGTCCAGCACTGTAGCTTGCTGATCATTGAGCGGAGCTGGGTCTTAGCGTTGAGATGGAGATCTCTGGGAGAGCTTTCGCCGTTTGATATTACATGGAGCTGGGAGGTCTCTGGTGGACCAATGTCCTGAACTCGGCTCTTCCAACTCAGAGGCACAGGCCTGACACCTGGCTGGAGCACCAAGACCCTGTCAGCCATACGGCTCAGAAGAAAAGGGAGAGAAGAAGAAAGAAAGAAAAAAATAAAGTAAAATAAAACAAAGTTATTACAATAAAAAATAAAAATAATCATTAAAAATAAAAAGTAGTAAGAAAAGAAAGAAAGAAGAGAGCAAACCAAAAAAAAAAAAAAAAAAAATCCACCAATGATAACCAGCACTAAAAACTGTACTAAAGGGGCTTCCCTGGTGGCGCAGTGGTTGAGAGTCCGCCTGCCGATGCAGGGGACACGGGTTCGTGTCCCGGTCCGGGAAGATCCCACATGCCGTGGAGCAGCTGGGCCTGTGAGCCATGGCCGCTGAGCCTGCGCGTCCGGAGCCTGTGCTCCGCAATGGGAGAGGCCACAACAGTGAGAGGCCCACGTACCGCAAAAAAAAAAAAAAAAAAAAAAACTGTACTAATAAAACCCAAAAAAACAGACAGAACCCTAGGACAAATGATAAAAGCAAAGCTATACAGACAAAATCACACAAAGAAGCATACACATACACACTCACAAAAAGAGAAAAAGGAAGAAAAGATATATATCTTTTGGGAAGGCTGAGGTCTTCTGCCAGGGTTCAGTAGGTGTTCTGTAGGAGTTGTTCCACATGTAGATGTATTTCTAACGTATTTGTGGGGAGGAAGGTGATCTCTATGTCTTACTCCTCTGCCATCTTGATGGTCTCTTCATTTCATTTTTTAAAATATGTATTTTTTAAAAAACTGCCTATTCAGGCTTCCCTGGTGGCGGAGTGGTTGAGAATCTGCCTGCCGATGCAGGGGACACGGGTTCATGACCCGGTCCGGGAAGATCCCACATGCCGTGGAGCAGCTAGGCCCGTGAGCCATGGCCACTGAGCCTGCGCGTCCAGAGCCTGTGCTCCGCAACGGGAGAGGCCGCAACAGTGAGAGGCCCGCGTACTGCAAAACAAACAAACAAACAAAAAAAACTGCCCATACAATTTACAGTAGCATTAAAAAAATGTAATACGTAGGAATAAGTTTAACAACATATGTGTAACACTTGAAAACTACAAAACATTGCTGAGGGAAAACTTAAAATACTTAAATAAATGGAGAAATATATGTTCACAAATTAGACTCAATATTGTTAAGATGTTCATTCTTTCCAGTTGATCTATGAAGTCAATGCAATATCAATCAAAATTCTAGCAGGCAAACTGACAAGCTGATTCTAAAATTTAGACAGGGGGCTTCCCTGGTGGCACAGTGGTTGGGAGTCTGCCTGCCAATGCAGGGGACACGGGTTCGAGCTCTGGTCTGGGAGGATCCCACATGCTGCGGAGCGGCTGGGCCCGTGAGCCACAACTACTGAGCCTGCGCGTCTGGAGTCCATGCTCCGCAACAAGAGAGGCCACGATAGTGAGAGGCCCGCGCACCGTGATGAAGAGTGGCCCCCGCTTGCCACAACTAGAGAAAGCCCTCGCACAGAAATGAAGACTCAACACAGCCAAAATAAAGAAATAAATTAATAAACTCCTACCCGCAACAATAAATAAATAAATAAATAAAATTTAGACAGAAGTGCAAAAGACCTAAACTTTAGCCAGACAATCTTGAAAAATAAAAACAAAGATGGACTCACACTAATGAATTTCAAGACTTACAATAAAGTAATAGTAATTGGGCTTCCCTGGTGGTTCAGTGGTTAGGAATCTGCCTGCCAATGCAAGGGACACGGGTTTGAGCCCTGGGCCGGGAAGCTCCCACATGCCTCGGAGCAACCAAGCCCATGCGCCACAACTACTGAGCCTGTGTTCTACAGTCCACGAGTTACAATGACTGAGCCCGCGTGCCTGTGTTCCACAGCAAGAGAGGCCATGGCAATGAGAGGCCTGCGCACCGCAGTGAAGAGTAGCCCCTGCTCACCGCAACTAGAGAAAGCCCGTACGCAGCAACAAAGACCCAACATAGCTAAAAATAAATAAATAAATAAATTTATTAAAAAAAAAAAAAAAGAATCACACCCTTAAACTACAGCATGTGGTAACTTGATGGATGGAACTCTGTAGTATAGTCTATAAAAAAAAAAGTAATAGTAATCAAGATAGCATGGCTCTGGTGTAAGGACAAACATGTAGATCAATGGAACAGAATAGCAAATTCACAAACAATTTCACATATATAGCCAGTTGATTTTTGGGAAAGGTGCCAAGATAATTCAATAGGTAAAGGATAGTGTTTTTCAACAAATGATGCTGAAATAACTGGACATCCATATAGAAAAAATGAACCTTGTTCTCTAGTTTAGATCTTATTAAAAAATTAGGGGCTTCCTTGGTGGCTAATGGTTAAGAATCTGCCTGCCAATGCAGGGGACACGGGTTCGAGCCCTGGTCTGGGAAGATCCCACATGCCACGGAGCAACTAAGCCTGTGCACCACAACTACTGAGCCTGCACTCTAGAGCCTGTGAGTCACAACTACTGAGCCCGTGCACCTAGAGCCCTGCTCCGCAACAAGAGAAGCCACCGCAATGAGAAGCCCGCGCACCACAACGAAGAGTAGCTCCCACTCGATGCAACTAGAGAAAGCCCATGCAGAGCAACGATGACCCAACACAGCCAATAAATAAATAAACAAATGTTAAAAATCTAAAAAAAAAAAGTTAACGTAAGTGGATTCTGGACTTATACATAGGAGCTGAACTTCTAGAAGAAAACAAAACTTCTAAGAGAAAACAGAAAATCTTGGTGTTATTGGGATAGGCAAACATTTCATAGATAAGGCATAAAAGAACAAGAAAGAACAAACATATATTTTTAAAAAACTCTTAGAACTCGATAAGAAAAGAAAACAAGTAACCCTATTTTGTTTTGTTTTGTTTTTTGGAAGGGCAAAAGACCAGAACAGACACTTCACAAAAAAGGATCCATATACGGATCCATATGGATGACCAATAAACACATGAAAAGATGTTCAATATCATGAGTCACTTGGGAAATGCAAGTTAAAATCACGAGACATGACTACACAGTTATTAGAATGGCTAAAATTAAAAAGACTGACCATACCAAGTACTGGCAACAACGATGAGCAACTGGGTCTTTCATACATTGCTGGCAGTAATGTTTAATAGCACAACCATTTTATAAAACAGGTTGACAGTTTCTTACGAAGTTATATATCTATTTACCATATGACCCAGGAATTTCACTCCTAGGTGTTTACCCCTTCCCAATGAAAAAAAAATTTTTTTCCACACAAAAACTTGTACATGAATGTTCATAGCTGCTTTATAATAGTCCCAAACTGAAAGAATCCCAATGCCCATCAAGAGTTTAACTGATGGGCTTCCCTGGTGGCGCAGTGGTTGAGAGTCCGCCTGCCGATGCAGGGGACACGGGTTTGTGCCCCGGTCCGGGAGGATCCCACATGCCGTGGAGCAGCTAGGCCTGTGAGCCATGGTCGCTGAGCCTGCACGTCCGGAGCCTGTGCTCCGCAATGGGAGAGGCCACAGCAGTGAGAGGCCCGCGTACCGCAAAAAAAAAAAAAAAAAAAAAAAGAGTTTAACTGATAAACAAATTGTGATATATCTGTACAAGGGAATAGTACTCAGCAATAAAAGAACGAACTACAGATACACAAAATGACAAGGATGAATCTCAAAAACATGCTGAATGAAAGAAGCCGGGCACAAAAAGAATATATACTTTATGATTCTACTTATATGAAACTCTAGGAATAACAAACCTAATTTATGATGATAAAAACTGAACAGTGGTTGCGTGGGGCTGGATATGGG
The DNA here is from genome assembly GCF_964341445.2 of Mesoplodon mirus. Classification (NCBI taxonomy): domain Eukaryota; kingdom Metazoa; phylum Chordata; class Mammalia; order Artiodactyla; family Ziphiidae; genus Mesoplodon; species Mesoplodon mirus. The sequence goes on along the minus strand of NC_138977.1, from coordinate 203,297,243 downwards.
GATGGGATTGACTGGGTAAGGGCACCAGTGAAGTTTTGCGGGTAATGAAAATGCTCTATAGGTTGACTGTTACACAGGTATATATATTTGCCAAAATTCATCGAACTGGATACTTAAAATGGGTGTATTTTATTGTATGTAAATTATACCTTAATAAAATAGATTTTAAGAACTTCTAAGGATACCATATTCCTAAGGATAAATGCCACCATAATATTAATTTCATTCATAACTAAGATATTATATTTCTAAAGAACTCTGGAGATAAAGGTCTTTGTTATCAAGCCTCTTCCCTCTATCCTCCCTTACGGATTTTCAACTAATGTCTAAAGTAAATGCAGCAAAATTTCAATTTGGGAATCTCAGAAAATCCACAAGGGTACAGTGAAAAAGTTCAAGTATTAAAAAATCAAACGGTTGTATATTAGAGTGTATGGAAGTGACGGTAATGGTTACTTGTGGCAGTAGAATTGATTTGGCTTTCCCAGCAAAAGCCTGATGACTCAACCACTACTGTTCAAATGTCTAGGAAAGCTGACAAACAACCTCAGTTTAATGGTAACACTAACTTTCTGCCACCCCTGCACATCTCCTGTTCTGCTTTTCTGTTTACAATGAACAGTTATCTCCAAAAGAAAGAAAGAAAGAAGCTGTCAGGTGACAAACACACAAAATGAAAGGACTTAAGTATACGACTGTCCTCAGCTTAGTCCTCAAAGGCCAAGGGCTAACATTTCCCTCCCTGAAAATATATTAGCATCACTTTCAAAATTACCATGAATTTCTCTGAAGCTGCTGCCTGGGCCAGGAGGGAAAAATATATACTTGCAGACACCAACTAGCCTAACCACCACCACGGCAACGTTAAGTGTGCTGACTTTGCTAACCGTACTGTGTGTAGGCTGGAAGATACAGCATGGACTGGCTGAATTTGATGGTAAGATGACAGGTGTTTCTAGTTTGCATGTAAACCCTGCGTTAATCACAAGGAAGGGTATGTTAAGTAGAGAAAGGAAAATGTTCCAGATATAGGACAACATTTGGAACTGGGGGTGCAAGGACTAGATACAGAGAATAATATTGATGACTAGAGAGATGCAAATGATATTTAAGAATTCTGTTTGGCCTTAAGAAGGACTCTGAGGAAAGACTCTGGCATTGAAACCCATGGGGGGCGGGGGGAAAGGGATATAATGATTACGATGATGAATGAATGTAAGAATAAAATGCGTAAAAGTTGTGCTCGGGATAAGGCTGCAGCCTAAGAGGGATAGGACAAGAATTCTGACTAAGGCTGGAACTTCAGTGTTATCAATCAACCAACAACCATTAAAAAAAAAAAAAAGAAAATGTTTAAATTTTATTACTTTACACTTAAAACATAAAGTACAGAATGCCGTAAATAACAGGGAAGAAAAAGATTACAAATCACCCAAACACAAAGACTGAGGAAAGAAAGTAAATTTCGGGTTGGGGTAGCAGGTTGATGGTGTAGATCAGGAGCTGACAATGGTGGTGGTTGAAGAGCCTGATTTGCCTGTGGGGAGGTGGAGATTTCCTGCAGGAGCTAGTGCAGGTTCTCCCTGGAGGGGTGGTGAATTTTGACCTGGCTCTGGGTCTCCTGCAGAAGCAGCTGCGGGTTCTCCCTGCCCAGATGGTGAATCATCATCTGGGGCTGGGTCTCCTGCTGGAGCTTCAGACTCTGCCTCTGTGGGCTCCAGGTCCTACAGCTAACTCAAGGGAAGGTTGACACGGTGCTCCATGTTGGAGCCAGATGTGCTAATAAGCTCCCTGTGAGCCCAGGACAGGATCCTGGAGAGTAGCCTGGGTGGTGTTTGGGGCCAAGGCCTTTCCTGTTCACCTCTGGGCCCTGGTTCTGATGAACCATCTGTGGCCACACTCACCGGGAGCCTACACTGGCCCTCGCTGGCAGTGTGGTGCACCGGCCCCTCACTTGGGCAGATGAATTGGATGTCCCCATCAAGCAGCTCTTCGCCAGTCTCTGGGCTGGGGCTCTGCAATGACAGTGACCAGCAGCTGGCCTGGCCCGGAGGTATCAGAGCCCTGCCTGGCCATTATCTTATCACTGCTTCTTCTGCCCATTTGACCTTCTGCTCCCACATCAGGCACAGACCTGTGTCTGCTCTGATATGCACTTAGGAGAAAGGATATACATCTAGAGGGCTTGGGATAAACCTCGGGTAGAAGGGCACTGCCTGGGCTCTCTACATCCAGCCCAGCCAGCTTTGACCTGGGGTGTGGACATAATTGGCCCATCAGACTTCTAACCCCTCATCAGCCTGCTCTTGCTTGAGGGAGACCGATCCCACATAAACCCCCACCTTCGCACATACAGGGAGGGGACACAGAGCTACCAGGGTGGGATCAGAGTGATATCTTGGCCTGAGCTGGCCTGCCCTGGGCCTCCCTGTGTTACTTTTTTTTTTTTAATTTTTATTGGGTTATAGTTGATTTACAATGCTGTGTTAGTTTCAGGTGTACAGCAAAGTGAATCTGTTATACATATACATATATCCACTCTTTTTTAGATTCTTTCCCCATATAGGCCATTACAGAGTACTGAGTAGAGTTCCCTGTGCTACACAGTAGGTCCTTATTAGTTGTCTATTTTATATATAGTAGTATGTATGTGTCAATCCCGATCTTCCAATTTATCCCTCCCCCTTTACCCCGTGGTAACCATAATTTTAACAACCATTTATTGAGTGACTAGTCTGTGCTGGGCATTCTTCTAGGTGCTAGGGAAACTGGTGAACAGGTAGACAAAGTTTCTTTATCTGGTGAGGAGTAGAGGTAGAATATGTAATAAATATTTTAATCTCAGAAACCAGTAAGTATTGTGAAGAAAACAAAATGAGGTAACAAAAAACAGGAAGTGAATAGTACAACCTACTCTAACTGAGGTGGTTATGAAATGACGCTGAAGCAGGTAACATTTGAGCTGAGATCTGAAAGATCAGAGTCAAGCCTTGTGAAGATCTGGGGGAAAAGCCTCCCAGACAGAAGGAAGAACAAGTCAAAGGTATGTTCAAGTGAAAGAAAGAAAGGTGACTGGTATGGCTGGGGCAAACTGAATGAGGGGGAAAGTGATGGGAAACGAGGTTAGTAAGGTGACGCAGGGCCAGATCATATAAGGCCTTCTGGGTCACAGTAAGAAGTCTGGATTTCTTGTTAAGTGTAAAGGAGAGCCCCTGGAGGTTTAGAGACAGTTAAATATGGCATCATCTAATTTATGCTTTAGAAATACTTATACTAGGTACCACACAGAGAAAGGAGAGGGGGGGCATCTGGGGCAGTGGGGAGGGGATAACAAGGGCAAGTTGAAAGAGCAGAGGAAGGAAGACCAATTAGAGCTGATAAAATAATCCAGGCAAGAAGTGATCATGGCTAAGGTTAGAAGAGGTAGATTAGGAAGTGCTTAGAAGAAAGGTATTTTACCCTCACAAGAGAGGAAGGAGGAGAAAAGCCCTGCTGAGAATTATAAATCTAGGTTATAATACACATTTATTTCAGTATAGTGATTTACTTCTTCAGTAGGGCCGATCCTTCAAATATTTAATCTGGTACATTAACCTGGATAGGGATAAAACCAGGGTTCTTGCTCCTTGTGGCCAGGAGAAACAAGGTAAAACATTCAAGATTTTTGCATGGGAAAGAGGAGGAGTTTTTAGGTCTATACTATTCTCTATTGGTTATTGCCAGGCTTCAGCTAAATAAGAATACAAAAGCTTTGATTTCAAAGTGTTTTCCCTTGATTTCTTTGTAAAAATATCTCTTAAAAAAAGTCAACATTGTCTTTGTTAAATTAAGAGGAAATGACATTGTCTACATTTTGATTAGGACTGAAAGAAATAAGTAAGCACACCTAAGGATGGAGATGGTGATAGCAGGGAGATCCAGAACAGCTCTAGAACTTACAAAGAGCTAGGGTAGAAAAGAAAAAGGGACCTAGAAGGTTCAATAGAGTCCACTGGCACTTGAGCATCTTTTAACAAGAGAGTTTCAAGAGAAACTGAAAGAATTTGGCTATAAATTGAACATGCAGAGTAAAAGGTAATGAATGCTCAAAAGTGGAACCATAACTTTTAACATTTCCAGTTTTCCGTTTTTAAAAAATCTCTATAACTTTCAGTGACCAAAGAAGTAGTCCCTTATCTTTGGGGGAGAGCCTCAGGTAAGAGTGCAAATGAAAAGAAAATGGTGGCTGCATGTATAGGACAGGACAAACATTTCAACAGGAGTAAGCATCACATTTCTCAGTGGGATTATTGTATTAATATTTTAACAGCTTCTACTAAATATGATTATATATTAGGTGAACTCATAAATATGTCAGATCTGATTAGTGAACGTGGAAGACAGGAAGGGGCAGACTTGTCAGCAGAAGGAAAGTTCACATTATGAATTTGACTGGTTTCTAATAACCAACAAGAAAGAGCTTGCAATCACTCCAATTCTTTTAAATAAAATGTACCAGGAAATGAACTCACAAATGCCCAGGTATAAATGATTATTTAAAGACTGGACACTTGGCAATCTTTTTTTCTATTTACTAATTATAGGAAAAGCCATATAAAAAAATTCACCAAAATCACAACAAAGCCATTTTTATTACTTCTGGATTTTTGAGGTAGTTAAAGGGATAGGATAGTCACTTAACATATTTAGGTTTCAAATCGGGGCTCTTGTTTCTGTAGTGGGTTCCCTCAAGCAATTTCATAGCTTCCAGGGTGATAGGTTCTTTTGTTCTAAACCAAGAAGCTCACAGCAGTTTAATTTACTGCTGCATTATGATAGCTACTAACCACCCACACCTCCAAGGCTGGTAAATGCACTGATGTAGACAGTGCCACCTTAAAAGGATTTCTGGATGGGTCTTAGTGATGGGGGGAAAAAAGGACATAATGTTTAATTATAAGAAATGATTGAAATAGGCACAGACATACCCTGGGTGCCTCTGCACTGCAGCAAGCTCTAAACTTGTTATCGTTAATGGTTTAAATTTCACTGTGCTAATCATTTCAGGACACAAGCCTTTCTTGATAATCTAATGAATTATTCCAACATCCTTCAGCAAAAAAAAAAAAAGAAAGAAAAAAAATCCTCCATGACAGCACTAATTACAAGACGTTTTCCCAGTGCTTATGTAAAATATGACAGAGCAGCAGCTTAGGGAATTGCAGAAAACTGCTTCTAATTTCCACTGAGAAACTGACAAACATCTCTCTTTCATCTCTCCCAGCTCTCAAGTAAGATTTAACTTTCTCATTTAGTTAATTACCGAGTGAGGATCATCATTTCCCCGGATCGGAGCGGCATAGAGCCTTTATCGTGTTAACTTGTGAACTTGATCGATGGCTGCTGCTAAAACTTAATAACTTCACCCCCTGGCAAATTGTAAGATAAATATAATAGGAGAAACTCTGACAGTAAAAACCTGCCAGAAATGAGCGCTGTGTTTATGTTTCTTTGCAGGCAGCAAAAAAACAACCGACAGCTTATTACTGGTTGCGTGTTACTTATATTTAAAAGACTCCAGGCAGTTAACTTTCTACGTACTGTTAAGACTTTGCTCACAAGATGGGGAAAAATGAGAAAAAGCACCAGAGATGCAGACTTGGGGAAATGAGGGAAGAAGGAAAAAAAAAACAGGGAGAAGGGCAAACCAAGGGAATATATTGTGTAAAATCTTTCAAAATGTCATGTTTACCATATAAAATGTCCAACCAGCACAAATAGGCATAAGATCCTTAAAAAAAATAATAATTCTGGACTTCTAAGAAACTGTATGAACTATACCTAGGAGCAAAGCAAGAGAATTTCACTCACTCAAATTTTTTCAAGGACCATAAGTCCATGCCTGCAGAATCCAATTAACTGCAGAATTCCTAGATCTCTTTTCAAAAATCCCTGCAGCTAGAAAACCATTTACTAACTACACCATTTAACCCTTTCTGAAACAAGTACACTATAGCTAGGAAATGCATAACTTTGTGTAGAACATTTCATCTAGTCTTACATTCACCTTCCACACCTAAGCTAGCCAACTGCGAAGGAAACAGTCTGGAATTTTTTTCTTTTGGTCAAACTTGAATCTGAACTTGGAATTTTAACGTTTAACTGCGAGCGAATTGGTACCATGGCCTAGTACAGTATGAATTTTAAGTCTTTTATAACCAACGGTAGCAAACACAATAGACAAGGTATAACAAATAATAGAATGGCTGCTCACCAGTGTCAGTCCCCTCTATCCCCCAAAACAGAACAAATCTCTATATAAACTGCTAAGTCTGTTAAAGTGACCACCCTCATAGTATAGTAATATTACAAACAACAAAATATGAACTAAATTTTGGGAAAGGTAGAGGAAGGCAGAAAAGGTCTTGTAGGACTTAAGAGTTTAAGCCTAACTTGTGAGACTGTTTTTAACATCCATTATCTGCTATGTTTGCGCCAACAGCTGAAGGCTTCATGTTGCAATCAAGGGGCCACCATTTTGAAAGTTGAAAGGATGTGGAAAACTGAGTATCAAAATGGCAAATCAAATTCATATTCACTAAAGGATCAAATTTGATTCCTCATTTTTTTTGGTTTTCTTTCTTTAAATAAGGATTATTGGGGTCAAGCAAAGAAAGATCAATTGATTTTTTAAAAAACAGCATTTATAATAGACAAACTTTAGAAAATATGAAAAATACAGAAACACAAAGAACATAAAAATTGCCCATAATTTCCACCATCAACAAATAAACAGTGTTCACATTTTGGTGGATATATATCTTTGTGGTCTAAAAAAAATTATTAGTCAATTATTTAATATGTGGGAGAGTGTTTCTGTGTCATCTAGAGAACTCTTTGTCTATAACATCAAATTAATCAGAGCAGGCAAAATTTATCTCCTTTGCTGAACACCTCAGAGAAGTCAAGATCTGATCCTATAGGATAGAGAATTATAAGTGATTGTGAGTGTGGAAAGGAGGGGAGAGAAGAGGAGGAAGAGGCAGAGAGAGGAGGGAAGGAGTGAGGAGGAGGGAGAAGGAAGGGGAAGAGCAGGAAGAAAGGGAAGGGAAGCAGGGAGAAAGGAGAGCAAGGAGGAGAGGAGAGGTGAGAAGGGAGAGGAATGAAAGTGACTGAGGATGGGGAACAGGAGAGAGTGGGTAGGGGAGAGACGGGAAAGAGATGGGAAGGATAGCATGGATAGGAAGAAATGGCAAAGGGAAAAGAGATGAGGGGCAAGGAAAGAGATGGAGGGAGATATGGAGGGAGAGAGTAGGGATGAGGTGGAGAGAGATGAGGGGGAAAGGAATAAATATAACCAAATGCAAAAGGGACCTAACATTACCAAGCTCACCTACCCCAAGAAAAGCAATATGCCTGTTGGATGAAAAGGTCCTCTCCCATACAGTAAACATCAAGAGGGAGAGGGGATGAAAAACTACTTTTCTAAACCACTACTTAATGTTTCGGGCAGAGTAATAAAGTTTAATTGTCTGGGATCTTGTTGCTCTTTCTGTAAACTTCCTCAGATAGAGGTTGCTCATCTGGATGTTAAATAATATTAATATTACCAACATAAAATTTCTGTGATGAAGAAAGTTTTAACTAAGACACTTCTCCCTGACTTCTCCCTCACATCCTCCCTTAATTTTAGCATCAGAAAGCTAAGTTCTACCAATAAATAACAGGGAATGATAGAGGCACTGGCTGCCAGAGGAAAACACAGAGACACACTTAAAACACAATTAAAAAGGACATGGGAAAAAATATAGTCAGTTTTAAATAAAGAAGAAAAAACTACCCTCCTCTTTGTGCTCTAATCCTTACATTTTTGGGTCCAATAAAAGGTCTCAATGACTTGGTAAAACTTGCTCCTGAAGAAAGCCTTTGAGAAGCTGTATCTAAAACCTGGATTAGGAAAATACAAGGTTTTTTGGGTTAGGATCTCAAGAAGCCAGCTCAGCTTTCCAGAAGAAATTCAACTCTTTCCAACTGCTTGTTAATGCACATTAAAGGCAGCAAGAAGTAATCCTATGAGGCGGCAGCACAGGCCTCTCTCAGCTGCAGTGAATGAAGTAAATGGCTTGTAACCTCCGGAAGTCTTGGTTGTCTGCAGGTAAAACTTTAATAACCCTTGGAGCACCAAGGGACAAAAGACATTTCTCTCTGGAATACATGGGTAATTGTCTTCTTAATGTATCCAGGAAAAGCTTAGTTTGGATGCAGCATCTGTTTTTTTTTTAGCAGAGGTGATCAAGATAACTTGCTCAAATGCACGTAAGTTAGTAGAGTTCAGACTAAATTTCAAAATGCAGTTGTTACAAGTGTACAGTTTTTCTAAAATGAAATTCTGGACCTTTGGCTTTCTAATAACAATGAAGCTCCAAGTCAATGACTAAGACTAAATACAGAACACTAGGACTATTTTGTATAAAAAGATAAAGACATTTTCTATAGCCAAAAGAAGTTTACATGAACACCAAGACCACAAGTGCTACACTGAAGCCAGTTCAAGTGTCCTTCTGAAGGAGTTCATGTTTATGTAATAGAATATCGTAAAAAAATAATACCATGATTTTGCACTGATTCTATCCGAGCACTACCATGTGTTCTTGGCTAAGTTACTTATTAACCTCTCTGTGCCTCAAATACCTCATCTGTAAAATGGTGATTCTCAACAGTACTTAATTGGAAGGGTTAATGTTAGGATATAAATAATACATATGAAAAAGCATTTAGAACAGTACCCGGCACATAGTAAGGGCATTAGCTCTCATTATGCTTTTAACTAGAGAGCACTGCAATGTACATAGTTGCTGATTTTTATTAGCTTAATAAATACAATCTTCTTCACTTTTACAATAATATATGCCCAGCAACCTTCACTTTCAAACTAGATTTTAAACTCTGAAGGACAGAGATCGACATAAGCCATTTAGATGTATACCGTAACTATATAGGTATGTAGCAGCAGCTCAAAAATATTAGGTAAATTGAAATGTCAATCCAAGCTAATGTAAGGAGTAGATATTGCTTTTGGGGAGTAGTGGTAAATTGCTTTGTGGTTATAAACGTATTTGGAGTCCCCTTCTCTTACCAACAAGGATGCTACTATCACTACACTGACGCTTGTCCCTAAGTACTCTAACTTAATAACCTTTAATCCACTGTTGTCTAAGAGTAGTTTCAACATTTTAATGTAATAAAATATATAAAATATTACTATGTAAAAATTTAAGAATGAGGGTAAAACTGAACTAATGATGAGTGACATTTAACAACTGGTGAAGACAGGAAAGAGCAAAAGGAAGACCTCGAAATATGTTTTATGATGTGAAATAAAAGACATTTGAACATAATTATTTTTCATTTTCAATCTTTCAGAGCAATTGCCAAAACATATTCCCATAACACTCAAATTTAGTGACGGAAGAACCATAAGGAAATTATTAGTATGGTAACAAGATTCTCAATACAGTACCCTAATTTTGAAAATCCACTTTACTGATTTCTACAGTAAATACAGGATGATTCCTACATCCTGTAGGGTACAGAGTATATTTTGCTTCCTTCAGACTTTGTACTTCATTTTAGTAATCAGCAAAGGCATAGCTAGGGCAGAAGTTAGACTGAAATTCCAGCTGTCATCAGCATCCACCCTCCTTTTTCTCAAAAATTAGCAGAAAAATGATTACTTTGTGATTTTGTCTAAAGGTTATTTACATTTCCCCCACATGGGCACTATTTTTATGGGGTTTCGTGGGCCAGAGACTGCAGATTTTTGGTGTTTTGGAGGAAATACTGAATCTTGGGTGTCACAAAAATTTTCTTTTTCAAAATGGGACAAACCCCCACCAGGGATTCTGTGTGTGTTTGTTGGGAGTGAAGGTGGGATGAGAAAATGAAAATCAGGAAGATAGTTAATTCCATACTGTTTATGTGCTTAATTTAGAAATAGGACTTGTATCTTTCCTTTGCAGAACTTGGCTTTTCTTAAAGGATGAAATAGTTTCTATAAAGACATTTCCTGCTTTACTACCCAACTTTTTACTTCACCTGGGTGTGGCTTAAGCTCACATGGAGCACTATAAATATGAAATGCAAGGATAACAACTTTTTCCAATGAAGTTTTCCTATGTGCCAAATGTTTTGAAGTTACTCTATTTCCATTTTTCTGTTTAAGGAATAAACAGAGGCTTTGGAAACAAACCATTATGAAAAGTTTTCTTATAGTTGATTCACATGTGAACAGCCCCACAGCAAAAGTAAGAGAGCATGATGGCCTAGTCCCATCACTTATTAGCTATGTGATCTTGGATAAGTCTCTACTGTTTGAGATCTCATCTGTAAAATGAGTGGGTGGATGGAATAATCTCAGGCTCAGTCTGGCTTTTATATTTTGAGTTTATGGTTCAGTTCCATGGTAAATTAAAAGACAGCTGAGGGAATACATTTAAAAAGAATCATTCTTCACATTTTCTTACTATAAAACTAACATATTAGAGTTTAAGTACACATCTCAAGTAAAAAGAAATATTTTTCATAATATTATTTGGACAGGCAATATATTCCAAAATCCCAAGAATAAGTCAAACTTTTCTGCAACAATTGGGTTTTTAATGCAAAGAAATGTTATCATTCTGAGTGTGACAGGTACACAGGTAACATTATTATTCTCTTAGTTTTCTACATGCTAAATAAAATATTCCATAATTAAGAATTTAAAACTTCACGGTGTTAACCTTTCTCAGGGCTGACTCGAGGATCTGAAGACCTAACGATGTCTTGAGGTTTTGTGTCTCAATGTGCCTCATTTCCTTCATAATGTACTCTCATTTCCCCACCCACCTTCTCCATAGTTCCCAGTATTTAAGGGAAGGTTTTCAAGAAAACTGTCAATAAATCAATGTATCTCTATTAAAAATTCCTTTATTTCACATGGAGGTAAAATATTGTATCTATTTAATATACCAAGTTGTCTTATTTAGGGCCAAATCAAAGTAACAGGGCTACATGAAGAGTCTGCAAATAGATATGAAAAACCTACTGGGATCCTCTTAATGCTTTATCAAGGTTCTGCTGTTCTCGGCCAGGTTAATTTTCGGCATGATAGCCCATAGCCTGCTGTATCTTAGAGACCTTTTTCTGTCAATTCCAAAGGCCATCAAGTGTCCTCAAGGCCAAGGTGATACATCAGCTACTGTAATAAATAAAGATATATGAAAAAGAACTGGGCCTCAATTTCCATTTGAAAGATTAAATTTCACTGGAAGTTACAAACATAATTTGTGGCACCATCTGCCATGGTGATAGTATTTTTCAATAGTGAGCAACCTAATGTGCCTACACTGTAAATAAATGAAGCTGGAAGAGTAGGCTGATAGCAGAATGGACATGCACTAAGACAGTAGCAGTGACTATGTTGGGTAGGGTTGGGAAGAAGACAGAATCAAGACATTTGGGAGGATATATTCCTAGGGATGATAGCAAGAAGCCTGGGCTCCTTGTAGATGAAGTAAAAGGAATTGTGATTTTAGAGGCAGTACTACATAGTACCAGACAAGCCTAGGTTCAAGCCCTATGTCTGCAATGTACAAACTATGTAGGCTTGCGCAAGCTAGTTACCCTCTTTAAGCCTCAAATTTCTTCACATGCAAAGTGGAATAATACCACATATTTCCCAGGGTTGTTAAAAGAAACAACAGGAGATTATGTATAAAATGTTAAGCACAGGGTCTGGCACATAAATGCCTAATAAAGGTAGTTGTTTTCATTTGCTAGTATGTAGAAACCATCAGAGCAATTCAGCCTGTATCAGGACCTGCCCACCAAACTCTGAAAGTAAAGTTTTAACTGAAACTCCATACAAAATTCCCCAGGAAGGGGAATTATGAATTGGAATATTTTAAAATATGCTAACTTGTCTGGCCACCATTAGCTGATGTGATTGGGGATAGAACTGTGAAGAAAAAAAGAAAATTTAAGATGTGATTAGACTGTAAGAGCAGCTCAGCAGAGCCAGGCTCAAAGGCTCTGGGTGAAATCAGAGGAAACTACAACTTAGGGAATTTCTGTGTGTACTGAGTTATCTCATTTAAACAAATATATTGAGGACTTCCTATGTGCCAATACTGTATTAGGCGATGCAAAGGTCACATAGATAGTAAATACTGATAAGTTGATTCTAAAATTTATATGAGAATACAAATGGCCAAGAATAACCAAGGTAATATTGAAGAATAACAACAAAGCTAGAGGGCTTACTATCAGAGTTCAAGATTTGACAAAGACCTATACATATATGGTCATGTAATTTATGACAAAGAAAACAATGCAGTATAGTGGGAAATACATGTTTTAATAAATGGTGCTAGGTCAACTGAATACCACATTTTTTTTAAAAAGCACTCACACCTCTACCTAATACCACACACAAAAATCAAATGGAGTGCAGATCTAAATGTTAAAGGTAAAAAACAATAAAAATTTTAGAAAAAAACATAAGAGAATATCTTCATGACACTGGAGTAGGCATAGATTTCTTAAGTAGAACTATGTGAGGCAAAGATTGATAAATTGGACTATATTAAAATTAAGAACCTCTGTTCATCAATAGACATCATTTTAAAAGTGCAAAGGCAAGTCACAGAGTAGGAGAAAATATTCGTAACACATGTATCAAAGGACTTATATCCAGAATTCATAAAGAACTCCTACAAATCATTAGGAAAAAAAATATAAAACACAATAGAAAAATGGGCAAAAGACTTGAACAGGCGCTTCACATCTAAGTAGTCAATCAACATATAAAGAAACGCTCAATTTTAAGTGTTAAGGGAAAGTTAAATTTAAAAATATGTGACAACAGTGTGAATATACTTAACACTATTGAACTGTACACTTTAAAAATGGTTAAGATAGTAAATTTTATGTTATATAAACATTTTTTTTTACCACAATTAAGAAAAAACACAAAAACCCACAATGGGATACTGGTACACACCACCAGAATGCTTCAATGAAAAAGCCAGACAACAAGTGTTGTGTAGTGAGGAAAAGGAACAATCAAACTCTCACTTACTGCTGGAGAGAGTATAAATTGGTACCACTGTCAGGACATTCTAATTCCCCTCCTAGTTACATACACAATAGAATACGTGCATTCATTGTAAATATATACCGCAAAAATTCTGTAGTTATCAAAATCTGAAAGCAACCCAAATGTTCATCTATAGTGAAGTGGATACATAAATTTGGTATATTTACATAATGAAATACTATACATCATTGAGAATAAACAAATTACAGGTATATGCAATAATATGACTTTCAAAAAACTATGTTAAGTGCAATAAGTCAAACAGTACAGAATGTATACTGTATGATTCCATTTACACAAAGTTCAAAACCAGGCAAAACTAACACATGATGTTAGCAGAGAGGATAACGGTTACCCTTGGGAGGGGAATGACAAAGAGGGCAGGAGTGGGTTTCTGGTCAGGTTCTTTTCCTTTCCTTCTTTGTTTAAAAAAAAAAAAATCTTGCTGGTGGTTACTCAGATGTGTTGTTCACTTTGTGAAAATTCACTGAGCCAAACTCGGGGTCTCCTGAATATTGTATTAGGAACAGATTATTATATTCATAAAAAGAGAAATAAGGGTGAATAAAGTCCTGTTTGGTTACAGATACATAGTCCTAACCCGTATTTTCTGATATAAATGAAACAGGGAGTTCTATAAAAAAGATTTAAAATTTTGCCATGGCACAGCCTTAGCGTCTATCTTCACTTACGACCCTTTGGCCACATACAGATAACTGTTCCCATATGCCACTACTCTGAACAAGGTTAGAGCTCCCTCTAGCACTTTTAACTAAGGAAACATCACAGGCCTTTACAGAGCTGACACAGTTTGGTGCTGCCCACGGTTAAATTCAATATGGCGATTTTTATTTTTAATTTGCTTTAATTGTTGCTATGATATGAATAATTAATAGGCTGCCTAAGCCAGTTTTGTAAAGTTCACAATACAGAAATCCGGGAGAGAAATATCTACTTAGAAAGGAGGCTTAAAAATGGTTATAACTGTTATAATATTAGAGAATTTGGAACATTTATTCATGATTTGTGGCAACATTATGTCTCACCAACAAAGAAGCATGCTACCAAGCACTTCCTACTAAAAATTCTTCTGATCTTCATCAATTTTTCTCTTCATGGCTTCATACCTATATATTGTACCTATAGTACCATACAAGAGCAAAGTAGGTCAGTGTCAGGAGAACCTTGCTCTTCCGTAGAGGAGAAGAGGAAGGTTTGGCTGTAACACTTAACCTAGTTCCATCCATTCTAAAACAAGTATTTATTAGCATTAAATAACCCCCTGGACAATAGCGACCTATTCAAATTAGCCTGTATTCTTTGCCCATGCTTGTAAACTCCCTTCTCCACTGACACCTTAACCAATGGAAATTATGTTATAAATGCTTCCACTCAGCAATGTCTGTTTCACATTTGGATATGCCAGAAAGTATAATTTAGTTATAATGTTGTAATCCTACACATTTCAGGCAGCATTTGAGCAGTCTCTAAAAGTTCAATGATTATAATACACACTATCTGAGAATGCAGCCAGAAATAAAAGGGGCTTCGTTTTTCATTGTTGGGTTTCAAATCTTCCCCTCTCTGAAAGAAACACTGCTTTCCAACACTCTTGTTAAAATTAATACAAATATAAAACCAGCTAATTAATAAGTCCCTTGAATCAAGGAGAATGAAAAAGAAGAGAATATAAAGAACCACCTTAAAAAATAAATTCATTTTAGCTAAGACTATTATGTGTTCTTCATTATTCTGCATTCTAAAGAAACATTTTTTGAGCTATTATAAGGAACAAACATTTCCTATCAACCTTTTCTTAGCATACAGATCCCTCAAAAAGTGTATCCACAATTATAGGAAACTTTAACAATTTCCAAGGGAAATTTTTACCATTTTTTTTTTTTTTAGCATTCTAAATGGAGATTAATACAAGTCAGGATGACTTCCTCTCTCATGCTCTGGTTACACACAAGCACCACTCTGCCAAAGACAGTACAGCATGGACATCAGTGCTGGATCGTTCCTGTACATACCACAAAGCCATAATGCCAAGTTACTAATTAGTTTGGTTTTGCATCATGTCTGCTGGTCACATTAACACGGCCACATTCATTCCAAGGGCAGCTCAAACTAGGGGTGAAATATTATCTGAAAACAGTTATTCATTAAGCTACTGAGAGCTTCAATCATTTGTGTTTTTCCTGAGACAGGATCCACTACTTGCTTCTCTTTTAATTCACGTAGTATCTGCTGGGAGCCATATATCATGAACTAGAACAAGAATGACAGATCTAAATTAACACAACAGAAAAGCTATTTGATGCTGCCTTTTGGTTTCTCCACTTCACTCTCTTTTGCGGCATCCAAAGGCTTCAGAATCCTGGCATTAATTAAGCAACAGTTTTATTACACAAAATCAAAGCCTGAAAAGAAAAGCCTAACAGACAGTAAGAGGAGATTACAAGGTTTAATTAACAGTTTTACTTTTTTGTGGTTGCTAATTGAGGTATTTTTAATTTCTATCATCTCATATAGAATGCTGAAAAGGAAAATACTATAAGTGTAAGAGGAGAACACAAACCTCAAATGTATTACTGTATCATGATTTTATATAACCAATTTGCATAGTTCTGTTTTTCCAAATCATGGCTATTTGTTAATAAATTGTTAACACTTAATAGGCACCATAGAGAACTTTTTAGATAATCCCCTCACATTTGCTACATCTGCCCTAATTTCTATGTACTAAAACTCACAAAACACAATGATCGAAAGCACATGGCCATGGGGTCAGACAGCCTGGGTTCAAATTCTAGTTCTGCAACATACCTTGGGCAAATTGCTTGATATCTCTGAGTTCTGGTTAATCTATATATAAAATGGGGTTGTATGCTTAATGAGATTGTTGTGGGGATTTAAGTGAGAGTGTATATAAAACCCTTAACCCTTAGTGTCTGGCAAATTGTAAACATTCAATAAATAATGGTGCACAAATGCTGTAAAATTTGATGACACAATCTCTGGATTTTAATACTTTAAATAATATATATCAGACTCAACAAATATAATTTGAGAATCTACCTTCTGCAAGTGGAAATCAGTCCTATTCAGACTCTACAATGAAGGCAATTTACTTTTGCATATAATTTGCCTTTTGTAGGTAACTTTTCAATTGAGGGAAAACAGGGAGTAAAAAATAGTCTAAATCTCAAAATTTGAAGTTTCAAGAGCACTAAATAATAGCATTAAGTGGAAACCAACAGCAATCTAAACAGCTGAGTAAAAAATTAGTTATATAAGCAAACTATTATATATAGAATTGGATAAACAACAAGGTCCTACTGTATAGCACAGGGAACTGTATTCAATATCTTGTGATAAACCATAATGGAAAAGAATATGAAAAAGAATGTGTATTTATGTATAACAGAAACACTTTGCTATACAGCAGAAATTAACACAAAATAGTAAATCAACTATACTTCAATAAATTAAAAAAAAATAAGTTATATAAAACTCTCACTTAGAATCTACTCTTATTGCATGTTCCATGTTATAATGTTGAGATAGTGGCTCCTATAGTGTCCCAGGCTAGAAGTATTCAAGTTTACATTACTCAGTACTCAAACCTTTGAAAAGCATCCCATATCCTTTTATCACTGCAAATGGAATCTACTATAATCTATAATGTGATGTCTTCACCTATTCCCTATCAAAATGTAAAACATAAAAAGTAGTTGTATTTCTTGGACTTATATTCAGAACCCACCTCTTCTCCTTAAGTATTACCTAGAGGAAAAAAAGAAAAGTCCTTCAACCGATCAATTTTAAAGTCAAAAATGACATTATACTAATCCTACCCCCTTCCCCCGCAAAAAACCCCAAAACTAAACAAAACCCCACACATATTAAGATTCAAGGAAACTGATTTTAAGTTTCCTAATTAAACCATCAGGTTTTAAGTACTCCAATTACAAGAATAAGAAAAAAACCCACAAACCTCACACATAGATGTAAATAAAGCCACTCTTTAGGTTGCCCATTAATCCACAAGTGGCATATTCATCTTATTTACAGTATTATACCCCCTGCCATGATATTCCATTACAGAGTCACGCTACACACTCCATAGTTAACACTGTAGGAACCATCTCTTTTTAAACATGGTTTTCTCTCTGTATTTCCCTTCAGGCTTGTTCCAAAGTTTTTGTTTTTTTAATCTTTAAAATTAAATTTCTTATGCTATTAGATATTCCAAGAAAATGTGGCTAAAGTTAAAGAAGTGATGTCTGAGGTATAAAGCATAATTAAATTTATGGTCATTCTTCTAGAAATATTTAAGCATTTCTGTTTGTCGTGGTCTTAGTGCTCCATGTGACCAAGTGCTTCTTACATATATTTATATGTGAACTGTAACTATCAAAAACTTCTATTCTTTCCATTAGAGAATATCCAGGGAGATTTTATACACACACACACACACACACACACACACCCCACAGAATAATATTCATGTTTATTTGCTTTTTGTTTTCATTTGCTTTTGACCAACCTGTTTCTTAATTACTCACTCCTGTCCCAATCCTCCTCTTTCCTGTCTGAAACAGGGGATTCAAGGTCCAACTATTAATTCTGATACCCTCATCATGTCTTTACAATCACCAAACTATCCGAAAGCATGAATACTTACAAAAAATATTTACTAAAGTGTAACCAGACAGAGCCTGGACTTTGAAGCCCTAAGGGACATTTTTTTTTGTTTTAACTGATAAAACTAATTACCAAGTTTAACCAGGAAAAATAAGTTTTTGATATAAAAGGACTGCCAATATATGCTTACACTGTAAATCCTGACACAGCAATTCAAATGAGATTTGTATTCCAAAACAATTTCTAAAACAATTACTAAGGTAAGGTTACCACCTTGAACGAATTGTACTGGACTCATACTAAGGTGTTACCATACTCATAGTAAGTCCAATGACATGAGGTCATCTTCAATCCTTTAAAGACCTATGTTTACAAGGTAGGTGATTATTATTGAGTAAGCATTTAAAATTGCATAGAATTATTGACTAGGTAACCCAGAGTATTTAACGCAGTTAGTTAAATTTTCTGGAAACAGTCTTGCCACAGTTCAGGCAGAACAAGATATTTTACAAGCAGTAAGGGGTGGGGGGATAGGGGGAGATGAAGAAATAATATTTGCTAGATGTCAAATGTTCTATATAAATCAAATGTTGAAAAGCTATAGGTCCTTCGTAGTGTGAGGCCAAGTATAACAGAAGGGATACACAGGGCCTCCAAATACTACTTAAAAATCAACCGTATGCAGTAGAGCAAGGACTCTGAAGTCAGAGAGATGAC
This sequence comes from Mesoplodon mirus, assembly GCF_964341445.2. Lineage (NCBI taxonomy): Eukaryota > Metazoa > Chordata > Mammalia > Artiodactyla > Ziphiidae > Mesoplodon > Mesoplodon mirus. The sequence continues at coordinate 203,278,759 of NC_138977.1, read as the reverse complement.
TCAAAGCTCTACAGCTTAGAGATGTGAAAAGTTTTAATTTCTCTAAGCTCAGGTTCCTTATCTGTAAAATAGGGATAGTATCATCCATCTCATCAGGTTGAAACAGACAACACAGCTAGCACAAAAGTGCCTGAACACAGGGGCTTAATAAATATTAACATGTCCTCTCTCTCCTCCTCAAACTTCTGAGCAGTACAAAAGTAAAAATAAGTATCTTCCATCCTGAAGTTACCAGAGGAAGAAAATGGACCTTCAAAAATTCCTTGTATAGGAATATACCCCAAACTAATAATTGAGGGGGATGAGGAACTTAGAAAAGATGATCACAGCCTCAGAGATAAAACTGGTTCCATACATAAGAACTTTAAATAAGGGTGTGTTAGGTGAGCTCCAAAGGACTAGACTAATGAAAATTTCTCTAAAGTGAACCCTACTGATGAGATTTTGGATTAGTAGAATTTAAGGTGACTTGGCAACTCTAGCTCTGTTAGGAAATTAAAAGGGAGTTTCTTGGTCATTCAGCCAGTTAGACATTTCTATTATTACTATTATAAACAAACAAAAAAGATGCCCTCAAAAAAAGAAACATCTATTTTAACACTCATCTTAAGAAACAAATCTTACTGGAAAAGAGCTCTAACAACAAGAACAAATATTGGCAAGATCATTAAGTCAGATGGAATTCCAGAATCATAGGAAAATGGAAAAACACAACTTTATTTTTGTAGAAACTTGGTATAGAGAACATTTAAATTCATAGCTCATTTGCCTTACAAGAAGCTGAACTCACAACACAAGAATAAAATTTTACATGTATGAATCCTGAGCTCATGGGTACTGAAAGGTTCACAAGGAGAGCTCACTCAGGTTTCACAAGCTTTGTAAGCGATCTATTTATACCGTATGACTAAGAACATACTTATTTATGGAGAGCTTATGAGCCCCGGCTTCTGGAACTGTCACTAAGAGAGAAGAGAACGAAAAGCCACAAAAATCCATAAAAGCAGTAAGACTAAAAATCTCTTCCAGATTAAGAAATGCTGAAAAGTTATCACACAAAGTTCTAACAAGTGGGCTTTAAAATACTAATATGCACAGTAGCACCATTCTCTTATAGAGTGTAGGGGGGAAGTCCTAGAAACTATTTAGTATTAAGTCACTGATCTTAAAATAGTGATACATTTAAGTCTTAATGAATATTTTCAGGAAAACCTATTAGTCAAAAAACAAAACAAAAAATCAGGTTTCTGACAGAATTGCAAGAGCTATACTAAAGATTTTTAGAGGGGAAAGGAAGGTAGGGAGATAGGTACTAGGAGGAAGTGAAGGGGCTTTGTTCTATAAGTTCTGCAAAGAAGTAGAATATCAGGGACTTATATTCTGCAAATACAGTATCTCAGGGCTGCAATAAAGAATTTCCGTTAGTTACATATATTATTTTAAAAGTCCTATTAACTATGATGAGAAAAGATTAGCTTACACCTAACCTGAATATTTCATACTATACTTTAGGCTCTTTCCTGTTAATTCTATACTCAGATGGGTACCTGATAAACTGGCTTTTACGTATTAATATTTTAAATAAGTGCCTAAGACAACTGACTGTTAATATTAAGAAAACAAATTTATTTTATATGTCTTTGGAAGATATCTGGATTCATCTACATAGCCTATATTACTTGCTTTTACAGTAAGCCACTAAACTTAAGATATAAACTCTAAAATACTGCAAATCCTGGTGGCCTCATATACTTTCCCATAGTCAAAGCCTGTCAAAGGTGGCCAAGAAAACAGGCACTGATTTGGTAGAGAAAATTTGGCTCATTAATGTCTTCCACAGCCTAATACCGTATTTTCCAATATTTCAGGGATGATTAACATGGTTACAATTTTAGTATAACTGAGCTTTAAGTGGATGAACCAGCCCTTAGTCTCAGTTACTGCATAGATTTTCCCCCCTCTTCCTCCTATAAACACCATTCATTGATAGTCAATTCTCAATTATATAAACTGAAATAACACAGTCCCCCACATAGAGAAGTCAATGGCATAAGGGAAAAAAACCAAATAGTGAATTTCCTAATAAACAGAATCAGGAAAGGAACATAATTTAAATACCCCATAGCTTACTGCCTGCATTAGGGTCCTCTTTTAAATAATTCAAAGTGACAGAAGTCCTCCAAACCAGAAAACTCGCATGCTACTTGCAAGGAAAACTCTATATTGGAGGGGTGGGGTGGTAGGAGGCTAAGACGGCAGACCTTTTAAAATTTTAATTTATCTGGTTACCTGATTTTTAAAAAATCAAAGGTTAAAACCCAGAGTGCAACGCCAAAGAAACTGTAAAGTTCTAAATGACCCTTGACAGAGTTACCGTCTACAGATCATTAATACATCAACCATATTTGTGACAATACTTTGGCAAGTAGGTAGTATTTCTTTCTTTCAATTGAAGTAAAATTGGCATATAACACTACATTAGTTTCAAGTGTATAGGCAGTACTTCTTAAAGTCTGTAAACTAGCTCTAGAGTGGAAACAAAATGCCTGTATACAGCAACAAAAGTATGATGTAAAACCCAAAGATTTTTCTTTTTCATTCTCTTTTAAGGAACTGTGCCTGGCATTGTGCAGCTGTGGCGTTGCCTTCATCACTCCCAACATTTCCAGTCTTGCTAATTAAAAGGTTGATCACAGAACAATGCTCTTCTCATTAATTTCAGTGTTCCGATTGGGCAGGATCCCTGCTTACCCCACCTGATCTTTTCACACTGCTGAAGTTAATGTGACAGGAGCCCGAAGATGGATTACCTGCTACCATATTGCCCATTGCCTCCAATCAGGAGCTATCTGTGTAAACTGATTGTTCTAATTTGCTCTCATTATTTTTACAATATCAGGAGAAAATAACGCACACAGCTCACTGTCAAAGCCATGAAAATCAGCCATTAGTTAAACCCAGACACTGAGTGGCTTTATTAGAGGCACTGCAGTTTATTGATGTAGCTCCAGTCAAACAAGGCAGCATTTGCTTCAGTAGAAGGAAATGTTTATACTGAAAGTAAATATTTATTGTAATAATACCCACAGCAACACGGTGTTTTGAAGAATCCTGTCCTTATTTTATAAGCTTGGTTTTGACACAAATTAACAACAATGAACAGTTGGGTTGGCGTAAGAAAGTAGATAACATTTAACACACACACAGTAGCAGGAAAATCTGTCTATTAACTCGAATATGTGAGCACTCTTCACCTCCTATACCCTGTATAATAAGAAACTCTATTCTGTGACTACAAATGCTAATCAATCAATAAATAGTGGAGGTTCTACTTTGCACAACACAACAACAAATATATTTCTAAAACAGCCATTTTATGACTTAGAAATCAAAATGGTTTCTATAATGATTATATAGGTATAGGTTTAAATAATAAAAACTGTATTCTTATACAATGTAAGTGATCAAGAAAGATTATTAATCCTAGTATCACAGAATTCACAATATATTTCAGAATTGGAAAATAAGAAGCATAATAAAGCCAGCTAAGCAAACAACAATCTGGGTTTTAAACCCTTCAGTAAGAGATGGTTGCTTAAAGCAGAAGACAGAATTCTAAACAAAGGTTTGATAGTCAATGAGATAATATCTTTAAAAGATTTGTCCTGGGCACAAAGAAAATATATTTTCCTGTTGTAAAGAAAATGCTAAACTCTAGAAGAAAATATATTAATTTGGCATTTCTAGGCTTGCTCAGCTGAGAACATTTTGTAGAAATGTTAGCTAAATGCTGCCTGAACAGCATTTTGGGGGGCTGGAGAAGGAGGGTATAAATAATGAAAACTGATGCCTTTTAAATAAAGGAATTTAATCCACACATTCTATCCCTATTCCCCTTTTCAGTATTAGAAGGAAACATGGCTTCCTCCTGTTTTCTATCTATACTAAGATTCCTAGGTAATGTGAAGGCAAGAGTATGCCCTTCTTGCTGCTCCCCCTTTAATGGCCACTTTTCTTTTTCTAAGAAACGTGTGCCACGCTTTTCTCCTTAAAATTCCTACACTAAAGACTGCACCATACTGCACTCCGCAAAACGTGCTGATGGCGCCAATTACAAGCCCCCAGCCTAACGCTCCAGCCCCCACCATTCGGGCAGATTTATGCGGACTCTTGCCGACGTTATTACAAGTCAGAGTTTATTGGGAAATTGTTACATTATGCGGAGTGTCTAACAAATTGCTTATGCTGCTATAATTGGATTACAACAGCCGCTTGCTCCCACCGGTAAGATTAGGCAAGTAGGACTCCTGCCGATCTCTGAGCGTTAGCAGTAATTTTATTTGCCTTGCCTCTCTCTTTCCTAACAACATGCCTCTCTCCCTGCCAGCTGTCTGCTGAAAAGGCACAGGCTTGTTCCTTGGCCCTAACAATGCAATTACAGCCCCGCAGATCGCACTGTTTGTGCATTAAGTACAGAGCCAAAACGAGGCGAATTGATCGTTTGACTTTTGGAGAAGCCATGTGATCTGTTGGTGCGGGTGATCCGACATGCATCAGCAGGCAATACTGCAGTCAGTTCTTGATGAAAAACTTTCTTCCTTCATCCCACTCTCTCCCAACCTTTCCTTTTTCACTGAGGGAGACAATGACTGGGCTCATCTCATGCTAATCTAGATCAACCCACAAAGACAAACTCAATCTTATTAGCTCCCTGGCTAGATAGAAATGTGAATAGGTTCTAGCATCTTGAAGCGCCTCAGTCAGATATATCAGTGGTTCCCAACAGTTGAACCACTGCTGCTATCTAAAAAAAAGGCTCATAAAGAGTTCACTGAAGGGAAAAAGTTTACAGAAACACTGTAGTTCAAAAGAACTACAGAAACTTTTAGGTTTTGGCAAATAAAACTGCCTTGGAAAGGCTTTGTTATAAGCTCTGTCTATTCAAGCAGCCATCAAGAAATCAGCACTGAACCTGTGTCCTGCCTTTCTCCACAGATCTGCTCTGCTGGAAGATGCTGGTGGCCAATGTGCAGAATCAATGCCTCTGACTTCAGACTTAAAAACAGTCAGTCTGATCCCCATTCAGGGCAAAAGTTTAACATATTTTGTTAACAGCTTTCAGTTTCTTGTTTCTTTTTCTTGTATGTTTAACAATGAGAGCAGGTAGCAAGGAGACTGTGCAAGTATTTACTGTGAATCTAGACTATAATTCATGAAGATTCTCACTGGGGTCCTAACTTTTTTTTTTTTAATTAACTTTGCTGAAATGGTTGAAAATGACTTTGAATTTTACCAATTGTAATACAGACCAGGATTCCTATTTACACTTTCCCCTCCAGTGGCATATGCTACTTAGGGTTCCTGAAGCTGATTACACAACAAATGTGCAGTCAATCTGCTGATCCATTTTGGTGCCCCATGTTTGTATTCTTAAATATCATGCACATCTAGAAGGTTATGTATTCTCATATCCTTAATCTGACAAACACACAAACTGTTGTCTATAATGAGGACTCTTGATTCTATTATTACTTCAAAGTGAGCTTGGAAAAGTCACTGTACTAGTGTTTCTCAGAACCTCTCTGTAACCCCCATTAACATTCATTAAATTCATATAAATAGTTAAAGATGGAAGAAAAAACATTACTTCTAAACTTAATTCCTGCCTCTTTAACACAGCAATAAGCCTAATGTATAAAACATTATACTTCAGTTTTTCCAACCACATCAGCTCCAATGATATGGTTAAATCTTAATATATTCTCCACAAAGCTACTCTTTAGACCCAACAGAGAAGCTTGTGTACAGAATGGACCATCTGACATGCTACTTGTGGAACAGTATATTAAAGAAGTCTGTTAACACGTAGTTTAAAACTCAAAAGAAACTCTGAACAGCTGAAATGCCTTATAAATAGCACAGACCCAGAGGAAGTGCAAACGTCTGCATTGTGAATTGTAGATCTTAATTACCGACAATGGCTGGTACAGCAAGTAGCACAGGAAAAAAGTGAAACAGTTGCACTGTTCATGGTTGGCAATAATTCTTCAGGAAAATATTTACTATCAATCAGTTATGAGAAAAGGGACTCTGTGCTCGTAAAACAGCACGTTGCTTCTCATACCAGGACCATTTTGCTTCAGCATAATCTGAATTTAAACAGCTTGTTTCCTGCGGATATAATTTTGGAAATAAATAAAACAAGTCTTCTATCAAAATCTGGAGTGAGTGGAAAGGAACATCACATTTTTCTGTCTCAGTTGCAAAAAGATTATTAGTCTAAAGTAAAAAACAATAACAACAAACAATAACAACTACAATACAGAACACATCTACAAAGGACTATGGAAGGGGTTTATTTTCTAAATATAAAGAGGCAGAACTTCTCCAACCTGGGCAGGAATCCAGGCAGATGTGTTCAAAAACAACTCAGTTTTAACTGTATGTGTATGTGTGTGTGTAAGGGTAAATTAGGGAAAAGCCTGAAAACAAAAATTTTCAATAATACTTAAAGTCAACAAAAATATAACAAAAATTAATGCTCTTTATTTTTCCAGTAAGCTTTCTTTACCAATTAAAAGACATCATGAAGGTTGACAATTAGGTACAACATGATTATTGATTTTAAAGATTAAGTTGGAGGTCAATAATGACTGTCCATTTAAAGCTACAATAAACACAGAGCTTATCATGTTCCAAACACAAACCTCATGAACTACAGGGCTATAATTAGTAAGAAGGAAGGCTTTGGAAGAAATAAAAAACATCTCAATGCCTCCAAATATTACTTGGATTAAGTTATACTATAAAATGACCCTTCCTCCATTTTTATTTTAAAATATTTTCTTAAGACTCATTCTTCAAGTCAGAGATTCAGAAGATTATTAACCGAGGGTGGCTGTAGTTTGCCTTACAACTTTGTCTTCTTGTATTCTAAAGAGGACTAAGTGTCTCTTTTCATACACCTATTATAAAACATTTATTTTAAGATATCTCTGGCAAAGAAGTCACATACAATATATTATAGGGGTCCAAACATAACAGGATTGCTGTTTTTAAAGGGACTAACTGGTATTAATGTCTTATATAAACAGTTTTCAATAATAAGGTCTTAGACTTTAATTACCATCTCCACCCAAACCAAAGTCACACCTATCAGAATTAGTTGTTTTGAACTAGAGGACCAAAATGGTTGATATCACCATATTTTAGCTGCTCTCCATGGAGCTGGACATTCAAGGCCACTTTGGAGCACAATCTGAATCAACAACACATACTTGTACCAAGTTAAAAACCAATGCAGCCATATCAAGTATAGCAGGTGAAACTATCCAGTTAAGGGCTAAAGGTGAAGAGCATGAAATAGGGACAAGCTTACAGACCTACAAAAATAATGGCAAGTCATTACTTTTCAAAGGGCAAGCAATAAATGAGGCCAGTAGAAGCAGCACAGAATCATGAGATACACATAACATATGTAAATAAAAAAGGGAAAATTCTTCCTATTCCCATGTTATTGGCACTTCACTGGGGACTGTTGCAACAAAGAGAATTTTCAGCTACATGTTTTTATTTGCCATCGACCAACTGATTATTTGGCTCAGATCTGAAGCAATGAACCAGAAGATGAAGATGGGCCAATAAAAGGAATCAGAAAGTTAGGTGGGTTCCTAAACTAGGAAATGATAGAAATCATTATTAAATTAGGGTGTTTAAGGAGATGATGAAAGGATATAGGTGGCAGAATAATGCTAAAATAAGCAAGAATGGGATGAGAGGGTCACCATTTGAGAGCAATGGAAACAGCAGCAATGAGCAAATTTATTTCCTCACTCAAGAGCATAGAAGAAATTATACCATTGTGCCAGATGCCACAAGATTTCTAACCATGCACCTCTAAAGTAGAAGGTAGGAGAGGAAAAAAGAACCCATCATACAGACATACACCAACATAGCTATGTAGCTTAGAGATGCTGGCTTACAAAGTATTGAGAAAACAAAAGGAACAGATGCTCACTTGGCCAGCTCTCAATGTAACTCATTAAAATCGTCACCCTGTCCTTGGATCGGTGCTCATGCTAAGATTTTACCTTGTTTAGCCAGAAGTCACCCACTTGTGATGAAACTGAGAACAGCATGGCCAAAAAGGAAAAAGATTATTTTCAAAGGCCCAAATTATTGGTCTCCTCAATGTACAAATGCTAGATAAAAAATAGGGTCAATCAGCACTTGGCTAGTTGTGACTATATGACTGAAAAATAAATACACGTTAATTTATAATATTCATATTTTGCAGTAAATTATTAAGACATTCTAATTTAAGAACTGAACTGATTAACTCTACCTTTTTTCACTATAACTTTTAATAAATTCCGACATTTCTTATATGGATCATTTCCAATGGTTCTATTTTGTATGATATATTTTCAGTTGATAAAGTATGTCCTTTATCAACTGAAACTACTTCATGTTTTAAGAAATAAAACAAAATAAAAAATATTGCTGTTCCTTGATTTTTGTAGCAAAGAATGGAGACACATGATACCAGGCCTGGCTCTAATAATAACAGTAACAGAGACGCTGAGTGTATAGATTAAACACTAGATTAGACAATAGATTAAACTATTTAAAGTTGGGAATGTTGTAAAAGTGACAAATCCCTGAATAGTTATAAAAGGCAGTAATTTTGCAGATATGCAGAGTAGAAGTCTAGAAACAGAGCCCGTACTGTACTTTTACTTACTCCTGGAATAATTTAAATGGCTGAAATCTAAATTTCGGTCAAAGTTCCTGAGTAATTAGAGATGGAAAACTTGAGGCATAGTTGATACAATTATTAGATTGTAAGATCTCTAATACATAAGATTATTTTTGTATTTAGGCCATAGATACGGCACACATTTATACATAAGAAACAAGAAGCTCCATATGCGTGATTAAACATACTTGTCCAGTCAGATCAAGATCACCAAAAGCGGTATTTTTATCAATAGCCACTCAATAAATAATAATAGTGATATAATAATTGGATTTTCTATAGCATATTTCACCATCCTACAATGGCGTACTCTATACTTATTATATTTTAAAACCACCAACAAACTTATGAGAATAACTGTATTTTTTTTATACAAATCTTTTTTTTTTGGCCGCACCACACAGGATCTTTAGTTCCCCGACCGGGGATCGAACCTGTGTCCCCTGCAGTGGAAGCAAGGAGTCTTAACCACTGGACAGCCAGGGAAGTCCCACACAAATCTTATCTGTAATAATCCATAACTAGTGTAAAGCAACAAATGTGAATTAGACTAAAGTGTGACCAGAACACATTATCAAAAAATTCTGCTGCAACTGAAGAGAAAGAAACTCCAACTTGCAATCTGCTTTGGATAAAATGATGCCTCCTACATTCTTTTTAAAAATCCTATAATAGGAACTTCCCTGGTGGTCCAGCCGTTAAGACCCTGTGCTCCCAATGCAGGGGCCCTGGGTTCAATTCCTGGTTAGGGGACTAGATCCTGCATGCCCAACTAAAGATAAAAAGCTTGTATGGGGCTTCCCTGGTGGCGCAGTGGTTGAGAGTCCGCCTGCCGATGCAGGGGACATGGGTTCGTGCCCTGGTCCAGGAAGATCCCACATGCTGCGGAGCAGCTAGGCCTGTGAGCCATGGCCGCTGAGCCTGCGCGTCCAGAGCCTGTGCTCCGCAACGGGAGAGGCCACAACAGTGAGAGGCCCCCGTGCAGCAAAAAAAAAAAAAAAAAAAAAGCTTGTATGCCACAACTAAAGATCCCACATGCCGCAACTAAAACATCCCACACGCCGCAACTAAGACCCAGCACAGCCAAATAAATAAAAATAAAATAAATATTAAAAAATCCTATAATAGTCTTTAATAGCAATACTGAGTAAAGATGTCTATAGATAAACCATTATTATGATGTGGTATAATATATATTGATGTGTAATATTACTTACTTTGGCGACACAATTTTCAGTCTTCATAGCAGTGCTTGCTAGACATACTGTCTCTTGATTTAAGCAGAGTCTGGCACAGCTGTTGTAGGTCTGTAAAGAGAATTTTTTGGAAATAGGTTTAAATACTGAAATACTGTCGTGTAGTTTTCAAATTCTGCCTTATTTCTCAAAATCAACAAACAAATAGATCCTATGTGTAAATACCAGATTTATGGGAGCTGCGGGACAAGGTAGACGGGGGAAGTAAAGAAAGTGAGAGCCCAAAAGTGCCACTGATGTGCCCACGAACAAGTATGTGAGCAGCAGTGACTTTACTGTATATACAAAAGGCAGGGATGTCAGCTATTCAAAAATGGGCAAAGGACTTGAACAGAGATTATCCAAGAAGATATGCAAATGGCTAAAAAGCACATGAAAAGTTGCTCAACATGACTAATCATGAGAGGAATGCAAATCAAAACTACCATAAGATACCACCTTACACCCATTAGGATGGTTACTATTAAAAAAACAAAACAAAACCAGAAAACAAGTGTTGGTGAAAATGTGGAGAAATTTGAACCCTTGTGCACTGTTAGTGGGAATGTAAAATGGTACGGCCAGTGTGGAAAACAGTATAGTGGCAGTTCCTCAAAAAAATTAAAAATAGAATTACCATATGATCCAGCAATTCCAATTCTGGGTATATACCCAAAAGAACTGAAAACAGAGTCTTGATGAGATACTTGTACATCCATGTTCATAGCAGCATTATCCACAATAGCTAAAATGTGGAAGCAACCCAAGTGTCCACTGACGGATGAATGGATAAGCATTCATCTGAATGTGGTATATACATACAGTAGAATGGTATTCAGCCTTAAAAATGAAAGACGTTCTGACATATACTGCAACATGGATGAAACCTAAGGACGGTATGCTATGTGAAATAAACCAGTCACAAAAAGACAAACACTGTATGATTCCACTTAGATAGTCAAAACAAAATAGAATGGTGGCTGCCAGGGGCTGGGAGAAGCGGGGAATAGGGAGTTACTGTTTAATGAGTACAGAGTTTCAGTTTTACAAGATGTTAAGAGTTATGTGGATAGGACTTCCCTGGTGGTGCAGTGGTTAAGAATCCGCCTGCCAATGTAGGGAACATGGGTTCGAGCCCTGGTCCAGGAAGATCCCACACGCCGTGGAGCAACTAAGCTAGTGCGCCACAACTACTGAGCCTGCGCTCTAGGGCCCGTGAGCCACAACTACTGAAGCCCACGTGCCTAGAGCCTATGCTTGGCAACAAGAGAAGCCACCGCAATGAGAAGCCCACGCACCGCAACAGAGTAGCCCCGGCTCGCCGCAACTAGAGAAAAGCCTGTGCGCGGCAACAAAGACCCAATGAAGCCAAAAATAAAATTAAAAAAAATTTTTTTTAAAAAGAGTTATGCAGATGAATGGTGGTGACTATTACACAACAATGTGAATGTATTTAATATCACGAACTGTATGTTTAAGAATAGTTAAGATGGTAAATGTTATGTTACATGTATTTTACCACAATAAAAAAAACCACTGGTTATACTTTATTGTAATCAAACTTGCCAATATATTAATTAAAATGTTTCCTTTTAGTCTTAAATTTTTACTGATAGTAAATGTCATGGCTCTCAAACAATAGTGCATGTCAGAATCATCTGGGCTTGTTAAAACACAGATCGCTGGGTCCCCAGAGCTTCTGAGAATCTGCATTTTTAACAAGTCCCCAGCTGATGTTAATGCTGCTGGTCTAAGAACACTCTTTGAGAACTATTTTTATAAATATGTGTGTTGAAATTAAAGAGAAAAATCTTAAGACGTCGGCGATCTCTTATAACCAATAATAGGAAAGAATCAAGTTTTTAAAATTCTAGATTTACTGAATAGTTGCAAAAATAGATATGAGTTCCTGTATACCCTTCCCCAGCTTTCCTTTATGTTTTTAAAAATATTTATTTATTAATTATTTTTCTCTGCATCGGGTCTAGGCTGTGGCACACGGGATCTTTTGTTGCGGTGCACAGGCTCCTCTCTAGTTGTGGTGCACGGGCTTCTCTCTAGTTGTGGTGCACGGGCTCTGTGGTTGCAGCGTGTGGACTCTCTAGTTGCAGTGCGTGGGCTTGCTCAATAGTTGCAGCGCATGGGCTTAGTTGCCCTGCAGCATGTGGGATCTTAGTTCCCCCACCAGGGATCGAACCTGCGTCCCTTGCATTGGAAGCTGATCTCTTAACCACTGGACCACCAGGGAAATCCCCCAGCTTCCCTTTATGTTGATGTCTTACACAACCACAGAACATTTATCAAAACTAAGGAATTAACCTTGGTACAATATAAAGTTAAGAGTTTCACCAGTTTTTCCACTAACATCCTTTTTCTGTTCAGGATCTAATCCAAGATCCCACATTGCATTTAGTTGCTGTGTATCCTTAGTTTCCTCTAACCTGTGACAATTCCTCAGTCTTTGCTCGTCTTTCATGATTCTGACACTTCTGAAGAGTACTGATTAATCTACAGAATGTCCCTTTGTTTGGGTTTGTCTCATGTTTTCTCATATCAGATTGAGGTTATACATTATAGGGAAGGATACAACAGAAGTGATATAACCTTCTCAATGCATCAAGTCAAGAGGTATGTTGCTGAGTGCTTCTGGTGATATTAACCTTGACCACTTGCCTAAGGTTGTGTCTGCCAAGATTCTCTATTATAAGCTTATTATTTTTCCTTTAGAGATTACTAACTAGATTGTGGGAAATACTTGAAGACTCTGCAAGTATTTTGCTTCTGCTTCAACTTTTGCCTGCTAATTGTAGCATACTGATGGATCTTGCCTGTTGTAATTTTTACTGTGGTGTTCTAATGGTGACTTTTAAATTTCTCTTTCCATCTACATCTATTAATTGGAATTCTTCTTAAGGAAGCGCTATAGTTCTTCCCATTTGTTTACTTATTCATTTATGTATTTATTTATATTAGCAATGGATGCATAGATATTTTAAATAATTCATTTTTGGTCAGTTATCATTCTTTGGAAAAGAGTAAATAGACAAGAATAAAATTTAAGAAAATAGGCAAAAATAACATTCTAAATTTGGTTTTCCATTTAAACAAGTTAAACTTTTAAAAATTTATCCATTTGTTTTATTCTTATGTTGTTTAAGTTGAAATTATTTCAAACACATATTTTAAAAGAATAAACAATCATTTGACATTAGTGTACAGGCACTACTGGGACATGTACTAATACATTCTGGACTCAGGTTCAGTACTTCTTTTGCAACTGCTAATACCACAAACACTATTCATGTACAGACAACACAATTAAAAAAAAAGATTTATTTATTTAATTTATTTTTGGCTGTGTTGGGTCTTAGTTGTGGCACACAGGATCTTCGTTGAGGCATGTGGGATCTTTCGTTGTGGCATGCAGGCTCTTCACTGTGGCGTGTGGGCTTCTCTCTAGTTGTGGCGTGTGGGTTTTATTTCTTCTTTAGCTGTGGCACGCAGGCTCCAGGGCAAGTGGGCTCTGTAGTTGTGGCACACGGGTTCCAGAGTGCGTGGGCTCTGTAGTTTGCGGCACACGGGCTCTAGCTGAGGCGCACGAGCTCAGTAGTGGTGGCGTGCGGGCTTAGTTGCCCCGCGGCATGTGGATCTTAGTTCCTGGACCAGGGATCAAACCCGCATCCCCTGCATTGGAAGGAAGATTCTCTACCACAGGACCACCAGGGAAGTCCCAACAACACAATTTTTTTTTTTAACATCTTTACTGGAGTATAATTGCTTTACAATGGTGTGTTAGTTTCTGTTTTGTAATGAAGTGAATCAGCTATACATATACATATATCCCCATATCTCCTCCCTCTTGCGACTCCCTCCCACCTTCCCTATCCCACCCCTCTAGGTGGTCACAGGTGCTATGCAGCTGTTTTCCCACTAGCTATCTATTTTACATTTGGTAGTATATATAAGTCCATGCCACTCTCTCACTTCGTTCCAGCTTACCCTTCCCCCTCTCCATGTCCTCAAGTCCATTCTCTACATTTGCGTCTTATTCCTGTCCTGATCCCAGGTTCTTCGGAACCTTTTTTTTTTTAGATTCCATATATGTGTTAGCAGTATTTGTTTTTCTCTTTCTGACTTATTTCACTCTGTATGACAGACTCTAGGTCCATCCACCTCACTACAAATAACTCAATATCATTTCTTTTTATGGCTGAGTAATATTCCACTGTATATATGTGCCACATTTTCTTTATCCATTCATCTGTCGATGGACACTTAGGTTGCTTCCATGTCCTGGCTATTGTAAATAGTGCTGCAATGAACATCGGGGTGCATGCCTCTTTTTAAATTATGGAGTTCTCAGGGTATATGCCCAGTAGTGGGACTGCTGGGTCATATGGTAATTCTATTTTTAGTTTTTTAAGGAACCTCCATACTGTTCTCCATAGTGGTGGCTATATCAATTTACATTGCCACCAACAGTGCAAGAGGGTTCCCTTTTCTCCACACCCTCTCCAGAATTTGTTTGTAGATTTTTTGATGAAGGCCACTCTGACTGGTGTGAGGTGATACCTCATTGTAGTTTTTTTTTTTTGTTTGTTTGTTTACCGGTACGTGGGCCTCTCACTGTTGTGGCCTCTCCGGTTGCGGAGCACAGGCTCCGGACGCGCAGGCTCAGCGGCCATGGCTCACAGGCCCAGCCGCTCCGTGGCATGTGGGATCTTCCTGAACCGGGGCACGAACCCATGTCCCCTGCATCGGCAGGCGGACTCTCAACCACTGCGCCACCAGGGAAGCCCTCTCACTGTAGTTTTGATTTGCATTTTCTAATGATTAGTGATGTTGAGCATCCTTTCATGTGTTTGTTGGCAATCCCCATATCTTCTTTGGAGAAATGTCTCTTTAGGTCTTCTGCCCGTTTTTGGATTGGGTTGTTTGTTTTTTTGATATTGAGCTGTATGAGCTGCTTGTAAATTTTGGAGATTAATCCTTTGTCAGTTGCTTCATTTGCAAATATTTTCTTCCATCTGAGGGTTGTCTTTTTGTCTTGTTTATGGTTTCCTTTGCTGTGCAAAAGCTTTTAAGTTCCATTAGGTCCCATTTGTTTATTTTTGTTTTTATTTCCATTTCTCTAGGAGGTGGGTCAAAAAGGATCTTGCTGTGATTTATGTCATCTGACAATACAATTTTTTTTATTAGTTTCTGACAATACAATTTTTTAAAAATGAAACTTAATGTGTTTTTAAGACATTTATGAAGCAATTGATATATACTAAATAAAATAAAACTTTAAGTCAAAGAGTTCTGGTTTCAATAATGGCAGAGATGTTTGTATTAGATTAACCCCTTCTCAGATAACAATTATAAACTATGGAAAAAATATTTTAAAATAACAAAGGCACTAGAGGTTGACCAAAAGTAGGCAGAAATTGGCGGGAGATGTGGACTGACTTTGAAAAAGGAGAATCACACTGGGTAAGATCCATGTTTACATGCTTTTTCCCTGAGGGTACTCACTAGTCTATTTGGTGCAGGGTGACTAAAATTCAGTTAGAAAGCCACAGCCTATCAGCTTGAGATGTCAGAAGATGGAGTTCAGGGCAACCATAGTGGCTAGAAATTGAGAAGAAAAATAGAAAATAGAAAGAGACAAGTCAGGGAGGAAGCATCAAAACATGCATATAAATTTCCCTCAAATCCATGGCTAACCCTCAAACTACTTACATAAATGGGAGACTCCAAATATTCCAATGGAAAGTAAAAGCTAGAAGACTGAAAGATCTGAGCAGAGACTCCAGCTCCTGCCCATGAGGGGAGACAAGGTTTTGAATTTGATTCCTACTAAATTAGAGGGGCTTAATAGGCATCTCAAACTTTCCATTGAAAACTTAGAAAGACCCTGCATTTAGACTAAAGAGTAAGTCTTCAGGACT
Source organism: Mesoplodon mirus (assembly GCF_964341445.2). Lineage (NCBI taxonomy): Eukaryota > Metazoa > Chordata > Mammalia > Artiodactyla > Ziphiidae > Mesoplodon > Mesoplodon mirus. Next base: position 203,262,833 of record NC_138977.1, on the reverse strand, counting down.
AAGGGATGTGCCTCAGGACTAAGGTCAAAACCAAAACACACCTGCCCTAACAAACATAAACCAAGTATGAAGTCACAGTGGTCAGCCAGTAAGATAATCAGAGGAAGATAAAAGAAACCAGTCTCCACAATGTATTGTTTATAATGTCCACTATACAGTCAAAAACACTAGACATGAGAAGAAGAAAACAAATGGGACCCATAGTAAAGAGAAAAAGAAATCAATAGAAAATGACCCCAATATGATCTAGTTATGGGAATTAGTACATAAAGGCTCTACAGAAGCTATAACAAATATGTTCAACAACTTAAAGAAACATACAATCACAATAAGTAAACAGATGGAAATTTTCACCCTTAAAATAAAAAACTAAAATGAACCAAACAAATTCTAGAAATTAAAAATTTACTGGATGGACTTAAAAGCAGATTGGAGATGGCAGAAGAAAAGGCCAATGAACTTCAGAGACAGATTCAACTGAAATAATCTGAAGAACAGAAAGAGTAAAAGAAAAAAAGAACAGAGTCTCAGCCACCTGTGGGACAATTTTCAATGCTCTAACATTGTGTAATTGGAGACCCAGAAGAGAGGCAAGAATGGGGCACAAAAAGTTATAAAAATAGTGACCAAATATTTCTAAAATTTGGTGAAAACCATTGGCTTACTGATCTAAGATAAGCAAACCCCAGAAGATTAATACAAAAAACCCAAAAATCAGAAAACAAGACCTAGGCCCAATACAGTCAAAACTGCTGAAAACCAATAACAAAGACAAAACTTTAAATGCAGCCAAAGGAAAAAGGGATGCTGCATACATGGGAGTAACAATATAAATAATGGCAGATTTTTCACCATAAACAATGAAGGTTAGAAGACAAGGGAACACTATTTTTTTTTTTTTTGGCTGCACCTTGTGGCTTGCGGGATCTTAGTTCTCCAACCAGGGACTGAACTGGGCCCTTGGCAGTGAAAGCACCAAGTCCTAACCACTGTACCACCACAGAATTCCCTGGGGAACGTGATTTTTTTAAGTGCTAAAAGGAAAAAACTCAAACCGGGTTTCTTACCATTAGAAAAGAGAATTACAAATATGTAGAGGGAGAAATCTAAAACAAACTCTGTGTCACTGTATTGGAACTGGAGGTATCAGTGTGAACTCATGGTTTTCAAAACATATCATATAGATGTAAAATAAAAGTTAATGCTTAAATCTTGGCTTCTAAATACCATTCTTCACTAAAAAGAACCATAGTTCCCTGGAGAAATGGTTGATTCCAGGATTGGACAGGGTAAATACAAGATGAACCTGGAAACACTCAGGGAATGTTGGACATACATCAGAGGAGCATAGATGCCAGCCTAAATGGGCTCTCATTGGCCCAAAATGGAAGAGTATTAAAATAAAATAAAATATATTAATAGTTCACTATCTGTTGAAAATAGGACACATTTCTTGAAAGACACAAATTACCAAAACTGACACAATGAGAAACAGAAAATCTAGACGGCTCTATATCTATTAAAGAAGTTGAAATTATTAAAAACCACTCCACATAAATTAAAAAAAAAAATCTTCGCACAAAGAAAACTTCTGGCCCAGGCAGTTTCACTGGTGAATTCTATTAAATATTAAGGAAGAACATCAGGATCATATACAAACACTTTTAGAAAATGGAGGAGGAAGGAAAGACTTCCCAACTCATTTTATAAGGTCAGCATAACCCTGACACCAAAACATGACAAAGACATTTGAAAAAAAACTACAGACCAATATCCCTCATGAACACAGACACAAAGCTTCTTAATAAAGTCAATTAATGTAATTCTCCATATTAACAGAATGGGGAGGTGAATTTGACAAAATTAAACACCCATTCATGATTAAAAAAAAAAAAGACCTCAGCAAGCTAGGAATAAAAGGGAACTTCTTCAGTCCCATAAAGGGCATCGAAAAAGTTTCAACTAACATCATACTTAGCGGCAAAAGACGTAATACTCTCTCACAATTGGGAACAAGGCGAAAATGTCCTCTTACCGCATTTATTTAACATTATAGGGAGGCCTTAGCCATTCAAATAAAGCAAGAAAAAGAACAAAAGGCAAATAGGTTGGAAAAGAAAAAATAAAATTCTCTTTATTCACAAATGATAGGAAACAAGGTCAACAGTCAAAAACCAATTGCTTTATATAATCTAGCAACAAACAGAGAATGAGAAAAGTTTACAATAGCATTGACAAACATTAAATACTTAGGAATAAATCTAACAAACTATGTGCAAGAAATGTTCACTGAAAACTAAAAAACATTGCTTAGAAAAATTTAAAAAGACAAACGGAGATACAGACCCTGTCTGCACACTGGAAGACTCAATATTATTGAGAGGTTAATTCTACTCAAATGAATATATAGTTTCAAAAAAATCCAAATCAACACCCCACAGACTTCTTTCTAATAGAAATTCTAACTTGATTCTAAAATTTACATAGAAGTGTAAAAGTACCTAGAATAGCCCAAACAATATTAAAAATTAAAATGTGGAGGACTCACATTACCTGATTTTAAGAATTATTAAAATTACAACAATCAAGACAGTGTAATATTTGGTACAAGGATAGGCACCTCTAAAAAAAATAGAGGACTTTGAGCTTATCTTCTGTGTCATGCAGGGACATGAAGTAGGAGTTGGTCAGTGCCTCAGCCACTGTTACCCTTTGCTCTGCATACAGCAGCAAGCAGCCTCTTTTCCAGGAGGTTCGGAAATAGACTACACTAGTACAGCCAACTGATTTTTGACAAAGGCACCCATGTAATTCAATGGAGGAAAGGAAAGCCTTTTCAACGATGGTTCCAAAACAACTGAATAAAAAAGTATGGGGATTGTACAACACAGAGAATATAGCCAATATTTTATAATAACTATAAATGTAGTATAACCTTTAGAAACTGTGAATCACTATACTGTACACCTGTAACATATGATACATCAACTATACTTCAATAAAAAAATATAAATAATAAATGAGCAAACAAATACTAGCCAACCAAACAATCAGAAAATAAGCACAATAAAATGTTAACAATAAACTGCAGGAAAAAATAAATAAACTATCTTAAAAATTTTCAGTCAAAAAAAAGCATGGGGAAAATAATGAGCACCAAACTCTACTTCACAGTGCACTTAAGAATTAATTTGAAATGGATCAGACTTCAAGGTAAAAGCTAAAACTTATAAAGCTTCTATCAATAGAACAAAACCTAGAATATCTTCATAATCATGGGGTAAGGGTTGATTGGACTTCATTCAAAAATTAGAAACTTTTCATCAAAACACACCATGAATAAACAGGCAAGATATAGACTGTGAGAAAATATTCAGAACACATATCTGACAGAGGACTACCTAGAACTCAATAATAAGGCAGACAATGCAATTTTTTTAATGGCAAAAAAACAGATACTTCGCAAAAGAAAATATGTGAATTGTCAAAAAGCACATGAAAAAGTATTTAACACATGCTCACCAAAAAAGCTTAAAGAGCATTCACAGCAACTTCATTTATAAAAACGGAAATAGCTCAAGTGTCCATCAAAAGAATGGAAAACAAACTGTAGTATATTTATCCAATGGAATTTACTGTACAATAAAAGAGAATAAACCACTGATAAACACAGAAATATAGATGAATCTCATAAGCATTATGCTGAGTGATAGTGAGACCCCCAACATGGATGATTCTATTACATAAAATTCAAGAAAGGCGAAACTAACCTATGACAGGAATCTGATCAATGTTTGATTCATTGTGGGTGGGGAAACTGGGAAGGAGAACAAGGGAACTTTCCTGGGTAATGAAAATGTCCTATAGCTTGATTGGGGTGGTGGTTACACAATTGGAAAGACATCAAAAATTTATTGACTTATGCAATTAATATCTATATAATTCACTGTATGAAAACTTTATTTCAATGAAAATATAAAAGTCTGCAGTTCATATTTAGGGGATAAAGTATTAGAGGTCTGTCCAGTTAATTAATAAAAATGTTATTTTATTTTTCTGAATAAAATAGTCATGGCAGGTAGAAAACTAATTTTTCCTCCAAAATTCCTTTTCCCCTCAGAAATGAGTATAACACACTCAGGGGAACATAAGGGGACCTGCGGGAGTTTCTAGAGTAAGGATATATATAGGTTTTTATTTTCTAGACATTCCATCTGTAAAATGGGTATATGATCTTCTTTTTCCCCAAAGGAAGTCACCTAGATTAGTAAACCAAAACTGATCACAGTCCTTAGACCACTCTGAAATAAAAAGGCTTTCTAAAGAATCAAATATTTTACATTCAGTATTTTACTATTATTAGACTCCTTCCAGCTAAATAAACTAGTGAGTGTAACAGCCACAGGCAAAATAGGTTCTGTACCCAGGCAACATCTGAAAAGGTAGCTTCATTGCTAAACCAGAGACAGAGAATTTTGCGTTACAGTACTTTAATATGTTTTTATATTGCATATAAAGCACATAAGCATAAACCAGTAAGATGCCTTGCTGAAAACTACCTTCTTTGTGAAAGCAGGCTGTAATTCTGAACAAGTTTTCAATTTTCACACTGCTGCTAGGGTAAAACATTTTAAAGAGTTTAATTTTTTACAAGGGATTCAATGACATAGGATTATCTAACAAAGTAATGGCTAATCAATAGAAGGTTTAGTTGTCAGGTGAAACATATAACACACTAAAAGGGATTGATTGCCAGACTTCTCCTTATTTACTAGAAGGTATATATTTAAAATGACACAAACTTGTTACCTGCATTCTTTTAACCTTGCAAAAAGCTGCTTAAGAAATCTGTTCAGCAGCCCTACAGCAAAATAAGATACAGTTGTAATGAAAATGGTTAGTAATTAGGGGGTGGGGAGGGGTACACAGGGACCTTCAGATTATATATATATATATATATATATATATAGAGAGAGAGAGAGAGAGAGAATATATAGAATATATATATTATATAATATTTATATATACTATATATATAATATATAGAATATATATATTCTATATATTCTATATATATATAATGAGATTCAGATTATATATATATTTTATATATAAAATAAAAACATCAAATCAAGTCCCCAGCAAGAATGTGAGATAAAAAAGCAAACTAAAAAGTGACATCTAGGAAAGGTGGAACTGGGCTTTAAAAAATGCCACAATGATGCTACCAAATCTCATTCAATAGATGCAAAGTTGTATCTGATCTCATTCCATGTTGCTCTTAGGGCAGATTTTTTAAGGATTCACACAACTGGATACAATAGCCCCTCCCACCTTTTTAATGGTACATCCAGATTAAGCACTGAACACAAAATAAATTAGGCCCATATGGACTTCAACCAACATATAAGCTGTTTCCTTTATAATTTATGCACAATATCTCAAGTCTCTATATGAAAATACACTTTTTATGGTCATTACAACCCAGGAGTTCAATAATAGTTTTTCTACTAAGTCAGCGATTACACAATTTATCAAAGAATGATTACACTGAAATAAAAATAAAACAAAACACCAACCCCCTATACAGTCTTCCTTCCTCAAAGTAATTTTAAGAAAGCTGGTTATTAAATTGCTTGTTTTTGAAGAAGGGTTTTTGTAGCTAGACACAAATTGCAAAAAACATTAAAAAAAAAAGTTATTAGACTCTGAAGGATTCAGCCAAAGTGGGAAGTTAAATAAACAAATCACTTCATCAGACTTGGAAAGATCATTTTTGTCTTACTTAAGGGACCTACATTAATTACCTTTAAGGTCTTTTATATGGACTATTTAAAATAAGTACAATTTATTTATTTATTTCAAATGAGGTGCTTCTTCCAAAGTATTAAATAATGTCTACAAATGCAAAAGCATTTTTATAAATAGGTAATTAAAACAGATGACTAAAATTAAGTCAAGCTGCAAAACATTACCCAGGATGCACTACTGTTTGTTTGTTTTTTTAATAAACATTTCAGGCAATTTTTTTCCATCCAAAGCCCAAAGCACTTCAGGAAAAAAAAAAGAGGTAGGAAGTTTCTTAGGGGGAAAAAACACACATATATAATGAAATAATGCCAAACCCTAAACTAAAGTATTTACAAGATAGTCCCTGAAGCATAGTTTGTCATATTGCAATTACACCTTGCCTACTGCCAAGACAAAGTGCTAACTATTGCCACTAGGGGGAGAAATGTCTTAACAGAAAGCAAAGGCAGATAGGGAATGGATTTTCTTGAGCAATTATCAGAACAAAGCTCCCTTGGCTGTGTGTACCTTCTAATTACTCAATACAATTAAAATGACTAACCTAAAACAAATAGGAAAAAAACCTGTCTGCCTGATATCAGGGACTTCATTAAACCTTTTACCCTCATCAATCAAATCAGAAAGAAGGGAAATGCCATTATATACAAACATTACAGAGCTATCAAAGGAAGTAAATTCAGTGAGTTTCTCTCCCCCTTTTTTTTTAAAGGAAGAAAAGAAGTGGCTCTCTTGAAAAAAGAAATGTCGTGGTATTTACCCATCTGGATGCTGCTTGAAAACAATTTGTCCTCCAAAGAGCAGAAATACAGTATGTTTTCTCTCAGTTCACTGGCTTATGAATGACTTTTTGTTGTTGTTGTTTTGTTAATACACACGATAATGTCATTTTCTGTGTCAGTGATGTGCCTGTTCCTCCTACTCAGCCAACTGTATAAAGGAGCTATGCCAATCAGACCTCCATGCTTACACGGGGTTGTTTTAACTTTTAAGTTCTTCACCGCTGTTTTTTGTGCATCTACTCCAAGGTAATGTTTAGAACAACATAGGAATCTGGGGGAGAGGTGGGGGAAGGTGGTAGGAAAGGAAAACAGCTACTTATTCCTTCTAAAAGGCTTATGTAGTTCCTTTTATAAGGCCCAGTCATTAACAGAAGATGACAACAGAGTCATTTTTCTTTCAGCTGACAATTGTGACATTTTTCCAGCAGCATGCAAGGTGTTGAAAACCTAGCAGCTGTTACCTCCTGGGATGAAGATACTTTTTTATCCTCCCTTGACAGTTTAACTCAGTGGGTCAGCACCTTTAAAGACTGCAAAGTATCCTTGAAGAGGATGGAAGCTTGAATTACTGCTCCCTCCCTAATCAATGTAAACCCTCACTGCAGGTGAAGTCTCCATCTATAGAGGTGCATGGGGGAGGAAAATGTAATGCCCTGAGCCAGATGGTTTTTATCTTGTTTTTAAAGAATAAAGGAACAAGCTAACAAGGGAGACAGCTACTTTGTTAGCTTCTTGGCCTCTCTCATGGCTTTGCATCCCCAGGGTTCCAGCTACACAAGAGAAAGAATACAGAAAAACGTAAACACTTAAAGAAATATAACTAGAGGGCTGGCATCATGCTGCTTTCAAAGAGTTGAGAGAGCACTACTCAATGCTTTATTTATCACTACCCACGTTCTCAGGATGGTAAGTGGACACATACACAAAGGGAATGGGGGATGGGAGAAGGATTAGACAGAGGTCACAATTTACTCAATTACAGAGAAAGGCAGGGTTGACAGATCCTATTAGCACCAATGTGAAGCAAAGAAGGAGTTGCATGTTGTAAGTTTATGTTTTCAAAAAGTAATGAGTACTTTCATGTATCCTCTCAGGCCTTTGCCCTTGTTTGCAGATATGAATAAAAGCTATGAACACATTTGCTATGGTTTTCTTGGCTTCACATTCTAGGAATAAAAGTAAAAAGAAAACTGTAGCTACTTTGTACGTCCTTTAAATAAAAGTTTACACTTAATGCCAAGATGTCAGAAGATTATTCAAAAACTTAGAAAATTTAAAGAATACATTGCATTACTTTCCCCCACCCTGACCTCTACTGCCTTCTGATGTTGGAAATGAAATGGAAAAGCAGGTATACAAAATGACTTGGTGACACAGGGAGTAATGTCTCGTGACTTTCTCCTTCAATAGTTTTTTTCTGCTAGGTCTTTGTCAAGTTTTGGAATTATGGTTATGGTAAACTCATAATACAAGTCAGGGAGTGTTCTTTCCTTCTCTATTTTCTATTTTGGTGTTATTTATTCCTTAAACGTTTGATAGAGTTCACCAGGAAACCATATGGGCCTTTTAATAATTCAATTTTTTTAATAGACATATGGCTATTCAAATTTTGTTTCACCTTGTTTTGGTTTCAGTAAGTTGTGTTTTTCAAGGAATTCGTCCATATCATGGAAGAAGCCAAATTTTTGGCTTAAAGTTATTTGTAATATTCCCTTTTACCCTTTTAATGTCTGTAAGACTGTAATGATAATACTTCTTTCAGCTCCTCCAGTAGTTAAATAACTCCAAGTTTTAACAGGCAGTGGTCATATCCTATCAACAATGATAAAACTATACTTTAGAATAATATATATAAGCTCTAAAATTAGTTTAAAACAACACTAAATTTATTAGAACATAACTTGGCATTTTAAAATCAGTGGTGAAAGAGTTCCTGAAACCCCATTAGAAATAGTCTGCAAAAGAATCTCAAGGGACTGGCCCACATGATGCAAATCCTACCTACATCAACACTAGGTAAAAGGCAGCTTTGACGTCTTTTTATCTATAATAACTTGACTAAAGGTGGGGTGGGGGGAGCAAATGGCACTTCATTATTGTCATATGCATTGGCGAAAAGAGGGAGTTTAAACAGCTTATATACTACATCCTACGTTAAAAAACTTGGCGGTGGTGTAATCAAGTTCAGGGCAATCCTGGACAGCTGCCCTGTGACCCGCTTCTATTGACCCCTGCTATTCATCATTCATCCCTAAGACTGAGAGGGCAAGCTCCTAGGGAGTGACCACCACAATAGACAGACACAAGCCAACAGTAATCTGGTTCGAGCAAAAAACCAGATGGCACTGCAATAAATTTACAAATCTGCATTCATGGGGCTGTTAAAACACCCAGAAGCTAAAAGACTCCGAGTGCCCCAGGAGGATCTCCTACTTCCCCATTTCTAAAGGCCATTTCTCTTTCCAAGAACATTGAGTTCATGCTCTTCACAAAGAGAATGGAGATAAAACCCTTTGCAAAGAAAGGAGGAGGAAAAGCCTCATGACCTAATTAATCTCCAGAGCTTGGATCTCAACACTGAATGACAGATATTAGAAAAATCAGTTTGGAGCACTAGGAGGACAAACAAAAACAAACCCAAAAACGGTTGTTATATTAAAGCAGAGGGGGTAAAGAGAACCTGCTAAAAAAGCAATGAAAAAAACATTATTTCAAATACTGCACACAACAGATCTTGCAAGTATAAAATGATTCAATAATGTATGCATTTATTTTTTAAATGAATCAGATTAGTCCCATGTGTGACCTGCTGGTCCATCTGTATGTGCTGGACTTAATAGGCACGATTCTCTCTCTTGCTTCAGTTTGAAGTATGAGAGAGATAAATTTAGTTTAATTTTCAACAGATCAGCCTATCCATTTTCCAAATGGACCATCTGGATCAGCCTATTAAAATTAATTTATAACTTTGCAGAGTGAAAATTCGTTTGTTAGCTTAAATAAAGTTGCCAAAACTTTTTGTCATGTCATTGTTTTCTGACAGTTGTTTCTGTATAGTGGGGCAGAGTGTTTCCACCTCCAGATTTATCTTAATTCAATTTTGTCCTATATATTTAGATTTATAGATTAGGTGTTTATCTCCAAATAGTTAATGCTCTAACTGAACAATATCAATCCCTGATCTTTTGGCTATTTAACAAAGCTTCCTGAACTGATTCAATTCTACTTACCACACAATTATTTTTATAAAAGAAATTTTGCCCATCCAAAAATGTTTTAACATATAGTAAATAAAAAATGAGTGTCACAATTTCAACTACTTTTCCCCTAAATTAACACTGTCTACAACCTATAGAGTTAGAAGACAGAAGTAGAAATGCTTTGGCAACACTGAGATCTGGGTTTCAAATCACTGACTTGCTAAATAAACAAGTCATCGAATCTCTCTCAGCCTCCATTTTCTTCATCTATAAAATGGAAATCATATCTAGCAACTTTACAGGGTTATTGTGAGAGTGAAGTAAAGTAAGTATCAGGTTCATGGTAGGTGCTCAACAAATATTTAATCTCTTCTTCTTTTTCTTAGAATAATGCCATAAGTGCAAGTAAAATAAAATTATTTTTACTACTGCTGGCAATACTGTAAGAACTTGTTTTTGTTGCCAGTGAGGGATGGAAGATGTTAGAGGTTGCTACAGGCAGTGAGAAGAGCCAATTTTTTGACTAAATGTTTTTGAACATTTTAATTTTTAAAAACAGAGCACCATGGAACTGAACTTTCAAAGAGAAAGTTTGAGGAGTGGGGGCACCGTGGTGAGTAAAAATTATTTTAAAGTTGTCATTAATAATGGCCTTTACTTCTAGAAAAAGCAAACAAATATTGCTTAGACTAAAAGGAGCTAACTTCATCATAGGTAGACCTCTTCTGATTATTATTATTTTTTAATGTATGAAAAATCTTAATAGAAAAGTAAGGTTTAAAGAGGACCATTCTACTACCTGCACTTAAGATGCACTTCAAGTTATTTTTTCAAGAAAGCTTTTCTTTGATTTTGTTTTCACTACACATAAACAATTGACTGCCCTGTACTTGTATACCTAGGATATTTTTTAAATGATTGGGAAAACAATGTAACTGACTGAAATTGATGGCTAGAGCCAGACCAACTTCAGAGTACTCTTAATTTAAGCTCCAGTACTTAACAAATGGCAAATTGAGGGTTTCCTGTCTTTTATTTTGTTGTTGGTAGCTTTTTAAGTAAGACTGAATTTCATACCTGTCTAAGTGAATTCTTCTCTGGTATTATCTTCCTAGGGGGTTCGCCATTATTACAGTCTTCTCTCTCTGAGGAATTCTGTGAAAGAAAGTAAGCTTTAATTCAGTTCTCATTATCTTCAATCTTATTCTGTGGGAGTAAACTGAATTACATTTTTAATTCTGTAAACTAGAGTACCGTGTATATTTATGCATTTGTTCATTTGAAGATTTATATACATACAGACATACACTTATGTAAAGGAAAACATATGCCCATGTATATAAATAAGTATAGGTAGGGATCTAGGTAGAAAAGTATTTCATCTATATTTAAGCACTGCCTAGCAGATCATATTCATTATGTCTAGTTTATTGTTCTTTGGCACTGGACACAAGAAAGCTCCAGTCTATACTTAGCTGATAACAACTTAGACCAGGATTATTGCCTTCTCTTTTAAATAATTAGTTTTAAACCATAGTAAATGTTTGATTGGTCCAAGTTCTCATGTCTGGATCCTAAAAACAATTAGTTATTTCCCTTCCTCTTTTCTCTGATTTGGTTTTCTTTTCTTTATTAAAAAGAGCATAGTGCTTAGTTAGCTCAAAGCAATAAAATTTATCAGTAGTTTAAGATTAGAGTCCACTCTTGCCATTATACTTCAAACAGCAGCTAGAAGGCCCTAAAACGTCAGTGAGATTTTTAAATACTTAAAAAGAGGGAAATAACAATTCAACTGCAAGCAAGTTCACAGTTCTAAATATCAACAGAGTAAAAGCCAACCCACAAAATGGGAAAAAATTTTGCAAATCATTTATTGATAAAGGATTAACATCCAGAATATAGAGAGAAGTTGTAAAAACTCAGCAACAGAAAAACAGAACAACCTGATTAAAAAATGGGCAAAGAACTTGAATAGACATTTATCCAAGAAGATAAACAAATGACCACCAAGCACATGAAAGGATGGTCAACATCACTAATCATTTCAGAAATGAACAGCAGAACTACAAGGTACTTCATGTTCATTAGGCAGGCTACTATCAAAAACAAAAAACAGGAAATAACAGGCATTGATGAGGATGCTGAGAAATTGTAACCCTTGTGCACCTTTGGTGGGAATGTAAAATGGTACATCAGCTATGGGAAACAGTATGGTTCCTCAAAGAATTAAAAAAGGAATTACTATATGATCCAACAATTCCAATTCTGGGTACATACTCAAAAAAACTGAAAGCAGAGTCTCAAAGAGATTTTTTTTTTTTTTTTTTTTTGCGGTAGGTGGGCCTCTCACTGTGGCCTCTCCCGTTGCGGAGCACAGGCTCCGGACGCACAGGCTCAGCGGCCATGGCTCACAGGCCCAGCCGCTCGGCGGCATGTGGGATCTTCCCGGACCGGGGCACAAACCCGCGTCCCCTGCATCGACAGGCGCACTCTCAACCACCACGCCACCAGGGAAGCCCTCAAAGAGATATTTTTATGTCTGTGTTCATAGCAGCACTATCCACAACAGCTAAAACGTGTAAGCAATCCAAGTGTACACCGAGGGATGAATGGATAGGCAAAATGTGGTATATACATACAATGCAATAATCTTCAGCCTTAAAAAGGAAGGATATTCTGACACAAACTACAACATGGATGAACCTTGAAGACATTATGCTAAGTGAAATAAGCCAGTCACAAAAAGATAAATGCAGTATGATTCCACTTATATAAGACACTTAGAGTGGTCAAAATCATAGAGACAGAAAGTAGAATGTTGGTTACCAGGGGCTGGGAAAAGGGAGGAATGGGGAGTTATGGTTTAATGGGTAGAGTGTTGCAGTTTTATGAGATGAAAAGTTATGGAGATGGATGGGGGTGATGGTTGCACAACATTATGAATGTATTTAATACCACTGAACTGTACACTTTAAAATGTTAAAGGTGATAAATTTTATGTTATGTGTATTTTATCACATTAAAAAATAATTTTTAAAAATCTGGTAACACATGTAAATCACTCTCTGCAAGACAAAATACAGAAAATCCAAGTACACATTATTTGGGCTCTATTTTCCACAGTTCCATGTGTAATGTTAACATTTTAGAATTTGCAGCTGATTTACTCATTACATTACATATATTCATCACATTCTGAGGAGTTACTTTTAGATCCAGAAATTATATCCAACATATGAGTTTATCTGAAAAACTTCATACAAGTATGAAATCATTATTAGAACATAGGATCATAACTGTTTTAAATTTAGATATTATGAATCTTTTGCTTTGTATCAAATATTATATTTTAAAAGATATTAAAGGATAAATAGCATACATATAGTATCAAAAGGCCCTCTGTGGCTAACATCTGTGTGCCTTGTCTGTCACCTTGACAGGTCAGTACATTAAGGTTCTTTTGGGCAGAAATCTTTTATGAGGTTTAACTTGATAATTTTACATTTGTAATGATCACTTTAAATTAAAGGTCAATTTTAGGGACAAAGAAGAAGAAAAAATGCTATGTTACAAGTAAGGGATAGAGGCTCAATAACTTTAGAATTCTGCTTTTTCTCTGTTTTGGGGAAAAAAGGAATGTAGACTATCTACAGAAAAATGAAGGAGAGATATAGTTGAGTTCATGACTATAAGGCATCCCAGGGAATTCCCTGGCAGTCCAGTGGTTGGGACGCCATGCTTTCACTGCCGAGGGCCCAGGTTCCATCCCTGGTAGGGGAATTAGGAAGCCATGTTGTGTGGCCAAAAAAATTTAAAAATAAAAATAAACTAAAGTAAAATAAAATAAAGCATTCCAGATAAGGAAACTAGCAATATACGCCATTATAAGAGAATAAAAGGAAGGGAAAGGTCAACATTAAACCCATAAAATCAATTATATATTTAACTTTTCTTAAAAAAAAAAAAGTACAGATCAAATGTTTTAAATGCTAAAATTAAATGTCTTATACAATAAAAACTTAAGCCAATATTCAATTTTAACTGTATTCAATTAAGCCAGTATTCAATTTTAAACTTATAATTTGCAAGTAACTATTTCCCAGACCATGAAGTTCTACACCCTCCTTTAAATAAAATACCATTTCAGATCACCTAAACCTGTTTAATTCAATGTAAGGTCCTATATTTCAAAATTAATTTTTTTAAAAATGTCATTATAATAAAGTTGGAAGCCTAATTACTTTTTGGTGGAAGTTTGTTATACTGAAGACGTTATAAATCACATTTTTACTCTACAGGTGCTTGGGATGGAAAAAAATTGACGGCAAACTCTCTATACTAAATTACATAGTGAAAAACAGTGATCTGAACCTAAGAGGATGAGTAGTGGCTATCTAGCCCACATCAATAATTTTCTTGCTTCTGACCCTCTATTTTATCTGATTTAGATAGTAAACTATTGAGTGGGTATTATAAGAATGTCTAAGGTATTAAAAGATGAAGGGAGCTAAAGGATAATTACTACCTGAGAGCAGAACATAGAGCTGTAGAGGAGCTCCTTTCCCTTCTCCACCCCATCAGGGCAAAGGATATATATATTATATATTGCATTGTTTTTTTTTTTTAAAAAGTAACTCAACATTAACAAAAACGAAAAAGAGAAAAACATTGTTATAACTAGTTCTTTTTAGATAGATTAACCCAGCATTTTTTACTCTTTTTTCCCAACTTCTTTTTACTCATTTTTTACTTTTACTGGACCATCCACCATGAGATACAAATCAATACAAAAAATTCAACTCTCTTGCATAAAATAGGAGCAGGGACATTAAACAGTCATGATATCAGGAGCAAGGAGTAAGGTACCCTACTAATAGTGAAGAGGAGAGCCAGAAAGCCAGTGAATAAGAAATTAATAGCTCTACAGTCGAGGGTGGCCGGGAATGATGAAATAGCTGTGTATACCTAATAGTCACCTCAACAGGTGCTCAAAGCCTGTGCTCTCCAACATCACCCAGGAGAGCTCAGTAGCACAGTTATTCCTTGTATCTTCAACTATCATGCATCCCAATAAGCAACGTTCACAACTGTCCTGGGTCATCAAGCTACATTATGTCCAGTAAGTTCTACTTAAGGGTAACTAAAAGATGCAAGTAAGACTAATCACACAAATTAGTGGGTGACAAATAACAGGAGAGTTACATAATCTCAAAATATTTCTCCATAATATACTTAATAATTACAAAAGAAAAAAACAGTAGCCTCACAGTGGAGAGATCTGGTAGATACCACCTTAACCTTATGTGCCTCTTGATATGATATACTGAGAAGAACACATTATTACTTCTGAGGTCATCCTGCTCAAAACACATAACCTCAATCTGATCATGAGAAAACAACAGACTAGCCCAAATTAAGGGACATCTTATAAAATTACTAGTCTGTACTTAAAAAAATGTCAAGGTCATAAGGAACTGCTTTCAGGTTAAAGAAAACTAAAGAGATGTAACTGAATGCAGTTTGTGATCTGAGGTTATTGGGGGGGAGGGGCTGAAACAAAATTGATGGTAAACTCCTCTGCACTGAATTATACAATGAAAAATAAGTGAGCTGAGCCTAACAGGATGAGTAATAACTACCTAGCCTATATCCACAATTTTTTTCCTCCCCACCCTTTATCTGTTCTTAATGGGTAATTATTAAGTGGGTATTACTGAGTGGGTATTATGACATAAGGTTTGTATAAAGGACATTATTGGAAAAATATGAAACAAGTCTATGGATGAACTAATAACATCGTATCAATGTTAATTTCCTGATTGTTTCCTGCTTTTAAAATTTACATATGGAAAAATTTATTCTTTTTTGTTGTATAGTTCTGAGTTTTGACAAAAGCATAAAGCTGTGTAACCACCACGATCAAGATGTAAAGCAGTCCCATCAGCTCCCAAATCCCCCTTGATAGTTACAACCTCTTTCCCCAGTGATCACTGATTTATTTTTTGTCTCAATAATTTTGTCTTTTCTAAAATGTCATAAAATGAATCATATAGTATGTAATTTTTTGAGTCTGTCTTTTTTCACCTAACATAATACATTCATTTGTGAGATTCATTTGTTCATTGTGTTCTTGCATATATCAGCAGTTCTTTCCTTTTCATTGGCAAGTAGTATCACTGTATGGAGCTACCAAAGTTTGTTTATACATTCAACTTCCTGATTTTGACAATTTGTACTGTCCTTATTTTTTTTTAATTGAAGTAGTTGATTTATAACGTTTCAGGTGTACAGCAAAGCGATTCAGTTATACATTTATATCTACTCTTTTTTCAGATTCTTTTCCATTATAGGTTATTACAAGATATTCAATATAATTCCCTGTGCTATACAGTAGGTCCTTATTGTTTATCTATTTTATATAAAGTAGTAGCGTTAATCCCAAATTCCAAAGTTATCCCCTGCCCCCCCCCCGCGTCCCCCCCCACCTTTCCGCTTTGGTAACCATAAGTTTCTTTTCTATGTCTGTGAGTCTATTTCTGTTTTGTAAATAAGTTCATTTGTATCATTTGTACTGTGGTTACTTAAAAGAACTGTCCTTGGTTTCAGAAAACATACAACAGAAACATTTAGAGGTAAAAGGACATACGTCTGTAACTAACTTTCAAAGAACTCAGAAAATATAAGTAAATGGAAGTTAGTATATATGTGTGTGTATGTATAGAGATAAAGCAAACACGGTAACATGTTAACATATGGAGAATCTGTGTGAAGAGTATAAAGGGATTCCCTGGTGGTCCAGTGGTTAAGAATCTGCCTTCCAATGCTGGGGACACAGGTTCAATCCCTGATCAAGGAACTAAGACCCCACATGCTGCAGGGCAACTAAGCCCGTGCGCTCCAGAGCCCTCATGCCACAACTAGAGAGCCTGCATGCTACAACTACTGAGTCCATACGCCACAACTACAAAGAAGCCCACACGCATCAACAAAGAGCCCACATGCCGCAACTAAGACCCCGATGCAGCCAAATAAATAAATATTTTTTCAAAAAAAAGTATAAGGGGATTTTTGTACTATTCTTTCAACTTTTTTGTAAATCTGTCAAAATAAAAATTAACCAAACAGGTGAAACCTAGAAGAAAATATGTTAAGAAATGGAAAAACAGAAGTTAGATAAATGAAAAATAAATTGAGGGAAAAAATTCCTTCAATAAAAATAAAAGTTATATTATACCTCTTAACCCTGAGCCAACTAGAAAAACCTGACTGCTCAGAACAACTCATTCACAACACTCAGATGGAACATTTCATTATAGTAAATCATTTGCAGAATGTGTCTGTAAGTCCTGGAGTAACAATAGTGTATAAATATTAGCATTACATGAAAATATTCCTGTAAAAGATACTATTTAACTTGTTACCTTTTATATTAACTTGAATGTTTATCTCTTAACTCAGCATTCACTAGGTTAGAACTTTAAAGGGCAGAATAAAAGCCTCACTGACAACTTTGAATTTAACTTCAAACTGGAAGCATTAGAGTTATAACATCTGCAGACATGCAGATATGGTAACAGAAATTTGGGTAGGAAAAAGTCAAAGTGAAATACTGCTAAAGCCCATGCATTAGATCTCAGGGATGTATTTTGGCTAAAATGTTTCCAGAAGTATCCTGGGGGTGAATAAAAAAGAAAAAGGAGGGCTTCCCTGGTGGTGCAGTGGTTGAGAGTCCGCCTGCCGATGCAGGGGACACGGGTTCGTGCCCCGGTCCGGGAAGATCCCACATGCCGCGGAACGGCTGGGCCCGTGAGCCATGGCCGCTGAGCCTGGGCGTCCGGAGCCTGTGCTCCACAACGGGAGAGGCCACAACAGTAAGAGGCCTGCGTACCGCACACACACACACACACACACACACAAAAAAAAAAGAAAAGAAAAAGGAATCACATTTTTAAAAAAAAAACTTAAACTGTCTCAAAATCAACATATCCAAATTTATTTTTTCTGTTGTTGTGGGTTTTTTTTTTTTTTTTTTTGGCCGCACCGCACGGCATGCAGAACTTCCGAGACCAGGGATTGAACTTCCCAGACCAGGGATCAAACCTGCACCCCCTGGACCACTGGACCACTTAACCACTGGACCACCAGGGAAGCCCAACATATCCAAATTTAAAGCACTCTTTACCATTCTCACCCATTCTAAGCTAGCTCTTTCCTTCTCAACTTTTCTTTCTATCCCAGACTTAAATCCTCAGAGTCAATTTTTTTTAATTTATTATTTATTTATTTATTTTTGGCTGAGTTGGGTCTTCATTGCTGCAGGCTGTCTCTAGTTGCGGCGAGTGGCTTCTCATTGCAGTGGCTTCTCTTGTTGCGGAGCACAGGCTCTAGGTGAACAGGCTTCAGTAGTTGTGGCATGTGGGCTCAGTAGTTGTGGCTCGCGGGCTCCAGAGCACAGGCTCAGTAGTTGTGGCTCACGGGCTTAGTTGCTCCGCTGCACGTGGGATCTTCCCGGACCAGGGCTCGAATACATGTCCCCAGCACTGGCAGGCAGATTCTTAACCACTGTGCCACCAGGGAAGCCCAGATTAATCTTTCTTAATCACCACTACTGCCGTGGTGGTCTTTTTTCCTCAAAAATTTTTAGTGGCTCTTTGTTTCTATGAAATTAAATATGAAGTTCTAGGCCTGGTTTTCAAGACCTTCCAGAATTTCTGCTACATTATATCAAGTTACTTCCCTCAACGTACATTTTTCTGCCCTAGTTAAGCAAGTCTCTTTACAGTCTTATAAACATGTGATTTGGTCTTGAAATTTCCAGGCTAGAAGGGTCCTTAATGCTAGTCTAGAAGTATAAACACAATTATTTAATCGATTTGAGTCCTACCCATTCTTAAAATGTCTCAACTGTCTTCTCTAAGAAACCATACAACTACTCCACCTTATTTTACTGGAAACGCCTTAACATTTTAATTTGGTCCACACAATTTGGCACTTAAATAGATGAATGTTTTGCAAGTTACTCTCAACTACCCAATAGGACTGTAAGCTTATTGGGCAGTCTTTGTGGCTCCCTCTACCTCCCAACACATTACATAATATACAGATAATAAGGGCTTAATAAATAATTGGAACCCTACACCCACACCATCCAGCTAGCTTTAAAAATGGTTTTCATGGGCTTCCCTGGTGGCACAGTGGTTGGGAGTCCACCTGCCGGTGCGGGGGACGCGGGTTCGTGCCCCGGTCCGGGAGGATTCCGCATGCCACGGAGCGGCTGGACCCGTGAGCCATGGCCACTGGGCCTGCGCATCCGGAGCCTGTGCTCCGCAGCAGGAGAGGCCACAGCGGTGAGAGGCCCGCGTACCGCAAAAAAAAAAAAAAAAAAAAAAAAATGGTTTTCATGGGGCTTCCCTGGTGGCGCAGTGGTTAAGAATCTGTCTGCCAATGCAGGGGACAAGGGTCTGAGCCCTGGTCCAGGAAGATCCCACATGCTGCAGAGCAACTAAGCCCATGTGCCACAACTACTGAAGCCCATATGCCTAAGAACCTGTGCTCTGCAACAAGAGAAGCCACTGCAATGAGAAGCCCACACACCACAACGAAGAACCAAAGCAGCCAAAAATAAATAAATTAAAATAAATTTTAAAAAAAAGGTTTTCATAGCAGAGAAACTTCAAAGTGATAGCCCAACTACAGTCCTATCATCCCACCACTTTACTTATTCATTTATTTATTTATTTGGCCATGCCACGTGGCACGTGGGATCCTGGTTCCCTGACCAGGGATCAAACCTGTGCCCCCTGCATTGAGAGCATGGAGTCCTAACCACTGGACCACCAGGCAAGTCCCCATCCCAAAACTTTAATGCCAGTATAATTTACAGGAGGAGTCTGCCAGCTCTTGCTCTAAATAAAGTTTCTACAAATAATGTTTTATTGAAAGTTAGCCACCCTTGTTCATTACCTTTTGTCTGTGGCTGCTTTCACACTAAAATGGCAGAGGTGAGTAGTCAGGACAGAGGTCCTATGGCCCACAAAACCTCAAATGTTTATTATCTGGTCCTTTACAAATAAAGTTTGCCAACCCTTCATTAACAAGGAAATGTTCTTCTGTTGGTAAGCAAAGCATTCCTAACTTTTCAGATGTTTATGGCGGGAGCAATATTCTCTACAACCTAGTAAGCGGCTTATTTACTGTTTTCAGTTATCTATTCGAACACACAACTCCTGGTGACATGGATAATTAAGAGTTGATTATATAATCAAATAAAAAACTAAACTAATTTACACAGTGATGAAAAGTCAAGCCACTCATAATGACTTATAATAATCTTTGAGTAAGCATCTTGCTTACTCAAGGTTGGATGGTGCAACAGAGCCTGAGCCTATTTGAACAGACATCTGTTAAAAATAAAATTACCAGCTCTAAAACTAGAAGTAACATTTTCCACCTATGCCACATTCTTCACTGGGAGAATTCAATGGTCTCTGTAACAGGAAATTTGTATCATTTTAGCAAAGCAGGTAAATCGTGGTGAATTAAAACTATGATTTTGAATCACTCGTTCATCATCATGTAAAATGACAACCCATGTGACGAGAAAAATCTTGAGACCAATTTCCATAGCTAGTTGCAAACATTGTATCATGGGCTTGACCTGTAAATTACTAATTGGATTAATATTTTTCCCATTACCTTATTACATGATTTGGAGCTAATTATATCCTCCAAATATGTATGATTTGCAATTTTCAAAAACAAGACTAGGGCTTCCCTGGTGGCGCAGTGGTTGAGAGTCCGCCTGCTGATGCAGGGGACACCGGTTCGTGCCCCGGTCCGGGAAGATCCCACATGCCGCGGAGCGGCTGGGCCCGTGAGCCATGGCCGCTGAGCCTGCGCGTCTGGAGCCTGTGCTCCGCAACGGGAGAGGCCACAACAGTGAGAGGCCTGTGTACCGCAAAAAAAAAAAAAAGACCAATTATTCTTCTACAAGGTTAAAAGATGATTTAGCTACATAAATAAAAATCATTCAAACTCTTCAATGAAAATGACAAAACACTGTGTGTGGCAGGCGGGTAGTGTATGTGTTGTGTCTTTAAGCAAATTTTAATTAATTCTTCTAGGCTACAATGGAGAAAACTTAGGTCATTTAAGTTCAGAAGCTGACTGAAGAATCCTATTCAAGTACCAGTTTTATTTTAGGGAGGGCGTCAAGTGTCCTCATAAGATAATATTCTCTAGCATGTTTTCATGCACACTGCGTCTCCAGCACGTTTTATCATTTGACGCATTCTATTAAACCACAGCCACATCAAAGCCTCCCTATACTGCTCACCTTCAACAAGATCCACTAGTTAAACCTTTCAAGAAGTGATATTTTCTAGTAATAACACCAGTTCAAGCACAGTGCTAGGAACCAGAGAGAATGGAAAGCACTCTCTGGGACAACCAAACACAGAACTTCCATTAGTACTGCCTTACTCCCTTATGACAGAAGTCCAAGAAACGCCAAGTTGGTTTTTCCCTCTGCTACACTGTCCAACACTAATTACAAAACACAGATGCAGCCTTTCTCAAGATGCAAAGGGACTGTGTATATTTGCAAACAACTATTTTTTATGCTTGCAAATTCTTAATCCTGTTTGGAGCTGTCAGTGGGGGTTAATGGAAGCCTTGGATAGGAGAATTCCAATCTGGTTGGCAGATGGATAGGTTGGTTATAGCTGCATAACTATGTCTTGCCTGCAGGCACAATTCAAAACACTGTTAAAGCAATATAAAGTCTCTGTCAAGCTGAACCATTTGGATCAGTGGCAAGGAGAAATAATAATAAAAAGAAGTTCATTTCTGGGCCTTGTACATTTATGCTAGTAGGCAGAAGCTGATTAATTGTCATAGTGTGCTGGTCTTCTATACCTCAGATTTCTACTTCTGGAGTAGATTTTGCATGCTAATATAATCATTCTCCCTCTTGAGACATTAGCAAATAATCAAATGAAAAACAGGATCATAATTTACTGAGATTCGAGCAATTCTCTATGCAAATTTGACTTGTTATTGCTGCTGCCTCGTTAATCTGAATGCCTTTGACAAACTCCTTTGATTTATGAACTTGTGACAACTCCAATGTGTATATATTTTGCTAGATTGACATTATCATTAAGAGTGGGTGGACTGAGCTCACATGAATGGCTGATTTTATTCGCTGGTGTCTGCTGCTCAACAGCTGAGCATCTCCTCCTCACAAAGCCCCTGAGCGTCAGGCTCTTTCCATCTTCCCATCCATTCATCATCTCGATGTTAATTGGCCCAGGCTTTAAGCAAATTTTCAACACGATTTAAAGGCACGATGACACTGATTACTGACCCTCTGCCATACGGTGCCTATTGATTAACCTGACAGAGATGATGAGCTTGAGGGAAACTAGGTGTGTGGGGACCTCAAGAGGAAAAATATATTGTCTATGCAGGCAAACACTTGTCATTACCTCACAAGCCAGAATTTGCACAGCAGACATTCTTAAAACATACTACTGCTTTAACACCTACAGCTAATGCAAAAAGTGCTTTCTGTATTCAGATATTACAGATATGTCATGTCAAAGTGCATGACACATTCAGTATTTAGAAGAACTCCCCAGATAGATGTCTGCCTTTCAACCAATTATGCTTGTGTTGGCTGATGTATGTATTTTAGGTTAAATGCAAGGAAAGTGCTGGGTGGCCTGGCAATGATGTATTACACCAGAAAAGAATCAGAATAGGAAAACAAACTAGGTTCTTAAAAATAGATAGATAGAAGAAGGAAGAAAGGAAGGAGTAAAATTGCTGCCATTCCACCACTACTATAATAAGCTGCCATTCTATCACTATTACAATAAGAGGTACTCTTAAAAAGGAAGAGAACCACCTGATTTTACAAATTTTATTTTCTATTCTTTAGATACTGCTACCTGATTCCAACTGTCAAACTATTTCTGGCATAGAAATTACCAATAACTGAATATTTAAAAATAAAACTAAGTAATACTTAAGTCTAACAAACATACCCCTTAGATTCTTGCTTGCCAGTTTCCAATAACTGCTGTACAAACTGCTGTACTTAGGGAAATTGTGCAGGATATTTGAAGTTAAGCTTCATGAGAAAACTAAATGCTTCATTATTTGAGAAAAAATATTAAAGTTCATAATGAATAGTTACTGAGCACACACATTAATAACAAACAAAAATCTGTTTTAAGATGTGCAAATTTACAAAGGCAAAGTCATGCAGCACACTACCAGGGATCAGACAAAAAACATCTTTAGATAGAGAAGGTTCTTATTTAAAACAAAGCTAACAAAATATGTTCCCTCTGGCCACACACATCACCTTGTTTACTTACGAGTCCTGGGGGGACTGCCAATATACAATTTTAAACACGGAGATTTTGGAGCAGCTCTAACAGTTCTTTCAAAGCTAAAATAATAGAAAACTGAACAACAGCCCGGCTGTAGTCCTATTACAGTGACATGGGCTGTTAATGTAAGAGATCAAATGTTTTTCAAGTCAAACAGCATTGGTGCCTGTTATACTGGAACACGCAGCTTACTCCCTAAAAGCCTGCCTCCTGCTCTTTTAAGATAAACAAGCTCAACTAAGCACTGAGATACTCTGATAAGAAGGATGGAAGAGACCAACAGCACCAGGGAGTGACAAGGCAAGGACATGAAGGAGCAGAGCTGCTTTTGTTAACTTTCAAGTTATAGAATGTATCATAATACAGCATTTTAATATTTCACTATTAAAAATATAGCTGGCATAGGAGGAGAGATTTCTATCAATAAATATGCGGAACAGGAAAAAAAACTAAAATAGTTCTCTGTTTTGTGAACAGGAGAGGTATTATTACACAGCTGTCTGAACACATTCAGCTTTGTGACTTCTTAATCAAAGGTTTGAACATTAACTTAGCAATGACTATAAGTACTACATAAAAGAGCTTGTAATTATGTTAACATGCTCCACATAAGAAGTAAGAGTCCATTTAAATTCTAAAGGTTTTTTTGACTCTTAAGGCCTGATTTAAAAACAAACAGAAAAACTTCATACCTTGCCTTTTTTTTTTAAATTCTGCTTAACAACCCAACGCAGTCACCAAACTACATCTATTTTTAACAATGTGGCTTAATATTTTTTAAATCCCAGTAGGTTTGCAAAGAGGGCATTTATATACTACTGCAGGTTGTTTGTTTTTTCTTGACAGAACCAAGATGACTATCATTCATTCAGAAAAAAATGTGTTTCATGCGTATGCTTTCACTGTTTAAAATACAATGAAAATGCACAGAGTAGCTAAACAAGCACGGTAAAATGAATAAAGGTTCACCAGGAGGATTTAGGATAGAAAGACATACATAATAAAAAAAACCAATCTCACTTATCACAGTGAACAAAAGTATAAATAGTTTAATTTACTTCTCTTACCTTTAAATCTACATGGATCTAAAATTTTTTTTTCCTTTTCAAGATAGAACCTTTATGCTTACATGTTTAGGACAGACCCTTTCATGCCACAATTTTCTTTGCTGCCATATTTACACAATATTTCATCCAGTGATCCTATGCATATAGTTTTATGTGAATTAGGAGGCAAACATTTGCTTCTACTAATAAGGACATCTGGTTATTTTTGTAACTCAGAGACATCTGCTTTCGGTAGATCTTTTTGATTTCTCAAAATGGGGTTGAAAACTATAGAACCCTTAGGAGGTATGCCAAAATCCGTTCTCTCTGCAGAATAGTTATTTCTGTCATTCCTGTTCCTGAATTTTTCTGCTAAATGACTTTCATCACACCTTGGATATCTTCCCTGCTTTGGTATTCCCATTTTATTACAATTCAACAATATTGAGGAAGAAATTTAGGGCTCCTTTACAGTTGATAAACTTATCCCCAAATCTATCCATTTGGAATGAAAATAAAATCATCCCAAGTAAATAAGTAAATTTGTGGAAATCGGATTGGGTTAGGTTAAGATTTGTATTTAGGTGTATATTTCTATTGTGCACTATCCCTTATATAATCACTCTCCTTCTTCCTTATTATTATTAAGAAATTATTCTTCTGTGGGCTTATTATCCTGTGGACTTTTCCACTAATTATATGAAGTCTTAATGAATTTTCAGGTCTTTAAAATTACAAATACCATCTCCACTCATTTATATAGATTTTTGGTTTCCAAGGGTGAATAACACAGTCCAACACAGGTCTTGAAGGGTATGCCTTAAAGAATAGCAACTTACCGATAAGAAATCAAACATCACACTCTGCTTTATAGTCCTTGCTTTCCTCTTAAAGTGCCAAGCAGACAAATTATACTCCTTATTCAGGACACTTGAGTTTAAGCTCTAACTTTTGCTTTTAGTGTAAATTCTGCTTTCTCATTTTCTGCTCATCTCCACTACAGAAATTTTAAAATATATATATACATATATTTATATATAATGAGGGAAAATATGTTTTTAAACAGAAAACAACTGATATAATCCACACTGACTACATTCTCACAGGTCTCTAAGTAGCCAGATACCAAGGTAGTATTGGCCTAAAGGATTTAAAATTTAAGTGAGAAGGCTTCCACTTCTGAAGGGTCAAAGGTTATATAAACATCAATTCATGTCTTCAGTTTTTCATTTGTTAATATCACCAAACAACAAATTTTTTAAAAAAGAAAAACAGATCAACTTTGAGTTCTACCAAGAGTGGTCTGATAAATTTATTTGGAAAGATAGCTAATTTTACTACCCCAGGGACAAACAACCTTGTAGGGTTGTTGTTAACAACGCTCTTTGATGTGTAAGTAACAAATTTTAAAAGATTTTTCTTTTTCTCCAATAGATTATTTTTCCTATAACAATGCAAATGGTCTCTACTTAAAGGATATGTTTGTACATTATTCTAACAAAATTATTTCTCTTAAGCCTGTGGTTTTAAATTATTGGACCGCTAGAGAATGGTAATCTTCCATTTTGCTAAGTATCTAGAATTTTGTTTGTACATTTCCAACAAACCCTATAAATAGTTTGATTGTGGTGTCATTACTTTCCACTCCATAACTGTTCTTAATCTAAAGAATCACAAGAAACCTACATTGTTTTCCTTTCTCAGAATTACTCAAGTCACTATAATTATAAAAAGCAGAAGTTTCAGTATCATTTAGCAGGAGTAAAGAATTTTCTTTAGAAATATTAATGATCCTTTATTGATTAAAGAAAAAAAGGTGAGAAACATTCATCTAAATGTTGCAGAATTATTCTGTCTTGGATCAGCATCTCAATTTTAAAGTGGCTTTTTTAAAATTAGATAATCATTTAAGCATGTTTTTTTTAATGAAGTGTAGTTGATTTACAATGTTGTGTTAGTTTCACATGTAAAGTTATTCAGATATAGCTATATATATATATACATATATATTCTTTTTCAGATTATTTTCCATTATAGGTTATTATAAGATATTATAGTTCCCTGTGCTATACAGTAGATCCTTGTCTATTTTATATATAGACATTTTATTTTATATATAGTAGTATGTATCTGTTAATCCCAAACTCCTAATTTATCACACCCCCTTTCCGCTTTGGTAACCATAAGTTTGCTTTCTATATCTGTGAGTCTACTTCTGTTTTGTAAATAAGTTCATCTGCATCATTTTTTTTAGATTCCACATATAAGCATGATTATTTAATTTTATTTAGTTGAATAAATAATGATCAACCAATTCAGATTGGGCTGATTTAATCAATGATCTCTTTAAAAAAATCTGTTATTAGTATTGTCAATGCTATTTTGTTGAGTTATGGAATGAAAAAATCACTAACTTCAGAGTTTGATAATGAATGATTGGTTTGAGAGATATCAAACATTAGTTTTAATACCACAGTACTTGTTCTTTGCAGTACAGAACCTGTAATACCATAATGGCCAACTTTGGTATTAAAGTTTGTTTGCCACAATTCCCTCTTGTGGAAACTGATATACCTCGTGCTCCTGCATACAAGGAAGGAACGGTAGACTTCAAAACCAGCTGCCTATCACTGACTGCTGTACAAAGGATATTCTGGGTAGTGCTTGGTAAAGAAAGCACAGCCATTTCTAAATGCCAGTAGCGCCCAGCATCTCCTTTCCTTTTGAGTGGAATAAAGTCTGCAAGCACCGACTGGTGGGTCATTCGACCCACGGGGGCCTGGAAAGCTTTCAAGAATAACAGAGGTCATGTAATTGCCAAAAGAGCATTAGCCACTCAATCATAATGGATAATTAAATGACCTACATGATTCCTGAAATAGCTGCTCTATATTTCGTCTATTACTTGCGTCCCTCAAGATAAGCTACTCCTCTGGTCTGCCTTGACCTGCAAAAGTCCAACCTGCGCCTGAAAAGTAGCTACATGCTTCTGTTGCTTTGTAAATCCACACCCCCACACACAAGTAGTCATGCCCCAGACTATGCTTTCAAGAGGACACACACACAAAAATCAATCTTGTATCCTTCTCCCTATTGTGCTCTCTGGAATACAAATGACTAAAGCAAAGAAAAAAAATTAGTAAATTCCTGGCTTAGATCTTTGGGGGATAAAAGGAAGAAGCATAGAACTACAAAAAAGGAAAGTCGTGACAAAAAATGTTTTAAGTTTTGCTCATATGCCTCCAAAGAATTTTACATTGATTATAAAGCTAGTAAGGAATGTTTTGTGGGTAGCAAGTCATTAAAACTCCAGTTGCCTGAATTGCATTTTTGATATGTGGGCTATTAGAATCTTTCCTGGCCTAGATTTTAGTTCATACAGAAAGCAAACTGCTTCTGAAGAAAATAAAATATACATGGAACCAACTGTTTTATAATAGCAGTAGCAAAGGGAGCAAGAATCTATATGCTTCACATTTTCATCTCTTTAAATAGTTCAACAATCTCACTATAATATTTGATCAGACATACAATCAAATAGAAGCCAGCTGCATGAAATGGCAAAAATGTACTGAAGAATATGCTTCTGTAGGAGAAAAAGGTCTGCCTGTGGCCCTAGAGGTAGGGGCACATCAAGCAAACACTGCAGAAAGAGGCAAGAGACAAGTAACCAAAGACAACTCCACAATAATGGCAAGGGACAAGGGATGTGAGGGACAAAAGAGCTCACATTTAGAATACCTTGGAGGCTACTATGATTTTTCTGTTCCACAGGAAATTATGTAGCTTGAGGCTACTGACTACCCTGGTCTCTTACTAGTACATGAATGGCTTATTAAACCTAGAACATATCTGTTTTAGTTAACTTCTGGGCAGGGGGGGTTAGAGGGGGAGAAGAGAACAAAATGTACTTAAATGCTGAATTTTTTCTCCAGGCTGAATGCCTTTCATCCAATAAGACATTCAAAGCAGTGACCCAGCAAATAGATTGAAAAAGCAATCTTCCGTCCCAGTGCCACATTATCATTCCTATTCACTATTCTCCATGAGATATCTCAATCAGCTGTGTGTAAGTGACAACGCAGCCCATTGCTGGGTTAATTAAACATTTGACTTTAACACCCTCCCCATCATTAAGCAAATAAAAACAGATAATTCAAACTGCACTTCATCCTCAGGGTACAAAACACACGTCAAAATTAAGAGAGTCCAAGGCCTCTGGGGAATTCTGTTGGGGCTATAATCAGTTTAAATCTTATCTGGTTTATCAATTATTCTATTGATTAAACCAAAGTGGTTATACACAACTCCTCTGCCACATGGGATTGATGTCAGCAGAGCAAGAAAATAACTCCAGGAGGTTCCAAACTGATTTAAAAAGAGACCAACACACAGACCAATAATAGTCGATTATTACATACCAGTGATCCATATACTGAAGAGCTGATTCTTAGTTTCAGGCGGGTGAAGTGAACTGTTTCCAATAACTATATCCCCCTGCTACACCTTACCACTGGCTTGAGTAAATCCATGTCTTGGAAGATCAACATATTTTCCACTGATTTAAACAGAAGCTAGCATGCTCAGCGGTTGAAATATTTTATAGATACAGACCCTAAACTGTAACAGAGAGAATCTCAAACAAGGAAAACTAAATTTTTTTCTGATCTCACCTGTCTGCACATGACCATGAACATGCAAGGATGAAAGGGGAGGGCTTCCCTGGTGGCGCAGTGGTTGAGAGTCCGCCTGCCGATGCTGGGGACACGGGTTCGTGCCCCGGTCCGGGAAGATCCCACATGCCGCGGAGCGGCTGGGCCCGTGAGCCGTGGCCGCTGAGCCTGCGCTTCCGGAGCCTGTGCTCCACAATGGGAGAGGCCACAACAGTGGGAGGCCCACGTACCGCAAAAAAAAAAAAAAAAAAAAAAAAAAAAAAAAAAAAAAGAAAGGGGACATACCTGAGAATTGATTCTCCTAAAAATATGTAATCGCCCAGCTATTACAGTGTCCTAAAACACTAAATTCTTGAAAAACGGAATCTAAGAAATCAGAGACCTTACCATAGATACAGAGTTGTGACTCCTTTTATTAATTCCAAGGGCAAATGTCTTCAAAGCCATTATAACAATGAACGTATAGAGGTGTATCTGCAAACAAAATGTTTTGTCTTTTTTTAAATTTAATTAATTTATTTACTTTTGGCTGCGTTGGGTCTTTTGTTGCTGCACGTGGGCTTTCTCTAGTTGCGCGAGCGGGGGCTACTCTTCTTTGTGGTGTACAGTCTTCTCATTGCGGCGGCTTCTCCTGTTGTGGAGCACAGGCTTTAGGTGTGTGGGCTTCGGTAGTTGTGTCACGTGGGCTCAGTAGTTGTGGCTCATGGGCTGTAGAGCACAGGCTCAGTAGTTGTGACACACAGGCTCTGTTGCTCCACGGAATGTGGGATCTTCCTGGACCAGGGCTTGAACCCGTGTCCCCTGCGTTGGCAGGCGGATTCTTAACCACTGCACCACCAGGGAAGTCCCAAACAAAATGTTGATATCCAAGCCCTAACATATGGAATTCCTACTGAATTTTTTAAATCACAATTTTTGATACTCTCCTGCTCAATTGTGTAATATCCTTCAAATGTCCAAACCCTTATCGACTCAAGGCCATGCCCTACTATATATGAGAAAGGCACCAATAAAGTCTACTAACAAAAAAAGGGGTGGGGGGGGTGGTTAAAATTACTCCACACCTTATATTTGTGCACTCGTAGCTGTGCTCTTCAGAAACAAAATTTGTTCATTGCTAATGTGGGCACACGTGCAACCAACCATAATTTAACTTATCTCCTTCAGATTTTCTGTTTTCAGGCAGACTAAGTAAGAAACCTGCATTAGCATGCTGTACTCTACACTCACCACTAGAAATACTGAGGGTGCTATTTGTAATTGTATTCTTTTTAAGAGGTTTGTTCTCTGCAGCTGTTTTCTGCTTGCAGTGTATTTTGTGTAATCAGCACATCATCATAAATACATTGGCTGTTCCCCTGAGGGCAGCTGTCAGCGTTTAATTTACAGAACAACCTGGCCAATGTGAATTTTAACACTACAGCACTATGGCAAGGAGTTACCACACTCTGTGAAAAACAGGTTTCTATGAATTTTTATATCAAGAGCTGGTCCCAGGACAATTTAAGTTCTAGAAATAGACGGTTTAAAGAAGTGCTTTATACCTTGTATGCAGTAGACTCTTTCCCACTCATAGCCTTAGAAGAAACCCTGAAGTAACTACCAAACCACAAGTGGGCACTACAAATTCTGGAGACAACAGGGTTGCAAATCTATGATTTACCAGCAGGAGGCACTGTAATAAATGTTACCCATCTCTTTTTAAAGCTACATGTAAAGCTATCAAAAACATCACTGCTCCCTTAGAAGGTATGTAAAGGCAGAAGGGAAAACCATTTAAGATCACTCTTTTTGCTGAGATGAGCTATATCTGATACGAAAACAAGTATACTGCTTCCTTAGACCTGCTACTAAACAAGACCTCTAGCTCAATGAATGGGAAAAATACATGAAACTAATGGTTATTCACAGCAGTAGTCCCTCAAATTATCTAAATAGTGCCTGGTACATAAGTTCTTAATAAATGTCTAATAAATAACTATAATCTCTTTGAGGATAGGGCCTAAATCTTAATTTATGCCCAGTACTTTGTACAGTACCTGGCACACAGAAGGTACTCTATACATGAATTAAATTGAGTTGTGGCTAGTTGTGAATGGCAATGTTATTTTAAAGCTTTAAATCTACATGGTGTCAAAATACATTTTCTAAATCAGTAAAATGCCCTTGAAAACAGATATAAAGAGTGCATATCATATATTTTAGTCATTTAAATTTTTTAAATTTATTTTTTCTATTTTATTTTTGGCTGCATTGGGTCTTCATTGCTGCACACGGGCTTTCTCTAGTTGCGGTGAGCAGGAGCTACTCTTTGTTGCGGTGCGTGGGCTTCTCATTGCAGTGGTTTCTCTTGTTGCAAAGCAAAGGCTCTAGGTGTGCAGGCTTCAGTAGTTGTGGCACTAGGGCTCAGTAGTTGTGGCTCGCAGGCTTTAGAGCGCAGGCCCAGTAGTTGTGGTGTACGGGCATAGTTGCTCCGCAGCTTGTGGGATCTTCCCGGACCAGGGCTTGAACCCGTGTCCCCTGCATTGGCAGGTGGATTCTTAACCACTGCACCACCAGGGAAGCCCCTGTTTTAGTCCTATTAATCAATGCTATTTGTATAGCTCAGAAAACTAAGCAGCTCAATCCTACAATAAAAACCAAATTAGCCTATAAAATATTGGAATGTTAAAACTTACTTTTTATTTTAATAATGAAGACCATATATAAGAGATTGAAACTTATATAAGAAAGGTATCCAATAGCACTTTTCTATTGTTAAAGTGGTATTACAGGTCCACATACACACTCTATAAATCAAGTGATTATACATGTGTATTTTTCTGTTAAGGGTTACTTTATAAGTTAGAATGCCTAGAGTTATACTGAATCAAAATACAGTTCATGCTTGCTGAGTTGTCCTCAGTGTATTTGCTTTTAAAGTTGTACAGAATTATATTTTCATGATGTTTTACAAAAATCATTAAATTGTGATTAATGGGTTCTTTTTTTTTAGAAAAGGAAGAATTACCTATTTCACTTCAGAGAATTTCAAACTTGACCAAATTTGTGATAAAGTTAAATTTTAAACAATTAACTAGAGCAGCAGAAATTTGTAAAACTTGCTCTGAGACTGCTATAATTAAAATATTTCCTATAATAATTTAAAAATTTTATATAAGCATAATTATGTACAGTAAAATTTGATAACACCCTTAAATTGACTGACTGACTCTCAGTATTTTGACAACCAGAAAGAAATTTTATTTAAGAACATAAGCCCTATATCATTACTTTCTGTTATGCTAAGAATTTTTAAAAGGTAATTCTTTTTTACATTTATGTCATATGAAAGGCAAAATGAAAAAGAACATGACCCATTGACTAAATACATTTGGATTTGTTTTCACCAATTATACTGATATTAGAAGTTTTTAATTCAGTTGAATATTTGAGACTTAATACTTTGTAAAAAACTTTATGCCTAATAAAACATATCTTAATTCTTAATAGGTAAATTAATCACATTCTTTCTTCTTGGATTTAGAACTACAAAAATACATCCTGAGACCTTTTGAACTAAACTGGATGGGGTTAGACTAAGGTCATGCTAGATCAGATGACTACATTCTGTCTTCCCTGGAGACCAGGCAGTACTTCCATGCGCTGCCATTAGATAGCAGCACAGTACACACCATCATTCATATCTCCCCTAGTCTCTCCCGTTAAGGTTGGAATTATCTCAGTTACACACACACACACACACACACACACACGCGCGCAGACACACACACACACACACACATATACACTGATTCTAATTCAATTAGTGCAGTCGGCAACTCCAGAAAAGAGTAATTCAATTAGTGCATTGTGGAGCTCTACAATACCTCTAAGCAGATGTTCACCATCTTCAAGAACTGGAGCTAGGTTTAAAATACCTGTACCACTCAAATATGCCACTACATTATGTCATTTATCAAAGTACTTACATATGCTTTCCTGACTTCAAAGAAAAGGTGAAGAAACACACTCAGGCTAAGTTCCTAGAGATTTTTCCATCATCTACACCAAAGAAATATACTCAGTTTTAGGCTGCAGTAATTAAATTATATAACCCAAATTATGTTCAAAACAAGATGTGTCACTGTATTCTACACTTTCGCAGCACTGCCTCTAGTTATGCATGCCACACTGTAACAAGGACACTGCCAAGATGGAAAGCATTCATAAGGAGGGACAATCAGAACGATTAGCACCCTCCATCAAAATACAGGGTTATGAAAATGACAGGAATGATTATTAGCATTTTCCAAAGAAATACTAACAGAACCAGGAATATTCACTCTGGGCACAGCAAATATAAGCAACATGACAGCTATCCTCAAACATATAAATACATGAAAAAGAAAACAATTACTTTGTATTACCACAAATGGTAGGTGAATAAGAAGTTTGACTCCTTGAGAGAAAATTTTCTAACAGAACCAACAGTGAAGAAGAAAGCAAGATGCTTCAAGAAGTTCAGCTTGCCAATAAAGGCAGTGATCACGCAGAGATTAGATGGCCCCTTGCCAAAAACACTTCATAAAGGATTCCTATATATAACTAGATGGCCTCTGACATAATTTCCAACACTGAAATTCTATGGTTCTATGAATATACTGATTTTTGCTTATAAGGCAAGCCTGGACTTTAAGTAATAAAGCTAATCATTATTATGGAGGAGTGGCTGTATAAAAGCCCATGGGCTGTGAGGCATTTTCATAGCGACTGCTGTTTGATAATACACCAAGGAAGAAGAAAATTCGTACAGTTTCTCTGTTTTAAGATTTAGGAGGTCCCATAAATGTAGGTATTTCTAGTCTTATTTCTTAGATAAGCACTTGCACTCCTCTTGTTCTTCCAAGATTGAAAAGAATGGTTTGTTTTTACTTATCCTCAGGATATCAGCCAATGAGAAATCAATTTCTAGAAGAATGATTTTTGAAAACTCCCCCATTGAGTCAAGACACTGGGTTCTCATAGCTTAAATGCAAATCTACATCAATATTTATGCTTTAAAAATATAGAGCAATACTTAAAACAACAGTAAGTAATTCTCAATATCCCTCCCTTTTGCCTTGCTTTCTCTGTGCTGTACTTGGTAAGTGAGGACATAATTCTGGGTACAAGGGAGCAGGACACTATTTTACAAATACCATCTCCTCCTTCTAGCATGCCCCCAAAGCAGGGAATTAAGAAATGTCAGGAATGATTACCACCATTTTTCCAGTGCATTTCACTATGTATTCATGATAGAGAATAGCTCCTGCCTTTCACATTCGCAGAGGGAGAAGACTAAGCTAAACAGCTGTGCTTTAAAAGCATCAATAAGAGTTAATTCAAGTACTTTCAACACAAACTCCTACTTTTTCATACTCCAGAAGAATTCCAAAAGGTCATTCTCACTTAAAACTTTACTTGTAAGGTCTAGGCCCCCAAAATGAATTAAGATAAAAGCACATATCTGACAATAGAGCTGTTTTCTTAGAGTGAAATTTTTTTTCTATAAAATATGTTGTTTTAAGATATACTGCAACTTAAATAGCAATAGAAAACTCATTCTATTACTAGAATATATTTTCCAAGAAATCTATGATTTGGCTTTCTCAACAAAAATTTTCTATTCATGTGCCATTAAGCTGTACTAATACAAACATAATGGTTCTTACATATTATCTATTCATCAACCTTCTTACTATAAATATGAATTCTGCACTTTTTTTAAAAAAAGGTGTTTTTTTTCTTGCCAAACGTTTAAGACTTTCAATAATGAACCACTTGCCAAAACTGTGGATAATTAGGAAAAAATAACATAGCTGGGTTAATTTTTATTTGACTGGCAATACTGCCATATAGAAGGCTATCAGTTTAACAAACTATGTCACTCCATTTCCTATCTTTACCCACTACTGCCTTCCCAACTTCCTGCCTCCACAAAAACAGAACCAGCACCTAAGCTGATTCTTCCTTAGAATAGAATGTATTCCGTAAACCCCAATATTAGTTTACTAACCCAGCTTTAGTCTCCTTTTGCCCACGCCTTACAGCCTGCATTTATGTTCCAGTATTAAGTTTAGGTGTTGGCTCCATCAGCACCACTTCTCTTTAACATTGTCCCTTTTCATGCATTTAAGGCAACTACTTCCAATCCTATCAATGAAAGCAGACAAATGGGGGATAAAGGAATGAACTGCAAACACCTCAAACAAGAAAGGTTGCTTAAAAAACCAAGTGTCACATTCTGACAGTTCAATATTTCATAGCCAATACAAGGAATGTGCAACAACACTGCAACTTTAAATCTTTTCCTCCTATGTCAGTCTCTCTTTCTCTCATTGTAATGCCAAAGGGAACAGCAATCAGAGTGGAGATGTTCAACGTGATAGAGGTCAGGACACCATCGGATCAACGTACCAGAAACACGACCTTGTTTATTTTTTT
The DNA here is from genome assembly GCF_964341445.2 of Mesoplodon mirus. Lineage (NCBI taxonomy): Eukaryota > Metazoa > Chordata > Mammalia > Artiodactyla > Ziphiidae > Mesoplodon > Mesoplodon mirus. The sequence continues at coordinate 203,227,459 of NC_138977.1, read as the reverse complement.
TCCACAGTATTATTGTTTACAGGGTGCTTTGCTCGTGTACCTTGTGGTTCTTAGCTAAAAGATGAAATTACAGCCCAGGATGAAGCGCTCAGGCACACATCCAATTTGTGTTTCCATCTCAGAAAACAAAAAGCTTCTAAGGCCCTCAGGCTGCCATTCAAACTTGGAGGCTGACATTTTTAACAGCATGAACCAGAGACTGGCAGAGAGAATGATCTAATGCATTTCTGACTTGTCAATCAAAGATCTTACCTCTGCTGTCTTGTAAACAGTTGGGGGCCATCTAACTACATTCATAAACCTAGGGAGAGCTTACTGCCAGCTAGGGTGCTGGAGCCACATGCTCTGGCTTCTATTCACCAAAATCATGATTCAGTTTTATAATCTCACTGTAAATAGTCTGTAGGCACATTTCCAAGACTACTGGAATAGAACCAGAGTAGGGAATACAAAAGAGATTTTGGTCAAATACTGTGTTATCTTCAAGCTGTTGGAATCCTGTACCCATTTAATCCTCATTTTACCAATTCTCCCCAAAGGACTGCACTATGCTACAACTGAAATGCTTAAAAAAAATTAATGACCTGACAATGTAAAAATCTAGGGGAAATATACTAATATTATACTAGAAATTTCCTTTATGTTTTATTACCAGTAAAGAAACAGGCACTCCCCAAAATACGGCTCATGCAAAGGATAGAAACTGGAATGAACAATAGCAACTATATTTTAGTAAAACTAATCATGTGCTTTCTTTCAAATATAAAACTTCTCATGTTCATATACAAAAGCTGTGCATAAACTAGTTTTAAATACTGCAATATATATTTGTGTGTGTGAAACACAAAAAGATAAAACGAGTACTTATCCCTGTATACCTTCTCTTCTGTTTATGATCTTTAACACAAAAAAATTAGACCAAATCAGGTTAAGATGCGAACTTTTTGCTAAAGGATCATATATAAAAATGAATTTACTCTTTTTATGTCAATTTTACTGGGTACAGAATTCCAGTTTAATTCATACCAAGCCACAGATACTAGGTTTGTGACAAAGGTCTCGAGAATTTGAATGGTACACCTGAGAACTTTAAAACGCAGGTGACAGACAACCCAGCAGGGAAAAGTACACTGCAAAATCCCATTTCATGATGATGTACTACATCTTAGGCCCAAATAACTATTTCAAAATAGAGACTTGGTTTTCAGAGGACTGGGCGAGAGAATATAGAAAAGCTCACAGCTATTCAACATCACTCTTAGGAAAAACAGAACTCATGGGTATCATCCCACAATGGTAAAGTACCGCAATTCTCAGAGGCCTAAGCAGCTAAACAGTCAAGAGATTGGTCTTTTTTTTTCCCCCCAATGAGGCCTACATAAGTAACCTGGGTTTCTCTCATCATGAAAAATGACAAAGAGTTTCCTAAATGCTGCCTGTCTACCAAGATTCCATATCCTGACAGTCCACATAAAATACCAAGTCTGAAAACGAACACAAGGAAGGACAGCAAGACAATAAAACACTACCACATAAAACAGCACAATAGTGAAAGAAGGTACAAATGGCTGTGGCAGTCACAAAACAACCAACAATGATTCCTGGATAGCACATAAAGAACTCCTGTGGTACTTTGGCCTCTACTCAGCACACAGATGGCAATAACAAGAAGGTAATCTTGGAATATAAAGAAAGTAATATTATCTCTCCAGAGGATACAGGTGAGCCTTAACTGTCCACAGGAAGAATTTCTCTGGTAAGGACAGTACATCCACAGAGGATCCCATCACCCTTAAAGTTTTCATCAATTTGATTTTTCCAGTCTGTGCTTCTTATACTGGGGCAACTCCAGGCGCCCTGGGGTACCTATACTCTCTCTTCTGCCATTAGGGGTCATGTTAAGTTAGGGCAGTTAGGTAAAATCCGACATTATTCAACATAAAAGCAATAAGCCCTCTTTGTGGAGTGAAAAGTTTAATTTTTCAAATCCATCAGGAAATACAACAAAAAAAATTTTTTAAGGAAATCTGATCATCTCACAATAAGATGATCTTGTTTAATCTAGATATTAGATAATGTTGCAAATTAGCCTGTAAATGAACATCACCTGCATCACAGACACGTCAAAATACTTAGCAATGGAGGAATCTATTATTACCAAACTTAAAACAGAGTATTTAGAACAACCAAGTAGGCATCCTGAAAGACAAATCAGTCCTAATGGTGTCATTCTTCCAAGACAATTTCTAGCATAAAGTAAAATACACCAAATTCAGGTCATCTCTAACTTTTCTTAGTTAAATATACATAAAAGTTGAAAGGGTAGAAGCTGAACAATAAGTTTCAATTTTAGCTAAAATGTTTTAAAATCCATAATTATACTTTCTTTTTAATAAATGATCTTCAATAATATATTTCCAGGGGCCTCCCTGGTGGCGCAGTGGTTGAGAGTCCGCCTGCCGATGCAGGGGATGCGGGTTCGTGCCCCGGTCTGGGAGGATCCCATATGCCGCGGAGCGGCTGGGCCCGTGAGCCATGGCCGCTGGGCCTGCGCGTCTGGAGCCTGTGCTCCGCAACGGGAGAGGCCACAACAGTGAGAGGCCCGCATACCGCAAAAAGAAAAAAAAAAAAAAAAAAATAATAATATATTTCCAACATTTTGCACATATACTTTAATTTTGTTCTCAGTCAAGGCTAAAGGGTCATTTTCAGTGTCCCTAATGATCTCCATCCTTTCTGTAGACTTTAGTTTATCACTATGATCATTTTAATTCTCCTGGTGTCTGTTCTTGTATACAATAAGGGTAAAATGCAATAAAAGTCAAATAATTGTACAAACACACTGCTGTGAAGATAAAGACGTTGCCATCATTAAAACTTAACTGTTAGCTGGCCGGCACTGCCACTATTTAATAGCTTGAAATGTGCATTTGTTCATCAACCAGAGTCCAAATTCAGCATACAAAATCCAATTCAGAAGGGATCATCGTAGTGCGAGCTGTATGAAAGCCAAAGGTATAAATCTGCCCATAAATCAGACTCAGCATGTTTTCCTTTTTTCCATGTAAATGTGTAGTCTTTGGAATGATTATTTAATTATCATGACTTCTTTCTAAATACAGAACACTTGTGTGTATGTATGTGCAGGTACCCCCAGCAATTCAATGCTTTCTCTCTTCCCACCCTGTATATGTTATTTAATAATTTTCTTCAAAATATCTAAGTCCATTCATTCATTCAGCAAAAATTCATAAAGCACATACTCTGTATCAAGCACTTATACTGTGCTTGACATTGGAAATATAAACAAAATATAGTCCTGCTCTCAAGGAACTGAGCAATCACAATAAGCATATCAGTGCTTATGACAGAGGTATCTATTGCATGCTCTCGGTACAGATGCTCTGACTACGTTTAAGGCGGAGGAGTGAAAAGATCAGTGAGGGCCTTTATGCTAGAGGTGAAACAACTTGAGCGAACTGTGGAATTTAATTAGCCAGGTAGATAAAAGTGGGAGACAGGGGGTAAGGGAAGATAGGTGTTTTCAGTAGCATTCTCCAGGTAGGGAAAACAGGATATGCAAAGACACAGAGCATGGGAGAACACAGCACCTTTGGAGAACTATGAATTTGAAATGGCTAAAACTTACATGGGATAGAGTGACCAAAATAAATGTAACCAGGTGACAAACACAGAATTTAATTAAGTACAGAATAAAGTTGAAAATCAGAAAGTATTACTATCAGGGCTTCCCTGGTGGCACAGTGGTTGAGAGTCCGCCTGCTGATGCAGGGGACACGGGTTCGTGCCTCGGTCTGGGAGGATCCCACATGCTGCGGAGTGGCTGGGCCCACGAGCCATGGCCACTGAGCCTGCGCGTCCGGAGCCTGTGCTCCGCAACAGGAGAGGCCACAGCAGTGAGAGGCCCGCGTACCACAAAAAAAAAAAAAAAGAAAGTATTACTATCAATAAAATAGTAATATCTGGGAGGACATTAAAATATTTCCTTTTTTCTACTTCTCTGTATTTTCTATAATTATTAAATTTTTATTTTGTTTTATAATTTTATAATAAAATGGTAATAATAAATATATTTTAAAACAAAATTATATTTCCCTGGGCATGCCTGTGTGTGTACATGCATACATAAATGGATAAGTCATTCTAGACTGAAGGAAACTAGCATATTGATTGATGATTCTCTTAAAGTAGAAGGAGTATGAGTGATACTTTCTTGCTTATATATTTACCAAATAGTTTACATATTCTACTATAAACAATAAGTTAGTTTTATAAGCAGATGAAAATGTAGGGTTTTCCCCCCACACAAAACAGAAACATTTTTGACTTCTCACTATATGCAAACTCCTAATGTAAGGAGTATAGCTAGGATAAACATAGGTCAAATGTCAACATATGCACAAAAAAGAACTGAATTTAAAAAAAAATTTTTATTGTACTTGATTTACAATGTTGTGTTAATTTCTTCTGTACAGCAAAGTGACTCAGTTATGCAGATATATATATATATATTTTCATATTCTTTTCCACTATGGTTTGTCACAAGATATTGAATATAGTTCCCTGTGCTATACAGTAGGACCTTGTAGTTTATCCATCCCATATACATAGTTTGCCTCTGCTAATCCCAAACTCCCATTCCTTCCTTCCCGTACCCTTGGAAACCACAAGTCTGTTCTCTATATCTGTGAATCTGTTTTTGTTTCGTAGGTATGTTGATTGGTATCATATTTTAGATTCCACATGTAAGTGATATCATATGGTATTTGTCTTCCTCTTTCTGACTTACTTCCTTTAGTATGATAATCTCTAGGTCCATCCATGTTGCTGCAAATGGCATTATTTCATTCTTTTTGATGGCTAATATTCCATTGTATATATATATATACCCATCTTCTTAATCCATTCATCTCTCAATGGACATTTAGGTTGCTTCCATGTCTTGGCTATCGTAAATAGTGCTCCTATGACCATAGGGGTGCATGTATCTTTTCAAATTATAGCTTTGTCTGGGTATATGCCCAGAAATGGGATTGCTGGATCAGATGGCAACTCCATTTTTAGTTTTTGGAGGAACCTACATACTGTTTTCCACAGTGGCTGCACCAATACACTCCCACCAACAGTGTAAGAGCATTCCCTTTTCTCCACACCCTCTTTAGCATTTGTTATTTGTAGACTTTTTAATGATGGCCATTCTGACTGGCATGAGGTGGTACCTCATTGTAGTTTTGATTTGCATTTCTCTAATAATTAGCGCTGTTGAGCATCTTTTCAGGTGCCTATTGGCCATCTGTATGTCTTCGTTGAAGAAATGTCTATTTAGGTCTTCTGCCCTTTTTCAATTGGGTTGTTTGTTTTTTTGTTGTTGAGTTATATGAGATGTTTATATATTTTGGAAATTACACCCTTGTCAGTTGCATCATTTGCAAATATTTTCTCCCATTCCACAAGTTGTCTTTTCATTTTGTTTACAGTTTCCTTCACTGTGCAAAAATTTGTAAGTTTGATTAGGTCCCATTTGTTTATTTTTGTTTTTATTTCTATTGCATCGGAAGACTGACCTAAGAAAACATTGGTAGATAAGATTTATGTCAAAGAATGTTTTGCCTATGGTCACTTCTAGGAGTCATATGGTGTCATATCTTATGTTTAAGACATTCATTCATTCATTCATTCATTCATTATTGATTGATTGGCTGCACCAGGTCTTAGTTGCAGCATATGGGATCTTTCGGTGCAGCACGCGGGCTTCTCTCTAGTTGTGGCGTGTGGGCTCCAGAGTGCGTGGGCTTAGTAGTTGTGGTGCGCGGACTCTCTAGCTGTGGTGCGTGGGCTCCAGCGTGCGTGGGCTCAGTAGTTACAGCACGTGGGGTCCAGAGCGTGTGGGCTCTGTAGTTGCGGCACACGGGTTCTCTAGTTGTGGTGCGCAGGCTTAGTTGCCCTGAGGCATGTGGGATCTTAATTCCCTGACCAGGGATCTTAATTACCTGACCAGGGATTGAACCCATGTCCCCTGCATTGGAAGGCAGATTCTTAACCACTGGACCACCTGGGAAGTCCCATGTTTAAGTCTTTAAGCCATTTTGAGTTTATTTTTGCGCATGTTGTGAGGGTATATTCTAACTTCTTTGATTTACATGCAGCACCACTTGCTGAAGAGACTGTCCTTTTCCCATTTTATATTCTTGCCTCCTTTGTTGAAGATTAATTGACCATAGGTGTATGGGGTTTTTTCTGGGCTCTCTATTCTGTTCCATTAATCCATATGCCTGTTTTTATGCCAATACCACACTGTTTTGATTACTGTAGGTTTGTAGTATTGTCTGAAGTCTGGGAGGGTTATGCCTCCTATTTTGTTCTTTTTCCTCAGGATTGCTTTGGCAATTCTGGGTCTTTTATAGTTCCATATAAATTTGAGGATTATTTGTTCTAGTTCTGTGAAAAATATCATGGGTAATTTGATAGGGATCACATTAAATCTGTAGATTGCTTTGGGCAGTGTTGCCATTTTAAAAATATTAATTCTTCTAATCCAAGAGTATGGGATATCTTTCCATTTCTTTGAATCATCTTTAATATCCTTTATCAATGTTTTGTAGTTCTCAGCATATAAGTTTTTCACCTCCTTGGTGAGGTTTATTCCTAAGGTTTTTTTGTTTGTTTTGTTTTCTGATGTAATTTCAAAAGGGATTGTTTGTTTACATTTCTTTTCTGATATTATTAGTGTAAAGAAATGCAACCAACTTCTGTGTGTTAATCTTGTATCCTGCTACCTTGCTGAATTTATCAGTTGTAGTAGTTTTTGTGTGGAGTCTTTAGGGTTTTCTATATATAGTATGTCATCTGCATATAATGACAATTTTACCTCTTCTTTACCTATTTGAATACCTTTTTTTTTTCTTGTCTGATGGCTATGGCTAGGACTTCCAATACTGTGTTGAAGAGAAGTGGTGAGAATGGGCATCCTTGTCTTGTTCCAGATTTTAACGGGAAGGCTTTCAGCTTTTCACCATTGAGTATTATATTGGTTGTGGTTTGTCATAAATAGCTTTTATTATGTTGAGATATGTTCCCTCTACACCCATTTTCATAAGGGTTTTTATCATGAATGGATGTTGCATTTTACCAAATGCTTTTTCTGTGTCTATTGAGATGATCATGTGGTCTTTGTCCTTTCTTCTTTTTTTCTTTTTTAACATTTATTTATTTATTTATTTGGCTGTGCCAGGTCTTAGTTGTGGCATGCGGGACCTAGTTCCCTGACCAGGGATCAGACCTGGGCCCCCTGCACTGGGAGCACAGAGTCTTAACCACTGGACCACCAGGGAAGTCCCTGTCCTTTCATTTGCTGATGTAGTGTATGACACTGATTGATTACTATGACACTGTTGAACCATCCTTGTGACCCTGGGATGAATACAACTTGGTCATGGTTTTATGTGTTGCTGGTTTCAGTTTGCTAATATTTTGCTGAGAATTTTTGTGTCTACATTCATCAAAGATACTGGCCTGTAATTTTCTTTTTTGGTAGTGTCTTCGTCTGGTTTTGGTATAAGGGTGATGGTGGCTTCACAGAATGTCTTTGGGAGCGTTCAAAAGGAACTGAATTTTTATTAAATAGAAATTATGCAGTACTGAGATGATTTATATACAGTGGGAGGGCGGTCAGTTAGGACTTTGGTAAGTAAGCATTTTTGTCATGGGGTAATTTTCCTTACGGTATTGTTTTGTAATAAGTTTTACATGTTCATTTACATTCAGTGTGATAATCCATATTCCCCTAAAACCTCAAATGTAAAATAAGGCTTCCATACATGTATATATACGTATATTCTGAATAATGCTTAATTTTCCTAGTATTGCTCCACATTAACATTTCATGTAGTAGATGGTAAGATTTAGTAGACTTCTAAGTATTTTTCTTTCTTAATTTTATTGAAGTATAGTTGATTTACAATGTTGTGTTAATTTCTGCTGTACAGCAAAGTGACTCAGTTATACATATACATATGCTTTTTCATATTCTTTTCCATTATGGTTTATCACATACTGAATATAGTTCCCCGAAACCTAAGTATTCTTAAACAGTAAAATATATTACATAATCTCTCCTGAAGTCAATCCTCAACAATTTCAACCTTTGACAAGGGACCCTAGCTAATATTAAAATACTATATGATTCAAGCTCAAAAATTCCTTAAAATTACTAGCTATACTTGACACCTAAAATATTCTAAGGCCATATAAATCCACCTATATTCTTTTTTTTTTTTTTAAGGCATTGACTAGTACATTTTTGGGGGGGGTACGCGGGCCTCTCACTGCTGTGGCCTCTCCCGTGGCGGAGCACAGGCTCTGGACACGCAGGCTCAGCAGCCATGGCTCATGGGCCCAGCCACTCTGCGGCATGTGGGATCTTCCCAGACCAGGGCACGAACCTGTGTCCCCTGCATCAGCAGGCGGACTCTCAACCACTGCGCCGCTAGGGAAGCCCCGACTAGTACATTTTAAAAAAATATTTATTTATTTGGTTGTGCCAGGTCTTAGTTGCAGCTCACAGGCTCCTTAGTTGCGACATGTGTGCTCCTTAGTTGCGGCCAGCAGGCTCCTTAGTTGCGCCTCACAGGCTCCTTAGTCACAGCTCACGGGCTCCTTAGTTGCAGCTCACAGGCTCCTAAGTTGTGGCTTGCTGGCTCCTTAACTGTGGTATGCAAACTCTAAGTTGTGGCATGCTTCTGGGATCTAGTTCCCTGACCAGGGATCGGACCTGGGCCCCCTGCATTGGGAGCGCAGAGTCTTAACCACTGCACCACCAGGGAAGTCCCAACCTATATTATTGTTAGAATTTCTCTTCTTCTTTAATGTCTAAAGAAAATAAAGGATCTGAATTACTCAGCTATTTTTAAGCACTTTCTATTGCTCAGTCTCATTTAACAGTACAGATTACAACTGCCATTTGCTGAGGATAAACAAATGATTCCACAAAATACACCCACTGTTAATCAACAGAAATTCTTTTAATCACCTATTGACTTTCCAGGACAAAACAATGGAGTGATGGAAATGAAAATACGTTCAAACTAAACAGGTCCTCAAAGAATCTATTTAAATAATATTTACAGCATCTTCTTTATCACTAGTTGTTTGTGTTTTTTTAAGTATTTATTTATTTATTTGGCTGCACTGGGTCTTAGTTACAGCATGCAGGATCTTCAGTTGCAGCATGCAGGATCTTTTAGTTGTGGCATGTGAACTCTTAGTTGCAGCATGTGGGATCTAGCTCCCTGACCAGGGATCGAACCTGTGTCCCTTGCACTGGGAGCATGGAGGCTTAACCACTGGACCACCAGGGAAGTCCCTCTGTCACTAGTTTAAAATGTGTGGTTCGGGGCTTCCCTGGTGGCGCAGTGGTTGAGAGTCCGCCTGCCGATGCAGCGGACACGGGTTCGTGCCCCAGTCCGGGAAGATCCCACATGCCGCGGAGCGGCTGGGCCAGTGAGCCATGGCCTCTGAGCCTGCACGTCCGAAGCCTGTGCTCCTCAACAGGAGAGGCCACAACAGTGAGAGGCCTGCGTACCTCAAAATAAATAAAAAATTAAAAAAAAAAAAAAAAAAAAAAAAAGTGTGGTTTGTAATGTCAATAATCAAACCATCCCAATGTTGCCATTTCCATCTGAGTTACTGAGGATAATACAACATATTCAGCAACAACTCTATGGCTCTTCCTTTTCTATTGTCACAGAATTTTTACTTCGAAGGTGCTTCAAATTCACTAAATATTTGCGATAATTTCAAAGAAAAAATACTATGAAACTATTACTAAGTCACTTCCTTAAACATGTTCAGCAATATTAGTAGAAATGAGTATTCCTACTGGGACAACCACTTACTTTGAAGAATTACTTGAACTACATCTTTTAAAGTTAAAAATACACTTTCTCTATGACCCAGCAATTCCACTCTTAGGCATTAAAGGCAAGAGAAATAAAAATCCATGTCCACAAAAAGACATACAAACTGTATACTGTAGCTTTATTCATAGTAGACAAAAATAAGAACAATCCAAATGTCTACCAACAGATGAATGGAAAAACAAATTGTAATATATTAATGCAATGGAATTTATTTAGCAATAAAAAAGAATAAGTTACAGATAAACATAAGAAAATGGATAAATCTCAAAAACATTATGCTGATCAAGAGGACACAGGGAATTCCCTGGCAGTCCAGTGGTTAGGACTCCGTGCTTCCACTGCAGGGGGCAGGGGTTTGATCCCTGGTCAGGGAACTAAGATCCTGCATGCCGTGTGGCATGGCCAGAAAAAAAAAAAAAACAGACACGAAAGAATGTATACTCTGTGACTGCATTTATATAAAGTTCAGGTACAGGCAAATCTAATCTTCGGTGACAAATCACAACAGTAATTGCATATGGGATATGGGCACTAACTGAAAGTGGGTACAAAGGAACTTTCTCAGATTATGGAAATGCTCTATATCTTGAGAGTGAGGTTACACAAATGTATACATTTGTCAAATTCATCTAAGGGTACACAAGATGTGTCTATTTTACTGTATGTAATTTTTACATAAACAAAAATCTAAATAAGCAAATAAGGCAAAACCCAAGCAAGAAAGATGCAAATGTACTAAGATTGTTTTAATTCTAGTAGTGGAAACAGGAAAGACTAGACTTAAGTCTATATCTGCCAATTAGTCAATCAGCAATATTAAGCACCTGTGCACAATGAACCTGACAGAACAAACTGTTGGATTAATAGAAAAAACCAGCATATAAGCCCATTTCTTCCATTTTTGCTACAGAGAACTTAATGATTTCTCTGAAGATAAGAAAAGAAAAATAAACATTCATACTTATAGCAATGTTGGGGAAAGCAAAATTTTCTCAATACCTGAACCAAGTGTAGGCTTTGCTATAATACAGAACTGGGCTGTAAGGTATGAAAAAAAAAAAAGATTTAATTCAACAGTGTACTGTTTTATACCAAAGTGAAACATTATTTGCTGAAAGCTTCCAAACCTAGTCCTCTGTGCAGTTTTCTGATAATATAGAACCCATTTCTCTTCCAGACCCTGTTCTAAGTGAAACAGGAAGGAAGGGGGCAGGGCACAACCTTTAAAAGAATGACACAGCCACAGGATATGACAAATAATGGTTAGAACTAATTAGATCCAAGATGGTGGAAGAGTCAACTACCAGTAGACACTGAGCTTCATTATACACTCATTGTACTACATCAGCATGCTAAATGACACACCCACCAGTGCCATGACAGTTCTGAAGCTAACCATAAAAGACCAAAAAGTGGGCAGTAGCCCAACTCCTGGAAATCCCTGCCCCTTCACCTGAAATAGTTGGAATAATCCTCCCACACATTAGCCTATGAAGTTAACCAGCCCATAAAAACTAATCAAGCCATATTTCAGGGCCTCTCACCTTCTGAGCTGGCCCACACTCTGTCTGTGGAGTGTGTCTTCTCTATAAATAAATCCACTTCTTACCTATCACTTTGTCTCTCATTGAATTCTTTCTGTGATGAGACATAAAGAACCTGAGCTTCATTAAGTCCTGAGACCAGGTGTGTAATCTCAATTAAAAGACAGTGGGTTTAAGTCTCTATCTGAGTCGCATGGTTTCATAAGGACTTAATAAAAGTCAACTCGTACCCTAACAACAACCCTATGAGATAGATACTATTATCATCCCTACTTAACTGATAAGGAAACTGAGGTATAGAGAAGTCAGGTATGTACCCAACGTTACATGTGGACAGAGCCAGGCTCAAATCTCAAGCAGTCTGGTGCCAGGGTGAAACTGAGCAGAACCCTACAGGGCCCTCCCTGGTACAAAAGCCTTTTTCTTGTTTGCAGGAAAAAAAGGCTTCAGCCTCCTAGACCTTCGCTGCGTTCCAATGGGCAGATTCAAACAGTTACTAATTAAGTGAGGAAATGAAGAGACAAAGGAAAGAAGTCAAGAAACAACAGTGCAGCAATGGGGCAGGGTCCTTGTTCCTCTTCAAGGTATATACATAACAATCTGATACACATTTCTGAGTTTTATCTACAGGAACTAAGGTCCCCCCACCCAGGGGGAAGATGGTAACTTCAAGCTAAACACTACCACATGGACCCAAGACTGGTTGGAACCAGAAGGCTAATGATTGAGATTCCTGAAACACCACCCTGTTATCACACTACCAACCAATCTGAGGAAGGTCACACACCCTGCAGTCCTCCCCACCAAATTTTGAGCAAGAGCTGCCCATTCTCCTTGCTTGGCCCTTGTAATAAACCTTTTTCTGCTCCAAATTCTGACAGTTCAGTTTGTTTGGCCTTACTGTGCGTAAGATACAAGAACTTGGGTTTGACAAGGGCTCTTAACCACTACACCAATACTGGCCTCTGGGCCTAAGATGTTTTTTAAGCATCTCTTTTCTGCCTATGTCACACAATTTCACCCCTGCAATACAATTCAAGGCCCACACACCAATTTATGCTGAATTTTTCAGCAAAAATCTCTAAATCAATTTGTCTCCAAATATACTCCAGAAGTACAGTAATTTATAAGGGGGCTCAATATTTAAAAAAATAGATATTTGTTGATTTTTTGGATTAAGACTAAATAGAGAAAGCCCTGACAGCGATGGTAATTTTGTTCACAAATCTTTCCTACTGGCCTTAGATTCAAAATTGTTTTAGGCTGAAAGAAATTTTGAATTGTTCTTCATATCTTAGTGTCCAAGTCAGATGATTTTGACTTCTACAATTTTTAGTTGCACATGATTATCTTTACCACTTATCTAACATAGTTCAAATCATCAGTTTTTATTGAGCCCCAACTACTAAAAAGGAGGTCAATGGATAAGTGTAAGAGATTGCTTCTGCTTTCAAGGAATTTTCTAGCCTAACATTTCTCATATTAAGCTAGGATACAATAACTACTAGGATCTATTGAATTCCCAGCCCCACATTCCAGGGTGGGAAGAAGCATGTGGGTGGCAATGTAGTGTCTTCCTATTGTTTTAATTTGCATTTCCCTGATGTCTAAACATATAGAGGATATTTTCATGTGCTTATTTGCTGTTTGTGAATCTTTTTTTGGTATTATATCCATTCAAATTTTTTGCTCATTAATCGCCCTTTTTTATTGGGTAGTTTATCTTATTATTTATTGTTTTGTAAGAGTTCTGAATTCAAGTCTTTCATCAAATACGTATTTTACAAATATTTTCTTCCAGTCAGTGCCTTACTTGTTCATTTTCTAAACAGTATCTTTTTAAAAATCAGACGTTTTAAACTGTGATTAAGTCCAACTTATTTTTTTTTATGGTTCATGTTTTTTGTCTTCTCGAAAAAATATTTTCTAATGTGAAGTCACAACGAATTTTTTTCTCGCTCATTTTCTTCTAGTAGTTTTATAACTTTAGCTCATATTTAGGTCTACAATCCAGTTTGAGTTAATTTTTTAATATGGTGCAATGTATCTAGTCAAGGTTCATTATTTTGCACATAGATGTCCAATTTTTCCAGCATGATTTGTTAAAAACAGAGACCAATGCTTTTAATATAACAGAGCACAAGAAGTTCATTGATATGCTTTGAGATTCTATACTACAACTAATCTTTAAGAAATCACAACTACCTGAAAAGGATATTAAAACACTTCTACGTTTTCAAACTATATATCTGTGTGAGGCTGGAATTCTACATGTATTACAAGCAAAACACCACGTCACAAATGCAGAATGAATGCAGAAGCAGACATGAGAATCCAGCTGTCTTATTAATCCAGACATTAAAGAGACTGTAAAAATGGAATACAATGCTAGTCTTAAATTTTTGTTTTAGAAAATAGGTTTTTTTAGTTTTTTTTAAATAAAAACATTCATATGCACTAACATATAATGGATTTATTGTAGCTATTGTAGTCATTTTTAATGAATAAATTAATATTTAAATTTTTTCTCAGTTCTAATTTCAAATATAATAAATATCAATAGATATACCCCATATAAACAAAACCACTTTGGAGTCCTCAATAATTTTTAAGAGTGCAAAGGAGTCCTGACATCAAAACCAAACTGCCCACATCTCTTCCCTCAATTACTGAAATTATCTTTACGATAGCTAGAGTAATACATCTAAATACAAATCTGATCAGGTCAAACTTGTGTTTAAATACTTTCAACAGGATATTCTCTGGTGGCACAGTGGTTAAGAATCCGCCAGCCAATGCAGGGGACACGGGTTCAAGCCCTGGTCCGGGAAGATCCCACATGCCGCAGAGCAACTAAGTCTGTGAGCCACAACTACGGGGCCTGCATCCTAGAGCCCACAAGCCACAACTACTGAAGCCCGTGTGCCTAGAGCCCAGGCTCCGCAACAAGAGAAGCCACCACAATGAGAAGCCTGCACACCGCAAGGAAGAATAGCCCCTGCCTGCCGCAACTAGAGAAAGCCCGCATACAGCAACGAAGACCCAATGCAGCCAAAAATAAATAAATAAAATAAATAAATTTATTTTAAAAAAATACTTTCAACAGCTTAGTACTCTTAGCATCAAGATAAACATTCAATGGCCAACAAATCCTGCCATGATCAAGCTTCCCCAGTCTTCCCTAACTCTATTCTCCTCTATTCTCCTCATTCTCTGAAATGATAGGTTTCTTTTTTTTTTTTTTTCCCAGCAGAGTCCTTAAATGCACAAAACCCCACCTGTCCTCAGGGCCTTTGAACTGGCCTGAAATGTTCTCCCCCACCTCCCTTTTTGCCTAATCTCTACTCATCATTCAGTTCTTAACTCAAACCTTGATTACCTGATCTTCCTTACCCCCACACTCAGGTTAAATCAGGTTCCTCTTTTATATATTCTTATGGCTCCCTGCACATTTCTGTTAGGGTAAACACTGACCGAAACCACCTGCCCTGGCCAGGCCGGATAGTAACCACTTGCATGAGGTACCTTACAACAGGAGATCCTGGTAAGGAACGTGGAAACTGACAAGCTATCACCAGCTGTAAGAGCTCGGGAAAGGTCAACAGGAGAGAGGAGATGCCAGTCCATATGTCCTACCAACCTCCCAGAATCCCTCCTACTGGAATCCATTTTGGCTGCGTGATGCGCGCGCCACCAGGAAGCACCCTGAGTCAGAATGATTGGCCAGATACAACCCGGAAACTAACCCCATTACCATAAAACCTGAGACTGCAAGCCATGTGGCAGAGCAGTTCACCTGGGTTCCCTTACCCTGCTGCTCTCTGCCCGGGCACCCCTTCCCAAAAAGTCTCTTGCTTTGTCAGCACGTGTGTCTCCTCAGACAATTCATTTCTAAGTGTGAGACAAGAGCCCACTCTCAGGCCCTAGAAGGGGTCCCCTTTCCTGCAACATTTCCTTAATAGAACTTATTAGTTTGGGGGATTTGGGGGTTATGTAATTTAAATAGTAATTTAATGTAAGGCCAGACACCATAAAACTCTTAGAGGAAAACAAAGACAGAACACTCTATGACATAAATCACAGCAAGATCCTTTATAACCCACCTCCTAGAGAAATGGAAATAAAAACAAAAATAAACAAATGGGACCTAATGGAACTTAAAAGCTTTTGCACAGCAAAGGAAACCATAAACAAGACGAAAAGACAACCCTCAGAATGGGAGAAAATATTTGCCAACGAAGCAACTAACAAAGGATTAATCTCTGAACTATATAAGCAGCTCATGCAGCTCAATATCAAAAAAAGAAACAACCCAATCCAAAAATGGGCAGAAGACCTAAAGAGACATTTCTCCAAAGAAGATATACAGATTGCCAACAAACACATGACAGGATGCTCAACATCACTAATCATCAGAGAAATGCAAATCAAAACTACAATGAGGTGTCACCTCATACTGGTCAGAATGGCCATCATCAAAAAATCTACAAACAGGGCCTCCCTGGTGGCGCAGTGGTTGAGAGTCCGCCTGCCAATGCAGGGGATACGGGTTCGTGCCCCGGTCTGGGAGGATCCCATATGCCGCGGAGCAGCTGGGCCCGTGAGCCATGGCCGCTGAGCCTGTGCGTCCGGAGCCTGTGCTCCGCAACGGGAGAGGCCACAACAGTGAGAGGCCCGCGTACAGCAAAAAAAAAAAAAAAAAAAAAAAAAAAAAAAAATCTACAAACAATAAATGCTGGAGAGGGTGTGGAGAAAAGCCCTCTTGCACTGTTGGTGGGAATGTAAATTGATACAGCCACTATGGAGAACAGTATGGAGGTTCCTTAAAAAACTAAAAATAGAACTACCATAAGACCCAGCAATCCCACTACTGGGCATATACCCTGAGAAAACCATAATTCAAAAAGAGTCACGTACCACAATGTTCATTGCAGCACTATTTACAACAGCCAGGACATGGAAGCAACCTAAGTGTCCATCGACAGATGAATGGATAAAGAAGATGTGGCACGTATATACAATGGAATATTACTCAGCCATAAAAAGAAACGAAATTGAGTTATTTGTAGTGAGGTGGATGGACCTAGAGACTGTCATACAGAGTGAAGTAAGTCAGAAAGAGAAAAACAAATACTGTATGCTAACACATATATATGGAATCTAAAAAAAAATAAAGGTTCTGAAGAAACCAGGGGCAGGACAGGAATAAAGACGCAGACGTAAAGAATGGACTTGAGGACGCGGGGAGGGGGAAGGGTAAGCTGGGTCGAAGTGAGAGAGTGGCATTGACATATATACAGTACTAAATGTAAAATAGATAGCTAGTGGGAAGCAGCCTCATAGCACAGGGAGATCAGCTCAGTGCTTTGTGACCACCTAGAGGGGCGGGATACGGAGGGTGGGAGGGAGACGCAAGAGCGAGGGCATGTGGGGTTATAAGTATATGTAGAGCTGATTCACTTTGTTATACAGCAGAAACTAACACAACAATGTAAAGCAATTATACTCCAATAAAGATGTTAAAAAAATAAACAGTAATTTAATAGCTTAAGATAATATAAATATAATAATCATAATATATAAAACTTTGCCTATGTGTCATGAGTATTTTTCTAAGTTCAGTAGTTCTCATCAGATTCTCAAAGGAGTACATGACCCCTGTAAACTGAAGAATTAATCTTACCCAAAGAGAGGCCTGGTCTTTCCCCTTGGTTACTGGGAGGTGGTATCCCCCTGGAACTTCTTACCTAACAGAACTTTGACTGGGGGCTTTGGCCACAGGACAAATGTGATTCATGATGGGGGCTTTGAGCCACACTCAGTTCCAATCCTAAGAAGGAACAGAGACTAAAAGCATTAGTGTAACCTACAGGAGGGGCTAGAGACTAAAAGTCAGCCATGTGAGCAGCCTATAATTGAGCCGCAATAAAAACTCTGTACACAAAAAGCATGGGTGAGTTTCTCTGATTGGCAATATCCTGTGTGTCCTGTCACATACAGTGGCCCAGAGGCAGTAATGCCATCCATGATTCCATGGGGAGAGGATGACAGGAATTTCTACATTTGGTTCCCTCCAGATTCTATCCTGTATGTCTCTTTTTTTGCTAATTTTAACCTGTATCCTCCCCCTGTAATAAACTGTGAATATAACAGCTTTCAGTGAGTTCTGTGAGTCCTTTCTAGTGAGTTACCAAACCTGAGGCGGGGGGGCGGGCCTCCTTACAACTGGTATCTGAAGGAGGGCAGTCTTATAGGGACTGTTCTCTCAGACTGCAGTCTGGTGAAACTCACTGCAACCCCAGTAAGATTTTAAAAAACCAAAAAGCTAGACTGAGTTCCTTGAGAGCCGAAACTTCATCAATATGATATATAGTAAAAAACAAACAAAGAAACAAAAATACGATGTTTGAAATAAAATGATGCTCTCAGGATATCAATATTCTCTAACATTAATAGCAATAATGTTAATGACAATGAAGGTAAGGATGATAACAGCAACTATTTACTGCATGCCCTTACTATAGTCTCCACTTACAGATGAATTTAGAGTGAAAATGACTTGCTCAAGATCATACCACTAGTGACAGACAGTATATAAGCCCTGATTTAACTAATTTTAAAGCCTACGCCCTTCACCATATTGTATCTCATAAGACAAGCAAAGGAAATTTTGCAAAGGACAAATATCCAGCATCATCATCACTAAAACACTTAAAGTATTTTCATTAAAGACAAGTAACTGGGGACTTCCCTGGTAGTGCAGTGGTTAAGAATCTACCTGCCAATGCAGGGGACACGGGTTCAAGCCCTGGTCTGGGAAAATTCCATGAAGCAACTAAGCCCATGCGCCACAACTACTGAGCCTGCGCTCTAGAGCCATGCGCCACAACTACTGAAGCCCACGCGCCACAACTACTGAAGCCCATGCGCCTAGAGCCCATGCTCTGCAACAAGAGAAGCCACTGCAATGAGCAGCCTGCACACCACAATGAAGAGTAGCCCCTGCTCACAACTAGAAAAGGCCTGCGTGCAGCAACAAAGACCCACCGCAGCCATAATAAATAAATAAATTTATTTATTTAAAAAAACCCAAAAGAACATATACAAACACACACATATATAATAGTATAGTAGCCAGGAGACACTCTGAATTGAGCACCTTATATTTTTAGTGATCACAAGAAAAACACAAGGTGCTCAGGCAACTGGTTGTAATTAATTGATTGATTATATTAATTGGCTTTATGTAGGTCCAGAGCAAACATTACATATTGAATGCTATTTATTGAGATTACTTTAAAATTCACTATCATACTTCTACTAGGTATGAAAACCAACAAGTCAAGTTGCGCTATGTCAATTTTGGCAAACCAATCATGATAATAAGAATGTCTCAAGAGTCGATGGATCTGGATCTACATTATAAATTAGAGAACTGAGTGATGTGAAATATAGGCAACATGAAGGAGAAAAGTGAACATAAGTAAAGGATGGGAAAGAAGGAGAGACACACCAATTAATTAGACACACATACTAATGCCCACAAATAACCCACAGAGACAGAGAAAGTACCTGGAAAGCTGTGAGTGCGCCAGTCCCTGGGTTATACAGGCATCGCAGCGAAGGCATGCTGTCCGCCAGGCTGGAGCAGCCCAGCCACAGAGACCTGGGCATAGAGCACTGCAGAGAGAGGACAACTATGAGATGGGACAGTATGAGACAGGATGGCACAGATTACAGGAATTTTCAAGGCTTGGCTAAATACAATATTCCAGTTGCAGCTTGCCTTTAAGATAGACACATCTTCAAGAACTAGTTACTAACCCCAGAGGGATTAGTAACTACTAATTAGTTACTAATTAGTTAGTACATACTACTAACTAGTTCTAACCCCAGAGGGAAACTCAAAAGGGACACTGGTGGCCAAAAAGCAAGAAAAAAAAGTTATAGGTCAAGAAGCCAAATATTTAATAAAAATTTTTATCCCGGTTCGTCTTCTATGTATGAATCTAAAGGAAATCTACCTCTTAACCCAATTAATCAACTCTTTTCCTCTACACACCTCAACTCATCTCCCATAAACTCACCTCAGAGTGAAATATTGTGCAGACTAAGCAGAAAAAAGGAATTATTCATGGTAGTATTTCAATATTAGAAATGGTAACTTAGAAGACAAAATATAACGGGAAAGTTAGTTTTTTTTTAGAAGGTGGGGAGAAGGAAAAGAAAAAGTATTATACCCCTACAGCTTTGACAGCAACTAACTCTGCACAGTTTGCTATGTTTTATGTATCTTGTTAGTTTGCTATTAACCAAAATGCATAGTTACCATAGTAGCTGCCTCTTCATCTTTCCAGATGGATTAAGGGGGGTGGGAATATTGGAGGGAGGAGGCAGGAAGCAATCCAAACAGAAGGGAAAACAACAACAAAGAAAGAAGCAGACAGGGACAGAAAAAGAGGAAAAAAAGAGAACCCCAAAAAGCTGCTGGTCCTAAAACCTTCTAAAGAAACAAAAACAAATGTGTAAGTGTGAATATACATATAGTGTATTCAGTAGCAAACAAACAAAAAACAAGGTAGAAATTATGAGTTCTAGTAGTACTAATTAAACAATATTAGTGGTACTCCTCCTGTAGCTTTATGAAACACTGTATCTTTTAGAAGAATTTTTACAATCTTTAGGTTTCCCTCAATGTATCCCAGGCTGAAGCTCTGTCCATCAACTTGGGTGCTATTACAGTCTAATAATACTAAAAAACTAAATACCTGATCACAGCACATATAAAAACAGAAAAATATTTTGAAATATAACAGTCAGTGCACATAATACTAAACTTTATAAGTTTTGAAATATTTACTATCATCGTGGGACTTTTTTTCTTCTTAAAACACTTTAGTTGGAGAAATACTAAGGAAACAAAATATGGTATTCATTGTTCACACTATCTATAACTGATATAAGGATAGCATCCTGCAAAGTACTCCAAAAAACAGTGGGCCAATAATTTATTACAACTGAAGTCTGTTAATCAATCGAATGAGTTTACCAGCTTTTAAAAAGCATACACAGCATGTTTTTAAATGCGTGAAACATGTTTTCTACTACTTGAAAGAATCAGAAAAAGAGATTGAAATGTTGCAACAAGGGGCCTGCAGTGCTTTAAGGAGAATATAGTATCTCATGCCCATGAGGTTCAACAGCACAAATTCATTTTCACAAAGAACACTGAAAATCTTGACTCCTCCCCCTATTTGGCTGCCTGGAAAAAGCCACAGTTCCTCTTCACTGATAGAAGGCCCTGCAGGCAAAGGGCTGGCCTTAGCATTTACTATATGAAAGCTGAAAGACAAAAACTCCTAAACTCAGGTCCCTGTTGGTCAACTTCTAAGAGTAACAGAAGCTATAATAATGAACAATAAAAAGATTGCTGCATTGAGAGTTTATGTATCCTTAAGCCATGGAATAGAAGAATTCCCTTTTCACTACTATATCAACTAAAAAATTCAGGTCAAGAGAACTATAGTATTCCATAGGCCATGTAATACATTCACACTCTACCTATACAAATTCAATGACTGGCTCTTAAGAATTCTAATTTAGGGACTTCCCTGGTGGTCCAGTGGTTAAGAATCTGTCTTGCAATGCAGGGGACGCTGGTTCGATCCCTGGTTAGGGAACTAAGATCCCACATGCTGCGGGGCAACTGAGCCCATGCACCACAACTACAGAGAAGCCTGCGCACCGCAAAGAAAGATCCCCCATGCCGCAACTAAGACCTGATGCAGCCAATAAATAAATTTAAAAAAAAGAATCCCAATTTAGTTCACTCACTTCAAAAATGAAACTCCCACTGTCACATAGGATAATCATATCTGCCTACCCTTACTGCACAAGGTTTTGGTAAAATTAAAATAAGGGATCTAAAAACTTCAAGTACAGGGACTTCCCTGGTGCTCCACTGGTTAAGACTCCACACTTCCAATGCAGGGGGCCTGGGTTCAATCCCTGGTCAGGGAACTAGATTCCATATGCCGCAACTAAGAGAACTGCATGCTGCAACTAAAGATCCCACATGCCACAACTGAAGATCCCGCATGCCACAACTAAGACCCAGTGCAGCCAAATAAATAAATATTAAAAAAAACCTTCAAGTACAAAAGAAAAAAATATAAAGTGCCATCATTACCAAGAACAGGCTTCCATGAATGCCACTTGCATTTCAAAATGTTCTGGGAAGCCATTATGAACTGCAGATCATTGAATCAATAAATTCATCCATTAATCAAATATTTAGTGTTCATTAGCAGAACAGACACAAGTGGAGTACAAGGAGAGGAGAAACAAAATTTATCAGGCATAAATTGTTTGCCAGTCATTGTGCTAGATCCTTAAAAACATTATTTCACTTAATCATTACAATCCTGTCAAAGAATTATTAGTATTTTCACTTTAACAGGAGAGTAAACTCAAGTTCAGAGAAGTTACAGTGACTAAATGTCAGTGGCAGAAATAAGACCACAATGTGTTTGTCTCCCAAAACCCACACTCACCACTATAAAGACCTATTCTCAAGTAGTTTACACTCTGTTTGAGGGAGATAAATTAACACAAATAGTAACTACAAGGAAAAATACAATAACATACTAAACTGTGTTAGACAATAGCTGCTATATAAGTTTAGTTAAAATTTCTAATTTTTAAAAAGTTCAGACACAGTCTTTAATCTTATTGTAGCACTTGTTACTGTATGTAAATTAACTATATGTTTGCCTCCTCTATCATAATGTATTTCTCAGATATGAGTCATGTCTTTTTTTTTTAATCTCCAGCATGTGGTCATAGTAGATGCTCAATAAATGTGCTCTTAATGGCAAGTGATCATTGAAAGCTACATATCAAAGAGAAGTAAGGAAACAGTTTTTGCTTATAGAACACTGAGAATACTGATAAAATAACACTGTTTACTTTACTGAGACTGATCTTACCAGGCTGAAAGTATGTGTTTTGGATAAATCTCTTTCGCGATTCATTATCTTATTCACCTGTAAAACAATCTAGTAAGTAAAAAAGATCCAGAGAGGTTAAATAAATTACCAAAAGTGAATGGGTACCACGCAAGTGGTAAATATGGGATTCAAACTAGATACTCTGACTACCTAGAATAATGCCATGTAAAAATGGCACTTAAGGACTTCCCTGGTGGTCCAGTGGTTAAGACTCTGTGCTTCCACTGCAGGGGACACGGGTTCAATCCCTGCTTGGGGAAGTTCCGCATGTCGCCACGGTATGGCCAGAAAAAAAAGGCACTTAAAAAGTCACACATGGGGCTTCCCTGGTGGCGCAGTGGCTGAGAGTCCGCCTGCCAATGCAGGGGACACGGGTTTGTGTCCTGGTCCGGGAGGATCCCACATGCCGCGGAGTGGCTGGGCCTGTGAGCCATGGCCGCTGAGCCCGCGTGTCTGGAGCCTGTGCTCCACAACAGGAGAGGCCGCAGCAGTGAGAGGCCCGCGTACCACAAAAAAAAAAAAAAAAAAAAAAACCATTAAAAAGTCACACATGGAGTTCATTCATTTATTTAAAAATGCGGAGCCAAAGGTGGCTTAGGGGCACTGGACTGACTCAGAAACTAAGAAAAGGAGTCCCACCCAAGAGGCCATGTTAATCATCAAAGTAATGGGCAAAGAGAAGACAAACTTACATAAAGAGAAAGATCAACAGGACTTACTGACTGACAAAAGGAACAAAGAAAGATGAGTCAGAAATAACCCAAGATTTCAAATGAATGACTGGAAGAATGGTGGTAGCACTGACAGACACATGTAAATTGAAAACTACCTGTGGGTTTGGGGGTGTTGGGGTGGGGTGGAGTAGATAAGCTCAGAAATCATAAACATAACACGATAATAAACCTCTAGTATGTGAGTAAAAATATGGCATGAAATCATGGGTATAAACCTGTGAGCATTACACAGATGTGGGAAACGGTGGCTTCCATATAAACTACAATGCACTAGGTTAAAAGCATTTGCTGTAAAAATACTAGCGAGATTTCTTTTAATATGAAAAATAAAATTCGAGTCCTCTCCCCCCCCATCTCCTTTCCTACCTGAAAAATGAACTTCAACAGCCATTAAGTGAGTACAAGCTAAGTGGGCATCAAACTGAGTGGTATAAGTGGTGACGATGGCCCAATACAGGCTTTTGGAGTCCAAGGGGTGTGAGAAAGGTGTCCCTGAGGGGTAAAAGCCCTGGCACAGAGTTTCAGAGCCCAAGTAGGGTGACAGAAAAAAATCTTTACAAGAGGGTGGCCTGGCATGGGGTTCTACAGCCCTAGTCGAGTGAGGAGAGCTTCTACATGGGGGACTGAAGTGGCCGTGAGCAGGATGATGAGCATGTCCACGTGATGGGGAAGGGCAGGGCAGTGAGGGTTTCCAAAGTGGGCAGAAGAAGACATTCACAGAGTGGAGGGGTAGTGGACAGCACTGAATTCAGACCCAGTGGGGTGAGGGGCAGTGGCCCAGCAAAGAGTTTCAGACTCAGTAGGGAGAGAAGGGTGGAAGGGTTAGCCCAGTGCAAATAGATCCCAAAAGGGTGAGGGAGGCATCCATAAAGAGTATGGGGTGGGAAATGGAGAGAGAGCTATGTTGGCAATGGGAGATGAGTTATACAGAAGGATTCATCAAATGAGGGGGGGAAGGGCTTCCCTGGTGGTACAGTGGTTAAGAATCTGCCTGCCAATGCAGGAGACACGGGTTTGAGCCCTGGTCCAGGAAGATCCCACATGTCATGGAGCAACTAAGCCCGTGTGCCACAACTACTGAGACTGTGCTCTAGAGCCCATGAGACACAAATACTGAGCCCACGTGCCACAACTACTGAAGCCCGCACGCCTAGAGCTCATGCTCGCAACAAGAAGCCACTGCAATGAGAAGCCCGCACACTGCAACGAAGAGTAGCCCCCACTTGCCACAACTAGAGAAAGCCCACAGACAGCAACAAAGACCAAACGCAGCCAAAAATAAATAAATAACATAAATTAATTAATTTTTTTAAAAATTAGGTGGGTAGATCAAATATTGAGGATAATAAGAGCAAGGATTCTCATCAGAGAAGAGTTACAAATATAGAAAGGAAGAAAGCCAGAGTGAATACTATGCTGCTGAACTACAATTGAAGATGTCATGAATGCAAAGCTTCATAACAGAGACAGACAATTTCTAGGTAAGTGATGTATGTATATGTGTGTGTACACATACATACCACAAACACACCCCCTGGCCCTATCAACTGGGAGGGTCTGGTAACAGTAACACCTTAATAGCAATGAGTACAGTTAATGATTCTAAATATCACTCTCCACTAAAAGGAACCAGAGCTCCTTAGAACATGGCTAATTCCAGGACTTGGGCAAGTAAAGTTTAAGATGAGCTCAGAGTATCATCTTGTGGTACTCAAAAATGGTGAAGACACGGCAAGATGATACAGGAGCCAGTGCAAAAGGTTCTCACAGGCTAATTCTGCGACAAATTGAACATCAGAATAAATAATGATGATAATGGATTATAATACTGGCAGTCAAACTCTAACATGCCCCCCAGTCATCCCCACCTCCTGATATTCATAACACTTGTAAGTAATCCTGTCCCCTTGAGTGTGGGATAGCCTAATACCTTGCTTCTAGGTTATATAAGGTTGAAACTTCCATCTTGCTAATAGACTCTACTGCCTTCTTGGCTTGCATGCTTTGATGAAGCAAGTAGTCATACTGGAGAGGTTCACATGGCAAGAAATGAGGGTGGCCTCCAGTCAACAGTCAGCTAGGAACTGAGTCTCCAATAACCCTTGAGGAAAGGAATTCTGCCAAAAACCACGTAAACTTGCAGTGGGTCTTTCCCCAATCAAGCCTTCAAATGAGACCTCAGCCCTGACCAGTACCTTCATTATAGTCTTATAAGAGATCTTAAAGAGGACCCAGGTCAGGCGTGCCCACAAGTGCACACTGTGCAGTACGTATGTGACTAATCAACAGACTGAAAGCGACTGACTGATCATGATGTGCATCTGTTTTCCACATAGTGATCTGTGGACTGGAGAGCTAGCAAGGAAGTTTGCACTTTACAAAAATTACAGTTAATAAACTCTGATAACTGAAATTTGAACCATGTTTTGAGGGACTGGTATTATTTAACTAAACTGTAGTAACTGAAATTTGTGCATATCAGAACCATGCAAAGTGAGGACTTCCAGTACATTAAATTTAAATAAAATAGAAATTCTAAGTAAAAGAACATTAGACCTCAGCTACTACCATAAGGAAGTAGCTGGTATCAAACTTACCCTCCCATCATAGACAAAAAAAAAAGGGACAAAATATGTGAAACATATATTTGAAAACATTGGACAACAGGCAGTACAGGCAGTACCAGACTGTAATCCCTGAAAGACAGAAAATAAATGAGGTGATCCTTAAAACTGTCCAAGTCTTAAACCTCAACACACTTTCTAGTCCGTGGCATAAGAAAGGGGACTCCAAGAAGAGCAAAATAGGACCACTTATTGAGGAAACAGAGAACAGAATGTGGGGAGGCTAAATAGACTATAATTGGTGAGTCAGAGTATTGGAGAAAGAATTATGCAGAAAAAAGCTCTAGATAACTGAACAGGGGACTCCTTAAGTCTATTCCTAAACGCTAAGTCCTGTTTGCATAAGGTGAAACTCCATAAGGCCAGGCAAAAAACCATGAAGGAGCTATAAGCTCAACAACTTCCTAGAACCCACACAGAGCTGGGGAACTTTTCTGTTCTGACCAGCCAGACTGCAGAAGCCTAACTGAACATGTGGGACATTGAGTAGGAGCCCCAGAAAGCTCACACCTCACTTGTAGGGATAAACTACACTAGTATAAAGGTTACACTAAACCTGTCCTAATAAAGCTTAAAATCAAGTCACAGCAGCATCAAACTGCAAGAAACTTAACTGCTGGCCAAAATAAACTCAACACATTCTTTTAAAAAGACAACAAAATACAAATACTGAATTATGTAGCATTCATAATGTCTAACCTAAAATTACTAGATGAGGGAATTCCCTGGTGGTCCAATGGGTAGGATTCGGTGCTTCCACCATAGGCCTGGGTTCAATCCCTGGCTGGGGAACTAAAATCCTTCAAGCCTCACAGCGTGGCCAAAATATAGTAATAATAAAAATAAAATAGGAGAGGCCACAACCATGAGAGGCCCACGTACCACACACACACACAAAAATAAAAAATAAAAATAATAAATAAATAAAATAAAATAAAATAAAATTACTAGATGAGACAAGAAGCATTAAAATGTGTCCCATAATCAGGAGGAATATCAGTCAATAGAAGCAGATCCAGAAATGACAGACATAATGAAATTAGCAGGCTGGGCTTCCCTGGTGGCGCAGTGGTTAAGAATCCGCCTGCCAAAGCAGGGGACACGGGTTCGAGCCCTGGTCCAGGAAGATCCCACATGACGCGGAGCAACTAAGCCCATGCACCACACTACTGAGCCTATGCTCTAGAGCCCATGAACCACAACTACTGAGCCTGCGTGCCACAACTACTGAAGCCTGCACACCTACAGCCCATGCTCCGCAACAAGAGAAGCCACCACAATGAGAAGTCCTCTCACTGCAACGAAGAGTAGCCCCCGCTCACCAAAACTAGAGAAAGCCTGCACACAGCAACGAAGACCCAATGCAGCCAAAAATAAATAAAATAAATAAATAAATAATTTTTTTAAATTAAAAAAAAATTTTAAAAAGGAAATTAGCAGGCCAAAACGTTAAAATAGCTATTCTAACATTAGCTAGTCTAACAACAGCTGTTCTATGATTCTAGAATCATAGTATATAAAAAAGGAATGAAATAAAACTTCCAGAAAAGGAAAATACAATGTCTGAAATAGTAATTTCATGAGACGGGATTAACAGCTAACTACAACAATGTAGAAGAATAGATCAGTAAATCTGAAGAAATAGCAATATGCAAAATAATGCACTAAGAGAAAAAGGACTGGAAAAAATTGAATCATGCCTCAGTGACCCATGAGAAATAAACAAGTGGTCCAACATATGTATAATTTGGTATCCCATAAAGAAAACCAGGGGAGTGAGTGGGGAGAAAGCATATATTTTCCAAATATATTTGGAAATGATAACAGATACAATCCACACAAATTTTTTTTTTTTTTTTTTTTTTTTTGCGGTACGCAGGCCTCTCACTGTTGTGGCCTCTCCTGTTGCAGAGCACAGGCTCCAGATGCGCAGGCTCAGAGGCCATGGCTCACAGGACCAGCCGCTCCGCGGCATGTGGGATCTTCCCAGACCAGGGCACGAACCCGTGTACCCTGCATCGGCAGGCAGACTCTCAACCACTGCGCCACCAGGAAAGCCTTTTTTGAAATTATTTATTTATTTATGTATTTGGTTGCACTGGGTCTTAGTTGCGGCAGACAGGCTCCTTAGTTGCAGCTCGCCAGCTCCTTAGTTGTGGCATGCAAACTCTTAGTTGCTGCATCCACGTGGGATCTACTTCCCTGACGAGGGAACAAACCCGGGCCCCCTGCATTGGGAGAGTAAAGTCTTATCCACTGTGCCACCAGGGAAGTCCCCCACACAAAAATATTAAAAGTTCCAGAAATATAGGGCTTCCCTGGTGGCGCAGTGGTTGGGAGTCCGCCTGCCGATGCAGGGGACGTGGGTTTGTGCCCCGGTCCGGAAAGATCCCACATGCCGCGGAGCGGCTGGGCCCATGAGCCATGGCCGCTGGGCCTGCGTGTCCGGAGTCTGTGCTCCACAATGGGGGAGGCCAAAACAGTGAGAGGCCAGACTACCGCAAAAAAAAAAAAAAAAAAAAAAAAAAAAAAAAAGTTCCAGAAATATAAACATGTGGGTAAATATCTTTAAATCTTTCTCATTTAAAAAAAATTTTAGGGCTTCCCTGGTGGCACAGTGGTTGAGAATCTGCCTGCTAATGCAGGGGACACGGGTTCAAGCCCTGGTCTGGGAAGATCCCACATGCCGCGGAGCGGCTGGGCCCGTGAGCCACAACTACTGAGCCTGCACGTCTGGAGCTTGTGCTCCGTAACAAGAGAGGCTGCGACAGTGAGAGGCCCGTGCACCACGAAGCAGAGTGGCCCCTGCTCACCGCAACTAGAGAAAGCCCTCGCACAGAAACGAAGACCCAACACAGCCAAAAATAAATAAATAAATAAATAAATTTTTAAAAATTTAAATACAATAACAATTTAAGTAAAAATAATAATGAACTGTGATATCCATAATATATTTGGAAATAAAACATATGAAAACAACACCAAGAATAGGAGGAGGAAATGGAAATATATTATATGTTGTTGGGCTTCACCCCACAGGCCTGCAAGGCCTGTGCTTGCCCAGCTTCAAGCCTTTAGAAAGAGGTGAGAGTCAGCAACAGAGACAACAATGGGTTAATGGATGGGGGAGCTTACACGTCTGAAGCAAGGTCCTGGAATGACACACCACTGTGTCGGGGCAGTCAGCAGGCAGGACATGGTGGCAGTCTTCACTCCCAGGGGAAAAGGGAGATTACCAGTTATAGGGGAATTGACATCAGGTGGGCTCATTAGTTACCAGGGGAACCAACAGAAGGGCACGCCCCTCACCCGCCCCTTTGATAAGATCAATCACTAGCTGGGGCCTGGGGCAAGTACTAGGAAGGTCAGTCATGTGTGTAATATATAGGTGAAGCAGGCACTGGTCTGGCAGGAGATGTACAGAGAGCAAGAGAACAGCCATCCTGAGTGGCCTGACAATACATATGTGAAGTAAAATAATACTTCAAGGGAGACTGTGATAAGTTAAAGATGCATACTGTTTTGCAAATCATATATCTGATAAGGGTCTAGTATCCAGAATATATCAATATAAAGAACTTCACAACTCAATAAAAAAAGACAAACAACTCAATTAAAAATGGACAAAAGACTTGAATAGACATTTCTCCAAAGAAAATACACAAATTGACCAAAAAAAACACTGACTCAACATCATTAGTCATTAGGAAAATAAAAATCAAAACCACGAGATGCCCTTCACACCCGCTAGGATAGCAATAAAAAACAAACAAACAAAAAACCCCCAGAGCTATCTAGATACCTCAGGAAAAAAGCATGCCAGGAGATCCAGATAGACTGGAAGGATCTTTATCATCAAAGTCCTACCCAGTCTCAAAAGCTTTTGAAGCTACAATTAAAAACAAAACAAAACAAGACCAGAAAATAACAAGTTATGGTGAGGATGTGGAGAAACTGAAACCCTCATACACTGCTAGTGGGAATATGAAAAGTTCAGCCACTGTAGAAAGCAGCTTGGCAGTTCCTCACAAGGTTAAACATAGAATTACCATGTGACCACTTCTAGCAGTTCCACTCCTGGGTATATTTCCCAAAGAACTGAAAATACTCAAACAAATATATGTACACACATGTTCACAGCAACCTTATTCACAATAACCAAAAGGTAGAAACAGCCTATATGTTCACCAACAAATGAACAGATAAATGAATTGTGGTACATACACACAATGGGATATTATTCAGCCATAAAAATGAAGTACTGATACAAGGTGAACCTCAAAAACATTATGCTAAGTAAATGAAGCTATATACAAAAGATCACATATTGTATGATTCCATTTATATAAAATATCCCGAATAGGTGAATGCAGATTAGTGATTGCCAGGGCCTGGAAGAAGGGGGAAATGGACAGAAACTGCTTAATGAATAAGTTTTACTTGGATTGATGGAAATGTTTTGGAACTAGATAGAGGTGGTGATTGCATAACATTGTGAATGTACTAAATGACCCTATACTGTTCGCTTTAAAACGGTTAATTTTACGTTATGTGAATTTCACCTCAATAATTTTTATTTTGGCCATGCCATGCAACTTGTGGGATCTTAGTTCCCTGACCAGGGATCAAACCTGGGCCCTGGCAGTGAAAGCACCGAGTCCCAACCACTGAACTGCCAGGGATTTCCCTCAGTAAATATTTTTAAATGCATATTGTACTCTCTAGAGCAACCACTAAATCAAAGCAAAAGTACCTATTAAGCCAACAGAGGAGATAAAATGGAATACAAAAAATAAATAGTTCAGGACTTCCCTGATGGTGCAGTGGTTAAGAATCCACCTGCCAATGCAGGGGACATGGGTTCGAGCCCTGGTCCAGGAAGATCCCACATGCCTCGGAGCAACTAAGCCCATGCACCACAACTAGTGAGCCTGCACTCTAGAGCCCGAGAGCCACTACTGAAGCCCGCGTGCCTAGAGCCTGCGCTCCGCAACAAGTGAAGCCACCACAATGAGAAGCACGCACACTGCAATGAAGAGTAGCCCCCACTCATCGCAACTAGAGAAAGCCTGCATGCAGCAATGAAGACCCAATGCAGCCAAAAATAAATAAATAAATAAATAAATAAATAAATATTTTTAAAAATAAATAAATAAAGTAAATAGTATAAAAATGTTCCAATAACTCAGGGCAAACACTCTTGAAAGAAATGGAAAGATAGAAGGTATTAGCAAAGAAATAACAGATATATATAAGAACCAAGTGGAAATATAAGAACTGAAAATAACAAATTTTTAAACTCATTGGACAGTCTCAGTAGCAGAATGGAGATTAGCAGACCAATATTTCTCATGAATATATAAGCAAAAGTCCTAAACTAAATACTAGCAAATAAAATCCAGCAACATATAAAAAGGATTATACAACATGACCAAGTGGGATTTATCCCAGGTATACAAGGTGGCTGCCTTGAGCACTAAAGGTGTTCCAATGCCTGGCTCCATGTCTTTGTGGTGCCTGACATCTTCCCCTTTAGTTCCATGAGCTATCTCTGTACCCTTAAAATAGGTGCTCCTTCTTGCTTAAGGCGGAAATGAGACAATTTTTAACTTGAAATCAAAAGTATTCAATGAAGAAAAAAGTGTAATTCTGAAATGAGTATTATCCCCAGAGTAGACACCATGGGAAGCTACACTTATTCCAACAATGTCATCAATGCTCCAAAAAAATTTTTTTTAATTTAAGCCTTCCAAAATGAAACTGGATTGACGTTATGAAAAGCAAGTGAGTCCCTGCCTTAAAGGAGATTATAATCTAGTAGAAAATTTAGATTTAAAGGCTCAGCCAACTTTAAACATTTATAACATTTATAAACATTGAAAAACACTAGATAAATTAGAATTTAAATGTAAAATATTACTAGTTTGACATCATTATTGTTAGCCCATATAAACTCACACTTTTCTTATAATCTTTGGATGCCTAGTCCACTGCCTAGTCCAGTAGAAGTGTTCAAGAAATCCCGGTGAAGTGAACTGTTACATTATCATAACAACTGAGAATAGGTGTGACACTAACCCAGGAGTTAAGACACTAATCCAGGACAAGGTGCAGTACTCAAACCAGCTGTAAGACCTTGAGCAGTTCACTTAATTTCCATGTGCCTCAGCTTCTCCACTGGTAAAATGGAGTAGATTAAAATATTTCTAACAACACCTTGCAGCAATAAAATTCCATAATTCTATGATTTAAGTCTATCTTCAACACATCTAATATGGATTTTTTTAACAGTAATTATTAGTTTCACTACAAAATCTGGCCTAAAGGGATGGAAATCCCTTTAAACAATAAGGTGAAGGGGGAGAGGAGGAAGCAGCTCCTGATGCTTATTTAGAACTGTTAGGATTCAAACCTGGCTGCTTTCTAAAATAAATTTTATTCATTATTATTTATTAAGTATGCAATTAGTCAAATATAACACTCTGATAAACTAGAATTTTGTACAAATGCTTTAAAATTCTAATAACTATGCATAAGCAGTAAATTATTCTTATTTGAATTCCTACTGCTGTGTAACACAGGGTTACTAAGTACATAATTACATAAGAGAGCCACCCAACTTCCAAAGGAGCCATTCCAGTGAATTGTGTAAATAATATGCTTTAAAAAAACATAACCTCCTCACATATGAATTTAGATTTACCAGATATGGAGAAGCTGTGTACCTGTGAGACCAGAACACAGTCTTAAAAAGGCCTTCCTAATTATGAATTTACCAGAGATTAGAATGACCCAAAGCAAATTAATACATACTTTTTTTTCATAACTTTCTATAAAAACATTTTCACTATTCTGCTTCAGTACAGAAAACAAAAGATCTTAAAAGTCATTGGCTTAAGATAAGGACTCCAGAGTACAAGACTATGACCAAATTTTTGTAACATTGACATTCTGGTTTTCTTAATTACCAAATACTTGTGTTGTATTTTTCTTTCATTTGTATCAACATAAGTCCTGAATATTTGGTCTATGGCTGACTTTACTGTAAGACTGTTGAATGAGTAAGAACAATTTTCTTTAAAAAAAAAAATCACACAAAATATTCAACATTAGCAGGCAGCATGGCATCATAATACCTGGATGCCACGTTTTCTGTACCAAAAAGTCATTTTTAGTACCCACCTACAGGAATCAACCAACTTAGTAAACAAATTGATGCATACAGCCAGGGTATCTTTATTCTCCCCATAACAGTACAAAAAGTAAGGTTGTTCACTTACTTTTCTTTTGCTAATTATTAAAAATCACCTTATGCTAAGTAAGGAGAATTCCTGTATTTTTGAAATGTTCATTTACTCGCTAAGAATAAAACTGCAATTATTCAGATTAGGTTTTACAAACTCAATCTCCTATACCTGTACTTAAAGGCCTTTTAAATCATGCCACAAAGAAATTATTTGGTTATACTGGAATTTCATTTTATTAAAATCAAGTCAAATCCCACTGCAATAAGCTCTAAGGGACTGTCCAAATTCCTTTATTGCACTACAATTTATTGCATTAAATATTATTTGAAATAACTAGGCCACCAGCTGAGGCCTGGGAATCATGGGGTTACACAACAATTTTTGATGATATGGGGTTGGCCTATACACAAACTTCAAATGATCGCAGTAGTCATTGGGAGGATTAGGCTTTATGTATTTCTGAAAGAGAGAGGGAGGGGAGAAAGGGAAAAGAGAGGAAAAAGAAAAAAGAAAAAGAAAGCTTGATTGCAACTAGAGGAGTAAATAGAAGTTGAAGCAGTCTTCCATTTTGATGAAAGGCATTTGCAACACTTTTTTTCCAGTATGGATTTACACATTTGTTCACAGCAGTTGCTATGACTCAACAGAGGACAGTATCATGTTAATAATCCACATATTAAGGCAGGCTGGCTGCCATATGAGCAATTAGCTCTTATCCCTCACTTCACAGGCAAAAAGAGCAAAAGAAGCCACAGAGTAAAATCCTTTGATTGGGAGGTGGAGGGAGATGAGACAAATCCTCACACTGGACTTCTGGAACATCCCCCTCTCTACAGATGTGTTTGCTCTAACAATGAGATCAAAAGGGAGCGCTCTCTGGAGCTTTCTTCTGAACTGAGAGGGAAACTCTCTTTATGAAAAGATCCCCTGATATCAAACGGTATTTCAACTACTACAAACCAAGTATCCCAGCCCTCCTTGGGTACTCCTTTATTTAACTTTTGGGTAGGAATAGAGAAAAGAAAACTACTTGCTCACTAGAAAGAGAAAAAATGCCTACATAAATAAACGGAACCACATTACATCTGACTTCCTGGGCACTACAGACCCACAGAGAAGAAACTCCTTTCCAGCAGTGTGTTTATTTCACTATTTGCAAATGGCTGGCTGACTGGTAGCTACAATATATGAAATAAATAACCATTTGAAAGATCAGGCATCATGTTCCCTAGTAAGAAACAAAAATGAACATAATCTACCCTCCCCATTCAGTTTATGGAATTTAGCAGGAGAATAGGTTTACTGGCTATCTGATTGCTTGATGCATTTGTGAGGACATTTTCTGTGATGGTGTGGTTATTATTTAGGTTAGATAAGAAATTCTTCCCCTTTCTCTCAGGACATCAGTATTAAGAGTTACATATTCAGAAGAAGGTTCCAAAATGAATATTTCTGGAGCAAGTGAAATGTGATAAGAAATTGTGAACTGGGGAGTGATGAGTATAGCTAATTTTTTTTTCTTCCAAGAAAATTAACTACCTGATCTTACAATCTAACTTAGCACAAGCCAAGATGCAAACTAGTAAATCTCAAATGCACGATGACATTTGATGTGATGATGACACTGTCCACTTTTAGACACCAATCTTAAAATCAGCACATCAGATTCTAATGTAAAACATTTTTACAGATTTACAAACTAGTCTCAAAAATTTCTGTTCCAAGATAAGTTAAGAGAAAGGGAGATTCAAATTCATGCATTGTTATATCCCAGTGTGCTACAATATCTAGGCATAACAGTATACAGGCACATATGGTAGGCTTTCATTTTCTAACTCCTTTACAAAATGTTAGCTAACTTATTGAAGCAATCTTTGAAGTGTTTGCTGGGTATATGAACCATTTACTAGCCTAAGCTGTCTGATCTAAGTCACGTGAGCCACATATGACCTACTACTACTAAATAACAGCATAGAAGGGATAAGTATTTTACAAATCTTTCAAAACAAACAAAAAAACTCTAGTTCTCTCTTCTCTTTTCCCATCTTCTCTTCTTTTTTAAAAAGAAGTTTCTTCCCTAAGCCTATACCAAAGGACAGATTCTAGTCAGGCAAAATCAAGCATTGTTTAAAGAGCCTATTTATGAAAATTAACTTGTATTTAAGCAAGTCAACATTAATATTTGGATTTTGACTGAAAATATTCAATGGATTACTTTAAAACACTGTTTTTATGGTCAGTCGATACTATCTCTCATAACTGACTTACATTCACACCACAGTTTCCAACTACAACACAAGAACATTAAATATAAAAACCTCTACTAAAGAGCAAAAGGGCAATGGTATTCATGTACTCATGCTCAGGTAGTGTTCAATTATTTGCAATTAAATGTGGAAGAAATATGGGAATTTCAACACCACAGTTTTTAGATCAACCCCTCAGTTTTATGGATATTTATAGCATGCATCCAGTCTTGCAGAACTCCACCTTCCTCCACCCCATTTGTAATAGAAACTGCTCTTAAACCACTTTAACACATTGTTACTGAGATACTTCTTTTACACAGTACCTACCAAGCAGCAGATCAATATTCTAACACAGAGATTCCGATTCCATTACCACAAAAACCTGTGCAAACAGCCAGATGCTGAACAAAGAGCACAGCTTTCATTCCTAACATGTCTCCACTCCACTGGGAAGAAATATTTTGCTATGGTGGGCAAGTAGAAGTTGGGAAAGAAATAATGGCATTTAAAATAATTAAGAAGCTTTGATTATAGAGTAAGTTTGAAGGATATAGCTAAACAAATTTCACCTACAAGATGCTTATCGTTTATCATCAAACCCATCTGTTCATCTGCAGTCACAATGCTTCATTTGATGCTTTACAAATTGCCATGACATTAGGCGTTTATGTTGCAGTTCAACACTTAAGACTAAAATGATACAGAAAAGAGATTATAGAAAAGAATGAAAATAAAGCATTGGGTAAGAAATGAGGGAAAAGAGAAGGGAAAGAGGAGAAAATGAGAACATTTTACTGTTCTTTTAAAGGCACTTTGTTAAAATTTTGTGACTTCAATTTCTTTCTAAATGTGCTAACAAAAAAGCTTTATTCACAAGCTTTTCATATAGTTATTGTATTTATCTTTCCTGCCTACCATTATTATGATCTGAGGCAATAAAACTGAGTTGAAATATAATTAGAAAGGACAGAGATCTATCTATATGCAATGATACTAGCAACTTGTGGCACAAGAGGGATTTACCTTCTGTCTAAAACCAATTCTCCCTGTCCTTTCTTACATTACATACTTCTGATTGACTAAGGCTGCAGTACATCCTTTCTAGACCAGCTTTAATCATTTTCACAACTATGGTTGCTATGACAACAGGATGCAGCTTATCTGTGCTGTTTTCATTTTCTCCATTTGAGTTGCCATAACAACACAATCATCCTGCCTTTCTCCAATATGTAACAACTTTCTCTTAGGATTGTATTTTTAAGGACACTGGACTTCCCCATGAAGAAAGTACAAAATTTACATAAGAATTTTATTTAAGTAATAAAAAATCCATTTTAAAATCTTTTGAGGGAAGAGTTAATTTGATAGGAACTTTCATCATAAAAAAAAAATTAAAAAACCCCTGATACCTGAAACCTGAAACCTAAAGACTATCTACCATTAGCAGTGACTTACTTTTACACAGACTTCCCCAAGCAAAAGATAGCAATATCATCATGATTATGAGCTGTGGCAAACTGTTCATTAATATCTTTCCCAAGTAGAACAATCAAGAATGAATACAGTTCTATACTGCATACTTTGCTGTGGTAATCCAACATCATTTGTTAGGAATACCAGAGCTCTAAGTAGTGGGCTTTATACTAGGTAAATTCCATTTTAAAATCTTTACCTTCAATTCAAGGCTTTCCATGGTAGTAGAATCCTGAAGAAGTTCATACAGTTCAAATTCTTTTATAGTATAAATTGAGTATTTATAAAAACTCCTATTTATAGAAAAGATCAAAGAAAAGCATTTATTGTTCTAAATTGGCAACACAAAAATTTTTTAATATTTTGGCTACTAGATCGCCATATCCATTACTAGGACCATCATGTCAGAACATAAAGTGTGTTTTTTTTAAAAAAAAAAAACAACTATCAATTGTTACAACCCTTTCTTGTACCAGTATTTGTTATAACAGGACTCCGTATATGCAAAAGGTTATTTTAATTTAACAGCTTAAATCACTAAATTCAGATCTTTTAAGCCCTTTGATCAGCTGACCAAGATACATTAAAATCTCTCCCATAGTGGGAATTCTATGGCGGTCCAGTGGTTAGGACTCCACGTTTCCACTGCAAGGGGCACAGGTTTGATCCCTGGTTGGGCACCTAAAATCCTGCAAGCCATGCAGCACAGCCAAAAAAAAAATTCCCCCATAGTATAAATGTCCATGAATATGTATATATATTTATTGCTTACAAACAAAACATGGAAATATTACTATTTGAGGAGAAAATATGCAAATGTTACTAATGTTACTAAGTTCCCCCTTAGTTCCCTAAGGCATCTAAAAGATTATTTATAATATGTAGTATTTTTATAGGATTGAACTAATTTTCACATATTAATGTAACAAGACACATTTTAATTTTAATCACAGCTGAGATAATTTAATAAATTTTGTAGTTTGCAGTGAACTGAAAGAGATGATTTATTTAACCAAACCTGAGGATCATAGCAGGATCATTTTCTTAAGTTCATTTTTTAAAGAAAAATTCCACTACTCTTCCAACCTCTGAAATAACAATTTAACAATTTGGTTTTTAGCCAGTTTTTTTTAAAGACTAAAGAGGAGAGGGTTGGCAAATGTAAAGAGCAAAAATAATGAGTGGATCAAGATCTGGTTTTGTTTTTGTTTTTTTTAATTTATTTCTTTAGTTAGTTTTGGCTGAGTTGGGTCTTCATTGCTACGCGTGGGCTTTCTCTAGTTACGGCAAGCAGGGGCTACTCTTCGTTGCGGTGCGAGGGCTTCTCACCAGGGTGGCTTCTCTTGTTGTGGAGCATGGGCTCCAGGTGTTCGGGCTCCAGTAGTTGCAGCATGGGGGCTCAGTGGTTGCGGCATGGGGGTTCAGTAGTTGTGGCTTGCAGGCTCTAGAGAGCAGGCTCAGTAGTTGTGGCGTACGGGCTTAGTTGCTCCACAGCATGTGGGATCTTCCCAGACCAAGGCTGAATGAACCCTGGCAGCGGATTCTTAACCACTGCACCACCAGGGAAGTCCAAGATCTTTTCTTCAGAATCTTTTCCATACAAGAAAATGAGGAACTCCAAAACAATGATAATTTAAAAAAAAAAAAAAAAGGCAGCTAGAGCAGATGGGTAGTTACACTACTTAAAGGAGTGGTTGAGAGAGGAGGAATGGCAGCACAGAGGGTACTGACAGAAAAGGAGAGAAACTAGGACCAAATGGATTCCAATCCTGGGCAACCTGGATAGACTCTCACATGAAAATGAAACCAACAAACTGGGCTAAAATTGTACACAAAAGCCCATCTCTCTCTAACCCTGCTTTCTTCTTTCCATAGTACTGGTAGGGAACCTCAAGAAAATCCTCCTTTCTAAGGCTTAAACTCCCAAGTAACTGTTACCTTGCAATGACTTCTAAATTAGCTGAAGCCAGTAGGTCCTAGGCTATAAGCAAGATGATGTAATTTTATTATAGTGCAATAATGTGAATTTAGATGCTAATGCTGTTGGAACTGGAGTCTCAAGACTGGATTTTTGTGATGCACTTTTGATAGGATTGGTGAATTATCTGTGCATGTGTGGCCTGGTATTCTTGGTAACAGCCATGACTCATCCAGAATACCTCTCAAAAGACAGGCTCTGGCCTCATCACCAGGGCAGTCTGCATTCAGATCTATGCTATTGCTATCACACCTGCTGGAACTCACTGGTGGAATTGCTATTCCTGCCCTAATCTGACATGTCTAGCCACGCACTCCAATAGGGACTTGCAGGCTACTGGGACAAGCCCCTACCAACTCTTCTCAAGAGTGTGCTATATCCTGTCCAAAGTGGTAAGAATTTTAACCCTTACTCTCTCCAGGTTAGGGCCTTCCTTATTTCTCTTCTCTGTTCCTAAGATAAGTAGTTACGCTCTACTCATAACTAGTGAGTCTGTGATCTCTGTGTGTTTTGTAGAGAGGAGGAGAGTCGGGGAAGAACCTGCTTTTGGCTTTACTTTTGATACTACTGGGCTGGCCAAAGAGTTCGTTCGGATATATAATTGAGTATTTAAAAGGACAAAAACCCTTATCTCATGAATAAACTAGTGTCCCCAATATAAGCAAGTAAAGTCCACAAGCCAGGCGAACTGAATACTTCAAAATGGTACTTTTCCTGTGATTTTAAGAGGTAAGAATTCTATATATACACAAGAGATCTAAATGTACGTTTACATTCCAAGGTGCGATGTAGTGATTTATAAAGCCTAACTATATCAGTCACTGGCAATTGGATCTGGAAAGGTCCAATTTCCAAAACTTAAAAATAATTTTATTGCTATTTGAACCATTCTGAATAACTTTTCCAAACTGAAAGAATACATTATCATAAAAAAAATAAGTTGGGGCTTCCCTGGTAGCACAGTGGTTGGGAGTCCGCCTGCCGATGCAGGGGACATGGGTTCATGCCCCGGTCCGGGAAGATCCCACATGCCGTGGAGCGGCTAGGCCCGTGAGCCATGGCCGCTGAGCCTGCGCATCCGGAGCCTGTGCTCCGCAACGGGAGAGGCCACAACAGTGAGAGGCCCGCGTACCGCAAATAAAAACAAAAAAAGTTATCAAAGAGTCATCTTCTTTAATAAGAGATTATAATGTACCTTTAGTCATCAATCTCCACCCCTAGCCCTACAAGAATATTAATCTTCCAAAGAGAATTAAAATGGAAACATCTCCTTTTGTCCAGCTAAACAATGTCCATATTCTGCAAAGTCTTTAATTTATTTACTATAACACTGGAATAAAGGAAGACCTAGGTATGGATTCCAAAGCATATACTTAGTTTTAGAAGGGCACAACATACAGTATAAGAAGTCTGCATTATACTGGTTATGCTTGTTTTAAAGATTAGTTTTCTCATTCAAATGCCTTTCAATGATGTATGAAATCTGAAGAGAATGTGAAAAAAGGCAAAGAACTCAGTTCTACCATAAGGCATCTTCCTCCTATGTGTTAGACCAGTTGGTTTCCAAAGTGCACATGCCAGGAGGTAGGCAGGATGATCCTTTGGGGTACAGGGGGGAAAAAATAAACTTCTATTAAAATTAATTTGATTTTAAAAAGAAATTAATGTTTTCTGATTTTTATAATATAGACTGACACTTGTTCCCTCATTAAAAAAAATAATAAGTTCATCTGTGTCATCTTTTTTTTAGATTCTGCATATAAGTGTTATCATATGATATTTGTCTTTCTCTGACTGACTTCACTTAGTATGATAATCTCCAGGTCTATCCATGTTGCTGCAAATGGCATTATTTCATTCTTTCTAATGGCTAAGTAATATTCCATTGTATATATGTACCACATCTTCTTTATCCATTCATCTGTCAACAGACATTTAGGTTGCTTCCATGTTTGTAAATAGTACTACAATGAACAGTGGGGTGTATGTATCCTTTTGGACCATGTTTTTCTCCAGATATATGCCCAGAAGTGGGACTGCTGGATCATATGGTAACTCTATTTTTAGTTTTTTAAGGAACCTCCATATTGTTCTCCATAGTGGCTGTACCAATTTACATTCCCACCAACACTGTAGGAGGGTTTCCTTTTCTCTACACCCTCTCCATCATTTATTGTTTATATAATAGACTTTTTGATGATGGCCATTCTGACTGGTGTGAGGTGATATTTCATTGTAGTTTTAATTTGTATTTCTCTAATAATTAGCGATGTCAAGCATCTTTTTCATGTGTCTATTGACCATCTGTATGTCTTCTTTGGAGAAATGTCTATTTAGGTCTTCTCTCCATTTTTTTATTGGGTTGTTTGTTTTTTGGACATTGAGCCGCATGAGCTGTTTGTAAATTTTAGAGACTAATTCCTTGTCAGTCGCATCGTTTGAGACTATTTTCTCTCATTCTGTGGGTTGTTTTTTCATTCTGTTTATGGTTTCCTCTGCTGTACAAAAGCTTTTGAGTTTAATTAAGTCCCATTTGTTTGTTTTTGTTATTATTTCCATTACTCTGGGAGATGAATTGAAAAAGATATTGCTGCAATTTATGTCAAAGAGTGTTCTGCCTATGTTTTCCTCTAAGAGTTTTATAGTACCCAGTCTTACATATAGGTCTTTAATCCATTTTGAGTTTATTTTTGTGGTGGTGTTTAAGAATAACTCCCAAGACTGAACCAGGACGAAACAGAAAATATGAACAGACCAATCATAAGTACTGAAATTGAAACTGTGATTAAAACTCTTCCAACAAACAAAAGTCCAGGACCAGACGGCTTCACAGGTGAATTCTATCAACCATTTAGAGAAGAGCTAACACCCATCCTTCTCAAACTCTCCCAAAAAACTGCAGAGGAAGAAACACTCCCAAACTCATTCTATGAGGCCACCATCACCCTGATACCAAAACCAGACAAAGATATTACAAAAAAAAGAAAATTACAGGCCAGTAACATTGATGAATATAGACGTAAAAATCCTCAACAAAATACTACCGAACAGAATCCAACAACACATTAAAAGGATCATACACCACAATCATGTGGGATTTATCCCAGGGATGCAAGGAGTCTTTAATATATGCAAATCAATCAATGTGATACACCATATTAACAAATTAAAGAAGAAAAACCATATGATCATCTCAATAGATGCAGAAAAAGCTTTTGACAAAATTCAACACCCATTTATGATAAAAACTCTCCAGAAAGTGGGCACAGAGGGAAACTACCTCAACATAATAAAGGCCATTTACGACAAACCCACAGCAAACATCATTCTCAGTGGTGAAAAACTGAAAGCATTTCCTCTAAGATCAGGAACAAGACAAGGATGTCCATGCTCGCCACTATTATTCAACGTAGTTTTGGAAGTCCTAGCCAAGACAATCAGAGAAGAAAAAGAAATAAAAGGAATTCAAATTGGAAAAGAAGAAGTAAAACTGTCACTGTTTGCATATGACATGATACTATATATAGAGAATCCTAAAGATGCCACCAGAAAACTACTAGAGCTAATCAATGAATTTGGTAAAGTTGCAAGATACAAAATTAATGCACAGAAATCTCTTGCCTTCCTATACACTAACAACGAAAGATCAGAAAAAGAAACTAATGAAACAATCCCATTCACCACTGCAACAAAAATAATAGAATACCTAGGAATAAACCTAAGGAGGTAAAAGGCCTGTACTCAGAAAACTATAAGGCCCTGATGAAAGAAATCAAAGATGACACAAACAGATAGAGAGATATACCATGTTCTTGGATTGGAAGAATCAATATTGTGAAAATGACTATACTACCCAAAGCAATCTACAGATTCAATGCAATCCCTATCAAATTACCAGTGGCATTTTTTACAGAACTGGAACAAAAAACCTTAAAATTTGTATGGAGACACAAAAGACCCCAAATAGCCAAAGCAGTCTTGAGGGAAAAAAACGGAGCTGGAGAAATCAGACTCCCTGACTTCAGACTATACTACAAAGCTACAGTAATCAAGACAATATGGTACTAGCACCAAAACAGAAATATAGATCAGTGGAACAGGGATAGAAAGCCCAGAGATAAACCCATGCATCTCTGGTCAACTAATCTATGACAAAGGAGGCAAGGATATAAAATGGAGAAAAGATAGTCTCTTCAATAAGTGGTGCTGGGAAAACTGGACAGCTACATGTAAAAGACTGAACTTAGAACACTCCCTAACACCATACACAAAAATAAGCTCAAAATGGATTAAAAACCTAAATGTAAGACTGGACACTATAAAACTCTTAGAGGAAAACATAGGAAGAACACTCTTTGACATACATCTCAGCGAGATCTTTTTTGATCCACCTCCTAGAGTAATGGAAATAAAACCAAAAATAAACAAATGGGACCTAATGAAACTTAAAAGCTTTTGCACAACAAAGGAAGCCATAAACAAGATGAAAAGACAACCCTCAGAATGGGAGAAAATATATGCAAACGAAGCAACTAACAAAGGTTTAATCTCCAAAATATATAAGCAGCTCTCATGCAGCTCAATATCAAAAGAACAACTCAATCCAAAAATGGGCAGAAGACCTAAATAGACATTTCTCCAAAGAAGATATACAGATTGCCAACAAACACATGACAGGATGCTCAACATCACTATTAGAGAAATGCAAATCAAAACTACAATGAGGTATCACCTCACACCAGTTAGAATGGGCATCATCAGAAAATCTATAAACAACAAATGCTGGAGAGTGTGTGGAGAAAAGAGAACCCTCTTGCACTGTTGGTGGGAATGTAAATTGATACAGCTACTATGGAGGACAGTATGGAGGTTCCTTAAAAAACTAAAAATAGAATTACTATAGGACCCAGCAATCCCACTACTGGGCATATACCCAAAGAAATCCATAATTTAAAAAGACACATGCACCCCAGTGTTCACTGCAGCACTATTTACAATAGCCAGGTCATGGAAGCAACCTAAATGCCCATCGACAGATGAATGGATAAAGAAGATTTGGTACATATATACAATGGAATATTACTCAGCCACAGAAAGGAATGAAATTGGATCATTTGTAGAGACGTGGATGGATCTAGAGACTGTCATACAGGGTGAAGTAAGTCAGAAAGAGAAAAACAAATATCGTATATTAACGCATATATGTGGAATCTAGAAAAATGGTACAGATTAACCGGTTTGCAGGGCAGAAATAGAGACACAGGTGTAGAGAACAAACATATGGACACCAAGGGGGGAAGTGGTGGGCGTGGCAGTGGGATGAACTGGGAGATTGGGATTGACATATATACACTAATATGTATAAAATAGATAAATAATACGAACCTGCTGTATAAAAAATAAATAAAATAAAATTCAAAAAAAAATTCCAAAGGAAGCATTTGGACAAGGTAGTGAACCATGCCTATATCCTGAACTTGCTCTATTTCTAGTTACCTGATGTTTGTACTCATTCTTTGAACTACCTCACATTCTTCTAATAAATTATGGTTTTGTTCTTAAAAAAAAACAAAAACAAAAACAAAAACCTCCCAACAAATGTATGTCCAGGACCAGATGGCTTCACAGGCTAATTCTATCAAACATTTAGAGAAGAGTTAACACCTATCCTTCTGAAACTATTCCAAAAAAGTGCAGAGGAAGGAATACTCCCAAATTCATTCTATGAGGCCACCATCACTCTGATGAACACAGACGCAAAAATCCTCAACAAAATACTAGCAATCCGAATCCAACAATACATTAAAAGGATCATACACCACAATCATGTGGGATTTATCCCAGGAATACAAAAATTTTTCAATATTCACAAATCGATCAGTGTGATACACCACATCAACAAATTAAAGAATAAAAACCATATGATCATCTCAGTAGATGCAGAAAGAGCTTTTGACAAAATTCAACACCATTTATAATAAAAACTCTCCAGAAAGTGGGCATAGAGGGAACCTACTTCAACATAATAAAGGCCATATATGACAAACCTACAGCTAACATCATACTCAATGGTGAAATGCTGAAAGCGTTTCCTCTAAGATCAGGAACAAGACAAGGATGCC
Source organism: Mesoplodon mirus (assembly GCF_964341445.2). Taxonomy (NCBI): domain Eukaryota; kingdom Metazoa; phylum Chordata; class Mammalia; order Artiodactyla; family Ziphiidae; genus Mesoplodon; species Mesoplodon mirus. The sequence continues at coordinate 203,182,541 of NC_138977.1, read as the reverse complement.
CACCCTCTCCACTTTTATTCAACATAGTTTTGGAAGTCCTAGACACAGCAATCAGAAAAGAAAAAGAAATAAAAGCAATCCAAATTGGAAAAGAAGAAGTAAAACTGTCACTGTTTGCAGATGACATGATGCTATACATAGAGAATCCTAAAGATGCCACCAGAAAACTACTAGAGCTAATCAATGAATTTGGTAAAGTTGCAAGATACAAAATTAATGCACAGAAATCTCTTGCATTTCCATACACTAACAATTAAAGATCAGAAAGAGAAATTAAGGAAACAACTCCATTCACCACTGCAACAAAAAGAATAAAATACCTAGGAATAAACCTACCTAAGGAGGTAAAAGACCTGTACTGTGAAAACTGTAAGATGCTGATGAAAGAAATCGAAGACAACACAAACAGATGGGAAGATATACCATGTTCTTGGATTGGAAGAATCAATATTGTGAAAATGACTATACTACTCAAGGCAATCTATAGATTCAATGCAATCCCTATCAAACTACCAATGGCATTTTTCACAGAACTAGATCAAAAAAATTTTTTAATTTGTATGGAGACACAAAAAAGACCCCAAATAGCTAAAGCAATCTTGAGAAAGAAAAACGCAGCTGGAGGAATCAGGCTCCCTGACTTCAGACTATACTACAAAGCTACAGACATCAAAAGTGTGGTACTGGCAGCAAAACAGAAATATGTATCAATGGAACAGGTCAGAAAGCCCAGAAAGAAACCGATGCCCCTGTGGTCAATTAAATTATGACAAAGGAGGCAAGACTATACAACGGAGAAAAGACAGTCTCTTCAATAAATGGTGATGGGAAAACTGGACAGCTACATGTAAAAAAAAGAAACTAGAACATACTTTAACACCATACACAAAAAATGGTTCCATCATTTGATCTGATATTAGACAGTCAAATGTGTCACCTACGAACCAACTGTTCCACTGGAAGACTGGGAGTTCCATAATACAAAGGGGTTGGCAGTTATGGCCCCTCATTCGTTCATTGTTTTTTAATTATTTTTTCTACTTTTCAAATTTGTTCTCATTAAAAAAAAACAAAACTCACTTAGGGACTTCCCTGGTGGTCCAGTGGCTAAGACTCTGTGCTCCCAGTGCAGGGGGCCCAGGTTCAATCCCTAATCAGGGAACTAGATCCCACATGCCACAACCAAGAGTTCACATACCACAACTAAAAGAAAAAGATCCTGCATGTTGCAACAAAGATCCTGCACTCGGCAACGAACATCCCATGTGCCGCAACTAAGACCTGGCACAGCCAAATTAAAAAAAAAAAAAAAAGCTCATTTACGAAAAATTATCATATGGACATCAAAACTGAAAAACAGTGTTGTTAGATTTACTCCCTACAATGACTTCATGAGGTAGGATGTGTGGTTTATCATTACCCCTGTTTTACAAGATGAGAAATAGGAAGAAAGTATAGAGAGGAAATGGAACCAAGGGCTAAGAAACTCCAGCATTTGTCTAAGGGTCAAATGGTTATTAAACCATCTGGCTCAAGAGAGTGCTCTTTCATTATACACCATTGCCTCTTAACATTAAAAAAACAAAACAAAACAAAACAAAACAAAACAAAAGCCATCTTCCCTACCAAAGGTTTTCAAATTTTAGTATTTAATCCATGGTAGGTGTCTTCTAGGTGAGTCCTAGAAAACTCCTTATAGAATCTAATTTAAACTAATCTCCAAGAAACAAGAAAAAGTGGTGGCCTCTGGGGAGGGAAAATAAATGCTACAAAGATGGGTAAAGAGATTTTCTGGTATATACCCTTTTGTATTTTTTGAGTTTTGTACTGTGTTACATGTTTTACATATTCAAAAACAAATATTTTTAAAACTCCATATTTTGATTTCTATCAATAGTTAACTTCTATATATCAAGGCTTATTATAAAGCTATGTGAATAAAGCTGCATGGTACTGATACAGGGATAAATAAATAGAAAAATATACAGAATAATGAATCCAAAATCAGACCAATGCATGTAAGGACATGATTTATGATGGAGGTAGCTCTGCAGATCAGTGGAGAATACATATTCTTCCAGTAGATGATGCTGGGGGACATTGGAAATCCATATGGAAAAAAAATGAAATGAAATTCCTTCCTCACAAACGCAAAGATCAATTCTAGAAAGACTAACATTCTAAATGTAAAAGACAAAACTATCAAGCTTCTAGTGGAAAATATGAGACTATTTTCATAACCTTAGGGTAGAAAAGGCTTTCTTAAATAAGTCATAGAAGCACTAATTAAACACACACACACACACACACACACCCTTCAATTCATCTATCAATCACATCCAGTGGAAGAAACACAAGCTCAACCACAAACAAAACAAAAAGAGTCAAAAGGGAACCAACTAGGCTCTGATTAGGGAAATGTGGGCTCTAATCCAGGCTGTCATCAACTGTAACCTTGAACAAGTCACATGACCTCTTTAGGTCTCAGTTTGCTCTTTTTGTTTTTAAGTAGAAGCGTTATATAACTTTTATTTTATATATGTCCACAGATGCTTGTACAACATACAATGACTACTTCTGAAGCTCATAGTGTTTTTTTTCCATGGCACAAAGAGACAGAAAGGTTAGTGACACACACATGTTACAATGACTCTGGGTGGAGACCTAGAGAGCACACATTCCAGAGGGAGGGCCGGGGTACCTGCACAGCGACTGCTCCACTAAGCCACTGCAGGAGGACAATGGAGAGGCGAGGCCCGGAACCATCGTGGGCAGAGGCCCCCAGTCACCGCAATCAGATGACTTATTTGAAGAAAACCTCATTACGGGGGACCCAAAGCTGTTCTGCTTTTTCCATTGTAAGCTATTACAGTGTAATAAAACTTTACTCTTTACTAAATCTTAGGCCAGTGTTTTACTTGGATGGTTCTTAAATACAAATATTGACTTTTGTTTGCCCTTAGTGCTCACATAAGAAATCAGTTCCTTGTAAAATATGTCTGATAACAGAGCTTGGACCAGCCAACACTTTGTCATTGTCAGCTCATGGCTGTATGCAACTAACAGTTATCACTCACCATGGAATGTTTCAAGAACTTGTTCATATCCCAGGGAAGCAAAGACTACAAACTACAAGTGCAAAGTTGGAGGAAATGTGAAAGTAGAGAGACAGCCAGAAACGTCTGGTCATAAGGTGTAGAAGCCCCAGCTAATCAGACTGTTCCACAAAGTTACTCTTCACGTAAACATTTAAAAAACAGAACTTACATGATGGCTTTTCCATTCCTACAGAAAACATCAAAACTGACATTCACTTTAATTTTCTAAAAAAGTTCAACCCAAACAGCAGGGTTGGTGTTTAAAACTTAAACTGTATAAAATATTTACAAAACATTATTTAAGCCCCCTCCCTCCCATCCTTAGCACTTAATAAAATCCAAATGGCCTAATATGAAAGTTTCCCACACAACAGTTTAAAAAGCATCTACCTGATACATGAGTTTTAGATTCGGTCATGATTGTTTTAAAGTTTTATTGTAGGCTTTGTTGCTGGATACAAAATAAAGGCATACAACTGTCACAAGTAGGGCAGGATGTACAAAGTCTGAGCTGTAAAAACCATTTCAAAATATAAACTCGTTTTTTTGGAACACACTGTATCAAAGGCTGCCTGTATTAATACTTTTGGCATAAAACAGTAACGTTTCCCTCGAAGAGCAGACAAAACCCATCCTGGGCTTCCCTGGTGGCGCAGTGGTTAAGAATCCGCCTGCCGGGCTTCCCTGGTGGCGCAGTGGTTGAGAGTCCACCTGCCGATGCAGGGGACGCGGATTCGTGCCCCGGTCTGGGAGGATCCCGCATGCCGCGGAGCGGCTGGGCCCGTGAGCCATGGCCGTTGGGCCTGCGCGTCCGGAGCCTGTGCTCCGCAACGGGAGAGGCCACGATGGTGAGAGGCCCACATACCGCAAAAAAAAAAAAAAAGAATCCGCCTGCCAATGCAGGGCACACGGGTTCAAGTCCTGGTCTGGGAAGATCCCACATGCCGCGGAGCAATGAAGCACGTGCGCCACAACTACTAAGCCTGTGCTCTAGAGCTGCGAGCCACAACTACTGAGCCTGCATGCCACAGCTACTGAAGCCCGCACGCCTAGAGCCTGTGCTCCACAACAAGAGAAGCCACCGCAGTAAGAAGCCTGCACACCACAACGAAGAGCAGCCCCTACTCACCGCAACTAGAGAAAGCCCGCACACGGCAATGAAGACCCAAAACAGCCAAAACTGAATAAAATAAATTTATATAAAAAAATAAAGCCCATCCATACCTTAACACACAACCGAATCTCCTTGGAACTACTCTACCAGCCTAGTCTCAACCACCCACATTCGTCACCACTCCCCCTGTGCGTCATGGATGCAGAGGAGACAGGGAGGTAGGTAACCGAGAACGTCCGTCCCACACAAGTGCCGTGCAGACAGCAGGGATCCAGCGCGGGCCACCCAGGCCCCATGGGCACACATCCTCATCCATAGTCGCACACGTCCCTTAAACTAACATGAACACACACACTGACTGGACCCAAAGGGATCTGCATGTCCTCTCGGTCTACTCGCCGAAGGCCACTCCACACTGTGGAAGAATTAGAAGCAGAGACAGGAAGGGATTTCCAGGTGACAGCTACATTGACAGCAGGCGAGCCATCCTGAGGCTGCTGGTGTGAGCGGTGGTCCTGTCTGGATGCCAGAACAGAGTCTGGGGCCGTGTTTAATTTCTTCTAAGCAAAGGGCAGGGCATCCTCTGGGGGCAGTAAGCCCCGCTTAACGGGGCAGAAGGCCGAGGAGGAAGGAATGGAGACCCCCGGGCAGTGGTTTGTGTACTATGCCTGTGAGCAGGCCAGGCGGCCTTCCCAGGATGGAGTGGGTCAACAAGGAGGGCAGGGGAAGGGGCAGCTTTGCCCTTGGTCAGACCCTGCGGGGTCCCAACAAGCACCGGACCACAGATCAGCCGAAGGGACAACAGGCCTGCCCCTTCAACAGATCTGGGCAATGTAGATCCGCTCCCACTCCTCGTCCTTGTCCAGGTGGTGGGAGCAACCGACCACCCCACCTGTGGCCTCCAGGAGCACGCTGTCAGGTCCCCGGCCATCCTGGGCCTCATACAGCAAAATATTCAGGCTCCCCTCATAGATCCGGGCTTCAGGGAACTCCATCTTGGTCTGTTTCTTCTCCGTGGCGTAGACGATAGAGGTACAGCAGAATTCAGCGATCTTGCAGCCCTGGCTGTAGAAGGACCAGCAGCAGATTTCATCCCCAATGACATCCTTTATGAACAGGACCCTTCCATCAAAGCACAGAGACAGCTTATCAAACAGTTCAATGTTCTTCAACATATTGTCGTCAGAATTGCTGGTATACGAGTATTTGTTGTTACTTCTGTTGTAGGGCAACTTCACGGCTGGCTTATTTGAAGTCACTATAAGTTTCTGTTCTTCCTTGGATGAGGTGATAGCAGGAACTCTGCAGAAAGGCTCATAAGTATCTTTGTTTTGCAGGGTTGCCTGGAACTCTTCCACCAGGCCCTGGACCAGGTAGTACTTGGCTTCTGCCTGCAGCTCCTCAATCTCCCGGCAGCTCTCGGGCAAGGGGACCGCCCCGTCACAAAGGTAATTGAGTATCGTACCATAGAGCTTCCCACACGGGTCAGTGAGGATCCAGCCTTCACTGTCCATGAGCATCTCTATGCACCTGCTGAACACAGCCTTCAGCATAGTGTCCTGCTTGGTCAGCGTCTGCATGGTGGTGTAGTACAGGGCTCTGCCCACGTTCAGCTTCACGAACTTGGAGCTGGGGCTCGTGCCCTTGAATGAAGTGGTGCAGGTCGCAGCCACTGGTACTGCTGAGCTCACCACACTTCCTCCTGACATCTCTTCCATGAAAAACTGGAGGACACTGGAGTCTTCAAACCCGGACTGAGAGACACAGGAAACACGCGGCTCGCATGAGCCTGGGGCGGAGGCGAGGCCTTCGCTCATTTTTAAAAGGAAGAAGTCATAGTCTATGATTCAAACAAGGCCTTTTACCCAAAGTGTACTACTACTGATCTAAAATGACCGCAAACCACTGTTTCTTGAATGAGCTAAGTAGGTGGACAGATTCCCAGTGTTGATACCTTAAGTGGATGAAAAAAAGGGAAAACGATGTTTCCCAGCCCTCCCAGAGCTGAAGAGTATAAATAACTGAACATGCTGACAGTGTTTAAGGCTCACCGTGATAGAAAAGAGTGTATTCCAAATCTCCTAGATGTAAGGTGCACTTACTAGGGTAAATTGACATTGCTGGGCATTTGCTTGGTCATACTCTTTCTTTAATAAAACTGAGGGCTTCCCTGGTGGCGCAGTGGTTGAGAATCTGCTTGCCGATGCAGGGGACACGGGTTCGTGCCCCTGTCCGGGAAGATCCCACATGCCGCGGAGCGGCTGGGCCCGTGAGCCATGGCTGCTGAGCCTGCGCGTCCGGAGCCTGTGCTCCACAACGGGAGAGGCCACAACAGTGAGAGGCCCACGCACTGCAAAAAAAATAAATAAATAATAAAACCGATAAAAGTAGAAACAGCATGGAAATATCAGTAGGATAGCAAATAAAGTATTAAGTGTATCTATCCATATCTTCCTGACAAGTAAAATTCTATCATCACAGGTAGGGATAAATTGTGGCTGCTTGCCTGGGTGGCTAGGGGGATGAGAAAATTAAGAACAGAACATTCCAGTAGGATGTTTGATACCCACCAGTCAAGTCTGTACCCTTTTTCCTGATACTACCAAATAACATAATATTTCATTAGCTTCTCAAAATGCCATTTTATGATGAAGCTCAGACCTGACAGTCATACCCTTATTAAAGTCACAACTAGTTATGTTGAAATGGTAATTATCAACAACAAATTTTAAATTAAAATACATTATGTAACAACATTAAAATAAGGCTAGATCGGGACCCATGGATAGGATTCAAGGATCTCTGAACCTCTTGAAATCATGTACAAAAGGTATACTCATGTGCATGTCTGGGGAGAGTATCTCATGACATACAAAAGATTTTCAGTGAGGTCCATGAACAAAAAAGTTTATGAAGCTTTGAGTTAGATGACCCCTCTAGACTCAAAGCCCACACAAATTTAGTGACATCTCAGTTAAAGCAAATAACTGACCCACTTATTAAGGAAGTAGAACTTTGTCTCCTTCTGATTCATCGCATTTTCTCTTAATCCAAATTCAATAAAAGTCAGTCTCACTTTAAAATAAAAATTTTTTAAACTTCATAGTTTCAATTAAGCAATTAAAAATTCAGCCCAATAGTGCCCTCCAGGGTTTCCCTGGTGGCGCAGTGGTTAAGAATCTGCCTGCCAATGCAGGGGACACAGGTTTGAGGCCTGGTCCAGGATGATCCCACATGCCGTCGAGCAACTACGCCCGTGCGCCGCATCTAGTGAAGCCCACACGCCTAGAGCCCATGCTAGGCAACAAGAGAAGCCACCGCAATGAGAAGCAGGCGCACCGCAACAGAGAGTAGCCCTCGCTCGCTGCAACTAGAGAAAGCCCGCGCGCAGCAATGAAGACCCAATGCAGCCAAAAATAAAAAATAAAAAAATAGTGCCCTCCAATTTCAAAACTCAAATTTTAACTACAATATATTCTATTTCTCAATAAGAAAGAGAATCTCTTCTTTAATCCTTTCCACCAGGCATCATTCTTTCTAGGTTCTGGGTACATTTTCACATCAATTGAAAACAAGATCTCACTCTTTCTTACTGGTTTACATAATTAATTGGAATTGTTAGTCCAAATTCATCAATCCCTGAGGCTTATTTATTTATTTATTTATTTTATTTATTTATTTTTGGCTGTGTTGGGTCTTCGTTGCTGTGCGCGGGCTTTCTCTAGTTGCAGTGAACAGGGGCTACTCTTCGTTGCGGTGCGTGGGCTTCTCATTGCGGTGGCTTCTCTTGTTGTGGAGCACGGGCTCTAGGCATGCAGGCTCAGTAGTTGTAGCACTTGGGCTCAGTAGTTGTGGCTCACGGGCTCTAGAGCGCAGGCTCAGTAGTGGTGGTGCAAGGGCTTAGTTGCTCCGCTGCATGTGGGATCTTCCCGGACCAGAGCTCGAACCCATGTCCCCTGCATTGGCAGGCGGATTCTCAACCACTGAGCCACCAGGGGAGTCCCAATACCTGAGCCTTGAAAAAAGCTACTAGTCAAATCCTAGTCTGGTCAAAGTTTGTTGACTGATTCCCACTCCTGCTTCATAAGTACATATTGAAAACACACACGCACAAAACTTACTCATAAGAACTATAATTTACCACCAACTACTCATAAGAAATTATAGCTCTGTTGACTGGCAAGTAATTTGCAAAAGCAGATCAGTTTAGGGCCTCCCTGGTGGCGCAGTGGTTGAGAGTCCGCCTGCCAATGCAGGGGATACGGGTTCGTGCCCCGGTCTGGGAGGATCCCATATGCCGCGGAGCGGCTGGGCCCGTGAGCCATGGCCGCTGGGCCTGCGCATCCGGAGCCTGTGCTCCGCAACGGGGGAGGCCACAACAGTGAGAGGCCCGCGTACCGCAAAAAAAAAAAAAAAAAAAAAAAAAGCAGATCAGTTTAGCTACATAAAATAAATATCTGCCTGCATGTACAAGCACTAGTCAAGGCGTGAAATTAAACTTTTTATTCGGAAGTAAAGAGCTGCTTCAAGGCTGTGAGTTAAACAAATAGTAAGGTCATCCTTTTCTTTCTGATGTTTATAGCATTTCTAATAGGAGAAGCAAGGGAGGAAGACAATCTGGCCAAATTCCATAAAAGCAAAAATATCTCTATGACGTAACAAATGTGCCACTTGCTTTACTAATTGCACAGACCTAACAGAACCAAGTTGGTGAAATGTATGCAGGGATCACTTAAATCCTGAAAGCCCAAAATGACCATAATGGACATCTCATTCGGTCAAAACTAAGGGATCAGTGTTTAAGTGAAGTAAAGAAAATTCCAAAAATATAAATGCCACAGTAAGTTTTAAAACAGCCTACAGCCATTTTCATTACAACACAATTTTGAATTAGTCAGATTAATGAGATCCTATTCAGTAATTTAGCCAATTCCCACAATTTTTCCAACATTTATCAAAATCAACTAATACAAACTTCAACTTATTCCACTATACTATAACCACACTACTCTCACGTCTACCAGATAAAGCAAACAAGTAGGAAAAAAAAAAAGCCCAAACAATTATGAGCAAATTGCCTTGAAAGGCCTAGAGAAGCCACAGTGAGTCTCAAAGTGTGATCCCAGAACCAGCGGCATCATCTGGAAACTAGTTAGAAATGCAGATTTTCAGGCTCCACCCCAGGCCTATGGAATGGAAAACACAAGCCCTCCAGGAACTTCTGTTGCAGCTTTTAGTACCACAAGCCTTTAAAAACTAAACCCAATTATTTAAGCAGCTTTAGCAATGTTTTCCACCGAAGATAAAAATTATAAAGCATATAACCTATAAATTAGAATGTAGGGCTTCCCTGGTGGCGCAGTGGTTGAGAGTCTGCCTGCCGATGCAGGGGACACGGGTTCATGCCCTGGTCCGGGAAGATCCTACATGCCACGGAGCAGCTGGGCCCGTGAGCCATGGCCGCTGAGCCTGAGCCTCCGGAGCCTGTGCTCCGCAACGGGAGAGGCCACAACAGTGAGAGGCCCGCGTACCACAAAAAAAAAAAAAAAAAAAAAAAAAATTAGAATGTGAAAAGTACATTTTAATTAGGCTAAGTTCAAAAACAAAAATAAAGGGACTTCCCTGGTGGTGCAGTGGTTAAGAATCCGCCTGCCAATGCAGGAGACACGGGTTCGAGCCCTGTCCCAGGAAGATCCCACATGCCGCGGAACAACTAAGCCTATATGCCACAACTACTGAGCCTGTGCTCTAGAGCCCGTGAGCCACAACTACTGAGCCCGTGTGCTGCAAGTACTGAAGCCCGCACACCTAGAGCCCGTGCTCCGCAACAAGAGAAGCCACCGCAATGAGAAGCCCACACACCGCAACGAAGAGTAGCCCCCACTCACTGCAACTAGAGAAAGCCCAAGAACAGCAACGAAGACCCAACTCAGCCAAAAATTAAATAAATAAACAAATAAATTTATAAAAAATAAAATTAAAATGACAAAGTTTACATATTATCTTCCCAAAATAGGAAACAGTCACCATTTCAAAGTCAAGAAGAAAAAAAAAAACAAACACTTAGAACTGCCTAAAAATAAATGGGCTGATTTTACAACTTCTACAGAACAATCATCAGTGGATGCCAAAACTATTGGGAGAAACAATGTTGGGAACAAGTTATTTACACAGTTTCCAAGTTTCACTCCACTGAGCACTTATTATTTCCAAATACCTCTACAGTGGAGAAATCTGGTGAATACAGCCTTAATAAAATGACCAAACTTAGCATCACCGATAAAGGAACAAAATAACATCGTGTACTTTCTGATGTAATGCACTGAGAAACACAACATATATTCCTGCCAAATTTTTTAACCTGAATCTAACCATGGACAACAATCAGACAAATCCAAATGAGAGACATTCTGTAAAACTTGCCTGGACTCTTCAAAAACTTCAATTTCAAGAATAAAAAGACTAAGGAACTATTGTAAATTAAAAGAGACTAAAGAGACATAACTATGTGTAACATGTGATTGGATCATGAATTTTAAAAAAGGAGGCTATAAAGGACACTACTGGAACAATTGGGGAAATCTGAATATGAACTATATATTGAATAATAAAATGTTATCACTTTATCACTTTAAAATGTTAAATCTCCTGAGTGGGATCTTGCATTGTGGTTATGAAAGACAATGCCCGTGTTCTTAGGAAATACATGCTTTAGTAGAGGTGAAATATCATGATGTCTACAACTTTCAAATGATTCAGAAAGGAAAGGAAAGTAGAGCTATACAGAGAGGAAAAAAATAAATATGGCAAAATGTTAACACTTGGCCAATCCAGGTGAGGGGTACATGAATGCTTTTCTCAATTTTTTTATAGATTTGAAAAAAGATTGATACCACCCATTCCCCTCTTCATCCATATTTCTTCAACTGTATGATTTTTTTAATTAATTAATTAATTATTTATTTGGCTGCACCGGGTCTTAGTTGTGGCATGCAGGATCTAGTTCCCTGACCAGGGATCCAACCCAGGCCCCCTGCTCTGGGAGCGTGGAGTCTTAACCACTGGACCACCAGGGAAGTCCCTCCAACTGTATGACCTTAAGGAAGTAACTTAACCTCTCTGTGCCTCAGTTTCCATGTCTGTAAATCAGGGATAATAACAATACATATCTAATAAGGTGAGAGGATCAAATGAGTTAATATATGTTGAGTGCCTAGAATCCTACACTGTACATACTAAGCTATGAGTGTTTTCTGCCATTATTGTTGTTATTTTATTATTACTACTGCTACCATAACACAGGGTTAGAGAGACAAAGAAATGTAGCTTGGATGCTCACAGTCCTATATATAACTTCCAAAATATTTTCACTATTTATAATTTCACCTAGTCCTCACAACAGCTCTTTGAAGTAGGAAGAAAATTCTTATCGTTGCTTTCCAGATGAGGAAAATGAGACTTGGAGGTTAAGCAACTTGCCCAAAGTTTTCTAACTTCTAGAAATCAGTATAAGTGAGATGAGAACTAGGTCTTGTTTTCACTATAGCACAATATAAAATTTACATCCCAATCTTAACTGATTAGAAGGTATTTCAAAGAAAGCACACCAAGAAGACACGTAAAACTTGGTACTGTCAGTTAGAGACAAAAGAAGTTATCACTAGTCCATTCATCAAAACAGATGTCACTTTCCAGAGCTTTGATATTCTCCTTAAATACCCTTGAAAACAAGGACCAAAAAATATGAACTCTTATAAAAAGAGATTTATTGTATTTTTATAGCTTATTACATAACTTGTAACAATCATTTTGTTAAAGGTGAATGTCAGTTTTATCTTTGGTCCCTTTTTTCCTGGCTATTTACAAGCTTTGTAAGAATTGTTCCTTAATTAAGTCTGAACATAGCTTTATATAAATGGATTCCTGGAAATAAAATGTTCAGATTTAAGAAATGATTGTTACAGAGACTGTAACAGGCCGTAAAAAAAAGAATGCCACTTTAAACAAAGATTTCTTATTTTAATTAAAAAGATAATTACCAGAACATTCCTACACTTACCAGAACCATTTAAAGAAGCTTCTTTGGGGAAAAAAAATGTAGTATCTTATGCAGGCTTCCGTGTATAATTTGTAATATATTTAAACCAAAGTCTCAGTTGATCCTATGGTATGAATTCTTATATACTGTACCTACACTTTAATGATACATTGAAAAAGAAAGAGTTCCAAATGAGATAAACATCATTTCTAATTCTTTTTAATATGAATGCTTTCAAAAGATTATGAGTATTTTTCCATAAGATATTGATAAAACACATTTAAGAATACTTAAGCAACACTTTTTAACATGACCACATACAAACATATCTAGGATCACACAGTTTATTGATGCAGTAGGTATACGTCAAGTAGAGGGACTATATCCAGTGGACTACTGTATAGTCAAAGATGATACATACCTGCATAAAAGGAGTTTCTATTCTCAAACTCTGATAAAAGCTAAAACAATCATCCTTATTTTCAAAACATCACAACTGGATAAGATTGGAGGGTGTGAAAAACCTTTAGAAGCATGATTTGATAAGGCAGGATTCTTTTCGATTAATTTATTTGACTTTTTTTTTTTTTTTTTTTTGCGGTATGCGGGCCTCTCTCACTGTTGTGGCCTCTCCCGTTGCAGAGCACAGGCTCAGGAGGCGCAGGCTCAGCAGCCATGGCTCACGGGCCTAGCCGCTCCACGGCATGTGGGATCTTCCCAGACCGGGCCACAAACCGGGGCACGAACCCGTGTCCCAAACCGGGGCACGAACCCGTGTCCCCTGCATCGGCAGGCAGACTCTCAACCACTGTGCCACCAGGGAAGCCCTATTTGACTAACTTTTAAATTGTCCGTTTCTAACCTAAATCGCATAAAATTTGTAAAGTTAGGCAAGATTCCAAGAGAGAATGAAGTAGATCTTAAAAGCTGTCACTATAATTAATTGCAATTTGAAAAACAGATGCATCAATATTCCTCTACTTAAGTCATCTTTTCTAAATTACACTGAATGCTACACATGAGTCACTACTTGACTGTCTATTTCTGCACCAATATATTCCTGGAAACTGCTTCTAAGTGGACTATATTTTCCCAGGGAAACAAGTTCTAATCAGGAGGCTATTTCCTAACTGAGGACTTGGTATCAAAGAAAAGTACTGACACACCTAATGACATCAAAACAAAGATTCAATAATTATAAACCTCTATCGTTATTAAAAATAAAGAAATTACATTCCACCTTCATAAAATGGGAATGACATACCAATGATCATTAACTGTATGTTGAAAGTGTTAAAAAAAAAAAAAGTAACTCTTCCACATTTACTCATTAAACAAATTTGACCTTAAGCTAATAACCAACTAAAACACTAAACATTTAATTAGCAATCATCTGGTTTGCTTCTTATAATACAACCTTCTGCTTGGGATGATTTATGAAGAAGGGAGAAGTAGAAGGGGACCAAACAAATATATTACTCAAGGGAATGCCCTCCTTTCCTCTATCTAAATTATTTCCCTGAATAAGCAAGTTTTTCAAAATTATACCAAGAATAGGAGATCAGTAAATGTTGATAATGATCATGATGACCATGAGTGTTTCTCACTTATTTTGCTTTGCTTCTAAAAACTATAGGTGGGGACTTCCCTGGTAGTCCAGTGGTTAAGACTCCACGCTTCCACTCCAGGGGGCGCAGGTTCGATCCCTGGTTGGGGAACTAAGATCCTGCATGCTGCGCGGTGCCAACAAAACAAAACTATCAGGTAATCAGATATTTTTCTTTTTCATTTGCCTATCTCCTCAGTTTAAAAGCCACAAGTGCTCTACATAAGACCAAATGCCACCAGAAAAAAACACTTAAGTCACTCTCTCATTCTCACTGTCACAGGGCTTACTTGAAACTTTGTATCTAGGTTTCAAAGTACCCCTCACTTCATTGAAAAGCCATGAACATTCATTAGCACAAACTCCTTTCTAAAATATTTACAAAAAGTCTTTCATAGAATGCTAACGTTACAAAAGTTTTTCATAGAATGTTTCACAGAAGGTTACATCACTCTAATGACCATTCTTCTGATTCTTCTTAGGATGACTAGCTTTTGTGTTTGAGCCCAATAGATAAAGTCATCAAGAACTGAGGTATTCATCAGGGAAATGAAAATTAAAACCACGATAAGATACTACTATATACCTACTGGAATGGCTAAAATAAAAAATACTAACAATCCGAAGTGCTGGCAAGGATGCAGAACTAGAACTCTCATACACTGCTGTGGTAATGCGAAATGTTACGACCACTCTGGAAAATAGTTTGGCAGCTTCTTATAAAGTTAAACAACACTAACCATATGACCCAGCAATTCCCCTCCTGGGTATTTACCCCAAAGAAATGAAAATTTATGTTCTCACAAAACCTAAACACAAGTGCTTATAGCAGCTCTATTTTTAATCACCCAAAAGCAGAAACAACCCAAATGTCCTTCAACAGATGGATAAACAAAATGTGGTACAATCCATACAATTGAATACTACCAAGCAATAAAAAGGAATGAACTACTGATACATGCAACAACTTGGATGAATCATCTAAAAGGCATTATGCTGAGAGAAAGAAGTCAGTATGAAAAGATTATATATTGTATGATTCCATTAAATGACTTTCTCAAAAAGATAAAACTAAAGTGAGGGAGAACAGATCACAGTTCCCAGGAGTTAGGAAGATGGGGAGATAGTACAAGGTAGTTTTTTGGGGGATGATGGAACTGTTGTGTATCCTGATAGTGGTGGTGGTTACATGAATTCTGAGACCTGTACACTAAAAAAGTCAATTTAACTAAACATTAGTCTTTTAAAGAAAAAACCAAGACCAAAAACATGCACAGAGCAGACATGAATAAATACACATTTAAATAGTAAAATGGAATAGGGGTGGAATGTCTATTCAATAAACCTTGGAAGTCTGTGTGAATTATTTTGAACTAGAGTTTTGTTGTAAAAGTATTACCACCACTATATTCTTATGGACTAGAAAGCCCTTTCACATTTACCTCATTTAATTGTATCAAATTACATCTTCCTCTGATGCTGTGGCTGATGCTGCTTTTAATCTAAGTGATGAAGATAAAAAGACCTTTTCAGACAATTTCTCACTCACCAGAAAGCCCGTGCCTTTGTGCCTCTCACTTGAGGTCAGCTTGAGGACCCTGCTCAAAAGAAAAACTCTAGTCTATGTAATTGTACAAAAGACTAATCTTTCATCATAAATATCCTTACAATTCAGTTATGCCTATTGCTTTAAGCAACACTTCAATGATTCCTTAAACTTCTCCCTTCATTCCTTGACATTACCTCAAGACATTACCTTAAGAGCACTATGAAACAACTGTTGAGGTAGTCTGTTGTCATTTATCTTCACGTATGTGATAGGGTCATGGCATATTAACATTAAAAGTAATGTTAGAACTACCCACAACTTTTTCATAGCACCAGCAGGGACTCCCAGTTTATTGTGATGTGATTTTAATATACCTAGAATGGCCACATTTGGGGATGTTGCTATTGCTCTTCTACTAGATATATCTCTTATAAATGGCATTATCTTGTTAATTTTTCTGCCCCTATGTTTCACCAAATTCTCCAGCTGCAAACAGCACCCAAAGTAAATTGTTTTTAGAAACCGCTTATTACTAATCAGTTGGAACTCAAAGCAATTCTAAGCCTCTACCATGAAGTTTGTCTCATTCTGCCTTCACTGTTTATTTCCAGCTTTACTGAGATATAACTGACATAACACTGTGCAAGTGTGAGGTGTACAACATGTTGATTTAATATACTTACATACTACAAAATGATTACCACCTGCCTCCACTCTTGAATCCAGTTAACTCAGCTGCTTCCTGCTATGTTCCCCATGTACAAGGCTTCACCTTTTACTCTGGCTCTAGCCACAATATTTCCCCCACTCCCTCTGTGTTGGTACACTGGCCAGGACACACAGTCTAGACATCTTGTCAAAATGTGATCTGAAAAATATCTCTATCAGAAACACTGAGATGCCTGTTAAACATGCAGATTCTTGAGGCCTACTAAATTAAGTGGAGGGAAGAGGAGCTGAGAATCTGCACTACATGTTAACACCCTCTCCAAATAATAAAGTATAGTACTACTGCAGTGGGCACTAATGAGTAGGCTGAATTCTTTAGTTCCTTGCTGGATATTCCAGTTCTGTTTTTGAGCCCAAACTTGAAACAGAGGACTTGCTGCCTCTTTTCAGTACTCACTGATGTTGTCTGCCTATTGAATCTCCCCAGAATATCTGCACCCAGACTCCTTGTCACTATTTTCCCCTCTGAAATAATATCCTGCCCTTCTAAACTTCTCTGAGTCCCCAAATCTGCTTGGATTGCTAACAGATACCATGTTCCATCTGCCTGGCTAAATTTCCTTTCCTCAGCTCCTAGTTACCCCCAAGCACTTGGTCTACCTCAGCCTGTAAAGCCTCTGTAGATTTTATGTCTCCTTCTGACTGATCTTGATTTAAAACACTGTTCTCAGTACAATGGACAATGATTATGCAATTACACAAAAGTAACGATTAGATGAATCCTGGTCTTTCTATCACAAAGGAATTTGAGTAGAGCTGGTCCAGAGAACTTCAGCTTGGCTCACTCTCTATGTGGATAAATCTTTCTTTTCTAACCTCTTATTATATATACTTTCATAAACTCAGAAAAGTATAGAACAGCATATAATGAATCCCCATCACTCAGCTTGCCACCTTCCAAATCCCAAAGCAAATCCCAAGATTATATCACTTTGCCCATTTTTATCTATGTGTATATCTTTTTCTCTTTTTTTTTTTTTTTGCGGCGCGCGGGCCTCTCACTGTTGTGGCCTCCCCCGTTGCAGAGCACAGGCTCCGGACACACAGGCTCAGCGGCCATGGCTCACGGGCCCAGCCGCTCCGCGGCATGTGGGATCTTCCCGGACTGGGGCACGAACCCGTGTCCCCTGCATCGGCAGGCAGACTCTCAACCACTGCGCCACCAGGGAAACCCTATGTGTATATCTTAAATTTAGTCTCCTTATTAAAGTTAGGGACTATTCCAATATCTTTACCCACCAAATACTTGTTTTGCCATACCTACTGCTATGGCAACCTTCCCTTTAACTAATTGCCCTGAACACGCCTGACACCAGCCATATTTTACTCCTCTTTTCTCTTTTTCTTTTCTCCTAGCCTATTCCAGGCAAACCTTACTCACTGTATCTCCAGAATATTCCTTGAATATCTTTCCTTCTTTCCATACCAACTGCCCTAGCTCAAGCCCACATGGCTTCTTGCCTAGACTATTACATAGTCTTTAAGCAGCCTCCCTGCCTGTCTGTTCCCCCGTCCCTAGTCCAATCCACTCAAATAACTAAAATGGTCTTCTAATCTTCTTTGTTGTTATTGCCCCCAGTGGGAATCAGATTCAGACGTAAATTATAGACCTTTCAGAAAAAAGTACTCCCATGTGTTTATACTGAATGGAGGTCATGGAGCTCAGGTTTAAAAAAACCTTTACACTCAACAACAGAAAATTAAAATTTAAAAATAGCATCTAAAAACACCAAATACCTGGAATAAATCTAACAAAAGATGTATAAAGACCCCTACACAGAGAAATTACAGACCCCAAAAATGGAAAGATATACCATTTTCATAGATTATAAAATTCAATAGTGTTAAGATCTCAGTTCTCCCCAAACATATATAGATTCAATGCAATTCCAATAAAAGTCATAGGAGGATGTTTTGTGGAAATTAAGCTGATTCCAATATATATGGACATGCAAAAGCTGAGGAACATTCAATATCCAATATCAAGAATTGGTATAAAAAATAGTAATTAAGAAAGTGTGATATTGTCACAAGGATAAATAGACCACTGGAACAGAAAAGTCCTGGAAACAAGCCCACACACATATATAGACAGGTGCTATATGACAAAAGTGACCATGCAACGCAACAGATGAAAAACAAAACAACTACCTCACATCAAACATAAAAATTCCAGACGGACTGTAGATCTAAATGTAAAAGGTAAAATATTCATGGAAAAGACTCTGACAAGTACAGGTTTCTGGTAACTGACTATACTGCTGAACTGAATGAATAAGCATTTTCAGAACTCCAATGGAAAACTGATGAATTCATAAAAGTGCTAACAAAAGATCAAGATGAAAAAAAAATTAAGCGTTTCGGGGTCTTGAAGAGATTTGTAGACCCATGTTCATAGCAGCATTATTCACGATAGCCAAAAGGTAAAAGTATCCCAAGTGTCTGGCAAGAGATGAATGGACAAACAAAATGTGATGTATACATACAACGGAATATTATTCAGCCTTAAACAAGAAGGAAATTCTGACACATGCCTTAACATGGATGAACCTTGAGAACATTATGCTAAGAAAAATAAGCCAGTCACAAAAAGACAAATACTGTATGGTGCCACATTTATGAGGTATCTAGAGTAGTCACACTCATAGAAACAAAGTAGAATGGCAGTTGCCAGGGACTGAAGGCAACTGAATGGCAGTTGCCAGGGACTGAATGGCAGTTGCCAGGGACTGTTTAATGGGTACAGAGTTTCAGTTTTACAAAGTGAAAAATCTGTATTCAGTTTAGTGAGGGTCAAGGAAAACAAGTGTGTACATGAGATGGGATGGAGGGATCTGCAGTGACCTACAGCAGGATGTCAGAACCCTAGCAGGATAAAGAGAATGTCTACACAGGAGTATGGCAGCCTTAGTAGCCCTGCACAAGGTGCTAAAGTCCAAATGGAGTGAGGAGAGCAACCTAGTGCACAGTATCAGAGCCTGAAATGAGAAGGGTCTTCAAACGGGGGCTAGTGGCAGCAGCCTAATATAGGATTTTGGAGACTGATAAGGTGAGGATGGCATCCACATGATGGGTGTCAGGAACAGCAGCAACAGGAGAGACTGGTCACATACAGGGGGGATTGATTAAGAAATTATGTTGAAAAAAAAAAGAAATTATGTTGAGGATAATGAGAGCCAACTTACTAACAGAAAAGGGAGTTACAATTACGGAAAGCAAATTATTGGATAAACCCTGTTGTGTTAGACGAGAATTGGAGATACCTGTGTGAACCCATGGTTTTACATAAATATGTAGATAAAATTAAAATAGCGATACATGTGTGCACACGCATGTGTACGCACGTTTACACATACATATATTCCCTACCTCTGTCCACTGAGAGGACTTGGGAGCAGTGACACCCAATAGCAATGTGTATACCTAACACCCAGATATTGACTTCTATATGTCATTCTCTACTTAAAGAAACCAGAAAAAAAAAAGAGAAATCACTGATTCCAGGACTGGGGGAAAAAAGTACAATGTTCAAAGAATGAAAGAAATACATAAAAAAGACAAAGAAAGCAGTTTGAAAGCACTCTCACTGGCCAAACAGGGAACAATTTAAGTGTCAAAAGAAATAATGATTGGGCTTCCCTGGTGGTGCAGTGGTTAAGAATCTGCCTGCCAATGCAAGGGACATGGGTTCGAGCCCTGGTCCAGGAAGATCCCACATGCTGCAGAGCAACAAAGCCCGTGCACCACAACTACTGAGGCTGCGCTCTAGAGCCCGCGAGCCACAACTACTGAGCCCGCGTGCTGCAACTACTGAAGCCCACGTGCCTAGAGCCCGTGCTCCACAACAAAAGAAGCCACCACAATGAGAAGCCCACGCACCTCAACGAAGAGTAGCCCCCACTTGACGCAACTAGAGAAAGCCCGCGTGCAGCAACAAAGACCCAACACAGCCAAAAAAAATAAATTAAAAAAAAATAAAGAAATAATTATAGTATTATAACCCATCAAATAAAACAGGAATTCATAAACTCATTCTGTTAGAAATAGATTGAAAATCTAATGAAGAATAAGATAGTTACATGGTTTCAAAGTACCTTCCCACAAGATACTTACTACAAAAACATTAGCTTTAAAGAAGAAAATGGCAGATGCCACTTTAATCAAGTAAAAAAAGTTGTAAGACAAACAAAAATTATGTGTCACCCAACAGGAGGCAATAAGTAAAATAAAGCAACACTTCTGTGGTATTTCTGTCAAAAATACAGGACCCAAATCTAATCATGAGGAAACATCATCAGATAAACCCAAATTGAGGAATCGTTCTACAAAATAACTAGCCTATAATCTTCAAAAGTGCCATAGTCATGAAAGTTAAAGACAGGAACCGTTCCAGACTGAAGGAGACTAAGGAGACGTGACAACTAATTTCAGTACGTGATTCTGGATTAGACCCTTTTGTTATAAAGAACATTACTAAAGGGACTTCCCTGGTGGCGCACTGGATACGACTTCGCACTCCCAATGCAGGGAGCCCAGGTTCCATCCCTGGTCAGGGAACTAGATCCCATATGCATGCCACAACTAAGAGTTCGCATGCCACAACTAAGGAGCCTGTGTACTGCAACTAAGGAGCTGGTGAGCTGCAACTAAGGAGCCCTCTGCCACAACTAAGGAGCCCACGTGCTGCAGCTAAGGAGCTGGCGAGCTGCAACTAAGGAGCCCGCCTACCGAAACGAAGACCTTGTGTAACCAAATAAATAAATAAATAAATAGATAAATTTTTTTTTTTTTAAAAAAAGAACATTATTAGAACAACTGGCAAAGTTTGAATGGGGTCTAAGGGGTTAGATCTGTAATTGTACTGTATGTTAATTTCTGAATTTTGATGGTTGTCTTATATAGAATGTCCTTGTTTGCAGAAAATATACACTAAAGCATTTGGTGATGATGTGACAACTACTCTCAAATGATTCAGGAAAAAATGTCATTTGTGTTGTACTTGAAACTTTTCTGTAATTCTAAGTTGACTCAAAATAAAATATTAAGAGAAAGAGAAAGAATTGCACTGGTAGTTACCAAACACTAAAACTAAAGATAGTGATGTTATATGTACGTGTATTTTATCCACAAACACACACCCCAATTAGGTTAACTATCTTAAGAGAGACTATTAGTTTGCCATGGCTACTTTAAAAAAGTACCACATACTTAGTGGCTTAAAGCAACATTAATTTATTATTTGACAGTCCTGTAGTTCTGAAGTCTGAAATGGGTCTCACTGAGCCAAAAATCAAGGCCTCAGCGGGGCTATGTTCTTTTCTGAGGCTTAGCTTGTCCTTTCCTGCTTCTAGAGGCTGCTCACATTCCTTGGCTCAGGGCTCTCCTACCACATCTTCAAAATCAGCAACAGTGGATTGAGTTCTCACATGTCATCACTATGACCTCCTCTTCAGCCTCCCTCTTACACATTTAGGGTCCCTTGGGATTACACTGAGCCCAACCTGGATTATCCAGGACAATCTCCCTATTTTAAAGTCAGCTAAGGGACTTCCCTCGTGGCCCAGTGGTTAAGACTCTACACTTCTACCGCAGGGGGCACGGGTTCAATCCCTGGTCAGGGAACTAAGATCCCGCACGCTGCGTAGTATGGCAAAAAATTAAAAATAAAGTCAGCTGATTAGCAACCAAATTCCAACTGTTACCTTAACTCCCCTTTGCCCTGTAATTTAACATATTCACAGGTTCTTGGGATTAGACTGTCTATCTTGGACGGGGGGCGGGGGGGCATTATTTTGCCTACCTCAAAGAGTTTCCTTTATTCTGAGATTATGTGTTTTCTACTTCTGTGGCATTAAGAAGCTCCTTCATTCATTTATAAAATGGTGCTGACAGTGGTGCTTCTTTTTCAAGTGCTGGTTGTGTAGGAAAAAAAACTTAACCCTGTAAATCCTGTGTAGGTATTTTGTAGTCACAAAATCTTGTGACTTTTTTACTGATCTCTTAAACGAAAAAAATCTGAAAACAAAACACATGTTCCTACCAAAGAACCATATATTTGTTGAAAGATTTGTATTGTATTTTTCAGAATATAGGGAATAGATCAATAAGAAAAAGGCAGACAATCCAATAAAAAAAAAAAAAAGACCAAGGCCTGAATAGACACTTCAAAAAAGAGGATATCTAAACAGCCAAAAACCTCAATAATCTTTTTAGGTGTTTGATTACAGCAGTCATTAAGGAAATCCAAATTAAAACAGTCAGATAATACCATTCACCCACTAGTATGGCTAAAGTGAAAAAAGACAGTAGCAAGTAAACGTTACAAGAATGTACAGCAACTGGAACTCTCATATGGTGCTGTAGGAAGTATGAAATGGAAAAAATTCATAGACTCTACTAAAGCTAAACATTTTTCATACCCTATGACCCAGCAATTCCACTCCTAGGTATATACCCGACAGAAATATGTACACATGTGCAAGAAAAGACACGTACAAGATTATTCATAATAGCACAATTCACAGTAACCCAAAACTGGAAATAACCCAAACATCCATCAACAATAAAATGGCTAAAAATTTGAAGTATACTCGCACAGTGGAATACTGCATAGCAATAAAAATGAACACACTACACCTAACACAGAAACCCGAATGAATCTTCCTATGTGGGACAAAAGATGCCAGACACTAGAGAATATATACTGGAGTGATTCCATTTATGTGAAGTTAAATACCAGTAGAGGCAAAAACTAATCTACAGGTATAAGATAATAGTTACACAGAAGTGACAACTGGGTAAACATTCAATGAGCTGTATACTTAGGATTTCTTTAAAAAGTATACTTATTTTACTTCAATAAAAGCTTATATAGACACATACCAAGTACACTATAATATTATTCTTAAATACGAACTGGATTCAATCCAAACTCCCTAGGCTCCCAATCTATCTTTTCATTCTTGTCTGCTATTCACCTTATGTTCAAGTCATACACATCTACTCACACTGTGCTGGCCAGCTCCTGATCTTCTAGCCTCTACCTAAACTACTCCCTCTTCCTGGAACTTCCCACTTCAGAAACAAGTCTGTCAAAATCTATCTATTCCACAAGACCAATATGAAGCTCTCTTCTTCAAACCTTCCTAAGATCTTTCCAGTTAAAACTAATTTCCCCTCCCTTAACTTCTATAGCACTTTGTGCCTCTATTTTGGCACTTACCAAAGTGTGCCTTAAGAGATATTTATAAATGCCTATCTTCTCAACAGACTGTGAAGTTCTAGAGAAGATAGAAGTTTTATAATACTTAACTTTGTGTCTTCATCCCCTCCTGCCCCCATAACCACCTCCCTCTACATGTAACATAATGTTTTGCACTCAGTTTATGTTTATATTTTTATCAAATCACACTGCATGCCTCGTTTTCAGCTATCAACTCACTCATTTTGTCAAGTACTACTTAACAGGAAAATGCAGTGCTCCAGCACAATTTAGGACCATAGAGTTCTAAATTTCCAATGAAAACTTGGATACATATAGGAGTTTAAGTAGCATAATTTATCAATTAACACATTATACATGGCAATTTACAATTTAAAATGAACGGAGAGGGGGGGAAAAGAGGGAAAGAGAGACCCTTCTTAACTAGGTAAGACTAACAATTAAGACTTTTCAGTTAAGAAAATGAGCTCAGAGTGAGTTGTCTATTCAAGCCACCACTGTCAGTCCACTGGCCAGTACACTTGTTACACTGTAGTCCATGATCAAGTGCAGGTCTTCATTTGGGGTACTTGTTTTATAAATGTATACATTATATTAAATTTTAATTTTTCTGATTAAAAACAATACATATAAAAATGTAGAAAACATTAAGGAATATATAGAAAAGAAAAATCACCTAAGTGATGCTTTTTTTGTGTGTTTCCTAATACATCTTCAGATGCCAAATATTTTGAAATATTACCCATAATCTAACATTTCACCAAAAAACACATTAACAGTTTAGTGTAGTACCTCCTAAGAAGTACAAGGATTTACGTATCCGTGCTGCAAAAACATTATCCACATGTTACAATTCTGTTTCCATGACTTTTCAGTGAAAGCCTGAAAGTCCCCCAGACATCAGAAAATATCGTTGCAGCCTTAAGTTTACGTTCAGAGAAGGGGCTTAAGAGCTCTGAACGTAATACCAAGGGAGTTGTTAGGGCATTATGTATGACCTTGATTCAAATTCTGTTACAGCTTAAATTCTGTTACAAATGCTACTCGAGTGACATCAACCTTATCCTTCCCGAGTACAGAAAAATAGAATTGTGATATTGATGAACTTTCCAGGGCATCACTGTGGATTAAAGTCAAGATTCTGATTATTTCTTTACACTTTTTTTTTTCTACATGACATAATACAAAGAAACCTGCTGTATTAAATTGTGATTCTGGAAGTATCCAACCAATAGGTGTTGTTCAGTAACCAAAATGTGAAAGTGCTAGTCAGAATAGTGTCAACAAGGGAGAGCAGAAAGAAAGCACAATAGTTGTAACAGTAAGCATTTTATCGTTCTTCTACAAATCAAGTATATTAGATTATTATTACTATAGTAAATTATTGTGCAAGTTGATCTCTCTTCCACTCCTTCTATGGGCAGAGTATACTTGCCCACCTCTTGACTTGACCATGTGATTTACTTTGGTTAACGGAATATCAGCTGGTATAATACAACCAACGATTGAAAGGCACTTGAACAACTGGGCTTGCTCTCTTGTGCCTCTACTATAGCTATGAGGACAGCTCTGCCTGGGAAGTCACTGCCTCTACAGTCTGAGTCCCAGAATAACATGTGGAACAGTCCTGAGTGAGCAGCCAAATCCAGAGTGACCCAACAAAATTCAGTCTGTGTCATCCAATATTCAGCAAATCCACATATTCATGAGAATAAATAACTATCATTGTATTGCCATGACATTTTGTGGGTCTTTATTACTCAGCAATAGCCAATTGATGCAATGATACTGTGACAACTCCGTTTCCTCAGTAATTCAAATGATCAGAAATCTATATATGTCTGGACAGTAACTCTCCACTCCGGCCCATCGGACCAGCAAAGAAATGTGCCATCATATTCCACTGTTTCTCTGCTCTTCAAGGATGAAACACAGTGCAAGTGAGGGTCTCAAGTCAGAGTTCCTGGGTTTGATCTCAGGCTTCTTGCTAAGCAGAGAGACTTTGTGCAAGTTACTTAACCTCTCTGGAATCAGTTTCCTCATCTGAAAATGGGAGTAACAATAGTACTGAATCTGTCTTACAGGATTATTGGGAGGATTGAATGAAATAATAGTATATGTAAAGAATTTAGCATAGCAAACAGTAAACACTAAGTAAATACATATTAGCTATTCATGGCTGATCATATTAAAAAAAACAAAGAAAAATAAATAAACACAACCCTCCCATTTCTACTGTGGTTATCCTATTATTGACACAGAGTCAGGTCAGGTCAGTCACAAGCCTAGGAATAGGAAGGCAAGTATACCCTGAAGGGAGAGCCAAATCTCAGAAAGGAGCAAGACCTCAGAAGGAAGTTCCAACTCAAAGCGTTCACCCTAAGCAGGCAGGAATTCTCTCCCAGCTCTGTGGCTTTTGCTCCCCTGCTCCCCATCCTCACCCTGGCCACATACAAAGGCAATCCAGGAACTATGATTGTAGTGCCCCAGAGAACAAATCATATTCTTAGTTCAAAATTACTCTCAGTATCTATTCCTCTGTTGTTATCTCTGAGTCTTCTGTAAAATGTTCTAGCTCTGTTTTCAGTCAGGCTTCAGAAATCTAAAGGGAATTATCCAGAGATTCCCCAGTACAAGGTGAATCTTACGGAATACTAGTTGAAATGGTAAGATCAGGTGGACCTTTCCCATAGAGATTTTCCCCTCCTCCACTGCCAATGTTAGGATGCTGGGATTGATTTATTAAGGAAGAAAGCAGTTTTCTTTATAGTGACCAAGTTGTTAAACATTGGTAAATATTTTCTACTTTATCCACAGTGAATTCTTATTATATACATTTAGAAAGCACCTTCATGCTGTATTAAAATACTGCTAGAAAGCACATGGTATTTTAAACTATTTTAATACCACAAAGATCCTTTTTTCTTTCTTCATTCTCATTCTTTTTTTTTAATTGTAATGCCATTTACCACAAATAATTTTATCTATACATGATCAAGATCTTACATATGTACCATCTCTCTTTAGAAAGGGAAAAAAATTCTTAACCGGTTATTTTCTTTTAGGATTTAAACAATACACAAAAAATATAGAATAACAAGTAGTCTCCTTTGAAAGTTCATTTTCTAATTTAGCAATAAAAAATTTCTGGCAGGGCTTCCCTGGTGGCGCAGTAGTTGACAGTCCGCCTGCCGATGCAGGGGACACGGGTTCGTGCCCCGGTCCGGGAAGATCCCACATGCCGCGGAGCGGCTGGGCCCATGAGCCATGGCCGCTGAGCCTGCGCGTCCAGAGGGAGAGGCCACAACTGTGAGAGGCCCGCGTACCACAAAAAAAAAAAAAAAAAAAATTTCTGGCAATCATTCAAAGTAGAAGAATTTTTACTCCAATCTAATAATTTACTTCCAATAATTTATTATGTACATTACAAACATGAATCAAGAAAATGAGCACAGAGAATTATCATTAATTTGTAATTCCATACCCCAATACCTATATAAGAGTATTCAGAAAAGAAACTGAAGGCTAATTTAAATTGAGAACAGGTAACAGATATATAGAAATTCTGACAAACTAAGAACTAGTTTCAAATGTCCATCCAACCAGCTGGTAATCAATCTCACTGATTTAAAGAAAAGCCCATCATAGTGAGAAATCTGAATACTTATTTTAAAATGCAGTTTCTTGCTTTTAGTTACATATGGTTCTCAGGCAAAAAAGAAAAGTTCCTGAATCCTATCAATTCATCCAGTATTATCTCTACAGTAACATTATTAAGACAAGTCATGCAGGAGATCATGTTAGTTCCTTAAGAAGTTAACCTCAAAAAAGAGATGCCTCCAAAGCATTCCTAGTGTTATTACCCACAAATTTGGCTGATCCCATTTGTATTTGTATTTTTATTTTTATTTTATTTTATTTATTTATTTATTTATTTTTCTTTTTGCGGTATGCGGGCCTCTCACTGCTGTGGCCTCTCCCGTTGCGGAGCACAGGCTCCGGACGCGCAGGCCCAGCGGCCATGGCTCACGGGCCCAGCCGCTCCGCGGCATATGGGATCCTCCCAGACCGGGGCACGAACCCGCATCCCCTGCATCGGCAGGCGGACTCTCAACCACTGCGCCACCAGGGAGGCCCCCATTTGTATTTTTATCCTGAGCATCCAACTAGAATAGCATCTGTGGTAGCCAGTCTCAAAAGGGCATGGCCCCCAGCAGTTTCTCTCTGTTTATGCATACCTCTCTTCTTGTCTACAGGTAGAGATTATTTTCCCTCCCTCTGACTCTGGGCTGGCCTTGACTGTCTTTGACCAATGGCAACATTCTCAACTTCCAAACCCAGGACTTAAGAGAACTGGCTGACTGGTTTCTATTTCCTATCTCTTGGAATGCTCCTTCTTAGACCCCAGGCATCATGCTTTAAGGAAATCGAAAGGCCATGTGGAGAAAGGAGGCCCACATAAAGGAGGACAGAAGGCCTTACTGCTAGCTGAACTTTCAGCCAGTGGCCAGCCATGACAGAATGTGGCCATTTTGAACATTCCAGCCACGCTGGCACCCCAGCCAACACCAAGTGAAACAGAAAATGCATCAGTCAACCACAGATTTATCTTTGTTACACAGCAAGTTACCCTTTACCCTTTCACTTATCTTTCAATTCTTTAAAAAACTATTTTATATGTCCTAAAATTATTTCATGCATGCGTCAAATTTTCCCAGTTCTAAGATCCTGGGATTGGTTTATCCTGTCCATTTAAAAATAAACTTCAGGGACTTCCCTGGTGGTGCAGTGGTTAAGAATCTGCCTGCCAACGCAGGGTACACGGGTTCGAGCCCTGCCCCGGGAAGATCCCACGTGCCGCGGAGCAACTAAGCCCGTGCGCCACAACTACTGAGCCTGCACTCTAGAGCCCACGAGCCACAACTACTGAGCCTGTGTGTGACAACTACTGAAGCCCGTGTACCCAGAGCCCGTGTTCCACAACGAGAAGCCACCACGAGAAGCCCGTGCACTGCAACGAAGAGTAACCCCCGCTCACCACAACTAGAGAAAGCCCGCACGCAGCAACGAAGACCCAATGCAGCCAAAATTAAAAAATAAAAAAAATAAACTTCAAATTCATCCCTCAACTTGTCATATAGACAGATAGGATATAGAAGGATAGACAGATATAGGTATATCACAAAAATCCAAAGGTAAACTTTAAGTCTAGGCCATGTGTGAATTATGGTCAAATCTGAATTACCAGTCTCAATGATAAGATTTTATTATAAAATTTCTAATCAAAGTACTATGTCAATATAATAATGAGCAAAATTCATGAAAGAGAATATCCATTTCATGTTGCTATTTTCAACAAATTTTCTTTCTTTTTTTTTTTTTTGCGGTACACGGGCCTCTCACTGTTGTGGCCTCTCCCGTTGCGCATCCAGGCTCTGGACGCGCAGGCTCAGCGGCCATGGCTCACGGGCCCAGGCACTCCGCGGCATGTGGGATCTTCCCGGACCGGGGCACGAACCGTGTCCCCTGCATCGGCAGGCAGACTCTCAACCACTGCGCCACCAGGGAAGCCCTACATTTTCTTAAACAGTGGAAATCAGGCATCGGTATAAAACTTATCATTCACAACTCACAAATGAAGGAAGGGGTAAGGACAAAATAAAGCCAAATACTATCAACAACTTCAATTTGATTAAAAGGATAGTCCTTCCATGTGTACTGTGCACTAATTACTAGGTGCAAACACAAATAAAATATCTTCCTATCTCAACTAAGGAAACAGACATGTTATAACAGGGTAAATGGGACCAAAGGCAAGTTGTGACTTACTCAGATTCATAATAAGACTGTTACTGAGCTGAAAAGGAATACCAAATCTCTAACTCTGCGTGCCGTTTCAGTTATTAAGGTGTCATTCTTGGTGACCCTCTTCCAGTTGGCCTTTTCTCAAACAGCAGCCACAATAAGCAGGCAAAGTCAAAAATGAAGGTAACTATTGTAAAACTGAAGAAGAATTGGTTTCTCCCTATGGAAACTGACTCAACATTTAATAATGTGTGGCGTCCCAAAAGCTGCAAACTACTAAATGGCCATCTCTAGCTCAACTTTAACTCAACCAGGAGACCATTATCAAAACAACTCACTGGTGCCAAGCAGAGATCAATTGGTTGAAAATGTTCCTAGGCTGAGGTCTAATGGAGAGTAAAGAAGATGTTCTCATAATGTCTCTTTATGATCTTTAAACCACATTATTCCATAAACCTGACACATGTCAAGATTAGGATTGAGTCAATCTCTAAGCAGGAAAACAAAAATAAGCAAATGCCACTTTTCTGACTCAAATCTAGAAGCTGGTTGTAGATACAAAGCAACTTCCTCTCACTTCTAAAGTCCAAAAAAATGTCAAAGCCTCTTCTTAATATTTTAGAATTTCAACATTGGGTAGAAACTCAAGAACTTTCTTCAGGCCTAACAGAATTTTGTTAAAGATACACTTGAACTTTAGTTAGGTGTTTCTGAAAGCACTAATACAAAGTAAGTAAAGTCATAGTAAATTTGACCAGTATTCTTGTAAATGGGGCAGTTTAAAGCCTAAATTCAATTAGGTTAGTGTCCATGTTTGTTTAAACTTGTTTGGGTATCTCAGGCAAAGACACAAGATAACTGACAAAAGAAGTAAGATTTGGAGTGACAGGTTACAATTACTTCTGGAAAAAGCAAAACTAGACTGCAAGTAATATCAATGTCTCTATGGCCACCTGCTAAGACAGAAGTAAGTCTATGCATCCCATCATTCTGTAACCACAAAGTCTGGTTTTACATCTAGGATATACAAATGAAGCATCAGATTAAAAGCATCAAATATCAGACTCCACGAATTTGCCAAACATACACGTATCAAAAACAGAAAAGCATGATTCAAAGTTAAAGAACTAGATTCCAAAGGATTTAAACACACCCACAAAATCCAGTCCAAGTTCATACTGTGCTTCAACCTAAAACTCATAACTACCAATCCTGACATCTGCCATTCCTCGATACCTGCATTCCCCCTTTTAGCTCCTGAATTTCTCCACTGATCTTATCACTTCTTATGGATCTTTGGATTCTCCATGGCCTTTCCTTTCTCAGAAAGTAGTACAGCACCCAGTCCCTTCATTTTACTATCTCTACAATTTAGCACTAAGTTTTGTTTTACCCTATTAGTTATTAATTTTGCCCCAATCTCCTGTACCTAGGTTTCCCTAGCCAATGAACCTCTCCTGTCTTCTTTCAAACTAGAGGATGTACCCCCTTTCCTGATATTTGTAATTCTGGTTCCTAGTCAACCCCCTTCCTTTCCCAGAGACTGTCATCATAGCGCTAGATCCCCATCTCCAGTCCTTTTCTTCCTAAGTAAGGCCTAGTCCTTTCCAGAGTTTGTCAACATTAGTTTGGCCAAGCTGGGATTGTACCCTGAAGGTAAAGACTATCTCTCCCACCTAACTCTGCAAATCTATGTCTCCCACCAGCCCTGTCTTTCTCTCCTCTAACCTTAGATCCAGCTGCATCCAGCGCTGCCCGTTTCCCACCCACCTCCCACTCCCAATATCTTTCTTCCCACTATCCCGCGCTCCCCTTCCCCACTCCTGAATGCACCTCTT
Organism: Mesoplodon mirus; assembly: GCF_964341445.2. Lineage (NCBI taxonomy): Eukaryota > Metazoa > Chordata > Mammalia > Artiodactyla > Ziphiidae > Mesoplodon > Mesoplodon mirus. The sequence continues at coordinate 203,151,542 of NC_138977.1, read as the reverse complement.
CTCCCGGGCCTCACCCGTAACCCTCACACAAGGAAGGCCCTGCCAGCGGCCTCACGGCGTCTCTCCTCCTGGCTTCCTCCGCTCTTCAGTAACTGTCCCTACGCCCCTTTCCCTCCAGGGCCCTGCGCGCCGCCCAGAGCCCCCTCCCCGATTAAGCTCCCGCTGTCACTTGGCCTCTCATCCACAAGATGGCGGAGCTGCTGCCCCCACCTCCGGGTCCTCTCCGCAACCCCTCCTACCTCCCAGGAACTCCCGTCCCGTCCCTTCAGCCGCCTCCGCCCCCGGCCCCGGCCTCGGCCCAGGGTCCCGCTGCCCCCTCCTCTGGCGGGATGGCGGCCCAGACCCGAGCCTGAGCGACGCCGCCAACTCCACCGCCTCCACCGTTCCCCGGCCTGCACATTCTCCTCACCATAAACTTGAGCGCTTTTTCCTGCAGCACCGCCTCGGCCGGGTCCATAATCGCCAACGGCCACCGAGTCCGCACTCCGCCGGGGCCGCCCCCTTGGTGCCAGGCCGCAACCGACGCAGCGCCCGGATCCCGCCTCCTCTTCCTTCTCCCCGCCCTCTTACCTCTCAGGCACCCGCGGGGCGGCCAGGGAGGACCAGCTGTTCCGTGCGCGTGCGTGAGCCCGCTGGCTCACGGGATTTGTAGTTCTGGGGCTTCCCGCCGCAAAAAATGAGGCCACACCGCGAACTGCAACTCCCGCGGTTCACTGCGGTAGGGTCGCCGTGGCTGACAAGCCGAATCTAGACAACGGGCAGTCAAGTAGAGAATCAGCGTATGGGAATCGTAGTTTACAGCTTCTAGGGCTGGGAAACGGGAGGGGCATCGGTGTCTCCGTGGTTACCGAGCGACGCCAGTGGCGTCTTGCCTGCCAATTGATATCAAGATGGCGACCAGTGCCTCACCTGTAGCCCAAATACTGGAAAAAACCGTGAGAGGACAGAAGTCCTAGGGCCTCCCTAAATGTGGTTGCAGAGAACTGGACGCCCCCAAAATTCATATGTCTGGCGTCTGCGGGACGGATTTCAACCCAGAGGCGTTTGGCCTATGGGCACCTGGCAGCACCTTATAGACTAATGCAGAATTTCAAGGTCCTCCTAAGTCATCGCCCCACATTTCTTCCTGTCACCTTATTCTAGTCCACAGTAAATCAGGGCCGAATAGAGCTCGGCTCAGGAAATTCTCGGGTGTTTAGCACTCAGAAACCATGGCCGCTACTGCTAACCCTGAGATGTAAGCCCTGCATTAAGGGTTAAATGGGTACTTGCAAAAGGCCTTTAATGGTGAAATATAATGGCCATCCAGCAAATAAAGCATGTAAGTATTTAGTTTGGCCTTAAAAGGGACAGTACGAATTTATTTTGGAAATTGGGTTTAACCTAAGTGGAAAAAACACTAGGGTTGGGCTAAAAGTGATACACTGTACAAAATATCTGAGTTTATAAAATAAGTGAATTAGGGAAATACCTTTTCAGTTATAAGGAAATTTTCCATTGTAAACTATTCATTCCTTCATTCAACAAACAGCATATAACCGTGTGCAGACATCGTGCCAAGAGATGGGGGGGGATTCAGTAGTGAATGCAGTAGACCCAGTCTTGTGGAGCTTACATTTCTAGTATGTTGATACTTTGTCCTACTCATCCTTACGTCCTCAGAACTCAGCACAATACCTAATACATAATAGACTTTAAGTTAATAAAAAGTTTTACTCTTGAATTTAAAAAAAAGTTTTACACTACTGCAAAATGAAGACTCAAAACTCATTCATATGAAAACTACCTGCAGCTTCTCATAGGACTAAGGCAGTATGCGACATGGTTGTCAAAAAAGCTAAAGCAATCCTAGGCAGCTTGAAGAGACTAGTGTCTGGGGAATAGAGTTTTATGGTTTTACTCTGTTTTAAAGCACTAAGACTATACCTGGAGTACTTCGTGGGTTTTTCGTTTTGTTTAATTTAATTTTTTAATATAAATTTATTTTTGGCTGCATCAGGTCTTCATTGCTGTGCGCAGGCTTTCTCTACTTGCGGCGAGCGGGGTCTACTCTGTTGCAGTGCACGGGCTTCTCATTGCGGTAGTTTCTCTTGTTGCAGAGCATGGGCCCTAGGCACACAGGTTCAGTAGTTGTGGCACGTGGACTCAGTAGTTGTGGCTCGCGGGCTCTAGAGCACAGGCTCAGTATTTGTGGCGCACAGGCTTAGTTGCTCTGAGGCATGTGGGGTCTTCCTGGACCAGGGCTCAAACCTGTGTCCCCTGCATTGGCAGGCAGATTCTTAACCACTGCGCCACCAGGGAAGTCCTCACACCTGGAGTACTTTATTCAGTTATGGGTACTATGTTCTATAAACATCATATGCAGAAGCGTAGCCAAGGACAAGATAACTGAAAGAAAAAATATTGATGGATGCTTACTTTGAAAAAAGAGCGCTTAGGAATAACATGGCAACTAAATTCAAGTATTTGAAGGTATTGAAATGCATATGTATATAGCTCTATAGGGCAAACTAGGACCACTGGGTGGGATAATAATTATGATGATGATGATAACAGCTGTCACTTTATTAGCTCTTTATGCCAGGCACTACACTAGTTATTTTACAGTCATAATCTCTAATATAGAGTAACTTTGTAAAAACAAGTACTATTATCCCTAATTTACAGATGAAGTAAGTGAGACTGAGAGGAGATAACTTGCTCAAGTCATACAGCAAATTACATCATCAGGACTAAAACCCAAATCTGCTTGACTCCAAGGCCTGTGCTATTTTCCCTGAACCGCACTGTAATAACATGGGACTCAGACTCAGAGCTTTCTAGTAATCAGAGCTGTCCTGACAAAGGAAACATAGAGGCAGGATGACCATATTGTCTGAAAACATAGAGCCAGACTTGTCTAGGAGGGTTCAGTTTGAGTGGGAGGTTAAGATCTTTTAAACTCTAAAATTCTTCTCTGGGGACTTCCCTGGTGGCACAGTGCTTAAGAATCCACCTGCCAATGCAGGGGACACAGGTTTGAGCCCTGGTCCAGGAAGATCCCACATGCTGTGGAGCAACTAAGCCCATGCACCACAACTACTGAGCCTGCGCTCTAGAGCCCACGAGCCACAACTACTGAAGCCCACGCACCTAGAGCTCATGCTCCACAAGAGAAACCACCACAATGAGAAGCCCACGCACTGCAACAAAGAGTAGCCCCAGCTCACTGCAACTAGAGAAAGCCCACGTGCAGCCACGAAGACCCAACACAGCTAATAATAATAAAATAAAATAAAGTAAAATAAAATACTAAATATGGGGAATTCCCTGGCAGTCCAGTGGTTGGGACTCTGCGCTTTCACTGTGGAGGGCCCCGGTTCAATCCCTGGTCAGGGAACTAAGATCCTGCAAACTGCGCCATGCAGCCAAAAAAAATTAAAAATAAAAAATTTAAAAATAAATAAATTAATTAATTAAAGAAAATTTCCAAAATTAAAACTTGGGGAATAAAAAGAAGTGAGAGACTTGAGCATATTTAAATGGTGATAGAAAGGATCCATTAGAGAGAGAAAAGTTGAAGATAAAAGAAAGAGGAGAGCATAATGATGGAGTCAGGTCCTGAGAAAAAAACAGAATGAAATCCAGATGGAAGGATTAGCTTCCAGTGACAGAAATGGAGGGAGAGAGTATGGGTGCAAATGCAGGTGGGGTATAGAGCTGGAGGAGAAAGGTTGAAGAAATGCACTTCTAATGGGTGTTGGAATAGGCAACCAGCAATCTCTGCTGCACAAAGAAATGAGAGTTTTGCATTTTATGCCCCTCTGGATTATGTTTATCCCCTTTCTTTCATTCATTAGCACAAACAATCAAGAAGTAGCTTTCCTTAGGTTCGATTAATGTTGTTCTAGACCAGTGGTTCTCAGCTGGGGGCAATTTGTCCCCAGAGGACATTTAGCAATATCTGTGTTCCAGGCCTACAGCAGGAAAACGCTGTGGAGGACACAGGATACCTCCTTCTTTTGAAGGTATGTTCTAAAAGTCCAATAAAACAGTTCTGCTATATCTCACTGGTAACTGTGTGACCTTGAGTAAGTTACTTAACCTCTTTATGCCTCATCAGCAAAACGGGGACCATAATAGTTCATATCTCATTGGGCTGGTGTGAAGGTTCATGGAAAATTCTTAGACCATTACCTGGCACATAGTAAGTACTCAATAAATGTTAACGATTAATAGCTCTAAATTTCATATAATTTGCATATACAATCAAGATGGGCTCAGTTTGGACCTTCTCGTTCCTGAATAATTTAGTCTTAAAACTATTACATAGGGCAGAACAAAGTTGGTGTCCATGTTGAGAGGTGACCTGGCATGGGGTGTTGGAGCCCAACTGGTGTGGTAAGGGCATCCATGTGGAGGAAGAAGCTAGCAGCAGCAATGGGAGATTGGTTACATACATACATTCCCTAGCTCTGCCCACTGTGAGGGTCTTGGAGAAGCAATACCCAGTGACAATAAGTACACTTAGCGTCCAGATCTTAGCTTCTAAGTACCATTCTCCACTAAAAGGAATCAGTGTTCCTTGGGGAAATAGCTGATTCCAGAGCTAGGACAAGGAAAATACAAGATGAGCCTAGAACATTTTGTGCCATAACACAAGGAAGTACTCAAAGAATAATGGAGATATGTTTCCCAAAATACTTAATGATTCGAAAAAGAAAAGAGTAACTTCACAGTGGGGAAGCCTGGCAGATATAACTTTAAGCAAGCAATCAAGGTGAACAACATCAGGAATTCCTTGGCAGTCCAGTGGTTGGGACTCCACACTTTCACTGCAGGGGGCACAGGTTTGATCCCTGACTGGGGAACTAAGATCCTGCATGCTACGCAGAGTGGCCAAAAAAAAAAAGCAAGGTGAACATCATCAGGAATGGGGAAAATTGAAATTGTGTGCCCCTGATACAATTCAGTAAGAAGAACAAAGATGTGGTGGTGTCTACCTCCAAGATGATACCCAATAATTCTTGCCTCCTTGTATTCACATCCCTCCTATACTGAATAGGGCTGATTTGTTTAACCAATGAGATACTGCAGAAATGATGGAGGGTGACTCCCAAGGCTAGGTTATAAAAAATATTGTGGTTTCTGCCTTACTAACTTGGAGTACTTGCTCTGGAGGAAACAAGGCATTAGTTATGAGGAACCCCAAGCAGCCCTGTGGAGAGGTCCGCAGAGCAAGGAACTGAAGCCTTCTGCCAATAGTCAAAACCAAATAGCCAATAACATGAGTGAAGCATCTTGGAGCAGATCCAAAAGCCACAGTTAAGCTTTCAGGTGACTACAAACCGAGCCAACATCTTGAACACAACCTCATGAGACACTGGGTAGAACACTCAGCTAAACTGTTCCTGAATTCCTGACCCATATGAGATAATAAATGTTTGTTGTTATTTTAAGCTGTTAAGTTGGAGGGTTATTTGTCATGTGGCAATAGATAACTAATAGATTCTCTTGTATGTAGTCTAACCCCAGAGCCTAAATGCATTTATTAACAATAGTATCGGGACTTCTCTGGTGGTGCAGTGGTTAAGGAGCTGCCTGCCAATGCAGGGGACATGGGTTCGCTCCCTGGTCCAGTAAGATCCCACGTGCCGTGGAGCAACTAAGCCTGCGTGCCACAACTATTGAAGCCTGCGTGCCCTAGAGCCCGCGTGCCGCAACTACTGAGCCCGCATGCTCTAGGGCCCGTGTGCCACAACTACTGAGCCCGCAAGCTGCAACTACTGAGCCCACGTGCTGCAACTACTGAAGCCCAAGCGCCCTAGAGCCCTTGCTCCACAAAAGAAGCCACTGCAATGAGAAGCTGTGCACTGCAATGAAGAGTAGCCCCCACTCGCCGCAATTAGAGAAAGCCCACGCAGAGCAACAAAGACCCAACACAGCCAAAAATAAAATATTAAAGAAAAAAAAAAGAATCTCAAGAGAGAGGACCTGCCTTCGGGAAGCTTCTATTTGTAAGGGAAACAAAACATAAAATATATACTAACTTCAGGGCTCTCTTGGCAACAGTATAGCCTGTATCATTCGGGGTCCTGGCACATGCAAACTAGATTAATTTGAATAGGGTTTAATTAAAGGCCTATTTGCAAAGGTGTCGCAGGGAGACCAACAAAAGATAGTTCATACCCCTGGGCTGGCAACAGGAGGAGCCATACCACTCCTAGCCTGAAGGGTTGAGGGGAAAGAGTGGTTACCAAGACCCTGAGGTAGCTGTGGGTTGAGAGCCACTTGACAATAGCAATGGCCTTCAAAAGGGGATGCAGCCCTTCCCCATTAACTCAACAGGGAGGGATCTGGAAAGATTCATAGCCAAACATCACTCTCCTCCTGCCCTCTAATATTTTTTTTAATTTAATTATATATATATATATATATATATATATATATATATTTATTTATTTATTTATATTTATTTATTTAATACAGCCAGTTCTTATTAGTTATCTATTTTATACATATTAGTGTATACATGTCAATCCCAATCTCCCAGTTCATCCCCCCACCCCCACCCCCAATCTTATTATCTCCTGTTGGCCAAACAAACAGAGCCAGAGGGCAAGATGCAGTCTATGTAGGTTATTTCTCAAGGTCCAGCTAGGGTGGGAAGGATGGAGAGTGTCCCTGGAAAGGCAAATAGAAGACTTCAGCATGGAACCAGCTTGGGGGTGTGGGGGTAGATGAGATCTGGAATGTGGACAGCCCTGCAGGGCAGGGCAGGTCATTCAGGGAGGGGGAAATCCAGGGGGCCTTGCAGCTGGAAGAAGCTTCCATATGAGGCACATTAGTCAGTAGATAAACAGAGAGTAATCCAGACAGCCAGGCTGTCAGCCCAAGAGAGGTCTGGGAGCAGACTAGGGGGTGGCTGGGGGGGGAGGTAGAGTCAGAACTTTGATGTTGAAGAATTACCCCTTAAATCAAATGCAATCTCCTCCATATAGCAAGAGACAACTTTTATTTTTAATAAATTTTTTTTTTTTTTTGGCTGTGTTAGGTCTTTGTTGCTACACGGGCCTTCTCTAGCTGTGATGAGTGGGGGCTATTCTTCATCGCGGTGCATGCGCTTCTCATTGCGGTGGCTTCTCTTGGTGCAGAGCACAGGCTCTAGGTGTGCGGGCTTCAGTATTTGTGGCTCGCGGGCTCTAGAGTGCGGGCTCAGTAGTTGTGGCGCACGGGCTTAGTTGCTCCGCGGCATGTGGGATCTTCCCGGACCAGGGCTCGAACCCATGTCCCTTGCACTGGCAGGTGGATTCTTAACCACTGCACCATGAGGGAAGTCCCAAGAGACAATTTTTTTTTCAAGAGACAGTTTTTGAGGGGAACACTTCTGACGGGCAGCAGTTTAGAGGAGGGAGCCAGGACAGCTATACAAATGAAACTCTGTTCCTCAGATTGGGACTTGAACCTACGTGCCAGGACTTGAAACTAGTTAAAACCCACAGTCTTCCAACTGAGATCACACACCTGGTTTCAGGACTTAACGAAGCTCAGGTTCTTGATGTCTCATTGCAGAAAGACTTCAGTGAGGGACAAAGTGATTGGTAAGAGGCAGATTTATTTAGAGAGAAACACACTCCACAGACAGAGTGTGGGCCATCTCAGAAGGTGAGAAGGGCACCAGGGTACAGGGTTATCAGTTTTTATAGAGGTGGGTAATTTCATAGGCTAATGAGTGGGAGGAGTATTCTAGCTATTTTGGGGAAGGGGCAGAGATTTCCAGGAACTGGGTCACCACCCACTTTTTAATCTTTGATGGTCGGCCTCAGAACTGTCTTGGTGCTGGTGGGTGTGTCATTTAGCTTGCTGATGTGTTACAATGGCATATACTGAGGTTCAAGGTCTAGTGGAAGTCGACTGGTCACCATCTTGGACCTATTTGGTTCTAATCAGTTTATGTCATGTCCTTGGGCTATGTCATTCTTTTAAAGTTTGTGCCCTTCCCCCTTCTCTCCTATTTCACAGAGGTCTGGGTTCCCTATCCCAGAATATTTGTCTTCTTGGTGTTGTCCGATGATTGTCCCTTCTACCACTACTGCCCCTAGCGTCCTAGGAACCGTTTTCTCAGTGGCCCATTTGACTTGGTTTGTCCTTACCACAGCCAAAACAGGCTGCCATTTAAAAAATAAATAAAGGCACCTTACTTGAGAAACAATAACAAAACAACTAAAAATAAGAAAAGGAAGAAAGAGAGAAAGAGAAGAGAAGAGAAGAGAAGAAAGGAAGGGAAGGAGGGAGGAAAAGAAAACACCTGGAAGTAAACATGCACACAAAGAAAGGGCACTCTGTGTGTGTGTGTGTGTGTGTGTAACTTTCAATTATGTAAACTTTCAAACACATAGAAAGATAAAGAGAAGACTATAGTGAACTTCCTTCTACTCATTAGGAGACAGGAGGGAAGGGGACAGGGAACAACCATTAAAAGAATGACACAGCCATTAAGAAAAACAGAATACTACAAAAACTGATTAGAACCAACTGGGCCCATGATGTTGGAAGATTAGACTTCCAGTAGATCTTGAGCCTCGTTATATGCTCATTGTAATATATCAGCATGCTAACTGACACACCTACAGGCACCATGGCAGTTCCGAGGCTAACCATAAAAGGCCCAAAAGTGGGCGGTGGCCCAATTCCTGGAAATCCCCAACCCTTCTCCAAAATAGTTGGAGTAATCCTCCAACTTGTTAGCATACGAAATTACCCGGCCCATAAAAACTAACAACCCCATATCCCAGGGGTGCTCTCACCCTTTTTTTTGGCTGCTCTGTGTGCCTTGGGGGAACCCACACCCCCTGCAATGGAAGCACAGAGTCTTAACCACTGGGACACCAGGGAAGTCCCTGCTCTCACCTTCTGAGATGGACCACATTCTGCCTATGGAATGTGGTCTCTGAATAAACTCGCTTTCACTTTACTATGGCTCACTCTTGAGTTCTTCCCTGCAAAATGCCAAGGACCCTCACTTAGCGGCCCATCCCAGGAACTAGTCCGAGACCTGGGACATGACCATTCTCTTGCTCCCCCTTCTCCTGCAACAATAACTCAGCTTAAAAAATATTGACTTATGGCCAGTTATATTTCATTTGTACCACCACCAACTTCTTTCCCTCATCCTTTGGATTATATTGACACAAATCTCATATCATTTCAGCTATGAATATGCGGGTAGCTTGCAATATATAAGGTCATAAGGCTCCTTACTGACTTCTGATCTCAAAGCTTTCCTGAACCTACCTCATAGCACAGGGAACCATCTGAAAAAGAATATATATATACATATGTATATGTTTTATATATATGTGTGTGTGTATACATATATGTGTGTATATATATATATATAAAACTGAATCACTGTGCTCTACACCTGAAACTAACACAACATTGTAAATCAATTATACTTCAATAAGGGGACATCCCTGGCGCTCCAGTGGTTAAGACTCCAAGCTTCCACTGCAGGGGGCGAGAGTTCGATCCCTGGTCGGGGAACTGAGATTGTGCATGATGCATAGCACAGTCAAAAAATAAAAAATAATAAAAAATAAACACGCAAAAAATTTCAAGACCAGGAAAAAAAAAAGGCTTCCTTGAGCTCAGACTTCCCCTATCCTAAGCTAGTATCATTCTCCTAGTTATTAAATGGACACATGACCAAATTCTACTCTCTAGTCTCTGTCAGAGAATTGTCCCAACCATGTCCCAACTGTCAGAGAGCAACGTATCTAAACTTTATCCCCAGTCCCTGGGTTCTCCCTGCTGGCTCCAGTGCTGGCCTGAGGGTCTGCCTCATTCATAGCACAGCCCTGGAGATTGACCTGCAGAACCACTGTCCTGGGCCAGGCTTAGCAGTCAGGTTTAGCTGGACCAGGATGAAAAGATGCACATAAAGCACTTTGCCCAGCCCTAGCTCATGGTAGGGACTCAGTAAATGTTAGATGGTGGTGATGATGCTGATAAGGACTGGACAGAATTTTGTCAAGGACTGGGACAGAGAGAGGACATAAAAAGATTCATATACCAAGATTTGGCTTTGAGGCCTTAACTTGAATCTCAGTATGGAAGAGTAGTTTATTTGTTTTTTTTAATTTGTTTTAATTCACCTTCTCTAGAACATGGAATTTAACAGAATGAGATGTTATATCACATAATACTGGAAAAGTGCAAAGGGTTGTAAAGCTGGGCTTTTGAAAAATCTAATTATTTTGTTATGAGGGCTCACCTCCCAACATTCTCCCTACTTCAGTCACCTGTCAGGGAGTCTGACTGAGGCAGTTCTTCAGAGAAGAGGCCAGACCATGGCAGACAGAATTGAAACAGGATTTGAGGATGGGCTGTGCGGTGGAGGTGGAAAGGGAGAGAAGAGACTAGTAGAAGGACTTGTTCTGCCTCCCTCTAGGGTCAGAGGGCACGAAGGGCCCACACTGATGTCAGGGGGGAAGAAAGCCAGATGACAGAGGGCCACACTTGAATGCTCAGGTCTGCCTGTGCTTGTAACACTATCAAGTCATTTTTGGTAGGTGAGAATCTGAATGGCTCACAGCCAAACCCTTTCGGCACAGACTGTGCTGTCCCCTCCCTTTAATGCCAGGTGGTGACAGTGTTAGCTCGGGAACAAAGCAGTGTAGCTGCTAAATCCACTGATGAGACCTCTTGATTCTAAACCTCTGAGTTCCTGAACAGAACTCCTCTGTGAGTCTCAGTGATAACTGTGAGAAACCAGAAAAAGGAGGCAACTCAGAGGTTTCCTGTAGACTTAGATCAGGGACAACTCCACTGAGGATGGACTGAGTGTGGATTCCAATGAGTAGGTAGATAAATCCTGTTCAAACATTTCTGGGAAAAAAAAAAAGGAAGAAAGGGAGAAAGAGAGAAAGAAGGTGGGTAGGGAAGGAGGAAGGAAGGAAGGGAGAAAGAAAGAAAGAAAGAAAGAAAGAAAGAAAGAAAGAAAGGAAGGAAGGAAGGAAGGAAGAAAGGAAGAAAGAAAGAAAGAAAAAGAAAGAAAGAAAGAAAGAAAAAGAAAGAGAAAGAGGAGGGAGGGAGGGAGGGAGGAAGTGAAACAGGAGGGAAGGAGGCAGGGCACAACCTCTGAAAGAATGACATAGCCCGAGGACATGACATAAACTGATTAGAACCAAATGGGTCCAACATGGTGGACAAGTCGATTTCCACTGTACTTTGAGCCTCGGTATACGCTCACATCAGCAAGCTAAATGATACACCCACAGGCGCCATGACAGGTCCAAGACCTACCAGAAGGATCAAAAAGTGGGAAGTGACCCAATTCCTGGAAATCCCCACCCTTTCCTAAAATAGCTGGAATACTCCTCCCACTCATTAGCCTATGATATTACCCACTCCTATAAAAACTGACCACCCCATACCCTGGTGCCTTTCTCACCTTCTGAGATGGCCCACACTCAGTGGAACGTGTTTCTCTCTAAATAAATCCACTTCTTAATTAACAAGGATAGATTTGTGATTTTCATTAAATCAGTAACTACAAATAAAAAAAATAAAAATAAAAATAAATCCACTTCTTACCTATCACTTTGTCTCTCACTGAATTCTTTCTGCAATGAGACATCAAGAACCTGAGCTTCATTAAGTCCTGAAACCAGGTGTGTGATCTCAGTTGGAAGACTGTGGGTTTTGGCCAGGTTCGAGTCCCAGCCGCATGGGTTCAAGTCCCAGTCTGAGTTTTGGCTGGGTTCAAGTCCTGGCACGTGGGTTCAAGTCCCAATCTGAGATGCACGGTTTCAGAAGGAAGGAAGGAAGCGGGGAAAGAAACAAAGGAAGAAACAAAGAAATTAAAGTGCAAGTTCGGGGACTTACCTGGTGGCGCAGTGGTTAAGAATCCGCCTGTCAACGGAGGGACATGGTTTGGATCCCTGGTCCAGGAAGACCCCCCATGCCGCGGAGCAACTAAGCCCGTGAGCTCTAGGGCCCATGTGCCACAACTATTGAGGCTGTGTGCTGCAACTACTGAAGCCTGCTTGCCTAGAGCCCATGTTCCACAACAAGAGAAGCCACCACAATGAGAAGCTTGCACACCGCAACGAAGAGTAGCCCCCACTTGCTGCAACTGGAGAAAGCCCGCGTGCAGCAACGAAGACCCAATGCAACCAAAAAAAAAATAGTGTAAGTTCACATTCTTGCCCCTTCCCTAACTCACTAAACAGTCAGGGTTTGTGTTGATGAACCTTTATTATGCTGTAAGAGAGAAAATGGTGAATCATTCCTATAAAAAGAGGCAGACAAGGTAGAAAGCTTCTGGTGGAAAAGAAGAAGTTGTGAAGATGGGAGGAGAGGGCTGAAGAGAGGCCACCAAAGTCAGAGGAGAAAGGAAAGAATTCCTGCTTTGAGCCAAGGTGTGTCCCACCCACCTCAGGACCTTTGCCCTTGCTATTCAGACTCTCCCCTGAGCTGCCTCACCTCCTCACCCTCCAGGCATCAGAGCGCCAGTTAATCCCTTCAGAGCAACTGTCACTATTTATAATTATTGTTTCCTTTCTGTGTTTCATTTGTTTCCCTCACGAGACTATAAGTGTCATGAAAGCAGGACCCAGGTATATCTTGTTCATCATTATCAACCCAGCACATAATATGGTAGATGCCTAATAAATACGTGTGAAAGGAAAGAAAGGAAGGGAAGAAGGGAGAGAGATTTCAGTGGGGAGAAGCTTCTATAAGGAGAGGTCTTTAAAGAGTGATGTACAGTGGATTTCCCTTTCTTGCTGCCCCTTTAAGAGACTAAAGACTTAAATTACTCTTCAGTGTTATTTAGAGTCAAATTTGTATTTTAAAAAAAGAGAGAGACTTCATGCTGGCCACATGGGTATATACACTTTGAAAAAATTCATTGAGCTGTAACCTTATTAACCTGTGTACTTTTCTGTATGTATGTTATACTTAAATAAAAATTACATTTTAAAAAGGTAGAGAGGAGAGAAAGAGGTCATAGCAGGCCACGGTGTATAAAACCCAAACACAGATTGAGGGGCGAGCACAGGTGAGGGGACCAGCGTGAAACAGAACAAAGACAGACAGGAGGAAGAAATGCAGTTGGCACGTATGAAAGACTGAAGGGAGGGGGAGAGTGAAGGAGGTGAGGGCTGCCTAGGGTCAGATTAGTGGCCTGGATGCCAGGGAAGGGGACTTGGGTTTGATTAGAAACTATTTGAGGGCAGTGTTCATAGTTCATGTCAATGGTTTTGAAACAGGAGGACAAGGGGCAGGGCACAACCTTTGAAAGAATGACATAGCTGAGTACATGACATAAACTGATTAGAACCAAATGGGTCCAACATGGTGGACAAGTCGACTTCCACTAGACCTTGAACCTCAGTATACACTCACATCAGCAAGCTAAATAACACACCCACAGGCATCATAACAGTTCCAAGACCGACCAGAAGGATCAAAAAGTGGGAAGTGACCCAATTCCTGGAAATCCCCACCCCTTCCTGAAATAGCTGGAATACTCCTCCCACTCATTAGCCTATGAAATTACCCACTCCTATAAAAACTGACAACCCCATACCCTGGTGCCTTTCTCACCTTCTGAGATGGCCCACACTCAGTGGAGCGTGTTTCTCTCTAAATAAATCCACTTCTTACCTATCACTTTGTTTCTCACTGAATTCTTTCTGCAATGAGACATCAAGAACCTGAGCTTCATTAAGTCCTGAAACCAGGTGTGTGATCTCAGTTGGAAGACTGTGGGTTTTGGCCAATTTCAAGTCCCGGCACATGGGTTCAAGTCCCAATCTGAGGTGCATGGTTTCAGTTTTCCTTTTAGTCATCTGGAGAGCTTGTTAAACAGTAGACTCATGAGCCTCCTACTCAGAGATTCTGATCAAGAAGACTGCATGCGGCCCATGAACCTGCATCTTTAACAAGCTTCTCCAGTGATTTAAAGACTGTCCTGTTTCTCATAATTGGAGAAACAACACTCTCTTACTCTCCCATTTGGCCCAGGAGCCTGGGTTCTTGTCAGATATTTCTTGATTTTGATGAAGATCAAACATTGTATCAAAGTGAGCATGACTGAGGCTAGATGTCCTGTTTCTAACCTAGATCAGAATTTATTTATTTATTTATTTTACATTTTATTTTATTTTATTTTATTTTTAATTTTTTGGCCGCACTGTGTGGCATCTATACTTATAATCATTTGGCAGTTTTCATTGGTTTTGTGGTAAAGAGCACAGGCTCTGCAACCAAAACCTGCGTTCAATTCTTGGAACTGCTATTTAACTTCTCCAAGCCTTGGTTTCTTCAGCTGTAAAATGCAGGTCTACTTCATAAGACTATTATGAGGATTAAGTAAATTGCTGAGTGAAAGCACTTACCACAGTGCTTGGCACATGGTAAACACTCATTAAATGGTAACAGTGATCTTTATTCCCTTTGTAGTTCTCCTCTCCTAGCCCTTTCTCCTGTTGTCTTCTTCTCCAACACTGCGTAATAGAAATATCTGGAGAGGTAATTGGACCTTAGCTTTGTAGACAGGATCCAAAACATCTTGCAGCCTTCTATTTTTCCCAATGCCAGGGCAGCCAGGCAGGGTGAAGTCTGCCCTCCATAGAACTCTAGTAGCATCTGTGTGGGAGGGGTTTTTCACTGAGACACTTGGGCCCATCCCCAGATTTTATTAGTGCTAGGTCTAGTTTATATTGGGCCCTGGATTTGTGACTACAAATTAGTTAATGAGTTGTAGTTGTGCCTCACGAAAATATAGGTCCCCTCACCTTGGATTTTCTCTAGCAGGAGGTCGATAAATCAGTGGAGACCAGGAATATTCTTCAGAGGTGGCAGGAGGGCAAGAGTCAGGATTATCACCTTTCTTAAAATTATTTTTTAAAAGCAAAGCCAACAACCATTCCTCATAGCCCCTTCACCCAGGCAGCCAGAGTGCCAGTGCCCCAGCATGTTAGAACTCACAGGCTGGACCTTACGAGCAGGCAATGGCTAGACAATCACTCAGCAGCAGAACAACACGCTCTTGCCATGGCAGGGCTTCAGCTAGCAGATCTGGCAGTTTATTTGTCAATAGTATTTGTCGTTAGCTTAATTGTAGGAAAATTGAAAAGTGTAATGCATAGCCGTGAAACCCTTAAGGCTGGTTAATCTTTTTGGATTGTAACCAAAGTAATTTTTATTAGCTGATCTCATCTCGATTATAATATGCAGAACACTGGAAAAGTTGCTGAAGGCTCCAAGTCATGGTGTGCACAGGGAACTGACAGGCTCCATCATCTGCATTTTCTGCCAAGGAGAGAGAAGGGCAGAGGGGGCTGGATTAAAAGAACTGGGTTTGAACTCAACAACAAAAAAGCAAACAACACAATAGAAAAATGGGCAGAAGACCTAAAGAGACATTTCTCCAAAGAAGAAATATAGAGGGCCAATAGGCACATGAAAAGATGCTCAACGTTGCTAATTATTAGAGAAATGCAAATCAAAACTACAATGAAGTACCACCTCACACAGGTCAGAATGGCCATCATTAAAAAGTCTACAAATAACAAGTGCTAAAGAGGGTGTGGAGAAAAAGGAACCCTCCTACACTCTTGGTGGGAATGTAAGTTGATGCAGCCACTGTGGAAAATAGTATGGAGTTTCCTCAGAAAACTAAAAATAAAATTACCATATGATCCAGCAATCCCAATTCTGGGCATACATCCAGACAAAACTATAATTCAAAAAGATACATGCATCCCTATGTTCATAGCAGCACTATTCACAAGAGCCAAGACATGGAAACAACCTAAATGTCCATCAGCAGATTAATGGATAAAGAAGATGTGGTACATATATACCATGGAATACTACCCAGCCATAAAAAAGAACAAAATAGTGCCATTTGCAGCAATATGGATACAACTAGAGATTATCATACTAAGTGAAGTAAGTCAGAAAAAGACAAATACCATATGATATCGCTTATATGTGGAATCTAAAACATGACAGAAATGAACCTATCTATGAAACAGAAACAGAATCACGGACATTGAGAATAGACTGGTGGTTGCCAAGGGGAAGAGGGGTGGGAGAGGGATGGATTGGGAGTTTGGGATTAGCAGATGCAAACTGGTATATATAGAATGGCTAAACAACAATGTCAGGAACTATATTCAATAACCTGTGATAAACCACAATGGAAAAGAATATAACAAAGAATATATATATGTATAACTGAGTCAATTTGCTGTACAGCAGTAATTAACAGAACATTGTAAATCAACTGTATTTCAATTTAAAAAAATAGAATTGGGTTTGAGATGGGAGTGGGGAGAGGAGAAGAAGAGTCTCCAGGATGGACCCAGAAATGATCCTGGCAACCCCTGAGGCCAAGCCACGTTAGGTCCTGTGCCTTGTATGCTGGAGGTGTCAGGCCCAGGAGCGCACTGCAAAGAACATCTGAATAAGGGCCATAGTTCAGAATTAGGCTCCAGCAGAGGAAATGGAGACAAATCCAAAAAGCCAAAGAAAACACTTGTTCTTTCCATCAGCATTGGTTTATTTATGAATATTTGGAAAGACTCTCTTCTTCAGTTTTACAGTTCAAGTGTGGTAGTACCAAGAATTGGAACTAGGGCCTCCCTGGTGGCGCAGTGGTTGAGAGTCCGCCTGCCGATGCAGGGGATACGGGTTCGTGCCCCGGTCTGGGAGGATCCCATATGCCGCGGAGCGGCTGGGCCCGTGAGCCGTGGCCGCTGGGCCTGCGCGTCCGGAGCCTGTGCTCCGCAACGGGAGAGGCCGCAGCAGTGAGAGGCCCGCATACCGCAAAAAAAAAAAAAAAAAAAAAAAAAAAGAATTGGAACTATATCTGCAATTGAAAATTTGAAATTTGTAAGGAATGAGTCTAACAGTCTCTGATCTTTTTCTGGACTTTTTTTTTTTTTTTTTTTTTTTGCACCAGAGAAAGGAGAACAGATGTTCTCATCCATTCTACTGCCCTTTTTTCAGCTGATATATGAGGGGGCCTCCTTTTCTGCTTTGCCTTCTCTTGGGTGCCTCTAAATACCCAATCCAGGGCTTCCCTGGTGGCACAAGTGGTTGAGAGTCCGCCTGCCGATGCAGGGGACACGGGTTCGTGCCCCAGTCTGGAAGGATCCCACATGCCGCGAAGCGGCTGCGCCCGTGAGCCATGGCCGCTGAGCCTGCGCGTCCGGAGCCTGTGCGCCGCAACGGGAGAGGCCACAACAGTGAGAAGCCCGCGTACCGCAAAAAAAAAAAAAAAAAAAAAACCCAATCCAGCACTGAACATTTTCGAAGGGTGAAGTTGGGGCCAGAAACACTGGAATTCTACTGACACATGACTGATGCCCTTGACCCCAACCATACACCCCAGCAAATGAGCCAGCAGCCTATTCTGGACAAATGGGGAGCCTAGAGGCAGCACGTGGGCTTCCCCCTGCCAGCCCTTTTATGAATATAAATATTTAGTGCATGGTGTTTTGCAGAATTAAATCTCTGAGCCTAGATTAGCCTGGTAATATCATTATGTAGATGCCAGGGATGAGCTACCTGTGACTGCTGTGTGTCTTCTCATTCAATGATGCCTGTGATGACTTGATGCACTTTCATTTGCCAGGGCAATCATTAATTGCATAAGAAACAGTTGGTGTTTGGCTTTAAGGGAAGCTGATTGGGTCACTCATTGAGAGTTTGGCTCAGTGATCTACAGCTGGCTCTTTGCTCCTGCATGCCTGCTTTCTTTTCAAAGCTTTCTTACTCAGTGTTTTGGGGACCGCCTGAGGAAGAGGCTGTGAAACATAGGGGGTTTTAATCTGTGTTTTCCTTTGGGCATTATAGCTTTAATTTTAATATTTTGGATAATAAAGAATGATTTTAAATTAAATTTGCGAGTCGGCCATCTGTGATAGTTTGGACTTTTTCCTCCTCTCTGGCAGGTTTTTTACTTAATTCTTTCTGAACATTAGCAAGAGTGTGTTGAGAGCCAGAGGAGCAAAGGGTAGCAAAGAGGGTAAACCCGTGGAACTTGGAGAAATGGGAAAAGGCTTTGATGCCTGGCCTTTCACCCTGGGGGTTGGTGGAAAAAACTTGATGCCCTGAGTCAAAATCATAAAAGTTAACTAGCTTGCAACTTCCTGTCATCTCCTCTTGATTTGTCTTGCGAAAGTAGTTTGCCAAGGTTATGCCTCAGTTTGCCCATCTGAGGCATGGAAGTGATTAAACAGAGAAGTGATTTTCTCCACAGAGGTGCCACTACAATTTGGGGACAGTTCTTCATCTGAGGACAGCTACTGGAACACAAGTCATCATCATCCACTGAAGGCTGAAAGGGTCTGAGAAGCTTATATATGTTTCCAAATCTAAAGCTAAATCCAAGAAATCTACCCAGAAATAGCAATATGTTCTTCATCTAGTCAGTGAAATCCAGGATGAAGAATTTTCTACCCTTCCAAGGGAAGTGAGGACACATCATCATCTCCATTGCAGACCACAGCATTAATGAGTCAGACAGACAGCGTCACTGAACACACAGACAAATGTTGAGCGAATGCCAGAATAAAATGAAAAAGTACCTGCCAGCAGACGAGTTGGTGTGATAAGTGGTTTAGCTAGGGAAAGCAAGCGGGTCTTGCATGGCAAGGCAAGTAACTCCTTCTCCTCTGTATAGTGGAAGGAGGCTTCTTGAAGGGGTCAAACTTTGCCTTTCAGAAAAGAGGGGGAGTTTGAAGGGCTGTGCAGGGAGAGTAATCCTGGCAGAGCACGTGGGCCCTCTGAGCAGACTGCAGGGATCAGGGCCTGGGGGGCTAAGAGGGTGAGTGGAGGGAAATAGACCAGGGGATGGAGATAAAGCAGAGGCTGAAGAAAGCCACCTTAAATGCTATCTGGAACCAGAATGGAGTATAAAAAAAAACCCAGGAAGCTTCTGGAGGCCTGAAGTTGTGTGTGGGTCCAGAGGCTTTGTTAGCATCAGAATGGTTTTCTTTATATCTGCTCATTTCCCACGTCTCTCCTCCCTCACCCTGAATTCTGCTTTTATCAAATCAGGGTGGGGCTCCCAGGCACCTCCCTACACTGAGAAGGGCCAAAGTCACTGCTGCACAGGTCAGAGGGCAAAGGTTATGAAATGAACTTGAAGGTCAGGGAGGCAATATTCATGGCTCTGAGCAGGATAGAAGCGCAGGTGAACAAGTATATATCATGTTTTTAAGACCTCACATGAGCATCCTTTGTCCCACATGACTCCTAGACTAAGAGATAAGCTTGGAATCTCAATCTCTCTCTCTCTCTCTCTCTCTCTCTCTCTCTCTCTCACACACACACACACACACACACACACACACACACTCAAACACAGAGATTCTCTCTCTCCTTCCCCTCTTCTTCTCTCTTCTCTAAAATCCCTGGTTCTCCTAAATACAACCTTGGTATCCCCCCTATAGTAGAAAACAACCCCAACAAGTGCCTATGAAAAAAGCCTTTAAGACTCATGAATATTTAGCTCGTCCTCATGTAAAATATATGACTTTGTGTAAGGATCAGGCGAACGAGGTGCATGATTTTTTTCTGATTTATGGGCCCGGAGACGGATTATTCATAGCAGAGCAGCTGTGTGGAAAGATTCATCCGCTGCAAAATGTGATTGTACATCAGGCAGTGTGTGGGAACGGAGCTATGACTAATGGCTGCTTTACATATAAATGAGAAGGTTTGTGCTAGGAACTGTAAAAAAATACAATCACTCAGCTGACGGGCAGGGTCCTTATCGGGGGTGCAGGAGAGGGACCACAGGAAAGGCAGGCAAATGAATGCCTCACCCCCCAAAAGCTAAGCCAGGTGGGGGTGAGAGGCAGGGAGGAGCAGGTGAGGGGATAGAGGGAATTTGGAGAAGCAGGCAACTCTCCTGGACGTCATCAGTCCCTGTGTTTGTAACTTCCAGGTCCCACTGTGACCTGAGAGCCTGTCGGGTCAGAGATGTGGCCCAAAGGAAGTGGCTGCATTGCCAACCCACGCAGGGGTGATGGTCAGGTCCTGAACCCTCCAGAGCTTGATGTTAGGCTTCTGAAGATTCAGATCCATTTCAGAAGCCAGCACAGGAATCACCTGGGTAAACCTCTGCAGAGAAAAATTGTGCGAATCTGAGATTTCCCTCTGCCACTCCTCATGTCTCCCTTGCTTTTCCTCGTTCATCTCTCCCCTCTCTCGTAGCTGAGACAGGCTGTCTAGACATTGCAGATGTGGACAGATGTTGGGTCTGTAATTTATAACAACGGCCTCCAGAAGGCAATTCCAATTTGTTTCGGTAAGGCTTTGAGTTACAGGCAGAAAAAATACCCTGTAAATACCGTTGACTTACATGGTAACTACACCAAGGGTTTACTTAGTGAACAATCACTAACTATAGCATAATTACATATCCCTGCAGATTACCAGAGAATTTAATGACACTGAGCAGGTAATGACCACCAAAACCAAATTTCTGGCTTTGGGAGGACCTAGAGAGCAAGGGAGTTGAGCCATACTTAATAGGAATTTATGCCTTTTTCTTCAAGTCATCAGTTAGTCTCCATTTTGAGGGCCTTTGAGTTTTATCTACATGCTAGACATCCCTTCGCCATCATACTGAACTCTAAGCAGGTTGGATGCAGTTCCTTTGGGCTGACACGGTTTTATTTTTATTTTTTGGCTGTGCCACGTGGTTTGTGGGATTCCCTGACCAGGGATTGAACCCAGGCCCTCAGCAGTGAAAGTGCAGAGTCCTAAGCACTGGACCACCAGGGAATTCCCTGGGCTGACACAGTTTTAAACCATGTGGTATCTGGAGGTACACACAAAGCCCTCAGACAAGCAAGGAAGCTGGAAAATTATCTTTGCTGTTATCATAATGGGTCGTGCACTCAGCAGCAGGGCTGAGCTGCACCTCTCTCTGCTGGCTGGTGACTAAACAGCTGTCCAGGCCAACAGTGAAGAGGACTGGCCCACACAAGAGCAAGCTAATCCTCATGGGGATTACATTCTGATCTGGTGATTATACTGGGAAATGGAAAGGTGAATTTCTAGAATCATTTTTCATGAAATTCAGGATGCTTCTTACTCTCACCTGGGGTGGTGTGTGTGGAGGTGGGAGGAGGAAGTTAATATTAAGGCCAATACCCAGAGAAGTTAAGTGATCTGCCATGGTCAGAGTTTGTTGGTAGCAGAAGCCAAATTTGTACTTGGGGTCTGCCATCCCTGAGAACTCTGACCAGCTGGTCTCTCTGGGTTTAGAGGATCAGAGCTGGCTGGCAGCTGGGAAGCTCAGGCTTCCCTTGATATGAAAGGTTGCAGTTGAAATAGCCATCAGGGTTTCATTTATGCCAGTCTTGGGGAAGGGGAGGAGGAGTGGGAATAAAGGGGGGAGGAAAACGTAGAAATCAAATAAACACATTGACAGGGTTGAATTCCAATTTTCAATCCATCACCAGCCTCCTCTAGTTTATCTGTTCCATAGAATCTTCCTTCCCCCTCTTGCCTGTCCAAAAACAATCAAACAAATCTTTATCTTAATACACCTCTAGGTACAGACCCCTGGGTTTCCAGAGACCCTGAAAAGAATGCCTGATGTCAATTTAAGGATTGACATTGTCCAGAGAATCCTGATTCTTTTCAATAGCTGTTCTCTCTCTCATTCCCACCCTCCCCTGCTTCTGCTACTGAATGCTCTGTATCCAACTTGAATGATATCTTGCTTCACCTGAAGAAGTGGGTCTGGTTTAGAATGTCAGCTCCTGGCAGAGCCACAAAACAGATCACTAGCTGGAAGGATAGGCCGCCTGGGCCAAAGGAAAGGAGTTAGGATTATCAGGTGTCATGACTGCAACAGCTCTTCTCTGGTGGGCATTGGCCAGTGGGTCTGGCCTCAGGTCCAGTCTAGGAGGAAAGATGTCAGCTGCAAGAGGATGGGTTTAGGAAGCAATCTGTGTCTTAGAAGTTTAAGGTTTTGGATGCAATGTCTAAAGATACTCCTGAGACTTATTTTATGGAAACTTTAAAAAAATATGAGGGAGTCCTGCCTGCCAGGGGTATGTGAGATTTTTAACCTACTGAGAGATATAGATGACAATGGCCCCGAGCCTCTCACCCCAGGAGATCCTTGTAAGTGCACCAAGCCTCACACAGCTCCCTGGCAGGAATGGATATGGTTACTTGTACTTCCAGCCCAAGGAGGGCTGTGGGGAGAAGGAGGGACGCCCTCTGGTCAGGGAGGACAAATGAGCTATAATAATGTTAATAGCTAGCATGAATTGGGAGATTACTGTGTGCCAGGCATATATTATCTCTTTGATGATACATCCATGCATTAGCTCTTTGATAAAGAGAAATTTACCCACTGCCAGGGAGCAGAACTTTCCTCAAAATAAGAGGAAACACATGGCACATAATCCCACTCTGTGTCCTGCCAGAATTAGCTGGAAGGTCATGTATAGTTTTTAGGAGTGGAGGGTAGAAGCAAGAGGGAAAGACAGCTTCAGGGACACATATCCCCAGATGTCTGTGGGGGAGGGAACTTCAGGGTACAGACTCAGGTGTCTCCATACACAGAGAATAGATACCACTGGGATATGAGAGAGCTAATGAAAGGATGGCTTTACTGATACATGTGTATATATACATACATGAACACATGTCCACACACAACGTCCCACATAGATATAGATCATCTGGTGAGCAATATGTCTGAATCAATGAGAAAAGACCACACAGCTTAGGCACAAGAGGCATAGTATAAGATGTGGTTGATTATATACACATGAGAATGAAGTTCTATCTCCCACAAAGATCCCTTCCTAGACTTTTTTTTTGGCTGTGCTGGGCAGCTTATGGGATCTCAGTTCCCCAACCAGGGCTTGAACCTGGGGCCCTGAATCCTAACCACTAGGCCACCAGGGAACGCCCCCTTCCTAGGTTTCTTGATAAGCTAACCTAAGCCTGGGGTGTTGGACCAAGACAGGACAGGATTGGAAAGGGTTCACGTTATAGGTGTTTCCCCAAAGGGATTAAGGTCTGATCTTCTCTGGTATCTGAGGTATCATGTGTATCTGCGGGAAGGCTATGGATGTTCAGACTAGGGTCTGGGTTGGAAGGAAGCATAGATCCAGAGTCCAACCTCAGGTTATTTCTCTAATACTGAAGCCCCTGAGAGTCCAAAAATAGTTACCTGAAATGAATAATAGAAAGCCCAGGGGTTTTGGAGCCAGAAGCCTATGTTTAATGCCTGCCCTTTCTACTACTTATCAGCTTCTCATTCATTCATTCACTCAATAAATATTTATTAAGCATTAACTGTGTGCCAGGTGTGTGACCTTTGGGGGTAAGCTGTATAACTCAGTTGGCTTCAGTTTCCTCATCTATAAACCAGGGAAAATAATCCATAGGAGTCACAGTCGTTGTGAGGTGCTTGGCACATAGCTGAGTCTCAATAAATGCTTCTTGTTGTTTTTAGCACTAGTAAGAGAAATCCAATTATGTCTCTTTAATATAGTTGCTTTCTTTTGCTAGTTTTTCCCCCCAAAGGTGTCTGACCTGGGTCTAGGGGAATTTTGTATAGCCCCAGAAGATCAGCCCCTCCTCGTAGGGGCTCTGACAGTGGGCCCAGGATGAGGCTCGTCTCCGGAGTAAAGCAGCACAGGACATGTTTAGGGCCCTGGTTGTTTTTGGTGCTTGCCTGTCCCCCTGCCTGGACTGTGAGCTCCTCAGGGGCAGGGACTGTGTCTTCACTTGTTTAGCATTGTGACCACACTGCCTCTGACAGTGCCTGGCACACAGAAGGCACTCAGTAGATGTTTGCAGAATGAATGGAAGAAGGAAGGAGCCGGGTTTCTAGCCCTGTAGTGGTTGTGCAGGCCCCTCATTCCTTCATTCCACAAATATTTATCGAGCGGCTACAATGTCCCTGAATACTGTACCAGGTGTTGGAGACATAAGGGTCCCTGCGCTCATGGAGCTCGGAGTCCAGTGGGAAAATACAGGCTGTAATCAGATAGTCACAAAAGGAAACATCTCCTTACAATATGTGGTCTTTGTTGTAAAGGAAGTAAATGACAATTGGAAAGCATATCAAAGAGCAAGGTAATGAAGTGTGGGTAGTCACAGGAGGCTTCCTCCAGGCCGCAACACTTCAGCTGACATCAGAAGTGAGAGTGGGTGTTAAAGCCATGCAGGGGTGGTGCTGCTCCTGCCGATAGGCGTCTTCCGAGGAGAGGAAACCTGTGCACAGTCCCAGTGGCTGGTTAGAACATGGCACGTTCAGGCAACAGGAAAAGGTCAATATGGCTGGAGCGCGACGTGAGACCGAGAGTGCAGGGCAAAGAAGTCGGAGACATGGGTTCTCGCCTTTGTCTTAAGAGCAAGGGGACACTATACAGAGTTTCAAGTCGAGGGATGATAGTAGTGAGATGATCACTACCTGGCTGAGTTAAGGGGGCAAGAGGGCAAGGGGGAGACCAGTCAGTGGGGTGTGGAGTTAGGTAGGCAACAGATGGCAGTGGCCTTGGACTGCGGTGGTGGAGACAGAAAAATAAAGGATGGATGAGTAAAACACTTTAGAGGGGAGGTGAAAGGGCTAGCTGACAGTCAGGTCTTGAAGGGCAGAGGAGGAGCCAGAGGAGCCATAGATGGCCCCTAGGTTTGTAAACTTGCTCCTAGTGTCTGTTTGCTCCTTGCTCACCTCTATTAAAGGTCTTCTTTCTCACAAACCCAAGAGTTTGGTTCTGATAGCCTTCAGAGGTGGATGGATTTCCACTTCCAGAGAATGAGAGAGACAACCAGGGGCCCCACAGTATCTGGGAGGCACCTAGAGGGTCATTTCCCCAATGAACCAGGCAGTCATTTATCCTCCCAAACTCACCCAAACACACACTCTCTCAGACTCTCTGGCTCCCCAGACTTACACAGACTTCCAATCACCCCCTACAGACCACTCCATCCTACCCTTATTTATCCTTGCCTTCCCAAAGCCCTCCATGGCCCCCTTTCCCACTCTTCTCCCTACCCCGCCCCAGCCCCCATCTCCGTCTGCCTCCACTTCACCCTACTGAGAAACAACCACCCCCAGAACCCCTGCCCTCGGCTGCTGCTCCCTGAGCCCCGCCCGCCCTCCCTCCTGCTCCTCTCCCTGACAGATGCCTCAGAGCCCGGGGCCGCAGTTAAGGTGACGAGATGCAGCAATTCTTTATGAACATTTCATTCCTGCTCGCTACACGACGTAAATTAGATGGTGTGTTACATTCGGGCAATAAGAGAGATATGTCACCGTGACGCTGGCCCATTGGATGGAGAGGGTAATCCTGCCGTGAATTTCATTACTGCTTTTATATAGACAGAATTAGCTCGGTGACAGCGAGCCTGATTGTCTTTCACTAGGGGTTTGGCGAAGAGCTGAAAGGATTTCACCCTGATGTGCACACTACTGAGTGACCCGCTCACCAGCGGCTCCGCTGATTGCTTTGCACCTTGCAGACCCGCGATTGGCTCAGCCTCTCTGCTGCCTCGCCTCCCTCCCTGGCCCCCAGCCCTCGCGCTTGGCTTTTTCTTGAAGCAAGAAGAAAGGAGACCTAATGGAGGAGTCACAAGGTCATGAAGGGAAATGTATGGGGGAAGGGCAAGGTGACAGAGTTAAAAAAAACAAAAATCAACAATCTCTTTCTGATCAGGGTCTCCTGGACAGAAGCTGTGGCCACTCACTCTTTTTTGTTGTTGTTTAATTTATTTATTTTATTTTTGGCTGCTTTTGGTCTTCGTTGCGGTGTGTGGGCTTCTCATTGCGGTGGCTTCTCTTGTTGCGGAGCACAGGCTCTAGGCGCATAGGCTTCATTAGTTGTGGTGTGTGGGCTTCAGTAGTTGTGGCACTCAGGCTCAGTAGTTGTGGCTCGCGGGCTTAGTTGCTCCGTGGCACGTGGGATCTTCCCAGACCAGGGCTCGAACCCATGTGCCCTGCATTGGCAGGCAGATTCTTTAACCACTGAGCCACCAGGGAAGCCCCAGCCACTCACTCTTGCCTCCCAGAAAAGAGCAAGAAGGACCGGGTCCTTGGGGCACATGCCCCTGGCCCTCAGGGCAAAAAGGGTAACAGGGTAGAGGCTGGTAGATCCTTGTGAGTCTCCCTGGCAGAGCCTCCCAAGCTGCCATCAGGGTCCTGTCCCTTTGCCTCTTGCATCTCTGGGTCTTTCCCCCTTAGTGGCTCAGGGCGCTTTCCCACCTCCTAGCCAGGGACACTTGTAAGAAGCAACAGCAAGAATCGTCGTCACTCCCAGCCTGCAGACCCAGCACTTCCAACGTGCAGGTGGACTTCCATTTCCCACGCTCACCTGATTCTGTCACCCTACCGCACCCTACCGCACGTATTCATAACACTCTTCGGAGACTTCCGGAATCCACAACAGGGCACAGATGGCCCAGCCGAGGGACTGCCTTCCTTCAGCTTGTTTCTGTGGGGTGGTCGGTTCTGAGAGCGTCAGTCCCCTCTCTGTTCTCTTGGCCTCCACCTTGGTATCTCTCACCTTCT
Organism: Mesoplodon mirus; assembly: GCF_964341445.2. NCBI lineage: Eukaryota > Metazoa > Chordata > Mammalia > Artiodactyla > Ziphiidae > Mesoplodon > Mesoplodon mirus. The sequence goes on along the minus strand of NC_138977.1, from coordinate 203,124,985 downwards.
GTCACCTTGCCCACTCCTTCCCTCACCTCTGTCAATCCCTCAGCAAACAAAGGTCTTCTGCCAGGCCTTCCTGAGGCAGCTGGTGGCCCCTGAGGTTGGCCAGGGAGGTTGGCCATTGGCCGGACCCCTGAAAGTTTCTCTTACGGCCCAGACCAGCCAGCTCTGTGGCCTCTGCGCTGGGAAGGATTAAAGCCACAGTCTCCCCTTTCCAGAGGGGGAGAGGCTCTCTGGACCTTGGCAGAGCTGAGCAGGCTCTCAGGAGGCTTGGCACAGGGTCGCTGCACCTTGACTCTGTCTGCCCGGGTACAGCGCACGGAGCTTTCCCTGCAGTCTCCCACCCCGGGCACCCTCAGCTCCAGTGGCCTGTCCTCCATGGAGCCCAGCGAGACGGTTCCCTTAACGAATTACTCATGCAGTCACACTGAAGAATTTTACACTGAAATCCCTTCTCCATGAAGCCAAGGCTTAAGCCTTCGATGCTGAAACTAAACTCCAACCCTACCTGTATGATAGCTGTATGACGAGGCAGGTCATTGCATCTATCTGAACTTCAGTCTCCTCATCTTCAAAAGCAAAGTGGTAACTGCTGTTGTGGAGGCCGTGCTGCAATGCCCTGCTCCCCTCAGTACTCAAGGACGGTCTCCAGGTGCTGCCCTGGCTGGGCAGCTTTCCTTGGAGTTGTCTCTGTCGAAAGGGAGCTGCCTCACTTAAGGTCATGCCCTTCCCCTGGGCAGCCTGCATCCAATGCCTGGTCATCCCCAGCATATGAAGGCCCAGCCCCCTCTCCCCGACTTGGGACAGTCCTGAAGGGCCATTCCAGACTCAGAGCCCTCCCTGTGGTCCACTAAGGCCTTTTCTGAGACGGCAGCACAGCTCAACTTCTCCTTCTGTTCAGTCCTGCTTCTTTCCAGTTCCATCCCTTGCACTTGTGATGATCCCAAGGGCACTCCCCAGTGAAGCTCCTGCACAGTAATCTCCACCCCAGAGTCTGCTTCCAGACCCAACCTGCAGGCAATTCAATTCCTGCCTACCTGCTGACTGGGCTACTACAAGGATGAAAGTGTTTTGTGAAGTGCCATGAGAAACACATCTGCTGCTGTTTGCCTTCATCATCATCATTGTCCTCTCCATCGTCTTCCCAGCAGAGCCTGCCCAGCTGGTGTGATGAGGTTCACATACTTTGGCCAGGAAGTCCAGTAAATGAACACCCAGCCTTCTTTTTTGTCCTAAGGACAAGGTCCTTTGCATACTTCCTTTTATCTTCTGATTAGAATGACCTTCCCAAATTGGCCAGACTCCCTCAGAAAGCCAGCTGTGGTCCTAAGGATCTAGGGGTTCAGATTGGTGAAGTTCTCTTACCCACATCTCATTCTCTGCACCAAGAATCAGTGAGCTAAGTGCCCATTGGATTCTCTCTCCTACATTCTCCAGACGCCTTTCTAGCTGCGCTTCCTACTCTTTATTTAAAGCACGTACTTTCCTCCTGTAGACCAAAGCATCCGTCCCTAGGGGGTGGCAACAGGTCTTAAGTGAGGTCTAAGGGGAGGGTCTCCTCTCCTAGAGCTAAGACTTCCTTCTGGGCCATGTTTACAGCCCCCAAAATAAAGAAAGCCTCTCTCTTAGGGAGGAGGCAATGGTCCCAGATTATTGTTACCCTTCTAAGTATTCCCACACTCTCTCACTACTGGGCCCACAGCCTTGTCAGCGTTTGGGAATGGAATGGCAGGTAGGGACACTGCCAGGTGAATCAGATCTCCAACGCAGTCCCTATTCTTGGGCCCTGCCTGACCCAGAATCTGTGCTCCTCAGGAGTGCAATGTCCTGCATCTCTTCTGGAGCTTTCCCTGCGTCCTCCCACAAGGCTGCAGACACTGAGCAGGGAGCCAGGAATATGGAAGATGGAGGTTTCTCACCCCACTCCCATCCTGATGTCACAGACCTCATTTTCTGGCACTAATTGGTTGCCATGGAAACAAGTTCATTAAAGTGCATGATGACTTGAGGTGGTGGGAGGGAGAGCCATAAGAGCAAGCCCTGCCACGAAGAATCCACAGAGCCCCTCAGAATCAAGCAGGGCTGCCCAGAGTCCCTATCCTCTGCTGATACATTTGCCTCACATATAAGGAGAAAAGTCCGTCTTGTCTTTGAGTAGGGAGATCTTGCTGCAAAGTCAGAGATAGTCCAGAGCAAGAAAATCCAGCCACTTACCCTGGAATAAATGGATATCACATATGATGTGGACCCCTCTATTTCAGTCTTAGATCAGAAGTTATCTCTTCTAAGAAACTGTCCTTAACTATCCAATCTCCCATCCCCATCTCCATCTCTCTCTCTCTCTCACACACACACACACAACACACACACACGGACACACATTCCCCTTACTACTTACTCACTCTAGAGCTTACAAACTTTCAATCATTCATTCAACAAGTACTGATGAGCCTCTGGTGTGTTGTAAACCCTAGGGATACAGCCAGGAGCTGACAGGGCCCTGCCTTATGGAGCTCACTGTCAACATCTTATACCACGTCCTTCTATACTCACATGCTCAACCCTTTAATATGCATCTCTGGGTTTTCTTTTTTCATTCTAGCTCCCCAAATGTGGTGAGCTCTCTGGTTGCTGGTAGGGCGGGGTACAATTTGCTTTTTATCCCCTCTACGCACGGGCTTTCCAAGAGTGGAGACTTTGAGCCTATTAACGTACAACCTTGCCTAACACTAAACCGAGATTTGGGGCCCCTCAGCCTCCCATGTCACCCCACTGCTCCCAGCACCAGCCTTCCAAGGACCTTGGATTCTTCCATTCTCTTTCAAGGCCAAGGAGCAGAGGAATAGATGGGACTTGAGGATGGGAGCAGAAAGGTGTGACTGCTGTGTGTCTTCTGGAGCGTATACACAGGCACCAGATGCACGGCTGGGCCTTCATACATCTGTGTCCTGCCATCACGCGTGTGCACTTATGTTGGCCAATATCTGTGACTTCTAAATTGGCCAGTACAGGGCTTCCCTGGTGGCGCAGTGGTTGAGAGTCCGCCTGCCGATGCAGGGGACATGGGTTCATGCCCCGGTCCGGGAAGATCCCACATGCTGCGGAGCGGCTGGGCCCGTGAGCCATGGCCGCTGAGCCTGCGCGTCCGGAGCCTGTGCTCCACAACGGGAGAGGCCACAACAGTGAGAGGCCCGCGTACTGAAAAAAAATAAAAATAAAAAAATAAATTGGCCAGTACAAGGGTATGAGCAGGTGTGTGATTCCACTTATGAGCATGAGTGAGCATGTGTTCAGGGAAGGGGAATTTAGGGGTATGTGTCTATGTGTGTTTTTTCCAAATGCTTGGCTTTTTTCAAAATCGCTAAGAGCACTACTGTCATTTATGGGGTTTAAAATGTCAGAACAGGGCCCTCAGGGAGGCAGGGGAGATTAAACTGCAAACAGTGAAGGTTATAGATGACGTTTCTGATAGGCTGACAGGCAGACTCAAATGATGCCACACTTTAGCAATCATTTAAACACATACACTCATACACACACACGCACACACAGATCATCTCTCCATATTTTAACGGCATATTCTGAAGGCTAAAAACATAAAAGGCCAAGTCTAGAGAACCACGGCTCTGCTTTCAGAACCCAGCCAGCAGCTGTCTGGTCTTGTGTATGTGTGTGTGTACTCACTCAAGTGCACCTACTGTGCCAAGTGAACACATGTGCTTATTTGTTTTGGGTTTTTTTTAAATAAATTTATTTATTTTTAGTTATTTATTATTTTTGGCTGCGTTGGGTCTTCGTTGCCGCGTGCAGGCTTGCTCTAGTTGCGGCGAGTGGGGTCTATTCGTTGTGGTGCGTGGGCTTCTCACTGTCGTGGCTTCTCTTGTTGCGGAGCACGGGCTCTAGGCGCGTGGGCTTCAGTAGTTGTGGCTTGTGGGCTCTAGAGCACAAGCTCAGTAGTTGTGGCGCATGGACCTAGTTGCTCTGCGGCATGTGGTATCTTCCTGGACCAGGGCTTGAACCCGTGTCCCCTGCACTGGCAGGCGCCACCAGGGATACCCATTGTTTTTGTTTTTTATGAATTTATTTATTTTTGGCTGCATTGGGTCTTCATTGCTGCGTGTGGGCTTTCTCTAGTTGCAGCGAGTGGGGGCTAGTCTTCGTTGTGGTGTGCGGGCTTCTCATTGCAGTGGCTTCTCTTGTTGTGGAGTACGGGCTCTAGGCGCGCGGGCTTCAGTGGTTGTGGTGCATGGGCTTAGTTACTCTGCGGCATGTGGGATCTTCCCGGACCAGGGCTCAAACCCATGTCCCCTGTGTTGGCAGGCAGATTCTTAACCATTATGCCACCAGGGAAGTCCCTTGTGTGCTTATTTGTATTTTAGTATCTGTATAGGTTAATTCCACCTCACTTTTATATAGTGCCCTATATAATTAACAAAATACACCACATTTAACAGTCTACCTGAGCATCATAACAACTTGTATAAAGTAGGCAGGGTCAAGGTTACTATCCCCATTTTACAGATATAAGAAAACTGAGGCTCAAAGAGGTTCGATAGGCTGCCCAAGCCCACCAGCTACGAAATGATAAAGAAACAGAGACTTTTCATACTTATCCAGACCTCTTTTCTTGAGGTTGTGTTTCTCAACTCTGGCTACTTTAAAATCCCCTGGGGAGCTTTTAAAACCCATCAGTGCCTGAGCCCTGCCCCCGGAGATTCTGATCCACTTGTTCTGAAGGTGATCTTTGTGGTATATTTTTAAATTCTAACATGCAGACTGGTTTAGAACCACTGCTTCCGGGCCTGGTGAAGTCAGGCAGGAGCTGCGCACAGGGGCGTCCCAGGTGTCTGATGAGGCTCACATCCCCTCCATGTGAACGTGGATTCCAGTCTCTTTCCTCCTCAGGGTCTATCTTGGCGTCAACTTCCCGGGAAGACTTACTTCCCAGGATGATCAGAGCCTCTATTTCTTCTGCATCACCCCAACTCCCCACCCGCTTCCAGACTGTGGAGACTTAAAAGGATGCTCAGCTCAGCCTGATGAATGAAGAGGCTACCGGTCATGTGCTCACAGTTGTGGCCACCCAGTAAGGGGCAGAACATGTGGTCTCACCAAGAGGGAAGAGAACCAGCTCCACCTGGCCCATCAGCCAGAGGAAGGCCAGAGAGGTGAGAGGCAGCTGCCTTAGTAACAAAGGGCGAGAGGAAAAAGGGAAAGAGACAGAAAGAAGGGAAGAGAGAAGAGAACAGCTGGCCCCCTTTGAAGGCTGTACGGACCAGCTAACTGCTAAAGTCACGGGCAGTGCTCACCTCACTCAGCCCTCTGCAAAAGAGGTGGTCTAGCAGAGCAGTTAGGAGCGCAGACTCAGGTAGTCACCTGCCTGGGCTTGAATCCTGGTTTCTGGTTACTAGTTATGTGACTTTGGGCAAGTACTTAATATCCCTGTGCCTCGGTTTACTTATCTTTAAAATGGCAATGATAATAATAGGACCTGCTTCATCAAGTCTCTGGGAGGATTCAGTGAGTTCATGTAAAGTCCCCAACATAGCATAAGTGCTGGGTAGGGTTCAACCGTTGCTATTCTGCATCATTTGATGCTTTGGAACTCGCCCTCCTTGAAACTCTTCCTATCTTCCTGAGCATTCCTTCTCAGCCTTCTTTGCTAGCCCTGTTCCTCTGCCCTCCCTCTGAGTCATTGGTTCTCAGGCTCAACTTCATTTTAGAATCACCTGAGGAACTTTTACAGCTCATTCCCAGAGATTCAGATCTAGTTGGTCTGGGATGGGGCTCAGACACTAGTGTTTTTCAAGTTCCCTGGCTCATCGAAATGTGCTGCCAAGGCTGAAAACCACTCCTCTAAGTGTTGATACTCCCTAGGACTCTGTTCTTGGCCTTCTTCTCTCCTCACGTGTTTTTCTTTCTTTTTTTTAATAATCACCTGCAATTGTTTAACATCACAGCTTTTTTGAAATATTAACTAATTAATTAGGCTGCATTGGGTCTTAGCTGCTGCGTGAGGGCTCTGTTGCGGTGCACAGGCTTCTCTCTAGTTGCGGCAGAGCGTACGGGCTCAGTAGTTGCAGTGCACAGGCTTAGTTGCCCTGCGGCATGTGGGATCTTAGTTCCCCAGCTAGGGATCGAACCCACTTCCCCTGCATTGGAAGGTGGATTTTTAACCACTGGACCACCAGGGAAGTCCCTCTCCTCATGTGTCTTTCCCAAGTAATTGACCTCCTTCCCATGGCCGTAATTACCATCCATATGCTGGTGACCCTCAAATCCATATACCCTGACAAGACTTCTCTCACACACACATATTTCCAACTCCCTACTAGACATCTTAGTTTCCAAATGTATGGAGGTAAAATTGTTCTTAATAGTCTCTTAACCTCCTGGGTATCTTTACTGAGATGTACTCTAGGTCTCTCAAGTACAAGTCCCAATCAGAACTCAGTATTCTGCACTCTCCCCAAACCCATTCCACTCCTTCTGTTCCCCATCTCTGTCACTTCCAACCATTCACCCAAGGTGGTCATCCAGGAATCCTCTCCCTCATCACCTCCCTCATCCAACCAGGTACAAAATCCTGTCAATTGCCTTGTAAGGCTCTCCCCAGTCTCATTCCTCAGGACCCCCACCACCACTGTCACAGCTCAGGTCCTCTTTGTCTCTTGCCTGCACAATTGTAAGGGCCTCCTCACTGGCCTCCCAGCCTCCAGCATTTTTGGCTGCATCTTTCTCCCCTTCTCTTCATCATCCTCAGAGCTATCTTTCTGAAATGCAAATCATTCCACTGTTAATGCCCTTCCGGATAAAAGCACAGCTTCGCATGGGCCCTTTACTATCTGTCCCCTTCCCCTGGCCTCCCCCAAAGTGACCCCTCTACCCCACCTTCTGTACAGCAGTTCTCCAAATGTGCCAGGCTGTTTGATGCCTCAAGGCTTTTGCATATGCTGTTCCCCCACCTTACATGCCCTTCCTTCTCTTCCCCCTCCCATTTTGCCCACATTTACAAACTAGCTGAAGCACCAGTTCCTCTAAGAAGTGTTACCTGAATGTTACCTGAGGTTGAACTGACCACTGATTTTTTTGTCTTCACTGCACCCTGTAATTGTCTCTATTATGTTGTCTCTCACTCTATTTTACTTCTTTGTTTTCATGCCTGACTCCCCCACTGGACTGTGGCATCTGGAAGAATTGGACCATGTGTTATTTGCCTTTGAGAAGAGGGGTGAGGAGGGAGGAGAGCAGACTCTAAGTTCCCCTGGCTAAAGCACTTAGTTAAGTGTGCTTTGGCTTATGGCTCTGGATTTTGAAGGGTAGCTTCCTTTCTCCTGGAGCCAAGCAGAGAGGCTAGGTATGAGCAAAGAGACCCAAATAAACCACTGGCCAGAAACTGTGCCCCTAGGTTCCTCCTCTGGGTCTGCCTCTCCAGGCCCCAGAGCTGGAAGCTCTGATTGTCTGGCCTTCATGGCCCAACTGAGGTGAGTGGAGTCTTCTTTCCCTTCTTTCATCTGAGATTAGGTTGGGAATACCTCCAAAGGAATCCTCAGAGAGAAACCAAGAAAAACTAAAAGCAAGCAAGCAAACAAACAGACCAACCCATAAGCACTTAGAAACACAGCAATGGACAGGATGCAGATGTCTGATTCTAATTTGTCACCTCTGTCTTAGGGAGCACATTCAAGAGTCGCCTTCTGGACACTGTCACCTTTGCCTAAGACAGCGCATTCAAAAGCCAGCTTCTCTCACCACTCTTACCCAGGGAAGGGGCTAAGCAGGAATCCTAGTCCCACCCCTTTTCAGCTAGGTGGGCAGCTGAAAAGGTGCAAGCCCACGTTTTACAGCCAGAGAAATTAAAGCAAGCCCTCATCCTAGACAGAAGTGAAAGGTCAAGGTCTTCAGTGGTCCAGAACAATAGAAAAAGTCAGAGCCCAGGGAATAACCCCAGGACACCCAGGGCAGTGTTTGCTTCATTCATGGCTGGATCTGCCATGCCTGACCCTTAATTGCTAATATTTCTAGAGCCCTTGCCATATGTCAGCACTGTGCCAGCACTATCTTAGCCTGAGTAACCCTCACAACAACACTATAAGTAAGGACAATTATTATTGCTGTTACAGATGAGGAAACTGAGTCTCAGAGAGGCTAAGTGACTTTTCCAAGGTCATTAAGCCTTGGAAAGGTGGCTAAGCTAGGACCCAAACTCAACCTGACTCCAAAAACCCAGGCTCATAATCTCCATGGTGTACTGCTTAATATATATGGCAGGTGATTATTCAATATTTGCTGATAGTAATAATAATGGCTAACATTTATTGAACAATGTGCCAAACATGGTGTTAAGCACTTTATATACATTATTTTGTTCACTAGATAGGTATTATTATTATTCCCATTTTATAGATGAGGTCACTGAAGCTTAGAGAAGTTAAGAGCATTGTCCACAGCCTCAAAGCTAGTAGGTGAAAGAACTGGAATGCAAACCCAGGGGGATGGATAAATGAACAACCAGCACAGACAATCTCTCCATCAGCACCACCACCATCTTAGAGAATATCCACGAAGGCAAGAGAAGGCCTTTCCAGGAGCTCTGACATGGGGGCTGACACCTTGATAAAGGCTGTCAGTGGACTTTTAAGCCATGTCCTGGCAAAGGCAGCTCCAGCCTGGATAGCTCTGCCAAGTTCACAACCCAGTGTACTCAGAAGCAGCCCTAGAAGGTTGGGGCAGCTCCTCCTTTTCCCCAGGCCTCTCCAGAGCACCCTGTCACCAGCTGGACCTACTCACAATAGTCTGGCACTTGGAATCTGATTGGGTTTGGTGCCTCCAATATCCAGAAAACCTCCAGGACCTCTCCTAAGAAGGCAGTTTTCAGCTCTCCTTGCTGGATCCTTAAGTTCCTGATGGGAATCCTTGCAGAGAGCCATCCTGTTACCTAAGGAAAGAGAAAGAGGGGAGGCAAACAGCCGACTCCTGGCCTCCCCTCCCCATCTCTTCACCCTTCCCAAAGCCTTGCAGGCTGCCCTACCACCTCCAACCCCACAGAGTTTCTCAACTTCAGGCAAAGGCAGATGAGGGCAGAGCTGGGGAACAGAACTTAACCGAACCCTCGGGGCACTGCAAATCCCTGCCTGTCTTTAGTATTTAGGGAAGGTGAGTCCCAGAGGAGGAGGGAGGGAGACAGAGAGACTGGGAGAGGAAGGCTGAAATGCTCAGAGATGCAGAGATAGAGATGGAGGCTGACCCCGGGAGGGGTTGCAGAGAGAGACAGAAGAGGAGGGAGTGACGGGGGAAAAGAAAAGAGACCGAGGAAGGTGGGAGAGATGCAGTAAAAGAGGGGAGGGAGGAGAGAGACAGAAAGAGCCAGTTGCTTTTTTCATGGCTGGTGATATTACAGACTGAGTGAAAATCACATTATCGTAATGGGAAAGTTAGAGTTGCTGAGATGATGCCCTGAAGCCTCAGCGCTGATTGGGGTGTGATTGCTATCTGTATTTATATGTAGAAAGCAAAGTTCACTGCCAGTTCAAGATGGTGGCGGCTGCTTCATGCAACATAATTCTTCAGTAGGGAGACGCCCCGAGCAAGCTGAGCAAGCTGTGCCGCGAGTGCGAACCGGAGCCCGAAAGCAAACTGACGCCTGAGCAAGCGCTGGAGCAGGCGATGGAGCCCGGGGTGGAGCCGCGCGGAGCTGCAGAGGAGGGAGTGGCAGCTCGGGCAGGACCAAGGCCTGGGCCCAGACCGAGGCCTGACGGAAGGTGGGGGGAGAGCGGGCGCGAGAGCCTGGGGATGGGGGCAACTACGGAAACCTTGACGGATTCTCCAACTGACTCCACCCCACCCCACCCCCAATGTATAAAATTCAGTGCTGGGCTTCCCTGGTGGCGCAGTGGTTGAGAGTCCGCCTGCCAATTCAGGGGACGCGGGTTCGTGCCCTGGTCCGGGAGGATCCCACATGCGCGGAGCGGCTGGGCTCGTGGGCCATGGCCGCTGGGCCTGTGCGTCCGGAGCCTGTGCTCCGCAACGGGAGAGGCCACAATGGTGAGAGGCCTGCGTACCGCAAAAAAAAAAAAAAAAAAAATTCAGTGCTAAACCGGACAACTAATGTCAGGAAGTTTTAATTTTTCCCATGATGACTGCTTAGACGCTTTCTTGCCATCTCACATTTCTTGAAAATTTTTTCTTTAATTTTAAATTTCTTTCAGGGATTCCCTGCTGTGCTTGCGCCCCACCTGTGGCCTGCCGCTGCCTATTGAGCAGCCCATCCCTACTGATTGGCGAAGGGGTGGGACCTGTGACTCCTCCAGCGCAGAGCCGGGGCTCAGGGGGGATGGGGGAGGTGAGCCCAGACTCCAAGCCCTGACTGCTCTGGGAGGCATCAACCACAATCAGGAAGAGAGAAAAGGGCTGTTACTGCAGCCTGAGCAGTCTGTTGAGCTCAGACCACATTTTACTTGAGGCCTATTTCCCTCAGGGCTTTCTGGGACAGAAAGCAGGGCCCCACCCTAGAGCTGCCAGAGAAAATGCAGGATGCTCAGTTAAATCTGAATTCAGATACACAACACATTTAGCATAAGTATACCCATGCTTTTTTGGGTATTTGGGACATACTTATGCTAAAATAAACTATTGTGTCTTTGAAATTCAAATTTAATCAGATTCACCACTTAATAGCTGTGTGGGGACTTCCCTGGTGCAGTGGTTAAGAATCTGCCACCATTGCAGGAGACAGCGGTTCGAGCCCTGGTCCAGGAAGATCTCACATGATGCGGAGCAACTAAGCCCATGTGCCACAACTACTGAGCCTGCGCCCTAGAGCCTGCGAGCCTTAACTACTGAGCCCTCGTGCCACAACTACTGAAGCCCGCGCACCTAGAGCCCGTGCTCCACAACAAGAGAAGCCACTGCAATGAGAAACCCGCGCGCCGCAACGAAGAGTAGCGCCTGCTCGCCGGAGCTAGAGAAAGCCCACGTGCAGCAACAAAAACCCAACACAGCCAAAAATAAAAAATAAATAAAAAATTTAAAAAGCTGTGTGGCTTTTAACTTCCTAGACCTTCAATTTCCTTTATCTGTGCACTAGGAGATAGTAAGTAGTACCTTCCTCAGAGGATGATTGAGATATAGTAGGTAAAATTCATGAGATATAGTATGTAAAATACTATCTGGTCCACTATCTGGCACAAAATAAACACTCAATAAATGATAACTACAAAATACCAGCCCCCTTACATAAGCACCCTTTAGTCCCTTCTCATCTCTATCCTAGGCTTCTTGGAAGTCAAATTAAAGGCTTGTATCAGGATTCCTACTCTGGAAGCTGCTGGCTGAATGGAGGATCCCAGGGAGAGATCTGATCCTACTATGGTCCCCCCAGGGGCCTTACCCTACAGGATCCACTGAGAGTTCTGGAAGACTGATTGCAAAGGTGGAGCAGGAACAAAGAACAAGTCCTAATCCAAGCCCCAAATCAAGTCTCACATATTCCCAGGTACCTCTTCTAAGCTTTGAGAACAAAATAGAGTCTACCTTCCTTTGGGCTCCCAAGTTTCCCTTTCTCCCAGGAAGACGGACGACGGAGCAGGGTAGTGATGTGAAACTGGACAGGAAGGGGGCTCTGCCTTCTTGTGTGGCCACAGAATGGGCTGTTTGAGCAACCAGTCTGCCCAACAGCCATCCCATCAGGGTGTCAGCCCAAACCCCTCTCCATCCTCTGGCACGGGCCCATGTCCAGGACACACCAGCTTGAAATTAGTGAATCCCTCAGTGTCTCTGAGTTTGTTCTCCCTCTACCTCTCTCATATCTCATCCTCAGCTCAAAACTGACTTAGTAAAGGGAAGAGGCAGTGTGCAAAGAGTCCCACTGAGGCAGCCTGGGTTCCAGTCGCATCTGTATGATCTTGAACCTCTCTCTCATAGAAAGATGGGACTTGTTTCCTTCCCTCAATACAGGTGTTCCTGACTCTGCAAAAAAAAAAAAAAAAAGTGGTTCCCAGTACCCCTCATTCCCAGGGAGTCTGGTGATTGGACTCCAGCCTTTGTCTCTGAAGGAAACTAATTATTCAGGAGACAATTCATGGGGAAATAGTAGTATAACTCCTTCTTTTCAAGAGGTCACAGACTCAAGACTGCAGTACCAGGCAGATTATAAAAATGTGACGCCACCAGTGAAAGGCAATAGGGAGTGGTGGGGTCTGTGGCTCAAAAGCACTGCTTCTCCTAAAGGCATTCAATTTCATGTTTGTTTGCTTGTTTTAAATACTGTGCTCAGCAAACCAAAGACCCAGGTGGGCCTGATTTGGGTCTACTGGGTAACTCCCTAGCTTCTTGATCTTTCTGGTGGCACACCTATCCCTAGCCATAGGGTCACAAAGTATTGACACAGAGTAGAGATATAACACGTGCAAAGACACACTGACCTACAAAGATGCATGGAGCAATCTGTGTATACACCAGTATCAGACCCAAATGAACAGAGCATAGGACACCCACAGAGGAGCTGCTCATCCCCAGCTTGCCTTCCTGCCCACCTCTTGCCAACCTCCCACCCCCTGCCTCCTCTTCCTTGTTTGCCCACTGGGACCCAAGTCTGCTGCTCACGTCGTCACACCCACTCCCCTCTCTCCCTGGTGGTGATACCCAGGGTAGAGCCCAAAGAGTGTAAATGGAAATGGTGGGGGAGCATTCCACACAGTTGAGCCATATGGCAGAGCCAATACACATGCATCTGGGACCCCTGGAATGCCCCTCTTGCTTTTGACCCTCACAACAAGCCTGTACTGGGGTAGGGGATTGACAAGCAGTGTCCACATACTCCTTGGCATTGATATCAGGAAGTCAAACTACAATTCCAGTGGTTTAGGTCCCTGCCTGTCATAAACTCCATCAGGATATGTGATGGCCCTCTCCCAAGGACCATTCAGCAGCCCTAAGCCTGCCTGGGTCCCTCCCCTGGGGACTAAGCCATAAAGTAGAGGCCTCAGGCACTCAGGCCATTAACTCTAGAAGGATCCTGAGAGGGGACGCCAAGCCTGAGAATTTTCCTAGCTCCTCTGGTCCATTCCATCTTTGGCCATTAGTGCTAGAACCTAGGCAACCTCTTCCTACGCTCAGTCATCTCAGCAAAACAGAAGATCAATCAGTTGTAATAAAGAAAATAAATTAAAATCAAGTGCTCTTTCAAAGATTCTTGAGAACTGATTTTCAGATGATTCACTGTTGGGAATTGTCTGTGCTCCTGTCTCCTTCCCTTTCAGGATTATAAATAACATTGATCATCACCAGCATCTTATCAAAGCTGGGATGTGCACATCTTAGGGAATGATTACCCAAATCATACAGGAGGCAGGAGAGGACCCATCGAATAAGGTTTTGTCATCTTAGAGATGCAGGGGGAAGTCCAAAGAGATGACCTCTATCCTGTCTTGGAGGCATGAGTCTTTGAGGATGAAAGCGAGATACCTCCAAGGGTAGGAAGCTTGGCTGGCAGCTCATTTATTCAGCTTCCTCTGAGGTTCCTATTTTACATCCCTTTGGGCTTGTGTCTGTGTAGCTATGTTGGGATTTGTGCATATGTCCCTGATCCCTAGAATGACCCGGCAAGAGGAATTGAGGTTTGGCAGAGGATTCTGCTTGTGATAAAGGAAAGAGAGATGGGACACCTGCCCCAGAAACCGCGCCCCTTATCAAGGAATAAAGCAGAAATCACCCAGTACCCCTGAGACAGAGAACAGGGCTAATCTGCTCAAAAGCTGGAGGCTGGATAAAATGACCCCTGAAATGGATGTCAAAGGAATGTCTCTGAGGAAATGTCACTCTATTCTCCTTGGAGGGCCCTAGAGGTAGTTGGTAATCCACCCGTCTCCCCCAACTCCTGTCCCCACTCAACATACACACACACACATAAATCTTAATTGTGTCCGGAGCTTTTTACAGCGTTAATTAATCATATTTAGGGCTGTTTCCAGCTGTTGCTGAGGGAAAGAAGGTCCCACACGCCTGTGACTTAGGGTAAATCCAATCAGACAGAGGAATTCTTTGATTCCGAAGAAGCCAAGCATGGAAAAGACACCTCTAATCCCAGAGCCTCTCAGACCCTGCCTGCCACCTCCCCCCACGACTGCACTAGGAAACCCATCTGGGCTGGGGGAGCGGAGGGGCTGGAGGGCTAGAGAGGAAAGGGGAGGGACCAAGGAGAGGGGTGAGGGAGGGCCCCCCTTGAGATGGGTTGACTGGAATCAGGACCTAGGCCCAGTGCCACGCTGACTTGGAGCTTCTGCCTTGTACTTGGGCCATTTAGTGGGCTCAGGGGGGCCCATGATTCCTGAATAGTCACCTGAATGGCCCAAGAGTTATTACAGGAGACCGGGCCTGGACTAGCCAGGCCAGTGGGGGGACAGCACTGACCTAATTACAGCTCTGCACAGCCGGCGTGGTCTGAGAAAGGGCCTCGCCCAAGCCTTTTGCTTCCCTGTGACTTCTCCCCAAGCTCCAGCGGCATCTCTGTCAGCTCCGTTAGGCTCTCACACGTCTCTCCATTTCTGGGTCTGTGTTCCTCTCTCTTCTTAGGGCTCCATAGCATGATTTCAATGTCTTTCCCTGATGTCTGTCTCTTTTTTCGGCCACTATCTCTGAACTCCTAGCCCATCACTTCAAATCTTCCCAGAAACTCAGTTGACTATAGACATCCTAAGGGGAGGGGGTCAGCTTGGCTGCTGCTAATGACCTCTTCTTTGGTTTATGTTGGTAGCCCATTAGGTACACATGTGGAGCAAATACAGGATGCAGGTGGGGGGATGGGGAAGGTGGGGTGGAGGGAGAAAAGCTGCTGCTGAGTGTGGGGGCAGGAAGGGACTACCCCACCCCTTAGAGACCCAGATGGGAGAGGAAGGGTTCCCCAGGGTGGAAAGTGAGGGTGCAGGGCTGTAAGAAGGCCAAACAAAGACCAAGTAGTGGCAACCCTGTCCTCCCCGCTATTATGACCACACCTCCGCACACCACCTTATTGAGGCTTTCTGGGTCCTGGCCTAACTGGGCCTAAATAATTGAGGAGCCCATTACAGTCTCCCTGTTTCCTCACTGTCAAGTGTAAACGCTGCAATGGTTGGTGTGGAAATGGGGCTAATTTGAATTGATAATAGGAAAGGCAGGGAAAAGTCATCTATAGTGAGTGAGGAGCGAGCAATCCCCAAGCAGATGCTAAATCTTGTATAATGAAAGAATCTGCCGATGTCAATTATGTACAAGCGTCTTTGCAGTGGTTGGAGGCGGTGGGCGGGCGATGGAATGAAGGGCTGGGTGCATCCCATAAACCCAAACACCCATCAAAGGCTCATACATATGGAGTGGCGGAGATTACGGCATAAATTTGAATGTTATGAATGTGCATGAGGGACAGGCAGGAAGCCTACCTCGTAAGGGGGAAGGGAACGGACTGTTTTTCAGTGCATGTGTACAAGGGAGCTTTTGTCCTCTGGGCCCCTCAGCTGTGTCTCCTCCGTCTCAGCTGTGCCCCCTCTGCACCAAGTTATGTCCCAGGATGAGAAAAAAGTCAGAGTCTAGGGGTGCTAGGGCAGGGTAAGGTCAGCTATTTTTCGGAGGCCTGGATGCGGGTTGTTTGAGGGCTTTGGGCCGAGCTGCCCTTGACCCATTCAGAGTGTTCCCAGGATAGGATCTAGAGATTGATGCAGCCAGAGATCCAGAGCGATATTCTGAAATATCTGTGATGTGAACACAGCTTCCCCTCTTGCCTAATGGAAGATAAAAGAGAGATCAGTGGAGACAGCAATGCCCACCATGGAATGGGCAGAGTGATCCCGGAAGACAGCCTGGAGGAAGAGGTAACAAACTGTGCTATAAAGGGGGCCAACAGCTCAGAATGACAATATCAAGGGCACATCTTCCTATTCCTGGGTACAAGTCCACAGCAGATAGGAGTGTGTGCTTGTGAGTGCGCGTGTGTGCGCACACACACACGCACACACACACACACACACACACACACACACACGGTAACAGGGCTCAGACCCCTCCATTTGTTCCCAACCTGAGGTTGCTCCCTGAGCACACTCTGTGATTTGTGGTACAGGCCACCCAGGGACTTTAATCTTCACCGTGACAAATGCAATAAAAGGAACAATTTGGAGATCAGAGCTAAGGAAGACACATTTACAAACCCTTCCCCAAAGGTTGGATGGGGCTGTCACCATGTGATTTGTGCCGGAGATGAAGCAGGGAGGGGGAGAGGGGGAGACAGAGAGCTGGAGAAGGCGGACTGGGGAAGAGGAAGCATCACCACCTCTCTCCTGCTCACCCTCTCCGCTGGATTACAGTGGGGTGGGCTAAACTGGCCCGCCAGGCGGGCAGGGTGGAGACCTGGACCACAGCAGCCACTTCCCCCCTCCCCTGTCATGACCAGGGAGCACAACTCAATTACCAGGAACACAGGCCAGAAGCACGAGCTTCAGAGATTCATCTCAGCAGTTCAGGGGCTCTATCTAGAGGAGGGATAGGTGGTGGGTGGGGGAGGGTTGGAGAAGAGAGAAAGAGGGAGAGGCAGAGGCAGAGTGGGAAAGAGATTTTAATAGAAAGACAGTGACAGGTCAAGTTGCAAAGGGAGCCCCGAAGAAACCCCAGTCTGGAACAGGAAAGAGAGGGGAGATTTCCCAACCTGGGCTCCCTGCTCAGCCAGACCCAGAGGGATCTAAACCTAGAGCAGCAATAGGGTGGGTGGGGCAGGGGGCACTTAATCTGGGAACAAATCTTTGGAGAGGCAGAACAGCCTGGGGTTCCATAGGATAAGTTTATTTGGGGTCTGAGAACTAAGCTGGAAGATGGCCAAGCAGGACTGAAGATGGCGGTACAGTCAGAGCTAGGGCCTCCCTTTCCCCTCTGAGCCTCTCTTTCCCTTTCTGTAAAATGGGCCTAGGTTAGATGATCTGTAAGGTGCCTGCTGCCTTACATCTTGGATGTTCTGAGCCCCAGGTTTCTTAGAACCAACAACAGGAAACTGGGTGAGAGAGACAAGTGCCATCCTGCCATTCCACTACCCTGCCTCTCTGTAGCTGTACTAGTTTACAAACATGTGGGCTTCTTTCTGTTGGGATCCCAGCTCTGCTTCCCAGAGTCCAGGTCTTCAGTTCTCTCTCAGCCACTCATACCTCAGTAAGGGTTCAAAGGGAACTCTTTGGCCCTCTTTCTTCTTGAAAAACCTGGTCAGTCTTACCTTCCTTTTGGATAAGATCATCCTCAAACCAAGGCCATTCTCTCTCTACTTCCTTCTACTGCATGCCTAGGTGGCCCCTCAGGAGATGTTCTCTCTGCCCCAGGGTGTAACTTTGAAGCCTCTGGGTTCCTTCTAGTTTCCTAACTTTGAGCTTCCAGCAACTGAGATGTTGGTTTCCTTGATCAGCACCCTCCCCTTGCCCCTACTGTGCACCCTCCCCACCTGCCTATGCTCTGCCTACCCACACCCCCACCCCCACTTCCAACCAGGCTGTGAGGTGCCATGCTGGCAGGAAGTGGAATGTTTCTAGCCTAGGAGGCTTTGGTCTTTCATCTCACTCAAGGCCACACCTCAGATCTCTTCCACCTAGCTGCCCTTGTGCATCTCCAGGCCCAGACTTGGTCCTCATACCCAGGTAAGTGGGCCTGGTGAGTACCTACCTGTGGGTAGGAGAAAAGAGACTTCAGGAGTGTGTGGGCCTGACCCTCACTCAAAACTCCCTAGGGAAGATGGGCTCAGACTCGCTGGTCATGGCCCAGGAGGCTCAGAGCAGTTCCCTCAGATAGACTGGGCCTCTTCAGGGTGGTGACTCAGGGCTGGATCATGGCCTCCAAGGGGAGGTAGGGACTGGGGAGGTTGAGGAGTTGGAGGAACAGACAAAAGTAGGTTTTCTAAGCTCTAGACATGAAGGAGAGGAGTCCCTGCTCACGAATGAATCAAGGGGCTTGTGGGGGCCAAATCAAGAACAGGATGACTTTCCCAAATCACTCTCCAGCAGAGGGGCAGGGGCTGGAGGTGTACAAACTCCATCCAAGTGAGTCCCTTGGAATAGGGTCCTTGATGGACAGGAGATACAAAAGAAACTGAACTGCTGATCGCTGGATGGAGTAACTCCCATGGTCCTCTGCTGCCTCCCTCTGGGGGAGGGCAAGAGGACCAGCCCTGTCCTCCTCCCAGCCCCTCCTCCCGGCTCCTCTCGACTGAACCCCCCCCATCTAGGTCCCTGGTTTCTCCTGGGGGCCTCAGACACCGTCCTCTCCCCTGACCTCCATCCCCCAGATCCCCCGCCCTCACCCCACAGAAGGCATGAGAGAAAAAGTAGACTAATAGGTGAGAAGAAAGGGACTCTGGAATCTGGAATCTTTTCCATTCCCTGCCTCCCCTCCTCAGAGGAGGAAAGGGCTTTGACTTGGTTCACTCATTTGCTTTCCCTGTGGGCTGTAGTGGGAAAGGGTGAGGGAGGAGTGGGCCTGAGGATTGGCCCATCCCCCTGAGACCTCTTCTTTTCCCTGAAGTATTACTCAACCCAGAGCCCAATCCTTCTCTGAGGCCAAAACCAAGACCAGGCCCAGGCAGGAGGGAATCTATGTTAACTGATGGTTCATTGTCCTTCAGTGCCCCTCCCACCACTGGTAGATTGATCCCAGCTGGGCATCCCCTGACTCCCAGCTCTGCTTACCTCCCACCAGGTTTAGTCCAGTCCTGAGGGGGCTGAGACCCAAGATGGGGGGCACGGGGAAGGGCAGAGGGCCAGAAGTGGCCAATGGGTCATATGGGCTCTAAGAGAGGCACTTCCCCTCTAAAAGCCCTCAGATTTACTCCAGCAGACTAGAGGTTGATGAGAAAAATAGTCAAGGAGAAGGTTTCTGAGTTTCTCCTCTCCTTCATGTTCACACCCATCTGGCCTGTGATCTGTGACTGTCCACTTACCCTGGATGCTCATGTGATAAATCATGGGGTGGGGACTAGTGCAAAGGGTTTGAGGGGGAGGGCACAGCAGGAGACTGGGATAGTCAGCAGAGGGAGAAGGGCTGGCAGGCATAGTGTGGGGTACTTTGGGGGGAAGCAGTGGGGTGAGAATGGGGGGCTGGAGGGTACAAGGCAATAGAAAGGGACAAGAAGTAGAGGGTCAACCAGAGGGTAAGGAGGGGTTGCCTCTAAAGGGAAGGCTTTGGGCAATGAGCTGCTCTAGCAGAATCCCATGGTGATCAGAGGCCCAGGCTCTGGGTACACCAGCACACCCTGTCCTAAGTGAGAGGCTGGCTGGCCCAGGCCTCCAAAGACAACCCCAGAAGGCAGCCAGGGGCC
This sequence comes from Mesoplodon mirus, assembly GCF_964341445.2. Lineage (NCBI taxonomy): Eukaryota > Metazoa > Chordata > Mammalia > Artiodactyla > Ziphiidae > Mesoplodon > Mesoplodon mirus. The sequence goes on along the minus strand of NC_138977.1, from coordinate 203,105,676 downwards.
AGGAGTGCTCCAGGTACAGTGATTTTTCTTCCTTTCTGCCGTTAAGAGGATGGGCAGGTGGGCTCCTTTCTCTCCTCCCTCAGAAGGCTAGATTCATCCACTCTCTCCAAATTCAATCGTCCCCTGATGAGATCCACCCTCCCATAGTGAGCTTCCCTACCCCCTCCCAAAGAGAAAACCAAATCAAACCAAACAGGTCCTCTCTAACTTGCTTTCATTCCTAAACTGAACCAGCTCAGGGTAGGAAGAGCCAAAGAGGTGACTATGGCTTTCCTCCCATGTCTTTGCCTGAGCCTGGCGTTATGACCTCTTGCTCTTTAGTGGGGTGTAAGTTCAGCATGGGTGGGAGGGTGACCATTTTGACCTTGGGAAGCCTGCCCCTGTCTTTATCCATGCCCTGTCAGCTTTCAGTGCCCTTTGGAGGTTTATAGTCATATAAATCGCAGAGTCCCATGCCAGGCTTGGAGCCTGCAACTATAAATAGGCATGAAGTAAACAAGGTGGCAGATGCAGGGGCTTGGACAAGACAGAAAATCTGCCCCTCTTTGCCTGGGCAGGGGCCAAGGTACATCCGTGAAAAGGGATATCTTCCCTCTGCTCTCCTCTCTCCTCCCCTGCCGGCGGGCTTCTAGCTTCCTGTGCTCTGGGCTTCCAGTCTTTTCCCTCTGGGGATTATCCTCCAAGGCGGCTTTCTGCTGCAAAGCTTCCCGGGTCACCTGTCTTGTTTCTTCCCAGTCAAGGTGGGAGGGGGTGGTGGTGTCTCCTTTACTCACAGTGCCCCCCACTGCTTCTCTCCGGTTGCTTCACACTCTGCAGCGTCTTGAAGAGGTGCTGCTGTTGCCAACCACCAGGCTCTGCCACTAGGGGCGCCCTGATCCCTTCTCCATCCTAATAGCTCAGGTGATGCTAACATTTCTCAACTAGGAAACTTTATAAGAAACTCCAGAGAAACAAAATAACCCATTCCCTTCCAAAGTACAGAACATAAGAGTGCACAGATTCCTGTCATTTGGATTGATTGATAGCTTCCAGGGCACTTGGGTTTTCTCCCCAAGGTCTCTGGGCTGGGGACTCCCCTGGTGGCCCAAGGGTTAAGATTCTGCCTTGCAATGCCGGGGATGCGGGTTCCATCCCCCGTCAGGAAACTAAGATCCCACATGCTGTGGGGCAACTAAGCCCGCATGCAGCAGCTACTGAGCCTGCGTTCTCTGGAGCCCCTGCGCCCAACAACGCCTGCCGCCACTAAAACCCAACACAGCCAAAAAAAAAAAAAAAAAAAAAAATCTCTGGGCTGTACCAGCCAGATTCTAAGCAGAGAGTCTGAGCTTGAGATAATTTAGGGGGCACTGCCTTCTGGATCTATCCCTGCCCTCCCTCTGCCTCAGCCTGGTCTGCCTTCCTGCTCTGTGCTTGTCCTGGCCCCAGCAGGTTCCCAGCCTCCAGAGAGCTCTCAGAACAATTTCAGACCCCACTGGCCCACAATTACCTTTCTTCATCCCATTTGGAAGACTCTGAATCTTTAACTGTGAAATTCCTTCTTTCATCCCAAATTGGACTCTCCAAACATATTCACTCACCAGTTTATTTATTTATTTAATGTTAAAATATTTTATTTATTTATTTATTTATTTATTTAGTTAGTTAGTTAGTTAGTTAGTTTTGGCTGTGCCGGGTCTTCACTGGGCACGCGGGATCTTTTAGTTGCAGCATGCAGGCTCATAGTTGCGGCATGCATCTGGGATCTACTTCCCCGACCAGGGAATGAACCTGGGGGGCCCCGGAATTGGAAGTGCAGGGTCTTACCATTGGACCACCAGGGAAGTCCCCACTCAACAGTTTAGAATCACAGAAATTAGAACTGGAAAAGACATCCCCCCTTTTTCTTAACCAATGAGAGATCTGAATTCCGGAGGCGTTAGGTGACTCTCACCATAGTCACACAGCTAACACTGGCTTTCTTGGTAAGGCTGGAAGTGCTCATCTGTAAAGCCTGGCTTCTCCAGCCAGACCTCCTTCTTCTAACTCCTAATGGCTTCCTTTGCCCCCCAGAAACAGGCTTTCTATCTTTCAAACGTCCATTCTCCTTTGAGCCCTATCTCCAGCTGATTTATCACATAGGGAGAAGGAATGGACAGGCTCTGAATCACGATGAATGGTTGAACCTTACATGGCTGTTTCCAGTACCTTCATCCCCTGCCCCCCATTTCACTGGGTCCTCTCTGAAGGCTTACTGAGCAGATGATCCCGGAGGAATGACTTTCCAGAATTCCAGTTTGATAAGGCATGGAGGACTGAGAGGCATCCTTCCTGCTATGGGAAGTTATTTCCCTGGCTGCTCCTTCATTTTTCTTCTGGATGTCAATTCCCTAATTTGGAAAGCAACGTGGGACCAAGTCCTGCTCCATGAATGATGTCCCCTGTGTCCTGGGCATGCAACACCCAACTGAGCACAGGTGCATGCACACACACACACATATACTCATGTTCTCATCACCAACCTGTTCAAGGGTTCCTAGATTAGAGTGAGACCAGAATCTCAGGTCACAGAATCTCATGTCAAATGAGTCACAGGGAAAGGAAGACAAATCCAGGAACAGATTTGGGGGGGTGGAGACATGAGTTCCTGTGGTTCTCTGAGGGCAGAAGTGAGGAGGAGGTAACTAAGGTGAGTGGGAGTGGCCTGGCTCCCTGATAGCTGGGAAGGGTGTCTGTCCCCACTGGGCTGTCAGAGTGAATGTAATCCATAGGAGAGAGGGAAGATGCTGATGGAGGTCAGACAGGAAGTCCAGTTACCCCAGAGTACCCCCATCCTATAGCTGGATTGGAGCTCCCAGATGGTATCTGGAAGTGCCTGGGATGTGTGTGGGGCAGCTGGAGGGATGGCCATGATCTATCCAGCACCTGTCCTGCCCCTGCAGGCTGATGATGTAACAGTAGAACAATGTGGCAGAGGAGAAGGGGGGCTTTGGAATCTGGGGGAGGACTGGTCCAGTTCCCAGTGATGTGCCTGGGATAAGGCAGCTGTCGTCTCTGCTCTGAGCCCAGAAGGAGGCCCGGCCCCTTCGGTGAGCACTCAGCTTGGTTATACTCACCTTAATACCAGTCCTTCAATCATGGGGTGGCTCATGAGCTCTCTTTCCAAGAAACAAAAATGATTCAGGCTATAGCTGTCACATAGACTCTAATCAGAGATCAGAGAAGCCACAGAAAAGACCCTGCCCATGACTGAAATGGAGGCCTTCCTGTGAAGGGCATTCAGACACCGGAGGATTCTTTATTCTAGGCCCCCAAGCATCTACTCCCTCCTTCCTACACCCACATCCCACCTCCCTGGTCTTCTGATGCCTCTCACTTGCTCATGTGCCTTCAATTTAGGCCTCTCCCAAAGGGTTTCTCACTCAGGCCCTCTTCACACCTTGTACCTGGAAGGCCTCACCTTGGTCCTCGATCTATCATGTTAGCCCTCCAGAGACTTTCACCAGATTCCTTGCGAATATCCTGGTTGTGAACTTGCCTATAGATTTGGTGACCACAGTTGTCTAAAATGTTTCTAGAAGCTCTGCTAACCAGCCCCAGGAGAGAGACTGGAGAGTTGGTAGGACCCCCCATCCTCCAACTTGACACACTTCCCTTCTGCTTCTTCATCCAGGCTTCTTAGATGATCAGATGATCAGAGAAGTGATCTCTGTACCCACTTTCCCACCTTTCCCCTTCCTTGTCCTAATCTGAAACCCCAGGTTTTCATTCTCCAAACTGTCCCTGAAAGCAGCAGCATGTCTAACTTACTCCTGTGCCCCAAACACAATACCCCACAATTTAAGGGTTCAATAAATATTTACTGAATCAGTCCTCAAACTTCTTCAGTATATTTCCTTCTTTTCTCAGTATATTGTCCTGCCAACAATCACACACTTTTAAAATTCCCAAGGCAGCTTTTGAGGAGCTGTTCATAGGCATTAACCTCTTTTAGTCTCAGATGCTGAGGAGGAAATGCACTGATGTCCAGGTCTGGGACCCAGAGCTGAGCACATGGCCTGCCTGCCTCCCCTGAGCCTCCAGGCCCCGGGCAGGATTGTCTCGCCTCACTCATCCTTGCCGCCAGCCTGTATTTATATACACTAAAGCCTCTGCCCGAATAAAACATCCATGTAAAATCCAATTTCCTCAGAATATCTTTTGGAGCCTGGACCTGAGATGGAGTAGGTAACCCCGGCCGTAACTGCCTGAACCACTCCTGCTGGCTGCAAAGGTGAGGCCCATTTTTCAATTATCTATCTGCTGCGACAGCAGCGGTCCAGCCACGGAGCCAAGGAAGGGGGAGGGGGAGGGGGAGGCAGAGCTGGGGAGAAGGGAGAAAGAGGGCAAGGACAAGGTGGAGGAGAAGGAGAGGGAGAAACCTAGGGAGAGGCAGGCGGGAGAGACCCTGCACGTGGCGCCCAGTAGGTGCTCAAGAATTATTTGGAAAATAATTGACTGGAAGAGTGAATTGGGAGGGTGGGGGTGAGGCGAGGAGAGACAGTGGGTGGAGAGAAGGAGAGAGGACGCGGGAGGGGGAGAGGGGGAGGGGAGGCGAGCGTGGATGAAGCCAACAAGAGGCTCCTGTGTCAATCCGTGGAAACGGGAGGCAGAGTGATGCGGTCACAGCTCCTGCCATCAATATCCTCTAATATAAATGTCAGTGATGCTATTTTCCGCGCAGTCATTTCGCACACTGCTGATTACATTAACGTATAATAGAGGGGCGCCGGCTCCACTGCTTTCTCCCCTAACCCTCCCCCCGGTGATGTGTCAATAGCTGCCTCCATGAACAAGTCAATTTTCTGCAGGCTTGGCAGCGGAATAAATCTGCCCGGCTATGGGGAGAGCTGGAGATATTTATATATCCGGCTCCTGCCTTCCGTGTGCGCGCGTGCGTGTGCGCGGCGGGCGCGGGCTGGCGGGGGGGCGGGGAGCGCGCCGCCGACCTGAATGATTTCCAGCCCGGACTCAATAAGAGGAGAATTTAGAGCGGTCCCTGAGCTGGGCTCCCAGAAACAGCCTTACACGTTTATTTTCCTTAGCTGAACAGGAAAGGCGAGAATTATATGTGGATTTATAGGACAGGCGCAGCTCAACCCAAATGCTCCCGCTCCGGGGGGCGGGGAGCGCGGGGGCTGGAGGGAGGCGGCGAGCAGAGGGCGGGCCGCTGGGACTCCGGCTCGAGCCCGTGCCGGTAGGGGCGCACCCCCCTCGCCGGTCGCTTTAATTACATTTGTTCTTGCCCTTCGTGAGGGCGAGACTTCGGCGCGGCCGCGTGGGGCTTTAGGTGGGGGCAAGGCGCAGGCCTAGACCGCCTGGAGCTGGGGGGGGTGGGGGGCGGCGTGGGGGGCGCCGGGAATGGGGACGAGGAGAGACCGGGAAGGGGGGCTGTCAGCTTCAGCTCAGAAGCGGATCAATAGTACGAGATCTAACGGGCTAACTGCCAAGCGGGCGCACCGAGGCGTTGCCCCGCGGGGGCGGGAGGGGGCGGGCGAAGGACGAGAGAAAGGAAGAGGGGTAGGAGAGGGAGTGAGGACAGGGGAGGGGGAAGGGCAGGAAGAGTGGGCGAGATGGGGGAGGAGGAAGAGAGAAAAAACGGAGAAAGGGACAGAGGGAGAGCGGAAGGGAGGGGACAGGACAGGACAATCTTCGTGGGGGCGTCTCTTCAACATCCTTCCCCCGCTCAACGCTGGGAACGGGGAACCTGTCTGGGAGCGGCCAGACCCCGCTGCCGCCCACCCCCTGCCTCCACTCTGCCACTGAGCCGCCAGGGGGCGGCGCGACCCTGTGCTGTTCCCACGGATCTCCGCGCCACCTCGCTGGGGCTTAAGTGACCCGCCGCCTCCGACGCCCGGTCCCCACGCGGTGCCCTCTGCCCTTTCCCGGAGGCCTCCCTGCGTGGCAGGGTTGGGGGTAGGGCAGCCCGCCCCCTCCCCGCACCCCGAATAGAGGGAACCTTCTGGCTTTCGTAGTGCCCAGCATGGCACCCTTGGGACCCTGGGGCGGGAAAGTGTCTCAGGGGCTGGATCACCGGGCCTGGGGCTGACCCGTGCCCCCCAAAGATACCCAAGGCTGGGCAGACACGGCTTCGGAGGCGGTGTGGGATTTCGGCCTTCGCAACGTGGCGACGGAGCGCAGGCGAGTCTCTGGGACAGTCCCCGCGCGAAGGGTCCTTCTGTGTGTGCTGTGCGGGCGCTAACGAGGGCAGCCAAGGTTGCTGGGATCAATGCCCAGTTTTAACTCTTTCGGTTCCTGGCCATTATCTGGCCCCTAATCTTCTGGCTATAGGCGGATCCTTTTCTCAGCTCCTGTCTGTCCCTTCCCAAACTGAGAGAGAAAATAAAATACAGCCCAACACCCCTGCTGGCAAATTCTGCCACCCAGTAGAGGGGAGCCTGGTTCAATGGGTCTCAAGCAGGGGGCATATCAGAATTACTTGAGGGAGCTCTTCAATGTAAACGTGTCGACCCACATGCACTCATATTGTAAGGGGTGTGTATGGGCTGGCAGGGGTTCCTGGAAACATGCACTTTGTCAAAGCTCCCCAGGTAATTCTGATATATTCCCATATGGGCATTGCCTGAAGAAAGGTATGACTATTGAACATTTTTTCGTGTTGGGTATGGTAGCTTAGCCTGGGCTCTTTGCCCTCATGGAAATGTCTATATGTGTCTCACCGTGTATATATGTCACTGGGTACCTATGTCATCGGGTAAGCATTGTTTTTATGCATCTCTTTGTGCATCCTCTGTGTAGATGTCACACATGTTGTCCTGTGTGTCACTGGTATTATCCTCAGCGTTGAGAGCACCTATTGTGTGTGTGTTGTCGTACATGCCTGTCCTGATGAGAGCAAGTGTCGGTCTCGTGGTTTGTGTCGAGCACATCTCTGTGGGCTCCATTGTGGGGCACAGCCATTGTCTACATGTCATTGAGAGTGTGTGCTGGCAAGAGCTCATGACACAAATGGAACGAAGCTGATCTGCCCCAGAAGCAAAGGCAGCAATGACCTTCTTTTTCCAATTATATCCTGGTCAGAGGTGAGCGACCTCTCCCCACTGAGGCCGCTTCTTGTCATGCAAACTGAGCAGAAGGATGGAGATTAGAGGAATGTGACCGAGTCACGTGTGAAAACAATCAGCTATCAATGAACCCCGATCAATGCCCCAGATTACAGATGAGCCCAGGGCCCGCAGCCACTTCGGAGTGTTTCCCAAGGAGAAGAAAACACACAGTACACAACAGTCATTCACAGCACACTGCCACACACAAGTCCCACACCCAGAGAGACCCCCAGGCACTTACACAGTCTGAGTACAGGTAGGAAGTGCCTGTTGGGGAGATCTGAGCAAATGAATGGCCACCAGTTCTGAATTGGTGGGCAACTATTATCCATAATAGGTGGTTATTGTTTTTGCTAACGACACAATCTTTATTCAGCTGGTAGCAGGAAGTGTAAAAGCTTGTGTTGAGTGTTTTCTATTTTAAGTCTGGAGAGTTAGGATTCTAAGTGGGTCATGGGAGGCAGTGTGGGGATTTGGAGGAAACTCTCTTGTCAGGAACAGAGCAAGAGGTGGCTGTGTTGAGGGGTGGCAAAGGAAAGTCTTTGGTCAGCTGTGGGCAGGGGGCAGGTGCGCAGCAGATGGGCTCCTGGGACCAGGGCATCTTTCCTCAGGACAACTTGAAACCAGGCTGTGGGGTGAGGGAGCTGAGCTTCTGATGGGCAGGGCCAGCCCTAACCACAGATATGCTCCAGGATAAGAGAGGAGACAGAATTGGGCTAGGGGAGCCGGGACCTCTGAAGGGCAGGGCCATGAGGGGCCCTCATGACTAGGCTTTAGAGAGAAGTAGAGGCAGGAATTTGGGGGACTGTAAGGACTTAGAAGCCAAGACAAGGTCGGTACCTACAGGGTCAAGGGAGACCAATGAGATGATGGGAAGAGTTATGGAAAGGCCTGAGGACCTCATCAGACCTGGCTGAGCTTACCTCTGGCTGGGAGTCAGTGTGGCTGGGTCTAGCACCCAAGTGAGCCGAGGTTGAGGCAAGGAGAAGCATTATGCCATCTCCCTGTGGGGTGTGACACGCAGTCCTCTGTGGCCTTTAATTGTCTTAGAATTCCTTTGGTGCACTTTTGTGGAGGTCTCACTCTGTTTTACCCATAGGAATGCAAAGATGGGCAAGAATGCCCTTAGGGAGATTACAGTCTAATGCAGAATAAAGAATTTGAAGATTTTCTTTTTTAAAAAAATAATATTTATTGGACTTCCCTGGTGGCACAGTGGTTAAGAATCCGTCTGCCAATGCAGGGAACACGGGTTCAACTCCTGGTCCGGGAAGATCCCACATGCGGCGGAGCACTAAGCCCATGGGCCACAACTATTGAGCCCGCGCCTAGAGCCTGTGCTCCACAACAAGAGAAGCCACTGCAATGAGAAGCCCGCGTACTGCAACGAAGAGTAGCCCCCGCTCCCCACAACTAGAGAAAGCCCGTGCGCAGCAACGAAGACCCAACACAGCCAAAAATAAATCAAATAAGTTAAAAAATAAATAAATAATATTTATTGATTAACTAATATTTATTGAGTATATATGGTGTACTGCTATAAAGTGAATGGGTTTTTTTTTTTGTTTTTTTGGCTGCACTAGGTCTTTGTTGCTGCACCTGGGCTTTTCTCTAGTTGAGGCAAGTAGGGGCTACTCTTTGCTGCGGTGCACTGGCTTCTTATTGCGGTGACTTCTCTTGTTGTGGAGCGCAGGCTCTAGAGCACAGGCTCAGTAGTTGTAGTGCACGGACTTAGTTGTTCCGTGGTATGTGGGGTCTTCCCAGACTAGGGCTCGAACCCGTGTCCCCTGTATTGGCAGGCGGATTCTTAACCACTAGCACCACCAGGGAAGCCCAAGATTTTCTTTCTTTCTCTCTTTCTCTCTCTCTCTCTCTTTCTTTCTTTCTGGAAAAAAAGTAGTGTTGCATAAGGGCAAACTGCCTGGATTCAAGCCCCCAGCTGTGTCATTTCTCAGCTTCAGTTTATGAGTTCTCAGGCCCTTCTTTCCTCCGTCTGTAGAATAGGGGTACCTACCTTTTAGGATTGTTGTGCAAATTTTAGGCAAAGCCCTTAGAACAGTGCCTGGACATAAGTGTTGGCTTTTCTCATCTTTCCTTCAGTGTTCTGGTATAGTGCCTTTGGAAACGTCCCATTCTTGTGTCTGCAGAATTAAGGTGAAAAAGGACAAGGTAATGGGGCAGTTGGAAGACGCTGAGAAGCTGGAGTGTGTTGGGTTGGGGGCAGTGATGGGGCCTGCTGGGGGACGTGGGATCCTGGGGTGGGGTGGATGGTGTAGCTGAGACACTCTTTCTAGAGGAGGCCTAGGGCAGAAAGACGAGGAGGGGAGAGAAGTCTCCTGTGCAGAGCCCACCACAGTTAGGACAGTTAAGTGGCGCTAAGTCTGCCCCCTCCCCCTGGAAGGGCACCCCTGCTGAAGCAGCTAGCCCATAGACGTTGCAGGGGCGGGGTGCTTGAGAAGCCTTGCCGAACACCTATGCTTTCCTGGGATAGGCCCATCCAGCTTCCCTCTCCCACACTTGACCTCAGCTACAGCAGCCCCCTCTGCTGGCCTCAGCAGGGCCAGACCTGATCTCTGCTGATCTCCCTTCCTTCCAGACAGTTCGGAATTGAGATGAGATGTCACAGCAGGCCCATTCTATAGCCTGGGAGATTGAGGGCCGGAAGATCCCTGAACTGAGCCTACTTGTCTACCCAGACTCCAGTAACACTGGGGAAAGGTCCAGGCAGAAAGCTCAGCAAGATGGTTAAGTTGTAGGCTCTGCAAACAGAGTCCTGAGTGTAAGTTTGAAGTCTGATTCTGCCACTTATTAGCTAAGACGAACTTGGGCAAGTCATTTCATTTGTTTAGTCTCAGTTTCCTCATCTGAAAGATGGGAACAAGAATGCCTACGGGTGAGGTTGTTGTGAGGATCAAATAAGGTAGTGCACTTTATATAGTGTTTAGCACACACCACTAAGTGATCAACCCATTCTCCAGGAATTTGCCCAAGGAGGAACTTCCTGCTTATGGTAACACTGGCTTCCTTTAGGGGTCTTAGCCCTTAACGGTGGGCTTCTGGGGAACCTCACTGTCCCAGATTTGTTTATTCAAACCCCAAAGCACTAAATGGCTGAACAGCTGCCAGAAGCTGCTGCTTCTTTATAGGATGGGGTCTGGGAGTCCTGGTACTGTGCGGGGGATAAAGGGTTAAGGCGCGTGGGGGGTGCTGGCGTGGGAGTGGGTCACCCCCTCCCCTTCCATTGATTATTCTCCTCTCCAGGTGTTTTTGTGGCCTTTTTCCCTCCCTTGGGTGCGAGTGGGGGCTGCTGGGTCCACTTCGGGCTTAGTTATTGTTTTAATTTTGGTGCTGGCTCCCTGGTGCCCGGAGTGGATAATGAAAGAGGAAAAGAGAGGTCAGGGTGGTGCCCAGGCAGCAGATTTCTGCCCATCAGATTGGGCCGGGGTGGGTGGGGAAGTGGGGGAGTTAGTTAATATCAATAAAACAACTGGAGTCTCAGAAGTGAGGACATGCAGAGCCAAGCACAATGTCTTTGTGCTCTGAGCCTAAAGGGGCACTTTGCCTGTCCACAGGGACTCCCCAGAATGAGGCTGGGCATGGGGGTGGGGGGACAGCGAGCATACAGGCTGGGCGGGGTACAGCTCAGCGGCAGCAGGGAGTGACAGTGGAACGAGCGAGGACCTGGGCAGAGAAGGAGAGTCTCAACTCTGTCTCATGCTCTGTCCACTCTCTGGCTTTCCTCTTCCCATTGTCCTACTATGTGTCTAATCTTGAGGGTGGGCTTGGGTGGGGGGGTGTGTATGTGCTGTGGGGCTACTGGAGATGGAGAAAAATAGAGAAGGGAGGCAGAAAAGTGTAGGGGTTAAGATCATAAGCTTTGTTGTCAGACAGACCTGAATTACAGGCCAAGTTCTGCTTGCTGGCTGTGCAACTTTGGCAAGTTACTGAAGCTCTCTGAGCCTGAGTTTCGTTGTCTGTGAAATGGCACCAATAGTGCTGCTACCCTCAGAGGGTCACTGACATTATACACAGAGAACTCCAACCAGGGCCTGGAGTGCAGTGAGCACTCAGTACCTGCTAGCTATCCTTAGCAAGCCTGTTTTCCTCAGCTGTAAAATGGGGACATCAGTTGTAACACCCCCACAGGGGTCTTATGGGGAACAAATTAGATAAAGCCTGTCAAGTGCTTAGCACAATGTCTAGTACATAAATAAGCCCTCAGTACATGTTAGCTGTTGTTATTATATTATTTTTTTCTTTATTATTCCCTGCTGCCTTGGAACTGGTGATTTAGTTGAGGAGACTGAGGCCAGGCCACTCCCTTAGCCATCTGAGGTACCTGGCTCCTTTCACAAGGGCTTTCTGAAGCCCAATCCCCTTGGAGAACCCTTCTGGTTTGTGTGTTTTAATCCAGGCAGATAGAAAGTTGCCAGGAGCTGAGATGATCGCTGGACTTGCAATAGATTGGGACCCCCATGACTACCCCTGCCCCCAGGAGAAACCTGTCAGCAACATGGCCGTCTGTGGGAGGGCCGACAGGGCCTTACTAGTGTACCCCTGAAGCTCAAGAGGTGCGTGAGCTGGAGGAGGGTGCTCACCTGTTTCTATCTGGGAGGATCTGGGGAGAACCCGGCTCTCAGAACACCCCTATCCCTTTCCCATCCGTGCTCCTCCAATTCCTCTCCCTCTCCCAAGGCTGGGGGGGTGCTGAGCAGATCAAAAAAGACGGTAGTTAATGTTTCCCACCTGACCTTTCTCCCCCACCCCCAACACTTGCCCCCAGCGGGCGGGCAGGCTGAGGGGGTGCATGGAGTAGAGGGCACGATTTTCACATTAATGGCAGCATATGTTGTGTTTATTGACACCGCAGGGTCCGTGCTTGTGGTGGGGAGGGGGGCTCCTAGGAGGCCACAGGCAGGAGGGGGCTGGGGGAAGAGGAGATGGAGGGGAAGGTTGCCTGCGGGTGGGGAGGAGGAGAGAGGGGAGCCTGGGGCCTGGGGGCAGGGAGGCAGGAACAATATTGTTGCGCGAGCACACCAGGTGCTCGCTGTCAGCCCGAACAAAAAGGAAGAGTCAGCAACTCTGAGGCGGGGCGGGGCGGGGCGGGGCGGGGCGGGGCCGGGGGGGTTGCCGGGAGGCGGGAGCCACCGCCTGCTCCAGCCTTGCAGCCTCTCCCTGTTAACCCCTGCTCTGCCACGCTGCTGAAGAAGGGAAGAGCATCCGGGGGATCTCCCCTCAGCCCTGGTCTATTCAGAGATACCACATCCCCGTTAGTTCTCTGGGAGATGTGGTTACTTCTGGGGTTGGTAGTGGCAGGACTTTCCTTTCCCTTCCTCAAAGCCTGAAGGAAATGAAGCCCCCTCTCTGTTCCACGCTTTCCATAATGGGGGCGCGTGGCGGGGGCGGACTTTATGTAGTCCTTGGGAAGTCGGCAAACCAGAATGGCAGGAGTCAGTGACCTAGAGCTTCTGAAAGCAGCTGCAGGTAGGGGCTGTGTGAAGAAGGGATTTAAAAAGGGGATGATGGGCCCTCCAACGGAGGGAGTGAGGTTGCAAAGATCCCCACAATTCCCCTCTCCCTACCATGGCGGCAGATTCCTTGCCTCCTGGACGTCTTCCCAGGGTTGTCTGGCCTAGGGCCAGGGGAGCAGGAGGAGAGGGGGACTTGGCCTGTTCTGTAGAGATGGCTCTCAGTCAGCTGAGAAGACTGGCTTGCTCACTCCTTAGTCTGAAAAGCACTGGGGGCTCATCCTGGAAACCCAGGATGAGGAAGGTAAATAGCAAAATGGGCTCACCACCCTGGACCCCAATTTGGAGGTCTGGGAGGGTCTCCTGGGTTCCTGGCTGGGGAGCAGAGGTGCAGGTGCTCGGCTTTCACTGGTCTCCCTGTCTCCCTCCCTGTCTGAGCAAGGTGCTCAGAGATGCTAGGACTCCGCTTTCAGCATTCTCACTGCTTGGGTCCCTCCCCTAGGGTTGCGGGAGGGTGGGAGGGTGGGAGGGAGGGAAAGAGGATCTGTGAGGGGAAGAAGGGGGACTGGCCTCCCCCCTACCCCAAGGAGGCAAGAGTTAGGGTTTATACTCCACCCCTGAGTGCTGGTCTCCTCCAGCCTGTGACCTAACATTCTGGAACCTTCCATCTGGGCGTTAACTGTCGTCCTAGCTATTCTATTCTAGAGTCCATGTCTTGGTCACTCTGGATTACTGTCCTAGATCCCCAGGCTCTGGGGCAGGGGGAGGGGAGGCACTAGAGGAGGAGGAGGGTGTCCTTTCATATCCCCACTCTCAAGCCCCACCGCTGTCTGGCCACCAGGGGTCTCTGAATATAGGTGCAGAGGCCTCTGGGGATGTCGCCACCCAGGGCTGCACTCGAGGCGGGCACGCCGGCCCGGAACCCTCCTCACCACCTTCCCCTTGCAGAAAGGCAGCTCCAGCCCTCGCACCTCGCGCTCGGGGGCACCCTCTCCCGCGCGGCGGCACGAAGGCCAGTGCAGAGCCTGCCGCTCGCACCCCTCGCCGCTCTCACCCCTGCTCTTCCCGGGGCTGCAGGCCCGGGCCGCGCCCCGCCTCGCCGGGCTCCAGCTGCGCGCGGAGCGGTCCCGGCTCGGCTCCAGCTCCTCAATGGCCCTGCTCCCCCATTACCCTGATGTCGGCCCCTCTCCCCCTCGGCTTTATCGGCTCTCAGCCGTCTCCGCCAGGGTAATGAGGGCCCTCCTAATTACCACCTCACAAACTCCACTTACATTAACAGCTCCTACGGAGGAGCGGCAACATCTGCTGTGCGCAGGCACGCGCCCCTCCCCCGCCCCTCGCCCCCCTTCCCTCGCCGCTCCCCTCTTTCTGGGTCCTCTCCTCCGACCCTCTTCTCCACCCTCTCTGGTCCCCAGCTCCTACCCTCCTCTTCTAATCTCTCCTCTATTCATGCCCTCCCCGCCACTCTGCTAGCCAGGCCCTTTTCAACTTCAGCATCCCAGAATGAGAGAGATCCACGTAGAGGCAGGGCCCCAGAGGTACGGAGAGATGGAGACACTCAGATAGGCGGGGCCGGGCTCCAAGAGACGCATAAACTCAGGGCCCCAGAAAACACAGCCAGGAACAAGTAGAAAGTGGAAGCAGCAGAGATTGTGAAAGAGATGGGGGTGTGGGGTGCGCCAGACTACCTATGCGGAGCGGGGCAGGGGCTCTCTTGTCCAGGGCAAGGTATGTGCACGGTATGCACGTATGTGGACACGTGTTATGTATTGTGCATGCTCATTTCAGCATCATGTGTATATGTACACGTCAGTGTATGCGTGTGTACCTGTGTGCATTCATGAGTACATCTATTAATCTATTATGTATTTGCATCAGGTATGTAATTATATTTGCCTAGATGTATCTCTGTGCTTGCATTCTGTGACTGTGTATCTGTGTATGTGCATATACTTGTCTATCATATATGTGATGTTGCATGTGTAGCAGTTGAGTATGACTTGTGTACATGTATGATCCATGTTCAAAATCGTGTGGATTTGGGTGAGATGCCTATGTGGCTCTGGGTGTTTTTTCATCTCTGCATGCATGCCTATGCATGTGTGTATCATCTGTGTAATTATTTGATGAGAGTGGGAGCATGTGTGTGTTCCTGCTCCATGGGGGATGACAGGCAGTTGGGAAGACACTGAGCCCATTTTATCTGAGGTTAACAGGGGTCACATTTCACTCCTGGAAGTCCCCCACCCACCACCCACCCCATACAATTAAGCCTCAGTGTGGTGGAAAGACAGCCAGCAGACATTAAGAAAGTTCAACAATATTATCAGCTCCTAATCCAATTAGTTACTGTTTATTTGGGAATCCAGCTCCACGTCAGCTTCTGGGGAGGAGGCCTGGGAGATAGGAGGGCATGGGATGGGGACAGGCTGAAAGAAACTACTGAAGGTGGCCAGGGCTGTATCCCCGTGGCTGGAAGCTGGGGTGGGGGCAGGATCCCAAAACACCGCCTAATACTGTACCTCCCACTTGCTACTTGGAAGCTGCGTAGCTCTGGGGAAGGGCCTGCACTGCACAGGAGGGGCTGAGATATGGGGTTTCATTTCCAGAGATTGGGGTGTAAGAGAAGAGGGGTTGTCCCCATCATCTGAGAGACCACCTGCCTCTTTCCAGCCTTGGGATCCCTAAGAGGTGGCTGGGAGCTGGACAGCCTGCCTCAGGGCTGTGGCCAGGTTCCCTCTGGACGGGAGTCAGAGGAGGAGATGTTGGTAAATGCACTATTAGTTCTTGAAGCCACTTCATTAATCCTGCCCTCTGTTTTATTCCCTCTTTTCTCTCCCACATCCTTTTCTGAGGTTTAGCGGGACCTCTACTCCCTCCCACCCCAGGACAAGCAGGGGCAGTAACTTGAGCCCATAGTGTTCCCAGGGTCCCTCTCCTGAGTATAAATAGTGGAAGAGAACCAGAACATGGACTCCTGACCTTGGACAGGGAGCTGCTCAGTGGGACTAAGGGCCCTGGGCAGGAGGGGAATAGATGAGGCATCTTCACCCTGCTCTGACCCTCTCTGACATCTCAGGGATGGACAATATCCTGGGTGCCCAGGATATGCAGACGTCTAACAGGAAAAGGGATGGCTGCTGTATTCCAGGCCAGATTCCAGGCCACCCTAGCTCAGCAGTCAGGGGCAGGCAGGGCTGACACTGTGGTGAACACAGACCCCATCTGTGGCCAAATCAGGGTGACAGGAACAGCCATGCTCCTCCAGGAGCCAAGCCAGCGGTCATTTTTGCTTGTTTCTTAAGGATAAAAGTCCATGGGCCTGAGCCCCCAGAACTCGACTGCTTGTTCTTCCTGCCCCCAGTGCCCTCCTCTCAATATAGAAACCCCATGATTCACTTTCTTCTCACTGCCCTTTCCAGGCACATATTCTTGGAAACACACACACAACTATATATACACACACACCTACTCACAAACCTGTCTCTAAGACTCCAGGCTGGAGATGGCCAGGGTATAAAGACATTGGCAGTGTTCTTCATCTAAGGACTTACAAAGGATCTCCGTGCTTTACAGAAGACTCCTCTGAAAGGCATCTCCCCATTTCCACCCCCAAAAGATAACAACAATGAGGATAATACTTTAAGGATAATGATAATAATACATATATTTACCCTAGCAGTTTTCATCCTTAGTCAAGCCTTGGAGTCATGCAGAAAGGCTCTTAAAAAATGTACATGCCCAGGCTCCACCCTGGATCAAGCCAATCTGTATCTCCATGGTTGGGTCCCTGGAATCCATATATTTTATAAAGCCCCATAAATGTTGGCTATGGTTTAAAAATTCTATCAGTTTTTAACACTGCAATTTACAAATGACAAAGCACTGCCTCTTGTTCTCTCATTAGCCAGAGCAGTATTATTATCTCCATTTTATAGATGAGGAAACTGTGGCCCAAGCTGATTAAAGGTAGTGGTTTTCCCTTCCTTCCTTCCTTCCTTCCTTCTTTCCTGCCTGCCTGCCTGCCTTCCTTCCTTCCTCCCTCTCTTTCTTTTTTAACATATTTATTTATTTATTCATTTATTTTGGCTGCGCTGGGTCTCAGCCGTGCCACAGGGATCTTCGTGGCGGCATGCGGGCTCTCAGTTGCAGCATGCATGTAGGATCTAGTTCCCGGACCAGGGATCGAAGCTGGGTCCCCTGCATTGGGAGCGCAGAGTCTTAGCCACTGGACCACCAGGGAAGTCCCATCTCTCTTTCTTTTTTATTAAGGAACCAGGTCTCCTGACTCCAAGGGCAGCTTGTCAGGTTCTAACAGAATCTAGTCAGTCACTGGAATTTAGAACACCTAGATGGGTCTGCCCTGATGAAAGAGCTCCCTCCTTTGTGACGTCTGCTTCCAAGCTCAGCCTCTTCCGGATATCAATTCCTTTAATTTAACAATCCCTTATTAAGCTCTTACTTAGGCAATATAGAACATCTCAAGAGGAATAAGACAAGAATCTTGCTCTCTACTATGTGGCAGGAGAGAAGCAACATGATGTATTTGGACAAACAGGGACTTTGGTGTCAAGTAGTTTTGCATTTGTATTCTTGTTCTACTATATATCATCCATGTCATTTTGTTCAACTTATAAGCAGCTTGGAGCCCACTTGTAAAATGGAGATAATAATACCAGCTTTCTAGAGTTGTTCCTAGTGTCACATCTGATCAATAGATGGTAAATATGATTACTATTATTTGAAATATAAAGAACTATAACACCTGCCTGAATGGCTATAATTAAAAAGGTTGACAATACTGGAGCAACTAGAACTCACACACATTGTTGGGAGTGTAAGTTGGTAAAATCACTTTGGATTAATGTTGGGCAGTATCTACTGAAGCTATGTATATCCTACAACTCTGCAAACCTACTCCTGCGTATATGCCCACGAGAAATAAATATACCCACCAAAAGTCATGTACAAGAATGTTCACAGCAGCTGATTTTGTAATAGTCCTGAATGGGGACAACCCAAATGTCCATCCACAAGAGAACAGGTAAATAAATTTGACATAGTCATACAGTGGAATACTACAAAGCAAGGAAAAAGAATAGACTACTGAAATATGCACGGATGTAGATGAACCTCACAGATATAATGTTGCACAAAATAAGCTGGACACAAAAGAGTTTATACTGTACGATTCAGTTAAATAAGGTTTCATAACAAGCAAAATTATTCTAGGATGATAGAAGTTAGAAGAGGAGGTACTGGGGAATGGGGCACAAAGGATCCCTTTGGAGTGCTAGAAATGTGCTATATCTTGATCTTAGAGGTTACGCGTGTGTGTATTTGCTTGGGTGTGTGTATGTAAAAATTCATATAAAATTCACTTAAGATTACTACACTTGACTGTATATAAGTTATACTTCAATTAAAAATAATTATGCTATGAGGCAGCCTAAGATTGATGTCTTGAGAGGAGTAAAAAGGACTATGGAACTCAAAGGAAGAGGTAGACCCGGTGGTCATCATGCTTAGGGAGGCGAGCAGGAAAGGTTTTGTAAGAAGAGGCATTTATTATGGGACTTGAAGAAAAGATGGAACATTGGTAGGTAGAGAAGGAAAGAGCTGTTGACAAAAAAGGCATTTTCCAGTTGGGATGCTCTTGTGTGAAGGGTGGGGAGGAGGAAGAAGCCTGCAGAGGCAGTTTGGATTAGATCAGCAAGACCCTCCCTGAGTGCCAGCTGAGAAGTTTGTACCTAAATGGGCGCCACAGTGTTTGAGCAGTACAGGGGCTTAATGGAGTGTGCTTAAATAAGATTCATCTGGCCGCAAGTGGATTGGCTGAATGGAGGGGAAAGAGGCACGGTGTCCCTGTGAGGCAGCCTGTGGGCCTGCTACGGACCCAAGGGCTGTGGGATCCTGGGCTCCAGTCCCTTTGGGTGGCAGGGCCATGCCCCAGGAGGAGCCATGGTGCAGTGATGGGAGTCAGGAGAAGCAGGCATGAGGAGATGACTCAGCTGAGGGTGGAGTCCTCAGGGAGACAGGTTCCTCCCCAAGCCCCCATTGGGGCATCTGCTGCTGCTGCTTCTGCATTTCTTCACCACTGGGCCCAGAACACTGAGCTCTGGTTTTTGCCCCGCAGGACTGCTGGAAGCTGGGCCTGGAAAAGTGCTCTTCTGTGCCTGTCTCCTGCCTTCCAGCAGAGCCCAGCACTGTGCCAGGGATAGAGAAGATGAGTAAGAAACATTTGTAAAGTGAAGTCTTAGTTGAGTCTGGCTCAACTAAGACAGCAGGAAAGTCCTCAGAAAACTGAAAAGAATAGGAGGAAAGTGTAGTTTGCCTGAGTTTGCATATATCACTTACCAGCTGTGTGATCTTGAGCAAGTTACTTTCTGTGCCTTGACTCCTTCTAGGTCTGTGGGGATAATAATAGTGCCTGTTTCCCAGAGTTATTGTGAAGATGAAATGAAATAAAGCGTCCAAAGCAACTGGAATAAGGCCTGATATATAGTAGCTCCGGACTAACGTTAGTGATTTGTATAATTGCTTCCAATGGTGGGATTAAAGGTTTTCTTTCTCTTGTTTCTTTACACTTACTTTCTGCAATGAGCATGGATTATTTGGCTAAGCAGGGAAAAAATTAAGTAAAAGAGGGAAGAAAAAAGAAACTGGTGATAGAAACATGCTTGAAGGGGCAACCAGAGAAATCGACACTCTTACTCAGAAACACTCAGCCCCAGAGCAGGGAGAAGGGGCTGTCCCCATATGCCTGGCTCAGCTCAGAGGCTTAAGTACAGAAGGCAGTTGTGTTTGAACCTTAAAGAGTAAGAGAGGTTTACATTGATTGGCATGTAGATGACTCAGTTCTACAAACAAATCCAACATCTTTAATAAAAAACCATCATTGGGACTTCCCTGGTAGTCCAGTGGCTAAGACTCCACGCTCGCAATTCAGGGGGCCTGGGTTTGATCCTTGGTCAGGGAACTAGATCCCACATGCCACAACTAAAGATCTTGTGTGTGGCAACTAAGACCCAGGGCAGCCGAATAAAACAATAAATATTTTTTTAAAAAGCCATCATTCATTGAGTGCTTACTGGGTGCCAGAGTTTTTATATATTATACTAATCATCGCCACTACCCTACAAGGTAAATATTATTACCCCAATTATTACACCACTCTGAAAAATAACTTACCCAAGGTCCTACCACAAAGCTGAGATTTTTAACCCAGTGTTGAATAACTTCTTCTTTCCACTAACTCTCCAGGCCATATTCCACATATAAGATGCAGGAAATTCCTCTAAAAGGGAGGATGCTGGGCAGCCAGGCCCTTAGGCCGGGACCACCCCTCCCCAAGCAGGACTGGGCTGGGCTGGGCATTCCGTCTCCCATCTATTCTCTTCCCCCAGGTTACTGCAGGGAATTGCCAGTCCCTGGACTTGTCCCCAGACCTCCTCCCTAAAGGCAGGCACCAGGCACTGGTCCCTGTCCCCAATCCAGTCAACATTGCCTCAGTCTCCCACCCTCCTAGATGGCTGACTCCCCTTCCCCCAACACCCTCTTCTTCTCTGCTAGAACTCCCCTCCACCCCCTCCTCCATTCTCTCTTCATTGCTGGACACCCACTCCCCTCCCCTGCCTGCCAACACCATCCATCAGCAGCACTTGAAGCTCTGCCGCAGCCCCTCGAAGTTGCTAAATCCCCTGTTTGGTTTAGTTCCACTCCACCTCCCCTGCACAGAGGGACCCAATGGGATGTAGGGAAATTATATATGTAACAAAGAGCTGATTTGCTCTGATAATTCTGATAATGATACGTACCTCACACCTTCCCACACACACACATTGCCATATATACATGCACATATTATACCCTACACCTCCCAATCCATATACCCACCAAAACACATTCCGACCTGTGGACATGCAGCTCACATCCTGGTGACACTCCCCTGACCAGCGTCTATATTCACCCCGCTAAGGTACATTCTCTGGAAATGTTCTGGGTCAGCTCTCCTCTTCCTGGTTCCTATAACACGCTGCACACCCTCATCATGGCATTTACTGCCTGTGTCCTGAGGCCTGTCTTCTCTGAAGCCCATTAGACTATGAGCAGGACTAGCAGCTGCGGTTCAATATTAAGCAAGCACACTGCTTGGGGAACATGGTGGCTCCCTCATCACCTTGTTGAGTGAATGACTGAATGAATGAAGAAATGAGTGAATGCACACATCATTACAGTCATCCCCTGAGAAACACACATTACATCTTGGGATATCCCCCATCCCTACCTGCCCCCCATCACCCATCTGACTGTATCTTTCACTTTCAACAACACACACACCACACACTATGGAGGCTTTCACTTGTGCTAGGGGGTGCTCGTGACACACACCTCAGCTGCCTGGGGCCCTCCTGTGTGTGTGGCGGGGAAGTAGGGGGAGGGAATGTGTGTTTGAGCATGGGTGAGTATGTGTGCAAGTGTCTGAGCGAGCATATGTACGTGTGTACATGCATGCACAGGCACCCAAGCTTTGAATTCCCCACACTTACCTTACTCTGCATCTTCTTAAAAATCTTGACAAGAATCATGTGGTTCTTGTTCAGGTTTCCTTTTCTTCCTCCCCCCACCTAAAGTCTGGCTCCTTTTAGAGAGAAAATTTCTCCTCAGTTTCCCTGTTTTTCTGCAGCCCAGGGAACCTTAGGAAGGAAAGAGGGGTGAGGGGGTGGGTAAGATGAGGAAGTCTCACTTCAGGTCAGCTCTACTCTTATGGTCCTGGTCAATGTTCTCCCTGCTTCCACCTGCCCTCTACCACCACTTCCTGTCCCCATTCACATCTAGGAGAAAGCAGAACCCAAAACACAACAGCCTCTGCCCTCTGAGGACTAGAAAGCCCAGGGCTCCCAGAGGCCCCCAGGCTTGCTGATCACCCACACTGCTTGGGGCCACCTCTCTGTCTCCACTCATGAATCCTGGCCTCTGTGACTCTGTGCTCTTCCTGGTCCCCTTCTTGCCTCTAACGTGGTGTCTTTGCTCGACTATCACCATCCGGCTAGCCAGCTCTCAACCACCGTCCCTGGCTCCCTTTCCTCACCTGTGGCAGGGGTCCCCCATGGCCCTGCCGTTGGACGGCTTTTCTTTAGGGAACCTCAGAGATCCTCCGAGTCATGGAGACTCAGCCATTTTCCCAAGGTGGAGCCCTCTCCTGGGCAAACTTAGTCACTGCAGCAGCTTTCTGCCTCTGAGGGTGACTTCAGCCAAGCTCTGGCCTCTCTCCTCTCCTCACTGACCTGCAGGAACCGGCTCCTGGGTCCTCTCCATGTCGCCCTGCCCCCAGTCATGCAGGCGTCCTTTGGCCCCTCCTGGACTTATCCTCTGTTTGATCCTTATGGTCACTGCCTCCCCCTTGCTGCTCCTTCACCACCACCCCAGGCCTGCCTCAGCCTCCTGCAGCTCTCCTTAGACAAGCCTCCCAGTCACCTAGGGCCTGGAGGGTTCTGGGTCTGCCTCAGAGAGAGCCACTCAAAATCAGCCTGTCCTCCTCACATGTACCAAAATGCTTGATTTTCTTTCTTTTCTTTATTCTTTTCTCTTTTTTTTTTTTTTAAAAAAACACTGATCCGGGGCCTCCCTGGTGGCGCAGTGGTTGAGAGTCCGCCTGCCGATGCAGGGGATACGGGTTCGTGCCCCGGTCTGGGAGGATCCCATATGCCGCGGAGCGGCTGGCCCCGTGAGCCATGGCCGCTGGGCCTGCGCATCCGGAGCCTGTGCTCCGCAACGGGGGAGGCCACAACAGTGAGAGGCCCGCATACCGCAAAAAAAAAAAAAAAAACAAAACAAACAAAAAAAAACACTGATCCGATCATGTCACAGCTCTGTCAATGGCTCCCCACTCTTCTAGGATAAAGGCCCCAAATCTCCTATCATGTCACAGCTCTGTCAATGGCTCCCAATTCTTCTAGGATAAAGGCACCAAATCTTCCTAAAGCCTCGTGGGCTCTGGCACAGCCTGGCCTCTGTTGACCTCCCATCCTCCTATTACGTTCTCTGCACGCCCTGAGATCCAGCCACAACGACCTTCCTAAGGATCTTTCTACTCCTGGGACTCTCCAGGCCTCCTCTGCAAGCCACAGGGCTTCGGGCATGTTGCTTGCTCTGTCTGAAATGCTTTCCTCTTTTCTTTTCACCTATTCAACTCCTTCTCATCCTTCCAATATCAACTCAGATGTTACTTCCTCAGAACAGCCTTGCCTTGCCTTGCCTCCTAAACTACATGTGCTCATAGCATCAGGAACACCTGCCTGGTTGGACTAACTACTTTTATAATTTTACATTTACTTATGTGATTATTTCTTCAATGTCTGACTCACCCACCAGAGCTCTGGAGAATAAAGAGTATGTTTTTGTGCATCATTGAATCCACAGGGCATTATCTGGTACATGGGAGGTCTTTGATTTTTGGTGAAACTTCTTTGTCCAGCCTGAGACTGCTGATTAATTCATTCATACCTCAAATATTTATCAGGTAGTACTTGCTTTGAGTCCTTTCATCATGTTACTTACCTTCTCAAGAACTTTCTGTGGTTCCCTATTACCTCACAAACTAAGTCTAAAGTCCTCTCTGGATTTTTAAGGCTTTGATAATCTAGCTTCCTCCACTCAGTCCAAATTTGTTTTCTATCACTACTCTTTGCTTCCACCAAACAAATTCAGTAGCCCATAAAAATACCTTGTTTAGTCTCACCTTCATATCTTCATTCACACCATTCTCTCTGCTTGGAAGGACTCTCTTCTTTATCTTCACTTAAATCTTACTCATCCTTTAAGGCCAAGATCACATCCCAGTTCTTACACAAAGCCTCCCCTTATCATTCCAGCACTCACTGAGCTCCCATGGCCTGTACTCTCCGTACATCCAGAATATCAGAGACTGTCAACCTTGGAAGGTCCACAGAGACCACAGGTTCAACCAAAGTCTGATCAACCTCTAAAATCATATTTTCCAAGTTTCAGCATTCAAGTACCAGCTTCATAATTCATGCTATATCCATATACCACCAATAATGTTACTTACTTGATATTTTTCTTTAAATCAACTTCCTATTTTTTACTTGAGTATGTTTATTATTAAAAAAAAACCCTACAGCACTACAGTAACTGGAAAACCAACCATCAGTTGCCAAAAATAGAAAGTCATTATAAAAAAGTAAAATAAAGAAACCAATGAAATTCCATTCTAGCTGGATACCACTGCCTGCCAGAACTCTTGAGCCTAAGGTCTCCTCTCTCTTTGTTAAAAAGGGAAAGAAGAGAAACATGTGTCACAGAGGTGTTGAAGATACACAAGCACCAAACTGAGACTTTCTCTTTGATAAAACTGGACAAATCAAATAACCCAAAAGTCCGTCAATGGAAAAGCAATATCTTTGTGTGTGTGTTGGGGGCGGGGGGGGCAAAATATACAAAACATAAAATGTTACCATTTTAGGACTTCCCTGGTGGTGCAGTGGTTAAGAATCCGCCTGCCAATGCAGGGGACACGGGTTCGAGCCCTTCCCCGGGAAGATCCCACATGCTGCAGAGCAACTAAGCCCGTGCACCACAACTACTGAGCCTGTGCTCTAGAGCCCACGAGCTGCAACTCCTGAGCCCACGTGCCACAACTACTGAAGCCCACGCACCTAGTGCTCCGCAAAAAAAGAAGCCACCGCAATGAGAAGCCCGCGCACCGCAACGAAGAGTAGCCCCACTCCCCTCAACTAGAGAAAGCCCGCATGCAGCAACGAACACCTAACACAGCCAAAAAATATATATATAAAAAAATAAATTAATTAAATAAAATTTTAAAACATTACCATTTTAACCATTTTTAAGTATATAGTTCAGTCAGTTCAGTGGTGTTACATTCACATTATTGTGCAATCATTGCTGCCATTGTCTTCCAAATTATTTTTATCTTCTCAAACCGAAATTCTGTACCCATTAAACACTAACTCCCTATTCCCTTCCTTGCCCCAGCTATTTGACCACCATTCTACTTTCTGTCTCTATGAAGTTGGCTACTCTAGGTGCCCCATGTAAGTATAATCATACAGTATTTGTCGTTTTGTGCCTGGCTTATTTCACTTGGCATCATTTCTTCAAAGTTCATGCATGTCATAGTATGTGTCAGAATTCCCTTCCCTTTAAAAGCTGAATAATATTTCATTGTATGTATATACCACATTGTGTTTATTCATCTGTCGATGGACAGATCTTAGCAGCGTTATTCACAAGAGCCAAAGGGTTGTTTCCAACTTTGGCTCTCGTGAAAAATGCTGCTAAGAATATGGGTGTAAGGAAAGTGATATCTTTTACAACAGTCTGTGGTATCCTCACACAGTGGAATATTATTAGTATTATTTTTTATTTTCTTGACCGTGCTGTGTGGCTTGTGGGATCTTAGTTCCCCGACCAGGGATCGAACCCGGGCCCACGGCAGTGAAAGTGCTGATTCTTAACCCCTGGACCGCCAGGGAATTCCCTCACATGTGGAATATTATACTGTAGTCAAAACAAAGGAACTTGGGCTTCCCTGGTGGTGCAGCGGTTGAGAGTCCGCCTGCCGATGCAGGGGACACAGGTTCGTGCTCCGGTCTGGGAAGATCGCGGAGTGGCTGGGCCCGTGAGCCATGGCCGCTGAGCCTGTGCATCCGGAGCCTGTGCTCCACAATGGGAGAGGCCACAACAGTGAGAGGCCCACATACCGCAAAAAAAAAAAAAAAAAAACCAAAGGAACTTAAGTGACATGAAACAGTATGGATGACTCAATATAACATGTGAAACAGTCCAGGAAAATTATATACAGCCTGATACTACTTTTAAATAAAATTTAAAAATTAAAATTTTAAATATACTTTTTAGGAATACATTTAGGTGCAAATATATTAAACTATATGAACTATATTAAAAGGAAAGCAAGAGAATGATAAATATGGGATTTAGGATGTTAATTGCCTCAGATCAGAAGCATGGAAGGGAACACAGGGACCATCTGGTTAGTTGTTAATATTGTCAAGGTCTGAGATTCTGTTTTGGGTGATAAATTCATGGGGTGCTTATAGTATTATTTAAAAGCGACTAATTTAAAAAACTAACTAAATATATATATAAAGTGGTCCATGCAAGGACCAAGATGAGACTGTGTCATGAACAGAGGAATATGATTAATCCAGTTCTGTGAACCCAAGGTCCATTGGAAAAAAGAAGAAAAGAAAGAAAGAAATGGACAAGAAAATAACTTTCTCACTATGGGATTCAGTGTGATTTAATGTCTTGTCAATGTACCATCAAAAATCATCTGGCATTCTGCCAGAGGTCCAATTTCTACACTTGGGGAAACAGCTCTAAAATATCTCTGTCATGAGGCTGCCTGCTTCCTCCGCCATTTTGCTTACCTCCAACATGAGGGAACTTCACAGACTTCTGGAGGTACTTACCTGGACAGATCCTTTTGTCAGGAAATATTCCCTGGCACGGAGAGAACTCAGCCTCCCTTCAATCCTGCCCACTGTCTTGTTCTTGCCTTGGTGCCTGGCACAGGCTTGGGCACATAGGAACCCAGAGTTTTCACATCAGTTGCTTCATGCTTAAGCCTCCAGCCTTGGAGAAGGAGCCAAGCCAATGTTTCCAACTGTAAGACAAAAGAATCCCAAACCTTTCTGAAAGAGAGCCTTTTTGCTCAATATAATCCATTTTGGGGGAAGAAAGCAGCATTCTTAATAAAAACACTTAAGCAATTTGCTGATAAACTTTTAAGTGGATTCAATCTTCTTCTCAGAAACCAGTTTTCCATCTACCTCTGCAGCTGTGAGAGTGGGATGCATTTTATCCAGACATTATTTTTGTATGTCCAGTTTAACAATGATTCTAACCACTCTTCTTCCTCTAGATGTGTCTACCAAGAGGTAATCCTTGAATTGGCCTCTTAGAGGGCTCTTCACTTGCAGTAAGACTGAAATAAAACTTTGACACATGCTCATAAATAAATGGTCTAAAAAGCCTTTTTTAATGTGTTGGGGTTTTTTTCTTTAACACAACTGAATACTTGAAGGAAGGTGGGCTAGAATTTCTTAGCCATATTTTTACTAATCCCCCGGGCTTGGATTAACTGAAACTCCTTGGTCCAAAACCCCTTGACCAGATTCTGTGGGGCCCCCTCCCAGCTTTAACCAGCCATTCTCTTCCCCTGACAGAGTCCATGGCCTTGGGAGTCCAGGGGCAGGAGGGAGCTGAAGCAAGGAAAAGGGGTGAATGTAGGCCTGAATGTATCTCCATAAATCCGGGTTCTCACTGAACCTCAGAACTAGGGATGAGGCCGCCTTCACCCCCTCTCCTGTATCTGAAAGCCAGAACCAGTCACTGGGGCAGGGGATGGAGACCCTTGGGCAGAGGCTGAAAAGGAGTTATGAATACTGGTGCCTCAGGTAGCTGCTTGGCAGACTTGGTCCCTAAAACCTGGCCCCTGTCCAGCTCGGAAATGAGCCCCCCTGCCTCCCATTGGACACGGGATTGTCTCCAGGCACAGCTGACTCACAGCTGCCGGGCCTCAGCCCCTCCCCCATGGGCTGCCCTAAAGGAAGCGGGCTCAGGATCACCAAAGCAGACCTGGGGAGTAGGCAGAGGGCCTGGGGTCTGTGAAAGTTCCGGGTATGCCTTTGGGGTGCCAGCTTGACTCCAGAGTCATCTTCTTAATCTTTTTTATAACTTCTAAGTTATAAATGTATATGTTGATGGTAGAAATTTGAGAACTATAGAGTAATATAAAGAAAATAAAATCACACATATTCTTACCACCTAGAAGCCATCACTGTCTATACTTTTGCTGGTTTTATTCTAGTCTTTTGTTTAATCTATAAATTTATTTTTGCTTCATAAATGAGATCATTCTATACCTAATGCTTTGTATCCTTTTTTTTTTTTTGCTTATCATCATCTCAAGAGAATGTTCTTTGTGTGATTAAAAGTTCCTTGAAAATCTGAGTTTTAGTGGGTATAAGTTAGCATAAAGTCCACAAGCTCCCCTCTCCCCCAAACACAATCCCCCCCTCCATCCCCCAGTTTTCAAGAGGTCCCTAATACATGGTCTGTGGAGCTGTAACTGTGGTAACTTTTCCAGTCAGGGGCTTGGGACCTCTCAGGGGGCAAGAGGAGGAATAGGCTTGGCCACAGGGACTCCCAGACCCATTCTGGGGGCAGATCCCTTCAGTTCTGGACCCTGCTGTACCCACCCACCCCCCTTAGGCACAGAGAAACTGGAGAGGAAATTTTGCTTTCCTAGGGTGGGCTGTCCCCACCCTAGTCATGCATGAAGTCAGTATTCTGTCTCCTCTCACCTCCCATGTTCCTTAGAAATGGGTGTCCATGGTTTCTGAGGCTGCAGGCAGCTCCTGGCCACTCTGAGCAGCCTCAGCCATCCCAAAGCACCTCTCCACCTCCTCTTGGTTCAGGCGGCCCTGGGCTTGGGCTCCCTTTTCCTGAGAACAACCAGCGGGGTCAGAAGACAAAAGAGGACCTGGAGCCAACATTTGACATTTGGAGTTACCCGCCCCCCACACCTCCCCACCTGGAAAGTGTCTGAGAGCCTCAGAATGACATGAGGGGGCACAAGGATGGGTAAGGCCCGGGGAGAAAGGGGCCCACTCTTGGTGCCTGAACTTGATCCAGCAGAGACAAGGGGTCCCTGCCCTTACCCTCCTCCTCATCGACGACTCCTCTCCCAGGCCCTCCTCCCAGCCTCCCAGGTCCCCATCCTGATTGCATCCGCACCAGCCCAAAGTCTCTCCCAGGATCATCTCCATGTATTAGAGCCTTGGCACACTGGGCAGTGATGAACCAATGAGAACTTTCCCACCCCATGAGGAAATCGCTAAGCCCAAACTCTAGAGGCAGGTCCAGTGACAGATACCCAGCCTCATGTTTAATCTAACCTGGCTCAGGGAAATAACGAAGCTTTGAGAGTTGTCCCCGGGTCTTCTCCCCCGGCCCAGTGCAGTAACAATTCTATCAATAGCTCACTTTGTACAGTACTTTAAACAGTGCATGTTCACATACATCTTCTCGTTTGATCTGCTTACACTGCTATCAGGTAAGTAGGACTGGTCTTATTTTCCTCGTTTACAGATAAAAAACTGAGGCCTGAGGTCAGACTGTTGGGAATATCACAACTTAGGCCCTCTGATCTGTGGAACGCCCGCCCCCCACACACACCCCGGCCTCTTTCTTGGATACTCAGCTCCCCGGGACACTGAGAGATCAAGTTCCTCTGTTTTGGCTTTCTATGCCTGCAGATTTCAGACAGAGGCAGCCTCTGGCTCTTTCAAACCTAAATGCTGCCGGGTCTTCACTCAGAAACAATTTCTCTGTCCCGGCATGTGTTTGTCTCAGTACATTCCCCTCAGTCGATTGTTGTTGGGAGGAAGGAGGGAGGAGCTCCTCATTTTGAAACCTCTCCTAATTGATTTCTCTCTGATGAGGCGCCGTAATCCTTTCTGGCTGCCCTTACCGCTTCTCCAGTTTCTTGAAAAAGCCTCTCCATACCCGTTCTCCTGGCCTCCCACATATTCCCTGGGCTCGAAATACCTTTCTCGATTTTTTTCTTGGCAGCCATCATCGATGACAGGCTTATGACCCACACGTCCATCAGGAGAGCCTGCCTCCCAGAGCACGTACACGGTGCACACAGGTGCGCACACACACACTGCAGGGGGGGTGGGCGGTTCACCACATTCTGCTTCACCCACTCTGTTCAAGTCAGACTATGGCGGAGCAGCAGCTTCAAGGATGGATCTAAAGAATTCCGCCTGATGTGAGGCCTTTCTTGCCCAATCTATCAATGGCTTGTTGGGGGTTGAGGAAAGGTGTGAGGCCTGCTGTTTGCTCTTTGCTCAGCTTTGAGGCAGCTGGGGGAGACAGGCTTACCTGGGTGAACCTGACCCTGTGGCTAGGGAAGACACAGTCTCCTAGACTGTGGGCTACCTCTTCCTTCAAGACCCCCAGCCCCTTCACCAACCCTCTGACCAGGAGGAGAGCCACAGAGGCCAGGTGGGCTGAAGCAGATGCTTCTGGCCTCAGACGCCCGGAGCCGGGCTGGACCAGAACTCAAGCCTCTCACCCGAGCATTCTTGTCCCCCTTTTCATCTAGCCAGCTCTGGGGGAGGGAAGGAGATTGGCTGGGTGCAATGCAGTGTTTCTGGGGACTGGGGGTGGGGCGCAGGGGAGTCCATTCAAATTGACAAAAATAGAACATCAGCCTCATATCATTTTTCTCAAAACAAGATTTATTGAAGTTCTGTCGGTGAAAATCGCTGCTGTGTGGAACACTTAACTTATAGATTAGATTACTCAGTCGTGCCTTACTACATTTTTCATTAGAAAAATATTGGCTGGGAGAGTTTGACCTCATAATCTCTGCATTTTAAACAATAACCAGAGGAAAACCAAATAGAAGGCACAAGTTAACGGGTTTCTCCCCCCACAGCATTTCCCCTGGGAGAGATTGGAGCGAGGGCCGGGAAGGGAACAGGAGTGGAATCTGCTGCGTGAGCAATTCCCCGTCTCCAGCCCACTCCCCAGAGCCCGCGGGAGGCGGCTGGGGGAGGCAGAGGAAGCTGAGCTGAGTCCTTGGGGCTTAGGCCCTGGCACATCCCTGCTCAGGTGGCCGGAGCTCTGCAGGGCCCCAGTCCAAGGAAGAGCTGTCGGTTAGCATATATCCATCCCAAAGACAAGACCTGAGTCCAGAATCCCAGGGCCATGGTGGGGCTCCATCTGGGCTGCTGGGGTGGAGGGGAGAGGGCATGACTACCTCTTCATCTCCCACCCAGGGGGGATCCCTCCTAGAGGATTTTATGGAGGAGGGAGTGACTCCAAGGCTAGGCTAGCTGGGACAGTCTAAGCTGACGTCAGGCATTCTGCTTGTTCCTCTGGACCCAGGAGCAGAGGCTCCTGGGGGATCCTAGGCCTGAAGTCCTTGAGCTGAGGGTGAGTGTAGGGTGCTGGCTAGCTTGAGAGAAGGGGGACGCCTGGCTACAAACAGATCCTTGGCCGCTTTACGATAGCTGATCAGATTCCTTGGAGGACGGCACCCCCAGCCCAGTCTCTGTCTCGGTTTCTACTTTCTGAGGCTTTGGTGATTTCTAAGTTCTGACACAGTCATTAGTTACAAAGAGCAATTATTTTTTTTTGTCATTAAGTCATTTTTTAAATGGCTCCGGGCGACATCACAGAACAAAGAAACAAAATATCCATGAAAAGACTTAATCACAAATTACTAATTATTTCACCCCCTCCTCCCTCCCAAAATCGTGAAATCTGAGCCCCATGAAAAGGGAGAAGGTCTCCCCAGCCATGAGCTCGCCATGGCTCTTAGGCACCTAATCCATCATGGGGGGAGGGGTGTTTCCTGCCCCTCTCTGAGCCCCAGGGGAGGGGGTGGCAGGAGTCCTCCATCCCCAACCTTTGAAGTTACCTTCTGCCCATAGATACAGCCCCTCAGTGGTAGGGGGATTTGAAAATGAGTGGGGGGCCCCATCCAGAGCCCCTTACCCTGGGCCCCTCCTCCCAGGCCAGCAGTCTCCCCAGCTGGCATTCCACTCTGGGCCCTTTGAAGCCTCCTGGGCCACAGCAGAGAAGCCGCCCCCCTGCTGTGGGGCTCCTAGAGTCTCCAGCTGGAAAACAAACCAGAGGAGGAAGTAATCCTGGAGGGGAAGCCCCTGAGTCCCCAGACGTGAGGAAATAAAATGTATTTGACACCAAGATGTATGGGAGGAGGGGGAAGTCCAGAGTATGGGCCCCTCCATCCAGCCAGACCTTCTCCTAGAGCTGACTGTGGTCTCCTTATCTGACCCTTGCTGAGTGAGAAGGTAGCTGCACAGAGGAAGCAGCAGTCATGGAAGCCCTGTCTAAGGCCAAGAACAAAGGTAGGTCTGCCAGCGAGGTGGGTTCTGAAGCAGAGCAGGCCTCCTAGGAACTTCCCACACCAGCCCCGTCTCTCTGCCCAACATGTCCAGTTCCCAGTGAGCAGCCTATGCTGAGCTTCAGCCATCAGTTCAATAGTTACAAAGGGAAGATCCTGGGAAGGATGGCATTGCAGGGCCACTGAGAAAGATAGGTATATGTCCAGGGTAGGGGGCAGCTGTGGAGTCCCCAACCTCAAAACCTAAATATCCTCCCAGGCTCTCCTCACAGCTCAACTCTGAACCTGACTCCAGACTAAACTCAACCCCAGCATTCATCCATGTAACACCATGCTTATCAAAACCTTACTACGTGCCAAGCAACAGGACTACATCAGTTGCCAAGTGAGACCTAGATCCTACTTTCCTGGAGACCTAGTTTACTTTTCTTGAGTATCTTTTTACTGAGAAGACTTGGATAAAAGAGAAAGTCAAAGCCATGCCCATGTCCCATCCTAGCCTTTGCTCACTCCTTGGTTGTTTGGACAGTGGTCCTTGGTTGTTCCCTGACTCCCCATTCAGACCACTCCCTTAAACACAGGTCTTGTGTATCTCCTGTGTCTATCTCCCTGTCAGCCCTGCACCTGATAGAGGTGGAAACGGTCATAGGTGGAAGGAAAGAAGGCAGACGAGCAGGCTTTGAATAAACAGAACCACCTTAACAAATGGTTTGCAACCATTGTTCCTATGTCGTATGACCAGTGAAGACCTTGAGTATAAATATGCAAATTATTGGAATCACAGTCACTGTCCCAGGCAAGAGAGCTTAGAATTCAAATAATCATTGTCAGCCACACAGAGTACGCCCTCTCCCTCTTTCTCATTCTTGTCAAACTGTCCTCTTTCTTCCTTCTCTTAAAACCTTCCTGACCAAGGAATGTCTGGCAATATGCTGAGACTTGGGCTGCCTTTATTAAAAGCATTTCTTTAAAAGGAGCAGGTTTTTCTTGGAAGTTATCTGCTCCACTCTCCTGCTGCCCAAGGCTCTAGTTCAGTGGTACTAGCCACTCCTCAGACCTGTAGAATGTGTGAACCTGGGAGTATGACCCTACTCTGGGTGTAGTAGAGACTGCTGGTGATCCTCCAATATCTACTCTCCACTTTAAAAATAATAAACCCCTCAAGTTTTAGCTGGAACCTAGCCACCCAGTTTAGGACTACATTCCCCAGACTCCCTTGCAGCTAGGTGTGTCCAGTTAACTTGATTCTGGCCAATGAGATGCAAGCAGAAGTAATGTTATACCTTCTGGGCTCTGCCCTTAAAAAGAAGGAGCTGACCCTCCACATCCTCTTCTCCCCTTTTCACTGGGTGTGAAATGGACACGGGAACTAGAGCATTCATCTTAGAGCTCAAGATGGAAGTTATGTGTTGAGGATGGTGAAGCAATAATAAAGGAGGAGACTGGGGCCTTGACACTTGGGATGGAGCTGCCATATCTGCTCTGGAGTGCTTCTGCTTAGATTTTATGGGAGAGAGAGAGACAAACTCATTATGTGCCTAACCCACTGTTATCTTGTAATTTGCTTCGTTTCTTTCCTTTTGCTTCCCTGAACAAAGGAAAAGCAAAGGATCTAAGGCAGCACTGTCCAACACAATGTGAACCATATATGTTATTTAAAAATTTCTAGTAGACACGTAAAAAATTAAAAGAAACAGGTGAAATTAATATTATCTTTTATTTAACCCAGTATTTCCAAAATGTTATTTCAACATGTGATCAATATAAACAATTATTAAAGAGATAGTTTCCATTCTTTTTCTCATACTAAGCTTTCAAAATCCAATGTGTATTTACACTCCCATCTCAATCTGACTAGCTGCCTGTCAAGTGCTCAACAGCCGCATGCGGTAGTAGCGACAGGATTGGCCAGTACAGGTCCAAGGGAGCTGCCAGAGGCCGAACCAGTTAGGGACTGAGGACCAGCCCTGAGTCAAATACAGCAGCTACAGTAACCATTGCTCCTATTGCTGCAAGGAGCGCCTTTTGGCAGGTATCCCATTTCCAGCCAGATGTCTGGCACACCCATCACACTTTGGCTCCAGCCCACAAGGAAAAACCTCTATGCCTTAGTTTCTATATTGGACCCTGGAGAAGGGCTATCTTAGGCTTCCTTAGTAGACCCCTAGGAAGATAAGAAAGGGAAGGGAAAGGTGGAATGTGGGTTACCCTCCAACCTCTACTTTGTAATCAGAACACAGTGGAACAGGAAAGACAGTGCAGGTCTGATTACAGAGGCATTAGGAGAAGGGGGCTCTCTCTCCCGGCTCAGGGAGACCCTGGGCCATGACATGTCCCTCCTGAGCTTGCCTACAGGGTCAGGCTTACCTCATACATTTACAGGGATTGAGGAAAGAACAATACCACATGAAGAGTTCATATTTACCAATGTAATCCTTGCTACCAACTCTCTCATCCGGAAAACAATTCGACATCCTTAGTGTTGTCACAGCCTTCTTCACTTGTGACCATAATTATTGTCACCATCACCACTGATAACTACCATCACCCCCCAAATGATTGCTCCTGTTACTGTGAGCTTCAATATCACCACTTCCTTCACCATGACAATTACCATCACTTACTCCCTTTATCACCATGGCAGTGATCATTAACAAATCATAACAACATTATGACCACTCATCACCACATTCCTGCTATTACCATAATCATACAACCACTATAATCCTCAACCTCACTGACAACCACTGCCACCGTCACCACAATAAGTATGAGAACCTCCAGCATCTCCTTCACCTCTTCTTGTAAGGTCACCCCCAGGCTCTCCTTTTCCTACCTAGAAATCCTCAGAGTGTACCCCAAATTTCTACGTGGTCAAAATAACCTCTTGTACCCATTGTGCCCCAGCATCCCCCTCGCTCAACCATTCTTGCCTCAGGGTCAAGTTCTCGTTGCTCTATTTGACTTTTCGGATTCTGGACTCTTGCCTGCCCTGCTCTGTCCATTGAAACCTGATATCCCTTTCTGCCTGCCTGGATTCTCTGACTTTTGGTCCCTTGGTTTATCTCTAACTCATGGCCACTTAACCCTGGGCATTCTGCCATCAGTTACAGAGGTCTTCTGGCTAGGCCTGGGGAGTTTGGCATTGCCATGCTCTCAGGAGACCAACATCTTGCCAATATGTTTTCTTGGAGTTTTGCTGAGTGAAAATAGGCTGGATTTGTAGAGTTGGTCCCTGAAGGCTGGTTTGGTGACTCCCAAGCCCAGAGGAAGCTGAGAAAAGGTATTTCCTGGCAGTATGTACCAACAGAGAAACCTGGTATATAGAAAAAGTCAGAGGAAAGAGAAAAGGCTGGGGGGAGGGGACAAGCTCTTTGCTCTCCCTGGTTTGTCCAATGGAGAGCACAATAAGACCACTGTCCTCAAATATTTCTCTGGTTGACCCCAGAAATAACAGGAACACTGTTCTTCTATAAAAAGCTTGCTGTAGATAAAGACTCTAGACATCTCACACCTATTCATGGACACAGAGATCTTAGGTCTGAAGCATTTTGGGAGAGGGGTCTCCTCTGGTATTAGTAATGGCAGTGGCCATGTCAGAGGCAGCAGGAGCTCTCACCTCTCCCCACCTGTGCACGCTGGCTACAGTCACTCCAGTTACCCTCTTACCCTCCCAGGGATCCACAGGTACCCAGGTTTTCTGCAAGTAGACAACCCCTCCAGTCACATGGGATTCATGGGGATAGAAAGGATGTGCATCTGGATTGAGTTTGATCTCAAAGTGCAACTCTTTTCTCTTTTTTTTTGCGGTACGCGGGCCTCTCACTGTTGTGGCCTCTCCCGTTGCGGAGCACAGGCTCCGGACGCGCAGGCTCAGCGGCCATGGCTCACGGGCCCAGCCGCTCCGTGGCATGTGGGATCTTCCCGGACTGGGGCACGAACCCGTGTTCCCTGCATCGGCAGGCAGACTCTCAACCACTGCGCCACCAGGGAAGCCCCCAAAGTGCAACTCTTGATCTGATCATATATCCAAAAAGAATGGAAATCCAATCTCTAGATCTGAATGACATTTACCAGAGGGTTTGAGGTAGTTAGGAGGGAACTAGATCCTTGTTTTGTATATTTTGAGGCCAGACCCTTCCCCATTGCCTGGCATAGGGCTCTGCCCAAGGCAAAATGGATTGATTTACTGCCTGTCTGCAAAGAGGATGGGTTGGTGGCTCCAAGACATGTGAGCAAGGCCACCTACACTTTGAGGACAGCCTAAATGCTCATTAAAGTGACATCTTCCCTCCCCAGATACTGGGGAAATGGATTGTGAAGTGACTCAGGGAGGTGGCCAAGTGGGAGGGAAAGAAGCAATCACCCTTTGCCATGACAAGTACACCCTTTGGTGATAGACATATCAGTTAATAAACACAACCTCCTCCCCATTTCTATCGACAGAGAAAAGGGGTAATTCCTTCCCCACTCTCTCATTCGTTCATTTGTTCTACCTTTTTATTGACCAATTACTGTGTGCTGAACACTGAGTTGGGCCTTGGAGACACAAAAATGAATAAGACTTGGTTCTTAACCTTAAGGAACCCACAGTCATCACTGAAAAGAGAGGAAGCAAAAAGTGCCCCTGGCCTTTCCAGCTTGTCAAGGGTCAAACACATGCCTGAGCCAGTCCCCTTGAGAGGGCAGTGGGTGAGATTCCGGCAGGTAATGGATGAGTGTAGCTATGCCCTGACAGGGATATTACCTGCAATTGGTTCCAGTCATCTATGGAGCCTGGAGCAGCTTTGAAAATTGGGAGAGGGTGGTGTCAGGGGAGAGCAGGCCCCACTCTTCCATCCCTAATCTGTTCTGATCCCACTCTGAGGAGAAGCAGGGTATGGTCTCCTAGGGCCAGAGCAGAGAAAATATTTTTTACCTCTTCTCCTGGTTAGGCTGGTCTCTGCACAGGTTGGAAACCACTCCCAATGGAAGAAGTACTGAGGGTCCTAGGAGAGAGGGCAGAGGCCAGAGGCAGGGGATGGCCTGCTCCTGAAGTCAGATTCCAGAGCAAACAGCAAGGTATCTGCCTTTCTAGACTCTGAAAGGTTGGACATGGGGCAAGAAAGGAGAGTAAAAAGTTAGGGTCCTGGGCTTCCCTGGTGGTGCAGTGGTTGAGAGTCCGCCTGCCGATGCAGGGGACACGGGTTCGTGCCCCGGTCCAGGAAGATCCCACATGCCACGGAGC
The DNA here is from genome assembly GCF_964341445.2 of Mesoplodon mirus. Classification (NCBI taxonomy): domain Eukaryota; kingdom Metazoa; phylum Chordata; class Mammalia; order Artiodactyla; family Ziphiidae; genus Mesoplodon; species Mesoplodon mirus. The sequence goes on along the minus strand of NC_138977.1, from coordinate 203,068,950 downwards.
AGCTGGGCCTGCGAGCCATGGCCTCTGAGCCTGCGCGTCCGGAGCCTGTGCTCCGCAACGGGAGAGGCCACAGCAGTGAGAGGCCCACGTACGGCAAAAAAAAAAAAAAAAAAAAAAAAGTTAGGGTCCTCATGGGCTAGAGGATGGGCCTCCAGGGTCTGAGGGGCACCCCGAGACACTGTGTCTGAGGCTTTGCTGGTAAAGTGGAGGCCAGAGGCAGCCACCAAGTGAGTACCCTCAGATCTGGCTGCATAATGAGATTCCCATTAGCACAGTCTGAGTTGGAGGAAACCTGGCAGCATATGGTCCTACTCCCTCATTTAGAGGGGAAACTTAAGGCTCTGGTCACATAAGGACAACCACCAGCTCGGGTCTCTTCTGCTACTCTGACACAGAGCATCTCTCCTCCAAGGGACTCTCTGAGCACAAGTCCCCAGCTGAGCAAGCTCCCTCCTCAGTCCCTAGTGTACCAGTGTGAGTGGATCTTGGGGACCATTTCAGATTTTAGGGGCAGAGGTGGGGATAGCTGTGCTGATGGCCACCTGGACTCTGGTGAACTCTAGACTCCTCCCATCCTCTGCCCCCCGGCCCCCCTCAAGGGCACGGCTGGACCTCTGTCCTGAGCCATTTACTTCCTCTCAGCCCCAGCCTGTTCAGCCCACTAGAACGTTCACCTTTCTCTCCCCTTCATGCCTTCTGAGCTCATTTTCTGTCTGTTCTTCTTCCAGCTGCCCCAAATCCATCCCCTTGGACCCTTTTCATCTCTCTACCTACTCCCATGCATACCTCCCTCAAAATACGGAGCCATGGGCCTCGGGAATGGGGCTAATGTGACACTGGCAACTCTGTTGCTTTCAGGAAGACAAAGGAATCTTATGTCTACCTGAGTAAGTCACGTGGGGACCAAAGCAGCATTGGTGGTCTGAACCCCAGGGTGGGCTGTATGGTGTGTCATGGGCTGACTGGGGACTGGGGCCTGCACAGCCTGGGTAGGAGTTTCTCCTGAGTCCAGCTCTGAGAAGGGCTGCCAAGGCCCAGCGAGTCCTGGGTACCTGTGGTCCGACTCACAGAAATCTTCCCAGAGCCTCAAACGGGCCTTGAAGATGAGGCAGGGGAGCATGCAGGTGGGTGGGGTAGGTTTGACCCCTTGCTGTCCCTCTAGCCAACGAGCCCAGTCCTGCTGCTCCCTCCACCCTGCCCAAGCACAGTGTAGAGGTGAAGCTGGCCTCCTCCTCCTCAACTGTCCTCCTGTCTCTAGGCCACTCCTGTCCTTGGCCTATTTGGGAGTGAGGATTTAGGAGACAGGAGAGAAGAGCCTTCTGGGAATGACAATGACACTCATCCAGTAGGTGTACACCGACACCTGGCTCAGGCCCACACTTCTGCAGACAGATACGCACATGTGAACACACACACACCCCTGTCCTGGTCATTCCTTTAATCATCCAGCAAACATTTATGGAGCAACTCCTCTGCCCCAGGCACTGGGCCAGGAGCTGGCGTTATGAAAACAAACAAGACGGACCTAGACAAGTGGTCCTCACCTGCACAGAGCTTACAGCCTAGCAGGGGAGACAGATAGTAGAGGCGCACTTACACAAAGGTGGTACAGACATTAAATCGTAATAAGTGAAATAAGAGAAAATTCCATTGGACTATAAGAAAAGAGAGTAGGGTGCCCACCCAGGGCCTCCACTTGGAGTTCTGCAGACTGTGCCCTGCTCAGGAGAGCTGCACAACAGCATGGCTAGGGGCTGTGTCTTCGTGGAGAGGGAGTACCTTTTTCTAATTCTCACAAAGGCACCTCAGGGGTTGGCAGTGGCCTGAGATCTAGCTTAATCTTGGGGTCAGCTTCACATCAACTATCTCATTTCCAATCTCATGATGCCTCAAGGCCAATTTCAGGGTCAATCTCAATGTCACATACGCAGAATGCACAATACCCTACCATACACTTGCACCATCACACACAGGCTCACACTGGCTGAACACCTCATTACAGACTTGACTTTGACACTTAAAGAGTCCACACAATCACACACAGATTCTCACACATGAACTGTCACATGTGCAGACACAGTCTCACTACAGTCACACATCATCCTTCACATCCTATTACACACACGGTTTCTCTCACACCGTCATCCATATACCCACTGCTTTACTACAGTTGCACATGGTCCCTCACCACCCCCCTCGCGCACACACACTCTCTCTCTCGCACACACAGGCGGCCACGCTCCTGTTAGGCTTCTGGAGACAGGCATGTGCAGCCCCTGATCACAGCTAAATGTCAGCGAGTCCCTCTCCTCCCAGTTAGAGATGAATTGTTGCTCAGGAGATATTTCATCCTTAATGCCTCCTGCTTGAACTGGAGCATGCATCTCGAGGAGGTTACGTTTTCCCAATCCGTCTGCTGCCCCCCTGGCTGGCTCAGGGAGCTGCCCTCCTGCCTCTCAGTTTTCATGGGAGTGGGGGAGGGCTCCCTCTCCCCTTACAGCCTCTCCTCATCCTTTCCCTTCCTGCCAGCTCAGCTCTTGGCAAAAGAACAAAGCCCAGGCGGCCGCCCAGGCCCCCTCCCCAGCTCCCTGCACAGGAGGTGTCCCCAGAGTCCAGGGGCCATAGCCTGGCCACACCCCACCCCCATCCCAGCTGCTAGCTGCCTTCAGGGCCAGTGTAGACCCTGTGGTCTAGAGAAGAGTTGGGCATAGAAAGGGATATGGCATTGAGGGGCACCCCTTCTTAAGGGTCTTCTGCATCTACCCCCCTCCCCGTCATAAACTTAAAAAAAAAAAGGGCTGAGTGATGCTGGTGTGAGGTAAACTGGTACAACCATTCAGGACGCCAGTTGGGTATGATGTATCCATGGCCTCTACAGAGTGTATCCTTTTTGCCCCAGCAATGCCATGTTTATGAATGTATCATAAGGAAATAAGCAGGGATAGTCCAGACACTTTAGCTTCAAGGGGCTTATCCCAGCCTTGTTTATAAGAGTAAAAAATTGGAAACAACCTAAACATCCCAAAGTAGGGACTGGCAAAGGCACAGCCATCAACAGAAAACCACGCAGCCATTAAAATGATGGTGTGGAAGAACGTTTAGCATCATTGAAAGGTGTTCACACGTAATGTTGAGTAAAACAAACAGGTTGCAAAACAGTATGTGAACTAAATGCGAGGTGGGAGCCTGGATGGGATCCTGCAGTAAGAAAAAGACATTAGTGGGAAAACTAGTAAAAGCCAAATAAAGTCTGGAGTTTAGTTAATAATAACGGACCAGAGCTGGTTTCCTAGTTCTGACAAATGTACCATGGTAATGTGAGATGTAAGCATTAGGGGAAACTGGGTAAGGGGCATATTGAAACTCTCTGTACTCTTTGCAAGTTTTCTGTAAATCTAAAATTATTGAAAAATTAAAAGATTATTTAAGAAACCATCAGGTATATATACTGTGATCCCCTATTTCATTTTTTTAAAATATATACATCAATAAAATAGATAAGTAACAAGGATTTACTGTAAAGCACAGGAAGCTATATTCAATATCTTCAACATTATAGGTTATGTAATAACCTATAATAGAAAATAATCTGAAAAAATATATAACAATCACTTTGCTGTACATCTGAAACTAACACAATCAACTACACTCCAATAAAAACATACTATATACATCAAAGTCTAGGAGAATAAGCACCACCATGTTAACTTTAGTAATATCTGAGGGGTGGAATTATGAGCACTTTTAATTTAATTTTGATCATTTGAATGTTCTTTTTTTTCAGCTTTATTGAGGTTATAGTGACATATAACATTGTATAAGGTATGCAATGCATTGATTTGACACATGTATATAATGCAAATTTAGCTACACCTCCATCGCATCACATAATTACCATTTCCTTTTTGTTCTCACATTTAAGATCTACTCTCTTAGCAATTTTCAAGTATACAATATACTGTTAACTATTGGGGCTGGCCAAAAAGTTCGTTCGAGTTTTTCCATAAGATGTAATGTGGAGACACCTGAACGAACTTTTGGGCCAACCCAATATAATCACCATGCTATGCATTAGATCCCCAGATCTTTTTTTTTTAAATAAAGGAACATGTACCAACTTGTGAAATCAAAACAAACAAACAAACAAACAAACCTGAAATGTCACTGGGGATGCTGAGAGCAGCTCAATTCCCAGTCACCCCACCCAGCCTCCTTAGTCCCTTGAAGGTCTTGAACCCAGCCATTATGAACAGTTTCTTTTACTTCTAATTCTAATTGGCATGACCACCCCTCACCCCTGGAAACTCCAGAATTTCAGGATCTGAAATTCTCTTCTTTGATCCCAATCTCCTATCCTTTAACCTGACTCATTCCCTCATTCCTACTGGCTCTTTCTCTGGTCCCTTAAGCCCTCCATCTTCTCCCACTCCATCACTCCCAGTCTGGTTTTTCTTCCTCCTTTCCTACCCTGGCTCCATATCAGTCATTTCAACGACGTGCTTCCTGCCATCCTGCTTACCAATCTCCAGCCTTAAGCAATAGTGCCATCCACTTTTCTGGCTCCTACTCCTGGACACCCTGGAGCAGGTGAAAAAAACTGGCCCATCCATGCAGCCTCAACTCAACTCATCCTACACCAGTATATTCAAAATAAAACAAAGCAAAACAAAAACTTTCTCTTCATCTATAATTAACTCATTACAATTCCACAACCATTACAAACTTTCTTTGCAAGCCTTCCACTCTAACTTGACCAAAAATATGAAGCCCATTCCTCAAATAATATTCCCCTCTCCACCTGTCCCCAAACCCACCAGTCCACCCCAGAATTTCCCTGGATCATCACTCACCCTTTTCCTTCCCTCCTGTCTCTGAGGAAGAAGAGTTCCTTCTACTTGCCAAGGACCCAACTGCTCCTGCCTCTTCCCAGAATTTTCTCCATGGAGCATCTTCTATGTCTTGTCCATTTCAGCTCTCCCTCTTTCCTCTTTCTCCTGGATAAACGTTATGAATGAGAAATCACCCTCATCACCTCTAGTTCTTTGTCATTCACTCTCCCTGCAATATCCCCACCACCCTACAGTCACTTGCGGTTTACTGTGACCTGAGAATAACCAAATCAACTGGCCATTGACTCTGTCTGCCTCACTGATCACGCTGCAGGATTCAATACCAGTTCCTCCAGAAAAAGTTCCATCATCTCCAGGCCACTTACTCCTTTTGTTTTCCTCCTAACTTTCCGACTACTCCTTTTTAGTCTTTTCTGACTCCTTTCTCTCCTCCAGCTTTCTAAGTACAGGAATCTCCCGGGATTTAGTTTCCGTCTCATTTTACTCTACCCCCTGCCCCATCGCAGGCAAGCTCACCATTCCCCTGGCTTCCACTAGCCATCTCTTTGGAAGAATCCCTAACTAACAGCTTCTGCGTTCCCATCTGGAATGTCCAACTTCCTGCTGAGCACCTCTGAGTGGATGTTCCAGAGCATCTCAAACTCACTATAACTACAATCATTAACTCCATCCCCTATCCCCCACAAGCCTTGCCTTCAAATTTCCACCATTCTTTCAAAAAAGCTGAACACCTAGGAGTCACCTGGACTCTACACTCCCCTTTCCTTATCCTCCAAAGCCATTCACTGGTCAGGTCTGGAAAATTCTACGCTAGCCCTGTCTCTTACTCACAGCCTTTTGTGTTCTGTCTTCTCCGCCTTCATCTGGTTCTGGCCTTCCTTACCTGGACTATGGCAATATCCTCATCCAGGACCATCCTGACTTTCATCCTGCCCCATTCACCATAATCCTAGCAGAGCAACAGCCCACGGTCCCTAAAGCTGGGGCAACCATACACTGTATTATCCAGAGTAGGATGCTTTTAAGAGTCAAAGGGGTCTCTGTAAAATAATAATAATAATAATGGCAACAACAATGAAACTTAAGAATAAAAATAATAATACTTATAGTGGGACAACAGGCATAAACTGGAACTGCCCTGAGCATATGGTCATCTTACTTAAAGCACCCATCTGATCACATTCCTTTCTTGCTCCAAGACCTTCCATAACTCCCATCGAATTAAGTTTAGATTCATGCTAGCATTCAAAAGTCCTACTTTTCCAGCCTCTGTCTCATGCACCCCACTCTCCTAATAAGAACTACTCACTGGCCCTTGAACATGACTCACGCTATCCCAGTCCCATGCCTGTGTTCATGTTCTTCCTTTCTTCTGGAAATCCTTGTCTTCAACTCTGGCCTCCAAATCCTATTCTTGTTTCAAGACTGGGACCACAAATGATCCTACATGAAGTCTCCCCTCATCCTTTTCTTGCACCTCTCTTGTAGCACTTTGCATTTCCTCCTTAGTAGAATATTATTTCTACTCTTGGCTCTATCAAAAATGCTGATCAGTGGCTGTACACAGCTCCACTCCCAACCAGCTCTTTTGCTGGGCAGCTGCTTACAGTGTGGCCTGGCATTAAAAGATGAGCTGGGCCATCTGATTTCCTCTCCTGGGAATTTGAACTATGAAATACAGAGAGACTAGAGCAGTTAGCGGAGATGATGTAGAGAGAGACTCAGAGAGGCTGGCTGGTCAAATGTAAGTCACAGTTATGAGAAATTATGAGGAAATCCAGGAAGCTCTTGATGCTGCACGGGGTGTCAGAAGCAGTTATGAGTTGGGGCCCTGGAGGCCGACCTGAGTGAGAATTCTGACTCCTCCACTTCCTGGCTTGAACCTGGGGCAGAGTACCTAACCTCCTTGAGCCTCAGTGTTCTCACATGTAAAATGGGGATAATGAGATTAGCTAACTCACAGCGTTCTTAAGAGGATTAACTGAAGTAAGCATGGAAACCAAACTGTCTGGCTTTCAGTAAGTGCTCAGAACTTGTTAGCTATCATTCCTTCTCCCCCTATAACAACAAAAACAATAACCATTTCATTAATATTAATGAGGAGAGACACACAGAGAAAAGAAGACCCTGTGGGGTGCCTTTTCACCTTACCATGGGAGAGAAGTTAGTGCCCAGAGCTGCCTTGGTCCATGTGCTTCCATATAAAGGCTCTCCTTTTTCTTGTGGTTACTCAAGGGAACCTCTGTTTCTTGTAAGCAGAAGGACCCCTGCCCAGACTCCAGTCTTCCTCTTGGGTCTGGATTTGAGCCCCTCACAGTCCTGGATGATACTCTGTCTCCTGCCTGGGCCTTGAACACAGCTCATGTTTAATGCTTGGTGAACAAATGAATAAGTTTCCAGGTCGTCTCTAAGGAAACTACAGAAAGGCCATTTTTAGGGGACTCAGAAATGCCAGGGGTACATATCTGGCGGAGAGTCAGCCCCCTGGTTCATGGCCTCATCCCTCAAATTAGGAAAGAAGGCAGGCCAGGACCAGGATCACTCTGGAGGACTGATGCTGCGGGGTTCCCTGAGTTCTGGCCTTGCCCACATGCTGCTAGGCCTTGCCTCTTTCTTTCCTCACTCCCTCTGGCCCCAGGAGGAGGGGCTGTAGGGTCACAGGAGGGGCAACTGAAGGAAGAGAGCCGCTGGGTCAGGTTGCCAGTCTGCTGAAACAGGGCCAAGGCATCGCCTAGCTGCCTCATCTCCTCCCCTCCTCCCAGCCCCGTACTCAACTCCAACCACACTCACATCTTTTCTGGCCCTTACCTTCACCATGCCCTTTCTTACTATGTCATTGTATATGCTATTCCTTCTCCCTCAGATGCCCTTCCCTGCCTTCACCTCCAAAGAAAACTACTGGTCTTTTAAAACTCAGTTCAGAGCTGGCCTCCTGCTGGAATCTTCCCTGGATCTCCCAGATAGGGTTAAATGCTCCTGCTCTGTGCTTCTATGGACCTTGTGGAGATTTTTATGAGTCAAAGCTCATCACTCCAATTACCAGTGTACTTGTCTGTCTTTCCCCAAGAAGGTCTCAAGGACAGGAATTCTGTCCTATTCATCACTGTGTCCCCAGCACCTAGCAAAGGATCTAGCATATAGTAGGCTTTCACTGAGTGTTTGTGGACTGAATGAATGAATGTATGAACAGATTAACAGTTTCTTCCAGCTCCAGGATCCCTGGATCCTCTTGTTTTCTCTTCTTCCCTGGCTGTCTTGGGCTTTTCTTGAAGTCTTCTGCAGTCCCATGAACTATTTCTCCCAAAGGCACTACTATCCACCCCCAGTCCCAAGCAACATATGGTGTCTACAATGCAGGACACTGCAGGGTTATGGGTCTGGAGAGTTTTGAGGCTAGATATTTGGGGCTTAGGTATGAAGCAGGGACCACAAGAGAATGAGGACAAAGTGGTGCAGGTTGGGGACTTGAATGTCTTCACTGGCCATTTGGGTCCCGATGGGTGGGTCCAGGCTCTCCCAGACAGGCCTCTGACTGGGCTGCTGGGCATGGCTGCCACTTGCCTGCCCTCCTACCTTCCCGGGCCCACGGCTGAGTGGCTGGCAGAGGCAGTACTGGGCCAGCCCAAGCAGACAGCCTTGCGCGATTGCTGGCTCCAGGCCTCCCAGCCCAGCTTGTAGCTCCCCCCAGAGTGGCGGGATTGATTGGCTGCAGCCGGAATGGGCACCAGTCTCCTTGGCTTGGACAGAAACGGGGCCATCTGTTACACCTCTAGTTAAAAGTACATAAAGTTGAGCATTTGTGCGCCGACAATACCACCCCTGACACCCTCCACGCGGCACAGCGCTCCGGCTCCTTGGCACGCTTGCGCTCCGTGACAGGCCGGCACAGCAAGGCCTACACACTCACTGGCACTACGGCTCCACCCCCCAGCGGCCTAGCCCAGCTGGGTCCAGCCTAGAAGCCCTAGATTCCACCTGCATCAGAGGGTGGAAGGAAGGAAAGGGGATGGGTGGGAGGGTGTATACTGGTGGGCAACTCTTGCTCCAACTCAGGTCTCCTGGGCTGCAGATGAGGCTAGACTTTAGTTCTGATTTGGGGGAACCCAGTACAGTTGCTCATGCCAGTCCTAGGCAATGAGGCTTCAGGTGGACCCAGGCTGACTCTGGGCTCACACCAGGCCTTGGGTTTCCTGGGCCAAGCCAATCAGAAGAGTCCATCTTGTTACCCAGTAAGCTCATGCCCCTTGAGTTTAGAGCCCCATGGTGGCATCTTACACCAACCCAGAGGACAGCTTTGGATAAGGCCTTGGGCTTGGAGTTCTAGACTCTGATTTCTGGGCTCTGGGATGTGGACCCTGATTTCTGAACCCCAATTTCTGGTCTCTGGCTTTGGGCCTGGACACTCAAGGCATTCCACAACCATCTTTTCCCATTTATAGTCCTCTATTGCTCTAGCCAGGCCAGCCTGCTCTCTCCCAAAACTGTTGTGGGCAGTTCTGCCTGCCTCTGTCCTTTTACTCTTGCTGCCCCCTCTCTCTCCAACCTGGAATTCTCTATTTCTTCCCTCCAGCCTCTCAATCCTTCCCATCTTCCGAGTCCTAGCTCTAGTTCCAGCTCTGTCAGGCAGACTTCTCTGGCTACAGGGCTCCTGCCTGCTCTGATCTCCCACAGGCCCCCGCCCCCACCTGAATGGTTTCTTATGAGGCTTGTCCAGTATGAGACTGGAGCGCCTCTGCACAGGTGGAACCTGGGCTGGACTTTATCTTGCCCACAGACTAGAATAGAGCTGAGAGCATGAGGAAGAAGGAGGCTTTATAAGTGTTGGCCTGAACTCAGCTCAGCTGCTGGGGAAGGGGCATAATGACTGCAGAGGTGGTACTGGCTCTCCCAGGGGCCACCCTCAAAGCTCTGATGGTCACAGCATGGAAAGCAGATGGCCAGGTAGACAGACAGCTTTTGATTACTCATGTGTTTGTTTAGTACATATTTATTAAACACGTGCTATGTGCTTAGTCCTGTGTGGAGCATGGAAGAGAAGGAACAGTAAAAAAAAAAAAAAAATGAGATTAGACACAGTCCCTGACCTCAAAGAGCTTATCCATTAGTAAAGGCCACAAGACAAGTTCAAATAATAACTATAATGCAATGAGCTAACCAAAATCAACAAAAGTGTCCTTTGTCTTATGCAACAATAGACTCTCAGAGCTGGAAAGGACCCAGAAGATCAGAGACTTTAATATCCATCCTCAGCCAAAAGACATTTATATACATTGCCTGAGATAATGTGGGTAAAGCTCTTACTTGGCACAAAATAAGCGATAGTAAAATGATGAAGATGATGATGATGGCAATAAGATTGATTATTAGCCTTCCCAGCTGGTTCAAAGCATACTCCACCTGTTGGGAACGCTCACTCCCACACAAGGCAGCTCATTCCATTGCTTACACTTCTACCTTTCGGAAAGCTATTCATTCACAATGCTGAGGTGAAATCATCCTCTCTGTCCCCACTTGGCAACTGTGGTAATTCCACCTCTGGGACCACACAGCAGGCTGGGACCAGGGTGAGGCAAGTGAGATGCCCAAGCACAAAATTTCAGGGGCCGTACACAACACTGAGAACAAGTACCTCCTTAAATTTTGTGCCCTAGGCACCTTATTTACCTCACCTAGTCCCAGCCCTACCACACAGTGAGTCTGTACCCATCCCCAGCCAGCCCCAGGTGGGAGCTGTCAGATTTCTCAAGTCCCCTTAGCCTCCAAAGACGCTCCTACCAGCAGCCTACAAGACGTGGGGTTACCTGGTATGGCCCCAAGGATGGGGAGATGGGGACAGAAGCAGACTGAGAATTATGCGAGGGTTTTAGTTCTAACTAGGGGGACTTACCTGCCCACTCCAATCCCTTCCTTCACAACACCTCCTTCTGGCCTGGCTTAGTGGCCCCCAATGCTTCCCCACAGCACTGGAACAAGGGACTAAGTAAGGCTGGTGTGCCCAAATCTGAGCCTGAAAACGAACACAGGCAAGTGGGTTCTAGGACATTGAGCAGTGGGCCTGGATATGGAAAGTCATGTGACTGTTTCTCCTTTTCATGGGCATCCCCAGGTAGGGTGTGTGTGTGTGTGTGTAGAAAGCAGAATGTAAGGCTTATGGAGGATTGGGATTGGGGAGTATTGAGGGGAGAAATATCGAGCAGGAGGGCTGGGGGAAGGAGAAGAGTGGAATCTAAAGACAGGATGATCTGCTGTGCTACTTTTCAGCTGGGTCACCTCAGACAAGCCACTTGAACTTCTGAGTCTCAATTTGCTAGCTGTAAATTGAGCTACAAAGACTGTTGCCTACCCACAGGGAGGACCATGTCACCTACTGTGACATGCCAAGATCCTTACTCGGTTCAGTCACGTTCATCAGGCTGGGGGTGAGGTCCAGGCATGCCGAAACCTCTGGGCTCTGCTCAAAGTGGAGTTGCACTCTGTTCCGCAGCCGGGGCTGGGATCCAGACTGAGGGTCTCTTTCTCCTAGAACCACTTTTGTGGCCTCCTTGTTTCTCTCTGGCCCCCATCAACCCAGTCCCGACCAATCCTCGCTTTTTCCTTTGCGGTTTATAAAGTCCTGTTTACACCCGCGGCTTCTTCAGCCTCCCAAGAAAGAGCCCTGAGACGCAAGCGGCTATAGGATTGCTCTTCCCATTTTCATAGGCACAAACCAAGGCCCGCAGCAGGTTAGAAACGCAGGAGGGAGCTTGAACTCGGCTCTTCCGAGCCCCTCCCCCCAGGCTGGGGCCCTAAGGGCCACTGAGAGACGCTAGGACGGGCGCGCGGGCTGAGAAGGGTATCGTGTGCTGGCGGTGGGCGCGGGCGCGCCGGCCACGGCCTGCGCTTCCCCCGGGCCGCCAGCAGCAGGCGCTGTGGCGGAGGCGCCCTCCCTACCCGAGCATTAATTTAAGAATACCTCACACGAATCCCTGGCTGTGTGGAAATAGCGTCTTATTAAATGCTTCACACAGATTTGGTATAATAAAGATGAATATATTATATCCTTTGCCTCTCCCAGAGTGAGACAGTAATAAGAGAGAGGGAAAAATGAAACATAAATACAATGTAATGGGACCTGTGTCGAGGGACTAGGGGCCTGTCGGGGCTTCCACGGGGTGACCTTGCGGCGGGAGCTCGGGACGGGGTCGCCAGGGAGCCGGATGCCAGCCCTTCCCTGCCCAGCCAGGGGTCCCCAGGCACCAGCTTCCAGCCTGCCTCACTCCGCTCCCCCCAAGCCGCTAGGAGGTCCCTACCTCAGAGAGGCGCCCCAGGAGAGGGTGAAAGAGTTGGGGGATCATCTGGTCATACCTCTTCCCTGGGCAGGGCCGTGTGTCTTCTCCCCCACGCTCCTCCCCCTCCGACCAGGACTTCCGAAGACGTGGGCCCCACAGGACAGACTGAGCAGATGAATAAACTCCAAAGAGGCAAAATCGAAGAGCGACGGCTTCTGCCTCGGCTCTGCCGCCGCCGCCGCCTCCCCGGGCTCCGCGGGAAAAGTTGCCCTCCCCGTCCCGCCTCAGGGGCTCTCCCGTAACAAGCCGGAAGTCCCACACTGGGTCTGGCTTCCGTCCTTCTCTGGGAGCCGTCAAAATCGTTTACCTGAAAATAAGAATTTCAAAGCTTTCCCGGCACGGAAAAAAAGGGAACGTTTGGCGATTCAGCCCAACCCCTCTCCGCTCAGGTGGTGGCCGGCCCTGCGAGGGCTCGAATCGCCAGTCCAAGCGAAGCTGCGTGGCGTAAACTCACGAGCGACTCGGAACCGGATATAGGTTCGCATCCCACCTGTGCTGTTGACCAGCGGGAGGCAATCTTAAACTCAGTTTCCTCTTCGGTAGAACCAAGATGTGGTGAGGATTGGAGAAGTTTCTAACGCCTGGCAACCCATCAGCTATAAAAAATAATAATAATAATAATAAAATAAAAAGCAGCTACTAGCTGCTCTCAAAATATTCGTTAAAATAAATGGTCATTTCAGACCTAGTATTCTCCCGAACCTCATTTCCTCCTCAGGCCCCAAAGCAGGCAACCCCTTTTCCCAAACGAATCAAAAGACTTAGTCTCCCATCATTCTCCTTAAATCTCTTGACTTTTGCCCCGTCAAGGCTCAGAGAAGTTAAGAGACTTACCCAACATCACACAGCCGGCCGGCGGTGGAGCCGTCTGAGGTCAAGGTGCCGTCAGTCCATCTCACCTGCCTCTGCAAAGACATCCGAGCCGGTCTGCTGCAGAAGCCGTTTGAAATTTGGCCTCGTACCCAGCGGCCCGGCTGAGGCCTCAAGACGGGTAGAGTATGTCCAGGCCTCCACAGGCCGACCGAACGGCACCAAACGAAGAAAAACAAATGCGTAGAGGCTGAGGGAAGAGGAAGAGGAGGAGGCAGCGGCAAACAACGAAGATTCTGATGGGGGGGAGAGCGGAGTAGGGAAGGGGGGGACGCGAGCTGCCTTCCCCCGGGTCTGGCTGCCCGCAACACCGGTGGAGACCAGGCCAGGGATCTTGTTCGCGCCGGCCCCGGGAGGGTCACTGGGGCCAGCGGGAGGGTCTCGGCCCGAGGTTCACTACATAGGAGTAGGGAGGCTGCTGAAGAGAAGGCGTGGTCCACCTAATGGAACTGAAGGGGCCTGGGAAAGAGCTGGAGGAATTAAACATTGGTGGATGTTTGATGGGATGAGTGTGATCCCTAAAGATCAGGAACCCAGGGACTCGTGAGAAGTGGAAAATCCAGAGGAGGCTGGTTCCACTCAAACGAAATAAGGCTGTGGGCAGTATGCACTTAGCCTCTCAGGCCCAGCAGCCTGGGGCTCCCTTCCACCCAGGGCGAGCTTGGGGACCCCAGCCAACACCGTTGGCTGGCGCGGCGGGAACTGGATCTATGGGTACGGAAGAGGCGGGGGCCAGAGGCAGAAACTGGGGATCACAGTGGGTGAAAAGTTCCGTGGCTTCCCTGGAGCTACACTCTGACCACAAGGCAAATCCCGGCCCGGACAAAGCAGCTCCTGGGCACTGGGCTCCAAGCACAGGAACCTGCCTTCGCCACTTTGCTCAGAGCCACACCGCCCGCGTTCTCTGTGCGGTTGGGCACTACCACAGCTCGGTTTCCCGCAGGTAGGGCCCCCTCGTTACCTATTCTGGCCCAGGTCCCGCCGCCCGTCTTCTCTTGCCCGAGGTCTTAAGAGCGGCTAAGCTGGGACAGCCCTGCCCAGTAGGCGGCCCTCTGACCGGTGGGGCCCGAGGGGATCGGGGACCAGAGGGTCTCCTGGGATTGGGCCGGGCAGAATCCAGGATGCGAGCAGGCAGAGGTCTTCTATCTGGCTCCCCTTCTCAAGCGCGTTAGTGACCTGCCCTCCCCTCAGCTGGAACTCGAGGGGAGGCACAGGCGGTGGCGCTAATGCAATGAGTCCCCTGCGCGGCTGCTGAATTATTCACGTGCAGTTTATTACGAGAAGCCTGACTCAGGCCTTTCCCGTGCCCGCCTAGCCACACTGGCCGGCTCCTAGGTCTCCTCACCTCTCCCCGCCTAGGTTCCTTGGCCTATCCACCTCGTCTAGCCCAGGCTCCTCTGCCTGGCCTGCAGCCTGGCGCCCTCCCACAGGCAGAGGCTGTGGAATGGGTAGCCTGACCACCGTTAGTGGTTTTGCTCAGACCCAGGAATTTGTTTAGTAAGAGAGAGGTCAGCTCTTGGAGCTTCCCTAGATGGCAAAGAGAATGGAACCCCCCTCCCCATGGACCCAGGAGCAGCAAGGGCTGGGGTGCAGCCTCTCCCCAACTTCCCTGACCTTCAGCCCCAAACAGCCATCCCAGGAGCCCACCAGCCCCTGATTCAGGCTGCAGAACCTGATGGCGGTGCACAAGGGACCAAGGATTTCATCCCAACCTCAGCAGCTCGATGCCCAGGCCAGGGAGGGAAGAAGTATGGGGTGCTCTGACTCCTGCTCTGGGCTGGCGCTTCTGGCCTCCTGCTTAGCTGTTCCCCTTGCCAGGAAAGTGGTCCTCATTTCTGCACCTACCCCAATGCTCCTGGATTTTTGAGGCTCATGTCAAATGCCACCTCCATTGGGACAGAACCAGACTCCCCCCACTATCCTTTACCCTCTTCATAGTCCCCTGGGCTACTGGGGTAGGGGTGTGTTTCCTGCCACTCCTGCCTGCCCATCTCTCTCCTTCTTCTGTCTGATCTTCCTCTCTGCTTCTGGGCCCAAAATACAATGGGGACTCAATTCTGTTTTTTAAAAAAAGAGGGAGAGGGTGAACAAACTCCATTCCTGAGTCAGGCCATACCACAGCTGGGTCGAGAACAAAGGACCCCCCTCCCATAGCCAAAAAGCATTAAAGAATGAGGTCTCTGTGCCCCTTTTGTATGTTGGAGGTATGAGCAGCAAGAGTGCGTCACACATCTGCACGAAGCTGGCAAAACAATACTACCCTTCCCTTACACCCCTCTCCCTCTCTCTGGGGCACAGGCAGAGGCCCCTACCTGGTTCTCCCTTTTGTCTCTTATTATTCGTATTCATTTGACAAAGGCATAGAGAACTCTTGGTATATGCCAGGTTGGCATAGGGCATGGAGAGGAATTTCAGTTCCCCAAGTTCACAGCCAGGTGGAGAGGGAGGCAGAAGGGCAGATGACAAACCAGCAGCTCCTGGCAATCTGACACTGACTCCAAGGG
This sequence comes from Mesoplodon mirus, assembly GCF_964341445.2. Classification (NCBI taxonomy): domain Eukaryota; kingdom Metazoa; phylum Chordata; class Mammalia; order Artiodactyla; family Ziphiidae; genus Mesoplodon; species Mesoplodon mirus. The sequence continues at coordinate 203,053,398 of NC_138977.1, read as the reverse complement.
GGAGTATGCTAAGGAGCACAGAGGACTGAATAGGGCATTCAGTCATTCATCTTGGGCACCCCAAGATAAGGTGAGCGCTAAAAACAGCAAGAGGTGCCAGGTGGGAATTCCCTGACTGTCCAGTGGTTAGGAGTCAGTGCTCTCACTACCTACTACGGGGTCCCAGATTTGAGTTCTGGTCAGGGAACTAAAATCCCATAAGCTGTGCAGTGCGGCCAAAAAAAAAAAAGAGAGAGAGAGAGAGAGAGAGAGAGAGAGAGAGAAGTGCCAGGAAAGGAAGCAACAGAGATCCTTCCTGGGGAAGCAAAGGCTTGGGACAAAAAAGAGGGCTGCCCTGGAGGCTGCAGAATATGGTCACTTGGGCCTTGAGCATCTCTCCCCATCTCTACCTGTCCATATCATTCAGTGGTCTGTCTATGCGCCTCACACTTCCAAAGGGCAGTCAATTCCCCCATGCAGGGCTGAAGGGCCAGGAAGAGGCTGGGCTCTGAAGGAGTTCAGTTCACAAAAGAAGTTGGGGAGGTGGGTGGAGAGAAGCAGGGAAGGGTGCTCTCCAAAAAAGTGCCCTGGTCATAGACTCTGCCCCCATCTCTCTTTGCCAGAAGAGGTCCTGAGAGCTGGGCCTGGCCAGAGACAGCAGGGCAGGTCCAGAAGCAGGCTTGGAGCCTGGTCTGAATTTTGGAGCAGCTGGCTCCCTGCTCCCCAGGCCTGCAGAGAGGCAACTTCCCTCCCCCTTCCCCTATTGGCCTGCTTCTGGCTTTAACCTTTTCTGGGTCTCCAATCCCTTTTGAGAATCCAATGTGTTATGTAATGTTGCCCCTGAAAAAACGTGCACACTTGGGCTCACATACATAATTTTACACACACTTTCTGGGATCTGCAGAGCCCCTAAAGCCCATTCAAGGAAACTTTGGGCTCTGGTTAGATACTTTGTGGTTCCAGGATTAAGACCTGAGTCAGAAAAAACATTCTTCAAATCCTAATTACTCCCAAACAGGCTGTGTGACTTTGAAAGTGTTACTTAACTTCTCTGGGCCTCATTTTCCTTGTATGTAAAATCGGGGTAATAGCAGTAGCTACCTCACAGGGTTGTGAGTAATAAATAAAATCAATAAAAACTCTTAGCCGGAAGCCAAGCACATGGTAAGAGCTTATGGTGTTTATTGTCATGGTTACTGTTGTTGTTACTGCAGAAGGTGGCCCAGGGCAGAAAATAAAAACCAAGTAGGCAGTCCTGGTTCAGCCAGGGTGGCAGGAAGCCATCTATCGGAGTCTACTTCTACAGCAGAAGAAACACTCTCTGAATTCCACAAGGAGTGTCACAGTAGCAGGTCCCTGGGGGACAAAAAATGATCCTGATTTGTGGTCAAGTTAACTAATTTCAAGCAATGTCAGAACCTTTTTTCTGAAGGAAGCGCTGGCCTGAATGCCAATGCTGGTGCTTACATAAATAATCAGGAAATGAATGGGGCTACCAAAACAATCTGGATTAAAGCCGATGGAGCCTTTGAGGGTTTACTTGAATATTCTCTCATGCTAAGGAATAACTCATTTTGTCTGAGTCTACAGGGTCCTCTTACCCTCGCAATTCATGCAATGTTCTTTCCCTCCTCTTTGTCTGGAATATTCACTGAACTAGGGAGAAAGCAGGTTTTGAGCAGAATAATCCCTTCCCCTTCCACTGGAGACCAAAGAAGGCTGGGCCCTGGTGGTATTGGCAGCAAGCAGGAATTCGGGAGTCAGGATACAGTATAGACCAGACTTTGAAGACAGGCATTCCCTCTATGGAGCAGACTCCAGGGACCAGCTGCTTCCACCTCCAGGGGAGAAGACACTGGCCCAGCTGACCGGGGGTGGGGGATCCCAGAAAGTCTTCTTGAACTAGCACTGAATCCCATAAAGGGGGCTGAGTAGAAGGTGAGATCCTGGAGCAATGGCAGAGTTCCTTCCCACCAACACTCACCCCACCTGCCTCTGAGTTACTCCCCTTTCAAAAATCTTACTATCTCCAAAAATCCTCTGAGGTGGGACAACCAAAGCCCAAGCCTTGCCCCTCCACAATACATAATTGTTTATACTCTATTTGCTTGACAAAAACTCATTCAACCAATAATTGAGAGTACCCAGGTTCTTGCCTGGCCTGTGAATGCCTGAAGTGGATGGAATCCCCACATCAAGGACCCTGCCCTTAAGCATCTCCCATTCTGGCAGGAGAGGGAGTGAGGCTAAGGGCAAACCCAAAACACAGCTCCTAGCTCTGCAGAAGGAGGCCAACCTCCCACACACTGGGGTCTGGAGTTGGGGGGAAACCACAGGGTTGGGGGAAAAAAATCAGTGTGGCAGTTGGGCTGGTTTTTGAAGATAATCTGGATGAGGTGGTGGAGGTAGGGGGCCCTAAACAACAAAACAGGCAGGTGACACCACGTGCCCCAATTCCCCAACTATGCTGGCCAGAGCTGTTTGGCCAGCGGAGAGCACAACCAAATAGACCAAAAAACCCAAAACCTTGGGATTGGGCGGCAGGTGCCTGCCAGGAAGAGAAGAAGAGATTTGACAATGATGGGTGGAAGGGGTAATATAGCAGATGACTGTGGACTGTCCTGTCCACTTTGACACAATGTGGCCAGAGACTAAAGGTCCAGGGAAACAGGGCTCCAGTGGAGGAATTCTATGCTACCACCCTTCTGCTCCCCAATTCACTTTCCTCACCTTCCTGGCAGCCTCACAACAATCCTGAACTCTGCTGGTCCTGAGGGACTGGGAGATGGGTAACAGCAGGGTTGTCCTTAAGATCCTGTCCTATTGCCAACCAATATCAGGTGTGGAGACAGGAACAGACTGGAAAAATGGGGGAGGAGGAGTATTAATGGGAGCTCCTCAGGAGGATGGGGACCAAAGAGTCCTTATTTCCTGATCTGGAGGGGCCTCCTCTGCTAGCATGGGGGATATGGCTTGCCTGAGGCTCTGGGTCAGGGCTTTGGGGGTTATGGCAGGAAAGGGCTGTGGGCCAGAGGCTGAGACGAGATCCTGAGAGCAGGAAGTGAGTGGAGAGAGCAGACCCCTTTTGGTCCCAGAGCTTCCAACCTAGCAAGGTTCAGCTCCCTGGAGCCCTCTTCTTCAGATCTCTCTCCACCATCTCTGGACTCTGACTCCAGGCCCAGTCTCACCTCATGGCTTCTGATGCATCAGAGACAAGCCTGCCTTGGGGATAGTTCTGCAGTTCTGGGGGAACATTCTCACCGTTCCTGCTTCTAAAGCACCTGTCCTTCCCCCAAAATGTAGGACAAAGATGCGGAAGAGGATAAGTAGATCTTCCCAACACTGCCAAGCAGGCCTGGGGCAGGCACTGAGGTCCCAAACAAGAATCCTCTCTCCCTACACTGTCCCCTTTTACTCTGGAGAGCTGCAAGCCTTGTTCCAAATGAATAACTAACCGGGAGATAAAGAAACTGATCTCTGATGCTCAGAGGACTCTATGCTAGAGGCATCAAGGAAGAGAACTTGTCCCCTGCCCCACAGCCCAGCTTGGTTTGCTCTCTGGAGGAGGTATGAAGGGGCAAGAAGCCCAAGAGGTCCTATTCTTCCCATCCCAACCTCTGGGCTAGGCCACAGTCCTCTGCACTGGCCTCTCTGGGGCCTTCTCTGGACCAAGCAGGGCTGCCAGACTGCACTGCCTGCTCAGGAGTTTACAAACAAAGCCAGGGAAAGGGCTGGGGCTGTATGTGGGGAGGGAACAGCTCTTCCTCCCTTGGCTACAACCTCCCTCCTCCTCCCCTCCTTTCTACAGGGGTGGAAATGGAAAATTAGGGTGGCAGGGCAGGTGGCCCCACGCAAACCAATGGAGGGACTCAAGAGAAAAAAACACACCAAAAACTGGGGACATAGCCCCCTTGGGTGCCTCAGGGGAATGAAAGACATAGGTAGGGGTTCAAGCCACCAAAATACCCACAGGTTCACATACGTTTACACAAATAAACACATGGAGAACCACACACAAATATACATATTCAAAAACATAAACACATTCAAATACACACATAAATGCTCGCCTGATATGCACAGAGTTCGGGCCGTAGGGTTCCCAGTGCCTAGTCGGACTCGAATGCCTCTCCCTGCGGGTTCCTGAGATCGCAGCCCCATCCGTGGCCCGGCCCCCTCCGGGCCCCCGCCACGCATCCGGAACAGCTGGAGTCGGCCTGGCGGTGCACTCAAGCCGGGCGCTGGGCTGGGCGGGGCCGGCAGCGGGGCCCCGGCCGGGGCCGGGCAGAGCTCAGCGGGGAGGCCCTGAGCCTGCCCCGTTAGCCCCGGCACCCGGTCCGGCTACCACGGTCGGACGCCGGTCACCAGGCGGGCCGTGGCCCCAGCCGGCCCGGAGAGCCGCGGCCTGAGAAGAGTGTGCAAGATTGCCGGAGGAGGTAAGGCCGTCGCTTCAGGCTCAGGCCGGTGGAGAGGTGCCCAGAGCCACCAACAAATCCCCTCGACTGGGGAAGGCTGTGTCCTCTGACTGGCCTCCTCTCCCAACCCTGGGATCCCCCACCCCTGTGTCCTGTGTCGCCTCACCCAGGGCTGCAGAGCCTCCTTGGACCTCCCGCGGGCCAACCCGAGGGCTGCAGATTCCTTCTCCCCAGGCGCGTTGCCCAAGGCCGCGGGTGAGGGGCAAGTGGATCTAGGGGTAGGGGCGCTGGGTCCTTGATCTCAGCTCGGCAAAATCCGCTCTGGGAGGCGACGGGGCCCACCCAGGCTCCTGGTCTTACCTGGCCCGCGCGGCGGCTGCATACCTCCCCGGATGGGCTCCTGCCGCGCTTCTCCGGCGCCAAATCCCGGGTTGGAGAGCCTGAGACCTCCGGGCCAGCGCTGCCATCACAGCCAGGCCGGCGGGAGGCGGGTACGCCGGGAGCGCGGCTCACAGTTTGGGGTGGGGGCGGCGGCTTTTCAGTCGCCGGTGGTTCGGGTGCAATAAAGGAGCCGCTAATGTAATTTACAAACAGCTCGGGCCGAGCGCGGCGCAGCGCTGGGACTGACAGGCGCATTAGGCAGGCTAATTCCAGCCGGCTCCTCCTACCCCAGGCCCGCTAATTAATGAGCTTCCCAACTTAGAGCTGCCTGCATTGGACAGACAGAGAGTGAAAGAGAGGACGAGGGAGAGGGAGAGAAGGAGAGAGACGGGGGGAGCAGAGGAGAGAGAGGGAGGGAGAGAGGGAGAGAGGGAGAGAGGGAGAGAGAGAGGGAGAGAGAGGGAAGAGGGAGGGAGAGAGGGAGAGAGAGAAGAGGAGGAGAGAGAACAGAGAGAAAGAAGAGAGGAGAAAGACAGGGAGAAAGAGAAAGAGCGAGAGAAGTGCCGCTGCAGATAATTGATTACTCCTCGATCAAGGCTAACTTGTTAGCAATAGTCAATTGCCCCATCTCTCCGCCTCCCCTCGCAGTACGGGATCGGCGCCCTCGCCTCGGCTCTTCCAACTGCCGCCGCCAGGACCCGGGGCCAGGAGCCGCCGCGGAGCCACCTGACACCTTTAAATAGCACCGGGGCTGGCGAAACTGGAGCCCCGCGCGGCGCGCCCCGGCTCGCGCCCCGGATTGCTGGAAGCCCCGGCGGCGGCAGCGCCCGCGTCAGCGCCCTCCTCCTGGGGCCCCGTGCGGCTGTGCTCGCCTCTGCCGCTGCGCTAATCGGCCCCGAGCCCGGCCCGCGCGCTGCCGGGCGCGGCCTTCTTCCCGCCTGCCGCCCGCCCGCGCCTCCCGGCGCCCGAGCTGCCCGCGGGCTGGGTCCCCGAGGCCCGAGCCGCCCCGGCCGGGCCCCCAAACGAGGCCGAGATGACTTCCAAGGAGGACAGCAAGGCGGCGCCGGGGGAGGAGAGGCGGCGCAGCCCGCTGGACCACCTGCCGCCTCCCGCCAACTCCAACAAACCGCTGACGCCGTTCAGCATCGAGGACATCCTCAACAAGCCGTCTGTGCGGAGAAGTTACTCGCTGTGCGGGGCGGCGCACCTGCTGGCGGCCGCGGACAAGCACGCTCCGGGCGGCTTGCCCCTGGCGGGCCGCGCGCTGCTCTCGCAGACCTCGCCGCTGTGCGCGCTGGAGGAGCTCGCCAGCAAGACTTTTAAGGGGCTGGAGGTCAGCGTCCTGCAGGCAGCCGAAGGTAGGCGCCGCCACTGGGTTCCCCGGCGCCCAGCACCAGGCTCCCGGCTCCATGTGTCCCACGCTTAGTGCTCTCTGCCTCTGCCCGCCCCCTCCCGCGCCGGCTGTCTGGGCCCTCCAGCCCAAGCCGCTGCCGCTGGGAGTGGAGATGCGTGGGACAGGACCCAAACCCTATTTCCAAGGGCCTCTGGATAGGCCAGAGTCGAGTGACCGCGGAGGGGAGGCAGGAACCCAAGATCTCTCTGCAGTCTGCCTGCTCTGCTTAACTCCCTCCCGTTCTCAGTGGCCTGGGTACTCCTAGCCTTGTTCCTTGGGTGGGGAATGGAGAGCCTTCGCTGGGACGTTTTGGGTAGGGGTACAGCAGGGCTGATTGCGACGAGGTGGAGAGCCAACATTCACACCCAGGCAGGGCGTCCCTGTCTGGCTCTCATGTTCTAGCGACCTCGGGTCTTTCAAACCAACTCTCAGGTGAAGCGGCAGAGACCAAAACAATTTTTCTAGGGACTTCCGGTAGACGAGAGATGGGGGAAGGGGGCTTGCCATAGCCTAGGCTTGCCCTAGTCCGGGTGGCCGAATCCAATCCTAGAAGGGAACAGCGTCAGACTGCAGGCCGGATGGGTCTAGGTGGGGTGAGTAAGGACCGGGGTAGGGTCTCCTCTCCTCTGGCGCAAGCCTATATTTTGGTTTCCTCTCAGGCCGCGACGGGATGACCATCTTTGGGCAGCGGCAGACCCCCAAGAAGAGGCGAAAGTCGCGCACGGCCTTCACCAACCACCAGATTTACGAGTTGGAGAAGCGCTTCCTCTACCAGAAGTACCTGTCCCCCGCCGATCGCGACCAAATTGCGCAGCAGCTGGGCCTCACCAATGCTCAGGTCATCACCTGGTTCCAGAATCGGCGTGCCAAGCTCAAAAGGGACCTGGAGGAGATGAAGGCCGACGTGGAGTCCGCCAAGAAACTGGGCCCCAGCGGGCAGATGGACATCGTGGCGCTGGCCGAACTCGAGCAGAACTCGGAGGCTGCGGGCGGCGGCGGCGGCGGCGGCGGCTGCGGCAGGGCTAAGTCAAGGCCTGGCTCTCCGGCACTCCCCCCAGGCGCCCCGCAGGCCCCGGGCGCCGGGCCCCTGCAGCTCTCGCCCGCTTCCCCGCTCACGGACCAGCCGGCCAGCAGCCAGGACTGCTCGGAGGACGAGGAAGACGAAGAGATCGACGTGGACGATTGAGCGGCGCCCGGCATCTTCCGCAGCCCCGCGCTCCTAGCGCTCTTTGCCCGCCACCTCCCGGACAGGACCGCCGAGGGGAGCTGGGACCTCCTCTGCAACTCCCGCCTTCTCCCCTGTCCCTGGCCCGGACTCGGCTCCCGGCAGCCGCCTCTTCCCTCTCGAAGCAATAAACCCGGGCTGGCCGGCCGAGCCGGCCGCCGCGCGCGGCCTCCGCAGCCCTTGGAGCCCTCGCCGTGCAATTCTGTATGGCTTCTGTATAAATATTTAAACCTATATACCGGGTTCTTCCCACCGCAGCCTGACTTTTTTTCTTTCTTTCTTTTATTTTTTAAAATCTCGGAGTTTCCATGTTCTCAAAGCTCAGGCTGCCGGGTTTGCTGAGGGCGAGATAGAATCGAGGGTAATGAACACTTAACCTCGAGGTCTGGAGGAGGGGCCGCCCCGACTTTTTGATTTTTCTCTGCATGTGGCGAATGCACCGGCCCTCTCCCTCCTCACCTCCCTAGGCCTATTGCAGTTGATTTCTTTTATTTCCTCCTGCCTTTATTCCCCTCCACACACGTGGGAAGGGGCTGAGGGGGGCAACCGGGTCCTGACTCGCGAGTTTCAAATCGATGTTTCCCCCCCCGCCCCCACCCCAGCGAGAGAAGTCTGTTTTCGATGCCATTTCTGCCTCCTAATGCCCAGTAATGCTATTTTTAAGATTCCTCCCCACCCTCTCCCGGTTGCCTGGGACTGACTATTGGGGTCCAGGTGTTAGGGACAAAGCAGGGGGAAATCCAACAACCAACCAATCAACCAACCAACGAAAACAGAACCCAAAGTCCAAGAATTATTTTTTACTCTTTTTAGAATTTTTTTGCATGTGACAGAGACTGAGAGGAGGCCGACCTAAGCCCTCGCGCCACCTCCTCCACAGCTCTGGGTCTGTCTTGCAGTATCCAACGCCCTGCTCCTAGCTCGACTTGGCCAGACGAGGGTGCCTGGATGAGGGTGGGTACCGCGTGCCACTCCCCTGCTCCTACCCTGCCCTCTCCTCCCCGGACTGTACTCAAGGCCTCTTTCTCCGATAAATAAAGTCTTTGCCATTTTACTAGAACCGGCGGTGACCGTGTCTGAACGAGTGGACCTTATTCAGTGAAGCCGCGTCAGGCTCGGTGTCTCGCCGCTGCTGGTCGCCGGCTGCCCAGGCCTTGGAGATTTGGAGGAGTTTCAGGGCAGGCGTGAGAATGAGGGGTGAGGGGGAAGTAGTGAGAGGGAGGAGGCGCTTCTTGCCCACAAACACGCGGCAGCTACCAAATAGTGCGGGGGCGAGAGAAGCGGGCTTCGCCAGGTCCGGGTAAAAAGAGAGGCGTACAACGCTGGGAGAAAACGTGTGCGTACTTTGAGGGCGCCATGGGTGCAAAATTAATTTGTATGGGGCAAAGGTTGGGGGGAGGTACTTGCCGTGGGGTTCGTGCATCCCAGCCGGGACCCAAGGGCATTCTTCCTGCGCTCCCCGGGACACCGGCTAAGCCTCGGGTGTGGTATATAGCTCAGTTGGGCAGCGGACTGGAGCCTGAGGGTTCCCCAAGTTTCGGTTCGCCAGAGGGCCTCACCCTTGGGTGAGGGAGGAAAATGAGGCCAAAGGCACCAAGGACAGGCTGAATTACTCACACGGGCACTGGAAGATGTGAGCCCGAAGCGTCTGAGAGTTGGGGTGGATTTCTGGTAAAGTTCACAAATTCTGGGCCCCGAACCCGGCTGGGGACAGAGACATCAATCTCCCAAGGACTCTGGGGGAGTCCCCGCACCCCGAGGGCGGCTGGGGCAGGAACACAGGCAGCTTTTACTTTTCCGAACGGAGCGGGTTTCTCTCTGGGCTTTTGTTGTCGCTGGGCTGGCGAGTGGCCGCAGTCACTAGAGGAGGGTCCCGCCTCCAGGCCACTCGGCTCTCTTTCTAAGCAAAATTGATGTGAGAAATGTGCATCTGGTCTCGGGCAGGCGATGGGGCCCCGGGGCCTGAATCGGGAACGTGCGAGTCCACGAGGAAACGAAGAGAGAGAGATAGAAGAAAAGAGAACAGAACACTTCAAAAGCAGAGCGAGAAAGTGGAGAGCCACAGAGAGGGGGGAGAAAAAGAAAGAGGAAAAGCTACAAAGAGAGAGACAGAAACAGAGACAGAGACAGAGGGAGAAAAGTGGAATGGGGAGAGGGGAGAGAAGAGAGGCGAGAACGAAAGAAGGAAAGAGGCGGCCAGGCAGCGGGGCCGGCGTGCGGCCGGTTCCTCCCGAGCGACATAAATCGCCCTCTCAGGATGGATGGGTCTGTAATTCGGAGCGCGGACCATGAAGGCCGGGACGAATGGACCCGGGCGGCCGCTGACAGGCGACAATAGCCGGGCCCAGCCCCCCGCGGCTCCGGGTGCGGGCGCGGCCACGGCCCTCCGCAGCCCAGAGCGCGCCGGCGCTGGCGACCATATGGTTTTTGAATTTTCTTCACAATTTGTAGACAATTTGATGGATTAGGTCCCCGCGCGCGCCTCCCCGGCACAAAGGCGGCGCAGGGACCGCGGCGCGGCGGTCACTCGGGCATCTGCGCCCGCCGTGCGCACCCCGCCCCCGCCTGGCCCCCGCCCCGCGCCCTGAGCCCGGGGCCGCCCGCCCAACACGCCCATGAATCCCAATGAAGCGGCCCTGGCACCTCAGGCCGCTGCCCGCTTCGCGGCCCCGGACCGGGCCCTGCTGGATCCCTTCGGGCTGGGGGCGGCGGCCCCGGGGCTGAGCCCACCCGAGCTGAAGAGCCCGCGGGGCGCGCAGCTAAGCAGGCGCATCGGGGCTGAGAAGAAACGGGGCCATTTATCCGCCCGTCTAGTTAAAGCGGGTTATTTGTTTGCTTCTCTGGCCTCCCCCTCCCATCCCCTCCCCCTTCCCTCCTCCCCCTCCTTCCCCTTCTGCCTTTTATTCTTTTGTCTCTAAATGGATTTAATGAGCCTGAAAAACATGACAATTGAATATAACCAAGAAATAAAAAGTAACGAGGGAGGAAGGAAGAAGGAAAAGAAGGAAGGAAAGAAGGAAGGGGAAGGATTAATAAAATAAAGGGGAAAATCCATTCAATTCAGCAAATGTTTGTTGTGCCTCTTTTCTGCGCCAGGCCCCGCTGGGGGCTGGGGAAATGGAAACGAATCAGATTCAGTTCCTACCCTCAAGGAGCTCCCAGTCTAGCAGACGAGACCCGCCGCACCCCAGCGCAGATAGGAGACATGGGCCGAGGGGCAGGGAAGTGCCCTTTGCAGAGCTCGGAGAACCGACTTAGGGCCGGGGTAGTGGGGGCTTCACGGAGGAGGTGGCTTTCGACCCAGGCCTTGAAAGATGAGGAGGAATTCGTTGTTTCTATAGGCCAGAACGAGGGCGGACAGAAGGAGGGACCGCACCGTCGTCGGAGGGAAGGGGAGAGAGGCGAACGCGGAGCCCAGGGCTTGACCCCAAGGAGCGCTGGAGAGAGCGCGCCGCGCTGGGTCCCACACCTTTTGGGAAGCGGATTCCAGCCGCCCCGCAGTCTTCTCGTCTGTGTTGGATTCGATGCCTCCGCCAGGCTGCCGGTGGGCTTCCGGAACCAGGCCGACAGCGCGTGTGGCCGTGGCATCCCGACTCGGTCCGAGCGGGCAGCGCGGCGCGGGGCTAGTTTCCTGGCCCTATCGCGCAGGGAGGCGGCGACGACCGAGGGCAAGGGCTGAAGGGCTTGTCTGGAGATGCGAGCGAGGAGCTGGGGATCCAGGGAGGCCTGGGCTCTAGCCCACCCTCTCCCAGGCAATCCCGGCTCTGATGAGAGCAGCTACCCGCACGCCGCCCAGGGCGCTGGGATGGCTTTGGCCACGCTTCGGGTGCTTCAGCGGGGACCTGTGATGGGAGAGGGCCTCGAATCCAAGTGCAGGCCCTGGTCTCCTAACAGGCGCCGGCTGGGCCTGCCTCAGGTGCGGCTGTGCGTGGTGTGTGCCCTGCATGTGTCCGCTCCGTGGGAGCCGGGCGTGTGCATTACGTGTTTGTTCTCCGAGTGTGAGTATACGTACAAGTGTGGCGTGGATCGTGTGAGGGGCTGTGGGCCCTGCGCCCATTCTCGGGGCGAGGTTCGTTAAGGTTTGGGACCCTCCTGGCCTCCAGCCCTGTGGTGGAGCTACTTTATAGCCTGGGGCCGTCGCAGGCCTGCGTGCTCAGGACTCTGGCCTCTCTGCAGACCTGCTTTCGGTTCCCGGCTGCCCAAGAGAAGCGGCCCGGCTCTGCCTCTTCCTTCCCCGTTGGGTCCGGGGCCTCGGCCCTGCTTGCCAAGTCCCAGGACGCGGGCGGGTTCTGCTCTCCCGGCCCGGGACCCCGCGGGGCGCGGACGGGCTGGGCCCGGCTGGCTCGACTTTCCCTGCTCCGCCTTCTCCGACCCGGGGTCCTGCGGGCGGCACCTGGTGAGGCCAGGAGGCGCAGTTCCTTATTTTACGAGGTGTCGGGCCGGTGTCAGACGCAGCTCCGATAAGTAATACTCCAGTCTGAGGGACCAGAACGTGGTAATTAATCCCAAAGACTTAAGTGTATTTTAGTTCAGAGAAAAAAAATCACTAATTCAATCGTCCGGAAAATTGAAGTTTGATGCATGAGTCCCCCCTGAAAGGGACGGGCTGGGGCCGCGCGCCTCCCCTCCGCTCCTGCCAGTCGCCGCGGGGACCCCATCCTCCCCACCCTTCGGAGCCTCCAGGTCCAGGGAAGTCCACTCACATCGCCCTGCATGTCTCCTGCCGTTGGAACCCAGGGTACCTTGACTTTGCTCCCTACTCCAACAACCAACCCCTCTTTCTCACGGCCCAGAAAGCGGTTTGTGCCGAGAATATGGATGTTCCTCCAACACACACACACCTGGGAAGGGGCCTAAGGGAGCATGAGGTGTAGGGGGAGTGACTAGATAAGGGGCCCAGAATGGACAAGGGCAGGGACTGCAAGACGAGGGAGAGGGGACCTGGAACCTGAGCAAACTGGGGTCACGAGGGTCAGCAGGTTGGAAGCCGCTGTGGTAAAGTGGAGAGTCCCCTGGCCGGCTGCGGGTGCTGTGAGTCCAGGTTAGAACTGTGGGTGTGCTGGGTAGTGATGGTTGGGCTGTAGAACTGTGGATGGTTGGTTTGTGTGCAAAATGTGTGCCTCCCTAGACTGCATGTGCATGAATGAGGTCTTGGGCAGAGGTTAGCAGGCCTGGGGGAGCTGGGAGCCTGATCCCGGATGGGTCCACAGGCTGTGTCTCCCACAGATGAGGCTCCTGGGACTAGAGCAAAGGAAGGTGGTGGTCCTAGGCCTGGTGCATGTGTATGAGGGGGGAGCAATACTCAGGATGAAGAATTCCCACCCTGAGTTTTCCTGGGGCCCCACCTCTGCATTTCCAGATCCAGGGCTGCCATCAGCAAGTTACCTTGTCTCCGCCTAACAGGTGCCAGTCCAGGGAGCGACCTTGGGGCTGAGGGTGTGTGTGTGTGTGTGTGTGTGTGTGTGTGTGTGTGGCCAGGTTCTCCAGCATCAACTGAGTGTGTCAGGAAAGTGTGTGCAACTGAGAGACTGGACATGTGCAGCTGATTGATGAAACGGAGCATGTGCAACTGGGGGTGACTGAGTGTGTGCTGCTGTGTTCGTGTAACTGTTGCAAACTAGGTGTGACTAAGTTTGTGTAATGGACAGAAAAGAAGTAAAGCTGTCACTGGGGTGGGTGTGACCAGCGGGTGAGTGATGCCCCCCAGGGTGTGTGATGTATGCTGGGAGCGGGTGTGAGAAGATAACCGGGAGAATGAACATTGATGTGGAACTGAAGCTACAGACAACCAGAATCCTAGCTCCAAACAGGTTGACCAAGCTGGCTACTCAAATTCTCAAATTTACATTTATGGTGGGGGGTGCGGTGGAGCACATGATGGGAAGGGAGTGGGGCTTATGAGAGGAGTGAGCAGAAAGTGGGATGGAGAACTTCAGCCTGAGCCTACGTCTACTCTGAAGGCAGTTGGGGCAGTGAATAAACACTCTATAGACACAGACTCTGCTTGTTTTGAAGGGGGGGTGTCCTCTGTTTGCTGTTGGGTAATGGCTAGGATGCAGCCTGCCCTCTCCTACTCAAGTTGGTCCCCAGGCTGAACCTTAGTGTAATTTGCAGACCTACCTTTGGCTGTACCAGTCCCATGTTGCCCTAGAAGTCCCAGCCTCCCCCAGCTAAGTTACTCCTCCCTGCAGGGGCTCCTCCCTGCCCCAAATGGGGAGGGTACAAATGGCAATGTGCACAGGTGTGCATGGTGGATGGTGGGTGGGTGATGCTGCCGGCAGTGTTGGGAGTGAATGAGTCCTGCCTGCTTTGGAATCTGGTGTGTGTATGTGCGAGTGTGTGCAGGGATTGCTGTGCACTGGTGTGTGCATGTGGACATGTGCAGGCTTCCCTATGGAGAGCTGGATGTGGCTAGTTGTTTGTGAGTGAGTGTGGATGCAGTAGGGAAGGAAGAGTAGTTACCTGTGAGTATCCTGGGACCTGTGTGGGTTTAGTTATGAGCATGTGTAGATAGAGATGAGATGAGTTGGCACCGCATCTGGGTGTGGTTGTATCATCTGAATACATGGGTATATGCTTATACCCAACTGGGTTCAAAATTCAAGGGCTCAAGTCAGAAGCAGTGGGTCCAGGGCTCTGTGGAGAGGGATCTAGGGCTGGGAGTCTCCTCTAGAGAGGCCTTCCCTCCCCTTCCTTACCCATCCCCCCAACAACCCCCCAACACAGAGGCTAGGAGGGAGGGTAGGGTGGAGAAGAAGTGACCCCCTCCCACGTCTCAGAGGCTGCTCACAGTGAAGTGCCTACATCTCCATAGGGACTGTTCCTTCTCTCCTGATGTCTGTGATGGGGCATATTGATCGGGTTGCCTGAGGACCCCCTGGGACCACATGCCCACATATAGATGAGGGATACTGCCACGGCCAATCCAGGGCACACACAATACAGACACACAGTGTCACACAGACATCGTAGAAACAATGTAAACACAAAGGGCAGGCACCGAGTTGCACAGACTCACAATGCAGAAACCCCAAACACATACACAGTGATGCAGACATACAGAATGCCCAGAAACAGTGCGGACACATATGACACAGCACACCCATGGAAATATAGGTAGCCAGTAGCACACACAACAGTTAAACAGATAAACCTTTGCTGTTAAATGGTTACACCATCCCCACTGTTATACACACAATACGGACACAGTGACAGAGGCACAGCCCACAATTACCACAAGCACACACACGTGCTTCCAGACATTCTGTGCAACCACAGGCGTGGAGAGGGAGCTAACTGGTTTAGGCGATTTGGGGGAAAATGCTGCCAATGTTCTGACGTTCTGAGAGGAATCCAAAAGCGATAGAGGATAGCAACTCGCAGACAAGGGTGGCGGGCAGGGAGGCTGAGGCTGTCCGGGAGAGCTCCTAGCCTTTGGCCCAGGAAAAACCCAAGTCCCCAACCGCCCCAGAAATGCAATCAAAGCTGCCCGCCACCCACCCACCCTGCACCATGGCTCTGGCTGGAGTCGTTATCATTTTTGTTAACTTTTTATCGACTGTTTGCTAGATGGCATGTCAGTAAAGTGTATGATTTGAGATGAAAAATTAGGCAGATTAACCTGAGGGGAGAGCCTGATTGATTACTAAATAGGATCAATTTGAAAGTTTTAGTCCTGGCGTTTCTGCAGAGCCTCTTAATACTTCAAACTTCAATTTTACGGGCGATTGAACTAAGCATGTTTCTGACAAAATTGATATATGTATTAATTTGCTTTAACTGGTGATTAATTACTCTCCACTGAAAGAATTATATGGAGCTGTTTGCCTGCGATTTGCATATTAATCAAATTCTAGTTGATAATTCCACCGGTGGGGGGGTCGGGGCGGGGCGTGGGTCGTGAGATGGTGTGAAGGGGTGTTTGCACGTGTTCATGTGCTGGTGTGTGTGCCCGTGTATGTGGGGGGCTTCCCACCCCCTCTTTGCTCACTCCCTGCTTAGCTGCCAGTTTAGTGCATTAAAACCAAAGATGCAGAACGAGTTTGCCCGGCTATTTGGCGGGAGCAGAAATTGCCTGTCCGGTTTTATGATCTGCTCAACCTGAGCAGCCGGGTCCTTAATGTCCCCTGTCAAAGTGTCCGCAATTTAAAGGGAAAACGGCCCCCGCTTTAGCGCCGAGCTGGCCTGACAAGGGACGAGGCAGGGACGAGCACCTCTTTAAATAACTCCCCTTCCAGAAGGACTGGGGTTTCTGGATGGCACCCCAGCTCTGGGGACCCTGGAGAACCAAGCTATGTCCTTAGAAGGTCCTGGCTCCTGGGAGGCTCTAGCCATGAAGCATCCCCCCTCAACCCATACACATGGGGCCACATACAGGCACAGCAGAGATCCAGAGACGCGGTCAGCCACTGTCACTTGAGCTGACAGGCAGGAAGCCACCCTCTTAGACACATGCAGACACCGCTACGCAGCAGTCACACTCCTGTTCACTTAGACCCCCACTCGGGCCTGTCCATAGACACACTCAGCTACTCACAAGCACACCCAGACGCACAGAACCCCACACAGGCAGGGAGCACACATAGACACCCAAGTCACGTCCACGCGGCCTTTCAGGCGCACGTGGTCACACACACTCAGACACATGCACATTTTCAGATCTACACGCAGGCCACATCCACACACACCCTCAGGCTTAGAACCCTCTCAAATGGGGATTCGCAGCCGGATACACCCCAAAGGCCTGCTCACATCTTCCCGGGCACACGCAGTCCTCACCGCCCCCTCCTGGTCCCCTTCCCCCGCCCGACTCTTTAAGCTAAAGGGGGCGGCGCCAGTGAATCAACTTTTCCCATCTCTGGATTCAAAGGGTAGGAGTGTAATTAAAACCAGATAATTGATGAGACAATATTCCTCCAGCTACATCTTTAATGAACAAACCCCTTCAGGGCAGCCTCTTCTTCTAGGCTCATTAAAGAGAAGAAAGTTGGGCGGCTCGAGGACTTCCCAGCGCGTTAATAACCAACCAGGAGTGGGTGCCTCGGCCGGGAGCTCGGGAGCCATCGCGGCGTTTGCTGGCCCTGGTTGTCCCACCACCACTCTGCACCTTGGCCCGCCCCGCACTCCCATCCCCTCCACCCCCAACCCCACCCCCACCCCATTCCCACCTGGTCCCAACCTCTCCGGACGCCCCCAGCGGTCCTGCCAGCCGCTGTTCAGTGACTCCCTGCTCCGCCTGCCCTCTCTCTGGCGGCCTCTCACCAGCACCAGACAACCTGCGCTCGGACGTGAGCGGGCGTCAGGCCTCCCAGTTTCCCTCTCGCCCTGCGCTGCGCGTTCCAGGCCCTCAGGCTGGCTGGGGCCGGCTCTGTAGAAAGGAAATCAAGGCAAGGTAGGGGTCCGAGTTTCCCTCTGAACCTCAGTGCCCTAGCCTAGGACTGGCATTTGAGCTGCGGTCCTGGGAAGGGATTGTTGGATGTGGGGGCTGAGGCGCTCGTTTTCCACGCGCGCCTCGTGCATTTTCAGGAACGCGCACTAACAACTACATGCACGTGCACTCGCGCGCACGAGATCTTGCATATACAGACATGCCTACTCGCTCGCGCACGCAAGTGCACAGTCGCGAAGCCCCGGGTCCAGACCGTGGGCTCCGGCAGCGGGGAGAGCCTGGCTTGGGCCTTCTCCCCCGCCGCCTGAGGTCGACCTTGCGTCAGTCGTCTCCAGGGTGGGAACCTTTTCGCTTGGCGCGCAGCCTCCTGGGCCTGGAGCAAGCAATTCGGCCAGATTAACTAGGAGCGGGCGGCGCACGGGGGCTCAGGGCCGGGGGAGCCCTAGTCAGACCCAGACGGGGGCGGTAGCTCTGGCAGCGGCTTTGGCGGCGGCGCCTGTTTTCGCCTGCGCTGGCTTTTAGGGATGAGTGATGTGGCAATGAGCGAAGTAAATCTGCACGCGCAAAAGATGCTAATTACTCTTAATAGCCTACCCAGACGCCCCGAGACTGGAAACCCAGAAACGTAAATCTGCTCCCGATAAATATTTTTTTTTTTTTTTTCTTTTTGCGGTATGCGGGCCTCTCACTGCTGTGGCCTCTCCCGCCGCGGAGCACAGGCTCCGGATGCGCAGGCCCAGCGGCCATGGCCCACGGGCCCAGCCGCTCCGCGGCATATGGGATCCTCCCAGACCGGGGCACGAACCCGTATCCCCTGCATCGGCAGGCGGACTCTCAACCACTGCGCCACCAGGGAGGCCCGATAAATATTTTTAATTGTGAAATTTCCTGGAAAGAAGGCTTTGGTTGCGCGGGCCGAGGCATTTGGCTTTGGAGGGAGGGAAACGGCCCCCACTCGGAAAGCCGGGTCCAGTGTCAGGGACCGCCCAGGGGCGCCAGGCGCGGGCCGAGCGATCTGAGCCCGGCTGGCCGGCGCTGGGTAAAGTTAGTGATGTATCGCATTAATTACCAGTGTGAGCTGCAAATGGTTCGAGGCCCAGGGAAAATTAATGGGAATCCAAATTCTAATTATGTAGCTGTTGTTAAAGAGTTTAACTAAATAGTCATGGAGAAAATCGGATTATGCATAGAAATATGCAGCCGGCGTACGCGGTCCGGGGCACCGGCCCGGGGCACCAGTCTGGGGACTCTCAGCCAGGCCGCCCCCGACCCCCCGAACTGGAGGACCCTCCTCCTCTCAGAAGGAAAAGACCCACCCACACCCCAGCGTATAAAGGCCCTGCGTTTTCCTATGGCAGCGGCAGAGCGGGTCTCAGGATGGGAGGAGAGGCCAAAGCTTGCTGAGGCGCCCATTTGGATGTGGGGTCGGTGTGGAGGTCCGGGGTTCCTGGGTCCCTTGGTCTGGGTAAGCGTTTGTGCCCATTTCTCAGGTGATTGCCTCCGGGTCTGGGCAAATCCATCCTGCACCTCTTTCTGATAATCATATAACTATATTTGGGCGCTGTGGGTTTACATATTTTCCACTGTCAGTTTAAGGAAATAGCCACCAGCCGGAAGCCCAATTACAGCCGAAGCCTCGTCATTCACTTTATTAAGGACTCTGGATATGTTTCCATTTTCGCAGGAAATGAGGTCTGATCAAGCAGCAGTAATACCTCCGGTCTCGGGGAGGGGGAGGGGACTCTCAGGGGCGGGCTCTATCCCCCCCCCACCTCGCCGAGGCCTGGCAGCATGTGGTGCCGAAGCTTGGAAAAGGGGCACCTTGGGGCAGCGGTCATCCAAACCTCCACTTCTCCCAATTTCTCCCAGAACCCTGGATTCATTTTGCCCCAGGCCACCCACTCGGCAGGCCCTCACTTTCTTGTGTCCCAGCGCGCTGACCTTGGAGCTCCCGCCGTGCTGGCACTGCTAGGGACAGGAAGCGAGGGCCCGGATTGTTGAGGGGACTCTGCAGGCCCAAAGGGAGATTCAGCGTCCTTTCAAGCCCACCTACCCCATTCCAGGAGGTTGGCAACCTCTGGGGACGTTGTTAAGGCCTCTGGAGCTAGGCGGGTAAGTGTGGACCGCAGGGGAACCACCACCTCTCCGGGTCCCAGTCCCGGCTCCCTTCAGTCTCTGGACCCACATTTCTATGTCCCCATAACGAGAACGCAACCTCTCCCCGCCACCCCCTACTTTAGGGGAGGAAGCCGGCGGGTCTGGGTCTCACCTAGGAGTTCCAGTCCGCCGGGCCAGACCGCGTTCCGCACTTCGTTAGGCTGCCAGCGCGTGACAATTTCTATCGCCCCTCATCGGATCTCGATCTCTGGACAGCTGGGTGGGATTAACGCTTGCGCTGCTGGCAGCAGGTGCCCTCGGCCTCTTCAGGTCTTCCCTTCCCTCCAGACGGGCTCCGGATTGAACGCGGAGGGCGAGAGCCGGGAGGGAATGAGACCTCTGGGTCAAGCCTCTGAATACGGGGATGGTGCTGAGGGAGGATCCCACAAGTTTGGGGCATCGCAGTCTAAGTAATTTGCAGGCCTTGGCGAGAAGCTAAACTGGGGCCCGATGGATCAGTTCAGGGAAGGCCTCAAGCAGAGGAAGGGCACCTGACTCCGGGGTGTCCTGGAGAGACAAATTCTGACCCAGGGAATGCGTCGGAGTCAGATGCATTTAGAGCCCGTTCCCCTTCTGTCCTGGACTCTGAGGGGGGTGAGGGCAGTTCTTCAAAGCTTGAGGCACATTTCCCAGAGTCAGTGGAAGCCGTTGAGGGTATCTGAAGGAAGAGCAAAGAAAGAGAAGCCAAAGATCCGGAGATTTCTCCCCCGCCCCCACCCCCGCCTTCCGGTTGCACGGGGTGGAGTTTGGAAGGCCCAGAGCAAGAGGTGATACACAGACCCACAAATCCTGGGAGAAAACCGGACAGATGGACAGACGCAGGCATGATCTTGGATTTTTTTATTCCCAGGCTGAATTCGGATTCTGAGACCCAGAATTCTTCTCCCAATGGCCTCAGAACAAAACCTATAAATCCGGAGGTTTTATAGGTTTTAATCCAACGACAGATTAAAAGATGGAGGATCCTCCAACCCCTCTCCAGCTCCTGGGGAAGGTCTGGGGGATTCATCCTTTATCCCTCGCAATATGTGCCGTGCCTTCGGCCCCGCTCTTCTCCTCACCCTTTCCAAGCCTCCTGGAAACCATGGCTGCTCCATAGCTCCCAAATACCAAGTCCGTCCCTCCGTTGCAGTGAGGAGGATCCCTGGACTCAGCTGGCTCCTTCCTGCAGCCCTCCCTAAGTCTTCAAGCCAAATCCCCTGCACTTGAGCCAGGGTCTTCAAAAAGCCTGCGCTTCTCTGAGATGCGGGCTTCGAGCGCCACCTAGCGGCATTTATGGAGGCGCTCAACGGCTGCATGCACCTTTCAGCCACCTCTTTCCCCCCTAACCCACCTGGAACCCCAGAAGCCCACCCGGACGTAGTCCCACTCTCACACCACAAGCCCTTACGTGAGCACGCTACACCTCCACGTTCTGGCACTGAGACATTAGGAGAGGGCCACAGCAAGGAAGAGCAGGGGTGCAGCTGGTGGCGGGGGGTCGGGGAGGCACCTCCTTGGAACCCTCAGATGCAGGGGACGCTCAGGGATCGGATATGGAGTGGGGCTGAGAAAGGCGCAAGCCCGTGTCTCTGCTGGCGCGGGGCATAAAAAGGGTCCTCCTTGGGGCATCGCAAGAGGCCACTACTTCTGGGTGAGTGCCTAAAAGCGAAGTTATGAGCCTCTAGTCATCCCTATTCCTACTCCAGCCATGCGCTGCTCTGCAGTCACCCAGACTTCGGAAGCAAATGACCAGAACCCTTCGGCTCGCAAAGCTCAGGTCCTTGCAACCTCCTCCGCGTGGGAACGGTTAGGCAAGAGCTCCCTCTGCTGTCCATAGTTCGGTACTGCTGCAGGCTGCCGCCCTGAAGGGCTGCAAAACTCAGGCAAAAAGCAGGATCTGTTTTTCTCTGATCCTGATCTGATCTGCCGGTGGTCATCTTAGCCATCCCTCTGCCTTCAGGAAGGAGGTCCCTTACCCAGACGGGAAGGAGAGGCTTCGCTGGTCTTTATGGGTTTGCACAGGGAAGAAATGACTCAGTGCTACTGAGTTCCACCACTACTGCTAGTTCTGTGCTCTTCCCCTTCTGCTGCTGGGCCAGCTTCCTCCCTGCCCAACTGACACGGTGTCTGGCAAGTTATAAATTTCTTCCTCCACAGTATGATTGTCAAGCCTGACAGGACAGGCTGTATTTTCTAGGTAGTAATCTACAGATGGAAATGGCAGAGGAAGGGTGAGTGCGAACAGGTCAGTCCATTCAGAGACTATCTAAAAAGTGGTGAGAGGTGGTGACAGTGATGTCTGGCACTTCTACAAGAGCCAAGATCCCTGAGTTTCCAGGTGACAGCCAGCCATTCCCTGGCAGAGAACCCCACGAGGTCCCTCTCATGCTTGACACGCACTGACTCCCCCAGTACAAAGTACTTCCTCCTGCTGACCCAGGCTGCCACCATCTCCTGTTGACCCTGAGCCCCTGACCCTGGCACAGCTACACTCACCAGAGCCCCACTCCTGGGATCTGCTCCCACCCCACTGCAGGACATTCTCTAGCCCTGGACAACTAGGAGAAGCAAGGTCAGAGTGGGCAGGAAACTTGGTCAGCTGTGGGATGAGGCAGTCCGTAAAGGTCACTCTGGGTCTTTGCCCTTGATTTTGGCACTGTCCTTAGAGAAGAGAGGGGGGCAGTGTGTGTGTGTGTGTGTGACAGAAGGAGGGGTACAGGACTTCGAAGGTCCCCCTGTAATGAGATCTGGTGACAACCTTTCATTTGAGGTGATGCTCTGTGATTGTGTGTAGGTCTCCCAGAGCTCTGATCCAGGCCCCTCCTGCTCATCTGGACACAGATCAAAGTAAGCCACAACTACTGGGAATTTCCAGTTACTCTAAGTAGTCCAGGAAGATGAGACTCCTTAAACCCAGGCCTTAGATGGGGAAAGTAGTGGTGGGGCTTCTGCCCTTTTCCATTCCTATCCTTTCTCTCTTGGGGTCTTCAGTAGTTTCCCGTGAGGGGGCACGGTGCTTCCTCCTCTCTCCAGTGTGGACACCTGGGAGGCCTTAGAGTCACCACACTTTGAGCCAGGACACCTCGTGTCCCCTTCTCCATAGGTCTGGGAGAAGGCAGCAGGGGAGCCGTGGCTGATGTGCCCAGCTGTATGCCAATCTGAGCTTGAGAAAATGCAGATTTCAGGGCTGTACTCCAGAGCCACTGAAATGGAATCCCTGGGAACCAGGCCTGAGACTCTTCCCTGTGGTGTGGGAGCCCCCTTCCTGGATTCTTATGCGCACTAGTCTGTGAGAAGAACAGAATCCCCAGCTTCCCATACACGCCCCCCACCCCACATACACACAATGGCTTACAGCTGAGCAAATCATGTCTGTCATTAGGGATCAAACATCCTGGGTTTAAGCCTGTAACTTCCTAGCTGTGGGACTTTAAGTCACTTCATCTCTCTGAGCCTCAGTTTCTCCATCTGTGAGTTAGGGACAGTAATCCCTGCCTCAGAGGGCTGCACTGAGGGCCGGGTGAGCCTAATGTTCCCCAAAAGAGCTTTGTAAAAGGCACATTTCAGTACAAATGCCGGTTATTATTCAAGAACTTCAGCGCTAGATGTAAGATGTTAATAAGTTCAGGGGGACCCTCCTCCAGAGATTTCTCCTCCTTGTGGGCATGTGAGGCCATCTCTCTTGCCGTGCCCCAAGGTTTCCACACTGTTCCCACATTTTCTTCCCAGCCCACCTCTCCCACCAAAGAAATGTAACTGATCTCTGTGGGAAACCAAAGGGGAAAACAGCCATGGCCTTACCCTTCACATGAAGGGGCTTACCTAGCGTCACCTTCCAATATTAACAAAGTGGCTGTGGGTTAAGTTCACCTGCCAGGGGTGGGGGAGAACTTGTTATAAAAAAACCCCACAGGAGGCTGAGCCTGGATCAGGAGTTTGGTTCGGGGGGTGCTGGCTAGTACATTTTTATCATGTTCTCCAGGCTATTGGGATTCCTTTGTCAGTGGGTGAGATCCACTGCCCGAGACTATCTAGTGTTATTGGTCATAAGAAGGCAGTGAGGCCCTCCCAGAAAAGCTCCCCCCGAGACCGCCTGTCTCTGGTTTCGATCTAGGGCAGACGCTGGGGTTGGGGTAGGGAGTAGTGAGCTGGGTGAACTGTGGGGACAATAACCTAGACATTGACCTAGAAAGACAGGAGGCAGGTCTGATGGAAAGAGCAGGGCTTTGAGGTGCAGGGCAGGGGTCTCACCCCTGCTAGCCTTATGGCCTGGGCCTTGACCTGTCTAAAGCCGGTTTCTCCATCTGTAAAATGGGGGTGACACTCAGACCTGCTCTATTCCAGAATGGTCATGAGTAGCCACTATTTCCAGAGAGGGGATTGCATTTTCACAAACATATAGATGTGTGCATATGTATGTAGAAATAAGAAAAGAACATGCATATTGTTCTGAAACTTACTTTTTTTTCACTTAATAATAGATCCTGGATATCTTTCCATGCTTAGATTCTGTGGTGGTACCTTGTAAACTGTAAACTGCAAAACTGTTGAAATGTTGGTTGATTTAAATAACAGACAAAACATTACCCTTTGGGGAGGGTTCAGGGGTTGTGTCCTCATTGGGGTGTAGTGTGAGTGTGCCCATGTCTTTGAGATGATAAGCTGGAGGAAAGGGAGGGTTAGTGAGCACGTGTGGGTGCTTCAGGAGCTGCTGACCCAAGCAGGACGGGGACTTTACTGATTTTTAATAGTACAGAGCCTGGAGTGAAAAGGAAGGGACTCAATTTGGAGTCTGCAGCCCCTAGAGAGCCACCCTAAGCTGCCTCCTAGAAGTCTGCCTCCTTGGCAACTGGCCTTCAAGGGGCTCATTCTTGGGCCTCAGGCAATGGGGAGACCCACAGTCACCTCTGGGATGTCACAGAGGGTATATTAAGGGATATCTAAGCTGCTATAACAAGGAGGCCCCCAAATACAGAGGCTAAATGTGATAGATGTTTATTCTCCCTCATGTAACAGTCTATATGCTATCACAATTAAGAGCAGACTCTGGAACCAGGTTGCCTGGGCTCAAATCCTACCCTTTGTGACCTTACAGAAGTTACTCAACCTCTCTGTGTCTCAGGTTCCTCATCTGTAAAGTTGGGATGATAATAGTTAATGACACAGTAATTCTACCTCATAGGGTTTTTGTGAAGAATAAATGAGTGAAGTCCCTCCAAAAATTCTTTATTGAGCACCTACTGTGTATCAGTCACTGTTTGAGGCCCATGGTGGCTCCCATGAATGGGCTCAAATTGGCTGCTCTAGCTCCTGCCATCGTGTCTGCCTCCCAGTCAGTGGGAAGAAGGAAAGAATAAGAGGAGCACATACCCATTTCTTTTAAGCTCATAACTTAAAAGTGGCCTACAGCTGACCTCTTCATAGCCATCAGTCAGAATTCAGTTGCACAGACTCACCTTAGCTGCAAGGATGTTGGGAAGTATAATCTTCAGCTGTGTGGCCATGCGCCAGCTATAAAACTCAGGTGTGCTAAAGAAAGAAAGGGATCATGGATATTGGTGGAAAAACTAGCATTTTCTTCTCTGTTCCTGGGGGCAGCCACATCTTCCTCACATACAGCCCCTGAGGAAGACAGTGATAGAGCGATGCGTGAGAGGGAGCCTGAGGAAAAAAGCAGTAAAGGGATCATTTAGGAAGGAAGGTTCTTGATGGAATTCCCTGGCGGTCCAGTGGTTAGGACTCGGCACTTTCACTGCCTGGGGCCTGGGTTCAGTCCCTGGTTGGGGAGGTAAGATCCTGCAAGCAAAGAAGGAAAGTCCTTGAGACAGCGATAAGGAGATGGGAGGGCAGAAACCAAGACCCAGGGCCACCAGCTTGTGGCCACGGTCTGGAGTCAAGGAGATGTCCTGGGGATGATGGACAATTTTTATGCATTTGTATCTTCTTGTTTATTTCCTTCTAATCTCTTTGGGTTCTGAGTAAAGGTCTGTGGACTTCTGTGCTGGGAAAAAAGGCGCATTATTTTTTTGTGCTAGCCTGAGCCCAAGAGGAGGAAAACCAAGAATAATGCTGGAGGGCAGTGAGAGTGGAATCAGCCACAGGCCAGAAAGAAGTGGCCCAGGGTTTCCACACCAATGGGACAATGCACTGAGATTCCTGAAGGTCCCAGGAGAAGCAGCTGACAGGATGCACCGCTGGGCAAGTCTTCACCCTGACCTGTGGGATGGTGTGAAGTGTGGCTGAGGGTGACCACCGATGGAGCTGGGGACTTGAGGGCATACAGACCGTGTGATGACACTGAAAACTAGGGGCTTTCATCATACCCACCACCTTAGCCTGTTGTCTGGCTGTGTTCTCCCTGTATCCCTAAGCTTACAGGAGCCTCTAGACCTGGCATTCTTAACCCAGTGCCTAGAAACCCCTGCATCTGTGCTTAAGTGCGTTTTTCTCAGTGGTGACGCATTATATGCTGTTATCAGATTCCTAAAGTGTCTGTGACACAGCAGAAGTCAACAGCCTCAATTTCTCTCTTTTCCTTGTATCTGCTGTGACGAAACCACCTTGATTTGATTTTGAAACTCCTGTGACTGTGCATATAAATGTGTTTGTATACGTTAAATTTGAGGATGAGCAGGAATTCCATAGCCCTGGCCCCTGAGAGGACAGTGGTCAGGATGTGGCTGAGGTTTCTGCCAAAGCCCTACAGCCAGAGAAAGGGGAGGTAAATGCCAGGGAGAAAGGCGGCTGGGGGGGAAGGGCACACCTTCACCAGCAGGAGGGTCCCTGGAGGTGGCCACGGGTGCAGTTTTCTCTCTTCTGTGGACCCAGCCAGGGAGGGAGGTCAGAGGCAGGGAGTGTAGCAGATGGAGAAAGACAAAGGGGGACTTGGCAAGTAGAGGCGAGATCCAGCTGGCCTTTCCCTTTTCTTCAGCTCTAACCTCTAAATCTGTATTCCACGAGACTGGAGATTTCAGACAGCAAATTCTTTGGAAGCACATGGTGGGCTTTCAATGTATATCTGTTGAATGACTGAATGATTGAATAAATAAAGCAAAAGTGGCTTCATGAGGGTACAGCCATGTTAAAAAAAAAAACAGGGAAACACAATCTTTGTAAGTCATCTGAAGCTGTTTTGGAGGGCCTCAGTTATTTCAACAAGGACTTGCTCTGTGTGCCGAGACCCTCACATTCAATCCCCAGAACCATCTAGAGACACAGGCACCGGGAGTTAGGATGCCCTTTGTGCAGATGGGGACGTGAGGCTGGGGACGAAGGCACCGCCCAGTGTGGCAGTTTGCAGGCGATCAGAACTGGACCTGCTTCCTGACTGCAGAGTCTGCGTTCTGCTCCTGCCCTGCTCCGGCCACCGCGTGAGCCCGCCCCTCTACTCAGGCCCTGCGGAGGTTGGGAACCGTGCCTTCAGGTTGCAGCTTCCCTTTCAGCATCTCTTTCCCTCCTCCCAGGTGAGCGGTGACGTCTGTCTCTCCAGCCTCTTGCAACTTGAAGTGTGGTCCTGGGACCAACAGCATCAAGCATCTCCTGGGAGCCAGTTAGAAAAGCAGAATCTCAGCCTCACCCAGAAAGGCAGAGTCAGAATCTGCATTTTAACAGGATTTCCCTGAGTGATTCGTGTGCCCGTTGGGAGTTGGAGAAGTTCAGCCCTAGATCTCTCTCTGCCATCCACAGGTAAGGGAATCCGTGCTAACCTTATTTGTAGGAAGCCGCTTCCTCAGGGCTGCTGGGGCAGGGATGCCTGTTTCATTCAAGACCCGCAGCCTCTCTGGTCCTACTTCAGATTCCCTAGGACTTCCTCCTTTCAAAACTTCCCTCTCCTTCCAACCAGAAAGCCAGATCCTCCTGCCCTCCCCTCCCCCACCCCCACAATCCCCACATTACCTTAAAAAAACAAACCAAACCAAACCAACACTGTACAGAAAAGTTGCAAAGGTAGTACAGAGTTCCCATATACCCCTCACCCAGCACCCCCTATTGTTAATGTCTTACATTACCATGGTGTATTCATCCCAACTAAGCAAACAATATTGGTGTGTTACTACTTAACTAAACTCCACGTTATTTGATTTCACTAGATTTTCCACTAATGTCCTTTTTCTGTTCCAGGATTCCATCCAGGATACCTCATTACATTTAGCCATCACGTCTTCTTAGTCTCTTCTGGTCTGTGACAGCTTCTCATGATTTCCTTGGTTTTTTAATGCCCCTAACAGTTTGGAGGAGTACTGGTTAAGGATTTTGTAGACTGTCTCTCAATTTGGGTTTGCCTGGTGGTTTTCTCATGGTTAAACTGGGGCTATGGATTTTGGGAAGAAGACCGCAGAGGCGAAGTGCCCTCCTCCTCATATCACATCACATCCGGGGACATGTAATCAACATGACGCATCACTGATGGTGTTAAACCCATCACCTGGCCGAGGTCCTGCCTCGCCTAACCTTCCCTTTCTTCTTTCCCCAAGTCTCTATCGTTTCCTTCCTGGTGGTTTGTCATCGTTTTAGTCGTTAATGACATGTTTGTACCACAGCATCTCCCCCACCCCCTCTCCAGTGCATTCCTCCCTGTGCCACTTAGGCTGTTGCTCTGATGCTTTTATTACTCACGAGGTGTCCTGTTGGAACACATCCTCTGCCAGTGGAAGCACTGAGGCAGTCACATGTCTCCTGCCAGCATGAAGCCTAAAAGCTAAATGGAAGCTGCCCACGGGGCCTGGAGGCAAACAGGCGGCTGGGCCTTGAACAAGCCAAGATATGCTCTGAATGATTTAGGAAAGTGTATTCTACTCAAGTTGAAGGATAAAACTAGAGTTAGATTAGAAAGTGATGGGGAACAGGACTATACTGGATGAGTGAGGGAATCTAGATACACCTGAATGTTTGCATTTCTTTATATTTTATTCTAAGTTCTGAATTATCCCTTTCAATCATATTAGGCTGTAAGTATGTGCTTCTGCTTTGATGCAAGCCAGTCATATTTTCATTTTATTCTAACAGCCTTGAATGGGAAACATCCTGCTGCCCTTCCCACTCTGAGCCTTCAATCGGCCTGTGCTCCATCAGGCAGCCCCCATCCTACCCTAGATCCAGGGCTTCCTGTTGCCAAGTAATCATGGAAGAGGGAGATGTTAAAGACATACTCCAGGGGCTCCACCAAGCAGACTAGGTGCTCAGGAAAGAAACCTCTGGCCTCCGGGTGGAACTTTTAGAGTCCTCAGTGCAGGGATGGGAGAGGTGCCCAAGATTCATGCTGACCTGCCTCAGCCCCTGCAGCCCTAGTGAAATCTGTAGAATCATGTTCAACTTCCAGAATTCTCCATTCAGTGCTAAGTCTGTATGGCTCCAGGATTGCCCAGAGATGGCAAAACATTGGTACTTGTCCTTCCTGAAAGGGCAAGTTATGAACAACTGTCATGTACATGCCAGGTAGGAGCCTGCCTAAGGAATGTTCTGTAGGATTCTTAGTCACCCTACACAGGATGCATGATGGGTCCAGATGGGAAATATCTGGCCAGTTCTCCTCAGGGGTGGTTGTGGGTGGGGGAGGAAGGGAGAGTCAACTGCCACCACCATGAATGCTGGTTGTTCACATGAGATTGATTGAGGAAGAATGTTCTCTGCACTCATTTAGGAAGAACGGGCCCTTTGATCCAGCTGGTCATGCCCCTGAGCCACACATCCTGATAGGGAGAGGTGAGGGGCAAACTGGCCCCCAAGGCTATCGGTAGCTGTTTTTGTCAACTCTGTTTGATGGCAGTGAGTGGAAACCCACCCAAAGCAGCTTGATATAACACAGCCATAGAGGACTCCTCTTTGAGCCTTCCCCAGAGGTGGGCTGCAGAAGCCGGGGTACAATGCGACCCCCACTCTACCAGACGTGGCTGATCAGAGCAGAGGTGAAGACTGACCCAGACTGGGCCCGCCAGAGCCTTTCTCCTCATTTGGACAAAGGCCAGAGGGTGATCAGGTCATCTCTGTGACCACTTGAATGTGTACACTCAGGGGCTGTGAAGCAGCCATGCTCAGCCTCGTGCACATGGAGAACTGAAGGAAGTGGGTCTCAAGTAAGATGCTTGAGACCATGGAACCAGGAGAGAGAAGGGCTGCCTGGCTTCCAGGCCCTCCTGGGGTCAGGGGCGCCCCTGTCCCTGGGTTCCAGGAGACACCTATCCTTATGATAACTACCCTTTTTGCCTAAGTTAGCCTGGGTGGGTTTCTGTCACTTAGACCCAAGAAAGCCTAAGACATTGTAGGTATTGTAGGAATTCAGAATATCACAGAAGGGAAATGCAGGAAGCACACTGGGGCTCAGGAATTGAAAAAATCATGTCTCTCTCTCTCAATGTGCCCATCTGGGTCTTTTTCTTGCCTATATTTATCTCAACAGACCCATTTTCTTTTTTGTTTCCATCAGTGAATCTCAAACCAAGTGATTGCCCTAGTCCTGAATGTATACAACCTTTTAGCTTTAGCCACTAAACTGTAATCTCTGCATGTAGTTAAAATATGATAGAGGGGGGCGGGGAGAGAGAGAGATTCTGCTTAGCCTGGGGGACAAGGAGTCTCACACAGTGTATTAGTCAGGGACCATTTCTTTCTTTCTTTTTTTTTTTTTAAAGAAGAGACAGAAGTCCAACTCTAAGTATCCCAAGAAGAAAAGTGGGAACAGATTAGTTCATGTGACTGATGTGAACAGCCTGGAAAGGACTTCAGGGACAACTGGATCGAGAAATGCCAGCGATGTCACTGGGGCTCTTCTCCCCTCTGTGTTGGCCTCATTCCCTCATATTGGACCTTTACGTGCAATACGGGGAAGGCTGGCAACTCTAGGCTCGTATCACCCAGAGTAAATAAAGGGATCCCAGATTTTAAAAAGGCCTTCTCTCTCCTGTTACCTGTATGCAAAATCCCAGTTAAGGAGCTAACGACTCAGTTTGAGTCACACTCCCTTCCTTTGGCTGATCATTGTAGCCTGGAGGGCAAGGATAGTGTGATGGCAGCCCCTCAGTGCACACATGGAAGGGAGGGGGCTTCCTTAAAGAATAGAGCTGATTGGGAGTGTCCACTGGTCTGCGGTGAGACACCACCCGCCCCCTCACCCCAGCCCACCCACACCCTTTCATTTCAGGGGCCAGGGGTGTGGCAGATAACCAGCAGGGAAGCTGGGTGAGAAAAATGGTAGTAATGGCTCCAGATCCTCCTCTTCTGTCTTCTGATCAGCTCTCCCTCAGAGGCCTGTCTTTGTAGATCTGAATCATTCTGCCAACAGCCCTTTGGCTTCCTATGTTCTTGTTCTCCATGGAACTTTAATCTCCTGCTGTGACTTATTCTGCCTGGGCTCAGCCCACTGGCTCTTGGACCCTTGCTTACACTCTGGGGGAGGATTCTAGAAGCAGGGCTCTGACCAAGAGCCTGTTAACTCTCCCCGTGGGTTAGTATTGCCGACTGGGGCTGCAGACCTTGGCTCACAGGGCCACTAGGGCTCCAGAGGAGGTCAATTTATGGAAGAAATGTTTGTACCTGGTGCAGCGTCACTGGTCCAGGCATTAGGCTTGGAGAATCCTAGGTTGAGCTGACTTCTGTCCCAGAGAGGTCTTAAGAGGTAAGTAGCCTTGCTAGCAGCAGTTATAAGCTCCTCTCTGTGTTGATTTCTGTCATCCCCAAGTCTTAAGCAAAGTTTTGTTAAATGCTAACAATAATAGAAAGACATTAAAGGTCAGAGGCCTGCAGGCAAACCCTGCCTTCAAAACTGAGACATAGGGAGACATCTGGATTACTTCACAGCTCCAGTTGTCTCTCAAACAAGTCTGTTCAGACATCTTTAAATATACATTTTAGCACTTCTCTCTGCCACAGTGTTGACACTCAGGCTGGCTTTCCCAGGGCTGAGTGATGCCTTCGGGGGTGTGTGTCACACCTTTCTGGTACTCGGAGGTGCAGGCATCGCCAAGAGGCAGGAGGGTGAGCCAGTGGAACATTCCTGCTTCTCAATCAATATCTTTTCTGTTGGCAAATCGCTCAACACAAACCACTTAATACATGTGGACAAATCTGTCCAGACTCTCAAAAGATACAATTCTTGAGGGTGAGGAAAGAGGATGGACTGTCTTCCTCACACCCCTCGGCCACCTCCTCCCATTCCCTACCTCTCAGCTCTGGCCGGGAAGATTCTGAGAGTGGATACAGAGGTGGAAGCTTGGGGATTTCAGTGAAGCCAGATGATGGGTGAGGACTTTGACCCTCGATCTCACTGCGGCCCCAGGGTTGTCCTGCCTTTGGGACCCACTGTCCTGGAAAAATATGAACTATCATCTAACAAGGTCTAAGTCAGTGCCAGGCTGTGTTAATCAGTAACTCTCTTTTAACAACCTTTTTATTTTGAAAAATCTTAAACCTACAGAAAAGTTAGAACTATAGTATAATAAACTCCCAAATGACCTTTACCAAGATTCACTGATAACTAATATTTTGCCACATTGGCTTTATTCTCCCTCTCTTTCTCCAACACACACACATACACACACACACACACACACACACAGATGTAATTATTTTAGTATTTTTTTTTGGAACCATTTGAGGGTAAGTTACAAACAACATATCCCTAAATACTTCAGCAGCACATATCCCTTTTTTGTTGTTGTTTGTCTTTTGTTTGTTTTAAATTTTTATTTTATTGTTATTTTTATACAGCAGGTTCTTATTAGTTATCTATTTTATACATATTAGTGTATATATGTCAATCCCAATCTCCCAATTCATCCTCCCCCCACCCCACAGCAGCACATATCTCTTAAGAACAAGTATATTTTCTGACATTTCCTTGAGACAACTACCAAACTAAGGAAATTGTGATTGATACACACTATTATCTAATATATGGTCCATATTCAAATTTTGCCCTTTGTCCCATACTGTCTTTTTTTTTTTTTTTTTTTTTTTTTGCAGTACGCGGGCCTCTCACTGTTGTGGCCTCTCCTGTTGCGGAGCACAGGCTCCGGATGCACAGGCTCAGCAGCCATGGCTCACAGGCCCAGCGGCTCCACAGCATGTGGTATCTTCCCAGACCAGAGCACGAACCTGTGTCCCCTGCATCGGCAGGCGGACTCTCAACCACTGTGCCACCAGGGAAGCCCCATACTGTCTTTTATAGCATTTGTTTTTTCCTGATGTAGGATCCAATCTGGAATTACATGCTGTGGTTAGTTGTCATGTCTCTTTAGTTTCCTTTAATCTGCAAACATTCTCCTCATCTCTTTTGCCTTTTATAATGTTGACTTTTTGGAAGAGTTTTGGACATCTGACAGCTTTCTCGTGGTTAGATTCGGTTTGTGCATTTAGACAGGGATACCACATGAGTGATTCTGCATCCTCCTTGGTGCATCCATCAAGAGGCACAGGATGTCATTTGGTCCCATTATTGGTGATATTAACTTTGGTCACTAGGTTAATGTGGTCCCTGCGAAAGTTTACTTTTTTCCCTTTGGAATTTTTTTTTAATTAAATTAAATTAATTAATTTATTTGGTTGCGGCAGGCAGGCTCCTTAGTTGTGGCTTGCGGGCTCCTTTAGTTGCGGCTCACCGGCTTCTTAGTTGTGGCATGTGGCCTCCTTAGTTGTGGCATGTGAACTTTTAGTTGCGGCATGCATGTGGGATCTAGTTGCCTGACCAGGGATCGAACCTGGGCCCCCTGATTTGGGGGTGCAGAGCCTTAACCACTGCCCCACCGGGGAAGTCCTTTCCCTTTGAAATTAATAAATGCTCTGTGGAGAGATGCTTTGAGACTGTCTTTTCCCCCCATAAACTCTTGCCCAGTAGTTTTAGCATCCACTGATGATTCTTTCCTGGATCAACAAGTACTATGACAGTTGCCAAATGGAGTTCACTCCTTTCAACAGCTAGAATCAGCTGCTATTTATTATCTCAGGTTACAGATTAAACCATTGAGGCTCTAAAGGTCCCAGGCCACAAAGCAGTGAGATTCAGACTTAGGCCTGTCTGACTCCAGAGCCTGTGCTTTCGCCCTTCTTCTATCCTTCTGCTATGCTGCCCCTCTAAGCCATCAGCTGTGAGAGGTGAGGAGATGGTCTCTCAACCCTGTCTGCCCCACTGAACACGCTACTTCCTTGTTCCTTTCCCTAAATTTGAGGCTGAGGCTCTGGTCACAGTTGGATGGAAAGAAATGGGCCTCCCCTGGCCCATGTCCCAGCCTTTCCCTCTTAGTCCCCTCATGATCCTTCCACAACTGATATTCAGAGCAGAAATCTCACAAAGAAGTCACCTTAATGGGGGAAGGGCCAAATTAGGAGCATGGGATTAACAAACTACTATATATAAAACAGATAAGAAACAAGGATACATTGTATAGCACAGGGAATTATACCCATTATCTTGTAATAACCAATAATAGAGTACAATCTGCAAAAATACTGAATCACTATGCTGTACACCCAAAACTAACACAATATCGTAAATCAACTATACTTTGGTTTAAAAAAAATGTCACCTCAATGAAACTGCCCCCTTTCCCAACACACACACACACACACACGAGTTAAGAGGCTCTCTCCTCTCCTGATCTGGGAGAAGAGGGACAGTAAGTGTGGTATGAACTGGGCTTTGCAATGTGCACAAGAAGTGCTTGTGATGGGAGGAGGGCCAGAGGCAAAGCTGCAGGGCCACTGCAATGCCACACACGTGTGAGTGAGTGTGTGTGTTACAGCTGGGAACCCTAAAAGGGAGAGAGGAGAGAGGCTAGGTCGTGCTTAAAAGTGCTGATCTGGAGTCAGACTGCTGGGATTTGAACCTGGGTCCAGGTTCAACTTGTGTCACTTTGGATACGTTATTTAACATCTCTAGGCCTTGCTTTTGTCATCTGTAAAAGAGACATAATAGTACCTACCTCAGGACGTTGTAAGGATTAAATGAACGCATCTGTGGAAAGTGCTTTACAGGTGAGCTTTGGCTCCATCAACGGTGGGGGTGTGCTGCAGAGGAAGGTGCTGTAGGTGATGGTGGGCGACAGAGAAGCCTTGGAGGGCCCTGGCCCCAGGACAGTGTCCACATGAGGAGCAAACCGGTGGTTGGTCACTGGAGAGGCTGGTGGGGAGGGTGAGACTGAGGCAGGAAGGGTGTTCCGGTCACCCGGGCTGGGAGGGCCAGATGACTCACTCACTCACTTGTTTAAACTTTATTTCTCACCTGCTTCCAGAAAGCCTTTGAAGTAATTGAAGCCTCAGGTGCCTCAGCCTGCCAAGGTGGGGAGGGACTGTGTCCCGGCTGAGGCGAGGCTGGGGCGAGGTGGGCTCGGCTTGGCAGGCCCTGGGCTGCCCCGGAGGTGGAGGAGGGCCGACCTCCACGCATGAGGGGGAGGATGGCAGGGATGAGGCCGAAGAGGGAAAGCCAGGCTGAGCCCTGACTGACCACCAGCCCAGACGGACAGAGGGGCTGGAGGCTGGGAGTGTCCATTCTGGACAAAGGAATGTGGGAGGAGGCCCGGGGGTGGGGCGGGCACTGAGACCAAAAGGTCTCAGAATCTGGCTGGGTCCATTTCTGGGATTTGCTCAGTTGCTTTCTTGGGGCTTAGACAACCCTGTTGGATATTCTTGTTGGCCAGTCTTGGGCCCTCCAGCTGCCCCAAGGCGCAGGCCCTCTCCACCAGCAACCACCAGCTTCTCATCTCTGGAGGGAGGGCCTTTCCTCTGGGGTCCAGGTGCCTCTGGCCTCAGGCTGAATCACTTGTTGGCTCACTGTCCTCCCCCACCTCCCAACCCCCTCCATACCCCTCCCCCACCCCACCAGCAGCTGAGCTGGGCCCCAACCAACCCACCCTAATGCAGTGGGACATCCTGAGGGTCCACTGCCTGGGACAGCTGCGAGGGGGAAGTTCCTGCCCCCACCCACCGGAAGCCCTTCTTTCTCTGCCTGACCCCCCCCACCCCCGCCCCTGCCTGAGATTTGTCTGCCCCTCCCCCACACCGTTTCCTGCCTCTCACCTGGAGCATCCTGTCCCGCCCCAGGCTCCACTCAACTCACGTTTCCTTAGGGGGCATGTTGATGGGGTCCCCACATTACACCAAGTTTTGGCAAGTCCAGCCCAACTCGGACAGACATTCCGTCACACCTCCCTACAGCTACTTAATCCACACTTCACTGTGTAATGGAATACCTTCCATTTAGGGAGGTGGAGGGGGTCTTCCTGAGGCAGGATTAAATGGGATGACAGTTCCTAAAGGTAGGGGCTGGAATTCAGGCTAAAAAACGCAGGGCAGCAAGACTGGGGGGCGACAATCAGAAGTTACAGAGCCAGCATCTGCCAGCCGGGGTTGAGGGGCTGCCCCAGCAGCAATGGTGGAAGAGGGGAACGAGGGGCCTCTGCTCTGCAAAAGGAAACCCCACCCTGAGGTCAAACTAGGGGGCAAGGCAAACAAGGTGAGAGGGAGCTGAATGAGAAGAGGAGGGAGCATCAGGGCTAGAAATGCACTGGCCTTGAATCTTAAGACCAGAGGACAAGACAGGGTGCAAGGAGAGCAGGGCAGTGGGGGAGGCAGGAGGTGCCTGGGCCGACAACGACTGGCCACCATCTGGGAAAAAACCTTTTTATAGGTTGAGGTGCATCTGTGTGGGAACAAAGTCCCTGTTCGAGGAATCACTGGCTGCAGGAGCAGAAACATACTCCACGTGCTCAACCAAAACAGGTTTTACTAGAAGGAAATAGCAGCAAGTCTGTCGTAGATGTCAAGTTTCAGGGATGAAACTGGGCCTAATGAGGACCTAGATACAGGCACTTGAAAGTGATAACTGGGATTATTATCCCCAAATGTCATGCAAGCTTACCCACTGTGTGTCATACGATCTCTCTCGCTCTCTGTCAATTGGTTTTATCTGCTTCTCTTTGCACTCTTGTAGTGGACGTTTGTCACTTTGGGGCTACTCAACATCTATATCCCCTTCCTAGTAACACCCCTGTTTCCTATGGAGGACTGTTCTTTTTGTTTGTTTTTGTGTTTTTTTTGCAGTACGTGGGCCTCTCACTGTTGTGGCCTCTCCTGTTGCGGAGCACGGGCTCCGGACGCGCAGGCTCAGAGGCCATGGCTCACAGGCCCAGCCACTCCGTGGCATGTGGGATCTTCCCGGACCAGGGCACGAACCCGTGTCCCCTGCATCGGCAGGCGGACTCTCAACCACTGCGCCACCAGGGAAGCCCTGGAGGACTGTTTTTAAATGTACCCTGGCTTTTGTTTTTATTCAGGTATGATGAGGTCAACTGATCAGGAGATGACTGCCATTGAAAAGGTAATTTGTTACTCATAGATCCCAAGAGGAGGGGCCATGCCTGCCACACAGGGCCACATGGGGAAGCACCAGGGTCATTCAGGAGGCAGAAGGAGCAAGGGGAATGCATGGGCATAAGCCTTTATTGCGGTTTCTGTGGGAAAGTCAAGGCAAGGGAAGATAAGGAGATTTAGAATTTGCAAATTTGAATAATTTCGGTCGGCTCTGGGTTATAGGATGGTCTGTAGTAGTCTAGTATCTAGCCCTGGATGATTAGGGCAGAGGGATATTGTCTCCTGGAGTGTAAGAGGAGATGGTTTGGAGTATGGACTATGGACTGGTTAGTTTATATATGAAAGGCACCCTCCCTGTTTGTGATCTCTAAGAACTGGTTAACCCTAGGATGAACCATCTCTCCCCAGTCAGTAAGGCCCCAGCTGCCAGAGAATCAAGAATATAGAAAATAAGGGACTTCCCTGGTGGTCCAGTGGGTAAGACTCTGCACTCCCAATGCAGGGGGCCCAGGTTTGATCCCTGGTCAGGGAACTAGATCCCACATGCCCCAACTAAGAGTTCGCATGCTGCAACTAAAGATCCCGCACACAGCAACGAAGATCCCGCATGCCACAGCTAAGACGCTCCACAGACAAATAAACAAACAAACAAACAAACAAATATCAAACACTTCTTTTAAAAGAAAAGAATATAGAAAATAAGAAATTATAATGAATACAGGAACTTAGCCCACTCACATTGGATGTGACCTTGGTGGGATGGTAAGTGCAGGCGTTCTTCCTCCCTCTATAACACCAGAGAGATGGAAGTGAAGCTGGAGCTGTGGGCACAGTTTCTGTGTCTCATAGTCATTCTTAAGGAACTGAGAACTTAATCTTTCACAATGTCAAAAAGATCATCTTATGACACCACCTCCCACTCCAGCTCCTACAACCTAAATGCCCAGCAGACTAGGGTTTGTGGGAAACAATCCATAGAGTCATCTTGCCTAGAACTACAGGCCGGGAGGAACCTGGGCACTAACATCCGGGTCATGGTGTCCTCTGTTATTATGATTCAAAACCACCAAAGATAAGCCACCGATGCCCTACATGACAAACAGCACAAAAGTCTGGGACCAAGTAAAGGCTTCTAACCCTGACCTAAAGTTGCGGGAAATTGGCAAGATTATTGGTGGCATAGGGCGAGAACTCACTGATGAAGAGAAACAAAGATATTTAAACAAATATGAAGCAGAAAATATAGAATAGAATGAATTTATGAAGGCCTATCATCATTCCTCCACATCATACCTCCCTTACATAAGTGAAAAAAGCCATGCAGGAGCTGTTTTAGAGGAAGAGTCTCTTTTAAATTAATTAATTAATTAGACTTTTAGAGCAGTTTTAGGTTCGCAGTGAAATTGAACGTAAAGTACAGAGAGTTCCTGTATACCCCTTGCCTCCGCTTCCACAGCACTCCGCACTATCAACATCCCTTACCAGAGTGGTACATTTACTACAATTGATGAGCCTACATTGACACATCACTATTGCCCAAAGATCATGGTTTACGTTAGCGTCACTCTTTTCATTCCATGGGTTTTGACAAATGCATAATGTCATGTATCTACAATTATAGTATCATATAGAATGGTTTTGCCACTCTAAAAATCCCCTGTGCTCTGCCTTTTCATCTCTCCCTCCTCTCTAAGCCCAGGCAAACACTGATCTTTTTACTGTCTCCATAGTTTTGCTTTTTCCAGAATGTCATATAATTGGAATCATAGTATGTAGACTTTTCAGATTGGCTTCTTTCACTTATTAACGTGCACTTATGTTTCCTCCATGTCTTTTCATGGCTTGAGAGCTCATGCTTGATAGTATGCTACCTTTTTTTTTTTTTTTTTTTTTTTTTTTAACCCAAAGGGCTTCCCTGGTGGCGCAGCGGTTGAGAATCCGCCTGCCAATGCAGGGGACGCGGGTTCAAGCCCTGGTCCGGGAAGATCCCGCATGCCAGAGAGCAACTAAGCCGGATGCCACAACTACTGAAGTCCAGGCACCTAGAGCCCGTGCTCTGCAACAAGAGAAGCCACCACAATGAGAAGCATGTGCACCTCAACTAGAGAAAGCCACGTGCAGCAACGAAGGCCCAACGCAGCCAAAAATTAAAATAAATAAATACATACATTAAAAATAAATAAATAAAAAATAAAAACAGAACGTTTTCATTACATTTAAGTAGAGAATTGCATGCAGAAATATGGTCAAGAAGGTTTTTTGCTTAACTTATTTTGAACCCAAACATCAAAGCGATTAACATACCCAAGCTGGTGCAAATGATTTTTAACACTTGATTTGGATATTTTTAGTATGTCGGCTATCTCCCGCGTGGTATAACATTGACTGTTCTCAATTAATGTCTCGATTTGATCACTATCAACTTCAACTAGTCTACCTGACCATGGAGCATCGTCCAGCGAGAAATCTCCAGCACAAAACTTCACAAACCACTTTTGACATTATCAGTCACAGCACCTTCTCCATTTTGTGTTTCGGTTGCATTTTTACCTTTCTTGAAATAATAAAGCATAATATGCCGAAAATGTTGCTTTTTTTTCTTCCATCTTCAATATTAAAATAGCTACACAAAAAATCACCAATTTTGATAAGAATTTTTTTTAAATGCACGCTGATATGACAGCTGTCACATACAATCTAACAAAATTGTTTCTAATGAAGTTAAAGACAACTAGGTGCTACTGGAGCCACCTTACGGAAAAAACCAAACGAACATTTTGGCCAACCCAATATAACTCCAAGGGGTCCCACTGGCATTGTAGACATTGTAAATATGCATATTCATAATGATACCATTTTAGCAGATATCATAAAGTGTGTTGAGGAAGGGACATTTTTTCCTAGTTCTTACATAAGTGTTCTATGGGCTAATGGTGACCCCAGGCTGGGCCCACTACTCAGCAAGGAGGGGCTTGGTAGACACTTAGCCTGGGCTGGGTACACGCCAATGGTGGTTTTACCCATCACACATAGCTGGTGGGGTCCATTACCTTGATGGGAACACACATATTACCCCCTCTTAATGCACAATAACTGGTTGTGAAGCACCAAATGTTTAGACAGCAGTTCAAGGTTTTGGAATGAGAGAGGATGAAGGAGAGAATGTCGGGGCTGCAAACTTTGACAAGCCATGTTCCACCCAAGGGATTCAGAGCTGCTGCACTCTCCCAGGAAAACCCACCGAAAGATTTCTCTCTGTAGCTACCTTAGAGAAGGTTAATTATTTAGTCAGTGGCTCTGTGTCAGTTCCATGTGATGGGCTAGGGGTACGACAGGAATAAGAGGGTCAAGGTCTAGTATAGTGGGGGAGACAGACATGGAAAAATATTTACTAGGTTATGAATATGCTATGAAGGGGGAAGCCCAGGGTATCGGGAGAGTGCTGTTACAAGAAGGGGATCAGGCTTAGCTAGGAGTTAGGAAAAACTGCAGGATGAGTAAGAGTCAACCAGGTGAAAAGTGAGGTAGCATAGATGAGGGGGGAATTATTTAAGCTATAGGCTAAACTGTTAGAAAGAAACTGAAAACTGCAATGGATCAAATAAGATAGAAATGCTTTCTCTCTCCTGTAAAGGTCTAGAGGTAGGCAGGGTCCAAAACAAATAGGTGTCTTGGCTCTGAAGTCAGACAAAAATAACAGTGGCTTAAATAAGAAAAATACTTCTCTCTCTTGCAAAGCTCCAGAGGTAGAGAGGCCAGGGTTGGTGCAGATATTCTGCTCCATGAAGTCTGCAGGGACTGTATCTACTAGGGTTCAATTAGGGAAGCAGAACGACTATATCACAGGATCAATAATTTATTATAGGAATTAGAATTTGCACAATTGTTGGAGGTACTAGAGAAGTAAAGATCACAAAAAGGAGTTGGAGGATCATGGAAAAGTCACTA
Organism: Mesoplodon mirus; assembly: GCF_964341445.2. Classification (NCBI taxonomy): domain Eukaryota; kingdom Metazoa; phylum Chordata; class Mammalia; order Artiodactyla; family Ziphiidae; genus Mesoplodon; species Mesoplodon mirus. The sequence goes on along the minus strand of NC_138977.1, from coordinate 203,013,232 downwards.
CTTAGCCATCTAGAAGTACTGATTGTGTGTCTGCTGGGAGACAAGCCAGTGCTCCCAGGGAAATAAGGAAGCAATTTATATCTTGTTTCCTGGAGGGGGATAGAGAAGGGTCTGCTGTAGAAGTCTGTGGAAGGCTGTTGTCTCTTCATAAATACTACTGCTGCAAGTTCTTACCCTGTGTCTAGTGGTGGGCCCGGGGTCTCTGCTGTTTATCAGGGCTGGCAATGAGGAAGATGAGTAAGGACAAAGAGGAAGGGACAAGCCCTCTGGCACATTTGCGTCTGTCTCTACTGCCTCTAGCCACAACAACATTCAGAAGCAGAAATCCTTCAGAGCTATCTTATATCCACCTTCCACATCTCGAGCAAATTTCTCCTTCAACAAATTCTAGCCCAAAACCATACAGGGAAGGGTGTTTTAAAATGTACCTCCAGTTTAACAAAGGTTACATAGTACAAAGCCACCAGAGGGACCCAGGCTCCTTCTAGCTCACTGCTAGGCATTTTCACCTCCTGTTAACCACCCCATGTTGAACCTCCAGAGTAAAGGTAAGACCACCTTGGAGAGTGGCATTTCAGGAGTAGCAGAACCCAGACAGAAACCCAGTGGGCTTATCCAAAGGCACATCCTCTCCTGCCTAAGCAAACAGGGTCGGGGCGGGGGTGCGGGTGGTCATTGGAGGTGGTGGCAAAATTAAAGATCCAGATAGTAGTAGTTCCCTTCCTAGGTACACACCATCAGCCCAGGGAATGATACCCCAGGGGAACATGAGCTCATAAAGAAAAATAAGAAGACATTGAGTAGTACAATCCTTATAAAAGAAAATCCAGAAAAAAAGAACCTATATGAAATGAAGCAGAATTAATGGACCATCAACAAGACTAAAATAATCATAATAAAAATCCTCAAGGAGATCATGGATAATATTATAACTTTGAAATAGGGAATGAGAATGTATAAAGAAGCTATCAAGTATGAAAAATATAATAGCTGAAGTGAAGAACTCAATATGTAAGTTGAATGGCAAAATAGATTCAGACTGAGAATGAATTCATAAACTGGAAGACAGGGTTGATGAACTCTCCCAAAAGGTATCAGGAAGGAATAAAGAGATGAAAAATACAAGGGTAAATTTAATAGATATGGAAGACAGATATGTCTTTTAAATGAAAGTTTTAGAAGAGGAGGGGAAAAAAAGCTGGAAGGAAGGAAATACTTGAAAAAAATGAGTAAAACAGTTCCCAGAATTTCCCGAATTAGAGAAAAGTGTAAGATTTCAGGCTGAGTACCAACAAGACGGATTTTTTTAAAAAACCATTTGAACATATTACAGTAAAATTTAATAAAGTGTGAGCTTTTATTCCTTGTTTATATTTAAAAATTTTGTTAAATAAAATTAAATAAAATTCTAAGAGCTTCTAGAGAATCATAACAAACAAGCAAACAAACAAAATAAAAAACAACAGGGCTTCCCTGGTGGCGCAGTGGTTAAGAATCCGCCTACCAGTGCAGGGGACACGGGTTTGAGCCCTTGTCCGGGAAGATCCCACATGCCGTGGAGCAACTAAGCCTGTGCACCACAACTACTGAGTCTGTGCTCTAGAGCCTGCAAGCCACAACTACTGAAGCCTGCGTGCCTAGAGCCCGTGCTCCACAAGAGAAGCCACGATAATGAGAAGCCCACACACTGCAACGAAGAGTAGCCCCTGCTTGCTGCAACTAGAGAAGGCCCACACACAGCAACAAAGACCCAATGCAGCCAAACACACACACACACACACACACACACACACACACTACCCACCAGGAACAAGTATTATACTGACATCAGTTTTCTCAGTAGCAATACAGAAATAAAAAAAAAAGAACTTTAGAATTTTAGTATGAAAGTGAAATAAAGATATTCTTAAACTTTCAAAGTCTTAGAATATTTACTTCCCTAAAGGCCCTCTTTGAAAATATTTTTGGAGGAAGTACACTAGCAAAGAGAATTAAATCCCAGAGGACACAAGATACTGGAATGAAGGTTGACTAAAGTATTTAATAAGGTATATATTTGTCTAGATAAGTAAGTATAAAATAAAAAGACAAAAAGCTATATCCTTCATTGATTACTAAAATTCTAGATGATACAACATGACAGGGTTGTGTGTCTGGAAGTTTGTGAAGTCCACTGGGAGGTGAGCACACACTTTTTTTTGGAGAGAAAGATATAGCTATTGATAAGCTCAAAATTGACAGGGAAAAATAAACACAAGTAAGGGTTATCATAAGCTAAGGGTAACACCAAAAGAATGAAAATAGAATGTACAACTTTCAAACCAACAAAAGAAAATTCAATCTATCCAATGAAAGTTATGAAAGGAGACAAAAAGAAAAATCCAATATGGTAAATAGGAGATATGAAATCAGTTGGCTGATATAGGGACTTCCCTGGCAGTCCAGTGGTTAAGACTCCACGCTTCCACAGCAACGGGCACTGGTTCGATCCCTGGTCAGGGAACTAAGATACCACATGCTGCCCTGATATAGGTCTGAATATAACAGCAAATAAAATAAATATAAATGGGTTAAATTTACAAATCAAAAGACAAAGAATCTCATATTAAATTAAAAGTAAATAATATATTGAAATAAACCATGTTATTTTAAAAGGGGATACAGAAACATTGAAAATAAAGAGAAAAAAAGATAAACTAAAACATCAGCCAAAATAAAGCCATTGTAGCAGTTTTCATATTGGACCAAAAAGATTTTAAGGTGAAAAACATCATAAAGAACAAAGAGGGATAGTATATATTTGTAAAAGAATAAGTCAAAGGGATAAAATAGCTATGAATACATATGAACCTAGTGTTACAGATTAAAGTATATGAATGGCAACTGACAAAAGTTGGGTTTGGGGTGGAATAGATAAATCAACAATGGTAGTTAGAGATTTTTAATAGATCCTAAAATAACTAAAATAATACTTCCAAATTACTCTTTGTTTAAAGAGGAAATGATAAGGAGAATTTTTTTTTTTTTTTTTTTTTTTTGCGGTATGCGGGCCTCTCACTGCTGTGGCCTCTCCCGTTGCAGAGCACAGGCTCCGGATGCGCAGGCTCAGTGGCCATGGCTCACGGGCCCAGCTGCTCTGTGGCATGTGGGATCCTCCCGGACCGGGGCACGAACCCGTGTCCCCTGCATCGGCAGGCAGACTCTCAAACCACTGCGTCACCAGGGAAGGAGAATTTTTAAATACTTGAAAATAAACAGTGAAAGCACTGCATGTCATAATTTGTGGGACAAAATTAAAACAGTACTTAGAGGAAAATATAGAGCTTCAAAAATGTTTATCAGAAAATAATAAAGAAATAGAAACAAATGAGCTAAGCATTTAACTCAGGAAGATAAAAAAGCAGTGGAATACACACCAAGATACAAATGTGAAAAAAAAAAGATAAGGAAAAATCAATCACATTGAAAATTACAGCAAAAAATATAAAAGGTTAACAAAACTAAAGCCCTGTTCTTTGAATCAATTGACAGGATAGGGGTAACTCTGAAAGACTGATCAAGAAAAAAGGAAGAAGATGCAAATAAACTAAATAAATAATAAAGTAGGGGAAGATAACTACAGTCACAGCAAAGATTATAAAAATAGTAAAAGCAATTAATACTATGTGCTGTAGATTAGACTTGTAAATAATCTAGTGGAACAAAATAATGAGCCCTGAAAAAGACTCATTTGTCTATGGATACATGCAATGTAACAGAGTTGGCATGGCAGGTTCTGAATTAGCTCTCCATATAGGAAAAAATTAGATTCTTACTTCACATCATATACAAAAAAAATTAGATGTACTAAAGACATAAATGTGAAAGGCAAAACTAAATTCTTTAGGAAAAAATATAGGAGAATATTTTTTAGTATCATGGGGGTTGGCAAGATTTCTTAAAGAAGGAATAAAAGCTCAGATCATTAATAGAAATGCTGATGTGTTTGCCTACATTCAATTTTTAAATTGCACATAAAAAATGACAGAGACAATGTTGAAAGATAAGGCATAGACTGGGAGAAGAAATTTACTGTGCACGTAACCTACAAAGGGTCAGAACACAGAGTACTATATAAGGAATTCTGACAAGTCAATAAGAAACAAACAACCCAGTAGAAAGGACAAACTCAATGGCCAAGGCACATGTGAAAGAATGTCCAACCTTACTAGAAGACAGGGAAATGTGAATTTTAAAAATGAGATACCAATTCAGATGGATGTTTGGAAAATTGTTTAACATCTGACCAGACCAAGTGTTGTCAAGGAAGTAGGGAAAGAGGAACTCACACGTTGATGGGAGTGTAAATTCACATGAGTTTAAGCAGAAAATGTGCATGCGCACAGCCCTGCATTTCCCTTCCAGGTGTATACCTTGCAGAAACTCTCACCTGTGTTCACAGGAAGACATGTACTAAAATGTTCACCATGGATTGCAACAAGTTTAAAATTATCTAAATGTCCATCAACAGCAGACAGGATGTACAGCCACATGATGGAGTTCTACACAGCAGTTAAAATGAAGTGGAGTTAAAATGATCTGTTAACATGGACACTCTCCAGAACACAATTTGGGAAGCCAGAGAGAAGTTACAGAATAATATGTGCATTATATACTATTTATTTATTTTATTTAAAAATATTTATTTATTTATTTGGCTGCTCTGCGTCTTAGTTTCAGCACACAGGATCTTCACTGAAGGGTCTTTAGTTGCGGCATGTGGAGTCTTTATCTGTGGCATGCGAACTCTTAGTTGCAGCATGTGGGATCTAGTTCCCTGACCAGGGATCAAACCTGGGCCCCCTGCACTGGGAGCATGGAGTCTTAGCCACTGGACCACCAGTGAAGTCCTTATATACTATTTTTTTTTCCATTCTACTACCATTTTTTTAACGTCTTTATTGGAGTATAATTCCTTTACAACGGTGTGTTAGTTTCTGCTTTATAACAAGGTGAATCAGCTATACATATACATATATCCCCATATCTCCTCCTTCTTGCATCTCCCTCCCATCCTCCCTATCCCCTCCCTCTAGGTGGTCACAAAGCACCGAGCTCCTATATACTATTTATTGAATTTAAACTTTCTGAAAACAAAACTATATGATAGTTAGGGAAACACAAAAATGGAATGAAAGTACAATATAAAAGTGTACATGGGAATGATAAAGACTAAAATGATGATTGAGGTTTCCTCTGGTAAAGGAGGGAGTGGGGTGGGAGAGAGGAGAGGTACATGGCAGCCTCAGTTGTATCTATAAGTTTTTCAGTAAAACTTCTGAAGCTGGTATTTTGTAATATTAAAATTTGAAAAAGTTGGATCGTGCATACTCAGATGTGCTTACATTATTCTCTTTTCTTGCTTGTTAGAAAATTTCATAATTACACAACAAAGTTAAAAGTAAAAAAAATTAGAAATAGCTTTACACCAATAAAATTTTAAATCTATAAGAAATGAATATTTATTGAAATACATAAAATGCCAAACTTTGAACAAGAAGAAATAACAAATCAGTCAACAACCAGTAAAATAATTGAAATGGTAATCAAAATTAACACCTTAAAATTTTTTTCTCAGCTCAGTTGACTTTGTAGCTAAGTTCTACCAAACCCATGGTATTAAGTGTGTCTTTTTATTCTGATGCTTTAATATCTGGGACCTTGCTAACCTTGGAGAGACTGACATCCAAGGGCCAGCCAATTCCTAGAGATAGTAAAGGACTCACCTGTGAGCATGTCTTTCATCTGCAAACTAACCAATCCAGAGCCCACACACCCCACTCCATCTTCTCTGGGCTCTTTCACTCCAGGACACTATTCCCTTGCCCTAATCACTCAGGGTCAGGTACCAGGCAGCTAGAGACAGATCCTATACCCAAGAGACCAATGAAATTATTTCAACTAACCAACCTAAACCTGCTTACCTTGTCTTGTCTTATCTCCTCCTGGTCTTATGCTTCAGAGCAACCCAAATTCAGGTCCATGGGGGAACATGTATGAGTGTTGTTTGCGTCAGCAGAGAATTGGAGGCATCCTAAGTATCCATCATTAGGAGGATGGATAAGTAAACCGTGACAGGTAAATGCATTCTGTGGAATAAATAAGTAGCAGTTGGAAGCAATGGGTTTGAGGTATATAATATATAATATATATATAATATATAATATAATATAATATATATATAATAACATGGATAAGTCTTAAAAGCAGTGAAAAGGTAAGGAATAAAAAGAGATCTAAAGTGCACACACATTCAAAACACAATATATTTTTCAAAGACACATATACCCAAGGACATAGGCCAAATACAATATATTAAGTGTCTGTGGGGGAAAGGGGAAAATATGAGCAGTGGTGGAGAGGAAGGGAAGAAAAATAAGCATATAAAAGAAAGGGCATGTATGAGACTATGATTACGTTGCATGATCTGGGTCAGTTAACTGAACCCTGCGTCTGAGGTCCACCCCAGCTAAAACAGACACCGTACGTGCGCGCGCACACACACAATAAAGCTACATCTTATACAAGACCATTTGGCTTCCTTAAAATCAGGTCTAGGGCCTCTCTGGTGGCAAGGGAAGGGTATTCAGGGGGATCCTGGGGTGTAGGTAATGTTCTAGTTCTTTCCCTGCATGATGGGATATTCGTTTTATAACTAATTGTTAAACTGCACAAATAAGTTATATGGATTTTCTTTATTGTTCTTTTCCCCTCATTTTTAAACATGATCTCTTTTGTAATTCTCTCGTGAAGTAGACACAGGGGGCTTTGAGCATATGTTGCCCACCTTGTCATCTCCCTCTCCCTGCCTCCTTGTCTCTGAGGGGTTCTGAGGAACACAGTTTCAAAACCTTCAAACTGGTCCAACCCTTGTTTCACTGAGGGGCAAACTGAAGTTCATATGCAGCACCTTTGGATGGCCTGTCACCTTCCAAAGGGGACCAAATCATCAGTTGGCTGTAATGGGTACTGATGGAACCAGTGGCCAGGGGACAAAGGCTCCGATCACTCTGGACCCCAGGAGGCTGCCCTCTATGTGTCTGGCACTGAGCTGGACACAGGTGGTTGAGGTCTTCTTCCTGCCCCCGAAGGGACAGTCCCCAATAACTGACCTGTGAAGTCCATCCATATCTGTGCTTCCTCCACCTGGAAATCCTTCCGCTGTCCCTTTTCTGACCTTGTCAGGTCCTGTGCTTGTCAGTCCTCAACCTCACCAGACTCCTCCCGGGAGAAAGTTGAAAGGGAGTAACTTCCTGCCAGCCTCCACCTGAACCCACGTTTATCTCTTTGGCTTGAAGCCATCTGTCATGGCCCCTCTCCTTTTGGGAGTTACCTGTATGTCAGTCTCAGCGTGTGTTTAAACATCTTCCATGGGGGAGAGGAGACAAGGAATAATGTCACCTATGAATATTCCTTTTTCCGGGGACACCTGGTCCTTTCAACCATCCTATAAGTAAGACGTTAGATCTTCTTTTCATCTCTATTTCACGGATGATGACCATGGAGGGGATGGACTTGCCCAAGGTCACCTGCAGAGTGAGAACTGGACAACAGATCTATCTCACTCCAGAGCATGTGGCCATCAAATCCTCTCCAGAAGCCATCAGGGCAGAGATTGTGGGGTTCACAACAAAGAGTACATTCCTAACTGAGGAAGGACATTTGTGGGAGAACACCTTTTCATCCCCTCTGGAGAGAGACTGGGGGCCTGGCTGGGGGTTGACAGACGCAGAGAAATGAAGCTCTGCTGGCCTAGATGGCCCTGAGGTGTCAGTGACAAGTACCTCACCCCCATGGGTGCTGCTCTAGGGGATGGGCCCTGTGGATGCCTCGTGTGGGTGGGAAGAACCAAGAAGAGTGAAAAGATCATAATTGGTGGCTATTTTTGGGAATTGGAGTTATTTTGAGATGGTAAGAATTCAGAGGAACAAATCCTGGGGTTTAAGGGAAAACACGAGGACAAGGCTGTCAGGAGCCACTTAGGCTCAGGCACACACTGGCCTTGGCAGAGGCTGTGGGTGTCTGGGGGCGCTTTGTAACAGCTTTGTAAGGTGTAAATAACCAGCCCTTAGTGGGGAGAACGGCTACATTGCCGCTCCAGGGACAGGAGCAGGAACGTACGATAACAGGGGGCGAGCTCCCTCTTGTGGCATTTTGGCGAAATGACAGCCCTGAACTCAGGCCTGGGAATCTGGGGAGATTCCTTCAGCTACCATCTAGAACTTACGGAGTGTTGATAGTGTGTTGGGCCTTGCACGAGCCTTACACCTACCATCTCACCTTCACAACAGCTGAAGGAAAACCGCTTCTCTTCACCTGGTGATGTGGCTCCAGGCCTGGGTTTGTCAGTGGTCTGGGTTAGATGAAAGGACAGGATGCAGGTGGAGAGGGGTTCTTGGATGCATAGAGAAGGAAGGGAAAGCCAGGCAGTTCCCAACTACAGTGAACAGGTGTGTGTGTGTGTGTGTGTATGCTTGGTTATTCCACATTTGAATTCCCTCCAGTTTGGGAGGTACCCCCTTTGTATGTGTCTTGGAAGGAGGCAGACTCTCATCTGCCACTAGAGAAGCAAAGGGACCAGAGCTTTCTTTCTCTGCCTCACTCTTAGCTAGCTTGTGGGCAGATGACCCAAGTTGAGCCAGTTAATGCTCCTACCAAGGATGACTCAAAGATATAGGGACAGGGCTTCCCTGGTGGCGCAGTGGTTGAGAGTCCGCCTGCCGATGCAGGGGACACGGGTTCGTGCCCCGGTCTGGGAGGATCCCACATGCCGCGGAGCAGCTTGGCCCGTGAGCCATGGCCGTTGAGCCTGCGTGTCCGGAGACTGTGCTCCGCAGCGGGAGAGGCCACAACAGTGAGAGGCCCACATACCGCAAAAAAAAAAAAAAAAAAAAAAAGATATAGGGACAGCTGAAACAATTTTCAAAGTGAGGGCAATGGGGCTGAGAGCACAGCACCAGCAACATTAAGTGCTCCGTGGGGACTCCCAGCCAGAACACCCTGTGGTTTGACTTTGGCTACATTTGCTGCCTTCCTGGTTCCTGCACACTGGTTCTTTGGCATTTATGTGAATTCTATGAGCTACCCAAAATCTTTCCAAGAACTCTTTACTCTTTTATCATTAGAGTAGCCAAAGTTAATTCTTGTGCGTGCTGCCAAGAACCCTCACTGGGACATAAGTTGGTACAAGAAAAAAGATGGCAGCCAAAAGGTTATCAGGGGAATGGAAGAAATGGGGATTGGTTATTTGCCTTAGGGCTGTAGGTCTACTGGATTCAGGAATGGGAATTTGGTAGCCTATGCCATATAATGCAAATCAGCTAATTAAATTATTGCCTGTGGTCACCTAAAATGAAATTTCCACTGAGGACAGGTTTTAGGAGACTACGTGGGATAGGGTACCTGCTTCTAAAACCACAGCACAGCTTATGGAAACTGGATAACAATCTCAAGCCCTAAATTATCAGCTCAAAGTAATGACTTAAACCCATGGACTTTCTATTGTTGCTGAAAAATCTTGTAGCAACGGGGCTAACATAAATAAAAACCAGTCTCAGAGTTTGATCTAATGGTTCTTGAATCACAATATTAGAGAAAGCACAGTCATAAAATTAAGATATTGATAGGAAAAAATGGAACCCCAAGAACTGCAATAGGGCTATATAAGAGACATTCGGAGGGGATCCCCAAGCATTCCCTTATCAGCTGAAGCAGCTCCTGTCCATTGTCTGGCAATGCCCCTCCCTTGACTGATAAGTCTGTGACTTCTTCTGGAGTTACCTTGCAAGAGGACATCATTTATCCTCATGCCCCACCCCTCCGACCCAACATTTTCTCCAGATATGTCAAATCCCAGCATGCCAATTTAGGGGAGGGTTCTGTTTGAAGGAGCAGATGGGTGACAGAAACCTGGACTCCCAGCTGCTCAAACTGGAACAGCAATTTCAGAATCTTTGGTATGTTCTCATACAGCATTCAATTCAGCCTCATCTAAAGTTACAATGTCAGAAACGGTATAACCTCAAAGGAATCTGAAGACTTATGAAGAAAGGAACATTGGAGAAGATTTACTGTGTGCAACTTGGCCACCCCACCCCCCATTACATCCCTGGAAAAAGCCCCATATGTTTTGTTATCAAATAACTTTAAAAATATTTTGGTGGGGCTTCCCTGGTGGCACAGTGGTTGAGAGTCTGCCTGCCGATGCAGGGGACACGGGTTCGTGCCCCGGTCTGGGAGGATCCCACATGCCACGGAGTGGCTAGGCCCGTGAGCCATGGCTGCTGAGCCTGCGCGTCCGGAGCCTGTGCTCCGCAACGGGAGAGGCCACAGCAGTGAGAGGCCCGTGTACCACAAAAAAAAAAAAAAAAAAAAAGCTTGTGTTTCCTTATTACTTTTCTGTCTGGATAATCTGTTCATTTGTGTAAGTGAGGTGTTAAAGTCCCCCACTATTATTGTGTTACTGTCGATTTCCTCTTTTATAGCTGTTAGCATTTGCCTTGTGTATTGAGGTGCTCCTATGTTGGGTGCATATATATTTATAATTGCTATATCTTCTTCTTGGATTGATCCCTTGATCTTTATGTAGTGTCCTTCCTTGTCTCTTGTAACATTCTTTATTTTAATGTCTATTTTATCTGATATGAGTATTGCTACTCCAGCTTTCTTTTGACTTCCATTTGCATGGAATATCTTTTTCCATCCCCTCACTTTCCATCTGTGTGTGTCCCTAGGTCTGAAGTGGGTCTCTTGTAGACAGCATATATATGGGTCTTGTTTTTGTATCCATTCAGCAAGCCTGTGCCTTTTGGTTGGAGCTATTAATCCACTCACGTTTAAGGTAATTATCGATATGTATTTTCCTATTACCATTTTCTTAATTGTTTTGGGTTTGTTTTTGTAGGTCCTTTTCTTCTCTTGTGTTTCCCACTTAGAGAAGTTCCTTTAGCATTTGTTGTAGAGCTGGTTTGGTGGTGCTGAATTCTCTTAGCTTTTGCTTGTCTGTAAAGCTTTTGATTTCTCCATCAAATCTGAATGAGATCCTTGCTGGGTAGAGTAATCTTGGTTGTAGTTTCTTTCCTTTCATCACTTTAAATATATCATGCCGCCCCCAACTCTGGCTTGTAGAGTTTCTGCTGAGAAATCAGCTTTTAACCTGATGGGAGTTCCCTTGTATGTTATTTGTTGTTTTTCCCTTGTTGCTTTTAGTAATTTTTCTTTGTCTTTAATTTTTGTCAAATTGATTACTATGTGTCTCGGTGAGTTTCTCCTTGGGTTTATCCTGCCTGGGACTCTCTGCCCTTCTTGGACTTGGGTGGCTATTTCCTTTCCAATGTTAGGGAAGTTTTCTATATCTCTTTAAATATTTTCTTGGGTCCTTTCTCTCTCTCTTCTCCTTCTGGGACCCCTATAATTCTAATATTGGTGCGTTTAACATTGTCCCAGAGGTCTCTTAGGCTGTCTTCATTTCTTTTCATACATTTTTCTTTATTCTGTTCTGCGGCAGTGATTTCCACTAGCCTGTCTTCCAGGTTACTTATCCATTCTTCTGCCTCAGTTATTCTGCTATTGATTCCTTCTAGTGTATTTTTCATTTCAGTTATTGTATTGTTCATCTCTGTTTGTTTGTTCTGTAATTCTTCTAGGTCTTTGTTAAACATTTCTTGCATCTACTTGATCTTTGCCTCCATTCTTTTTCCAAGGTCCTCTATTATCTTCACTATCATTATTCTGAATTATTTTTCTGGAAGTTTGCCCATCTCCACTTCATTTAGTTGATTTTCTGGGGTTTATATCTTGTTCCTTCATCTGGTACATAGTCCTCTGCCTTTTCATTTTCTCTATCTTTCTGTGAATGTAGTTTTCTTTCCACAGGCTGCAGGATTGTAGTTCTTCTTGCTTCTGCTGTCTGCCCTCTGGCGGATGAGGCTATCTAAGAGGCTTGTGCAATCTTCCTGATGGGAGGGACTGGTGGTGGGTAGAGCTGGGTTTTGCTCTGGTGGGCACAGCTCAGTAAAACTTTAATCTGGTTGTCTGCTGATGGGTGGGGCTGAGTTCCCTCCCTGCTGGTTGTTTGGCCTGAGATGACCCAGCACTGGAGCCTACAGGCTCTTTGGTGGGGCTAATGGTGGACTCCAGGATGGCTCATGCCAAGGAGTACTTCCCAGAACTTCTGCTGTCAGTGTCCTTGTCCCCTCAGTGAGCCACAGCCACCCCCTGCCTCTGCAGGAGACTCTCCAACACTAGCAGGTAGGTCTGGTTTAGTCTCCTACGAGGTCACTCTCTTTCCCCCAGGTCCTGATGTGCACACTACTTTGTGTGTGCCCTCCAAGAGTGGAGTCTCTGTTTCCCTCTGACCTGTTGAAGTCCTGCAATCAAATCCCGCTAGCCTTCAAAGTCTGATTCTCTGGGAATTCCTCCTCCCGTTGCCAGACCCCCAGGTTGGGAAGCCTGATGTGGAGCTCAGAACCTTCACCCCAGTGGGTGGAATTCTGTGGTATAAGTGTTCTCCAGTTTGTGAGTCACCCACCCAGCGGTTTTGGGATTTGATGTTATTGTGATTGCACCCCTCCTACCATCTCAATGCAGCTTCTCCTTTGTCTTTGGATGTGGGGTATCTTTTCTGGTGAGTTCCAGTGTCTTCCTGTCAATGACTGTTCAGCAGTTAGTTGTGATTCTGGTGCTCTCACAAGAGGGAGTGAGCGCACATCCTTCTACTCCGCCATCTTGAACCAATCTCCATGAGATAATTTTTGACTCAATTTGCCCTACAGCAGGCCCAGTATAAACCATTCCATGGTTATCTTCCTTCCTATCCTCAGGAACTAGCAAAAAACACACATTGGCAATCTAGTAGTTGGAAAGGCACAGTAGAAGCCCCTGGAGCTCTCACTTTGTACCAAAATAGTAGATCAAAAATTACATCCTGAGTGAATTGCAAAAATTATACCATGAAAGACTATAAAAGTGAAGGGTGATGATTCCTATCATATCTGCATTTAATTATCAAGAGACAGAAGAACACAGATAAGGCTTGGAGAAAGTTCAAAGTTTCTAGAGCACATAGGGGTGCTATGTGGAGCCTGTGGCATGTCATGATATAATAATCACAGTGTAGGTAACTCTCGTGGTCCAGGAAAGAACCAAGAGCTTTTTTTGTCCCAAAAGAAAATAGCTACTCACAGAAGGGGGGCTTGGTTTGCTATAAATCACTAGGTGTACACGAGACACCAAGATGAACTGAGCTGGCTGCTATTTGATCTATCTAGCCATGTGTTGGCTATACCCTTTAGAGTCTGTCATCAAGTAGAAGTGGAATCTATGGAATCAGGTCCAAGTAGGTCCTGAAGGCATAAGTGTCTGTGCAGGCCCTGACCAGGGCCTGGACTAAGGAGGTAGACAAGATACCTACGGTGTAAAATTTATGGAGGCATTCACTCAGGTGCTGACCCAGTACTTGCACAACCCTGAGAGTGAATGCCTCCTTGTATTTTTCACAACAGGCAGCCAACTTGCCTCACCCTCACGCATACTACAATATGCCACCCCTCACTCCACATCTATGATCTCATGGGGAATACCCTAACACCAGGTGATAGAGGAAAAAAAGTTTCAAGTCTAGTTTATAGTGCAATACACCAACCCCGGCCAGAAACAGACCATTGCTGTACAGTCCCATTCAAGTGTGGCCGTGAAAAGCAAGAGAAGAGAAACTTTCCCAGTGGGCAGAATGTTAAACAGTACATTTTGTGGCTCTCTCTGTCTGTCGACAGGAGCTGGCCTGAGGTAAGGATTTGCAGTGAATATATGGGTGGTGGCCAATGGTTTAGACAGATGGTCAAGGACTTGAAAGGAATGAGATTAAAGACTTGGGGCAATGAAGTGGAAAGAAAAAGTATAAAGAAGAATCTTTGGAGATGGATACAGAGTGTGAAAATATTCATGTTTTATGAAATTGAGCACCAAAATCCTCCCACTATAGAACGGGTTCTTAATAATCAGGCAGACAAGATAACACACTCTGGATCTGAGCCTCTTTCCCCAGGGAACTCCAGGGCCTGCTCAATCTTCTCCCAAACAAATGTCCCCAAGACTGAAATGAAAGCTATACCTGAACTCAACATCTTACCAAAGCTAACCTGGTTACCATCACGGCAAAGTGCCCAATTTGCCAGCAGCAGCAGCAATCAAGCCCCTATTCTATCACCCCAGGGGGACCAGGGAGGGATCTAGTAGAAGGTTTGGATATGCCTTCACTGAACATCAAGCTTCTGCCAATATTATTTCCCATGACTTTAGTCTGTGCCCTATAACTGATTTCCTACACAACACTGCTTCTTAACAAGAATTCATATTGCAGTTTAAAAACCAGGCTAACGTCTGTGATATTCACCGATCTTACTTATGTATTCCATCATCCAGAAGCAGCTGACTTTACAGATCAATGAAATGGTATAGTGGAGATTATGGCTTGTCCCCTCAAACCCATCCTCCCTTTCTCCTGAGCATGTGGTTGTCCACATAGGGACTACATTTCCCAACCTCCCTTGTAACTAGTTCTCCTCAATGGAATGTAAGTAGAATTGATAAGTACAGCTTTCAAGTCATCTTGAAGAGCCTGCCCTGGAGTTGCTGCACCCTTTCCTTCCTGCTGGCCAGGACCAACAACTTTGGAAGGTACTTAATAAGGATGGCAGAGCTTCCTCATTAGCTTAGATCTTGAGATGTGTTCATAGAGCAGAGCTACCTCTCTTCCCTCGTTGTAAGAGAAAAATAAACTTTTATCTAGTTTGAGTCACTGTGTTTTGGGACTCTTTGTTAGAACAACTTAGCTTTTTATGGTGGTATGCTAAGTCCTTCAAGGATGAGGTATACGCTGTGGGCTAGTGATAAATATAGAATGCTATTTCTCCCATAACCCAATTATATGGGTCCAAAAAGAGGGGATAGCACTTCCTACAAGTACCCAATCACCCTCTCACTTCTTATGACCCTTGTTTCTGCTGGATTGGGGTTAGGGAGTCCTCAAAGGAAGAAAGTTCCCTCCAGGAGAAACAACAATATTTTTACTGAATTGTAAGCAGAAACTGCTACCTGGTCACTTCTGGTTGCTCATGCCAATGGATGAACAGGTTAAAGGGGGATTATGGGATTGGCCAGGGTGGTTAATTCTGAATATCAAGGTCAAGCAGGATTTTTTCTCTACACAATAGGCAAAATGAAGTATTCATGGAACCCAGGGGTTCCCCTGGGGTGCCTCCTAATGCTGTATGTCCAGTGCTAAAAGTTAATGGAAATTAAAGTTTAAAACATTAATGGAAGTAAAAGTTAAAGTTAACTACAACCCTTCATAGACAGGACCATCAAGGGCCCAGATCGCTCAGGAATAGAAGCTTGCTCCCCACCCTGGGTAAAGAGCAAACCAGCTCAGGTGATAGCTGAAGGCAAAAGAAACATAGAATGGAAAAAGGAGGAGGGATGTCATAAATACAAAATAGAATCTCATATTGCAGAAAGTGGCTTTTACCTCCTGACCTTCTGCCATATTAGACATTTATATATTTGAACTCATTTGCATTTTCTTCTAGTTCTTATTCCCTTGCTATTGTATTATTAAGTGTGATGATGATTAACTTTACAATTTGTCTAGTTCACAGGTTGCAGAATGCTGAGATAGAATTCCAGAAGAATTAGAGGAGGAATAGAATGAAGATCCTGAATTTAGAGCTATGAGGGTTTGGATTGTCTGCCTTGGGGGCAAGTTGAATGCATTCTGTATGAATGACAGTAGCGTGATGTAGGATGGGAGCATTTTGTGGGGGAAAGGACTGTAAATTTAGAAAGAAATGCATGTGTGGATGTTGGGCGGCCAAAGGGGTGGACTGTAGTGGCACTTATCATTTTCCTAGCTTCTGAACACTCTTCCTGATTGGGGAGACTCTCCCCAAAGAAGGTCAATATTGGTGGGGGAGTTTTAGCTTTTCATATAGAAACCTAACGGACTATGTTTGTTTTCTACCCATCTTTGACAGCTGGTGCCTACATATGTCCTAGGTTTAGCCAATCAAACAATCCCACACAAGATTTGAATCTGAAGGATTAAAGTTAGTAAGGATGGAAGTAGACTTGAAAGATTACACACAGTGAGAGATACTTATGCCAGGAGTCTAGTGACAGGGATGCCAGCAGCAGTGCACTAACCAGGCTTTCCTGCGTGTGACCTTGTGGTGTTTCCTGAAATGATTTTCCTCGATTCTTCAGTCTTCCTGTTGATCCTGTAAACTATCCAGTATTCCTGAAAATAAGTTAAATTTTCTCTTGAGTTAGCTGAACCCACACTTACACACTGATGGGCATGGGGAAAATCAAGGATTCAAAGAAAGGGAGTATCCTCTGCAGTCTAGGGTTGAGAAGTGTTCTCTGAACCTTTTGTAGGTGAGAAGGGCTTCTGTCCTGTATTGGCTGGAGAGAGATTCTGTTTCCCAGAGGTCCCTTTTTTGGACTCTGGTCACTAAAAAGACTCATTTGTCAGGACAACAGGGGTGGCTATTGACAGTTGCCAGACCTGTGGCCCAGAGATCCAAAAGACTCAGCACTCCTACCTGCTACACCCTGCATCCAAGGGCCATGAAGGCAGAGAGGCAGGGAAGGCTCAGCTACCTGGGGCGGGGCAGTCAGGGCTGGGTTAGCTCTTCTTTTTTCCTGGGATTGCTGGCTGTTCCAAGGAACGTGAAGAGGAGGCGGCAGCGTTCACTATAATGAAACTCGCAACCCGGCTGTAGGGGAGCTTCCCAGTAACAAGGAGCCCAAGGTGTTCTCTCCTCAACCAAGAAAATAATGGGAACCTGAACTCCTCTATCCGACTTGCCTTTGCCCTGATCCTTCATGGATGCCGCCAGCTGGGCCAAGTAAGGGGAGAACTTATTGGGGGAGGATTCCATAGGGGCCCCTTGGGGCTGTCATCTCTCTGTAGTGGACTAATGCCCTCCCTAGGTCATCCTGGAGCCCCACAGGGCCCGAGACGCAGGTACGACTAGAGAGAAAGAGGCTCAGGGTGGTGCTTACTTGTGCCGGAGAGCCACAGGCAAGTGCGCCTTTCTCCTTCCGGGCCCTTAACCTGCAACCCTCCTCCAGGCCACAGAATGAATCCTCACTCGCAGGACCCGGCTCCTCCCGCGGGTTTTCAAGCGTTTACCTTTCTGCTGCTGGGCGGATCCCCGTTTGTTGAGCGCTGCTCCTGAGTCTCTGCCCCGAAACCCACAGGAGCGAATCCGCCGCCAGGGCAGTCCCCGCGGTGGGCAGCGCAGGGCCCGGGGCCTCTGTACAGTCAGTCGCGCGTTTCCCACAATTTCTGGATGCGGGGGTGGGACGGGGAGTCCAGGAGTAGGCAGAAAAAGCAAGGTCGCCGCGCAAGGCCCGGGTCTTGGGTCCCAGGAAGGGATGAAGCCCACAGGAGAACCCGGTGGCAGATTTCGCTGAGGCCCGGAGCTGCCTCGGGCACGTGTCCTAGGAGCGCAGGAATGAAAGGCAAGCCCTTCTCTGCGGGCGGCCCAGGGCGCCGACCCCCGCAGCCCAGGTCAGCGCAGGGCGGCGGGATTCCCTGGCCTCTCGGCGCGCTCAAGTCCACGTGGCCGAGCGGAGCAACTCGCTGAAGAAAGGGCCAGGTTTGCATAATTCCCCAGCCCTGTGGCGACAAGACCACACTCCCCAGGCCCGCGGAGTCCACGTCAGACCTGAGTGGAGGCTTGACTTTGTGTACCTATCGGATCCAAGCCGATGGACGCAGGCTGCGTTTTCTCCCTGGCCGCCCGGCCTCTTGACACCCTAGAGGACCAGTTTTGGGGGACTGAAGTACAAGATGTCCCTCTTCTCCGAGAACCTGTTTATGTTCCTCATCCCGGATCCCCCAGTACCGGGCTTCAAAATGAGAGCCAGTTTCTCACCCTTGTCGCATTTCTTGCAGTTCCAACCTGTCATCCCCTGCCTCTGAGTGTCCCCTGCTGTCTGGCCCCGACAGTCCCTTTGGTTGGTGGAGGCGAGGGGGCGCTTCTGAGTTGCTCACTAATGGTCCCTACAGAGCTTTCCGCTGAGCTTTTGGCCTGGTTAGATTTTAGGCTCCAGGCTGTGCGTATGTGAAAGCAGAGCTTTCCCCTCGCCCTGGGCTGTCTTCTGTGCACGGCGGGGCAGCTCCATGCAGGTCGGCGCTGGAGCTTACTGGAGTCCCGTGAACTCCTGTGAACTGGTGGTGATACCCCGCAACAAGCTGTGTGGAGGGGACAGTGGAACCCACCCCAGGGCAGAAGGCTCGGGGACTGGGGTGGGGGCCTGCACTGAGTATTCTGCTCAGTCTGTGCAATCAAAGGCCCCAGGCCTTCCAGTGATCTGCTGCTTCAGTCACCCCCCACTCCCAACTGAGAAACATCCAGTCCCTCAGGAGCCCCCACCCCTCACTTTCTCTAGGCTAGAAGCCTCTCCCACTGGAGCTAGGCTGGCTGTGTGCACCAGCGCTATAAACGGGATTGGAGTTGCCTTCTGCCCCAGGGCCCCTGCGCACAGAGGTAGGCCACCGCTTTACTCTCCCCTAGGACAGTAGTTGAGGACGCTGAGCTGACTTAGGGCTTCTGTGGGGTTAATAAACCGTCCTCTCCCACTCCTGCCCACCAACCTGCAGAATCCGCCTCAGTGGAGCAACCATGCCACCCCTGTGCTGACCAGAAAGCACCCAATTTCTGACCTGAGATGTGAAAGGGACAGAAGGAAAGCCTGTGGGTAGAAATGGGTTCAAGTCTACCACTGTGCGTCGGTGAGCTCGTGGGCTGCTCTCCTGAACAAATGTGCTAACACGCAAGAGCCGGTTTTCCCCTGACAGCGAGTGAACTGGTGAGAGGACTCTGCGAAGGCCCCTAAGTGTTTTCCTATGAACCTGTGGGACCCACCTCCAAGTCCATATGCAGCTAGGTGTGGCCTTGTGGCCACCTGGGAACAAGTGGGTGAATGCCTGCAATCCTGCGTTTCCCTGGACTGGAGGCAAGCATGAGGGTGAGATCTGGGGACATCAGCTGTTGTGTAACCAAGGATCTCGAAGGAATGAGTGGGTAAATGTGTAGACATGCGGCAGGACTGTCCCCCTCTGTGGACTCACTGGTCAGTCTGAGAGTTTGAGACAGGAAGAGGGCCGTGTGTGCCTGTGCGCAAGTGCGGAGGTGTGCGGTGCACGTATGGCAGGGGACGTGGTAGACACTGCTCTGCAGCGGCCCCACCCTGTCCGGGCCTCCGGCCCTCGGCCCTCTAGGGCTGGGCCAGTCTCCACCCATCCCCGTTGGGTCTGTACCAGTTCTCACCCCGCCGGCCCACCCCAACGGACAGCTGGGCGCCTGTGAACGCGGGGACTCGCTAACCTGCTCCTTGTTCCGAGGAGCGGCGGGAAGCGCGGCACTTAAATACACAGTAAGGCTCCCTTAGAAGCGCTGAGGACGGAAAGCTGCGGGCGAGGAGAGCGGCCCCTCGACTCTTCCCCCCGGAAATCAAGGATCTGGGAATGAGGAGGGGAGGGCGGGGCCCCTGCAGCTTGTAGGACCCGCCCCCACCGCCCCCGCCCCGCCCCCGCCCCCTACCGCCCCACCCAGCCTGATGCGCAGAAAAACCAGGTTAAGCTACCCTGGGGGCTCGCGGCGCCACTCCTGGAGCACCAGCGAAGAGTCAAACGCTTTTACTTGCCCTATCTCCTTAATCCCTTCTGTAATGCGGGGAAGGGTTGGCTTTATCATTTGGGGAAGGAAACTGCAGGCTCCTAAAATTTAATTAACTTGCCCGAGGTTACAAAGCAGAGAAGAGCTCAAAACCTAGGTTGATGTCCAAAGTCACCTCAGCAGCCGCCTGGGAGTGAAAGAGGATTTTAGACAGAGGGACAGGTGCAGAAGGAAGAGAGTGTGGGGAAAGAGAGGGGCCGTGCAGGTAACAGGGAAGTGGTGAGGCCTGTGGTGTGCTGGAGAGTGAATTTTAGTGTATCTGTTGTGTCTGTATTCTTCATTTCTTTAAATAAATAAAATGGAAAAAATCCTCTTGGGCAAATAAAATAAAACTACAGGCCATATTTGACGGCAAGCTTGAGAACCCAGGAATAAATCTCAGACATAGGGTGGTAGTGTAGCATTAGCACCACAGGAAGCTTGTCCTAAATCTGGAATCTCAGGCCCCACCCCAGACATAATGAATGAGGATCTACATTTTAACAAGGTTCCCAAGTGTTTCTTACATACCTTAAAATTTAAGACTCTAAAAAAAAAAAGTTTAAGACTGTCAGGTGTAATTTATATATAAATGGATACACCTTATATTGTATATAAAAGAGCCTCCCCAGGGACACCCCCCCCCCAGTTCCTCTACCACTCTGGAGGAGGCAGGGAAGAAGGGAAGAACATGCTCTCTTTTCTTTTCATATTCTAACTGAATCTTACTGTTTACGAGTTGGCATAAGCCCTTGCTAACTCTCTGACCCACCAACATGCTCTCCCATCCTCCAGCCCAGAGCAACCTCCCCCAGCTACAGGCTTTGCACAGAGCAGATGGAAAAGGAGAGGAAGGATTTTCCTTCCTGGTTCTCCACTCTTTTGTCCAATAAAGTGTGATTCATTCACTTCTATTTTTAACTTTCTGCTGATTTGAATCCCTCATCCTGCTGACCCAGAAGAGGGAGGGGTGGAAGTGTACAGAACTCCCTTCCAATCCCAAAGGGCTCCTGGAAGGTGGCAAGCTCAGGCTGAGAAGGCCAAAGGGTGGGCACTGGATAGGTGCAGGGAAGGAGGAGGGCAGGGTCTCAGGGTCCTGGCAGTGCTACAGAGGGGATCCTGGAGGGGGAGGCAGTCAGAGCTGGAGAGGAACCAGAGGACTGGAGCAGCTTGGAAACATTTTTTCCCAAAGTCCTAGGGGAGCAAAATCCCAGTGGACTTCTGAGCTAAGAGTTCCCTCCACAGAATGAGACATTCCTTGAGGAGTCCTCCTCAAATCCACCACACCCCTGGACTTAACCATCCCTCCCAAAGACCCTGGCTCTAGGGTTAGACCCTGGGTTCGAATGCTGGCCCCACCTTTTATCAGTCATGTGCTCTTAAGCAAGTTGCTTAACCTCTCTGGACTTCAATTTTCCCTGTCTATAAAGTGGGATGAAAATACCACCTACATCATACGGTGGTTGTTAGGAATGTATTAATACCTTTAAAAACTAGTGCAGTGCCTGGAACACAGCATGTGCTCAATAATGTTGCTTTTTAATGTTATTATCGTTATTATTTTCCACCGGGGCTGGTAGCAGCCGCCCCTGAGGTCTCCAGGGTCCCTCAGGCCTCAAGCTCCCAGGGCCTCGGCTCGAGGCGCCTCTCCCCGCGCGGCCCCTAGAGGGCGCCCGGAACTCACTTGTCCTGCGTTTCTGCGGTGAAGCCCCAGAACCGGCTCCCGCTTTTGGGCCTTCGGATTTGGGGACTTGTGACTCCTCCCGCAGGAACCGAAGATACGTGGGCTCTGGGACCACAGGGCGGAAAACGTGAGGTGGCAGGAGCAGCTCCTATCAAACCTCCCCTAGAGCGGCCCAGAGCAGTGGGGGCCTCGCACCCCACCCCGTCCCCCCATCTTCTCGCACACACCAGGAGGCCGGATTGCCAAGGGCTTTGGGGAGGCAGCGGCGGCCGCTGGGTTTTCTGGGCCTTGCTAGGGTCCTCGGCCGGAACCCAGGGCGGCCTGCTGCCCCCAAGCCCAGCCTCAGTCCATGGGGTCTCGTCGCCCGCCGGAGCTGCGTGGCTAGAAACCAAAGCGCAGGCCTCAGCAATCTCCACCCCCACGCCGACCGGCAGTCTCTCCTCCCAAGCTGGGGGAGGAGAGACGGGAGAAGGAGAGGAGGAGAGCCCTTGGCAGGGTGGCCGCGTGGTAACCACCCATGGGAGCTTTGGGGGTAACTGCGGACCCAGAAGTGGAGACTGTGTGCTTCGAATGGCACACCTGTAGCTCGCCTTGTTTAACATCGCACACCTCAGTCATTGTACATTTGGAGGAGGTATGTGAGGTTGTCCACAGAGATGCAGGCCGTGCGTGAGAGGATATGAATTTGCACCCATCCCTCAACACAACACGGGTACTCATCGCTTCCTCCATTCATCACTGCCGCCCCCCACCACACACACATACCCCCAATCTCACGCAACATCTTCCGAGTCCGCTCTGAGCTCCTTGGAAAATCCAAACTGGCTCCAGCCCTCGCAATCGCTCAGCCTGTTCCTATCGGACTCCTCAGGATAAGGAATCTAGGTGTGAGTGCAGGTGGGTGATTCTAGGGGCCTTCCTGGGCCGACAGAGGGCAGTGGGTTCGAGCCATGCAGAAAATCGCGGGCAGCTCTCTTAGTTGCCCAGGCAGTGACTTGGCTGCCAGGCACCAAACCCTGAGCTGATCAGGAAGGCCTAGGAGAGTGAGAAGCTGCTTAGGAGCAGGGTCTGCGAGGAGAGAGTGAGAAGTGGGTGGGGGGGAGCGGGGGGGTATGAGCAGAGCAGGAGGAACAGAGCAGGAGTGGGGGTGCGTTTCTTCCAGCATCTGGCCTTAGGGGCCCTCAGGGCAGCTCTGGGGCCACAGCTCCACCCCACTCCGCCTTCCAGCATGGCCTCTGAATCCCAGCTGCTCCAATTCTGTGCAGCCTGGAGGTCCCTGCTTAATTGTCTCATACACCTGGAACAAACCTGCCCATCTGCAAGTCAGTCTCGCCACACACAGGATGTCTATCTGAGTCCTGGGCCCAGGGCAAACCCCACACTTGCCACCACAGTGGGGGCTTTACCAGGCAGTGCTCAGGCCGTGCCCACATAGCCCCCAGGCGCAGATCCGGCCACACAAAGCCGCTATTATAGTTAACAGGTTGAACCAGATTCTCTGTATGCCACGCGGCACAGTACGGGGACTGCTAGGACCCCAGCCCTGCATGGGTTTCTGGGCCCCTGAAGGCCACCACTCTGTCAGCCACGGCTCTGGGCTGCGCCAGGTCTGAGCGGGTGATGGGGGCCCCACTCACCGGGGAATTTGGTCAGTGCAATCATCTCACTCAAGCCAAGGAAGGAAGTGGGCAGAAAGGCAGGTTCGTTAATTCCTCTTTTCTTCCGCACCCCTACACACCATTATTCGGATAATTTGTTCCTCTTCTATTTTTGAACAGAGACCGACCATTTCCGGCAGGGGCGGTGGCAGACCCGGAGTTGTGAGCTTTCTGCTTTGGGTAGTTGGCCCCGACTGTGACCCTGGCAGCCCACTCCCTTCCAGCCTGCGTCTCCTCGGGACGGGGTGTGCGGGCCCCGCCGCCCTCCCGGCCTGTCCTAGCCGCGGCCCTCGGCCGACGCGGGATTCGGCGAGATTCCACCCCAACGAATTTCCGGCGGAGAGTGGGGAGTTGCGCGCCGTCCCTCAACGCTGAGGGCCCCATTGCCCCGGAGAGTCTGCCCCCACTCCCTGCGACGCCTCGCCCCGGGGCCCGGGCGCTTGGGAGGGGCCCCGGGAGAGTGTGCGACCCGGGCCGCCAGCGAGTGCCGGGAGCAGGCGTACGGGAGCCACGAGTGGGGACAGGGAGTCGGGTGGCCTCCCACGATGGGCGCCCGGGATCCTGGCGTGCGGAAGCCCAATCCCCCGCGAGTCCCCGACAAGCTGGACAGGGTCCGAGAGCAGCGGGGCTGAGGGGCCTAGGCCCGCGCCGTTTTGAGTGTGACCCCAGCTGTTTGTGAAGATCGGGGCAGGTAGGAGGTATTTGGGGAGGAAGTGTGTTCTGCCTAATTTTGCTTGCGTTTGTCTTGCAAGAGGAGGGGCGAAGGGGTGGTGGTGAAGAGTCGGGCTTCGGAGCCGATTTGGGGGTTGAGTGGCCGGGCAGCCACTCCCCATTCCTGCCTCAGTTCCTCAGCTGGACAGTCTGTGGCCAGAAAATATCCAGGAGCCTTCGGGCGCCAAGCCTCTTGAGGGGTCCCAGGGATTGGGAGGTGGGAGGAAGACCTCAAACTCCTCTGGGGTCGGCAACTCTGGAATACGGCAACGGGTAGGCACTGAAGGTGCCTCTTAAAGACGCACATGAAGGAGAGATACCTCACCGAACGAAGAAGGTTCGGGCTGGGCAGCTCCAATCCCGGCGGCGGGAGGGGAAGAACAGCCAGACCTGCCCAGGCAGAAGGAGCCGAATTCTGCGGTTCCAGAAGGCCATTTCCGGATTTCGCTTGGCCCGGTACTGGATGCGGCAGCCACTGCCGGCGGGAGACCCACTGCAGACTTGACGCTGAGGCCAGAACTTTCTCCCCACGATCAACACGCCGTCAGGGCCTGGCCTGGTCACCGGGTGGGCCTGGGGGTGGGGTAGCCCCTCCACCCCGGAAGTCCTTTGGACCCAGAATCCTCTTCTGCCCAGATCCTACTCCAAGGGGGCCACAGATGAGAGGTGGACAAACACTGCCCTTTGCCCACTCAGCCAAATTTCCCCTTGGACCTCCTTGGGTTGGAGGTTGCTGTGCTTTGTCCGCATATCATATGGCAGATCCAGGATGGCAGTCTGGGGAGGATGAGGCCTCTAATAGTTTCCATAACTCTCCTCCACTCAACCCCAGTGTGGGCGCACACAGCTCTGCATACACGAACAAGCCCCACACCCCACTCGCTTCCAGTTTTAGCCACAAAGTTCTCTCACTCTCCCATCCCAAAGAAAGAGCCCCCTATGCCCCCCCCCACTATACAAGGATGGCATGTTCCCGAAAGCCTTCACCACCTAGCTTCTTCCAGAAAAGCAGGCTCAAGTCAGTTTTGTGCATCCTGAGATTAGTCTAGTAGGCAGGGGACTAAATGTTATGGGGAGGGTTGTGTACGGTGGCTGCTGTCCCTGCTAAAGTGGTCTGGGGCCTCCCTGAAGGTCCCTGGGAAGTCTGTTTTTCAGATTCCCTCCTAGGCCAGGCTAGTGCTGGAAGCTGGGAAATCTTGTTTTGAGCACCACAGAGGATCCTGACCCGATTACTGACAGCATGCCCCAGTCTCTGCAGCTTGCTGGGTAACAGCCTGGAACCCCCAAACTCCAAGCCGATGCTGATACCCCCACAATGTATCTGCACACCCCACCTTAGACCCCCCCCACCATGTACACCAGCAGTGCACAGTTACACCCACTCACACAACACCACACACACTCAGCTGCAGGGACAGTCACCCACAGTGATCCACACTCCCCATTAATTCATTGCCCCAATTATATATGGTCCCACACAAATATATACAGTAAAACACATCTCACACATGATTGCATTCATACAATTATAGATGATACACAATCACAAACATTCACACATTTAACACAAGAATAGATTCACAATGAGAAACTAACATGTACTTTCACAAACATTACCACATGATTCGTTCACAATCACAGACACTGGTGGGTGATTACACAACTATCCAAAAAGCCACATTCATACATGGTCACACAGACACCACTACAAGTTGGTATGTATAATGGTAGTTTCGATTGGCAACTTAAGCAGAACAAGCACACACAACTGCAAACAAAATAACACAATTAACACTTACATTCATTATCAGTGAAATCCTGATTGCCCACACCCATCACAAACACACAATGCACACGCATAACTCTCACACCCAAAGACAAATCTCTAGCACTGGCTCTCCCAACTTTCCTCAGCACTGCCTTCTCTCCATTTCTTCCCCTCCTTCTTTCCTCTCTCCAGAGCCTGTAGGTCCTGGCCCCCAAATGTCCCTCAAATTTAGATACCAGGGGCTGCCCTGGCTGTACCAGCTCACACCAAACCCAAGTAGCTGCAAGGTGCTGGGCTCAGCAAGGAGCAGGCAGCCTTGACTCCGGATCCGGAGGGTTTTATTATTTTTTCACATAAATTACACAAGCACTTTATAAAAAGGTTACACAGAAAACACCTTATAAGTGCATAACTTAAACGCCCCCTACGAACAGGATCTGGAGAAATAGGCTGAGTTTGTGTGGAAACCTGCCTGTGTGTACCTGGGTGTGGCTAGGCTATGTGATGGGGGTCTGGCAGGCCAAGTGAGGCTGTTGTGGCTGCTGTGTGTGTGACGATATGTCACAGTGTGACCGTGGCCTTGTGTTTGTGAGAAGCGCCATGCTGTTCAGAATGAATCTGGGTCACCCCTGATAGTAAGGGTCAAGGGTGTGAAGGCTATGGCCCTGTGTGTGCATAACACTCTGCCATAGGTCCCCTGTGTGTGACTGTGGGGTGACACCAGGAGGGACAGTGAAATCACCTCTGGGAGGGCCTGTGGGTGTCCGTGTATGATGCGGAGTGGAAAACAGAGTGCTCTCCCCAGGGCAAGTTCAAATGACAGCTCATGCTGTCCTCTAGGGTTCCCAGAAGCTCTTCTTCCTCCACCTTTCCTGCCTCTCTCAGTCCCACGTTAAAAATCAGAATAAAATAAAAGAGACACAAACGGAGGACTCCGAACAGTTCCAGCAGGCGCGGGACCGCATAGGCATCTGGGAAGTGGCCGCGCGTCCCTTTCTTGCGCGGTCTTCTCTTCTTTTCCACCAAAAAGAGAACAGCGTCGGCGCGAGAGCGCGGGCCGGTGCGGAGGGGCACGGCGTTCCCCTGCTGCGTGCAGTCTTCGGCAGGAGGGCGGCAGGGCGGCGAGAGTCGCGGCTCTCAGGCCTCGCGACCCTTGGCTGGGCCCGGGTCTCACGGGGCGGAGCAGGCAGGCTCACTCGCAGGCCGACGCCACGGACGTGACGCTGGTGATCTTGGTCGAGTCATCAGACCACGGCTGCAGGTTCTGCAGGGCGAAGAGCGAGGAGTTGTGCACGCAGAGCGGGTCGGCGGGCAGCGGCTGCGCCAGGCTCTTCTGGAAGGCCTCTTGCTGCAGCTGCAGGAGGATGCGGTTCGCCTGCTGCCTCTCGGCCTCACGCTCCTCCGCGGTCTGCCGCCTGCACCGGGGACAAGCCGTTACCGACGCTTCGGGTGCGCTCCCGGGAGACAGCCTGAACGAGCGAGCACTGCTCCCCTTTGCGGCCCCCAGTTTCCGCTTGGGCCCCTTGAATGCATTCCCTTATCTTGAGGGTCCTGACTCCACAAAGACTGAAAGCCCCAAAAGTAGATTTGGGGGGTATCCTGGGGGAGCTGTGGGGAAATCCGCTAGGCCCAAGCAGCTGGGGCTCCTCGCCTCCAGGCAGGGCCCACACCCTCACCAGCCTGGAAGGCGCAGCCAGGGCTAGGATGGCATTTCGCCTCTCCCCAGACCCCAGGAAGACCAGGAGCCTTCCCAAGCCTGAGGGGCCGCACCTCCCCACCAGTCCAGGGCAGAGGAAAGGGCCAGTGGATATGAGGTGCCCTGACAGACCTCTCTTCTCCCCCTTCCCTCTGCGAACCTCTCCCAGTCTTCTGACCTCCTGCGCCGAGCCCTGTGCCCTGCCGGGATTCCCGCCGGACCGGCCGGCTTCCTCCGAGGCGGTCCAGGGAGGCGATGACTCACTTATTCCATTTAATGCCTCCCCTCCACCCTGTCAACTGAGATCAAACGTCTGTCTCTAAGGTGGACAGACCTAATGGGAGTCCCCGGGGCCTCCAGAAGCAATTTGTAGGCGATCGATGAAGCCGCGCGAAGCCGGCGAGGGCCTCTCTCAGCGGCGGACGCCGGCCTCCTCGCCGCCCCTTCTAGCCTTTTCTCTCTGTGTCTTTCTGTCTCTCGTCTTCCCCTTCTTCCCCGCATTTCAAACTATGTCTCTTCCTTTAGACTT
The DNA here is from genome assembly GCF_964341445.2 of Mesoplodon mirus. Taxonomy (NCBI): domain Eukaryota; kingdom Metazoa; phylum Chordata; class Mammalia; order Artiodactyla; family Ziphiidae; genus Mesoplodon; species Mesoplodon mirus. Next base: position 202,985,420 of record NC_138977.1, on the reverse strand, counting down.
TGTGTCTTTTTTCCCTCTTGTTTTCTCTCACCCCACCCTCTTCCTTCTCTCAGAATTTCAGGGAATTTGTTTGAAACGAAAATGAAGGTTTTAGTCATCTATGGCTTTCCTTTATTGTACATAAGACTTCTTCAGGCTGTTTTTTCCTTTCCTCCCTGGGTGGGGTATTTGTTTTTGCCGCTGTCCCCCCTTGTGTATCAGTTTCTCTCTGTCTGCTACTCTCTATTTTTCTCTGTGCCCCGAGCCCAAGGGCTTGCCCGACTCCCTCCCCTCCCCTAGGCTGCAGCCCCGGTGGGCCTTGGAAACGCAAGTACGTCCACCCCCCTCCCCCCCAGCCCTTGCTCCCTCCTTAGCTTTCCAGAGGTCTGGAGCAATGTCTCCTACCCCTTCCCCAGCAGCAGGAATGTGGGGGGAGCAGCAGACTGGCGGGGCAGTGGCTTCCTTTGTGGCCACGGCGGCAGATTCCTAGCCTTCATTCAGAAAACGAAACTCCAATTCCTTCCTCCGGACCCAGGCCCTCCCGGCCAGGCTCCGGGGACTTCGCCCAGACTCTCTTGCTCTCCCCACTGAGGCCTGAGCTAGCAAGAAACTCCCGGCTTGTGTGGAACCGAGTATGCGAGCCAGATGTGCGGGAGGGTGCAGGGTGCAACCGGAGAAAGTGCCTGTCTGGGGGGAGAAATGAGTGTAGTTGTGGGTGTGTGACGGGAGAAGAGAAAATGTTTCTCTCTTTCTCACTCACACACATACACCCATCTGCTCCTGATTGATCCCCCTTTCAGTAGGACCCTCGAAAACCCCGCCGCAGCCGGCGCAGATTGATTTTCCCCTTCCCGGGTAGGGGAACCGCTGCGCCCAGGCCAGGCGTCTGGGGAGGAGGGAGTCAGCAGGGCCCAGGCCCACGGTATGGGGTCCCAGATGCTCTAGCGGGAGCCCCGGCTGGGGCGCAGAAACAGGGCGCCTGCCATGCTGCCTCCGGTCTCCGGGATAGACGAGGCATCTCTGTACGCGTAAGTTTGTGCAAACAAAAAGTCCCTCAGGACTCACTGATCTCGGAAGCCTGGACTGCGTAGACTGCGCTCAAACCCGGACGTTTCCCCAAGCAGCGGCGGAGACCAGCCGCGTCTACACCCGCACTGAGTGTGAGTCCCCGGGCCAGAAAGCCAGAAAGAAAAACAGCTGGGTCTCTCCGACCCCGTCCCGTCATCGGCCACGGTGGCTTTCCGCTCCCCGCGAGCCTAGCAGAGCAGCGCGCTCCTCCGAACCAGGGCCATAGGAAAGTGGCGAGCATGGGAGTATGAACACCCCCAGAGAGGCCCGGGGCCGGAGACTGCGCCACCCACGGCCGCGCCCGCCCAGCGCGCTTACCTCCACTTTGTCCGCCGGTTCTGGAACCAGGTTTTGACTTGCGCGTCGGTCATTTTGAGCGCCTTGGCCAGGGCGGCGCGCTCGGCCGAGGCCAGGTACTTCTGGCGGTGGAAGCGCTTCTCTAGCTCGCAGATCTGCAGGCGCGTGAAGGACGTGCGCGGCTTCTTCTTCTTGGGGGGCGTCCGATTCTGATAGGGGTGACCTATACGGCGTGTTACAGTGAAGGGTGAGAGGGCCACTGGAGCGAGAGACAGACAGACGGCAGAGGCAAGCGGCAGAGTGTCAGGAGGCGTCCCAGGCCCGACACCACGCGAGTCAGCGAGCGCAGCGGCTAGACCCAAGGAGAAGGGCTGTGGTCCTCCCGTCAGCCCTCAGCTCCAAGCCCGCAGCGTGAAATGGCCCCAGCCCGCCCGCCAGGCCGACGCCGCTGCTGCCACCACGGAGGCCTCCCTAGCCCTGAGCTCCCACGTGCCCATCAGACACAGCCGCAGTCTCCTTGAGGGGCACGTCTGAGGCGAGCTAAAGGTCGCAGTCCCCCCCCCATAGCCTCAGGTCTCCAGCCTCAGAGAAGCTGCCCAACGGTAAGAGGCTATCCTTGGTCAAGGCTCTGAATGCTGGGTCCTGACCTGAGGCCTCCATCACACAGCAACATACACAGATACATCACATACAACAGGGGCAAATTATAGATCTATACACCCAGACAAGCACAGGCACAAAGGCAGATGCATAAGGTGACAGCCATATACTCCCTCAGAACCTTCTTTAGGCCTGAAGCGAGCTTACAGCAGGCTGTGGCTCCCCTAGGTAGGCTACGTGGAGTACCTTTTCGCCAGAGACCCAGGCCCAGTGGGTTCCAGGCTGGGGGGATGGGGGAGAGGGTGTTCCATCAGAGTCTTTTAAGACCAGCCTGGCCTGGGTGGGGGGAGTGGGATGGGGCACTAGGCCCTGCCTCCCCAGGCCTGAGAGGACTTGGGTTGGGGCACTGGGGCCCCTTCTGGAGACCCAGAGTGGAATGGCTCTTCTACCTTCCTCCACCCCACTTTGCCACAGACCCAGGGTCTGGGCCAAGGTTCCAAAGCTGGAACAGGGGCTTAGCCCAGGGTCTAGCTCTTAACTGCCTATTCCCCTTCCACCATTGGGCCGTGGAGCCCGAGCCCCATGGGAGCCCCACGTCGTGGTCGGTCGGCAGCCGCCTATGCCTCCTGCTTCCTCTAAGGCCCGGCCAGGAACTCAGGCTCAACTCGTGGCTGCCTCCCAGCGGGCTTGGGGGCCTGGTCCGGCGGGAGGATCGTAGTCTCGGATCTAGGGAACGCTAAGGGCGGCGGGAAGTGAGGCCGGAGAAAGGGGCCCGCGCAGGAGCGAGAACCGAGTGCCGTGAGCGGAAGCGGGAGCGGAGGGAGCCGAGGCAAGCGGAGGAAGGCGCGGAGCAGGCAGCTGAGAGGGCGGCAGGCGAAAGCCGCCGAGTGCGTAATCGTCCCAGGAGTTCTTTCGGCTGCCGATCGATCACGGGCCTGGCCGGTGCATTATTCACGCCGGAGGAAACAAGGCTGGGCCCAGAGGGGAGGACGCCGAGCCGCGACAGAACGAAAATGAAGCGGGCGGCTCAGCCTCGCGCTGCCACTGACCCGGACGGAGCCTGCAGTCCGGGAAGAAGGGCCCGCCAGCTCTGTTGCTTTACTCCGGCTCGGAGCCTCTACCGGGTTCGGCAGCGCGACGGGGCACTGGACCACGGAGAGCGAAGTGTGTGTGTGTGTGTATGTGTGTGTGTGTGTGTGTGTGTGTGTGTGAGAATCTGTTTTCCTTGCGTCTGATTCAGGGGCTCGCCACCTCGGCCAGAGAACGTCTGCCGGGACGGAAGAAACAGTTTGTTCACATCGCGCCCCTTTCTCCGAGATACCCGAGCCCCAAATGCCGGCGGAAGGTAGTAGTCCCGAAGCTACATCCCCCTTCCCTCCGCCTGACCGGGCCCAGGGACTCCGAGAGGGGATCAGGGAGAGCTTCTCAGAGCAGGGGTCCTGTGGGAGAGACGGAGAGGGGCCCAGGCTGGGAGAACTCTTCCAGCAAGTCGATTCCGCGAGCTTAGAGAGGTGGCGGGCGGCTGAACTTGGGGGAGGCACCAAGAGGAGCTGGGAGACCTGGCGCACAGAGGGGGCTGCGGGGAGCCACGGGGCAGGAGCGAGGGGGTAGAGGAGAGCCGGGACCGCGGCCAGGCGGGGCGCGCGCGGGCCGGACTCACCTGTGAACCTGTCCTTTGTGTATCTGCGGTTACTCTCCATCCAGGGAAAGGTGAGACCGGTAAGGTTGTTGACGCCCGGCACGGCAGGCACGGAGGGCACGGTGGGCAAACCGGTAGCCAGAGGTTGAGGGTGGGCCACCGCTCCAGCTAGCGGCCTGTGCGCGGGCACTCGTATCACCCCCGCAGCGCTCAGCGCCCCCGCCCCGCCGCCGCCGCCGCCGCCGCCGCCGGGACCGGGGCCGCCCGCCAAGGCCATGTTCACGTTGTAGGAGCCGGACAGAGGGCCCATGCTGCAGGCGCCGCCGCCGCCGCCGCCCGCCGGGCCACCGGGGCCGCTCGGGCCTCCAGCGCCATAGGCCCCCGCGCCCCCGGCCCCCGCCCCGGCCGCGGGGCCCCCGCCGCCGTAAGGGTAGGCGCCTCCAACCAAACAGCCAAGGCCGTATTCTCCGTCCTGGAGGCGAGAGGAGGGCCCCATGCAGCTGCCCTGGTCCGGGCTGTTGAGGATCTGGTCGATGCCAAAGCTGATGGGCTCCGCATGGCCCGGGTGGAGATGGTGCGGACCCAGGTGCTCCATGCTGGCCCCCGACCCCGGCCCTGCAGTGGGGGGGGGGCTGGGCGGTGGCACTCGCTGTGCTTGGCTCGGGGGCGGCGCGGAGGCGGCGGCGGCTCCTGGCTGCGCCGAGACTTGGAGGCGAAGTGCGCAGAGGGGCTCAAGTAGGGGGGAGGGGAAGGAGAGAGGGGGCGCCGTATTCTTCCTCTCTCCGGCTGCTCGCTAGCTGTTGACTCTGGGACATCAATCACCGGGTGAAAAAGCCCGGTGCGAGCGAGCCTCGCCGTTTCGGCCGGGTCTCTCCATTGGCTGTGCGCGGAGAGGAGCGGGGTGAATGACAGCGCGGGGGAGGGGCGGAGAACGGGAGAGGGAGGCCTGGAGCCGAGACAGATGTAGGAGCCGGAGACGGAGGGACTGAGCAGAGGCTCAGAGAAGTAGTTCAAGAAGAGAGAGAAGAGGCCAACCAGAGGCTTAAGAGGAGAAGGAAAAAGAATAGGAGGCCGGCATTCCCAGAGACCGATAGACAGATGGCCCCAAGGAGGTGGAGGTCAGAGTCCTCTTCCCAGCCTGGCAGGAGCCGCCCGCTTGCTTAGAATTGGGCCAAAGGGGCCAGCCCACCAGGCCTCTGGGGAAGGGGCTTCCCAGCGCTACTGGAGAATCACCTCAAGGGCTCAGCTGGGAAGCACCTGTCTGTCAACCAGAGGATTTACTCCAAACTTGCAGTCCGGCTTGTTAGAGAGTAGAAGACTGTCTACTCCCCCGGTATGGAGCCCAGGCCCCTGAGGCAGGAAGGTGAGTTCAGGCTTGTCTTTTAAAACACAGGCCTATGAACAACTGGCTATATGTTGTTGAAAAAGTCAGCAACAACCCCAGCTCTGCCAGTTTAGAGAAAATGAGGGAGGGAAGACTTCCTGAAAGACAGGCACAAGTCAAGGGAGTTGGTTTGGGACCTGCTGTTGGGGTGCCCAGGCATCAAGACACCCCCTTTCCATTTAAATAGAAGCCTCAAGAAACAGTTCCCACAGTATGTGAATGAATTCAATCAGATTGCTTTTGCCTACCAACTAGCCCAGGGCTGGCTATTCCAAGCAAGAAACCTTTGGATTATAGTGAGGGGAAGGAGTTATTTTCTTACTTTTGGAATCTTGGAAGGGAGGCCTAGGGGCTTAAAACAGTGAGGGCTGGGTATAGTGGGACCAAGATCAGGGAAGTACATCTAGGACAAATTTAGGCCTTTTCAAAGTTTTGCCTGTGGCTGACTGGCTTAGAGCCCAGGAGAGAAGAAGGAAACTCCCTTTTTCTGCTTCCCCTCTTCCTCCTCTCTAGTAGAGAAAGGTCTGCTCCCTCCCAGGAGCCAAGCCCTGGTAAGGGCACAGGTTGAATCACTTGGGATCTATTTCTGGTCTATTTCAGATTTAACAGGACTTCAGGGAGGGACTGTCTCTATCAGACAAGATGCTAGAATGTGGAGGCTCACATTCTACTTAACACATCTCATTGCAATCTATTTGCTTTGGCCATGTCTGTTACTTTAACCTGAAGAGATCTCCTTGGAGGCAGGGAATGGCTTACTCGTCTCTGTTCCTCCCTGTGGAATACAGCCCACAAAATATACTCATCTTGGGTAAATAATGAATGAAAGAACCTCCTTATTCAACAAATATTTTATTGAGTGCCTACTATGTGTCAGTCACTGTTCTTGGCACTGGGAAAACACCGGTGAACAATACAAAGTTCCTGTCCTCATGGAGTTTACATTCCACAGAATGGAATACAAGAAACAAAGAAGCAAATACAATAAGCCAGATGGTGGTAAGTGTTACAGAAAACACTATAAACTCTACTACACCAGCTCGTCAAGATGAGTATTATTCCCGTTTTCTGGATTCAAGGAAACCACATTTCAACAAGGCTAAGTGACTTGATCAAGATGGAGGAGCTGGATTCAACTTGCTTTTATGGGTTGGCCTGGAAGCCTGGCTGCTGGTTGGAGGCACATCTCTATGGGAAAAACCTTGCCTGGGCTCCAGGCAGGTGGACAAAGGCCCACTCAAGACAAAGCCAGACATGAAGTTGGTGGTTGTTTGTAAACACTAAGCAGAAACATGAGTGAGAACTCTACTCCCTCGCCAGTTCTCTCCTCTCCATCCACCCAATCAGGAGGGTACTATACTTCTACACAGGACGTTCCAGAATTGTTTTTGGAAGTTGTTTGAGCCTGAATGAGTCTCTTTCTTGCCTCTTATCTTGAGGGAACTAAAGCAGAGATAAACATAAATGTTTTACTGAGAAACTACTGTGTGCCAGGCACCACACCGATCTCATTTAAGACTCACAACAGTCCTGTGAAGTTAATAGAAACATCCTCATTTTTAAATAATTAAGAAAACAGAATGAATGTTCATAGCAGTATTATTCATAATGGCCAAAAAGTGGAAACAGCTCAGCTGTCCATTATCTGATGAATGGATAAATAAAATGTGGTATATCCATACAATGGAATGTTATTCAACCATAAAAAAGAATAAAAAGTAAATCCTGCTACAATACGGAAAATCCTAGAAAACATCATGTTAAGTGAAAGAAGCCAGGCACAAAAAGGCCACATATTGTATGATTCCATTTATATGAACCATCCAGAATAGGTAAATCCATAGAAGCAGAAAGTAGATTAGTGGTTGCCAGGAGCTGGGAGTGGGGTGGGGGGAGTGGGAATTGGCTGCAAAAGCACACAAAGTTTCTTTCTTTCTTTTTTTTTTAATTGGAGTAAAATTGCTTTACAATGTTGTGTTAGTTTCTGGTGTACAATGAAGTGAATCAGCTATATGTATACCTATATCCCCTCCCTCTTGGACCTCCCTCCCACCCCCCCATCCCACCCATCCCACCCATCTCACCCATCTAGTTTGTCACAGAGCACTGAGCTGAGCTCCCTGTGCTATACAGCAGGTTCCCACTAGCTATCTATTTTACACATGGTAGTATATTTATGTCAAACCTGATCTCCCAGTTTGTCCCACCCTCCCCTTCCCCCCACGTCCACATGTCTGTTCTCTATGTCTACGTCTCTATTCCTTCCCTACAAATAGGTTCATCTGTACCATTTTTCTAGATTCCACATATATGCATTAATATATGATATTTGTTTTTCTCTTTCTGGCTTACTTCACTCTGTATGACAGACTCTAGGTCCATCCACATCTCTACAAATGACCCAATTTCGTTCCTTTTTATGGCTGGGTAATATTCCATTGTATATATGTACCACATCTTCTTTATCCATTCATCTCTCATTGGACATTTAGCTTGTTTCCATGTCCTGGCTATTGTAAATAGTGCTGCAATGAATATTGAGGTACATGTGTCCTTTTGAATTCTAGTTTTCTCAGGGCAATTGCCCAGTAGTGGGATTGCTGGATCATATGGTAGTTCTAGTTTTAGTTTTTTAAGGAACCTCCATACTGTTCTCCATAGTGTCTGTATCAATTTACATTCCCACCAACAGTGCAAAAGGGTTCCCTTTTCTCCACACCCTCTCCAGCATTTACTGTTTGTAGATCTTTTTGTAGTGATGTAAATATTCTAGAATTAGATAGTGGTGATGGTTGCACAACTTTGTGAATATACTAAAAAACCACTGAATTGTATGATTTAAAGGGCTGAATATTATGGTACATGAATTATATATCATTTTTTAATTTTTATTTTAATTTTTAAATTTTTTTGAAGTTCTTTTTAAAAATAAATTTATTTATTTATTTATTGGCTGCGTTGGGTCTTTATTGCTGCACACAGACTTTTTCTAGTTGCAGCAAGCAGGGGCTACTCTTCGCTGCGGTGCGCGGGGTTCTCATTGTGGTGGCTTCTCTTGTTGCGGAGCATGGGCTCTAGGCATGCGGGCTCAATAGTTGTGGTGCATGGGCTTAGTTGCTTCGTGGCACGTGGGATCTTCCCAGACCGGGGCTTGAACCTGTTTCCCCTGAATTGGCAGGCAGATTCTTAACCACTGCACCACCAGGGAAGTCTATTTTTTTTTTTTTTAAAAAAGGAAACAAAAACTAAGACTTGGTGAGATGAACAAACTTTCCCGAAATCCCACAGACAGAAGAAGATTTTTTGGGAACTCCCAAATCTGAACTATTTTCTCTGTATAAGGCTGAAAATGATGGGGAGGGGTGCTTCAGCTTCCTTTGAGGCTGGGTCCCAGCTGCCTTGCTCCTGTTAGTCAAGAAGTCACACTTGAGTCTAACCACAGTTCTGCCTGCTGCAATTAAAACCCTGTCTTTCTAGGTAACCCTCAGAACAACTTCTCTTTGCCACTCTCTGGCCCATGCTGGAAACCCCGTGAGTGTTCCTCACACTCTTCTTCCTCCTTTCTTCTTCCTCCAGATGGACCTTTCCAGCCCCTATGACTTTCCAACCCTGCCTGTTCCAACCCTTTGGGCATCTGCCTCACTCACCTCCTCAGGTCTGGCACTAGTTGTCCAGAGTACCTGGGAGGAGACCTCGCCCTTGTTGGCCCAGCCTAGGGTGGCAGAGGTCACAGCCGCCTAGCGGCCCACTAAGACTGTCAGGGTGCTCTTCTCATCAAAACCCAGCAACCCAGGGATGTCCTAACTTTCCCCTGCCCTCACAGCTGCCCGCCTGCCTGATGTTTACAGTGCTTCCCACTCACCTCTCTTGCTTATGAGTCAACTTTTATCCCAATCTAGTTCTGAGGTGCTGGCCTCCCCACAGCTGGAGGTTTTGAGTCCACTTTAACCTCAGCCTTTGTTTCCCACTGGGATAGCTGCTGAGGGGCCAGGGTTTCTCTCTCAGCCCCATCTCTGCCCAGGAAGATGAGACAAAAGCGTGAGGATTCCTGGGCTCTGCCCCTCACCTCCTGGAAGCAGTGTTACCTGAGCACAGTGCTGCAGATTGGAAAGTTTTCTGAAATGGGGGAGGAGACTCACACAGAGCTTATAGTCAGGGCAGCTTCAGTGGAGGTGTTTCCACAGCGCTTTTTCATGCTTTGCAGAGCAGCCCTGTTAGGAAAGAGGCGGGGCGGGAAAGAAAGCAGGACCCACAAAGCACAAGTGATGTCCTAGGCACCTTCAGTCACAGTAGTTATCTCATTTCATCTTCCAATAATCCTGTGATGTGGCTTTTGTTATCACCATTTTACAGATGAGAAAACTGACTCACCGAAACCAGGAAACGGACAGAGACTGGCTCAAATGCTGCTTTTCCGACTCCACACATTACAAGCTGCTTCCTCAACACCAAACTTGGCAGTCGTGGTTCTTGCCTTGCAGGAGTATCCTGCGCACATCTAGGTGAGTGTGAGCCCTGAGGCCACCTGGTAACACCATCCCAACCGCAGCGCCATCCCAGCCCCCCTCCCCTTGCCTGCAGGATAAAGAAGTACCTCCAATTAAAAGGGGAGCAGCTGGGGCTGAGGCTGGGGCAGGGGGAAGAGAAAAGGGAGGGCTCAGCCACAGGGGGAGGCCTCTTTGGATCCCACCCGGCCCCCTCCCTGCTCTGGGAGAGACCCCTGGGCCAGGGGTTGTCCTTTAGCTTAGGGGTGTTTGTGGTAACTTAATTACTTTTTGTTTGTGGGACTGTGTGTCCATGAGGGGAAAGCTGCATGTGAAAGTGCATGACAGTGAGGGTAGCTGTGCAGACATACCGGGCATGTCTTTGAGGACTGATTTTGTTAATTTACCCAACAAGTATGTATTAAGTGTCTATTATGTATCAGTGTTAGACAGTTGGGATAGTACTGTGTTAGGCTATTGGGATATAACTGCAAGCAAAACACATGTCAGTAAGGGTGCTGGGAGAGAGGAAGGGAGTCTGGGTCATTTTTACAAACTGGATTTGCCTGTGTAAGGACATATGTCAGTGAGAATGCAAGCGAATGTGTGTTTTCCGTAACAGGATAAGAGTGTGTTTCCGTAACTGTTCCTCTGTAATGGGCACATACTATAGGGCGAGAGTATCCTTCAGCTACTGTGTGACAGTGTGAGTGTAATAATGATGTGTGCTGCTGATGGTTTGTGTGCATCTGTGGGAGGAGCTTCTTATTTTCTAGTGTAATTTTCGGGGAAATAGCCACGTGCGGGCCTGTGGGTGCGGGCAGCGGGAGACAGGGTATGCCCAATAGGCATTTTGAAGGGAAAGGATGGAACAGGCTGAGAAATATGTAAGGGGACATGTAACACAAAGCAGACCAGGGGTGCCACTGGGGTCTGGATTCCCAGTACAAAAGGTACCCCTTCTGCCTTGCTTACCTGCCTCAGGAAAGGGGCAGAAAAATGTCCCCGTCCATGGAGGAGGCAGGTGAAGCTGGTGACTCAGGGACTTAGAAACCCAGTAAAGGGCACTTCACCTCTGAGGAACCTGGGGGTGAGGTGGTGGGAGAGGTGACAGGTTGTCTCTGGGAACCTAGGATGGAGGAGGAGGGAGTGAGCAGGTCAGGCTGGGTCCAGCCACACAATTCAGTGATCCTTCAGGGCAGGCAGTGGGGGTTGTCCAGGGCCAGCGCCAGAATGGCGCTTACAGAGCAAGGCCCGAGGATCTCTCCAACGTGGAAGGACAGGCACACATTTTCCCATCAGTGGAGGGACCGAAAATGGGTCAAAGACAGACGGACAGGGGACAGACCTTCCCTGATGTAGGGCACATCTCAGCTGTCACCTGACTTAGGGGCCAGCACCTTTCTCCTCCTCCTACCCCCCAACCCAAAGCCTGTTTGAGCAATGAGGTCTTTATGTGCAGGCCCTCCCTTCTAGGCCTCCCCCTCAGCTTCTGACCTAAAGGAAGCTCTTGGCCCCATCACCTCTGGGCACTGAGCTAGGGCCTCAGCTCTCTCTGACCAACTCCCTCCCAAGGAGGCCCAGAGACCCTCAGATCTCATCATCCAGCGCTGGTGCCCTTGACTGGGTGTGTCTTCCATGCTAGGTCTCCTCTCAGGAGCAAAGGGTGGAGTGGAGTAGGGTGGAGTAAGGCAGACGGGGTGGGGGTGGGGTGAGGTGGGGCGGGGGCGGGGTGAGCTGAGAGAAAGTTCAGGGCAAGACAGATCTTTATGGCCCTGCCATCCCCCGACAGGAGGGCTCCACAGGCACAGCCCAGGAGGGCTTCCCACTCGTGGGTCCCAGTAACTAGGACCCAGGGCCCCGGGAACATGCCAGCCTCCCCCACCCTTGGCGTCTACCCTTGGCCGTATTCAACGACCAGGTGTCCTGCTGGATCTGCGGAATTTCCTGTGGCGGAGGGCACCCCCTTAGCTAGGTCCTCAGCCGAGGTGCCTGGGAGGGAGCGGGAGCAGAGAGCACTAGCCTGATGCAGGTCAGCCCTCTGAGGACCGCCACCGCCTCCTAGGAACCTCCTCCCTGCGGCGTAGGGCTGGCAGGCTCCCTTGGGGATCCATGGGTTCGCCGGTCTCTCGCTCCGTCTCCGCAGGGAATCGGAGAATGAGGCCAGCTTTCCTGCTGGACCACGAACCTGCTGCGGCAGCCAGATCTACCCAGACTTCTCGCCTCAATTCCTCGCCCCTCCAGGAGCAGAGATTTGGCCTCAGAGGAAGGGCGGATGGAGACCTCCAAGCCCAGGAAACCCAGACTCCCGGGGACTCAATCCCGGGCTGCGGCCGGGAAGCCGGGTTGAAGGTCTCGCGGTCGCCCGTAGGAGCTCGGGCTGCCTTCGCATGGACAGGTCTGGTAATTTTGCGAGCGCTCAGGGCACGTAGGAAGCTGCAGGCGTCCGCGGAGCCGCGACCGCGATGTTCCTGGCGAAGGAAAACCTGGCCGGCTCGAACCCCGCCGCCAATGAGAGGGTCTGGCCGCCCGGCCACAGTCTCTGCGCCAGCCTGGTGGGTTCGGGAAGTTTCCTCCGAATAAATGAGTTGAGCTGGAGTTCAGGTTTGAAATTAACTCGCCAAGCTCCTCCTCCATCAGAAAAACAAGGGGCGGAGTGAGGGGCCTTGAATTCGGCCTGGGAGCAGCTAGGGTTAGCTGCTGCTGCTCGCGGTGGTCGAGGTGCTGGCGGGGGTAATGTGTTTCACACTGTCCTGCCTGCACCCGGACCCCTGCATATACACCAGTGGTCACCTGCAGACACCGAACGCCCGAGGCTTTCCAGATACAGCCTTGGAGCAGATACAACACCCTCTGGCGCCCAGACTCACAGACCCACACTCACCCTTGCACACAAAACGCACACTCTCCTATGTGCAATCCCCGCAGATGCTCGCAAAGCCTCCTTTGCGCATTCGTACACAGGTGCCCACAGACACTCTCAACCACACTCAGACATCCTCCACACAGATTCAAAACCAAACCAAACCTCTCCCTTCGCACACACGCAGGTTTGCACAGAGGCTACAAACCTACAGGAACACTCTCTTCCTCGCAGACCCTCCTGCTCAGGTAAAACCCACCTCTCTCCCTTCACGCACCGCTGCTGACGGCCACTTTGGGCCCACCAGCAGCCAACTGTTTCCCAACTTTTCTGGGGAGGCCAAGGTCTCCTTCTTTCAGGGCGGGCGGGGTACGGAGCCGCAGGTGCCAGAAAGGGCTGGGGGTGTCAAAGGCGGAGGGACTGTATCCATATGCATGGACTTGGAGCACAAAGAGCAGCTGCCCAAAGCTGAGCCCCAGCCGGCCCAGAGTTGCGGGGAGGGGGCGGCGACCCAGCTAATTGAATTAGGCCGGCCGCGCCCTGCCACCCGCGCCACCCGTGTCCGCTCTGTCACCCGCCCCGGCCGCCGCAGGCGCTGGTTGGGTGCCGAGGGACGGATTGAGGAAATGAGGCACCGCCGCCTGAGCCCCTGCCCGAGGCAGCCTCTCCCCCCGGAAATAATCTCATTGTCCCGCGGGCTACGTGGGGCACTGGGCGCCGGGGATCCCCAACTGGACTGTGAAGCTCTGATTAATGGGATAGCGGCGAGGGAGCTGACACAGGGAGGGGCCGCGGCCCTCCTCTGCCCACCCTTCTCCCTGGTTCTCAGCTGCCTTCCGTTCGGTGCCCCTTCGGCCCTGAAGTGAGGGCAGGATGGGGAGGGAGGTGAACCTGCCACTGGAAATGAGACCCGTTGGATGCCTTAGTGAGGGACGTGTGTGTAGTCTGTGTGAGTGTGGGGTGAGTGAGTGTGCAGGAGCAGGGAGAGCTGTGAGCCACCCACAGTGAGTGCAGTGCTGGCCATGTGTGTGTGAACGTGGTTTAAGGGTAGAGTGTAGGGCTGTGTGAGAGTGAGGTGTGAATGGGGTTTGTAAGGACACCCAGCTCCCACTTCCGGGGGCCACACTGACCCCAAGGCCAGCAGCTGGAAGCGCCTGCCTAGGGACCTGCCTTCTTCTCATCCTGGATTTCCACAGCAGCCTCACCGGGGATCAGACACCGCCACGGGAATCCTCACCACCAGCAACTGACAGTGTGGTTCCTGAACCCGCACTTCTGCTCCCCTCCCCATCCCCCGTCTTTCTGGACAATGGTTTCCAAGCACAGGCATCTTTTTGTTCTGTTCTTCTCCTACCCTGACATGCTCTGCATCTCGGCCGATCCAGTGCTCACACACAGCTTTCTGAGGTCCGACTCACGGTGCCCGGACCACAAGAAGCTCCCCCAGGTGTGGCTGGGAAATGACTCCTCTGCCCTAGGCCTGGGACTCCCACGGCCAGGCCCGAAGCACGGCTCTGTGTCTCCTGCATGTGCAGGAGGCGGCGGGGGTTGGGGGTGGCCGACCAGAGTCCCAGCTCACCCCTCAGCACTCATACACACCCACCAGCTGGTGCTCCAGCACACCAGCAAGACTTCCTTGTCTTGTGACTTCCACCCAAGAGGTGTGGGGACTGGGTGTTTAGGGGTGGGGGGCACACAGCCATGCTTCTGAGTCCCTTGGGTCAAGTTGGCACCCTTGCCTCCTCCACCCAGAAACAGAAGGCCTGGGACTGGGTGGGGGGCAGGTGTCCTAGGGACTGAGCCATGGGGATCCTAGGAGAGCAGAAGAGAGCCACCACCCTGGGAACCTAGGGCTGCAGCCCTTGTTGGGTATCATCCAGTGGCCAGCACTGCTACGGAGACCCTGCCCCAGCCAGGACTCCCACCTGCTGCTGCCTTCCACTGCTGCCTGCTGAGCTTTGACAGATCACCCAGCTTATGCAACAAAGGCAAGGTCCCTGGATATCTAGCTACGGGTGAGAGTGAGCCAAACCTGGGAGCCTTGTGCCCAGCAGAAGGGCTCAGTGCATCTGGCAGGGCAGTGACCAGGACCTCCTGGCGAAGTATGCTAAGGGGAGCAGTGGCTGCCTCCATCCACAACGCCCTGCTGCCTGAGGCCAGGGAGAGATGGTGGGGGTGGGAGGCTCCGCGCTGGGGGCAGGCTTGGTGGGCCACCCCGAGAGACCTAGGCACCCATGCTGCCCACTCCCACAAGCCCAGGCCAGGCCTCGGCCGCTCGCACCATACATCCCGGGACTTTTACTGCAGCACCAAGATGAGCAGTGACATCCCCTTCTCCCCTTTCATAAATATTGCATCTTCCCAATGCAATTACAGGAGACGGAGCGGCATGAGCACTTACTAAATAAGATTATGGAGTAATGCTAATGCAGTTTATGTCTGCGCTCTGACACCAGACAAACTCCCTATTAATAACCTCTCAATGAGGCTCGAGGCTCAGAACGCAGGGGCTGCCAGCCGCGCTTGATAAGAATGGCCACAGCATGGCCGCCTTGTGCTTGGGGGCTCTGCCAGCCTGTGCCCTCTTCCCCGGATACGAGGATCACCCTCCTCTCCAGGCTTCCTGGCTTGGAGCTGTTCCTCTCTGGAGACAGCCTCGCATCCACCCCCAAGCCAGGAGCCTCATCGGACACCCTCATTTCTTCCACTTCATTTGTTTATCAGCAACAGTTTGACCCCAGCTGGCGCCCCACTCCTCTCCTCTGAATCCATACTGTTGGAGGGGCCCAATTCTCATCCCCTAAAGGGTGTGGGGCATGTGTCTTCCCTGGCTTAGAAACCGCTTACTGTTGTCTATGGGAAAATCAACACCCCTCATCCCACTATTCAATGCCCTTAACTTACTTTCCACTTCATCTGTGGTACCCACCCCCAGTTGCTGGCTACCATTAACCATTTTAATAAATATTAAGAGAGATAAATACTCTTTCACCTTCCCATTTGCACCCAACTCGTGGGTGCAATGATCGGACAACACCCATCCCCCCACCGCAAAAATAATAATAATAATAATAAAAGGAACAGGAATTCCCACTCCTACTTCAAAACCCAACTCAAAGTTCTGCCCCCCCGACATTCTTCAGGCATAATTTATGAGGCCCTCAAGGGGCCAACGGCACACACATTTTAAAAATTACCTTTTTTGTTGGTTGTTGATTTGGAGTCCCAGAGACATGGATTGGAGTCCCATCCACACTGCTTTATAAATGTGGTTTGGAACAGATTCATGAACTTCTTTGGCCCATGCTTTTTTTTGTTTATAAAACAGGCACAGTGGACTCTGCCTTCTATTTCATCAAGCTATTGTCAGAATCCATATAAAGATGAAACAGTATAAGTTTCCTAATTCATCGGGTGCATCTCTGCTTTACCATCTTTCTTATTGCAGTGATATTTATGAGAAATGTTTGTCATCCCTGCGGGTCTGGGAGTCATTGAAACTGAATGTTGTCCAGCCCTCCTCAGTTTCCCAGACGCAGTAGGTGAGCTCCTCAGACATACTAGATGCTTTCTCTTTGCCGCCCTAACTTCTCTCCTCTTGAGGTCTCTTCAGGGTCCAACTGAGAGGACAGGACTAAGGCAGTAGAGACAAGTTCTGGAAAAACAGGACATCAGTACAGCAGAAAAGTGCCGACAGGATTTCAAGGTAAAGAGAGGCAGCCTCCTGTTTCAGGCCTTGCCCTGGTGCAGGCTGGTCATTAACACAGCCCTGGGTTCTTCTTGGCCTTCAGATAAAAAGACATTTCATGCCCAAGGACCTCAGTAATGAGGAACCAGGGAGGGGCTGGGTAGCCTGCAGGCTCAGCAGAAGCTTCTCCTCTCCGAGGCTTCCCCTCCTTTCTCCCTCCTCCTCCATCCCTCTGAAGTCAGCGAAACCTTTGAGCAGTTTCTGGAAGAGGGAGCTTCCTTGGCCTTTGGAGCAGGCACAGGGGTGAAAGGCACTGGCAAGGCCTCCTTCTAGGCCTCCTGGAGCCTCTCTCCTCTGCCCCCATCTCTCTGCCAAGGCCAAACTGTCTTCACCTCAGAGAGGCCATTGGGTCTGTGGGCCCAGGGCCTGAAGGATGGGGGAGGGAGGCCGTGCTTTACTGTATTATCCAGTCCCTTGTCCCTTAAAACTGGGGTTACACCTGGTCAGGCCAGCATACCTACCACCAACTCTGACCTGCCATTCCTGCCCTGGGCTACAGGTGACTTTGCTGAATTCTGCAAACCTGTCTGAATCTGTCTGGGGGCACTTCGGACTTACCACAGCATCCCTTCACTTGTTTATGAAGCATTAGACTTGACTGTCATTCCTCTTTTCCCTTTCTCTCCACCCTGCCTCTCCTGTCCAATCTCCCTGCTGTGTCTTTTCTTAGTGTTCTTGGTACAGGAAACCTTCCTCACCAGCCCTTTTACCCAATTTGTACATGTGTGCACACAAACACACACCCAAATTCAGGGGTACATGTAGACCCTCACCCTCAAAACACAAACTTTTGGGCATAACACATCAGGTTGTCACTGAAGTCCTGGGTTCACCTATGCAGACGTGCATCTCTGCTATCTTCCACCGAAAAGCACACACACAGAGAAGTAGGCTCTAAAGGGGCATGGACTTCAAAACAGGACAGGAAGGAGCTACTGAGGCCTCTAAGTTCCAAAAAGCACAAGGCAAAAGTGTCACTTTTCTTGGGGGTGGCTACTTTGGCCCTGGTGAAGCCAGGCCTGACTGTGGCCAGTAAGAGCAGCACAGCTACACCAAAAGGGTTGGTTTCCACCCCAGTGTATTTCAAGAACATCAATCATGGCAAAAAGAAATGGAATAAGGTAAAAGGTGGGGCTTTAAGGAGCCAAGTATAATGCAAAGATGAAAGGCATTGATTCAAATTCTCCTTCTGCCACTCTAGTAGCTGTGTGGTCTTGGGCAACATACTTAACCTCTCTGATCCTTAGTTTCCTCCTCTATTAAATAAAGATATGCTACCTTTCTTGTGTGACTCTAGTGAGAATTAAAAGAAATGAAAAGACCTAAAATGCTTAGCCCAATGGCTGGCGCATGGCAGGATCCAACGGATGGTGGCCGTACATGAGAAGGAAGTAATTAGAATGCCAGTGTAAGAAGGCCTGAAACCCAGACAGGAAGATTTAGGGTCTTCCTTTCCTGCAGGACCCAGAAGAAGAAGGGCAGCTATAAGCTGAAGTGCCTGTTCCTGGTCAAGTGTGCAGTGCACAGTGGTTAAGAATCTGATGCCAGATTGCCTGAGTTCAAATCCTACTATGTGACCTACAGCAAATTTCTCTGTGACTTGGTTTCCTCCTCTGTAAAATAGACATGAAAATAATATTGACTAGGATCTGTCTCATGAGCTTATTATGAGAAGTAAATGACTTAATATTTGTAAAGTGCTTAGAGTACTACCTGACACATAATAAATGCTGTACAAACGTATGCTAAGTAAATAAAAATAAACCAGACTCACATGCTGATGGGGAATCTGGGTCTGAGAAGGATTCAGGGACAGCAGGACAGCCACGGGCCAGGGGCAGCCTGCTTCTTTAGCTGTAGGATCAGCTCTCTTCAGAATCCTGTGCCCTCAGACTCCCTCTTTTGTCCTCCAGTAGCTGTGGTTTGTTTACCTTAGGAACAAGTTACCCTTTTAAGTGTTCAAGCTGCTCAAGGTTTTGTTAAGGGAAAAGCAGGCATTTCTTCATATGTTGCTGGTGGCTCTGTAAATTGGTCCCATCCTCCCTGGGTTATGTAACAAAAACCACAATAGTTTTCATATCCTTTGATCAGATAATCCCACTTTGGGGATCATATCCCAAGGAAATAAAAAAGCAATTTGTACCAAGATGTTTATAGCAGCAGTATTCGTAGTAGCTCAACCTTGGAAGCAACCCGAATACCCAACACTAGGGAAATGGTTAAGCCAGCTATAGGGCACATCAGCCCAAAGGGGTAGTACACAGCCATTCAAACTGCCAACTATGTCACAGGCAAACAGTAGGACATGTCACGTTCCTAGATAAAGATGCTAAGTCGTGTAAAAATAACAATATTCCCCAAGAAAAATTGACAGTGATGCCCTACTAATCAACATCACACTTAAGGGGCCTCCCTGGTGGCGCAGTGGTTGCAAGTCCGCCTGCCGATGCAGGGGACACGGGTTCGTGCCCCGGTCTGGGAAGATCCCACATGCCGCGGAGCGGCTGGGCCCGTGAGCCATGGCCGCTGAGCCTGCGTGTCCGGAGCCTGTGCTCCGCAACGGGAGAGGCCACAATGGTGAGAGGCCCGCATACCACACACACACACAAAAATCACACTTAAACTCAGAAAAATTTCTTGAACTCAGAAAACAATGATTCCAAGTTTCACATGAAAGAGTAAATAGGTGAATATATCAAATAATTTTCTAAACAAGAGCAAGTTTGACCAGATGTTAAAACATTTTGGGGCCTCCCTGGTGGCGCAGTGGTTGGGAGTCCGCCTGCCGATGCAGGGGATGCGGGTTCGTGCCCCGGTCTGGGAGGATCCCGTGTGCCGCGGAGCGGCTGGGCCCGTGGGCCACAGCCGCTGGGCCTGCGCGTCCGGAGCCTGTGCTCCGCAACGGGAGAGGCCACAACAGTGAGAGGCCCGCATACCGCAAAAAGAAAAAAAAAAAAAAAAAAAAAAACATTTTGTTATAGGGCAACGAGATGGAAACAGCATGGTGTGGGACCAAAATAGATCAAAATCAGTGGGACAGAAGAGAGCCCAGAAATAGACCCAATCACACCTAAGAATTTAATATAAATGTTAGAAAACAAGGGAGAAAGGAACATAACTCAATAAATGGGGTTGTGAAAAGGTTTTCCACTTGAAAAATTAGTTTATTTGACATCATAAAGTTAAACACAAGATGGATTAAATAATTTAAATGATGACTAAGATGATGCAGGGAAATATAGGTACAATGCAATGTTAAACTTTAAAAATTCACAAAAGATTTTATGTTCTTACTGACTACAGCTTCGAAAAAGGACAGGTGTTAACCTTGATAAGGATCAAGGGATGACACTTACAGTTGCTGTAAATATTTGGTGTTTCAAACTGATGGAATCTTTAGTTGTTGAGAAGGTAGGCGTTCCTTAAAATAGGGAAAGAAAAGGGTGTAAGTCATCCTGCCTTTCCATCAACACAGAGGAGAAGTTGGTGCTTGTAGCCCTTGTAGAAGGGCTAGGACTACTTCTGCCCTAGGTCAGATGGGGGGACTCTGGCAGCAGAGATCTAGGACAGCTAACGGGATACTCACTACCTGCTGATTTGACTCTTGAATGTGGCCCTGAACCTGGGCTTCCCTGTCCCCAAGCCAGCTCCTACCAGCTGGTTATACTCACCAGTTCCTTAGAGGCTAGACTGCGTGGGTTCCAATTTCAGTCATCCATGTAAAAATCGGGTGACTTTAGACCAGTAAGTTAACCTCTCTGGATCTCAATTTTGTCATCTATAGAATGGGGATAATAATAACATCTATTCCTAGAATTATTGTGAAGGTTAAATCAGTTAATTCATGTAAATCCACATAATAGTGTGTGGCCCAGAGTAACTTCTCAGTAAAAGTTGGTCATGATTTGAGGGAATTTGAGGTTGAGGGAATTCTAAGGGAAGAGGCAGAAAGCAGTGTTTGATTTCTGTGATACCTATGTCTTCTGGATCTCTGGCTGGTTTTGGAGCTGAGCCCACCTGGCTCTCTCCCTCATATCAGCTGACGAGGCCAGAGAGACTTGGCCAAGAGGGGCCCTCTGGTGCAGACCAAGAATCCAGCGCTGACACACAGGGCTCAGCTGCCTCAGATTCCTCCTCCCTGCCATGGGGGTTCAGCCTCCCCTCCCCCGCAGGGACAAAGACCAAGCCAAGTCGCCATCAGGAATTTGGGGGAAAATAGGCTTTGTGCCTGAGGTATAAAGAGGGGCCAGGTCCTGGGCACTTGGCTGCGGGCCATGTCTCACTGGACAGAGGCAGCTTCCCCAGCCAAGGACTGGCCTCCCAGGCGAGCTCTGTCCTGCTTGGAGTGTTCTTGTCTGGCTTCCTCCAATGATCCCTCCCTCCAGTTCAACTCCAGCCACAAGTCTCCAGGTTTATAGGAAAATGGAGAAGCTTTTCTTGTTCTGTCTTCCCCTATTCCTCTTGCTAAGTCAGACACAGATGGGATGGCAGGGGTGGAGGTGTAATGGTCTGTTTCCTATCATCTTTCCCCATATGTCCCTCACACATAAACCTGGGAGTATCCTTATCTTTTGATGAAAACTTCTGTTTATTGCTATATGTCATTGTTATTATCACTCTCATTATAATTAGCCAAGGCAGGACTTCCCAGGATCTACTTAGTGTCTCCCAGAAGGGGCAAAGGGAGTGACTACTGGGTCCATGCAGGATGGAGAGACCTGCAGGGCAGGGCTCTTTGAGAGCCAGATTGCAAAGCACTTTCTTCTCCTGGGGACCGGAACTGGGGGAACCTCTAGGAGCCAAGGTGGCTACAGAATAAAGTGGACGTCAACCCTGGGGAGAGGGGGTGTCCAGAGGGTCGGCTGCAGAGAGAAGAGAAGGAGGAGGTCTGGAAAGGGCTGAGGGTCCTTCCTGGCTCCACAGTGAGGCCATCCCCACACATGTGTTGGAAGACTTTTGAACCCAGACCCATGGAATGAAACCTTCTTTCGTTCATACACCCATTCATTTATTCACTTATTTATCCATGCAGCCAACTCTGTGCTCTGTGCAGACAAACACATATAAGGACAGCAAGCTGGGATGACGACCGTTTCAACGCCACTGCCCCAGACAGAGTTTTCTTCAAACCTGCTGGGGGCTGAGCTGGACAGACCTCCTGGGAGGGAGTTCCGCGGGGGCTCACGGTCGGGGCGGGGGCAGGCCCAGCAACACTCTCATTTCTGTCAAAGCCGGAATCAGCCACTTCTCAACCTTTTTGGAATTCCTGGTGACTTTGTAGTTTGCCTGTGTTTGTTATTTTTGCTAACCCCTGTTTGCCTGTAGTTCCTGGTGATTAGAAAAACAAGCAAAGCAAGCCTTAAACATGAGAAGGGGGACATATGCTTGTTTCGGAGCCCAGGAGCAGAAGAGACCTGGGGAGGTGCAGAGAGAGAGAGAGAGAGAGAGTTGGAAGTCAGAGCCCTCCTCCCTGTCTCCACCCCTCCCCCATGAATGTCCCCAACCTCCTCCCCCTACTCCCTTTCAATGTCCCCTAGCATCATACAGGGTCTCAGGTCCCCTCCCCCTCCCCCTGGGAGTCTGGCCTTGAGCCTGGGGTGCTGGAGAACTTGGGCTGGGCCTGAGCACCCCCCTCCCTAATGAGCATTCGTTCTGGGATGAGCCCTGCCCTCCAGGGGTCAAAGGTGACAGCTTTATTTACTCACAGCCGTGCTCTCACTGCTCTGGTCCTTTCATCATTTTTTATAATAGAAACAGCCCAATGGCCACAGGCGCCCTGGGAGACCACCCCACCACCTCTCTTCTCCCCGCAGCCTCCAGACACACAGACACTTGTATCCCTCCAATAAGGGTTCAGATTTCTCAACAAAGTACAGCTTTGCTCTCAGGACAGTTTTCAGCTGTCGATTTGATCACATTCCTCTGTCTGTTTAGAGCCCGAGCCAAAGAGGCTGGGGGTTGGCCTCAGCGTGTGATAGGGAGCACGGGTGTGTGAGAAACGGGCACCGCACACGAGCCTGATGGTGCATGGTGTGAGGGTGTGCATTTGTGTGGGAAAACCAACGTGAGTATAGCACACCTGTCCTGAAAACGTGTTTGTGTGTGTGAGAACCCGTGTGAGTGTGTATAACCATGAGCATCTGGGTGGGAATATTTATATATACATATATATGTGTGCATGATAGTCACGCGTGTGAACATAATGAGAATGTGCACAAGTGCATGAGAACTTGGGTGTGCGTTTGTGCTTGAGTTTATGTGCATACTTATGGCAGAACCCTATACACATGACCCTGCCTGTGTGTGAGCTCTTATTAAGTGTGTGTGCATCTCCAGGTATGAATAGTGTTTAAGGCTGTGTCAGCACAACAGCCCGGAAAGATCTCAGAACTGTAATGTTAAAGTGAAGCCAGACACAGAAGTTAACATGCTCTGTGGTTTCATTTACATGAAGGGTAAAAATAGGTAAAACTAATCTATGGTACGAGAAGTCAGGATAGGGTATTGTGCCTGGAAAGGGGGCATGAGGGTGTCCCTGGGATACCGATAATATTCTACTTTTTGATCAGATACTGTCTACATGGGTGTGTCTATCTTGTGGAAATTCATTGAGCTCTATACTCATATAGAGTAATAAACCAAAAGTGCATAATTTATGTATTGTCCGAATGTATGTTATAATTCAATAAAAATATTTACCTCCAAAAATGAACATGAAGATGGTCTCCTGAACCTTCTCCCCACTGTCACCTCCACCAGCTTGCCCTGCATTCTCTTCCTCCCTTCCACTCCTCGTGCTCCCTGAAGGTGAGGGTGTCTGGGTGTGTAAGAGGCATATGTATCAGGGTTGCTGAGTCTGGGGTTCTCCCCAGCCCCACGGCCCTCCTGCCCACCTCCATCTCACATTCCTTGGCCTCCCCTTGAAATTCGGTGACCCCATCTAAGGCAGTGCTCCTGCACGCAGAACTCAGATGGGTGAAGGTTTGGCGCCCCCCTCCAGGAGCCCTCAAGCCCAAGTTCTGGACTGGGCCTGACCTCAGGTGTGTACACTGATGCGACAGTGCTAGAAGGCCAGCCACCCTACAGAGGGACAAAATGCACATGGCAAGGAGTGGGTGCTACAGGGCATTAGTTAAGGGTGCTTTTTAGGAGAGAAAAATCTCAAGAGGGTCTCTCTTTGGAGAGCCCCAAAGGCAGACCTTGACCACACTATTTAAACTCCCAGGACCTGGTTTCTTAATCTTAAGGTGAGAGAAAGCATTCCGGGTTCCTGCGCTGTCCCTGTGATTATCTGTGTATTTGTGTCTATGTGATTGCATACACGTGCCCGCGGGTGATGTGTGTGACCTTGCGTGTGCTTGTGCCTGTATGTTGGGACGTACACATGAGCCCCTATGTGTGATTCCAGGGGTATGAGTGCTCGTGCTACGTGGGAGAGGTAGAATAAGTACATCTCATTCCAAATTACTTTGCCCTGTGATTCCCACAAACACTTGCCTACCACATGTCCCAGTTGGGGGTTCAGAACCTCAGATTTCTGTAGGTCTCCAGGACATAGGGTCTACACTGGGAAAGGGGCTGTGTCTCCAGGGCAGGAAGGGTCAGCCTGGCTCAGCTCTTCCATCCTCCTCCAAGCGGGCTCATTCACACCCCTCCTGCCCAGGCACCGTGAGGAACCCGGCTCTGTCAGCTCCATCCCAGGTCCCGGTAACTCCCCGAATCAGGGCCCCTCCCACCATCTCCCAAACCTGCTCCACCCGCCTGGCAGCCCAGCATCTCCCAGAGGTGCCTCCTGCACCCCTCTTCAGGGGAACAGGCATCACACCGGAACCAGGAGAGAGAGCAAGAGCTGGGAGTGGGGTAGGTAGGAGGGCGGGCTGACCCCTTCAGAAGGGGTGGGGAGATTAGGCTTGCCACTACCAGAAGCTGCTCTGATTCTTTTCTTAGAACTTAGCTTGTAGTACCCCTTCCCCTCTTGCCCTGGTCTCATTTTCCAGCCAGCAGAAACTCGGAACTCGGACAGCGACCTCCTTCTTCCCACCCCTACCCTCAGTGGCTCATTCCACCCTGCAGGCTCAGCTGACATTATATCTGAGTGACCCAGAGGGGCAGCTGGGGCTTGCCACCCCAAGGAATGTCCTGGAAGCATGGAAGGGATGAGAGATAGCTGTGAGTCACCATACCCCTCCCCAGGGCTCCCTTTGAGGATGGGGCCCTGGCTCTGGACTCTTGGAAAAAGAGTGACCCTAGTGTCCTCAAGCACCTTAGGCCTCCTCAATAGGCATCCACAAAGGACAGACAGACCCACCCAGCCATCTCCCCCTCCTCGATGGAAGACGGGCAGAGACGGTGTTCCTCCTTTTAAGGGGATGAGAAATACTAACTTGTGTACACAGATACACAGAATAAAGAACACTTCTTGAATGCTTACTATGTGCCAGGGGCTGTTTGTTCTAAGAGTTTTATATAACTTAGCTCATTTTAACTTCACAGCAATCCTGTGATGAAGGTATATTCATTATCCCCATTTTATTTATTTTTAAAAAATCTTTATTGGAGTGTAATTGTTTTACAATGTTGTGTTAGTTTCTGCTGTACAACAAAGAGAATCAGCTATATGTATACATTATCCCCATTTTAAAGATAGGAAGACTGAGGCACAGAAAGGTTAAGTAATTTTTTCAAGATCATATCTCCAGTGAATAGGGGGCTCAGGATTCAAACCCAAGCAACACAACCTTTGCTCTTAACCACCATCCTATGACATTTGCATAATTACCCTTAAGGATACACACACCTACTCAAGCCATCTCACATACATAGCATAGAAACACATCCTTACCCAGATGTTAATCATGCCTAACATTCATACAGCAATTTATTTACGAATCACTTTCACGCTTAGTCACAATGTCCACTGAAGGAGGGATTGTTACCGTTACCCTGTAAACAGACAGCAATTAAGGCTGCCATTTACTGACTCAACTGAGGCTCAACTATTTGCTGGAAGTGGTTCATCTTCTCTTTCCTTCTAAATAAAGGTAAAGTATGCTTAGCAATAGAATTAAAACAGTACAAACGAGAATAAAGTGAAAAGTAAAAGTCCCCCTCCTTCCTCCTGTTATTCCCACTTCCAGAGGTGACCACTGTTACCCTTCCAGAAATTGTCAATGCACACAGAAGCAAACAGTACTAGAGATTATATGTGCCTTCTAATCCTTGTATCAAAATCCTTGCAAAGAAGCTCTGGTTCTCTTTTTTACAGATGAAAACACTCTTAAACGTGGGGCAGCTCTCCAGTGTCACTCAGGTGTGAAATGGGGGAAGTCTGGTTGCTAACCGAAGTCTACCTGACCTGGAAACTGTGCTCTCACTCCCTCTGCCCATGGGCCCATTGCCTCCTCCATTACTTGCTGGCACCGTGACAGCCCAGCAGAGGTGAGAGGCTCCACCACCCCCATAAGCAGGCCACACCCCTGCTGCTCCATGCTCTTAGGGCAAGGTGAGGGGCTGTGCTGGAGAAGGCCATCCCCTCTGGCAACTCAATCCAGGGATCAGGGCTGATCCCTGATAAGGAAAGGGCAGAGAGCAGGCCTGGGATCCTGACTGAGATCACTGCAGGGTCCACGTCACCCGATGGATGTGTCCCAGGATGCCCCTCTCGAATCCACATCAGGTTCCACTGAGGCCTTAGGGTTAGGGAGAGCTGCAGGCAGACAGGCCTCAGTCTTCACAGTACCTCCCAGGCAGGGACACAGGAGCAGGGAGGGGGTGTGAGTCTGCGGCTCACAGGGAGAAGGGGGGCCTTTAGTTAAGAATTCCAGCCCTCCACTTCTGCCTCTGGGAGGGGCTGAGCAGGGACAAGGCAAGTACTATTCCTAGCTCCTGGGGGCAAGTGGAGACTCTGGAAGGCCTCCAGGTAAGCTTTCTGTGACTGCTCCTGGGTAAACTTTCAGAAGGACCCTCCCACCCCTGCCCCCAGACCTGTCCTCAACCCCTCTTCCTACAGAGTCTGCAGGGGTGGGACCTGGGGAGTTGTGAGTTGCCAAGGTTCAGCTGCACCCCAGCTGCTAAGGGTTCCGAGACTCCCAAATGGCTGGACGCAGTGGGTGTTCTGACCCAGGTGTCCTGGGCTGGCCCTGCTGGGTCCTGCGTGTCTCAGGCCTGCAACCCAGTGCCTACATTTCCTATCCTCATACAGGATTTAGAGAATGGGCCAGGGCCAGGATAGCCTTTCCCCAGTCCTCAGGGGAGACTCTTTGGAACAGAACCCTCAACAAGGTGTCCCCTTCCTATCTGAACAAGAGGGAGTTTCCATCAGGAATCCCTGAGGTCAGTACTCATTGGAGGAAGAGAAAGTCAAGGCGAGGCTTGAGAGGACTGAGGAGGACCTGAGGCTTTACCCATTTCTCAATAACTTCTGGACCAAACTGACTCCATGGGACAAAGTAGGCCTCCTCAAGAGCTCACCTTCTCCCTTCTTTGCACATGGCAGAGCCTCTCCAGGTCCCCGTCACCTCCAGGATCATGTCCACACATCTTAATGTGAACTTACTACTTTTGAAACCTCACAGCTCTGTTGAGTACAGGGTGGGCGTTTGTGGGACACCCCATTTCTATCTGTTGATAGCAATAGCACGAGACTTGGAGTCCAAGGACATGGGTCCCTTTCCAGCTTGGCTTTTAATCACCTGAAGGATCTTGGACTAGTAACTTCCCCACTCTGAGCCTCAGTTTGCCCATGGGTAAAATATAAGAGTTGGACTGAATTTGGAATAATGGGAATCTGGGAATGAGCTGGGGTGAGTGAGGTTGGAATGGGTGTTCTGCTTGTTGAACTGAGCAGGACCTCTCTCTAGAGGAATACTGTGGAAGGTAGGGACCCCTAAAAAGAGATTATCGGTCAAGAAGAAAGGATGCATGTGTGTTTGTTATGAGTGTTTTTATGAGTGTATATGTGACATGTACATACGTACAGGGGGGCATGGATACATGTGTAGGGGCGTGTGTGTGTGTGTGTGTGTGTGTGTGTAGCAGCTAATTGATCCCTCCCTCCCAGTTGGGGTGGGGGAAGGGGCCAAGAAGGCAGTCACTCATTAGGAGGCAGCTAATGGGCCCAAATGGCTGTGTCAGCAAAGGCTGAGCTCAGATGAGCTTCCTCCCAGAGCGGGGAGGGGGAGAGATGTGAACTAGGAAGAGAAGGGGAAAAGAGAGCAAAAAAGAGCAGGAGGAAGAAGGGGAAAGAATGGCTTTCCCAGGAGAAACTAGAAGATTTGCCACGTCTTGATGTCCATTAATAAACCTTCCCACCCAAGAGGTGAAAAAGCTCCCTGACCAGAGAAGTGGAGGTGGAAAAACCTGTGGGGGAGGGAAGAGAGGCACATGTGGGCTTCTGCCACAGACATGGGTAGACCAGCCTGCACTCACAGGCCATAGGGACTCAAGGACACACACTGCGCCCTCAACCTGTATCCATGCACATAGGGGGCCACGTGCTCACCCAGGGACACGCCCCTAGGGCACCTGTGAGCAGGAGAATGTATGTGTGTATTCACCCTAGGATGCCAGCTCTGTGGCAGGTGCAGGGGAGATAAAAATGAAGAGTCCCTGCCCCCGGGGGTTGACATTTTAGTGCGGAGGGTGCTGAGGAAACAGACCATTCATGTGGTATAACACATGCTGTACCCTTAGACTCGCCTGTCAGGACCACAGGGGATCACCTGCAGTTTTCTTTGCCTGGAGCCATGTTCATACTGAAGGGGGGAAAGGGAGAGCCAAGGCCAGCATCCTATACTTATCTTCATTCAGCTGAGCCCTGTGAGGGGACCTCTCACATCCCACCCACCTCCAGGCCCACCCTACCTTCCCCACACCAGATACCTGCCATTGCTTACAAGGTCTCTCACTTCCAAATTGTGAAAACACTAACGGGCAAGCCTTGATATTAGCAAGTCAGATTCCTAGTCCAGGTACCCGGTGATGGTGGCGGAGGTCTCCAAACTTTACAAAACGATTACGGTATTTCTATCTTGCACCACTCACAAAGTAGATTCCAGAGGAAATAAATGACTCTAAAGATGTTAGAAGACAAGTTAAGATTAAATAATTTTGGATTAAAGAAGGTTGTTTAAAATAAGACACAGACTATAAGAGCCATAAAGAAAAACACTGACAAATATACTACATCTAAATTTAAAACTGATGTGTGATAAAAGGTCAGAAATGACATAGAAAGACAAGCAACCAAAGCATAATAAATATTAACATCCAGAATAAAGAATTCTAACACATCAAGAAAGAGATTTTTAAAAACACATTAGGTGAGAATTCCCTGGTGGTCTAGTGGTTAGGATTTGGTGTTTTAACTGCCGTGGCCCAGGTTAAATCCCTGGTCAGGGAACTGAGGTAAGGCACACGGTGTAGCCAAAAAAAAAAAGCATTAAAAAATGGGCAAAGTATAGGAACAGGCAATTTATAGAAACAGAAATACAAAATGTCCAATAAACTTAAGAAAATATGCTCAGCATTAGAGAAGTGTGATTCCTAATTATAGAAATGCAAATTAAAACAAACATAAGATTTTTGCTTGATCCAATAGATTAGCAAAAATTCAGAAAACTGATAGTATCCAACATTGGAGAGAGTATGTAAGTGGGTTGCCTCATCAGTAATTGGAAATGCTGTAAATTGATCCAGTCTTCTTGGAGAGTACTTTGGCAGTTTCTATTAAAATTAACAATGTGCATCTTTGTCTTAGCAACTCTATTTCTAGATATCCATTATCCTAACGAAATATTCACGTCTGCTCACAGAACCACATACCAGAGAGTTTACTAAGCATTGTTTTTTTTTTTTTTGCCGTATGCGGGCCTCTCACTGTTGTGGCCTCTCCCGTTGCGGAGCACAGGCTCCGGACGCGCAGGCTCAGCGGCCATGGCTTACGGGCCCAGCCGCTCTGCGGCATGTGGGATCTTCCTGGACCGGGGCATGAACCTGTGTCCCCTGAATTGGCAGGCGGACTCTCAACCACTGCGCCACCAGGGAAGCCCCTAAGCATTGTTTATAACGATGAAATACTAGAAGCAACTTAACAGTCCACTGTGGGGGGGTGATACCCCATGTTACGGAATATTTAATATGTAGCAGTTAAAAATAATGAGGTAAATCTCTGTGTATTGATTCAGGAAAATCTCCATGCCATATATTTTAAAATTTATTTATATATTTATTTTTGGCTGCATTAGGTCTTCGTTGCTGCGCACCAGCTTTCTCTAGTTGTGGTGAGCTGGGGCTACTCTTCATTGCAGTGCATGGGCTTCTCATTGTGGTGGCTTCTCTTGTTGAGCATGGGCTTCAGTAGTTGTGGCTCGCGGGCTCTAGAGCGCAGGCACAGTAGTTGTGGCGCACGGGCTTAGTTGCTCCGCAGCATGTAGGATCTTCCCAGACCAGGGCTCGAACCCGTGTCCCCTGCATTGGCAGGTGGATTCTCAACCATTGCGCCACCAGGGAAGCCCTTGGGGTTTTTTTTAAAAAAAGGTAGTGTACTATCAAGCATGAGCTCTCAAGCCATGAAAAGACATGGAGGAAATGTAAGTGCGTATTCCAGACTGCTTCTGTTGCCTCTCCTCACCCTAGTCCCACAGGAGCCTGAGGCCAAACAGTTACCAGATCCTGGGGCAGCAGGTGTGGAAGCAAGTGTCCTAACCCAGCAGAGGTAGGGCTCACTCCTCTTCACTAGTTGCCAAGTCAGCAGCCAACCCAGGGGCCACTCTTAAGCCTCCTTACCCTCCACCTTGCCCCACATCCAACTGATCACTAAGCCCTCCCCAGGATTACTAAGTTCTCTCTCCCTCCTCCCCACCTCCTTAGCCCAGGCCAACAACTTCCACCCGGACCAAGGCTACAACCTCCTGACGGGAGTCTAATTCTCTGACCCATCCCCCACGTGGCCACAAGAATAATCTTTCTAAAATATGTATCTGAACAAGCTACTCCTCTGTTAAAAACCCTCTGTGGTTCCTCATTGCCTTGGAGGTCAAATTCAAGTTCAAGCTCTTTGTCAGGTTTTGCAAGGTCCCTGCTTTCTCTTTGATCTCATCTCTTATCGTTTACCATCTCATAGTTTATGCTCTGGCTGGACAGAACTACTTAGAGTTCCTCAGGCTCTCTCCTCAGAACTTCTGAACCAGAATCTGCATTTTAACAAGATTCCTAGATGAGTCTTACGCACATTAAAGTTTGAGAAGCACAGCTCTAGGCTAGTTCTCCAAAATTCCCTGATAATTAGAATCGCCTGGGATATTTATTAAAATGCTCGTTCCTGGGCCCCGTCCTAGCTCCACCAAATCAGAATTTCCAGGGGAGGGGCCTGGGAAGCTGTGTATTTACCAAGCAGCTCAAGTGATTCTTTTCACCAGGGAAGTTTGGGAATCATTATCAGTGGTTTTCAATTTTGGCTGCACATTAGAATCACCTGGGGGAGCTTTAAAACTATTTTCATGATTAGAGAGGCTGGTCCGGGGCACCGCCCGGCATCAGGATTGTTCAAATCATCCCCGGGTGATTCCTGTGTGATGTGTAGCTAGGGTTGAGAACCACCACACTCAGTAGATGGTTTCCAAATGCAGGTGCATGGACCAATGGCACCAGAATCACCTGAGAAGCTCAGTGAAGGCTGGACAAGGGCTGCCACAAGCCTAGGACCCTGGGACCTTAGTGGGGAATGGTCTGCAGAAAGTCAGAAGGGAGACATGGAGAGAGAGCCTCTACCCTGGGGCCTTCACCTCCATAGAGGGAGGCGGCAGTAGTTTCCAGAATGTGGCAGGTTGTGGTGAGATGGAGGGGGTCCCCTGGAGCACAGCATAGCAGTGGGGTGCGGACGGGAGCCTGAGTCCAGCGTGCGGAGCCAATGTGGCGGCTATGCCTGCTCACCCTCCCATCTCTAACCAGCCCGCCTGAGCCTGGGCCCCAGAGCCTCACTGAGTGGGCTGTGGCTCTGGCATGCCATCCCACCCCAGCTTGGAACTTGGCATGAGCATGTCTTGGAGGTGGGAGTCGAGGGAGGAAGGCAGAAGATGGAGAGATCTCACTGACTTCCCAAGAACCTACAGTTGACATTACAAAACGCTCTCCGCCCCATAACTGCATTTGGTCCTCATGGTTACCCTGTGAGAGGCTTTCTCCACATTTGCAGGTGTGGAAACTTAGAGAAGTAACATGCCCAAGGCACAGAGCTGGTCAATAGCAGAGCAGAGATTGGACTCTGTATCTTCTGGGATTTTTCCTCTAAGATACACCAACAGAAACACTCCTTTCCACTCGTGTTTGTGCTCCCACACTCCTGCACAATCATTTACACTCAGTAGCACCCATACCCCACCTGGTTACATGCTCACATACCTAGTCACACTTGCTCCTTCAAAGACCCACACATTCACACTCATGCTGGTGAACACACAGCCTCGCAGGCACACAACTACATGCAGTCATAGACACATACACTCTCAGGGTTCTGCATACAACTCACACAGGCACAAGTGC
Source organism: Mesoplodon mirus (assembly GCF_964341445.2). Lineage (NCBI taxonomy): Eukaryota > Metazoa > Chordata > Mammalia > Artiodactyla > Ziphiidae > Mesoplodon > Mesoplodon mirus. The sequence goes on along the minus strand of NC_138977.1, from coordinate 202,953,818 downwards.
ACCCACACGCACCCTCATAAGCCCCTGGTTGCTCTCCCTCCTTCCCAGAGGCCAAGTGTCTAATCTTAACCTTGACCCCATTCTAGTGTGTGTTGGGGAGGAAGGTGAGTCCAGGCCTCTGAGGAGTGGCTGGGAAGCAGATGTCTGGCTACAACAGCGCACCTCTCATCCCTCCACCTGCCACATTGTGGCTCCAGTCCCGGGGCAGAGGCTGCCTCTGTTTGTGCAGTGGCGAGGGTTGAATGAGCAAGAGAGGCCAGAACAGAGATCAGAAATGGAAACCCACCATCATCTGGGCCCTCCTCAGGCCATTCTGAGCCTGGTACAAAAACCCTGAGCTCAGAAATCAGACTTAATTGGGTTTGAACCCAGTTTTCCCACTTCCTAGTGATGCGGTTTGGGACAATTTACTTAACCTAAGTCTCCATTTCCTCATCTGTAGAGCAGGGCTGCTATATCTGCCTGCCTGGCAGGACTGATATGAAGATCAAATTGCAAAAACATCTGGCACAACACATGGAAAGTGTTCAGTAAATAGGTGTTGGTTTTTGTTACCCTTGCTATTATGACAGTTATTAAAAAATGTTCCCAGGTGTGGCCATTGTAGAGATCGGCCAATGGGCAGATGGGCCGAGGTGGCCTTTCCTGGGCAGAGCAGAAGGGCAACCGTGGGGGTAAAAGCAGGCATTGGGGTGAGAAGTCAGAGAGCGCAGCAGTGAGTGAGGGGCTCCTCCCAGCTGGGGGCTGGCAGAGCTTGGGACAGGCACAGCTGGACGGTGGTGCTGAGCATGGCCTCTGCTCTGTCCCCTGGTTTGGAGGGCAGTTCCTGCCCTGTCACAGAGGCAGATGGGAACTGGGGGCCTTTCCCTAGTCTTGGCTGCCTGGCATCCCATCCCTCTGAAGCTCTAGATAGAAATCAGGGCCCACCCATCAGCAGTGCCCAAGATTGTCCTCTTTATCTCTGGCCCCAATGCCCCAGCAGGCACGGCATCCTGCTCACCACTACTCTCCGAGAAGCTTCACTGCATTCTCCGGGCACCCCAGGGAGGCTTGGAGGATCAGGAACAGTCTCATGGACAGTCAGACTGGGAAACATTTCCTGCTAAGTGACCCTGAGATAGGAAAATGAGGTACAGGACCCCAACCCAAGTCAGCAAATGAGTCCAGCAGAGCTGGGGCTAGAATCCCGACTGTTACCTCCATCCCCAGACACTGAGCACCAGGTCTGAGACGGGCTGGCCTGGGCTGAGGAGTCAAGATCTGCGTCTTCTGGAGGTGAGGCCAGGTTTAGCCAGTGGCTGGGGAGAGACAAGACTTTTCCAAGGCACTCCCAGGCCTCTATTAGATGAGAATGAAGGGAAGCTGGAGGTGGGAGGGCGGGGCACGTAGACCAAGACTGCCCCCTCTGTGGCCTGGGCCTAGCGGAGGAGGCCAGTTACCATGAACTACTGCTCCCCAGGGCCCCATCACTAGGAGCAGCTCTCATCACCTCCAAGCCCAAGTGGATCCCCCTTTATCAACCCCCCTGGCACCAGCCTGTCTGAGCCTCCCCCATCTCTGTCGCCTAAGACATTTGTTTTGGTATCTGTGGTGACTGTGGTCAGAGCATAATTGGGGTTGAAATACCCACTCGGACCCCCTGAAGGATAAACAAGCTGGGCTGGGGCAGCCCTGGAACCAATGCGAAGACAGACATGAAGACAGCGGTTCCGGGGAAGCCGGGCAAGCTGGGTGCAGAGGGCTGGCTGGGAAGGGAGGGGGACAGTGAGGAGGCCGGCAGTGTGCCTGCTTCCAGGGCAGCTGCGGCAGCGAAGTCAGCCCTTGAGGCCAACAAGGAAGACCTCCCCACCCACCTGCCCTGGTCTGTGGCTGCTTTCAGGAAGCTTCAGTTCTAGTAGGGCTTTCCCCTGGCTCCAGGGAAGTCTCTTGTGCAGACTTTAGGAAGCTTGGCAACAGTTCCATTCCCTGGACCCCATCCTCACAGCTTGCTCAATAGGCCCAGGAGTCACACATGGAGAAACACATCTTCATTGATGGGGACGTCTTGACCTTGCCTTCAAGTAGCCTAAGAGCAGGAGACAGGGCCCTGCCTGGGGTTGGAAGTTCCCATTAGGACACAAAGGCCCTGGTGGGAGCCAGGAGGGGCACCTTGGGATCCCAGATAACACCTGCTGAGAGCTGGGCTTAGGGGTTTACAGCACAGACACCTAGACAAGAACTGCCAAGGAGATGGATGTTCCAGTTGTTTTCCTAGGACTCCAGTTGGGGCAGCTGGGCCTAAAGGAGGCCTGACTGTCCTTTAGAGCCTGGTTCTGCCAGCTCCACCCTCAGGGCTCAGGATATTTAAAGGGTCAGAGCCCAGCATCTCTGGTGGAGGCATTTCATTGGCTGGGTAGCCATGCAATGCCACACACGCTGTGCACACCATCATGCTACAGTGTCTGCCCAGCCCCAGTAGATGGCATGCGACCATACCCCCAAGGCACACGTGGAGGCTGATGGGTTTGGAGAAGGGTCACGCTGGGGATCTCTGGAAAGCCCAGTGTTGAAGCCACAAGTCTCCTGAATCTTAGGACCCATTTGTGACTCTGAGCAGCTTACCGCTCTACTTGGAGAAGGGAGGAAAGTGTGGGTCTGTGGGGGGAGAGAGGTCCTTGAGTGGAATGGATCCAAGCAACTCACAGGCCTGTGTGTTTGAATGATCAGCCTACTGGATCAGTGGGTGCTCCAGATGCTGAGAGCTGGGCTTTGCTGGACCCCTACTGACCATATTACACCAGTAGATCCTGTTTTGGCTGCTTCCAGGGGTCTCCCAGCCAAGAGAGAAGGAGCAGGAACTGATGGGCTTGAGCCTGGGAAGGAGAGCCTTGACAGGCTGGCTGCATTTCAGGGGAGTTGGACCAGGGCCAGTGAAGTCAGGACTAGCTGCATCCTTCCCCGCAGGGGTCCCACTGCCTACACACACCTCCTGGGCTCCCAACTCCTCCTGAGATGACCTCATTTGAAGATGGCACCGTGTGTGGTTTGGATGTGTGAGATGGGCCCTGTCTTTTGGTCCCACTGAAGCTAAGAGCTCCTTCCCTCAGAAGACTCTACCATCTCCACTTACTCTCCATCACTCTCCTCAGGGGATACCTACCTTTCCAAAGGCACTTCCTCACACAAGTGCTGTTTCCTGCCTCCTGGAGCTGCTGTCCTGGGTTTTAGGTCTGCCATCTGGTGGACATTGCTATAACTACTGCCACCACCTTCTGAGGCCATGGCCAGAGAGCAGCACAGACCCCAGGGTAGGAAAGAGCGATGGGGGAGGCAGGTCTCCAAGTTCTGTGGACATGCCCACATCCTGCTTCCTGGGACCAGGAACTCCCAAGAGCTGGGCTTGATTGGCAGTGGAGACTCAGGTGTTGATCAGGAACCTCCACGTAAAGTCTCACGCTGCTCTACCCAGCCCAGTCTCAGGAAGCCCAGGGGCCACCAACAGGCCCCATTCTAAACCCCATTTCTTCTGTCCAAAACTGCAGAGGTGCCCGAGGGCTTAGCTCTATTTCCTGGAGCTGAAAACCTCCCATGTGTGTTCTTGGGTGGGACAGATGCTTGTGAATGGGGCCCCCTCTCCCTACCATCCCCCTCAATCCCCTTGCCTGGGGCTCCATGTCTGGACCAAACTAGTGAATTGCACAGCTGCCATGCGGACCCAGAGGTCTGAAGATCCACCTCAGAGAAGGAAGGATGGAAGCCCTCATTACAGGATTCCTCCACATGGGCCCCGCAATGGTGAATAATTTATGTACAAGGCGGAGACGACAATAAATCAGCTGCAATGATTAACATGAGCTATTTTATGTGTGAGAAAGATCTATGGCAGGAGGCTGCCAGGTTGCTGGTGATTAATGCTGCTGTTTGCACTGGCTTCTGGGCCTTTATATTCAATTATGGTCCTGGAGTATGTGGGGGGTCCTAGGGATGGCATGGGGCAGACAGGGAGCCCAGGGAGGGAACGGGTGATGCCTAGGACCAAGGTGAGGTGACAACAGGTGGCAGCCTAGCCCTGTGGGCACCCTTACTGATGAGAAGTTTAAGTTAGTGGGATGGAGTAGTGGCTATTTCTGTAATGGAAGTCACACTGCCTCTGGGGTGACCTCTAAATACTAGTCAAGGGGGTGCCTTGGGAAGGGGGCACAGACGGAAGGAGGCATGCTTGGGAAAATCTGACTCTTCTACTGTCGAATGCTGGGTTTCTGAGCCCCCTACCTGCCCCTCCCCTGCAGTCCCTGCTGCCACTGCCACCATGCTAGGAGTGGAGCCAGCCAGCTAGCCCGGGGCGGGATGGTGGTTAATGCTGGAAAAAGTTCCCTGTCATCAGCACCAGAGCTCGGGAGCCAGGTCCTGTCTCCACATCCTGCACAGCAATGGTGGCAGCCAGGCAGGCTGCGGAAGAAGGCTCTGGTGCCCTCTGCTCAGCTGACCCAGGAAGCCCTGAGAGGCCCCCTCCCTGGATTCCCACACTTGGGCCTCTCGTCCTCAGCCAGCTCCAGCTGGCCCCCATCAGTGCCGGGGGTTCCAAAGACCAGTGGCGGCTCTGGGGTTAAGTGATTTCCCCCAGCCCTGCCCCTCCCAGCCCTGGCTCCTATCAGCTCCTTCCTCCTCTTCCTCCTCCTCCTCCTCTCCGGTGACCTCTGAGCAGTGTGGACATGCCTTCCCTCGGAACCCAAGGGTTGGTCAGGGTGGGTGTGGGGGCTCTTCTGGGAGCTGAGCTGACAGCTGGGCACAGGGACCCTCTGGGGGACTGTGGGCCATGGAGGAAGAACTCCCTTCTCTCCCCCAGCCTGGCTGGGAGCCTGCTCTAAGTCACTCTACCCACAGGCCAACGCTTCAGAATTTCAGTCCTGGGGCAGGAGGAGGTGCTGAAAGAAAAGGAAAAGGGAACATCATCCCCCTGGTGGGGGTGGGATGGGCATCAAGGGAGGCTGGCAGGGGCAGGTCAGGGTTTCTGGCTGGAGAGAGAATCTCTGGTCCGTCTCCCCCAAGTCCCCACCCTAGCTTAGCCCACAGCTTCGTGGGAAGCAGTTCTGAGTCATAATGACGTGTGAGCCTGTGTGGGTATGAAATCCATGTGTCTGGTGAGTATGTGGCTCCAAGGCTGCGTGTGTCTGTGTGTCCAAGCACCTGCTGTGTCTCTGAGCGTCTGCATGGTGAATGTGCACACACACACTTGAAGCTGATCCCCACCTGGGGCCCCACTCACAGTCGTGTCTAACCCATTGTTCCCCAACAACAGTCTTCCTTGGCCCCTAATCCCCTGTTTGCCTGGCTCATCCTCTGGACTCCTTGGGACTCCATTAATGAGCCCTGGATGCCCCAGGACAAGCTCCAAATTAACCCCACTGCTGACCCCGACATGGACACCTGTAATTAGGCCAGGAGTGGCTGAGGCAAAGAAGGCCCTGGGGCTCAGTGGGGTGAGGGCAAGGCTGGGCTGGGACAGGGAGCCTAATGCCCAGGAATGCTCTAAAAGCTGTGCCTGGCTCCAGGGCCCGTCGCCTGGCTCACCTCTAATAGCCTCCCAGACGGGGCTCCAGGGGGATTACCCCGTGGAGGGGCCCTGGAGTCAGGCAGGGCTGCTCAGCGGGCCCGCTCTGCCAGCTCTGGGCTGGGAGGCCTTATGGAGGGGAGAGCTGCCCCGTGGCCTCAGAGCCCAGCAGCCAGCCACAAGGTCCTTAGCAGCCCGGAACCCGTGCCCATGACAGCAGTTGCCCAGGAAAGAGCTGAGTCCAAGCTAGCTGGTGCCCCCCACCAGGGCCAGCCCCTCCCTCAGCCCAACTTGTTTTGTTTGCTCTGTGCAGCGTGTCCAGTAGCTCCATCTGCATTAACCCCTGACCCCAACTGTAACTCTTCCTCCCCTCTGACAACTGTGTTTACCCAGTGACTTTCTTGGGCACAGAGGGGAGGGCTTATGCCTTTATTTTCTTGCCCATCTCTCCTGGGGAAAGCTGCAATCTCCTTGGACTCCCTGATCCCAGGAGCTGCCAGCAGAACCTGTTGCCCATGAGTGTGCCTGAGCACAGCTGATGTGGCTGCAGCTAAGGGCCTGGGAGGCGGCAGCTACACCGGGTTGGGAGTGGGGCTAGATTGGTACAATCATCTTGGTGTGCGATCTGGCAAGTTTTTTACACAACTTTCACTGGACATCTCATTTGACCCAGCAATTCTACTTCTAGGAATTTGTCTGCATATGTCCTCACTTGTTCTCAGACGAATATATCAAGAGAACTTATTGCAGCATTTAAGAGCTAAAGACTAGGAACCTTCTAGGTGTCCACCTAGAGGACTAGCTAAATAATGAAGCCACAGCCATACAGTGGAATACTATGCAGCCATTCAAGAGAATAATCTGCATGTTCCCATCGAGAATGATCTTCAGGGTATAAGGATAGTGGGACTTCCCTCGTGGTCCAGCGGTTAAGACTCTGCACTCCCAATGTAGGGGGACCTGGTTCGATCCCTGGTCGGGGAGCTAGATCCCGCATGCATGCTGCAGCTAAAGATTCTGCATGTCGCAAGGAAGATCCCGCGTGCCGCAACTAAGACCCGGCGCAGCCAAATAAATACAAAAAATAAATATTTCTTTTAAAAAAGATATAAGGATAGCAAGGTGCAGAGCAGAATATAGAAGATGTCACTATTTGGGGGGCAGGGAAGAAGGGAAATACACAAAAAAACATTCACATATCTTTGAAAATATCTTTTAAAAAATCCTCAAGAAGTAACAGTAGTGGCCGTGGGAAGAGGAATGGAGGGCAGGAGTGGGAGGGAGACAAAATTTTTACTTATACTTTTCATACTTTATGATTTTTTTGAACTTTGTATGTATTTTACCTTTCAAAAATAAATCTATTATACACACAAATATAAATAAAATGCATATATCCCGGGGCCCAACTATTCAACTTCCAGAAATCTAGCCCACACAAATAAATAAGTACACAAAGATTAAACAAGTATGGTCTATTGCTTAAATGTCATATATTGGAAACAACTTAAATGCCCATCAATAGGTAATTGTTTAAATAAATGGTGGTATATCCAAACTATAGAATATTGAGTGACCATGCAAAAATGAAGTAGATCTACATGTACTGGCATGGAAACACTACAAAGACAAATGTAAGGGAAAAAAGCAAACTGCAAAACAATACAGAAATATCATTCCATTTACATAAAAAATAAAAGAAAGAAGAGAAAACCATATGTTTCTCTGTGTACCTGTATATTACATAAATGTATCCCCAAAACTCTATCCCCCAAAATAAACACCCATTGATGACAGGGGGAAAATGAGATGGGGAGGTGCACATATACGCTTCTGTATATACAACAAGACTTCAAGTATTTCTTGCATAATTACAAAATAAAATAAATAAAACTTGTAAAAAGAAAAACAGCACCACAGTCACTCTTCTAGTTTCCTCCCACATCAGCTTCCAGAACTCTCATGACCGTGAAATTATTATTCTCGTGTTACAAATGGACAGCTGAGGCTGAGAGAAGTTATGCAGCTCCCCCAAGGTCACACAGCAGACACAAGCCAGAGTCAGGCCCCGAAGCTCATAGCTCGTCCATACCATCACTCCTCAGAGGTGATATTTCTTCCTCGTTCTGAGCCTCTTCAAGGGTGTGGACATTGAGCCTGGGTTAATAATGTCCCCTGGGCTCCTACCTACAGCACAGAGTGAACCCTCTTTCCCTCCTGTCTACCTCACCCCCTCCAGCCCCCAGAGGACCTGCTGGCGAGCCCAGATGGGCGTGGGCTCCAAAGGCTGGTGCAGCTTCCTGCCTTGGCATGGCTGCCAGCCTCCCCATCACCTGCTCCTGTTCTGGCTCCTTCTACCAGGGAGAGCTCAGTACCCTTTCCCCGCCAACAACACCCCCCCACAGAGCACCCCCTTAATTACACTTAATGGCAAAGACCATAAGAGCTTTATTAACTTTATTATGGACCCAATTAGCAGCTAATGCCCCGTGACTACTGTCCCCCCCAATAATCCCATTAAACATAATGAAGCAGCCAACCCCCTCCCCTGCTGGGTGGGGGCCGAGGGGACAGGGAAATCCATCTTCCTGGGCCTGATTCTGCCCCCTCAGGCCCACTGGTCACCAGCTCAGGCCCAGAGCTCCCCAGGGACCATGGCTGGGTGTGGGAAGACAGAGATTAATCAGCAAGTATTTTGATGCCAGCCATTGAGCACACGTGCACAAGTGTGCATACACACACACACACACACACATACTCACATATACACACAGCCTGGCTGATGTCCAAACAACTCCTTTCTCAAAACAGAGATGTGAAAACACACACAGCCCTCAAGCACAACCCCATCCAGCAGACGTTCTCCCAGCCTTGTTCAAGAGCTCTTCAGAGCGGGATGTCCAAGTCAAGGGCCTCTGCCTGGGCTTGTCACAGAGTGAGGGGTGGGAGAGCCAGGAATCAAGGAAGACAGAGAGCCTCCCCCATGAAGCCACACCTTCACCAAACCCCGGGCCCTTCCCCTGCTTTGGCTGATGGTTTTAAATATTTATTCAGCACCCACAATGTGCCAGACACAGTACGAGGCCCTCTTTGCCATCTCTCTCTTTTATATATATATTCTTTACCGTTATGCTTTACTATACAGGATATTGAATATAGTTCCCTGTGCTATACAGTAGGACCTTGTTTTTTGCTTTTTGTTTGGCTGCGTTGGGTCTTAGTTGCAATACGCAGGCTCCTCATGTGGCACACGGGCTGCAGTGAGTGGGCTGTCTAGTTGCTGTGAGTTGGCTCATTAGTTGTGGTGCATGGGCTTAGTTGCCCCGCAGCATGTGGGATCTTAGTTCCCCAACCAGGGATTGAACCTGTGTCCCCTGCATTGGAAGGCAGATCCTCAACCACTGGACCACCAGGGAAGTCCCTCTGCCATCTCTCTTGAGCATCACCCCAAACCAAGGAAGTAGACATTATTTCTCCCATCTTACAGATGAAGAAATGGAGGCCCAGAAAGATGGCCAGTTTTTGAAACAGATCTTCTACGTGATTTGCCTTAAGAGATCTCTCCTCTCTCCTTCCCCAGCAACCCACCTTTCTCCAGCCTAAAGCAGAAGAAGCAGAGATCATGGAGATAATTCTCTATTACCTTCTGATGGGGAACTACAGCATAGAGAATGTTGCAGCGACCATCGTGGTGATCACAGTAAGACAGCCCTTGGGGATCCGATTCCACGTCAACCTTGATGGGGTTGAGAGAATTAGAAATCAGAGAACATCCCCATTCCCTACTGCCACAAGAGGTCCCTGAATTACTAGACCCCAGACCCCCGATCCAGGGTCTGGCATGAATGCAAAGGCTGGTAGGGGTGGGGGAGCAAGGGGTATTTGAGAGCAATCACAAGTAAATCCCCAGCCACCCCAGTGATCAAAACCTTAAGACTTGGGGATTCCGGCCCCTGAGGGTCTGTGCTAGGGGTCTCCATCCACCCCTACCCCAAGCACAAGAACTGCCTCGAGATGGGGTGGGTGGCACATAAAGTCTCCATGGCTTTAGGTCCCTCCACTGGGCCTTGGCCCCGGAAAAGGAGTAGGGAGTAAATACCGCCAAGACTGACAGGGTGGAATCAACAGCTGCCCTGAGCAAGGGGGTGGGGGCTCAGAAAGGAAGACCCTTGAACCTTTGCTTGGAAACAGGCTCCCTGTTCCCTTTCCCCCTCCCCCACGCTGGCCTAGCCTGGAAGCAGCCACTTGAAATGGGTCCCAGGGAGCCTGGGAGAGACGCTGGCCTGGCTCCAGCCTCCAACTCCTGACGCCTCAGCCAGGCCCCCTTCCCCGGCCCCCACTCGGGCCCAGCCCCAGCTGGGGTCAGGAGGTGAGAGGGAGAGCTTTGTGTCTAGACCCATCCAAGTCTCCCTAACCACCACCACACACCCAGCATGGTGCCCCTCCAATTGTTCCATCCCTGGGGAGGGCGGGTGATGCAGGCAAGTCAGCACCCTCTCCTTTCCCAAGAGGCCATGGGAACTGGGGAGGGGGCGAATTCTCCTCCCTGGGGTGATCCCAGGGCAAGGCACTGGGGAACCTCCCCGGGTGGGGCCCCTATTCTTCCCTTTGCCCTGGATGGGTGTTCTCTGACACCAAGCCCCCATCCCCACCCTCTGAACGAACAGTAGTACCACCCTCCCCACCCTCCTCATACCCAGAGGGATCTGGTACCCAGGGAGCCTCAGCTGGATATATCCAGAATCAGCCAACAGGAACACTAGGAAACCTTGGTGGAGGCCAAGGGAAACCTGGGGGCCTTGGGGGAAAGGTAGCCTGTGCTGAGGCTCTGGGTAGGGTACAGGTATTGGCTTTATAGTGTCCTGGCTGTGTGAGCTTCAGCAAGTCTCCCAACCTCTCTGAACCTCAATTTTTCTTCTGTAAAATGGGGCTGAAAATAGAACCTACTTCACAGTGCTTTTTGTGAGCATTAAAGTTGTAACATACATAAAATGCTTAGACACTTCAAATCCAATGAATGAGAGTTGCATTGTTGTTGTCAGGGATGAGGTGGTACCTAGATTGGTAATAATAACAATAATAATAGATACTGTTAGAGCATTATAGGGACCAGGGCCCCCTCAACTGTGCCTGATTCTTACTTAGAAAGGAGGAGCGGGCTTGTGTCTCCTCACCTCGGCCCTCCAAGCCCTCCACTTCCTATAGCCCACACTGGCATGAGAACTTCAGAGGGCTGACTTGGTCCTGGCTCACTTCCAGTAAGCCCTAAAGGTGCCCCCCCATCACATCTTCTTGCACACACACACACACATAACGCGCGAAATGTTCCTTCCTTTCCCTGAAGCAAGGAGGAAGAGACATGAGGGTTTGAAGGATGAAAATTAACTGGAGCTGAGAGAGGTGTCAACTTCAAGGTAGCACCCCCACCCCCACCCCTTCTCTGCCCAAGGGATGGCGTTTTCACAAGTCTCTGCAGGGAGACCCCAACCCCCCCCCCCAGGTGTGGACTGACACTGTCAGATGAGGAGCGCAAGCAGGAGAGGAGGCGGCTTACCAGGGAGAGCAGCTCTGCCCAGCCCAGGGGCCTGTTTTAGGGGCGGGGCCACCACACAACCCACCCAGGACTCAGATTTGTGGCCAGGGCCCAAAGAGGCCAGAGGGTGGGTAAGTCTGACCTTCTGGATCCCAGCTTCCTTGGCCAGAGCCAAAAGTGCCAGGGGCTGAGCCAGCTGGTTGGGGGGCAACTCTTTTCCCAGGAGGCAAGAGCGATCTAGGACAATGATCTCCAAGGGCCTTCCCAGCCCCACCTCTGGCCTGTCTCAAGGTCTAGTTGGAGCTCCTGCCTCCATTTCCCCACCTCTCAAAGAGGGCCAAGAGCTGTTACTTGCTCTGCTTTCTGGGAACGGTCAAACCGAGCGAGGGGTGGCAGGTCCGGGACAGAAAGGCCCGGCAGAGGAGCTAGTCCCCTCATCCTGTCTCTGTCATTGTTAACAGCCACAATTATTATTATTTGGAGAGACGGGCCAGACGTGGTCAGGGACGTGGTTGGGGTGAATGAAATGAAAGTCCTCGATATGTGCCGTCTAGCCAGGTTAATACTCCTGCCTGTCGGCCTGACAGCAGCAAGATTGATTACCCAGGCCTCCCGCTCTTTATAACTCGATCAGTCGAATTAATCTCTGGCTGTCGGCCCATCTGATGCCTGAATCACAGATTTAATTTGGAGGTGTACAGCTCCTCCCCCATCCTGTCTCCTCCTGCTTTCCAGCCTCCTCCCTCTCCTCTTTCTGCCACTTCATCGTCTCCTGTTCTCCTGCTTCTGCTTCCATCACTGCCTCTCAGGCCCCTCAAGGGGGCAGTGGTGGAGGAGGGAGAGGGGAGTGGGTGGCCCTGAGTCAGCAGCCCCTCTGCCCAGGCCAGACGAGGGGTCATGTTCACCCACCCACTGGGCAAGGCGCCCACCCCGCCATGCTCCACCCCAAATGGAGAAAGAGGCTTAGCTGACACTAAGTAAGACATATTAATGTACTAAAGACTTAATGAAGTTGAGGGGGGGTGAGGGGTGGAAAGTGCTTGCTTTATTAGTTTATGGCCGATTAATGGGGACGCCATTACTGTGATGGAGATGGATTGCTGCTGTCAGCAGCCTGGGCTGAGGGCCGGCCGCTCCTTCCTCGGGTGGTGGGTGCCCCGAATGGAGTCAGAGAGAACTTCATTAGAAGTGCCTATGGGGTCCCACCTGGGGAGGCCCTGAGGCCAGCCTGGAGGGGCGGGGGGCGGGGCAGGGGCTCAGCTCTAGTCTTTGGGAGGGAATTCCAAGGGGTCAGAGCTGGGAGCTCATAGCAGCTGGAAACTCCAAAGGCAACAGGGCAGAGAGGTGGCCTGGCTCTGGATCTGAACACATCAGGGGCTCCATAATGTCACCTGGAGGAAAGAGAGGGAGGAAGCTGATAGGACAGAATAACCAGGACCGTCTTGATTTGCCTGAGAGCCTTCCCAGGATGAAGGGAGTGAAGAGTAAGGAAAGGCCCTATTCCTTTCATCCTCCCTCAGACGGGCACGGTGCCCTCCAAACCGGAGGACTGGCCCACCCACACCGGGCTGCAGTCTGCCCTGACGCTAGAATCCCCGGCACCGGAGCCAGACACCTCGCCCTACACCCTGCAGATGGAGTGGAGGAGAAAGCCACATTGCCTCAACTACCTGGCAGCTGCTGACCTCCCAGGCAGCCAGTGGGAAGCAATGAGATGGAGAGCAGATGGGGTGGACTTAGGGGAGAGCAGTGGGGGCTGGGAGGTCAACACTACCCAACCACTAGGTTTCTCAGGCCTGGGGGACAGGGGGTCCCAGTCACTGGACAGACTGACCAGATACACCCTTGGTGGCTTCTCCCTCCTCTCGGCAACTTCTCACCTCCATGATCCCAGCCCCACCTTGCTTTCTTTGAAGAGGGAGAGGTAAATGCTGGATGTAATACAGCTCCACTCCAAGAGGCCACTTTCTACTGAAGTATCTCTCAGGAGTATATGACATTTCGACATGAACATTTTGATGCAGAAACATTAAACTTTCACAATTATTATTATTATTATTTTTTTTTTTTGGCGGTACGCGGGCCTCTCACTGTTGTGGCCTCTCCCATTGCGGAGCACAGGCTCCGGACGCACAGGCTGAACGGCCGTGGCTCACGGGCCCCGCTGCTCCGCGGCATGTGGGATCTTCCTGGACCGGGGCATGAACCCGTGTCCCCTGCATTGGCAGGCAGATTCCCAAACACTGCACCACCAGGGAAGCCCCACAATTATTTTTAATTATTATCAACTGGTGTTCAAAACAGACACTCCACAGCCCCTCCTTAACTCCCACTCTGTCCTGAGCACCTCCCAACTCCAACCCCATCCCTGAGAAGAACCAGCAGTGAAAAGAGATTCTAGAATGGGCTCAGAACCACAGTCTGTTGATCAAAATACATGGTACTAAAAAATATTTTATATTTTGACACAAGTTAGGCCAAACAACTATGGCAAAACGAGCCCAAAATGCCCTATTTGGTCCCTTGGCACTTCTTCTCACCATGTGTGTGATTCTGCGGGGATGAGTGTGCCTAGCTCCATGGGTTACCACACATCTGAGCTCCAGCCCTGGGTCTGAGTGTGCCATGTGTCCGAGTGTTCTGCGAGGGCCTGCATCTGTGCGTGTTGGGTATCTGTCTGCCTTGCAGTGTGGACACTCCCTCCTGGGGCACTGAGCTTGCCACTCATGTCTGTTCAGGCCAAAGGCCAACCATTAGTTCAGGGGTCACCACCCAGGCATGCTCCCCAAGGTAGAAGCTACCTGCTCAGCCTAACTGGGAAATAAATACCCTGTTTCTGAGAGTAATTTAATTATTGGCTCCTGCAGACTAGCGGGTAATTAAATTCCGTAGCTCCCAAAGTAATTAATTACTATGCAAATAGTAATGCCCTCTGCTTTGGAGAGGAGGATCTCGGCCTGAGTTTGTCCTGCAATTAGAAGCTAATAATTACCCTGTCAGTTCCTCACTTCTGCCGGGTAATTACCTGCTGAAGCCCCACCGGTCACTGAAGATGTTCCCATCACCTGCTACTGTACTTCTGGCTCTGGTGGTCTCAACAGCAAGGGCAGGTCATCCCCATAGTGCTGGTTGATCTTGAGATCTTCCCCATGCTGCACCATATCCACAAACCCCAAGAGCCCTGAAGAGATGCCCTTCTTTCTGACCAAGGACAACAAAGGATGGACCTCTTTAGCCTCCCTTTACTGAGGGAAGAGGGGCACCAGCTCCCCAGTGTGTAAATTCCTGTTAGGTTGGTTTGACTAACCTACAGTGAGAGATTCCTAGCTGTTGGGAACTTTTGCAAAGAGTATCTAACAGTTAATCTTCATGAAAATCATTTTCACTGTGTGACGGGTTTTTGATGCAACTAGGCTAAGCTATAAGAATGGAAGAAAGGGAGCTTCCCTGGTGGTGCAGTGGTTAAGAATCCGCCTGCCAATGCAGGGGAGACGGGTTCGAGCCCTGGTCTGGGAAGATCCCACATGCTGCAGAGCAACTAAGCCCATGCACCACAACTACTGAGCCTGCACCCCACAAATACTGAGCCCACGTGCCACAACTACTGAAGCCCACACGCCTAGAGCCCATGCTCCAAAACAACAGAAGCCACTGCAATGAGAAGCCCTCGCACCGCAATGAAGAGTAGCCCCCTCTTGCCCTAACTAGAGAAAGCCTGCGCGCAGTAACGAAGACCCAACGCAGCCAAAAATAAATAAATAAAATAAATAAATTTATTTAAAAAAAGAATGGAAGAAAGGGAAGAAGGCACTTTGCAGCAAACACACGCCTTCCCTCAGTTATTCAATCAAACACTAATCTAGGGCCTGCTGAAAAGGGATTTTGAAGACGTAATTAAAGTCCCTAATCAGTTACCTTTAAACCAGAGAGATTATCCTTTGTGGTCCTGACCTAATCAGGTGAGCCCTTAAAAGGGACTGAGCTATTCTTGATGAAGGAGACTGCAAATGCCATCTGGGCCTACAACTGCTCGCTGTACAATTGCTAGATCTTCCTTACTCCCTGGGAACAACAGCTTTGTCAGTGCCCAGGGCATCCAGCTTGTTCCTGATCTTTCCTTCCTGACTGGCTGACCTACAGATTTTGGGTTTGCCCCTCTCAGCCCCACCTCCTTAGGAAGGAGTCAGAGCATCAAGAAGCCAGGATACCAACCCCCACAATCGCATCAGCCAATTGGCCCTTGGCCTGACTGACATACCTCTCTTTAGAGGTTGGGAAACTGGAATCAGATACAAAACAGTGGCTGATCAAAGATTTGATAGCTGGGAAAATAAAGTTTGGAGCTGGACCCCCAATTATGTTACCATTTTCCATTTGGCAGCTGGACCTGGCCCTAGGTCTCAGGTAGGTTATACCTGTGCCTAAGTGGGAAGGTATTTTTGGCTCCCCATACTTCATAACTCTTAAGTATCACTGTGTTTCAGCTGACTTTTCATTTCTTATCTGGATCTTGTCCTCTCCATCAGCTCCAGGCTCTTCTGTCCCAGGTTCTTGATGCCCTCTCTGATTCCTTCCTGAACACATGGGCCTGAGAGTGGCATCACTTATGTATCTTCGAGGCTCTGGTCATTCTCTTTGAGGAACATCCAGACTCCACCCCCTCTGTGCCCTCCTCCTCAAGGTCCAAAATCTTTCAACTGAATCCCTGCGGGATAGTGTCCTGGCATAGTCCCAGAGTTGGGAGATCCCTGGGGAGGCTGGATAGAGTGTGGGTAGGGGAGGATGACTTTTGGAGACTGGGCTGAAGGGCGCTGAGCCAAGAATGGGTCCCAGGAGCCTGGGAAATAAGAGGTGAAGGGAGCAGAAGTGACCAAAAAGGGTGAGCAGCCTTTCCCTCCCCACACCTGGGTGCCTCCCACTTCCCTTCAGGTCTCAGCGTCAGTGTACTTCCTCCAGGAAATTCTTCCTCACCCCTAGTGGAGGGTAGGCCTCATGCCCCATGTTTTCTCTCTCCCATACTTCTGTTCTGGACCAGGTGAGCAGATGGGCAGAGGACCCAGGCAGAGGAGACAAGTTTTGCAGGGGACCAGCTCTCTTCAGCCCACAGGACCATGTCTAGGACTGAAGGTGGTAGGAAGCACTACAGGCTTTGAGACCAAAGTCTAGCCCTGTGAATGCCTTGCCTTTGGGTCAGAAGTACCCTGGGATGAGTGTGTGCCACCTAAGACAAGACCCCCTCCACCACCACCAGGAAGGATGAAAGAAAAATGGCAGGCAGAGGGTGGCATCAGGAAAGCCAGAGGTGATAAACAAACATGTTTCCCAAACTTCACATGGGAATGTGGGAAAGAACTATGGGGAAATGCTCAAGATTCTCAATACCAGCAGATGAAGGTCCCTTGATATCAGTGAGGGTCTCATCTATTTGGGAGAAGCCAACCTTGGAGAAGCCCCTTAACCCCTCCTCCTGGCTTCACTTGGCACAACACCCCACGACAGAAGGAATGTAATGGTGTCCCTTGGTCTGGAGTCTGTACCCTGCCTTCTATACCCAACTTCTCTGATTTGTTGTAGGAACTGGTAGGAGTTGTGTCCCTACCTGTGCCTTCATGAGGTGGCAGTTTCTTGCCTCTTGCTAGAAACTCTAGGACAGAGATATGTGATCACTTACAAGTTAGCACTCTTCAGGGAGCTCAGAGAGCAGTCCAGAGGGTGGGAGCCATGTCTCTCCCATCAGACTGGAGATTCCCTAAAAGCAGGGGACCATGTATCTCCCCTCTAAATATGGACTCCCAAGGGCAGTTGACATTTCTATTCCATCTTCTCCCTCAGTACCTGGCCCCAAAGTCTATAAACAGTGATTCTAAAAAAAAAAAAGTACCTATGACATAGCCTGGTAAGACCAGGTGTCTCAGAACCTGGCCAGGGACTTCCAGGCACCCTCCACACAATCTGGCCTCCTGTCTTGGCTGGTGCAGTTACTGTTCCACTGACAGCTCTTTAGAATCCATTCAGAGTTTTGGCCTCAATATAATCTCTGGGTGATGAATATTTCCCCTAATGAACTGATGGGAAGTGGATTAGGTTGGAATGCCCGTGTGCTTAGACTCTAGCTGATTAAACCCCCATCTGTGCAAGGCCTGCTTATGAACGGCTCGTTACATATAATCTTTTGAAGGAGGGGGAAAAATGATGTTGGGGGCTTCCCTGGTGGCGCAGTGGTTGACAGTCCGCCTGATGATGCAGGGGACACGGGTTCGTGCCCTGGTCCGGGAGGATCCCACATGCCGCGGAGCGGCTGGGCCCGTGAGCCATGGCCGCTGAGCCTGCGTGTCCGGAGCCTGTGCTCCGCAACGGGAGAGGCCACAACGGTGAGAGGCCCGCGTACCGCAAAAAAAAAAAAAAAAAAAAATGATGTTGGTATTCGAGTTCCGTAAAGGAGCAGGAAAGTAAGTGAAAGCAAAATGTCTGTCCAGACTTTTGACAACTGCTTTTAATCTGACCAGGCCAGCACTCCCTCCCACCAGGGCACCCTCACTTTCCCCCACTTAGGCTAGGGGTCTCCC
This sequence comes from Mesoplodon mirus, assembly GCF_964341445.2. NCBI lineage: Eukaryota > Metazoa > Chordata > Mammalia > Artiodactyla > Ziphiidae > Mesoplodon > Mesoplodon mirus. The sequence continues at coordinate 202,936,189 of NC_138977.1, read as the reverse complement.
AGGACTCAGGTGCCTGCATCCTTACCCAGGAGCCCTGCACAGGGTTCTCTGAGCCCACATCTATCTGTCCTCTGCAAGGAGCACTGACTGCATAGGGAGTTGCTTTGGGGAAAGGCAGGAGAGGGAGAAGGGGTTAGAGGGGGAGAAGTTAGACCTGTGGGTTCAGTTCTCACCAGATGAGGCTCAAGCTCTTTATTCTTACTCCAAAATTATCCAGTCACTTTCAAAAGAAATTTCAGGGAGTTTGGAGCCCCATCCAGGACAGGGACTCGGGACAATTCCTGGGCCCTTTATCAGTCAGGACCAAGGATAGCACCTCAGCTATTTCAAGGATCTCTAAACTTCCAGGCCCCTCCAATCTCCCCTCTTTCTTCCCTGCCATTTCTCCATTCTTTAACACTCTCTCTCCTTTTCCTTCTCCTCCCCTTCTTCCTTTCCCTCCTTCTCTTCTTCTTCATCCACCTCTTCTCACTCCTTTTCCTTATTAATCCCAGGGACAGAACCTGGCTTCTGGCTCTCCACCACCAAGTACTTTGTCCCAGAAATCCCTCAAGAATAGTTATTTTGGGGACTTCCCTGGTGGCACAGTGGTTAAGAATCTGCTTGCCAATGCAGGGGACACGGGTTCAATCCCTGGTCCTGGAAGATCCCACATGACACAGAGCAACTAAGCCCGCGAGCCACAACCACTGAGGCCGTGTGCTGCAACTACTGAAGCCCACGCACCTAGACCCTGTGCTCCACAACAAGAGAAGCCACCACAATGAGGAACCCGCACACCACAACGAAGAGTAGCCCCGACTCGCCACAACTAGAGAAAGCCCACGTGCAGCAACGAAGACCCAATGCAGCCAAAAACAAAATTAAAAGTTTAAAAAAAGAATAGTTATTTAAGCATCTCAAGAAGCCTATCCTACCTAACCTCTTTTAAAGACCTTATCCACATGATTGACTCTCACCCACACCGTCCAAGAATACACACACAAGCTGAAATCTGGTGTCTAGCAGGGAGAAAGATCAGAATGATTGTGTTTGAAAGACTGGCCAACTCTCCCCCTCCCCGGTGGAGCCAGGGATCAGCCCACCTGATTTAAGTACTCCCAGCATGACTTCGGCTCTAACCCCACAGCCCTCCCCCACCTCCTTCCACCCTTTCCCTCCCACTCCCTTCCCCTTCGCTCCTCCCCTCTGTGTCTCTATGAAAAGTGGCAGCAGCTGCTGGAAAAGGCATACCCTTCAATGAACATCAGCAATTGTCATGACAGAGTGTCCCAGCCTTCTTTCCCAGTTAATCTAACTTGGGAAGGGTTGAGGTGTGCTCTGGCTCTACTGCCCATGAAAGGCAGAGAATAAATAACAAGCCAGAGGCATAAACAGATGTGCAAATATATGCAGCTGGTGCTTTCCTGCCAAATTACTCTGGACGGAATGCTGGCAGGGGGCCAGGATGCCTCCTCTTCTGATTGGAGTTTGGCCACCAGGACCCATCCAAGATCACCATCTATTTGGCAACATCTAAGTGAGGGGAGGGGATGCCAGGGAAGGGACTGGAGAGGCTGCAGGTGCCCTTAAGTTTGGGAAGCACTCCAGAGGTTTATCCCAGAGACTCAGGTGGGTGGGGGTTAACATGATGGGGGAGGAATACGGCATCCTGTCCAGACCCGCCCTGAAGGTTCCTGAGAGTCCTCTCTCCAGGGTGGGGCTTACAGTGGTTTGAGGGTCGATTCTAACAACACTACATATATACATCATGAGCTCTATGTTGCCACCCTCCTTCTCACTCAAGGGCTGGAAGTTCCTGTGATGTTTGATCATATATGACACTGCTCAGAGCTGGCATGGAGTGCAGTGGGGGGGTGGCAGCTGGATAAGAGCTAAACATGAAAAAATATCCCTGAAGACTCCAGCCCTGGAACAAAAGATGGAGGGAAAGCTGGTTGGAATCTTTGTGGCACCAGGGGAGCAGGAAGAGAAAGAGTGCCTTAGGGGGCCTCTCTAGACACCCCAGATCCGAATTCAGAGAGACACCAAGCTACCTTCTAGGCTTCATTCAGACCACAAAGAGTCTTTCTCTTCATTAGTTTGGGGGAGCAGGGAACAGTTTTTCCATTGCCCAATTCCTGCCCTTTCTCCAGTTAAGGTGATACAGATTCCTGACCTATGGGGATGGGAAATATGTGCTCTGGTGAACTATGGCATTATGATGGATCGTGAGTGGACTCAGTCTTATGAGTCTATGCTCAGGCACAGTAGCATGGAAATGTCAACTGCCCTTCGGAGTCCATATTTAGAGGGGAGAGACATGGTCCCCTGCTTTTAGGGAATCTCCAGGCAATGGGAAGCAAGAGAGTTCTATGATAAAAGAAGGGCCTAAAAAGATAAGATGGGCAGTGGAGTAGAAGGATGGGTTGAAGGGAGGAGAGATGCAGAGCTGGGAGCTAGTTAGGAGCCTGTTTTCATTCAAGCCTGATGATGGGATCCAAAGTCACACAATGGGAAAGGAATACAGGGAAAAATGAAGGGAGAGGTGGTGGGACTTGGCGATGGATTGAACAGAAATCAGAGATGAAGAGGAATAGAGTGGCAATATAATTTATTGCCCAATCCAGAACAGTTTTGAGTACAAATGAAGTGCTATCAATCATTTCCCCCAGGACAGTACACATACGCTGGACAATCCTGGGCAAATCTGGACACACAGACACCTTGGTAAAGATGACCCAAGGTTGGGACTTCCCTGGTCATGCAGTGGTTAAGAATCCACCTGCCAATGCAAGGGACATGGGTTCAAGCCCTGGCCCAGGAAGATCCCACATGCCACGGAGCAACTAAGCCCATGTGCCACAACTACTGAGCCCACGTGCCACAAGTAATGAAGCCCGCGCGCCTAGAGCCTGTGCTCCACAGCAAGAGAAGCCACCACAATGAGAAGCCTGCGCACCACAATGAAGAGTAGCCCCCGCAGGGAGAGGGAAGGGTAAGCTGGGACGAAGTGAGAGAGTGGCATGGACATATACACACTACCAAATGTAAGATAGCTAGCTAGTGGGAAGCAGCTGCATAGCACAGGAGATCAGCTCGGTGCTTTGTGACCACCTAAAGGGGTGGGATAGGGAGGGTGGGAGGGAGACGCAAGAGGGAGGAGATATGGGGATATATGTATACATGTAGCTGATTCACTTTGTTATACAGCAGCAACTAACACAACATTGTAAAGCAATTATACTTCAGTAAAGATGTTAAAAAACAAAAACAAAAACAAAACAACACAAAAAGAGTAGCCCCTGCTCGCTGCAACTAGAGAAAGCTCGTGTGTAGCAACAAAGGCCCAACGCAGCCTAAATAAATAAATAAATAAACTGAAAAAAAATTAAAATGACCCAAGGTGTGGTGCTTGGGCAACAGCATGTATAGGGTGATGTTGACCAAAGCAATGAGGCTGGGAGGCAGGGGGAGGGATGGAAGAAGAAGGGTAAGCTTGGTATTGGACTTTTTGCATTTGAAGTGTTTGGAAACATTCACCTGGAAAAAATCAGCAGGCCACCCCCTTCTAAGCATCTGTGGGCTCTTGCTTGGAAATGTGGGTTTCAAGCTTGAAAGAGAAGTCAGGGTTAGATATACATACACTACATATCTCTTGACCCAACAGTACCACTTTTAGAAATCTGGACCTCAGAAATACTCACTCTTTTTTTTTTTTTTTTTTGGTACGCAGGCCCCTCACTGTTGTGGCCTCTCCCGTTGCGGAGCACAGGCTCCGGAAGCACAGGCTCAGCGGCCATGGCTCACGGGCCCAGCCGCTCCGTGGCATGTGGGATCTTCCCGGACCAGGGCACGAACCCGTGTCCCCTGCATTGGCAGGCGGACTCTCAACCACTGTGCAAAATGACATGTTTAAGGAGGTTCACTGTGGCATTGTTTGTAAGAGTAAAAACTTCAAAACAATGTAAAAGCCCACCACTAAGGAACTGGTTAAATCTATTTTGGAGTACCAGGTGAAATGTATCTAATGTAACGAGGTATATCCTTATGTGCTGACCTGGCAAATATCTCTGATATATATATATATTTTTTGCGATATGCGGGCCTCTCACTGCTGTGGCCTCTCCCGTTGCGGAGCACAGGCTCCGGACACGCAGGCTCAGCGGCCATGGCTCACGGGCCCAGCTGCTCTGCGGCATGTGGGATCCTCCCGGACCGGGGCACGAACCCATGTCCCCTGCATCGGCAGGCGGACTCTCAACCACTGCGCCACCAGGGAAGCCCTATCTCTGATATTTTTAAAGTGAAAAGAGCAAATACTAAAATAGTAGTATGACATGATAAATCTATACAATAATTGTTTTAAAATCTAATTTGTGTATGTGTGTGTGTAGTGAATATGTAAAAGACCTGGAAGAATACATACCATATTGTTAACTCCAGTAACTTATAGAGAAGAGAGTAGAATTAGAGGGAAGGAGGAAAGAGGAGCTTTTACTTCTTGCTCTACACACTTCTGGATTGTTTGAAACTGTTTGAAATTTTTATAAGCAGATATTCATGTATTATATTTTAAAAGTAAAGAACAATGAAAAGAATTCTTTAAAGACTAGGGAGTTATAAAGGTGATGAGTGGAGCTCTGGAAGTGGGAGAAAGTGGGGATTGGGGCTGGAATTTGAGACCTATTCCCACAGAAGGGGAGCTGGGAGAAAGGAGACAGGGCCAGAGAAGAAACCCCAGAATATTCCCAAAGTGACTTAAACTCATTTCTGACCTCCAAGGCTAAGAGAGATAGACTCTCCACTCCACAAGTAAGGCTGTCCGAACCATTCTCTCCAAACTCCAAGTCTCCCCTTCAACAGAGGTGAGCCTATACAAGAGCCCAGCTTTGTTCCAGGGCCCCTGATGGGTCCTAGGTGACCCACCGCTGCTCCCGACTCCACGCTGTTAGAGGAAACCCCACTTCTTTCTTAAGTGCCACACTTGCCTAGGAGACCAGCTCCATCCTGGGCACAACATTGCTCTGGTTGATGCAGAGCCATCCTAGGAGGCCCCAACCCAGGCAGTCTTGACTTCTTCCTGCTTCTCTCCTCTCCCCTGATGCTGCCAAAATGCACAGCGTTTCTCCAGGTGAAGGAAATAATAGCCAGAAATGAACTCCCTCTTCTGGAGCAGGGCTGTGTGTTTAGGAGGAAGGGCTAGAATCAAGGGGACAGACAGCAGCGTGACTCACAGGGGCTCCTCCCCTGGGGAGATGGAGCCTGACAGACTGGGGTGTGGGATGCTTTGAGGTGATTTCCTGACAAGGCTGTCAGCGTTTCACTCCTCACTCTCAGCGTGAGTCCCCTGCAGCTAAGCTAAGCCTTCTCCGTCTTTCTCTCTCCTCACCTCTCCAGGCCTCTCTTCCCTCTCCCAATGGCCCCTCTCCCCACTTGCAAGCCCTTTCTGGTGCTAACTTTCTGCCTCGGTGCTACAGTCTCCAGCTCTGATAGGCATTTTCCTTTTTCTTTTAACAGAAATACATAGAGTCAGCTTTTCTGTTGGGGTGCCCTGGTCCTGGGCTCCTTCCCAACCACAGCAAATTTCGTAAATGATTGGGAGTCCAGGGATGCACAATACAAGGAGCAAGGAGGCAGTGAGTGTGTGTGTGTGTGTGTGAGAGAGAGAGAGAGAGAGAGAGAGAGAGAAAGAGAGAGAGAGAGAGAGAAAGAGAGAGAGAGAGAGAGAGAGAGAGAGAGAACATGCACCTTTGGGGTTGTGTATGTGCTGCTCAGGGGTGGGAGGGGTTCAGAGAATGTGTAAGGGGTGCAGTGGGGGGCACAGCTGAGCCTGCTAAGGTTCCTCAGATCTTAGAAGATTATAGGACGTGAGTATCAACAGTGTCTTTAGAGTTTGTCTCAACAGTCTCCCCCAACCTCCACCCCTGCCACTTTATAAATGATAAAGCTGAAGTCCAGAGAGGTTAAATGACTTATCTTCTGTCACACAGCTAGCTAGTGGCAAAACCAGGGTGAGAACCAGGGATCCTGACTTGTGGACTACACTGTGTCCACAACTCAATCAGGGACCTTAGAGAAAAGGTCCTATTTCTCAGACACGGTAGATGACAGATTTGACTAACAACTTCTCAAAGGGATGGGAAAAGCTAGAATCTCTTGGCCTTCAGGCTGCCCAGCGGACAGGCAGGGTCCGTTCCCTCTACACCCCCCAGAGCCCAGCAGTGACAGCAACACCTCTTCTTCCGGTCCTGGCTGCTTCCCTCCTCTTCCTGGGCAAACCCCAGGGAGTAGCACTCTGACTGCTGGCAATACTCTATATTCACGTTCGTCTCCTTGGCTTCAGGTGATTCTTGCCTGACCCTGAGTCCCACCTGCCTCATCCAAGGACCTAGCCCAAGACAAATTTGTCTTCTTCCTGTGCAAGCTCTCAGTCCAGCCACCCTGTCCCCCAGGGCCTTACTTAACTTTTTAGAAGCATCCTCTGTCTCCCACCCCAAATCTGGAGTCCTTGTCATCCACAGCCCCTTGGCATTGGGCTCACTTGCCTTCTGCGGGAATAGGGTGAAATCCCTCCCCCTTTAGTGATTAGAAGAGTAATTAATCCTTAACACAAGCTTTAGTCATTTGCCATCCATGCAGAACACCAGCATGGCGTCCCCCACCCCCTCTACACCACCCAACACTCTCTTCCTCCTGCTTGTCCCTGTGCAAAGCTCGTATATGAAGGACTCTCCCTCAAACCACTGCTCTCCCAAATCAGCCCCCAGGCCTTCAAGAGGGGCCTGAACTCCTGAGATAGGAGGGGGAAGTGGTGAGTCTGTGAGTGCACTTGGCTTTCTCCCGTCCCTCTAATCACCTCTCCCAACTCCCAGCCATTCCCCAGGACGAGAGTGGAAAGAAGGGTGCAGAAAAGAAGTTGGCAGGGCAATAAGAATGCCAGGGCCTTTCCTCTCAGCGCCCTTCTCTAGTTTCTCCCGCTTTCTCCCTTCGCCCCTCCCCCTCCCTCCCCCTTTCTTTTCTCTCTCGCAGATCCTGCAGCCAGCGCGGCCGGCCGGCCAGGAGAGGCAGCCGCCTTCGGGGTGTGAGGCGGGAGAGGTTAATTATTGCTCCCCCGCCCCCCACTCCCCCCCCACCCCGCCCCGCACAAGATGTATCTGACTGTCAGAAGCGGTGACAGATGAAGACAAAGTACAGGTACGGCTCCCGCGAACCCGGCCCTCGACGTACCAGCCAGGGGTGGGAGTGGAGGGGGGCACGCTACCGAAGTTTTAACCCCTCTAACGCCGGGCCACACAGCAGGGGAGAGCGGGGGCGGGGGAGGTGGGGAAATCCGAATTAGAACCCGGTCCCCTCCAGGGCAGCTGAGCCTAGGGGACCTGTTGGCCTTCTCCCGCCTGGGGTGGGGAACAGGTGGGAGGCAGGGAGGACCCCGTCCCAGAGGCTGTGGAACCAAGGTCGGGAGAGAGACCGTTCCGAGGATGTTACAGGTACAGAGAAATGGGCTCATGGAGTAGCCTGGGGGGTAGGTCGATTTGGGGACCCAGGGACCCCAATGAGAGGGAAAGTTCTACCCCTCCTCCTTCTCCATGATAACATCCCGCCTCACTCCCAGCTTTATGGCTAGGCCCCTTGTCAGGGTGCGCTTGTGTGTTTGGTTGGTTGGTTGGTTGGTTGGCTTGGCCACGCCTCCCGCCTTTCGGGATCTCAGTTTCCCGACCAAGGATTGAACCCAGGCCAAGGCAATGAAAGCCCAGAATCCTAATCACTAGGCCACCAAGGAACTCCCGCACTTGTGTGTTTAAGAATGAGAATTGTGTGTCTGAACATGTGTGTACTGGTGATGATACAACTCGACAGACTTGATAAAGTCTAAATATGTTGGGGGGAGCATGCATTCACACCTCCAGTGCTTGGAAGGGGTGTGTGCGGGTACCTGTGAGGGGGCCTATACCGTGAGCACAATGTGTTGGGAGTGTTTGTGTAGGAGAGAGAGCTTTTGCCTGTAGGTATGGCTGTGGTAAAGGAGTGTATCTTCAGGAGGGTGGATGCTCTGAGCTTGCAAGTACTGAGGTGTCTGCACTTGGGAGGGTGTGGATGAGGTGTGTCTTTCTGTGAGTGCGCAATGTGTGCCAGCGTGAGGGGCTCTGTGTGGTGACTCATGCTGCTGTGAGTGTGAGCCTGATTGTGTGTGCCTGTCTGTAGGGCCTGTGCATGTGCATGCACGCATGTGCCAGCCCAAAGCTGCCAGCCTCTTCCCTCACTGGCATCCCTCCCTTTCCTGACTCTCCGCTCACCATAAGCAAACGAGGTGAAATAATTACTTTTCCATTTAAATGCCCCATGTTCAAGCCAGAATGAAAACAAAGTGTTTTAATAAAATTGTCTTTAAAAGGAAAAAGAGGAAAATAAACGTCTGCTCTGCTTCTCTCCCTGGCGTCCGGGGAGGCCCCAAGCCCTTCAAAGTTCATTAAAACAGGAACTAAAATCGCAGAATCACTTACTAACCTTTTCCCCATCTTCGTCTTAAAGGTAAGGCAGCCCCCAGAAGCCTTGCCTCTGGCCTGGACCTTGAGGTCCCCCTGTTCTCAGGCTCAAGTTCTCCCTGGGACCAACCTTCATGCTTGGCAGGCACCCTGGCTTTCCGGCAGCCACATCTGGGGATGGGGGGAGCTCTGCCCCTTCCCTCCTCCCAGAGAGTCATTAAAGGCCTCCTCCGGCCATTTGAAGCCCTTGATGGACATCATCCCCTTCAGAAGCTTCCGGCCCTCGCCTCCTCCCAGGACACAGCCCGCCCTCGGCCCCTGCTGCCCCTCCCCACGGGTCTCCTGAGTCCCCAGCTGCTCTGAGCTTTATCTGTCTTCACTGACCCCCTGGCCTGGTCCTCAGCTCCAGCTCAGCACAGTTCCGGCTGCTTCCGCCTGGTCTGTATCTGTTCCCCATCAGAGGCCCCATTGGAGCTCCAGCCCTTCAGCAGCCCAGATAAAAGAGATGGATGGAAGTGAGTTTGGAGGATGCCCCTCCCTCCAAGCCCAGAGCTAGAGCCCTGGGTTCTGACAGGGGCTCCCTGAGGAGGGCGGGGGTTGGGGGTGTGTGAGGGTGAAGGCTGCCAAGCTCTCTGGAAGCCCAGCCCCTACCCATCCCCACCTTGCCATAGCCCTTCCCCTCCTCCTAAGACCCAATTTCTCAGGCCTCCTTCAGGCAGGCACAGGACTGTAATTACCCACACACTTCAGCAGGAAGCTCTGTGCTAGGTACCCTGCCCCATCTCCATGTAGCTCACCCACCTAGAAATAGTGACAGTGAAATTGACCATTTGTTGAATACCTATTGTATTTCAGACACATTACTTATAAGATCTCTAATTTCATCACAACCCTTACAGAGGAAGTTTTATCACTATTTTGCAGAGGAGGACACAGAAGAAGGAAAGCTTAGAAACTTGCCCAAGGTATGCACTTAAAAAGCAGTACCACAAAAGCTCATGTCCCCTCTCCAGCCTATCCTTGACCACAGACCCCCAGTTCTGTTCCCAAAGACCTATCATTACCTTTCAGAGACCAACTTCCCCTAGAGATCCCCAGGAGTTAAAACCTGGGCCCCTGTGAGGGCCAGCTGAGTCCAGAAGACCTGTGGGGCCCTCTCCAGCTCTGCTTTAGTGATCTGGGGTTGGGATGGGGGGACAGAGGGGAGGCAGGAAGTAATTGTCCCTAGAGCCCTCAACGCTCATCCTGGAAGACCCCCATCACTTCTCATGACCCCATTTCAGTACCCTAAAGTCCATCTTGCCTCCCATGGTGCTGCCCACCAAGGGGACAGGGTGAAACTTGATTGTGGGGTAACATTTGTCACCAAAACTGATTTTCATAACCCTCTTCAGAGAGCTTTCAGTTGCCCAGATAGCAGAGAAAATATAGAAAATAAAGGCAGGCCAGGGACCAGCCTGTATCTTCAGCCCCTCCCCCTGCCCTCAACCAGTGTGGTCATAGTCCAGGGACCTAAGATCTCAACCCTGGGAAGAAAAGTACTCAAGAAGGGGAGGAGAGGCAATGAAAGGACAGAAACCATGGTTTTAGGATGATGTAGTCCAGCACAGGAGACTGAGAAGGGAGGGGACAGGAATGAGGTGTTACCACAGACCAAAAGTGAGGATGGCACCTGAAGACTTCTGGCCTTGACTGTGTCTGGAGAACATCTAGCAAAAAGAGGGAAGGAATGATCCAGAAGCACCTTTTTCCCAGTTCAGTCCCAGGAATGCGTGTGTGGTGAGGGGAGGGTATGTTCTGTGATCTTTTCCAAGTCACCATTGTTTGAACCCCCTGGGCTGAGCCCAAATTGGAACCTGGTAATGGCAACTGGACAGGCAATGAGCCAGATGGCTGGGACGGGGCTTCATGGGACCGTGGTGCTGAGAGTTCTGCCTCACCTCGCCCACCAGTGAGTCACCTAAGCCAGGCCAAGCTCTGAAGCCTAAGCTCTTCTCCTCTGCCCCCCACACATCTGGGACCCAGCTTGAGGAGAGAGGACTAGAGAAGAACATTAGGGTTCCCTGCATGGAGAAGGGAGGGGTGGAAGAAAGGGAGGGATGACTCCATCTGAGATGGCCTCCAAATTCCACCCCAAGATTGATTTTCCTTGCCACCAGAGCCTCTACCTCCATACCCTCCCAACTCCATCCCTGATCCTGACCTCATTACTCCCGTCAGGCCCCATCTCTATCCACCAGCTCATCCTTCCCCCAAGAGTTCTCAAATCACCCCCATTATCTGCAACTGAGTCCCAGAGCTTCCATCACTACCTCCCAGACCGGATCTCTTCCAGTCTCTAAATGCACCCACCACTGCCCTCCGAGAACCTATTCCTACCCCCAGCCTCCCAGACTCCATTCCCACCCATCCGCAACCCATCATCCTTCCTCCTAAGGTGCTCTGCTTTGAGCAGAGAGGTGAGAATTGATCTTCATTAACATTCCATCACTCTAAGTGGACTTACCTAGCTGTTCCCTGTTTAGAAAGAACCTAGTCATTCAGAGGGCTGAGGAAATAACCAAAACATATCCTAGGAGGTAATCAGCCTATGTCTCCAGCCTCTTTCCCTCTGCCCTCAGCTGCCTACCCACTTAGAAATAGAGTCCTAGGTGACAGGACCTGAGCTTTTAAACAGAAAACCAGGGAATCTCCAAGCCCACCAGAGAATTTAAGCCTGTCTATTCCTCACACATATATATGTAAACAGAGTTATACATACATACATATATACATGCACACACAATCCTGTAAACATAAATGTATATAATTAATTCACATGCACATCTTGAATAGAGTGTAAGGGGACTTCCCTGGTGGCACAGTGGTTAAGAATCCACCTGCCAATGCAAGGGACACGGGTTCGAGCCCTGGTCCAGGAAGATCTCACATGCCGTGGAGCAACTAAGCCCGTGCGCCACAACTACTGAGCCTGCGCTCTAGAGCTCATGAGTCACAACTACTGAGCCCACGTGCCACAACCACTGAAGCCCGCGTGCCTACAGCCTGTGCTCTGCAACAAGAGAAGCCACTGCAATGAGAAGCCCGTGCACCACAACGAAGAGTAGCCCTCGCTCGCCGCAACTAGAGAAAGCCCGTGTGCAGCAACGAAGAGCCAACGCAGCCAAAAATAACATAAATAAAATAAATTTTTAAAAAAAGAGGGCTTCCCTGGTGGCGCAGTGGTTGAGAGTCCGCCTGCCGATGCAGGGGACACGGGTTCGTGCCCCGGTCCGGGAAGATCCCACATGCCGCGGAGCGCCTGGGCCCGTGAGCCATGCCCGCTGAGCCTGCGTGTCCAGAGCCTGTGCTCCGCAACGGGAGAGGCCACAACAGTGAGAGGCCCGCGTACCACAAAAAAAAAAAAAAAAAAAAAAAGAAATATTTGTTGAAAGAAAGGCAAATAATAGAACATGTACTTGCAAATAAATGTATACATACAGCTATATACACATATAACAACACATCCATATATACAGTGCTTATGTACACGCATACATATATGCACCTACATGGTTATCTACATACCTATCTGCATGTAGATAATCTACACACATAACACATTGTGATGTACATACACATATATACATACATGTACACAGTGCATGTAGACACATATACACACATAAATAGTATGAACATATTATAGATATCACATATATACTACATATACATGTGCACCTTCACATACATATATGAATACAAATCAAGCACTTTTTTTTTTTTTTTTTTTTTTTTTTGCGGTATGCGGGCCTCTCACTGTTGTGGCCTCTCCCGTTGCGGAGCACAGGCTCCGGATGCGCAGGCCCAGCGGCCATGGCTCACGGGCCCAGCCGCTCCGCGGTATATGGGATCCTCCCAGACCGGGGCACGAACCCGTATCCCCTGCATCGGCAGGCGGACTCTCAACCACTGCGCCACCAGGGAGGCCCTCAAGCACTTTTTTACTCAAATTTTTCCAGTCAATTTAACTGTCTCAAGACCCTAAGCCCAGGTTTGGCTGCTACAACCAGAAATAACCACCAGATGGCACACTTTCACCACTTCCTGTTCTCCCAAGTGTTGCCAGAGGTGTCGCCAGACATGTCTCTCTCCGCCTAGGCGCAAAGCTTGCAGAGCCGGTGTACCCCAGGCACTGCCCTGTCCACTACTTACAAGACTGATGGGCTTGTCCTTGGTGCCCAAAGCCTGCAATCTCTGCCCTCTCTGAAATCAGATTCATCCTCTTGGGCCTCCAGGCTTCTGTTGGAGAAGTGGACTCCCCTTTGGGGCTCCAGCTCTGCTCAGCCCTCAAATCCACACACACATACACACACGCCGTTCACCAAAGAGCTAGCAGTTGGGCTTCACCTGGACTCCCTCGACTCAGACCAGCGCGGCTCAAGGACCCTTCCTTGAAGCCTTCGAACTAACAACGAGCAACCGGCTTCAGTGGCCCTATTCCCCATAATGGCCCAAGGAGTGAGTCGGGGTCATTTGGACACTTGTAGCACCTACACACCGGTACACACAACCCCCTTTGGCGGCTTACTCCCCACATCCAGCCTGGGACGCCCAGCCCGGTCAGCCAAAAGCTGGGAGGAGAGTGGCTAGGCCCTGGGACTTAGTACCCTCAGCCTGGGAGCGGCTGGCCCCGGTTTAACCCTTCCTGCCCCGGTCCAGTCTTGACTTCAGACCTCTGGTTCAGAGCTGGAAGGAAGCGCATTTGCTCATCTTAGGCAAACTACTTAAAATCCCGGAGATGGGGGAAGTAGGATGGGGCAGAGCCTCTCCTGCCTCCAGACCTAGACCACTGCGAGTCAGCTCCCCTGGAACCTCATACATCGGGTGTGAGCAACCTAGGACGAAAAACGCGAGGAAGGCTTGGAAACCCGTGGGGAGGCGAAGTCGGGAGTTCTGGCAGCAGCTCGGCTTCCCCCTCCATCTCCCCTCTCCTCCCCCGGGAGCGGCGGGAAATTATTTATTAAAACGCCTCCCGCGCTCTCATTTATTTGCAGAGAATAATCCTCGGCATTGCAGCGTGTTTATTAAACCTTTCCCGTCCCAACAATTCTTTAATAATAAATCGCGTGTCACTTTCCAGCGACGTTATTAAAGCCGGTCCGCTGGAGCAGGTGGTGGGGTGCGCAGCAGGGGTTCCTCCTATTCAAGGCTGTGGGGCCTGAACCTGTAGCACCGCGCAGGGGGAAACTGAGGCTATAAGGAGGCTGCACTTGAACATCCTGTAAAGTCTGCAAAAGTGATGGAGGAGTACGGGTTCTGGGGGATGCGTGTGACCCTCTAGGATCGTGCGGAGCCTCTGCTCTGCAAGTGGGCGCGGTAGGATCGATGGGCCCGCCAGGGGGCGCCTTCGAGCCCAGCTGGCCGGGAGTCGCCGGCGAAGAACAAGTCAGGGGCGGATTCCCTGGCTGCTGCGGGACCCAGACCCCAGTCCCCTCTTTCAGCGCGGAGCAGACCTCCTTCTGGGCCGGACGCTGAACGGCCTGACCCTCCTGCCCCCACCATACTGCTCACATCCCTATCCCTACTTTAGCGGTCGACTTAGAATTCACCCCGAGTATCCAACCCGCTCGAGCTGTTGAAGTGCTGCTCCTGGAAACGCCAGACTCCAGCCAGGACTCGGCAACGAGAGCTGTCCTCTGGCTTAGTCTCTGGACGAGTCCTGAGGTTCTGCGGGAGGGGCAGCCAAGCCCTTGGGTTGGGGTCTGGGCCACGCCCCTCCCAAGAGGCCGGGCTCCCTACGTTGGGCCCCAGAGGACAAGCTCAGACACCGAGTCAACTGCGACTTCTCCCGTCGTGTGGCGCCAGGCTTCGGGTGGAACCCAGGCGCGTAGGAGGCCTTCGACACCCACACACGGGGGTCTTGGCCTCGCCAACTTAAGCTTTCATTTTCTCCTTTCGTCAGTCAATAAACACTACGCCTCACCAGTGTCCCTGGGCTAGGTAAGGGGAGTGTGGAGAGAGATTTCGGGAGCAAAAGAGTACGGCTCTGTGAGGCACCTCCAGCCAGAGAAGACAAGTCACAGTTGGGGCAGACGAGAAAACAAGCTTACCATGATTTTGTCTGGGTTCGGCTGGGAAATGGGCGGCTTCATAGGGAAATCCTAGGGTGCGGCCGATACATGTGACCAAACTTCTCCCCTCCTCCATCCAGTTTATGCTTTCATACTGGGTCCTACCCACATAGATCTGGTTTCCCACTCTGCCTGGGGAGGGGACAGAGGGGCAGGCACTCTATCTCCAGACCAGCCCCAATGGAGTGCAGACTGGGAGGATACCCTCCCTCCCGACCAGATGGCTCCAACCTTCCTGCCTGGGGCAGGGGGAGGCCCCAGCTCAAGCTTCCTCTACATCTGGCAGGCATGTGCTTAGAGAGCAGGACCTACAGCTTCTGGAAGCCAGAGTCCTACTACCCTGGGAGGCCTCCCAGAGAAATGCGGTCTCTGTGTGCAAATCTGCATGAAACATCTGTCTCAGTTTGTTCATAAATCTTTATTGTGTGCCTACTGTGCCTAGTCTTGTGCTAGGCATCGTCCAGTACAAAGTGGTATAATATATGGTACTGCCCTCATGGAGTTCCCAGAATGACAGGAAAATCAGACATGCCCAAATGCCCATCTTAGTGCACTGAGCTAAACCATGCTCCATCGTGCCTTCCTGGACAGCAGATGGCAAACAGCAAAGAGAACTGCAGTTAGTATGTGCAACTGGGACTAAGAGAGAGGGAAATTTTCTAGAAGGTGAGTTTCAAGAAAGGGTAGACTGAGGCTAGGCAAAGACTGGGGACTAGAAAAATAACAGCAGGAGCTGTGCAGAAGGGCAGTCAGGAGACTGGCTGAGCAGAGCTGGAGGGAGGGCTGCTGGAAAGAAGTGGAGGATCCTGGTGTCTGCACCCCTTGTGTCAGCTCCACTCCTCCCCACCCCTACCCCCCACCCGCCACTCAGCCTAGAGACCAGCAGGCAGCTATTGCCTAATGCCTGGTTGGTCCACACAGGAGACTGTCCCGGCCAGAGCACCTCCTGCATGGGCCCCTCTGCATCCCACCTCCCCTAGTCTCTGCCTCTCTCCTTACCCTCCAACTTTTGTCTCTCCCACCACCATCACATCTCCCCTACTAAGGGCATTAAAGCAATCTGTGAAGGGGCCCTGCTCCCCCTTTCCAGATCTTTTCAAAAGCAGGGTTGAAAACTATCCCCACTCACCCACCCCCATGGGCCACGGCTCTGGACCTAGTAGTAATCCTCGGCCTCTTCACTCTCAGCCTCCTTCTCAGAAAACAGGTGCAGGAATGACAGCTGGGGGATGCCTGTGGAGTTCAGCTGGTCTGCAAACACATGGGGACAAAGGAGAGAGAACAGGAAACAGGGCTGTCAGTGCCCATGTATCCCAGGCTGTGAGAAAGCCATGCTTGTGTGTGTACCCACATGCATATACACACATGGACACACATTCAAGGGCATGAATCCACCACCTTCCCCCAGCCCCCAGAGCTCAGGGCTCTCCCTTACCCAGTGTGAGCACTGTCAGGCTAGCTGGGGCCTCGACCTGGCCGAGGGCATTGCGGGCCAGGCAGCGGTAGATGCCCTCATCGCTAGGACGCACAGCCTGGATCTGCAGCCAGCCCGTCACCTCAAACCTCTGGGGTCCACCCCTAAACTGGAGCCAGGAGGAGTCAGCAGCATCGTTCTAGAGGGACCGTGGGCTGCCCCGGGGAGGCCTCTGCTCCCTGTCCCTACCTGCACAGAGATGTGGGGGTCATCCCCTGGCAGCTGAATGTCCAAGCCGTCCTTTCTCCACTCGATGGAAGCCATGGGGTAGGCAAACACTTCACAGCCAAAGATCACATCCTGCCCCGTCACGTTCCAAATGTCATATGGATGTGCCACAATCTGGGGCTCTGGGGGTGGAGATAGGAGGCCTAAGAACAGGATGGCACATCCAGCCCAGCAAGGACCCCATATACAAACCATTTTGAATGTGTTTGTGAGGGAACACATATATGCTGAAGTAAATACACATCCATAAGCATGACATGACACATACACAAATGTAGCTGCAGGTACGTACAAGGGTGGGAACACAGAGATGGAAATGCACAGGCAGACAAGATGCACAAACAAGTACAGAGACCCACACCTCAGCTTGGCAACCACACTCTGTCCCTGATTGCTCCCCTGTCCTCATTCCACCCTCTAGGCCCCTACCCTGCTGGATTTGTAAGCAACACCTCCCTCACCCACACCCTCCCCCTTCTCTAACCAGGTCTTGCTGCCAAAGGCCCGAAGATCAGCCCTTCCCCCACCCCACCTTGGTGGGGGGGGCAGTCCACGTGGCAAAGGCAAGGACACTGAAATCAATCTGGGCAGCAGGCAGAAAGCCTGGGGTCGTGGGGAGACCCTCCCGCAGAGCGTTTACTTTCCCAGCAGCCCCAGCCAAGCCAGACCCCTCAAAGGCGCTCAGGAAGTGAAGGTTACTAGAGCTGCCAAAGAAAACTTGAGGCTTGAATAGCCCTCAGCCCGCTGGGATGGGGGAGGAGGAGCTAGAAGAGCCCCCCTGCTCCACTAAACCCTAAACGCAGAGGAAAGGGGAGGGCGGGCAGAGGCCCGGAGACTAGGTTAACTAAGCACTGGCTCTACGGAGCCGCCCAAACGAAACCTGATTGCATCTCACAGGAACCCAAGTTTCCCTGCCTGAATTCTAGTGGTCTGGGCAAAGTCTGAGAGTCTCTCTTCACTCTCTCAATTTTGAGGCCAAGCGTTGGCTATGTGCCTGCTCTCTCAGAGGGTTGGTCTCTGCCAGCCGGGTCTGGAGCTTTCACGCGCCCCAACGCACGCTGCTTATTGACAAAGCTCCGGACCCGCACCTTCAGGCGGTGGCTTCTGAGGACCAGCCCCGAGAGCAAACTCCTATAATGGACTCGAGGCCTCCCTGGCGTCATCTTTTTCGCTCAGCTGGCCAGAGACCAATGCTGTCGGGGACCGGGGTGCAACGCCTTGAGGAAACCCAAGTGCCGGGGGTCGGGGTCGTGGGCCGTGCGTACCCGATTCGCAGGGCCCGGGGTGCGCCACGGTGAGGTTGGCGTCCGGCCGAGCGCGGGCCGCCTCCTGCAGGCGGCAGATCTGAGCGTAGGTGCGGCCGTCGGAACCGCAGAGAGGGCGCTGCGAGCGGCAGGCACACAGTGGCTCGGGCACCTCTCCGCGGCTCAGGTCGCCACCAGCGTCCAACTGGCACTCAAGCTGCTCGCCGCAGCGCCCGTAGAAGTGGGCACTGGGGTCCAGGTCGCAGAGCTGGCCCTCGAGATTGGCGCATTCCCAGCAGCAGCCGCACGCGTCGCGCACCCGGCCGGCCAGGCAGCCCCGCGGCGAGGCGCACTCTTCTGGCCGGCAGGGAGCGCAGCCCTCGCCCTCCGCCAGCAGCCGTAGCCAGCCGCGCCGCAGGTAATCGGGGCCTAGGGATGGCCGCGCGCCAGCCGGGGTCGGCGTCCGCACCACCAGGAGTAGCAGCAGCAGCAGCAGCAGCACGGGCAGCGGCAAGGCAGCTGCGGGCGGCTGGGGCATGATTAGCTGGAAGCCTTGAGAGTACTAGGGGCTTCAGCGCGTGCGTGGCACCCTGCCGGGGATGGAAACCAGGTCAGGAGGTCAGAAGCAACCTCCTTGTCACTCGTACCAACTTGGACCCTAGCACTGCCCCCTCCCCTGCTACCTTGGAGTCAAGTGTCGAAGGGTCATAGGAGGGGTCATCCAGTTACGCTGGGTGGTAACTGATTGGGCTGTTCTTGGGGGTTGGGGAGAGGTGAGAGGAGGGAGTGATAAAGCTCAAGCACACACGCGCACCACCACTACCACCACCCATCCAACTTCGAAGCTTCCTGCCCTAGAGATGGGTGGGAATGGCTGGTCCCAGGAGGAAGGAGTTGTTAATAAGGGTGGAAAGGGGGTGGGGCGGGGGAGGGTGTGTGTGTTGGGGTGGGGGTGGGGTGATGCCCTGGGGCCCAGAGCGCTCACCTGGTGTCCGGGACTATGCCCCTCAGAGCAGCCGTGACTCCTGTCCGAAAAAGCAGGCAGTGGAAAGGAATCGGGTGGGCCCGCCAGCCACCTCTGCTCCGACTTGAGAATCTCTGACAGAGTCCACGGACTTGCACTCAGGGAGCAGCTCCTCCGCCCCCTCTCCCCGCCCCTCGACGTTGCATACCCCACCCCCTCCCCTAGTTCTGAAGCTGCCAATTTTATGCAGCCGCACGGGACCCTCCTGGGCCACTTCCCCCTAGCCTGGTCCAAACTCACAGTAAGCACAGAACAGCAGTAACCGGACACCCAAGCTGGGAAAGGACTAGAGATGGGGTGGAGTGCGGGTTCGGAGTAGGGGATGGGAGGGTGGGGGGTAGCTGGGAAGTTAGAGTTGGTTGAAAGGCTAGGCACTGTCCCATCTGACTTTACAGTCCCATCCGCTAAAGCAGCTGCAAAATGACGAGGTAGGAATTCTTGTGCCAAGTCGGGCGCTCCTGCAGGGCAGAGCCAACCAACGTCGTCTCCCCGCAGCCCTGGGGCGATTACAGGCTTGTCCACCCCACTTCCCCACCAAGTCGCGGACCAGAGACTCGTTGTTTACTTCTGCCTCCTCACATCTGGCCTCCTCCTCCCTCCCCACATCCGGCAGGTGCTTCAACCCGAGGAGGAGCCGGGTGATTATAGAGGTCCCAGCCGACCGGCGGCCGCTGTCGGAGAGGTGGGCGGGGCGCCTCCCCAGTGGGCAGCGCTCCGGGTCAGAATTACAGGTTATGGTTGCTAGGCCGGCAGGGCCAGAGGCATTCGGTCTCGCGGCCGCCACCGGCGCCACCGTGGCACTTTGGGCTGGGGGCGGGGAGGAGAACATTCCTGGAGGCCCGTCCTCCGTACCGGGGGTCTGCCAGGCCCCGCCCCGGCCTGCCCCCAGCGGCTTACAGAAACCGCGCTGCAGTCCAGTTTGTAGGGGACGGAGACGGAGCTTTGCAGCCAGGCAGGGGACGTTATTCAGTCAGGCTCGCTCCGGAAGGACCTGGCCCGGGGTGGACACCGCCCTCTCCATCAACCGCGAAGTTGGCGGCCGGGTCTCGGCCTCTGGACCGCCCAGGAGGACTGGCTCCGCATGCGCACCGGGTGCCGGGGGCGTCGAGCTCTCGGAAGCGGTCAGAGACTCTCTCTCCTGACCTGAACGCAGCCAAGCCCCTTCATTTAGGGGTTTCCTCGAAGGGCTCTACTGAGGTGGGCGTAGCCAGATACACAGTCACCCTGGTCTCTAAAACGCAGAAGAGTGAAGGGAAGTAAACTTCACGCGAGGTCTCGTAACTGTCGCGAGAATCAAAACAGGAAGGAAGTCTAGGAATTCAGAACAGGAAAAGCCCGCGGGTTTTAAACCAGAAAAAGAATGGGTGGAGCCCGGTAAGGCTGATAGTTGTGGGTAATTCCTTGTCCTTGGCCCTGGGGGCCAACTGAGAGTGTCGACCTGGGGCAGAAGTTAACTGTAAGAGAACTGCGGGAAGCCCTGAAAAAAAAGGGGGATGGGGGACTTGAAATTGCGGAGCTGACTAATGGAGCCACCCAAGGACAGGTCTCTGGCTCTGGTTTACAAAGTACCATGAGGACTGAGATCGATGTCCGGGTTACAGAGCAGAAGCAGTCCGGAATCTCTTAATGAATTGTTACTAGCTTCTAAAACCAGGAGCCAATATTTAAATAACAAACTCCACAGATCTAGAAACTCTTCACTTACCCACCTTGTTGTAGCCGGTTGTTTACTTTCAGTCTCTGCTGTGCTCTTTGCGCCTGGTATTAGGAACTGTGACTAACTCACCACTGTATCTTGTGAACCTAGCCCCTCTTCTGGCAGCACAATAAATTGTCGGTAAATATGTGTGGATTAAATGTGAAAGACTTTTCCTGAGTGTAAAAGTCAAGTTTAACGTGGATTTTCGGAGTCGCTGACGAAGGCTGGATAGACAGGGAACGAGCGCCCTCTGGTGGTCTTGCGGTTCGTGACGAGAACAGGACCATGCATACAGTAGGCACCAAAGTTGTTGACTCTACAGGACATCTTCTTTTATTAAGTAAAGATTTGTTTCAGGAAAACTCCACATATTGTAAAAATACGTTTAGAAGGGAATTTTTTGCATAAGACACAATTTGAAAGTTTAGATACTTTCCCAGATCCCCATCATCTGACACTTTATCCACTAAGGCTCCAAAACACATTCAGTAACATCTATTCGCATCGTAAATAGTAAATAAATAAATAAATTTAATAAATTTGCATACTTATACTTTGAAAATGTTGACTCAGTTTGACCGGATCATGCAAAACTGTTGGGCCACAGGAAAAGGATTCTCTTAATTCAGATGATGTGACCACTGCAAGGAAAGAAGCCAGGTGGCAGCATCTTTTGCATCGGCATGAGGGAGACTAGATTCAGGTGAGGAGGGTGAAGTTAAAATTTGTTGAAGAACATAATCCTGCCTCTTTCCTCTCCTTACTCTTTCCTGTAGATATTTGTTCTGAAGAAGGAATGGGGTGTAGAATATAGTTTGCTTTCCACTGTGAACCATAGCCTGGAGTTCACGGTTATCATACGTTTACTTTCTTTCAGCCACTGACCCATGAGATAATTGTTAAATATAATGACAGAATGAAATGGGTCCTAGACAAATGAACAACATAAGATGAAACACAGCATAAAGGATCAGTTTGGTAAGAAATTACTTGGGAGGACCCTCACATTCTAACCTGTCACTTCTTGAACCCTATTTTGACACAACTAGTGAAAATTATAGGGTTGCAACTTTGGAAAAAGCAGAAGTGAAATAGATCGTCCAGACTGACCCGTTAGAAATGGATACAGAGGAATTGTGCTTCCAGTGAACATTAGAATCAGTTAAGTCAAAAAAGTTTGAACATAAATAATTAAGACGGAATACCTTGTAGCTACCTACTACGACAAATTGGTGAACTCAGTCAAAATGAAAAATACATGTTGGAAAATAGAGTTAAGTGAAAAGGAGAAGTATATGAATACTGATCATAGCTGTGTAAATATTTATTATATATATCATCAACAAACACCCTAAGAGAGTGTGGAACAAGGCAAATGGTTGAGTATAATGCTCACAATCCTTTATTTTGTAAAATTATTTTTCATAATAAAAAAGTAGAGTCTACTTTTATAGGTAAATTAGGATGTTGAGATAAATGTAGAAAGTTGGGCTAACCAGGTGGGAAGATAAGCATTATAATTCAGCAACAAAAAGCGTTACCAAATGAAAGCTGGAACACCCAGCAGACTAGCTCTCTGGAATACCAAAACATTAAGGCAAGTTGAACGAGCTTTAAGACATGCAGAAAGAAATCAGGTGAAAATTTTCTTCAGCTTACTTTTCTTATGTCACAGGAGGCAACTCCTTCCCCCAGTCTCCCAGTTTCCCATCCACCTTTGAGATGGAAATCATAGCCCCATCTGACCTAACAATGTGGCCACATTTTGTATTGATAAACTTAGAAGTGATGTAAAATCATTGACTCTACATTTCTGTTCTCTTTGTTTTTAACCTTTTTTTTTAAATTTTGAAATATAACAGACAAGCAGAAAAGTGCACAAAGTAGATATAGAGTTTGATTAATTATTACAAAATAAACACTCGTGTGATCATCATCCAGATCAAGAAATACAACATTGTTAACACCCCCAGAAGCCCCCATCATGATTAATCCCTCCTTTTCCCCCTGGATAACCACTTCTAAACTCTATATTTTCATTTTACCTGGTTTTGACTTTTATATAAGTTAGGATACACCTAGGAATGGAATTGCTGCTTCACATGATATGCATGCATTCAACAGTAGTTACTACCAAACCATTTTTCCAAATTTTTCCCCATTATGCCACATCCTTGCCAACACTTGGTATTGTCAGCCTTTTTAGTTTTAGCCATTAAATAAATATTTTAGAGCCTAAGATTCTAACATGACCTATCCCGCAAGGATTTCCTCCCCTGGATTTTCAAAAAGCTTTATTTTGAAATAATTTTTAGACTTGCATAGAAATTGCAAAAATAGCACAGAAGGTTCCCATGTACCCTTTACTCACCCTGACCCAATGATAATATTTTATTTAACCATAGTATAATTATCAGAAGCAGGACATTGGCATTGCTACAATATTATTAATTAAACTATGGGCATTAAGTCAGATTTCACCTGTTTTTACATGTATTCATGTGTGTTTATAATTGAAAATTTATCACATGCATAGGTTTATGTAACCATGAGGTGAGTTAATGTGTCTTCTGGCGTATGAGAAGCTAAAGCTCATGCCAAGGGAAAAGCCAGTAGAATCTGCAATACTAGATAAAATGTCTTTTAATATATAAGTTGCCTTTTCAATTATTACCCAGAGTCATTGAAGGGAAGGGAGGCTAGTTGTCAGGGTAGCTAAATACTCTCACACTTTTCACACTCTACATCTACCTGTTGGGGCAGCTGTGGGCATGGGGAGAGTCCCAGTTTCACTGGTTGAAGTCTACTTGTTGTTATGGCACACGTGGAAGGGAAGATTTGGTGATGACAAGTGGTGTTCTCCAAAGCAGAAGGCTCTTGAGTCCCACCTGACTTTTTACTTGACAATTTTGCATGAGGCCAGTGAGATACCTTCCTGCTGACACCTCTAGAGTGACTCCTCATTCCTTCCACCATTATTTTATATAATGTCCAGATGATTACCAAACTTCTATCTCTGGCACAGACCTTTATCCTGAAAGTCACACCAATATATCCAAACTGATGAATCTCCTTCTGATGTTTTCTTCTAAGCAGCCAAGGAAGAAGACCATAAGCAGCTCCAGCCTACGTTATACTTATGGCTCCCAGAAAAAGCATCAGTACATCAAATTGCAGGGAAATATGTTATTGACTCTGCTGGGGTGCATGCTAAACAGGAATTAATCACGTGGCTGAGGCCTGACCAGCCTGGAGCTTGTCTCCCCTGCAGCAGGTGTCGTCAATGCCCTGCCCCCCAAAGGTTACCTGCAGACAGTTCCTGTACAATCTCATGGGTCTCTCTACCTGAGGGAGTCCTTTGGCCCCTAGAGTGAGCTCAGCTAGCAGGGCAGTCTAAAAATGCCACAGAGTTAACTCAGGAGCAAGCCATAGCCAGCGAGGCCCAGGAGTTGGAGGATAAATACCCCTGCTTCCTTTCCTTTCAGTGGAATAATTCTGTGCTGTATTCTCTCCAGGCTTGCAGAAGGGCTCCCCCTCACTGATGCACCTTTTATTTACTTTTCCTCCCTTCTGTCACTTCCCCTCTCCTTCACTGTGTTTTCTGGGATAACCTCCCAAATAATCCCTGTCTTAAGTTCTGCTTTCTGGGAAATCAAAATTAAGATAACCTCTGTAGAGGGAGGAGGCCATCCATCTGAGAGCCCCATCAAGACCATATGGACCAGGAAAAGTTCTTGGACCACAAACTACATTTGTTAGTGACAGTATCCTTGCTTACATTCCACTTTCAACCTTTGCTCTTAAGACATAACACAGTTTAGCATTGGCTTCTGTGGGGAGTGGAGCAATAGGTTAATATCCAAGACTCTCCTGAGCTGGCTGTTTCCTTGAAGCCAAAGAAGAAGCTGGGAAATGCATGCTAGAATTCCAAGGAAAAAATGGTGGGATGCTTTCCCAAGGGCTGATGGAAAATAGAACTTAACAGTAAACCAGGAACTACTTGGTGTTTAGGCAACAAAATCACACAGAGAATCCTGGACTCCAGGAGAGCATCAGAAAATGGTAAGTATAATGCTGAGCAGAGAACAACTGCCATCTCTGTTCAGTATGGGCAATTTGGTACTATCAGAACAAACGTGTTAGAAAGAACATGGGCTAGAAAGAAGAAACATGAGGCTCAGCATAAACCTTTGAGCATGTTATTGAGTCCATAAACCTTAAAAAAAAAGTCCACAAACCTTACATGTCGATATGCACAGCCTCACAAATCCCCAATTCCTTCGTGTATTTTCCACCATTTTCCCCAGGAGTAAGATACAGGGAGAGAGGTACCAAAAGATGACGATCAGGTGAACTATGCCTGGCAAGCCTCCTGCTGGTTCTGTCCCCTGACTGGGGGACACCCCAGTGGGGAATTTGTTGAGTAGAATCACACAGAAATTGAGCTCAAGAATTGTGTAAAAATATGGCGCTTTAAGTTAAGGGACTGAAATCTCTGGGGTCCTGGGACTTGACTTCTGTCACACTGCCCTCTACAACATTGTTTTTTTTTTTTAATTAATTAATTAATTTTGACTGTGTTGAGTCTTCGTTTCTGTGCGTGGGCTTTTCTCTAGTTGCGGCGAGCGGGGGCCACTCTTCATCGTGGTGCGCGGGCCTCTCACTGTCGCGGCCTCTCTTGTTGCAGAGCACAAGCTCCAGACGCGCAGGCTCGGTAGTTGTGGCGCACGGGCCTAGTTGCTCTGCGGCATGTGGGATCCTCCCAGACCAGGGCTCGAACCTGTGTCCCCTGCATTGGCAGGCAGATTCTCAACCACTGGGACACCAGGGAAGCCCTACAACATTTTTAAAGAATTTGGATTTATCACAAGAGTGAAGGCTGCCGTATATCAGTCTTGTGCTTTGGGAACTGTCAAGTGCTAACACTGGCCCAGCTGTCGGGTGCTGTCTGCAAAGCAGGCGGTAGCTGCAGTGGGAGGCAGCTTAAAACGCCCCACGGTCTAGGAAGGGCCTCCGAGAAGTTCTTATTTTAACATAGAATCCAGGCTTCCAGTCAGCTTTGCCAGCAGCTGTGACCCATCTGAACTTCAGTTTGTTCTGAGAAACGAGGATGAATTCAGCCTTCAAACATGTTGTATTTGGCACAGTGGGTTTTTTTTTCTTAATTGCCAATATTTAAATAATGAGAAATTTTATATAAAAATCCAGAATTTAGGGGCCGGAGTCATTAGGCCAGGATGTTCAGAGAGGCCTAAGGCCAGCTGCTCCTAGTGCTGAGATAAGGAAGTGAGAAAAGTTGGAGCTAATATCTAAGCTCTTAGTGCTGCCAGATTTTTGGGGGGAAAAAAAAAGAAAAGAAAACCCAGGGAATCTAGTCCACCCTGCAACCATTGAAGATGAGCATTGGCTGCTGTTTCAGGCAGGGCTGGCCCTCTCCAGCTCACCGCAGTCCCAACCAGGCTTACTTCCCTCACATAAGAGTCCTGCCGGCCGGGATTCCCTGGTGGCACAGTGGTTAAGAATCTGCCTGCCAATGCAGGGGACACAGGTTCGAGCCCTGGTCCGGGAAGATCCCACATGCCACGGAGCAACAAAGCCTGTGCACCACAAGTATTGAGCCTGTGCTCTAGAGCCCACAAGCCACAACTACTGAGCCCACCTTCCACAACTACTGAGGCCCAAGCACCTAGAGCCCCTGCTCCACAACAAGAGAAGCCACCCAATGAGAAGCCCACACACTGAAACAAAGAGTAGCCCAGCTCGCCGCAACTAGAGAAAGCCCGCGCACAGCGCGCAGCAACGAAGACCCAACGCAGCCAAAAATAAATAAATAAATAAATAAATAAATTTATAAGAAAGATTCTTGCTGGCCCATGTGGCCTTTGAGTTTATGATCCTTGAACTAGATGGTTCCTTCAGCTCTAACATACAAAAACAATAGCTACCCCTTATCAAATGTTTCCAGTGTGCCAGGCACTGTGGCAAGCAATTTACATACATCAGCTTATTTCAAACTTACAAAGGTAGTATTATTAACCTTATTTTTTAAATGAGAAAACTGAGGTTCGGACTTGTAGGTAAATTTGCCCACTGTCACACTGACCAGTAAACAACAGAGCCAAGACTTGAACCTGGGGCTGCCGACATCCAAGGCCCGGTTCTAACCATCACGTTCGTTATCCTGACGATATCGCTGTATCTTTGTCAGCCTAACTCCAGTGCAGCTGGAGCCAGAACTGCAGCTGGTGTTTTATAATTTAAACACCCTATATTCAGGAGCCAAGCTGTAGAAATGCAGGTGAGTGTGTACCTAGATGGCAGATCAGGAGGTGGGGAGGTGGTGGGGAACCTCGTTGGTCACAGCATCTGGGCATCTGAGGCCAAAGTGCTTCAGAGCTGGCATCAAGAGAAGACAACAGAGATGAGCTGGGGCTTCTGGGGAGGTGGCAGGTGGGAGGCAGGTCAGTCCCCCGTTAGAGGCCTTGGGGAGAACCTCCAGCGCCTCCTGGTGCTGAGACAGGCGGGTGGGAGGCGACAGGCGTTACAGCTGATACTTGAACAGCTAGAGTTGGCAGGAATCTTCCTGGCTATAGGTGGGGTGGAGGGGATGGTGACTGGAAATGAGGTGGCTCTCTGAGCTGGGGGGGCAGCGTGAGCCCCTGAGCCATAAGGCCTAGGGGTCCCGCCCCAGCCTTCCTCATTCTTGTCCCTCTCCCCTCCTTGCTTGAGTGGTTGGCCTGTGGTGACCAGCGAGGCTCCTCTGCAGGAGGCAGCCAGCTACCTCACAGGGAAAAATAGCATCGGAGCCCTCCTTAGATGCAGACACACAGCAATTTACCCAAGGCCTCCGGACCACGGCCACGTGCAATGCGTGGAGGTAGGAAGGGAAGGGAGGAAAGGTCGCGTCCAGAGGCGCCTCAGCTCGGCCTGGGGGCTGGGCCGCAACGTGCCTGGCCTGGCGGGTAGCAGGGAGGATGAGGCGCCGTCAGGGGGTGAGGGCACCGAGCGGTTTCGCGGCCCAGTCAGATGGTTGGCCCGGAGCCCTGACCCCGGCGGCTTGGCTGGGGTCCCGCATCGAAGGAGCGGAGCGCCCCCTGCGAGGGCCGAGAACGCCGCAGGCAGGCGGCAGCGCCGGGCGAGGAGGCCGACGGAGGGAGCTCCAGCCCCGCCGGGGGAGCGGGGTGCGCCCCCATCCCACCTGCGCGAAGGCACATCGCCCGCGGGAGGAGGGGCGGGAGTCCGAGGCGGGTCGGATTCCCAGCCAGCTCTCTGCTCACAGGAGGCGGCCCATTATCCGGCGTCGTTAAAGAGCAATTAGATGGAAATTAAGCCGAGAACAAGTATTGATTATCTCATTAAGGCCGGGGGAGCCCTTTCTGTCGGTGAGAGTTTACCGCCGCTCACCCCATTATCTGCAAGGTGAAAGCCTGCGGTCTTCAAAACCTAGTGAAGTATCGATCTGGTCTCCATCCCCAAACCCAGTCCCGCCCTTCCCCCCTAGCGTGTGTGTGTTCTAGAGAGGTGACACGAGGGGTGTGACGAGGTGGAGGAAGAGCTCAGGCCCCCACTCTCTCGTCTTAGTACTTCCTCTGTAGTTGCCTTCATTTTCTGCTCCCAAGTCATTTCTCCCCTGGAGCTGAGGGGTGAGGAGTAGGTGTGGGGATGGGAGAGGAAGATCAGAGACAGTTCACAACTCTCCAGGCCTGGAGAGAGGAGACTCCCCTAGTTTTACATCCAAGGAAGAGAAACTAGAGTCAAGACTTAATGGAAAGAATTTGCCCCTGTTGACACAGAGCGTTGGGTGCATCTGGGGCCCAAACTCCTGCAGGGAGGGGGAAAGGCTTAGTTCTGGGTGACCACCATCGCCAAGGAAGAGACACCTGGGACCACCCCACAGATTCCTCAACGCTTAGAAACCTCAGAATTCAGAAAGGGCTTCCTCAGGATCCCAGATGATGTGACCTTTGGAGAAAAATCACAGTGTGTTGGAGAGAAGAGTTGTTTTCATCCTGGCTCTGCTTCTAGTTGGTTGTGTGACCTCAGGCAAGTCACTTTGCCTCTCTAGGCCACGGAATCCTCAAAAGAATGGAGTTGGAAGAGCTCTAAAGCTCTTGAGTCCTCAGGCACCATAATCTGACCGACTAAGTGCTGAGCTCCCAGCTGGCAGGCAGCTGTGTGCCCAGCTCCTGCCTGCCCTCCGGGAGCTATGACCTCAAGGGAGAGAAAACATCAAACTGATAATAACAGAAATAAGTTACAATTATAATACGAATTAGAAGAAAGAGTGCAGGTGCTGTGAGGGTGCTTAAGAAGGTGGTGGGGGAGTTTACACAGGAAACAGATATTTCAATAAAAAACACAGGGAACAAGCCTGTTGCCCACTCATCCATTCAACACACAATTACTGAAGGTGCTCCAGAGCCCATGGTGAGCAAAGCGATGGTCCCTTCCCCCTGGAGCCCCCAGTCCAGTGGGGGAGGCAGACAATAATATAATCACACAGATAAAGGTAAAAGCACACATATGGTACATATACTGAAAAATGTGACACGGGGAAATGAGCAAGAATAAGAAAAGGAAGTGACTTGGGGGAGAGGGGGTCAAGGAAGCCTCTCCGAGAAAGCAAAGGTCAGTCCATCATTTAAGGTCAGAAATCCTTCAGTCAAGCCCTGGGGGAGGTGGGGGAGACCCCTGAAGGGGGTGCACCTGCCTCCCCTACTCGCCTAGCCTCAGAGCAAGCCCAGGTCGGAGACAGAGCAGGGCCTAGAATTCCGGTCTCTGACACTCCCGACCCAACTGTGGGACTCACCCGATAGCCTCAGGGACCCCTGGGGGCGGAAAAGGAGGTGGAGAGCGGGATGGCGGCGGCGGGTGGTGCGCCCGGCCCGCGCAAGGTTGGCCCGGCGCGGAGCGAGCGGCGCTGCAGCCTATCTGGGCTCATCTCCCTGCCCCGGAGCCGGGCAACTATTAATCTTGGTTGACGGTTTCTAATGTCCTAATTCGGAGGTGGGGAGAGCGGCCCAGTCCGCCCTAAAGGTAGAAGCGGCTAATGGGCCTCTTCATCACCGCCAGGAGCGGGTCCCTGGCG
The DNA here is from genome assembly GCF_964341445.2 of Mesoplodon mirus. Classification (NCBI taxonomy): domain Eukaryota; kingdom Metazoa; phylum Chordata; class Mammalia; order Artiodactyla; family Ziphiidae; genus Mesoplodon; species Mesoplodon mirus. Next base: position 202,906,854 of record NC_138977.1, on the reverse strand, counting down.
GAGCAAGAGGTTGCTGCAGCAGGTGAGACGCGGAGCCGGCGGCGGCCCTTAATGAAGCTGCCGGGGCTGCGGCGGACCGAGAGGGAGCTCGGGGAGGGAGGCGTTTCCGGGGGTGAGAGGACGGGTCGCCCATTCCCGCCCGAAAGCCCAGCTCCGGGGCTCACCTGGGCGCCCTTTATCTGAAGAGGCCTCCTGGGGGCGCAGGGCTCGGGGGAAGGTGCTGGGTTAGACCTGCGTAAATAGGGATCTTTTCAGAGGTGACAGGAGTTGGGTGGGATACACGGGGACGTGGAGGGTCTGAAAGCCCGAGTCTCCCTGCCGTAAGCAAGGGCCGGGCACAAAGTGGGTGCTCCGATGTTTGCTGACCTACGAGGCCTGTGCCCTACGTGAGCAGGGGGTAGATGTTAGGAGCAAGTGTGAATTCGCGGGCATCCGTGACCGCATGGCTCCAGAGCGCCTCGTCTGTTCATATTTGCGCCCCTTCCCCGTCTGTGACTCACCTTCCCTTCTGGGGCGGGTCTGTGAGCTAGCTCCCAGTCCTCCAACTCTCAAGCCCGTCCCCTCCTCCAGCATGTGCTAGCGGGACCTGTCGCTAACCCAATCCTCCCAAGGCAGCCCTCCTCACCCCCACCCCCATCCAGGTCCAAACTGCCCTGGGAAGCGGGGTTGGGAGGGGGTCGCCCACACAGCCGCTCCTCAGCCCTCCCCTGGGGCCCGCCGCGCCGTGGAGCCCCGGCTTCTCTACGGGATTCGCCGTCTCTCGCTCGCTGTCAGCCTCTTTCCCCCCCGCTCCCCGCTCCAGCCGCATCAGAAATATATTGTATTCTCACCTAATCCTGTTCAATTACAGCATAATAAAACACATAATAAAAACCTAATTCATTTTTCTCCCGTGCCCACCATCTCCCGGCATCTTCTTTCTCGGGATTAAAAATTTGTCTTCATGTTTGTGGCACTGCAGTCCCGGCGCCTCCGCATCTTTAATATATGAGCCGGGGCGCTAGGGACCCGCCGGTTCTGCAGTCTTCGCGCCGGGAAGGCGCCCACCAGTCACCTGAAGATGCAGGCGGGGAAGTAGAGAGAAGCATAGACCTGCATGGGGGGCCCAGCGGCACCCACACCCTCCCTCCCCGGGGATGGGGGCGGATCAAAGGCCTCAGATTTCCGGGGGCCGAGAGATAGCGCGTCCATTTGTCCAGCAGACCCAGTGTGGCCTCCAGGGGGCGTATGTGGGGCAGGTCTCTGGAGATTTTTACCAAGGAGGCTGGGCTACCTGGTGAAACCCAGCTGAAGGTGCAGAGCAGAGCCGGTCAAGGCGGCGCCCCACTGTCCTCAGCCTCCATTCTCTCCTTTGCTTCTGATCTTCTGAGCTGACCAGGTCAACGTGGCTCTGACTTCCAAGTTACCACCACCATCCCCAGTCCCTAGGGACGCTCTACCACCCTCTGATCACATTGTGAACACCTGTATCACTGAAACAAGATTAGAACTCCCCAGAAGCAATTATTAAGAATTTAATAAGAGAAAGTTTCCTACAGAGGCACAGTACTTGCTGAGCTTACAGAGGGGGCAGGTCTGAGACCCAAATGCAAACCAGTGATATTCCCTCATTCCTTCATTTCTTCCTTCATTCATTTAGGGCAGGGGTTCCCAATTTTTCTACATTCATGGAGCCCTTAGTTTTTCAGTGATTTTTTCACAGTACCCTAGACCAAAAGAAATATCTAACAATTCCCTTTAAATACTTAGGTCTAGGGCTTCCCTGGTGGCTCAGTGGTTGAGAATCCGCCTGCCAATTCAGGGGACACGGGTTCGAGCCCTGGTCCGGGAAGACCCCACATGCCGCGGAGCAACTAAACCCGTGTGCCACAACTACTGAGCCTGTGCTCTAGAGCCTGTGAGCCACAACTACTGAGCCCACGTGTCACAACTACTGAAGCCCGTGCGCCTAGAGCCCGTGCTCTGCAGCAAGGGAAGCCACGGCAATGAGAAGCCCTCACACCACAACAAAGAGCAGCCCCCGCTCACTGCAACTAGAGAAAGCCTGTGCGCAGCGACGAAGACCCAACACGGCCAAAAAAAAAAAAAAAGTACTTAAGTCCAAACAATTTAATAAATATTTACATCCTAACTCCTTTGTAGCCATTTGAAAAATGAACACACATAAATTGGAAGAAAAAAGAATACTTTTTACATTATTCTTAAGTTCGATTACTAATGAATGGAATATGTGTCTGTTGGGCTCTGCATAACTTCTCAGAACATGGAATCAGCTTGGATACTGCCACCAGTTCCTGTTCTACACTGATTTTTGTGTAATTCTTGCTGTTTGTCACAGCAACCATCAAAAACACAGTTTTGCAAAGACATCATTGAAAGTGATGTAGCACAAACTAATTGTGAAACTGTGAACTACCTCAAGCTAGTAGTTTGTGCAGTGTCTAGCAAATGTCGAGTATTGCTGGATTTCCCTCAAAAGCTTTAAATGTCTGGCAGTCCTATGAGTTTATTGCGGCACCCTGGGGTGCCTCAGTATACAGTTTGGAAACCACAGACTTAGGGAATCTACCTGTTTTCTTTAAGCAACAAGCCTCCTTAGTGGTCTTGGAAAGGTTGGGATGACTGAACAGAGGTCATCTGATTTGGCCACAGGAAAAGAACTTGAATCTTATCCACAACTCAGCGGTCAGATATAAGGAGGGGAGTCTGACAGCCTGGGGGTTCAGGTGTTAGTCTTACATCACTGTTACCCAGCACCACCTTCCACCCCACTGTACCTTGGTGACCTGGAAAGGAGGTCATGACAATGAAACTATATCACCAGAGACCAGCAACTCTGAGTGGGACTACTCTATAGGAACTGGACAAGAATGTGGTGAAGGTGTCTCCTTTCCAGAATGCCTTAAATGATGGCAGCTCGGTGCCCTCCCCAAGAAGTGGCAGAGGTGGAGGGCAGGTCAGCACCCCAGGGAACTGACAGAAGGAGAAGACATTGACATGTGCAAGGAAGCAGATAGACAGCACAGTTGGAGACAGTGGCTCTGATTACATGTTAGATACTTTCTCCCTCACGTCCCTGCATTTAGGACTCCTAGGGAGACACAGAAGAGGGAGAGCTGAGCTCCTTCTCTTGCTGGCTATCATACGTAGGGACATCTCTAGGGACAAGCTTCATTTTGCCTAGGGGACTTTTCAAGCCACACTACCCCCAAGATTCTGACATGCCTCCTTGGGAGGACATGCTCCCCATCCTCGGGGCTGAAAATCACTAAAGCTGTGAGCCATTGTTTCTGTTGTGAATATGTCATATCTTTTAGGTTTGTTGAGGAGTAAAACAGATTGAGAACCACTCGGTTAGTAAACTAACCTAGGACCAACATATGAGTGGGGTTTAGGGCACTTCTGGATTCCACATTCATTTATTCAGGAAACATGTACCGTGTACCTACTGTGGTTCGGGCACTATTATAGGTGCTGTTGGCATATAAAAGTGAAGATATGAGTAGTTGCTTAATGGGTAGAGAGTTTCAGACGTGCAAGATGAAAAAGTTATGACGATCAGCTCCACAACAATGTGAATATACTTAACACTACTGAACTTAAACATAGTTAAGACGGTTTTTATGTTATGAGTTTTTCATCACAATAAAAAGCGAATATTGGACTTCCCTGGTGGCGTAGTGGTTGGGAGTCCGCTTGCCAGTGCGGGGGACATGGGTTCGAGCCCTGGTCCGGGAAGATCCCACATGCCACGGAGCAGTTGAGCCCATGCGCCACAACTGCTGAGCCTGCGCTCTGGAGCCTGTGGGCCACAGCTGCTGAGCCTGCGTGCCACAACTGGTGAAGCCCAAACGCCTAGAGCCCTGCACTGCAACGAAGAGTGGCCCGCGCGCAGCAACGAGGACCCAATGCAGCCAAAAATAAATAAATTTTTTTAAAAAGTGAATATCACAATAAAATGCTGCCTGGCCTCAGGTTTTTCATTTAAAATGGAGAGAATCATTTGTATAGGATCAATAGGAATATACGTTGTAGCAAATACCAATCAAGTTAAGTCCCAGCCAGAGTGAGAGAGTGGCATGGACATATACACACTACCAAATGTAAAACCGATAGCTAGTGGGAAGCAGCCGCATAGCACAGGGAGATCAGCTCGGTGCTTTGTGACCACCTAGAGGGGTGGGATAGGGAGGGTGGGAGGGAGGGAGATGCAAGAGGGAGGGGATACGGGGATACATGTATACATATAGCTGATTCACTTTGTTATACAGCAGAAACTAACACACTATTGTAAAGCAATTATACTCCAATAAGGATGTTAAAAAATAATAAATAAATAAATAAACAAATAAATGAAGAGCAGTAATTATAAAAAACAAAACAAAACTTAAGTCCTAGCTCACAACTGCCCTTCTTTGAGAACAGCCCCAACCACAGAGGTGGACCTGAAGTAATGATGTGTAGTGTCTTTGCAACTTGACCCTGACCTCTGGCCACCTCCTAGGGGCAGACAACTGATCTAAGCTGTACCAATTTTTCAAACTTGAACGGAGAGACTGAAGCTGGTTGAAGCTGTTACCTTCATGGCAGTGTCCATATACTCCCATTGCTGAGGCCTCCAGAACTGCCCAGCTTCTTGCCCTTTCCAAGGCCTGGTTGGTTAGCTCCATGTCTGATTCTGAGAGCTACGGCAGAATCCTTCCAACACACCCCTCCATTTACTGAAGCTAGCCACAATCATTCTCTGTTGCTTTCCACAAATAACTTCAATTATAACCCAAACCAGTGGTGCTCCTTATGGGAAATAAAAGTTGTCAACTGAGGATTTGCTGGTGATAGGGGAGGGGAGGTCTTCAGTCATAAAATAGCACGGGTGGTTAATTTATAGATTAAAATAGCAAACTCTTGCTCCATAAGCAAACACTTTACCCTGAAGGAGCTGTGTATTGCTTGTTAGAGGCACAGGGTTATTTTCCTACTGGAGGTATGGGGAGGGGAGGAGGACAGAGTTGTGTAAGTAGCCTAAATTATTCCGCGCTCCTCCCCCCTTCTCCTGATCGTTATTCAGTTGCCAAATGTCGCTGGTCTGAGAAGACTGGAAGGAGAAAGCTGGAGGAGGCTGTGGCCTGAAGCTGAGGCTGCTGTTGTCCTTCCGGCAGCCTGGGCTGGGACTGCCAGTCAGGAAAAAGATGTGTATAAAAGAAGAGAGAAGGGAGCAGCCCCAGAAGCTGTCTTTTGGACACTGATCCAGCTGGTTCGAGGTTCCTCCACAATTCCTAGCAAAAGGTTGCCCGGCATCAGGACCTGAGATCACTGCAACGTGCGGGGAGACTGAGGAAGAGGGGACCGAGAGAGGTGCCTTAATGCCTGCCCTGCACGGGGCTGTGTCCCTGCAGATGGGAAGGCCCTCTTCACCCAACAGCCCATTTCTACTCAGCGCCAGGCACAGAGGCACACTTAGCGGAGTTCAGTGAACTGTGGGATACAAGGGTGGAGAGACGGAGAGACCACGGCAGGCACAAGAGGCAGGGCCAACAGCCTCGCAGGCCACTGGAAAAAATCGGGGCTTGGGACCCAGGAGGGGCCTCGCGTGATTCTTCAATAACCTCGCGGATTTCTAGGCGGGAAGTCAAAGGGCGGGCCCTGGGATGCTCTTGGATTTCGAAACTGGAAAGTAGGGAGGGGATTTGGCGGATTTAACGGTTCAGGACTGAGGTCATCAAGGAAGCGGATCTTTGACGTAGGTTCCAGGATCAGGTAGGCGAGGTGAATCGTACCCCTGGCCTGCGGCGCTTGTCATTACCCGGGAAACGGGAAGGAGGCGGAGCCAGCCGAATTTTGACTGACAGGAGCCAAGCAGGGGCGGGACTCTGCTTCTGACTGGCTATGTCCCCCACGAGGGGCGTGGCTCACCTATGACTAACAGGCCCAGGGGCGGGGCTGGCTTGAGACTGACAAGCTTGACGGGAAGGAAATGGGACTTGGTTTTGGCTCTTAGGACACCAGCCAGGGCGGAACTAGGATAGTCTGACTGGCATGAGTCCACAGGGCCTGAGCTAAAGCTGGCCCAAACCACCTGTCCTTAAGATGCCGGCCTCATTAGCCCCAGTGACCAAGGAAAAGGGCAGGATATGGCCACCTGGTCCCCTCCCTATGGCCAGGGTAAGCCAGGCTTCCAGGTCCAAGCCATTTTTTCCCTTAGAACGTAGGCCAGGAGAGAGGAAGAAGGCTGGGGAGGAAGGCCAAGGATGCAGATGCAGGTTCCCAGAGAAGGTTCCTGGAGTCTGAGCACTGGGAGGAAGAGAGGAGGCCCACGAATGGGGCCAATTATTTAACTGTGAGAAAAGTGCTATCTCTACCCAAATGCTGACTTCCGAGGGAAATTCCAAGCATGTGGAGGCAGTCTGGAAAACATGCCTGGCTAGGATTTGCCCCTAGAGAACCTGTGACGTTAGCTTAAACCAACCATTTTTTCTTTGAGAAGCTGGTATAGAACTAGGAATGAAAGATGGCAGGAAAGCCTTCCTTCTAACTGGCCCACTTCCTTCTAACTGGCCAGCCTTCTCTCTGACAGGATTTAGTATTATCTGCAGAGCACAGATAATTGTTATTAAATGTTCTTAATAATTTTGTTTTACAGAGATTCCAGCACCTCACTCCCCAAGTGGGTTTCTTTTACCTAGATTTTCCAGTAAAAGTGCAAGGCCTCTTTTCAAGGGGATTGCCAAAGGCCAAAGCTGTAACTTCAGAAAGAGGCTTTAAGATTTGACCCAGGGCTCCAGGTGGGCTTGGTGGGAGGTGCTGTTCCCCAGCAGAACAGGATGGAATTGAAACTGGCTATCTAAATGTTGTCCCATAGTTAATCAAGAATGGGAATCTTTGCTTTTACTCCTTCAGCTATAAAACCCTCAAGCTTGGAAACTCCTCCGTGGCTTTGGTAAAAGGTCTGTACGCTTGTGGGCCTGTCAGTTTTGCTGGCCTGTAAACAAACTGGGCCCAGGGAGGAGATGTCCTGGAATGTCAAAGGGAGTGGAGAATGACCTCAAGTTTGGCTGGCAGGTGAGGAAGAAGCATAGCACAGGCTTCAGAGTCACTCAACTTGGCTTGAATCCTGGCTCCACCACCACGTAATTGTGTAGCTGTGGGCAACTTTCTTAATGTCTTTAATAAGCCTGTGTCTTTGCTATGAATGGACATAACATGTCCAGCCTCACAGGGGTGGTTGTGGAGATTGAAGGAGACAATGAACTTAAAGCACTTGGCTTCAGTAAGCCTGCCTGGCACAACAGGGAAGGACTCAATAAGCCGTAGCTGGTGTCACCCCCACTGCACATCAAGTAAACTCCTACTTCCTAAGAGGATTGAGGAGCGCAGGCCAGGGTAACAGGTCACTTGAGGCTGTTGTGGGACCATTCAGCTCTAGAGGTTTCTCCTGACCACCTAGTGTGAGAGCTTTAGGCTGAAAAAAAGGGAGATAAGGGGTATTTCCTGCAGGGAATAGGGAATGAATTTTGTTATAGATTCATTCACGTTTATTCTTTTGAATCTTCCTAAGCCGAGACTTGGGGTAAGAGAGGCAACTATTGGGGTAATTCCCTGATGGTCCAGTAGTTAGGACTCTGCACTTTCACTGCTGAGGGCAGAGGGCACGGGTTCAACCCCCGGTCAGGGAACTAAGATCCCGCAAGCCGCAGGGCCAAAAAAAAAGGACAACTATACACTGTTTAATAGTAGCTCTCACCAGCTGTACATAGGCATGAACAGGACTTCGGGCCTTATTTTTCCGAGAAAAAAAAAGGTGCAGGGAGGGGGTAGAGGGCCCTGGGACGGGGGGAGGGGTGTTAACTAGCAAACGGTCCCGACCAGGCTTGTTCCAGTGTTGCATCAATGAGAGTGTGTAGGGGTGTAGAGGTGTGCTGGTGCCCTAGCAACTTCTCTGATGGAGCCAGGCAGTCCTTAGCCCTCTAGCCTTCCTCTCCCAGAGGCCACCACCCCATGCCAAATGCCTGAAGGGAACCAAGAAGCCCAGAGCCTGAGTTGGTTTGTAGGTGTGTGATCAGCAAACCCGCATCCCCCGCCCCTGTCCCCAGCCAGAAAAGAAGGAAATGAAGCCAGCACTCCATCTGCTGAGGGAATAGAAGGTGGAGGCATCTACCCACATCCCTCCTACTTTAGTACCCAGGGTGCTGATGGAGGACTGATTTTCTAATCTCAGAGCTCCCTCTGCTGGGGGCTGAGGCTCCCTACAGAAGGGGAGGGAAGAGACTAAGAACTGAACTTCGTAGGGAGAGAAGGGAAGGCCGCAGGCAGGAAGCTCTTCCTGGGCACTCAGGACATGGAATTGAGTGAAGATCAAGAAGTAGACAGGTTTTCGATTTATTGAGTAACAGTGGCACCATAGCTTTTATTACTGGTGGCGGTTGGTTGGGGGAGCAGGAAAGTGCTCTTAGAGGATCGCACTGGGGCCTTCACCCCACTTCAGCCAGAGGTCACAGGAGTTGGAGTCATGGTCCAGCTCTGCACTCCGTGAATGCACCAGCACATATTCCATACCCAAGTCCACCTCCCCTTTGGACCAGCCGTTGACTGCTGGGCCCTTCCTCCTCTTGGAGGTGGGGGTGTGGGGGAGCAGGGCCAAAAAGCCTCAAGAAGAGAAGGAACTAAGATCAGGATCCTGCTGAACGTCCAGCAAGATCAGTGGAACACAAAATCCCCTGTCTTGAGATTGTACGCTCTGGGCCTAGTTGCCCTTGAGGTGTCCTAGTTACAGCCACTCAGACACCTGTGGAGTTTAAGCACCGTTCCCACGCTGTGTCCCTCCGTAAGAGGGTGCAGTGGGGGCTCTTAAACAGGAATGCTTGCTCTGCCTTCGTGGCTTTTTGGTTAGGGGAGGGGGTTGGGATTGTAACTTTAGACTTAAAGTTATGATGTCTTGCGGCCCAAGAACTCCTAGGATTGTGCCTAAAGATGCCCGTACTACAGTGTGGGGGAGATGGGGAGATGACAAGAGCAGTACAGGACACTGACACTCCTTTGTTCTAGCAGAGAAGAGGAGAGGAAATGACCCGTTCCAGGATGTGGGGAATGCGATAAGCCCCCTGCCTCCCTTATCCTGCCATGTCGTCCTCTGCCAGCCCAGTTCCTGAGTCAGCTTCGGGAGCCAGGAAGCAGAAATCTGAAGGATTCAGCCCAGTTTAGCCTGCTAGTGTCCCTCAGTCTCTGTCCTGAGATCCTGGGTCTCCTCCTGTGTCCAGAAGGGGCAAGGTTCTATCAGGAATGACTTGGCTGGTGGAACTGTTTAGGTGAGAAAGTCCTGTAGCCTGGCCAGCTGGCAGGTGACAGGAGGCCAAGAAGGGAAGCCAGACATGAGGACATCCCAGGACAGCCTGTACACACACGTATCACATATGTACATACGTAGACACACTAGCGCAGAAGAAAGGGATCATGTGACCCTGCTCTTTGAAATCAGAGGAGAGAAAAAGGCTACGGGGGCACCTCTCCCAGTCTAACGGATTGCTGGTCTCAACGGCTGCTCCCACACCAGGCCTCTGCCCAGTACCAGGCAGATGGAAAAGTGGCAGTGTCGGCAAGGCTCCACTAAAGCAGCAGCCCAAGGAGGTGAGAGAGGAGGCCAGGGGCTGACGCCCCCTCAAAGCCCCTTGTTGTAGTAAACCACTTCGATACTGGGGTTTTGCTCATGGATCTGAGCTCTCAGCTCCGGCTCCAGCCTCCTCACGTGTATGGAGCTGCAACAGAACAGCGCAGGCAGGCTGAATGTCCCCTGAGCCCACCCCCCTCAGCTGGGTGCCCCCCGATCACCACCCCTCTTCCTCCCAGGTTGCTGAATCTTCTCCTTCAACTGCCAGAGGCCCAGATCACTGTCATTCCCCCACCCCCAGAATAAGCTGAATTCCTGCCAGGCCTCCTCCTGGAACACACTGAAGGAACCTAAATCAGCTGCTCCCAGAGATGTGGAGACCTGTCTGAAGCCCCCAGCCAAGGCTGGGGGCAACACTTACCTTCTCTGGGGGAACAGGGCACAGCACAGGGGGGTGGCAAATACCAGGCTGAGGGAGAAGAGTGTTGGAAAGGTTTGTGAAGCTCTGATCTAAGAATGTTCCCTCCCGGCACCCCACCCCATCTCTGAAGACAGCCTCTAGGGGTGGAGATTGATTAAAGCCAATGAAGACATTAGGTTCTGGCTGAGGAAAGAGCCTCCAGAGCAGTGACCCAGAGCGCCACAGCCAGTGACAGAATTGGGAATTAAATGTGCGTGAAACTCTGGGCTGGTACCAAAAGGTATATTTCCATGGTTTCCGTGGTGGATGTAGAACCCCTTCGACTAGATTCTTGACCTTCAAGAACAGAGATCACTCCTAACACGCACAGTATGCCCTACAGGTGTCCAATACCCCTACCAGTTGAATGTATGAATGAATGATGTATTTAAACATCTTAAAAGCAATAAGACCCACCCACATCCACCACAGAAAGGACACTCCCACACATTCTAGCTAACTCCCTGCACACTTACCAGAAGCCCACCAGTCCCACCTGCAGGGGCGCCCCCAGCCAGGGGCGGCGCTGTGGGGAGAGAGAGAGAATGTAATGGTGTGTGTCCCCTGCCCCCCCTCACCCCTACACATTCACCCACCACGGCTCTATCCCATCAGCGCTGCCTTTGAGCCTCTGATATGTGGCCCTTTTCTTTCCCCAAGTCCCATAACAGGGACTCACCACCCTCCACTCCAGCCAGGCCCATTTGCTGACACCCTCCCTAGCGTCCCACCACCCATCTTCACCTCTCTGAATTGCTTCCCACACTTCCTTCAGGAAGCCTCCTCTAACCCTCCACTCCCTCCCTCCCATCCCACTGCGTGAATCTGTCCCTTTCCAAACACATCTCCTGCTCTGCACACCCTTCTGGATTTGCTCCAGCCTTAGAGGTCACCAATCTGTTGCTCCGTGTACATGGTTGGCACTCAATAAATATTTGCGAATAAATGATTCAACAAATGAGCCAGAGCTTGTATCCCTGTGCCTTGCTTCTCCGTCCTGTTCGTGTGCGGGTGAGCCTGTGTGTATGTCTCAATGTTTTTTGTAGCTGACAGCACGAGCATGATATCAAGCATGGTTGTGATAGTCCATCCCTATGTGTGTCAGAGGTGTCTGGAGTGACACCAGCTTCCTTCAGGACAGAAACACTTTCTTTCCTTCCCTTCCCTTCTCCTCCTGCACCGTCAGTGTTCCTTCATTCCAGCTCAATTTATTCTTGCTGAATGAATTAATGAAGGTGGAAGGGGTAGCACAGGGGTGGGGCAAACAGGTAGCAAGTCTTAGACTCAAGTCAGGTTGGAGAGGAAGTTGGAGACCGGTCACTTCTGCCCCCAGTCACCACTATTTCTAGGACGGGAGAGGTGAGAGTGACGTACCTTTAGGAAGTCTTTCTTCTCCAGGGTGTCCATGATCACGGGGGGAATGGCTGAGGGGAGAGCAGGGCAAGGAGGGAGGGAGTTAGTAGAGTGAAAGTCAGGACCCTAAGGAAGGGGCGATCCCCCTTTGAAGCTCCTCCCACTCCCCCCAGAGTCCTCAAACCCCCCGAATAATGGCACCCCCTTCTCTTAGAGCCGCCCATGCCCCACCGAGCCACTCCTGCCTCACCCATGGCAGGAATCGCCATGCAGATTCTTGATGTCACCACCTGGAAGATTCCTTGCTTGGCTGCGGCCACCGAGTGGCCAAGCCTCTGACCCTGTTCATCGGTCACTGGGATGCCCACCTGCAGCTCTCTGAGTAGAGAAGGGGGTGGGGGTCAGATCACAGGCCCCAAATCTGACCTGCCATGCTCTCACGGGCAGCTAGTCCCCTCAGACAGCCTAGATTCAAAGGCTGGTTCTCCCACCCCAGGATCCCAGCACCAGACTGAGACTAGGCCCAGCAGCTCGTGTGGCTGGCTGGTGTGCCTACATGCACCCTGGGCGTGCACACGCCAGGAGCTGGGGCCACTCACCTCTGCCTCATCAGGGGGATGTTGATGCAGTTGGCAGCTGCCACAGCTGCAAAGGGCACAAATCTGCCAACCAGTGGGGGCAAATGCTGGGGGAGGAAAGATGTCATTTAATGCAGGGGTCCCCAACCCCAGGGCCGCAGACCGTTACCTGTTAGGAACTGGGCCGCACAGCAGAAGGTGAGCGGCAGGCGGGTGAGTGAGCGAAGCTTTATCTGCCGCTCCCCATTGCTCACATTACTGCCTGACCCATCCCCCCACCCCCATCTGTGGAAAAACTGTCTCCCACGAAACCGGTCCCCGGTGCCAAAAATGTTGGGGACCACTGATTTAGTGACCCTAAGGGCCACGGGGTGGTAAGGAACTCTGAGGAGAGATATGGGGAGCCTGTAGGTTGGGGTGGAGGAGTGGTAGGGAAAAAGGAGGCAGATAAAGCGTGAACTGGGGGAGGGCAGTGGAATGGGGGGGATTTACCTTGGTGAGGGATTTGAGTCCCAGGGCCGTGGCCACAGCCCCGGTGGTAGCACTCACGTAAGCCGTTCCCAGCTGCCTGTGGACGGAAGAGCCAGGACACAAGGTGGGAGGTAAACAGTCCAGAATGTGGCTCTTTGCTTCAGGGATGTGAGGCGTGGGAGGGTGGCCTCATTGCAGAGAAACGTCTCCCCTGCTCCAGTGCAGATTTGTCTGGAAGCCCCAATCCCAACCCTTGAAGAGGATTGGGTCCCCCAAAGCATACACAAGAAGACCTCAGGCCTTCAGTCAGGCCAGGAAAGTGAGTGGGGGGCAGGCTGAGAGGAGGCCGCTGAGCCACTGGCTGCATAGGCCCAGGGGAACAGGAGAGAGCAATGGAGGGCCGGGAGAAGAGTCCCTGGGGACAAGCTCTCACCCCCCAGTGATGGGAGCGTCGCCACTGCGGTTGGAGTAGTTAACGATGGCATTGAAGGACTGATTCACCCACTGCCAGAACACCACGGTTGGGGTCTTCCTGAGGGAACAAAGACACTTACTTCCACAGTGTCCCACATCCTTGGACACTGATAATAAAACCCCAAAGGTTAACCCCAAACCCTCAGGAGGGGCCCTGTTGATGCCCCTAGAACGTGCTCTGGTGACCCCTGCCTGACCCTCCTTACACAAACACACCCATTGTCTCTGGGGTGGGAGGACCCCGGGGGCTGAGTTCTGAGGAATGGAAGGGATTCTAACACAAGCTCTCACCCACCTACTATTTTCTGCCCAAACTGGCCCAGAGAGGAAGTGCCTAGTCCTCAAGTTACACTGTAGCTTGAACAGGGCACCCAGGGAGGAGACACACAGGATAGGACCTGCCTGTAGAAGGTGAGCATGCAGCCGGTGATGGTCATGTTCATGGGCACCTGGGCTGACATGCGGCCAATCAGGACCACCTTCTCCCCTGTGTCCGGATGGAAGGCAGAGTCGTACACATACTTGGCCCTCCAGAGCTGGTCCTCGGTGAGCCCTGGTGTCACCACGCCGGCCCTGCAGAGGTTGGCAAGGAGGAGATAGGCAATTCTAGGGGGCAGATCTGCCCTCCCAAGCCCTGCCCACCCAGCTCAGGGGAAGTCTGGGCAGAGGACCAGGCACTTTGGCTCCCAATCTCAAAACAAAGGAACTACTTGTCTCTGGGGAAGAATCAAGTCTTGCCAGAAGGAGGGCTCCTATTTCTATTTCCCTTCTAGCCACACTAGGAGGGGTGCCCTTCTGTTTCTGCCCAAATGCTAGGTCAATGCTGGGTAATGGTGGTTTCCAATGGGTCAAAAATGGCTGGGGTGTTGCATGAGTTTTTCCTCCTGGAGACAAGGAGGCTGCCTTCCTACTTTCTTGGGACTCAGCTGAGCCCCTCTGTCCTTACAGAGGGTGGCCCAGTAGTGGGACAGGTCCTTGTAGAGGGTTTGTGAAACACAGAGCAGCCCCCTACCCACAAATATCGACACCACCTCCTCAACCCAAACACCCTGAAATCCTTTAAGTTAAAGTTCTGTGCCCTAGTTGTCTGTGATTCCAACAGAGAGGGCAAGGGAGTGGGGGGGTGGAGGAGTGGAACAGGGTCACGCTCAAGTTAGGGGAGACAGGTGCAAAAGGTACTGTATTAACAGCAGGGAATGAGCCCCTGGGTTAAATGGGGTTGGGGGTCACCTGTAGTTCTGTACGATGTTCCGGGAAGCTTCTAGCTGTGCCCCGGACAACAGCAGATTTCGGGGGTCGGTCACAGTGAAGAAGTGCCGGGCTCTGCCCAGGAAAGTGCTCTGGTCCCAGCGAGGTTCCTGGATATTGATATCTAAGGGCAACTCACCCATTTTCTGCAGGGCAGGGACCAAAGTCAGAGGACTCCAAGGAGGGGTCCAAGGGCTCCACATGGGGGAGACTTTGGTGGTGCTGCCCTGGTCCCTGCCAATCCTTCTAGAGCTCAAGATGACTCTAGATAAGTAAGCAAGGATGTGGGGAGGAGCTGTTTTCTAGGCAATGTTCCAGCCCCCCTGGGCCACTAGAGAACATGGCCAGGAAAACAGATGTCCTTGCACTCTGGCCTGGTAGAGATTTTCATGAGTGAGGATTTACACGTGTGTGGTTGATGCATGAGCAGCAACTAATCCCATGCACCTACTCTTGTGCTCTGTATGCACAAAAATGCAGATTATATGCATTACACATCCACGTTCATGTCAGCTTTAGGCCCCAGTTGCCTTGAGACCTACATCCAAACCCCCAAGGCTGTTTGGGAAGATGACGTAAGCCATCTCACACCCCAGGCCCTGACTGGAGGACAGCAAGGGGTCATTGGCAACTCCAGGGCTTACCTATTCCAGATCTCAAACAGGGGACTCTGATGCCAGCCAGCCAGGTGTGCTCGTGGGCATGCACAGTCCCCTCTCCAGACCCATCTTCCTCAGCCCACACTGAATGGCCCAAGGTTCTCCTTGTTCCCTAGCTGGGCAGGGCTGGCACGAACACACATCCACCTCTCCCTGAGCTACCTGCCTCTAAAGGAGCAGGATTCAGTGAGTGACCCCTCCACTCAGCACAGAGAGGAAAGCCTGAAGCATTCATCTGGCCATGTTGGGCAATATCCTACAGAATGACTAATTCTCTCCAACCACAATTCCTCCCTCACAGGCAGACACACCCTCCCCTCTCACACACTCACATTCACATACCCACACACAAAGACACCAGCATACACAGACCTGCAAACAGGGTGGACACGCCCTGCATACAAAGACCGTTACTTAAACACACACACACAGCTCATATCCATCAGTTGCAGACACTTGAATGTGTGACCATACAGAGTCTCAGCCCGACATTCCCTCCCCAACCAACCTCCTCTCGTGCCTTAGAGCCCAAGATGCTGAATCTCGCAGGACAGAGGCAACTTTCCTCTCTGACTCCCAGCCCTCAAGCCCCTACTCCCCTGACCCCCGAACCCCGCCCGGCACAATGAGCACTCACGATTTCCTAGGCTCCTGGGCTCCCGTCCTCGGCAGCTCTCAGTCCCGCCTTCCTCTCCGCGGGCCGCCCCTGCCCTCACACCCATCACGGGTAACGTCACGCGTGACGCTCGCCAGCCTAAGGGGCGGGGGCTCCCTTGGCGCATCCGCCCGGCGAGGCCAGGGATTGGCAGAGCCTGGGGGCGGTGGGTGTCATTTAAGGGCGACGCCCCCAGCCCGGGCCACTGAGACCTGGCCCTACGCTGTCTCCCAGAGCCAATCCGAGCTCAGGGATCAGTTCTGGCCACGTCCCCAGCCCGAGAGAGGAGGGGAGCAGCTGCCCTATTTGCTTGCAGTCCCTTGGCTGGCCTCGGGAGGCACCCGGTCTCTGCAACCGGGGGTTTAGGTGCCCGGGGCGAAAGCTGGCGGCGTGGAGGGGCATCCTCTGACGGTACGCCCAGAGGGACTCGGGTTACCGCCCGGCTTGTTTACTTAATGGCTGCCTTGGCAGTGGCCTCTGCCTACTTGGACCCCTGGTCTCCTACCCCGGTTCCCTCAAGGTCCTCTCGCAGCACCTTGGCATTCTCACCCCTTCACAGTCCGGTTCTGCTCGTGCCTGTGCCTCTTCGGTGTCCCCAGCCCTTTCCTCCTCCCCAGTCCCCTCTATACTCCCCTCTATAACCTCTAGCTCCACTGGGTCCCCAGTTTCCTTATTCCTCAATCCCTACCCCTGCATCACAGACCCTGGCCGCAGTCCCTGCCCCGGATGTGGAGGGGCAGAAAGCTCCAGGTACCTCCGTCTGCATCAAGAAAGTGGATCAGAAAGTCTTCCTCCTTCTAGTGTCCTGGAACCAGCTTCCCTGCCTTGCGTCCTTTCCAGAACTGGGTGTCCAGAGAGACACTTTCTGACATAGGAGGATGCATATGAAAGCAGCGCTCAAACACACACACACACACACACACACACACACACACACCACCCAGGTGCCAGCCCGCGCTCCTGCCCACCGCAGGCTCACGCCCCGCTCTGCCCAGGTGGCATTCCCTCGCTGAGGCCTCAGGGGTGACCGCGGAGGGGTGGCAATTCCATGAGCCCTGGTAGCTGGTTTGGCCTGGAGAAGACGTGGTTCTGGGCTCCCCTGCGCTGAACCGGTAGCGGGAGCCGGGCGAGCTGAGACCCAAGGCCTAAGTTCGCGGTGAGGGGTGGGGCACCAGAACTCGAACTGGAGCGGGTAGAACCCAGAGGCCCCAGCCCAGATTACAAACGGCCGACCGGGGCACCCAAGGGAGGTGGCTGGAGGGAGTGATTGGCGGCCCTCCCAGCCAATGGGAGCCCGGGGCTGCGCTGGGCAGCCCTATTCCTTCAGCCTCGGTGGGGCTTGGGCGGGGATCCCCCTGCTGCTGCCGCTGCCGCTGCTGCCGCTGCTGCTGCTGTCGCCCGCGCCCGCGGGCGGGCGAGGCTGGCGGCTGCAGCACGCGCGAGCAGGTGAGGGGGGCCGGGAGGACCGAGCCGGGGGTAGGGTGCTGCGTTCTGGGTCCAGGAACTGCTCTGAGGGATTTGGCCCAGGTTTTGCGCGGGATGTTGGGGGGCTCTCGCCAGCAGGTCCTTCCCCCAAGGCTGGGAGAGGTTCACGCCCCTCTTTGGACGGGAGGGAAGGGGGGACAGAGGGGACCGCAGCCTGGGGTCTGGGGATCTCTGGGGCCCTTGGCTGCAGCTGTCCCAGGTTCTGAAGCCCCTCGAGGCCCGAGCCCCTGGGGCTGGCCCCCTACCCACATACACAGGAGGGATAGTTCAGCGAACTGTCCTGGCCCAAATTTCTCTCACACTGCTTGCAGCCCTAGGGCCGGCAATAGTCCCATCTCCACTCTCTCAACCTCGACTGAGGACTGGGGACCTACCCGAGTAGATGACTAAGCTGAGAGCAGGAACTAGGGGTGAAGGAGAGGTTCTCACCCACCTTGTTGTATAAATGGCTCCAGAAGTCCACAATGGTGGCTGAACTGGGCAGTTCTCTGGTCAGGGGGTGGGAGAGGTGAGAGGCCTAAGGCATGGGAGGCAGGATGCTCCAAGCAGGGGTGGGGTGGAAGTTCTGGGGGCAGCGGGGGCAACATTCACACCCCTTCCCCAATCCCTGCTCTCCCTATGCAGGCCTGGAGCACACACTCCTGAGAGGCAGCAGAGGTCGGGGACTCCGGGTCCCTGAGATCCCAGTCCGCACAGAAGGCTCATGGAGCCTGGGGCACGTGGGGCCCTCCTCTCAAGGGCTAGCAGGTTCTCTCTGGACCTGTAGGGCACCACCCCTATCTAGTCACCATGGCGCATGGCTTCCCAGTGGGCTTCGACCCAGTGGGCCTCACAGACCTAAGCTCTGGCTCTCTGAGCTCCCTCTCCTCCCGAGGCCACCTGGGCAGCGAGTCAGGCTCTGCAACCCGATACCTGCTGAGAAAGCAACGGCGGCTGCTGAATGGGCCCCTCCGCGGAATCCGAGCCTCATCGCCCATGGGCCGTGTCATCCTCATCAACTCCCCCATCGAAGGTGGGAGCAGGGCCCAGCCACCGGGCCGGGAGCTGCAGGTGGGGGGTAGGGGACAGCAGGCACTAGGTAGGAGAGGGCAGAGCCAGTGTGGGTGGGGGAACTCAAAAAATGGGAATCGTAGGGATGCAGGGAGAGAGGGCCTCTGGTAACCCACAGACTCTTCCTCATCTACTCTGTTCTCACCTTTAAGCCGATCCTTTAGTGTTCCAGGATTGTGGAGAGGTCAGAGGTGGGAGGTCTGGCATGGAGGTAGAGAAGGGGGGTGTGGTATGCCAGCCCCCAAGGAAGGAAGGCAGAGTATTAAATTGGCACCTCACTCCTATGGACTCTTCCTTTCTCCAGACCCATTCATGTATGACTTTGGGGGGTGGGCAGGATGGAGAGGGACATTCTTCATCAACCAGTTCATTGTGTGCCCAGCTCTGTGCTGGGCTGTGAGGAGTCAATGTCCAGCTGGACAGACAGAATTAAAGGCTTCAGGTGCAGAGGACAGAGACAGAGGTAAAGTGGAAGATGTTCCAAAGAGTTGGGAGAAAAGGAGGGTTGAGGATAGGGAGGGAGCCCCAGGTCTGGGCCCTGAAGGAGGGGGACACCTAATCTTATGTAGTTGCTTAATGTTTCATTGCACACCTATTGTATACCGGCTCTTGTTAGGTTCTGTGGGAACCTACAGAGAAATAAGGCTCAATCTTCACCTTCCAGAAACTTCCACTGTAGCAGGGCTTAGAGACAGAGCAATGACAGCAGCTGGTGGGGGGGCGGAGATATCACAGACAAGGTTGAAATGGAAAGCATGGGATATGATGGGTGGGCACTTAGGAGACAGCCTGGCTGCAGTGACAGATGTGAGGCGACAAAGAGCCGGCGACCAAGGCAGGACCTTGAATACCAGCAGGGGAGTGGGGCCCCCTGGGCCTGGGCTTTCCGTGGGTGGGACCAGATAAGTATCTCCAGCTCTGCTCTTCTCTCTCAGCCAGCAGGGCTCCCCTGGCTGGATCCCAGACTGGACTTTTCAGCCTGCTCCTTCCCGCTGACTCAGCTGGGCCCCTCTGTCCCCTACCCAGGGCACCAGGGCAGGGGAGGAGCATGTTGCTCAGGGAGCAGGCTTTCCTGCACCAGTGGCCCATCACGCTCACCCCCATCGTCCACCAAGCCCGGCCTCAATTTCAGGTGAGCAGCAGGGCAGCATGTCATTCTGGACATGGAGCAGAAGTCGCCAGATAAGCTAGGAAACACAGAGGGGGAGAGAGGAGGTACTGTAGCACGGCCCTTGCAAGTCCCATCGTATTGGAAGAACCACGTCATACCTCCCCCTCACACGCCCACGTGCTCCATGCCCAACTGTGATGCGAGGCCTATGCACACTGTCCCTCTAAAGATCCTCTTCCAGAAGTTCCATGAGTGCTCTCTCCCTCTGCCTCACCCCAGTGCCCTAGTGCAGCCAGGAGAGCAGCATCCCCTAGCAATGGAAGGACTGGGGCATTGCTCCAACCAGCTGGCTTGTCTGGGTTGGGAGCCTGTGAGCTCAGAATCATCCCCTCTGCCTGAGCACAAACATCTCCCAACTCACCACAGGCTGGAGCCCCTCCCCCATGTTATTATCAATATTTAGAACTTTCCAGAGGCCTAAAGTTAACTGATAAGGAGACACAGTGGGAAGGGGAACACTGCCACCCATATCACCCAGGAGTTCCCACCAACTCCTCAAACTCAGTGGGTCCCAGAGAAATGGTATTATCTTTAATCCCAACCAGCCCTTTCTCCTCACTCTCCTAATTCATTCATTTATTCATTATTCCACTTATTATTTCATTGATTAAAAAAAGACTTAGCAAATATCAAGCACAGTGCACCATACTGGGGATACACTGGTGGAAAGAATTACTAAGTCCCTACCATGATCGAGCTTACAGCCCAGTGAAAAGAGAGCACGAATAAATAATATACAAATAAGCAAATGATGAGAAAGGCTGGTAAGAATCTTGAAGGTACTAATTTGGATGATATGATAGAGCAGTGGTTCTCAAACTTCAGAATACATCAGAATTGTCTGGGGGGCTTGTTAGATAGGTTACTGGGCCCTACACCCAGAGAATCTGATTCAGTGGGTCTGTGGTAAGACCCCCAAGTTCACATTTTTAATAACTTTCCAGGTGCTGCTATGCTGCTGGTCTGGAGAGCTCGCTTTGAGAACCATTCGAACAGACACTACCTGGGAGGAGGGGGAAGGGACTTTCTTAGGTAGGGTTGTCCAGGAAAGCTTCTCTGAAAGTGGTGTTTGAGCCAGGAGGAAGTGGAAATAGGAGGTGGCTTTATGAAGGTCTGGGCAAGAGCATCGCAGGCAGAGGGAACACTGAAAGGACTGGCCAGTGAGCGGAACAGGAAGGCGGTCACTGTGGCCAAAGGTCATGAGGCTGGGGAGGGTGGCCAGAGGTGAGTGTAGAGCGGTGGGCAGGGGAAAGCCCAGGGAGGGCGTTATTGGGCATGGAAGGAATGTGGAGCTCCTTCTAGAAGCAGGGGTAGGCACTGAGGTTTGTAATCAGGGGAAAGGCATGATCTAGTATGAAAGTTGACTCTGGCCACTGTGTAGAGAATGGACTAAAGGAGGCAGGAGTGGAGGAGATAGTGAGGAGGCTGCCGAGTGCCTGGAGGGATGCCTGATGGCCCCAGGCTAGGGCAGTGGAGGTAGAGAATCTTCCCTCCTCAGAGGCCCCAAGCTCCTAGGCTCAAAACCCCAGATTTGACATCCCCCTGGCCCAGGGCCCTAGGGAGGCCCCCCGAGGAGAGACTGAGGAGAAAGAGGGTTGGAGGGCGGGAGAGCAAAAGCCTCCTCATCTGGGCTGAGAAAGTCCTGGGACCTGTGCAGATAGAATCAGCTAGGAAGCCCCAGCATCTCCCACAGCTCTGTCCTGCACTGTCCCCACCTACAGGCTGCCTTTGGGGATTACTTCCTGAGCTGCCCTGCTCATGTACAGTAACCTGATTTCTCTTAGATTGAATAGAAGTGTGTGTGTGTGTGTGTGTGATATTTCTCCTCTCAAACACCTCTGAGTAAGCCTTCCCCAAGAAGAACTGACCTTCCCACCTGGGACCCAACTTACCCCTCCAGTCCCCTCACTTTTCTCTAACCAAAAGGCCACCTCTGAGCCTTTGCTCACTCCATCCCCTCATCAGTGCCTTTCCCTTCCCCTCCACCCATCCAAATCCCATCCTCCAAGAAAACTTCCCTGACAGCTCCAGTCCCTAAGGACCCCCTCCTCTGACTTTGCCCATCACTGATGGAGAGGACCACTTCTGTGCTCTGGGCACATACTGAGGCATGGTGGTTTGAGTTTCTTTCCTCATGTAGTCAGTTAGCTCCTAGAGCCCTCACCTCCAGGATCACAGAGTCTATGAGATACAAGGGGCCTCAGGGATCCTTCCACAACATCCCAGACAGGGACTTACTAGGTATCAGTTTGTATGCCTCCAGTGATGGGAAACTCACTATCTTTCCTCGGAAAATTCATTCCATTGTCTGCCAACTGAAGGTTTTAGAAAGTTTTCCCTTATTAAATCTTCCTCCATATAACTTCACTGCGTGGGCTTGGTTCTGCCTTATGGATTACACAGACAAAAACATCTAATGCCTTTTATAGAAGAGCTCTTCAACTATTTGAATATAGACTCACCATACTCGTCTCTACTGCAAGCTGGATAGCCCAGACTCCCTCAACTGTGCCTCGTAGAATGGAATCGTGAACATCTTTCCCATCCATCTGACTCTCAGAGTGGCAGGATTTTTCAGAATTTGGCCTATCCCAGGCCTGTGGTCATGGGTAGCTTAGTAAGGATTAGATACAGGCACACACACACACACACACACACACACAGACCCTGCATTATGAGGAAAGGAGAACAGTGTCTTCTAGCATGGAGTCCTGTCCTGTCTGCTTCCACACCCTCCCTGGCCCATGGTCTCAAAATCACCCAGAGAGGACTCAGAAATTAGCTACCTACCCCCTCATTTAGGGCCCTGGGTGCCGGTGCCCAGTAACCCAGCCTTCGCAGGCCCCAAGCTGGGGAGGCCAGGGGCCCTCTGTGCCCAGAATGGGCAGGGGAGTCATGCCTGTGTCCCTACGCCAACAGCCAACAGCGACGAAAGTGACATCATCCATGCAGTTCGAGTGGAGAAGAGTCCAGCTGGGAGGCTGGGGTTCAGTGTGCGAGGTGGCTCTGAGCACGGCCTGGGCATCTTCGTCAGCAAAGTGGAGAAGGGGAGCAGTGCAGGTGAGTGGGGCCCAGGTCCTGGCTTCGGACGTGACCCCCACTTTGGTGGGGTGCAGAGATGCTGTTGTCAAGAATAAGAGGAGAGGGCCCTCAGCTTTGGAGGGTCTGATCCAATGGGGAGATGGAAGGGGCTAATGAACAGGTAGGTCCCCTGTCTGATGGCAGATACTCAGACCCTACCTGGGGATCCGAATCTCATCAAAGGTTTTACCCCAGGGAGCCTAGTCTGATGGGAGAGGCTCAGCCTCAACCTGGGGGACTTCTCCCAAGCGGCCCATGCCAGCCATGCCTCCCCTGGTGCAGAGCGGGCTGGTCTGTGCGTGGGTGACAAGATCACCGAGGTGAATGGGCTGAGCCTGGAGAGCACCACGATGGGCAGTGCTGTGAAGGTGCTGACGGGCAGCAGCCGCCTGCACATGATGGTGAGGCGCATGGGCCGCGTACCAGGCATCAAGTTCTCCAAGGAGAAGACCACATGGTGAGCAGGCCTGGTCCCACCCCACCCACCCCAGCACCACCACCCAAAG
This sequence comes from Mesoplodon mirus, assembly GCF_964341445.2. Lineage (NCBI taxonomy): Eukaryota > Metazoa > Chordata > Mammalia > Artiodactyla > Ziphiidae > Mesoplodon > Mesoplodon mirus. Next base: position 202,884,062 of record NC_138977.1, on the reverse strand, counting down.
CCGTGGAGGGAGAGGCCAATGGCACAGGGCTCAGACGGGGGCCTGGCTAGTATGGCTTCTGTTCTTCCCATCCCCTGGCACTGGAAACACAGGGATCCGACAGCCTGACCTTGAAATGAGAAAAGGCCATTTCTTTCCCCAAGCCCTCCTCTCAACACCCTGCTGTCTCAGACCCCAGTGGCCCTGCCCCTCCATGCTGCGGCTGTGAGCCTGGGGACAGTACACGGCCTCTCCCTCGGGGCCCGGGGAGGATTTGAAATGGGGCCTGGCAGTTAGAGCTGCTCAATAAAGAGAGATTTGCGTGGTTTCCCTGACTTGATGAAATCTATATCCCAGTGAAGATCTCAGGTCTGGGAGTCCCCCAAGGGCAGCCCTGCCTTTCCTATGCAATTGTCTTGGCTGCTGAGAGGTGAGGGGGTGGCCGGTGGTGGATGAGGGCCCAGGCTGAGGGCCCCGTGCTGTTGTCCAGGGTGGATGTGGTCAATCGGCGGCTGGTGGTGGAAAAGTGCAGCTCAACGCCCTCTGACAGTGGCTCAGAGGACGGCGCACGGCGCATCGTCCATCTCTACACAACCTCTGATGACTTCTGCCTGGGCTTCAACATCCGCGGGGGCAAGGAGTTTGGCCTGGGCATCTATGTGTCCAAGTGAGGGTTGGGGCAGGGTATGGAACGGGGTTGGGCTGGAACCTGGGGATGGGTCAGCAAGTAAGTCCTGACCAATGACCTAGGTCAGGGGTGGGATCTGGAGAGGGGGTCGGGGGTCACCAGGAGGAGGGTCAAGGGGTTTGACTGGGGTATCCCTGTATGCGAGTGAAGAGTCTGGAATAGGGTGAGGGAGAGCAGCCAGGTGGCCTATCAGAATGCCTCCTTTCTGACCCCAGAGTGGACCATGGTGGACTGGCCGAGGAGAACGGCATCAAGGTGGGGGACCAGGTCCTGGCGGCCAATGGTGTCAGGTTCGACGACATCAGCCACAGCCAAGCCGTGGAGGTGCTGAAGGGCCAAACACACATCATGTTGACCATCAAGGTGGGCAGGACTGTGGGAGACAGGGAGAGGCCAGACTATAGGAAGGACTTCCCAGACCACTCTAGCACTTAATGTTGCCCATCGCTGTGCAACTTATGACTTTCCACAGCCTCGCGAGAGGTAGGGCAGGCATTGTCCTCATACCTATTTCACAGAAGAAGAAACTGAGGCTCAGAGAGGTGACATAACTCAGGAATCACAGTCAATTACTCAGTTGATCAGTAGGAGGGCCTGGTTTCTCTCCAGCTCCCCACCAGATGCGTAGGCCAGTGTCCCTTTGTATGAGTGGTGGAAGTCTAGGGGCCTCCACCCAGAAAGGAGTCCTGCCCAGAAAGGGGGTGGTAACTGTGGCTTTGGGCAGGACCTGGGTAGTGGGCATCCTCAGGGCACAGGGCAGGGAGGTCTGGGCTGGAGCCAGAGATTGGATTTCAGGGGATGTGCCTGGATTCATTATTCATGTGGGTCTCACACTTGCCTAAGGATCAAGTCCTTCTCACCCTGGCTCCCGGAGGAGGTGATGTCTCACTCTCCCCTAGCGCCCAACCCTGGCCCCTGCCCCCATCCTCTCCCTTGTGAGACTTCTTCCCTCTCACCATTCAGTGCCTCCCCTGCCACCACCCCCACCGCCTCTGTTTCCCACCTCTCCCACATCCCGTTTCTCCACTTCCTTCCTCTCAGATTACCCCAAACACTCCTCCTCTCTCCCACTCTGCCCCCATTCATTCATTCATTCAATATTTTTGAGTACCTACTACACGGCAGCCACTATGCCAGGTACTGGGTCACAGCAGTGAACAAGATAGACAAGGTCTCTGCTACTGGAGGGAAACAGACAAACTAGGTGCATGCGGACTGTGACAGCTGCTGTAGGGAAATTAACGGAGAGGTGGGATGGGGTAATTTGGGAAGGCTCTTTTAGCCAGGGGGGGTCAGGACCTTTCAGCTCTGAGGAGGTGACACCTGAAGAGCTGGCCATAAGACGAGGTGAAGGAAGAGAATCCAGGCAGAAGGGACAGCAAGTGCAAAGGCCCTAAAGTATAGAGGAACTTGGCACGTTCAGAAACAAAGTGGCTGGTGTGGCTAGAACATGATGAGCTCGGAGGAGAGTAATCAGGTTGAAAAGTTGACTCCTGTCCCGTCGCTCCTCCATTCTTACCCTCCCTCCTCAACCACTCCCCTCTGCCCTCCTGTGCCCACCATGCCCTCCCCAGGAGACTGGCCGGTACCCTGCCTACAAGGAGATGGTTTCTGAATACTGTTGGCTGGATCGATGTAAGTAGCCAAGACTCCAAGGTTGGAAGGTAGGGGCTGAGGCCCTAAATTGGGGCTGAAATCTCTGAAGAATAAGTGGGCAGGGGCACCAAAATCTCCTCAGGACTTTCACACGCCCAGAGCCGTTTCTGGGCTCTCCTCCGAGAAGCTGCGGTTCCTTTACAGGCTCTCCTGGGGTCTGGGGTTGCAGGGGGTGGTTGAAGAAGAAGTGACTTGCTTAAGATCTCTCAACCAGTCAGTGACAGGACAGCTGAGCAGCTGGTTCCCTAGACCCCATGCTTACAACCTTGCTGCCGCCAAGCCCACGGATGGCCTGCAGCCCCGGCAGGGCCCCAAAGCCACCCGGCCAGATCGCTGAGACGCCCCTGCCCTCCCCACTGCCCGCAGTGAGCAACGGGGTGCTGCAGCAGCTGTCCCCCGCCTCGGAGAGCAGCTCCAGCGCCTCCTCGTTCGCCTCCAGTGCCCACTACAGCTCGGCTGATGGCTGGAGCTCCCTGCCCTCGGACTGCATGGATGTCTGCCTGGGGCCTGAGGAGCCGGGCAGCTGGGGCCCAGGCCGGGGGCGGGCAGACACGGCCATGCAGACAGAGCCAGACGCGGGGGGCCACGTGGAGACCTGGTGTAGCGTGCGGCCCACAGTCATCCTCAGGGACACGGCCATCCGCTCCGACGGCCCCCCGCCTGCCCCCCGCCTTGACTCTGCGCTCTCTGAGTCTCCCAAAACTGCTCTGCTCTTGGCCCTCAGCCGACCCCGGCCCCCCATCACCCGCTCCCAGAGCCACCTGACCTTGTGGGGTATGTGGGGGATGGGGGGCTGCTGCTGTCTCCAAAGCCCCTGCTCCCAAACCTGTCCCTCACCCTGCCCTGAGCCCCAAAGCTTCCTTTGCGCCAGGCTTTGCCCCAGCGCCAGCTGCAGAATACACTCAGACCCTGCTCTGGGCTCCATTTCAAACTAGTCCTGGGCCCCAAACCTACCCTCAGCCCCAGCCCCGGCTTGTCAGCCCTGGGCCCCAAACCAGCCCTAACCCAGCCCCTTCATCCTGGAGTTCCCAGCCCTGTCTACAGCCAGACAAACAGACAGACACACGCACACACTCCTCACATAGCTGTAGCTGTGGGTGGGGGAGGGGTAGAAAGCTGGAAGAGGAACCCCAGCCCCGTGCTCATCCCCACCTCCCCACATGGCTGCAGATCCCGTCTGCCCCCTACTCTCCCTTTTCTCTGCCCCTCCCCACACCCCTGCCCCTCGTCCTTCCCTTCTGCCCACCCCTCCAGCCCCCCGGGTGCTCCCTCGTGTCTGCAGAGGAGAAGAAACAGCGGAGGAAGGAGAAGTCGGGGTCCCCTGGGGAGAAGGGGGCCCTGCAGCGCTCCAAGACCCTGATGAACCTCTTCTTCAAGGGAGGGCGGCAGGGGCGGCTGGCAGGGGACGGGCGCAGAGAGGCCTGGACGCTGGACAGTGGGAGCATGGCCAAGCCCCGCCCCCACCCGGACCTGGAGAAAGGTAAGTACTGGGCAGGTCAGCCAAGCAGGACAGAGGAAAAGTCCACTCCGGCACCCAGCAGGTCTGAGCTTAAATCCCACACTACTTCGTCCTAGCTGTGAGCCACCACTTCACCTTGCGAGCGTCATGAGTAAAATGAGAGTAATAATACCTATTTCTTTGGGAATAATGAGGAATAAGTGAATTAGTGTATGTTAATCACTTGGCACATGGTCTGACACACAGAAGGTGCTCAGAAAATATAATGGTCCTTGTTATACTGCCTCATCTTCCCATTTTACAGAAGGGAAAAGTGATGAGAGTCAGAGCATAGACAAGAAAGCCTTGGATCAGATCCCCGTGCTCTTGGCACTGAGGGGAGGCAGGGCACTCCTTCCCTAGAGCATTTGGCTTCACTTCCCCTGGCCAGAGCTCCACAGGCTTTACCCAGTTCTAGAACCATCTTGAGAAAGGCCATTTGTAGATCAAGGGCCAGGCAGGAAGGCCTAGACAGGCTTCACTCATGTCAGGGGCTTCCTAAGGACACTTACAGAGGGTGTCTCATCTCTCTGGTGAGATTCAGAGACTGGACCAAAACTGGATGAGTTGAGACTATTGGGGTTGCCTGTAACAGAAACTCAACTCAAGCTAGCTTTAAAAAGCGCTTCTTGGCTCAGCTACTGGCGCAAGCTGGGTCTAAACGTTTAAACAATCTCCTCAGACATCTGCCCCCTTCATCTTTTGGTTCCTCTTTCCCCTGGGTTGGCTTCATTATCTTGCCGGCTTTGCCACTTGGAGGTAAGAAGGCCACTGTCGCTTAGCAACCCAGGGAAAAGAGCTTCTTCTCCTTAAATAGTTCCAGCTGAAGGCTCTCATTGGCCCAGCTGGGATCACGTGCCCAACACATCACTTGTCATCTGGGAGAGAGAGAGGGTGCTTTCATTGGCCAGCCTGGGTCATGTGTCCACCCTGGAGTACAGGGACTGAGAATGGGGTGGGGGGGTGGTCCCCAAGTAAAATCAGGGTGCTGTTTCCAGAAGGGAGAGTGGATGTTGGGTACGCAAAAACAACCAGGGAATGAGGGGCTCGGCCCTGCCCCTCCCTGGGGTCTCAAGGTGACAGTCTCATGGGAGAGACAACCCCTTCAAATCAGGGCAGGCGCAGCCCCCTCCTTAAACCCATCTCTTTTTCCAAAGCCCCCAGGGCCCTGCTCTCTCCTGGTTCTCCTCCTACTTCTCTGGCCACTCCTCTCCTTCAAAGGCTCCTCTTTTTCTCTCTGTCCCTTGAAGGTAGGTGATTTGCCCTTGGGGTTCTTCCCTCCATTCATTTGCTTCCAAATGAACCTCCGTGAGCAGGGTGCAGACTGGACCCTCTCTTGATCCAAAGCCTTCACTGACTCCCCGTTGCCTGTGAATGAATCCCTGGCCTGAGCATGGCCTTCAAGACCCTCCTCAATAGCCTGGCCTCTTGCTTCCCGGTCCTACCACCTTCCAGCCTTGAACGCTCCATTCCAGCCAGTGATCCAGCCAGTCCTGAGCCCCCAAACCCCATTTTCAGATTGGGGACCAGGGCTGCAACTGAGCCTCTTTCTTCTTCATAGCAGGGGGAGTGGGATCCGTGCAGAAGTTTGTCACCTGGAGGCTGAGACGTGGTAATGCATGCATCCCTCTACCAAGCCTGGTTTACAGTAGAGCTGCAGATGGGGTGCATATTGGGGGTAGTAGCTTAGGGGCTTTGGGCTAAACTCAGTTGGGGTCAATCATGGGGGATCAGACAGATAGGAAGGTGCACTTTGGGGGGCAGCTAAAAGAATTGGACTATACTTTCTAAGAAAGATAGGGTTGCAGACAGATATTGGGGTGAATTTTTGAGGAATGGGAGCTTGAGTTGGGTCTCCCCAAAGACAGATTTTTGGGGAGATGAGGGAGGTGACCTTGCTAGAACTCCAGTGAGGACAGATGAGTATGACAGTGCATGTTCAGGGGGCCCAGGGGGCACTGGGCTAGGACTCCACTAAGGAACAGCCTGGGATAGGGGTCTGTGTTGGGGGCTGAAGGGCCTGGATTGGAGCTCCAATGATGAGAAGATTATGTGGGAGACCATGGTGGGGAGCATCTGGGCTAGGCTGGGATTCCGTCGGGGGTACATGGGCCCCTTAGCCAGTCTGTTCTGGGGTCTGACCCCACTGAGGGGAGCCCCCCGCCTCCTCTTCTGATGGCTCCTGGCTCCTTCATCATACCCTTTTGCTCCTGCCCTGCAGACCGGGAGAGGGGCCGGACTCTGCTCTCTGCCAGGTCCAGGAGCCCCTCCAGCCAGCTGCCCAACGTGGATGAGAGGGTGCAGGCCTGGGAGAGCCGAAGGCCCCTGATTCAGGACCTGGCCCGGCGGCTGCTGACTGATGACGAGGTGCTGGCTGTCACCCGCCACTGTTCCCGGGTGAGCCTCCAGCCTGTCCCCAGCCTTAGCACATAGTCACTCAGTCTCCCAGCCCTTCATTCATTCAGGCCACTATCTATTGACCAGTATCTGGGCTTCACACTGTGAGGCCAGTGGTAAGTAAAAGCAGAAGTTACCCCTGTAACTCATGAGTGCACACAGACACACGGACACATGGACACACACACACACACACACACACACACACGTTGAGCTCACAGCCAGGAAGGGAAGATAGACAGTAACTAAAACCTAAGCACCCATAGTGACAAATCATGTGAAGTACTGTGAAGAAAAAGAACATGAGAAAATAACCTAAGAGGCACAAACTAGATGGCGTGGTCTGGGAGGGCCTCCCTGAGGAGGTGATATTTAAGCTGAGGGGAGAAGGAGCCAGACCAGACAGGTGATGAGTTCGGGACCTGAGTCCCTGCAGTCACCTGCTCTGTTCTCTGTTCTCTTCTAAACCCAGGCTTCCCCACCCCTCATGCCTCCTTCCACTCCTGGGTCAGCCAACAGGCCTGGCCTCATGCCAAGCCCCCTCCCCTGTTACCCAAGTCAGTAATCTTTTGTCCTCCCAACATACCCCAAGCCTCCCCCAACACCTGCACTCTTGTTCTCTGTTTCGTTCAACTTCAGACAGAAGCAGAGGGCCCCGCGGTGGGGTAGAGGGTAGATCTCAGGGAGTCTTTGTAGCCTGGGTGTTGGGGAGGCTGCAGGAGGCACAGGCCACGCCCTCCAGGAGGATTGGAAGGCTCTCTCCTATCCCTCTGTCTCAAGAACCTGCAGGTTTCCTGTGATGGGTTCCTTGTGCTGGATCTGCATCAGTGCACACGTGATCCTGTATACCAGGGCAAGCTGAGGAGTTTCAGGAAATTGTTTGTGGTTCCCCCGACTCTCTCACCTTGGTCAGGGTGGGGCTGTGTTATGTCTGTGTGACGTGCATTTGTTAATCTCTGGGGTACCTGAGTTTGTGTTGACTTAACTGTACGGTTGTATCTGTGTGTATGTCACCTGGAGACTGAGGCACACTAATTAATGCATCCTTTTGCCAGTGCTTGGTTTACAGCAGAGCTACATATGGGGGTGCATCTGGGGGGCAGCTAAAGGCCTCTGGGCTAAACTCAGTTGAGTGTCACGCTCAGCTCTGAGCACCAAGTAGGGAGGGCTGTGTGTACCAAGCCTTTGTGAGCCTGCAACTCTAGGCTCTGGCCACTAGGTAGCGCTCTGCATCAGTTTCTTTGGTAGGCTCCTGTTCCCCAACCCCTCTGCTCCTCCCACCCTGCCCAGGCCAGGAGGGCCTCTCTCTGTGCCCCAGAGCACCTAGGGAGCAATGCCTACCACCCAAGCCTGACCCAAGCCCCCCACACACCAAGAGATCAGACCCTCGGGGTGGAGTCCTGGCTGGAATGATTAGTAAAGCTCCCCTGGTGACTTGGATGTGTGGTTCCCGAACCCCAAGCCTCCCTTCTCTCTCCCCCTCTGAGCCATCTCCCCACAGCCGCCAGACCAGGTATTATAAACCACCTCTCTGATCACTTTACACTCCCCAAGCCCCCTTGCAGCCTCATATCTTTGGCAGAATAGAGTACAAGTTCCTTATCCTCACATTCAAGGCCCTCTCTGATTTGATTCCCCAATTCACTAACCTCTGCTTTCCCATGGTCACCACATCACATCCTCTTTCCTTGGTATAACATACAACACTGGTTTACACAGCCTACGAATTGCACAACTCTAGGGGCACTACTCACACTGTAGTCACAAACTGTACAGCCTATATGGAGGCCCTCCATGTACCCCATGTTCCAGTTCAACCTCTATCTACCCATTATTCCACACTACCCTTTCCTGCCAGCTATCACGCTGTTTCCCTGAATTTATCCTTAAGAGTCAGTGTAAAGGCCATATCCTCCATGCAGCCTCCTTTGATCTTCCCACCCTCCTCTGAGACTGCCTCTGCCCCATCGCCAGTAGTCTGTAGTTTACTGGAGCATGTGGCTCTCTGTCGTTGTGTCCCCACTGCCCAGTACAGGACCTGGCACTTAGTGGATGCTGAACACAGGTTTGTGGACTTGAAGTGTGGGCACATATGTGACTGGCTCTGTGCAATTACATGTATCTCTCTCCAGACAAAAGGGGGTGTGTTGTCCATATTTGTAAGTGTGGGTCCCTGTAATTTTGTGTGTGGTTTAGGGCCACACACAGTTGAATTTCCAGATATTTATGACTGTCTCACTCTGGCCACCAGGGTGTGCTGTTTCCCTGTGTCTGTGCATGCCCAGGATGCTCTGTGTGTGTCCCGGAATCAGTATGTGTGTCCCTCATGGCACTAGGGGGCAGTGTGCTGGCCAAGGCGGCTGGCTCCCAGTATACAGTTTGCCAGTTTGTCTGGGTCGGTGGGGTGTGGCTGGTGGCATCCGGGCAGTGCCAGGCAGAAAGGCCTCCACCACCCTGGGTACTGACTGGAGAGACTTTCTGTAGGGCCACCCCTTCCCCAGAGTCCCCATTCCAGCCTTGAACAAAGCCTAATTTGTAGGTCTGTGCAGACACAAGCTGGGACAGCCAGGCGCACAGACTAGACTTTGGCTCAAATTCCTTCCTTCAGCCTGGGAGGTGGGGTGGGGAGGAGAGTCCACGCCCTGCATATCCTTTTCCGGTACCACAGCAGGCAGGAGCCAGAGCTCTTAGCTTGGTTCCTCATCTGTGTGGCCTGGGGCAAAGTCCTTCTCTCTGAGCCTCAGTTCCCTCATCTGTGAAATGGGAATAATTGACGTCTCTCTCAGAGTGGTTGCTAAATGAGAGACCACGTGTACGAGGCCTAGAAAAAGGCCCAAAGCTGTTATTGTTATTGCTGTTACAGCTCTGTCATTATTATTGCAGGCTTCCTCCCAGTCACCAAGATAAGACAGCTTGGGGGTGGGGAGAACCTCTCCTAAACGTGGGGTCCCTCCATGCCCAGGCATGCCCCCTCACTGGGCTCTGGAAGTTCCCGCTGCTATCTGACCTGTGGTGCCTCTCTCTGCAGTACGTGCATGAGGGCGGCGTGGAGGACCTGGTGAGGCCCCTGCTGGCCATTCTGGACAGGCCTGCGAAGCTGCTGCTGCTGAGGGACATCAGGTGGGGAGGGCTTGGGGGCAGGAAGGGGATCCCCGATACCTCCCCTAACCTCTCCAGGGCTGAAGTCCCTCCAGGCACCTCCAGAACTGAGCCCTGACCACCCCTCGTCTCTTGCCCTCCCCCAGGGGTGTGGTGGCCCCCACAGACCTGGGTCGCTTCGACAGCATGGTGATGCCTGTGGAGCTGGAGGCTTTTGAGGCCCTCAAGAGCCAGGCAGGTCAGCAGCCAGGGGGCAGGACTGTGGATCCCGAGCCGCAGGTGGGGCTGGGGGCGTGGCCTCCCAGTGGAGAGGGGCAGAGATTGCCTGGGCCCATTCAGCTGGGCCCATCAGGGAGCCTTGTTCCTGACTTGCTCTCCTCTCCAAACAGTTTGGCCTCCTGCCTTGCGACCAGCCCGGCAGGACACACCGCCCAAGCGTCACCTCATCACTCCTGTGCCTGGTCAGTCAGAGTCCCAGAGCCCAGGGAGGGGGCACACCCTAGGGAGGCTGGGGGAGGGAGAGTGAACCTTCCATCCTTGTCCCCATGTGGGCTGTCGTGGCTTCAGAGGTACATGTGTTTCCCTGAAGGAAATCCCTCGTCTGCCAGAACCATTTTCATCATGTCCACTCACCATCTGTACTATTATTTACTTAATAATATAAAAAATTTTTTTAATTAATTAATTTTATTTTTGGCTGTGTTGGGTCTTCGTTGCTGCACACGGGCTTTCTTTAGTTGTGGCGAGCGGGGGCTGATCTTCATTGCAGTGTGCGAGCTTCTCATCGTCGTGGCTTCTCTTGTTGTGGAGCACAGCTCTAGGCGCGCGGGCTTCAGTAGTTGGTGGCTCGCGGAGCTCAGTAGTTGTGGCTCACAGGCTCAGTTGCTCCAAGGCATGTGGGATCTTCCCGGACCTAGGGCTTGAACCTGTGTCCCCTGCATTGGCAGGCAGATTCTTAACCACTGCGCTACCAGGGAAGCCCCTTAATAATTGGTTTTAAACCCACCCACTTTTTAAATCATCTCATTCTATGCAATAACCTCTGCGAAATTACCAGCTTGGTGTGGGAGTCATATTTTTAGTTTCTATTGTAATAGTTACTTAAATAAAACTAACTATTACAATAGAAAGTTTTAAAATACTATTGCAGTAGAACCTGGGCACGCTGCCAAAGGGCCTGAGCAAACCCAGGCCTGGGTCTCCCTACACCAACAAAGGCAAGGACTGGGGTCTGGCAAGGTGGTCTGGGCTGTTGAGGAGAAGGCGGCCTGACCTTGGCCCTCTTCCCCAGACAGTCGTGGAGGCTTCTACCTACTTCCTGTGAACGGCTTCTCAGAGGAGGAAGATGATGGGGAGCTGAGGGAGCGTCTGGGGGGCCTCCAGGTCTCCCTGGGTGCCTCTGCCTCCTGCCACCCTCATAAAGGGATCCCCCCTCTCCAGGATGTGCCAGTAGATGCCTTCATCTCACGCAGAGGCGCCTGCACACCCCCTCCCCAGCCACCCCCCGTGGCTCCCCGGCCCCCGAGGCCTAACTGGCTGCTGACAGAACCCTTGACCCTAGAGGGCCCTCGGCAGAGCCGGAGCCAGGGCCCAGGCCAGAGCCGCAGCCGCAGCCGGGGCAGAGGCAAGTCCCCCGGGCGCAGGCGTTCCCCATCCCCGGCACCTATCCCCACTCCCAGCGCAGCCAGCGGGCGCTACCACAAGCCTCGGAAGGCCAGGCCTCCTCTGCCACGACCTACGGATGGGCAGGTGGCCAAGGCAGGGGCCAGTCAAGGGCCCTCTGAGAACGGAACTGGTGGGACAGCCGAAGAGGCAGCCATGAAGGTCCCCAGTGGGGAGCTGAGGACCGTCACGCTATCCAAGATGAAGCAGTCCTTGGGTGAGTCCAGGCGGGACTGCGCCTGCTTGGGGGTGGGGGCTCTTGGGTGTGAGTGAGGTTGGTGGGCTTGGTTTTGGGGTATAATTAGGGGACCTGGGACTAGGGAAAGAATCGGGGTATTAGGATATAGTTGGGAGGGTCCATATTTGGGAGGTTTGGGGTCTAGAGTGAGTTGAGGATTGAGTAGTAATAGAATCTGGGGGTTTGGGAGAAGTTGGGGGCTCTCTATTTGGGGATGGGTCCTGGGTTCTCCTGGGAGCTCTGGGCTTTAGGGGTGTGGCTGCATGGTAACCCAGTGTTCCTCCCTCTCACTAGGCATCAGCATTTCTGGGGGCATTGAGTCCAAGGTGCAGCCCATGGTGAAGATAGAAAAGATCTTCCCTGGGGGCGCCGCCTTCCTCAGTGGGGCCCTTCAGGTGGGTGAAGGGCACCCAGGCCCACTCCCTAGGCCCAGAGCTGAATTCTGGCAGGGGGCGGGGCTGGTACAGGCTCTTCTTCCAGCCAGACATGTTTAGACCAGGTCATGGGAGGAGGCTTGGGAGCAGCGGGGTTAGGCCTGAAGGATGAGCAGACCTAGGGAAAAATCTGTCCCCTCATGCCAGCCTGCGCCTGAGGGTGGCCCATCCTGTTACACCACTAGCCCCAAGGGACAAAAGGCAATTGTCTGCACCCCACCCTGCCCCCAACCGGCTCTGGACACAAAAGTCCCATTGTCCATCGCCTCCGCCCAGAGCCCAGATGGGGAGGAGTGTCCTAGCTGGTGGAGGTGAGAGGTTGGGTGGTGGTGTGGGGTTGACCTGAGGAGGGAGGTCTGTGATTCTCCCACCCCCATCCCAGGCTGGCTTTGAGCTTGTGGCCGTGGATGGAGAGAGCCTGGAGCAGGTGACCCACCAGCGGGCAGTAGACACCATCCGCCGGGCGTATCGAAACAAGGCTCGGGAGCCCATGGAGCTTGTGGTCAGGGTCCCCAGGCCCGACCCACTGCCCTTACCCTCTGACTCATCAGCCCTCACTGAACAGCGGCTTCCTGGTGACCATTCCCCTGCCCGCTGACCCCTTGATGGTACTCCAGCTACCTCCCACTGGCTCCCAGAACCTCCCATTAATGCCCTTCCCACCCATACCCAGACCCCTCCCGCTGATGCCAGGCTTCTCCAGCTGACCCCCAGCCCAGTGCCCTCTCCAGTCTTCCAGCCTCCTGATACTAATCCCAGACTCTCCCCAGCTACCCTGTAACTCTTCCCACTGACCCCCGAGAATCCTCCTGCCATCCCCCGGACCTCACCTACTAACCACTTCAGGCCTCAAGAACCTCCCACTCCTGCTTGCCTTGCCTACTCCCAAAGCTCCACACTGGTGGCTCAGATCCTCTCCCCCCACATTCTCCCTCCCCAGTTGTCACTAAGGCTCTGCTCATTCCAGATAAACTTGGTGTCAAGGACAAGGTGCTACTGGGCAGCTCTGTCACCAGCTCACTATCTCCAACCTCCCAAGACAGGAAGGGGGTTGGGAAACCCAAGGTCTGGAGCTTAGGATTGGTGTGCACTTTCTCATGATTCCCCCAGTGAGGGACAGGCACTCTCAGGGCCCTCAAGGGGGTCACTGTATCCAGCCCCCAGCCCCAAGCAGTGTTCTGTGCAAGGGACAGGATGGGTCTTTTCTAGTTTCTCAAACCCCAAGAGCCCATTTCATGTTGTGGTCCACTAGGAACTCAGATTTTCTGCTGGATTTGTCCCTCCCCCATCACCCTTTCTCCCCCGAAGACCTCCATGAGGGGTAGGGGAATAGCCAGCAAATAAAGAGGGTGTGGGGGTCAAACAAGTTCCCGTAATCTTTATCCAGCACACTCATCTTTTTCTAAAAACAAAAAAATTTTTTTAATTTTTTTCTTTGGGTTTTTACAAGAAATTTACAATGTGAAAAATATACAAGTGAAAACAAGGCCATAAACCTGGGTGTGGGGGAGGGGCCACTTGGTCACAAATACAAATAAACAAGACATTTCTGAGTTCTTCCTTTGGTCTGACTATAGCCCCCTTACCCCAGGAGAGAGGCTGCAGAGCTGGAACCTGGAGATCAGACCCCACTCCCAGCCCTGTCCCCCAACACAGGCAGGGTGGGGGCAGGCACATCTGGAGCAGCTGGCGCTGTCTGGCTCGCTCTGGCTGTGTGATGGGGAGAATGTGGAGATGAGGGAGCCCCTTCCTCTTCCCAGCCCCCTGGCTGGGTGGGCTGGAGCGCTGGGGGTGAACGGGGTTGGCAGAGTGGCAATGGCAGTAGTTGGTGAGTGAAATAGGTTGAGTGAGTAGGAGCCTCTGGGTGACAGTGAACACAGGGACCTTCAAGGAGTCTGATCTTGCTCATCCAAGTCATAGGGCAGCCCCGAGTCCTTGACAGAGGCCCAGAGGCCTGGATCACAGGGGACAAGTGGCCCTGGGACCCTGAGACTTCGGGGCCCTCAGTGGATCTGAGGCTACCATCTGCATTCAGGAGACCTCCCCGCAGAGCTGGATGCCAAGGCCCTAGATTTCGGTGGCAGTGATCTCCTCCAGGCAGATGCAGGGAGCTGGCTCCGCCAGGCCCAGGTCCGCGAGTTCCCGGGCCTCCAGCTCCAGGCTGAGCTGCTGCAGCTCCTGCTCCAGCTGCCGGTTGCGTCGGTACATCTGGATGTAGTTGTGCTGCAGCTGCTTCTGGTAGCGGATCACCTGCTCCTTCTCCGCCTGCCAGGCCAGCCGCTCCTCCTCGAAGCTGTCCCGCTGCTCCTCGCCTCGCCGCCGCTCCCGCTGTAGCTCCGCCCGGAGCCGCTCCACCTGGGCCCGCAGGCTGCCCCCAACCCCGGCTGCTGCCCGCTGTGCCTTGGCCTCATCACTCTCTGCCAGGAGGAATGGGTCAGCAGTGGCAGGAGGCACAGGGGCTTCCCGGAGTCCAGCCGCCTCGGTGTCCAACTGCCCAGCTTTCTCCCGCAGCCGCTCAGCCTCCTGGCGGTGCCGCTGCAGCTCCTGGGAACAGGCCTCCAGCTCCAGCTCCCGTGTTCGGGCCGCCTCCTGGAGGCCCCGCGCCCGGCCCTCACTGACCCGCAGCGCCGCCCGGGCCTCCCGCAGTGCCACTCGCAGGGCCACCAGCTCGCTGCCCTTCTGCACCAGCTCTGCCTGAGATTCCTTCAGTTGCTGCTTCAGGAGGGAGATCTCGCCTGACTTCTGGCACACCTGGGGGTGGGAGATAGTCAGAAAGGATGATGAGAAGTGTTCTCCCAGGGTGTCAGGCCCTGACATCATGCTGGGCATTTGGGGAGAGGTGGTTTGATCATTATACCCATTTTACAGATGGGTATAATGAGACAGCTATTAATTGGCTACGGTGGAATACAGACCCAGATCTTTTGCTTTCAAAGCTGGGGTCTTTAAACCATCATGAAGCAGTAGCGCCCTGGGGACTGGGTGGTGGCAGGTTTGGTAGGAGTGGAAGCAACTGAGGGCAGTGCCCACATTTCCAGTTGAGAGGCACTACAGTATCCTGGTGAAAAGCAGAGACACTGGAGCCAGACTGCCTGGGTTCAGATCTCAGCTCAGCCACTGACTAGGTGTGACCTCTGGCTCTAGCCTTTCTGGGTCTCACTTTCCTCACCTATAAAATGAGGATATTAACAGCACCCACTTCACAGGGTTGTTACGAGGATTAGAGGATACACTCTACATTACATGCTTAGAATAGTGCCTAGAGCAGCAAGCACTACATTCGCATTCTTATTATGGCGGGAAGGCAGTGGATGGGAACGTTACTGGCTACATGAGCACTTAGACCAGACCAATGAGAAGACCAAATGTGGAGGCCCAAGAAGACCCGCGCCCAGAAAGGGAGGTCAAAGGGGGAGCCTCATCTCACAAAGGGGAGGAAGGGGAGGCCCTCTGGGGGTGGCAGGTGAGGGGGTGTGGCTGGGCCCCTCCTTTCAAGGCTTACCCACTCCCCACCCCCACCCCCACCCCCAGCCCCCTGCCAAAGGCCCTGCTCCCTGCCCATCCTGGTCTGGCCCACCTCCCACTTGGTCTCCTCCAGCCGTGGCCCGAGCTCCCGCTGCTCCCGCTCGAAGGTGGCGCAGCGCCGCTCCAGCTGCTCACGTTCCTGCAGCAGCTGTGCAAAGTCATCCTGCAGCTGCCGCTTCTCCTGCTGCAGCTGGAACACCTGAAGCTGCAGCAGCTGCTGGGCCCGCTGCACCCGCTGTGCCTGGGCCGCGCCGTCCTCTCGCAGGGCCTCGCGCTGCCAGTGCCGCTGCCGTTCCTCGTACACCTATGGGCGAGAGGGCAGGCCTGGGTCCTGGTGGCTCCCCCAAACCTCAAGCCCTGGCCACCCCCAGCTCCCCAGTCACCGACTGCCCTGGCCCCTGTCCTGGGCTCAGGGAAGGTAAATTCCATTCAATAATTACAATACCAACAGAAGCAGCTCCTTTTATGAAAAGCAACACAACAGTAACAGCGAGCGCTTCCCAGGCGCCAGGCATTAGTCTAAGCACTTTACACCCTTCACCCTACTTAATCTTCATGATACCCCTGAGGTCAGGAATATCCCCATTTATAGATGAGGAAACTGAGGCTCAGTACAACTAAGTAACTTGCTCAAGTCTGAAGGACAGTAAATGGTGGTGCTGTGTCAACCACTCCACAGTGTAAGCCAGACAGCTGGGGTGGGGATGGGGTCACAGTGCAACAGCCCGACACCTGCCCCTCAGCACAGACAGAAATGCTTCTTGTATTCCCAGCACCTGTGGATGTCCTGCCATGCCACCCCCGTCACTGCCACTGGCCACACCCGGCACATGGTCACCTCGCTCTCGTCCAGACTGTCCTGCAGCTGCTGCAGCTCTGCCTCCCGGTCTCGGAGCTTTCCTTCCAGGACACAGTGCAGCAGGGCCTCGTCCGAAGGGGGTGGAGGGGGTGGAGGCGGTGGCGGGGAGCGTTCCCCACAAGAGCTGCTGTCAGGGGAGGCCCGGGGACCGCTGCCCAAGAGCCCCCCGGCCATGCGGCCCCCCAGGGAGCCTGTGCTCTTGCTGGAGGAAGATCGGCCGCTGTCTGAGTGGGAGGGCCCAGTGGGGGCCCCTCGGGCTGGCCCAGGCAGTGCCCCCCGCCCAGGGCCGTGGGAAGGCAAGTGCCCGCCTGGGGAGTTGGTGGCTGGCTCTGCACCCCCGGTGCTGTAAGTGGGCAAGCTGGACAGTGAGTTTCGGCCCGAGTCAGATAGAGTCCCCGATGGACAGCTGCTGGCCCAGCCACTCAGTGTCAGGGGTTTGTCGGCAGCCGAGGAGGAGGAGGAGGAGGAGGAGGAGGCAGGGCCCCCAAACAGCTGCGTTAGGCTGCCTTGGCTCCCTGACAGTCCGGCGGCCCGAGGACCCAGGAAGCTAGGTAGGGATGGTGCCCCTCGAGGTTTGGGCAGCACTGGCTTGAAGGCTGTTGGGCGGATCACAATTTTCTCCATGTTCTGAAATGAGGTGCCACTTGACAATGGGGATGAGGCCGCCCAATCTTTCAAAGCCCTTATCATACTCCCGGCCCTCCCATCCGGGGTCCCCAATCCCCATATATTAATAACAATTGCTACCACTGGCTGAGGGCCTCCTGAGTGTCAGCTTTATGTCAAGCAATTTAAAACGTTCCTCTCAGATCATTACAACAGCCATACTAGCAAAATATTATCACTCCCTCATACACAGATGAGGACGTGGAGGCTCAGCAGAGTTATGGGCCTTGCTCAAATTCAAACACGTTGTTTTAAGTATAAAACAGTATTTCTGAGCAGCTAACATTTATCGAGTACATATTATGTGCCAGGCACTAGGCTAAACACTTTACACACATTATTAAATGTAATTCTCCCAACAATCCTGTAAGAGTTGACCTATTACCTCCATTTTACAGATATAGGAACTGAGACTCAGAAAGGTTAAATGACTTCTCTGAGGTCATACAACCAGAATGAGAACCCAGATCTGGAGCCCACACTCCCTCCTCTAAATAGGTCTCCTGATTTCAGCTTCTCCAGGGGACCCCCGATTCCACCCAGGCCCCAAAGGAAGGGCTGGTCCTCACCTTCTCCAGCTTTCCAGAGACAGGGATGAGCTTTGGTGGGGGACCGCGGAGATGGGCATTGCGTGCCCGCTGTTCTCGGGCATCTTCGATGTCACTGCTTGGGCTGGGGGGTGACTCTGTCCGGAAGTCTTCATTGACGTACGTAAAGTTGGTGCCAGGGACAGCCTTCCTGGGGGGCACAGCTGGGCACAGCGGCTCCTGTGCCTCATAGCCACCCTGCAGCAGCCCATCCTGCTGGCGGAAGAAGGTGGGCCCAGGGGGACCGTGATGGCGGGGAGGAGCCGGCCCCCCAGGGCAGGGCCGGCCTGAGATGAGGCTGCTCACGCTGCCCATGGCTGGAGCTTGTGGGGCAGTGGCGGCCTCAGGAGCGGGCTCCAGTGGCACTGGCAGCGTCTGCACAATGGCCATGGCAGCAGAGGCTCAGGCCTGGCCAAGGGCCTCCAGGGAAACCTGTGAGCAGGGCAGTGGTGTCAGTCTCTCCATCTTGAGCTCCCTCCCTATATAAGGTGTCGAGTTCCTCCTGGTCCTTTGTCCCAGGTCAAACAGCCCCCTGACATCAGTAACAAGCACTGATACCCTCCCCCCAAGGTATCCCCTCCGAGTCTTGGCAAGAACCTCAATTATCCCTGGGCCCCAGGCCACTGCCCAATTCTGGTCTGAACAGAGCTGAGGACTGAATCTACCAAGCAGGGATGATGAAGGAATGGGGCCCCACAGAGGCCAGGACTCAAGTTAGGGAGGGAGCCCTCTCTACCAGCTCCCAGCACCAGTCCTTGGTCCCCTGGGACAGGTGGCCTCATTAGAGGCAGTCTGGGCAACCTCAGGGGTGCAGTCAGCAACTCAGATGGTAATTAGGAAACAAAGAGCTAAGGCCAGGCAGTGCCCAGCCTCCCCCAGCTGGGCCTCAGTTTCTCCCAGACAGACAGGCGGCAAGGGTGGAGCTGGTCAAACAAGAACTCAAGAGCTCTTAGGGAGCCCACAGGTACCCTCTGGGGTCTCCTGCCTCCAAGAGGTGGATGCAGGCTCATGCCTGTTTCCATGACAACTAGCCTCACCACACCCAAACAGTCAGGCCTAGAGAAGCCTACACAGACCCATTGCCAACCCCTATGAAACCTTCTAGCTTTGGACATTCCCCAGAGTAACCCCAAGGGGATGAGGATAGAAGCTCTACCATCACCTCTGGCAAGCTGCTCCAAGATCTCATTTCCCTGGAGCCCAGGGACGAGGGCTCCACCTCCCCAGGCCCTGCTCCTTCCTGGAAGGGGACAGCAAGTCTCCACCCGGAACTCCCTCCCCAGTCCTGAGGCTGAAGACCAGGACTCAGGCATCTGCTGAAGTCATCATGCAGAACGGGAGCCAAGGAGTGGACAGAGAATTGCGTAGGAGTAGGAGTGTATGCATCTTACTTATTTGTGCATGTGAAACTGTGTGCACAAGAGCATGAATCTGAGCACTGTGTTTGAAAACATCAGGAATGAATGTGTGAGTATATATGTTTGGATAAATGCATTAGTACATTCAGATATACATGCCTATGTATGTGAACTCATATATGCATATCTTACAAAAGTGTGTGTGTAAATAGGGTGTCTCTCTCAGAAAGTATGTGAAAGTTACAAATGCATACATAAGTGAATTTGTGGTGTATGACTGTGACTATGTGAGAGAATATGTTTGGTTAGATGTCCATTCATATATACATGAGTTTATGTATCTTACAGAAGTGTGTGAGTAGGAAATGAGGGTGCACAAGTGTGTATAGAGCACCGTGTGTGCATGGGAGCATGTGAGCGAGAGGGTGAGAGCCTGGGTGGCACGCAGGGCCTACTGGGTGAGTGGAAGCCTGGTTTTTGTCACTCACTGGATTGTGGGGAGAGGAGAGACACGTGAGTCTTTGCTTGATCTGCTCTCCTTCATTCTTGTGTGTGTTCCGTTAAGTCCGCCCCCACCCGCCCTCCCCGCCCAAGTCAGAAGATCTGGAGAACCAGGGAAGTGTCCAGACTGAGGAAGGAGGAGCTGGGGGTGGGGGTGACTGGTGTCCATGGAGCAGGGGCAGGGGCTGAGTCCACCCCACAAGCGCCAGCCCTGAGCAAAGCCAATGGAACACCCCCTCCTCTGCCCTCTCCCAGACCACTCCAGGGCCTGGAGGAAGCAGTGGGGAAGGGGCTTCTTAGGGGGCCATGGGGGCTGGCATCTCTGTCTCCATTTCCCCACTTCTGTGAGCACAGAGAAAGTGGAAACTGAGGGGAGGAGACAGAGAGATTCAGATAGGGACCCAGAAGACAAGAGACAAAGACTGAGAGAGGCCCCAGGGTCAGGCAGACCCAGTGAGCCGGGGTCCCTGCGCGCCACGGAGCCAGGAGCCCTTAAACCCAGAAGAGTCACTGAGCTGGGCCCTGAGAGCCAGACACCCAGGGAGCCAGCGCCAGGCGTCTGGAGAGCCAGGCCCAGCCAGCCCGTCTCCTGCTCTTGGAGCCCGAGAGAGAAGGAGGGGCAAGTGGAGGCTCCATTTTGAGAAGTGCGTTTGTGGCCGTAGGAAGGGAACCCCTAGCTCTCCCCAACATCCTTGAGAAACCGCTCCGGCACAGCACACACTCCCCCCGCCCAGTGGGGACTGCTGAGGGCTGGGTCCAGCCGGGGTCCGAGGGAGGTCTGGCCTAGGTCCGAGCTCCCACAGACCTGTTTTGGGGGCAGAAGAGTTCGGGAAAGTCTCCCCCTCACCAAACTCCAAGGACCATCCAGCGGGATCAAGTCTGGGATCACGAGTTCCCATTCCGAGACCGGAAGCCGGGAGCCCCCAATCCACCCTCCGGAATCCATCCCCCCCTCCGCCCCCCGCCGCTTCCATAAAGTGGGGGCAGCTGTAGAATGCCGCCTCCCCACGGGACCTCGGCCGTGCATAAGTTGGGGTCACCCCCAGGTCGTCTCCCAGCCCCGGCCCCCCCTCACCTCCACCGCGCTGCTCCATGCTCAGCCCCGGGCCGCCCCCAGCGCTCCACAGGCGCGCCGCCCGGCTCCAGTCCGTGCGCCGCTACTCGGAGCGGCCCGGTCCGGCCCGGCCCCGCCTCCGGGGAGCCCCCGGCCCCGCCCGGCCCAAGTGGGCGGTGCAGCGCGGGGGAGGGTCCGAGGGGCGACCCGCCCCCGGGGCGCGGATAAGCGTAGGCACCCCGTGTCACGCGTGCCCGGCGAGGCGCACGCACGCAGGGGCTACGCAGCGGGACTCAGGTTCCCTCCCTCCGAGGCGCGGTGGCTGTGTGTCTGGAGGCTTGGTCGGCTCAGGACTAGGCGGCGGCGGGTCACCCTGTACCCCTACCCGAGCCCCGGGGCCAGCGGCTGCTGATCATTGTTAGAGCACAAAGGGCCAGGCGCCGCGGCGGCCGCCCTTCCCCCTCCGCTCCTCGGGTCGATGCCAACCCCGCCCCCCCCACCCCCGACACACTCTCCGGCTTCGGAGTCCAGAGAGGGAGGCCGAGGGTCAGCTGCCCCCCACTCTGGGCCCTGCGCCCCAGCACAAGTCGGGGGCCGAGGTTTGGTGGGTGCTTGCCCCACCCGCAGCGGGTTGGAGGAGGTACGCTTGGATTTGCGGAGGCGGCGCCACCTAGCGGCCTATTCGGAGAACACGCCCAGTCACCCCCAAACTTGGGGGTCCCTACCCGACTCCCCAGCACTGTGCCCTCTCCTACTAGAGCCCAGGCCTTCTCCGAGCGCGGCTCTGTGCTCTCCAACCTTCCCTCCGAGTCATTTGCTAAGAGAGAGGTCATTGCTCGAGAGGCAGCCCCTGGGCCCCCAAAAGTCACTGGGGTGAGCTGGTCCAAACTTACAGGCCAAGCCTACACGAGCCTCATAGCAGACAACATTCCACTGTCTTCTCAGGGTCAGGGATATTCTCACCCTCTGGCAAACAACACTGTCTTAACACCCACACGATCTTTCCCACATTCAGTCTCACACAGCCACAATCACACAGTCTGTCTCGTCCATCACAAGGTTCCATGTCCCTTCTTTCCATAATCTTCAGGCCAACTCACAGAGATACACTCGGTGTCACACGCCTAGTTGTGCACAAGCTTTCACAGCTCGAGTTCCTTCGCACCCAGTCACAATCTTAAATACACTTCGTCTCCTAAGCATTTTTCACACTGACAGTCTTATTCAGTCACAAAGACAACTTCTTACACATACACGTTGTATTTCACAAACATTTTAACACATAGACTTGCCCGTAGGGGTCTCTGTGACCTAGTCAGGTCAGCTGATGCCCGCACCGCTGGGCAAGGACAGCCTCCTGCCCCCTAACCCCGCCCCCCAGGGCCTAGGCCCGCCAGAGCTCCTCTGCCCCAGGAAGGAGCATTCCCCCCCTTCCAGGCCACAGCCCTGGCCGGCTCTCAGCTCTATTTTTAGCTCTATGGAAAGGGTTGTTTTTCTTTCTTTTTCCGTGGAAAGGGAAACATAGACCAGCCACCCTCAGGCTCACCCTAGACCCTCTGCCTCACAAGAACAGACTGAGCCCCACCCCCCCGTGGAGACCCCCTCTGCTGGCCTTACCCTGATCCCAGCCTCCTGGGACACCAGGAGCCTCCTCCCCTTTCTGGCAGCCTGCCCAGAATCAGGCAGCAGCTGGGCTCAGCGTGTGTGTAGAGGTGGGGGGTGGGGCAGGGAGGGAAGCCGAGGGCCGCTGCCCACTACCTCATTCCCTGGGGGGAGGGGGGCCGTCCTCCCTTCTACCAGAGGGAGATAGGCCCACTCTGGTATTAAGGGGATGTGTACGCTCATGCATCCTCTGCGGAAGGGGGACTCCCACTCTTGCATGAGGGGCCTTCTGCTTCTACTTTGGGGGTAGGAGCTCCCAGTTCTGCAAGGAAGAGTGGCAGTAGGAAGGGGACCCACAGGCTCTCCCGCAGCTGCTCCCTGGGCTGGAGGACCGGGCGGGGGCTGCTGTACACTACCATCCAGAATAGCACCCCCTTCAGGGATACTTTCAGGGATGGGGGCACCATGTTCCGGAGAAGGAAGACGAGGAACCCAGGTAACCCCACCCCAGCGCAACAGTCTCTGGTCCTCCTGCACTACCCCAACTCCAGGGGGCGTTGTGTACCCATTCCTGGGGGAGGGCTTATCACGTCCACGAGGAGAATGAAATACAGCCCGGCAAGATACCTGGCAAACTTGCTGAGTACCGCGGAGGGAGGTTCCCGCCCCGAGGCTGGGGTGGGGGGAGCACAGCCCGCTGGTGGGCGAAGCGATCACGTGCTCAGCGCCTGTTTACGTCCCAGTCTTCACCTGCGGGCGGCAGGGAAGCAGGAACCTCCGGAGGTGTCCCACCCGGCCCGCCCCCATCCGCGGTCACTGGGCGGCCCTATTCTCCCACCCCCGTCAAGTACGCGACAGCAGCGCGCCCTGCCCGCTGGGGGGTTCTCGCAGGCCAGTGGCGCTGCTCCACGGGCTACTAGCGTTAACTCACTGGGCGCGTCCGCCCCGGAATGCACGTGTGTTCGTGTGTCTCCAGTACGCGTGTGTGTCTGTGTGCACGCGTGTGTGGGCTCGTCAGTGTGAGTTTCCGTGTAGGTTCCCTGTTCAGACTCCTGGCCTGCGGCCCCCGGACCGGGGACCCCCCTCCTCAACCCCAATCCCCAGCTTCCCCAGATCGGGAAAGTTCGCTCCGGGGCGGGGGTGTGCGGCAGGCGCGAGTTCCTGCACCTCCGCGGCCCCACCACTCACTCACCCAGCGCCACCTGCACCGCCGTTCCAGCTTCCGCCCGGCTCCTGCTCCAGAGCCGGTACCTCCTTGCCGCAGACCCGCCGGCTCCCAAGCCCGCTCCGGGTTGCGGACTCCCAGCGCCCGCCCGGCCGGGCTTGGTGGAGCGGGGCGGGGCGGCTGAGGCCGCGCCCCCGACCCCGGCAGGGGAGTGGTCTGCGCAGCACCCCCTCAACAGCCGACCCAGTACCCAGCCCAGCTGTGGCTCGACGGTGGCCCGAGACTGCCCCTCTGGCCTCTGACTTCACAGCTTACTGGATTTGGCTTTTGACTTACGAAGGGGCCAGTGGCGCCACAGCCAAGCTAAGCTACCTGGCTGCCCTAACCAAGTTGGCTATAGGGCTTTACTGCCACCCTCCTCTGCTTTGTAGGGAGCCCACCCTGGTCCACTCTCAGCCCACCCCCCAGACACAGGGGAAACCCCTGGGAATCAGACAAAGAAGGCTCAGGTTTCACCAAAACAGACCCCGCCCTTCCTCACACCTCGAGGCTGGGGCTGCCCGAGCAGAACCAGCGTCTCCCCCTCCCCTGGAGTAGGTGTCTGCCTAGGTGAGCAGGCTTGCCAGTTCTGGCCCCTACGGAGTATGGCCAGGTTTCTCTCAGGCTCATAAAGTTCCACCCACAGGCACAAACAGGAAGTTGACCTGTATTGCAGGGAGGCACCAAGGGCTCCCACCTTCCATGGCACTCAAGGCAGCCTGTGATGTCTACAGGTATCTGGGCCATATTTGCAGCCTGAGTACTTGGGCAGCAGGAGTCCTGTGAGTTTAGTCCCTTCTCAAACCCATTCCCAGTAAAGGGATGGAGGACCAAGGCTGCCCCTCACAGGCAAATGTGACAATGAATCTGAGGACAAGGCTGCAAATCCAGCTGGACTCTGCTGGGCCAGGCTCTTCCTCAGCTCTCAGGAAGATTCTTAATGTCCAGCTGGGCACAGGCAATTTGCCTCAATTCACTCTGGCTACGTACAGGGACAGTGACTCCCAGGGATCTTACACAGGACCCAGGGATTAACTACTGCTTTCTAGGCTCCAGGGACTCCTGAACACACTTTGGGCTAATTTTGATGTGAGGAGTTTAAGGCAGGTGTGGAATAGAATGTGTTTGTCTAGGGGGTGGGGCTGGGGGAGCATTAGCTTCCCCTCCCCCCATTCTGGTTTGTGCAGTGTGGGGGGTATCTGCTAGGAGGGTGGGGCAAGACAGGCAAGTGTGTATCTATCCCTCTAACCCCAATTCACACAGAGACCTCACAAAAGTCCCCTAATGGAAATCCCTAAAGGATTTCCTGAGAACACACCAGGCATCCTAGGGAGACCAGAATATGGAACCCACATCCTTATAGGTAGGACTGACCTGGTCGTGTGCATCTGGAAGGCATGGCTGATGTTCAGCGTTATAGACCCTGGATGAGGCCTAGACCAGCCAGCGGCTGGGAATGATTACTGCAGGATTAGGAGGCCTGGCTCCAGCCAGTCTGGGAGAGACCCCCAAGAAGGGAGGCCCTGGAGGAGGTCCCCCCTCCCTCCCCCCCAGAGAACAGCTTTGCTCCAGGGTGTTTCAGGAGACAATAGTAGCCACAGTTCTCACACACCACAGACCAGAGACCCCAGACCATTCCACAGGGTTCCAGAGCCCCCTCTTAAGTTGACAGGGAAACCTTGATAAAGCAGCCCTGCTTTCAGGAAGCAGGAACCCCACTGACCCCACCACCCTTCACAAAAGGCTTCTCCCCAGCCCCCTTAGAACATCTTGCATTCTCATCACGCTTGCAGGCAAATCTAAAGGGAAACAGACTTTAGGATATCAGAGGAAGTGAGATGGGAAAGTGTCACCATTTAGCAATATTTCTTAAAAAAATTTTTTTTTCATTAGATTTTTAAAAAATATTTATTTATTTGGCTGCACCGGATCTTAGTTGCAGCAGGTGGGATCTTTTTTTTTTTAATTGCGGCATGTGGGATCTAGTTCCCTCACCAGGGATTGAACCCGAGCCCCCTGCATTGGAAGCACCAGAGCCTTAGCCACTGGACCACCAGGTAAGTCCCTCAGCAATATTTCTGACAGGTCCCTAGGTAAGTTATCTTACAATCTCTGGCAGGGTTTCTTAAAAATGAAGAGTCCTTCAGCCATAAAAAGAAATGAAATTGATTTATTTGTAGTGAGATGGATGGACCTACAGACTCATACAGAGTGAAGTAAGTCAGAAAGAGAAAAACAAATACCGTATGTTAACACATATATATGGAATCAAAAAAAAAAAGGTTCTGAAGAAACTAGGGGCAGGACAGGAATAAAGACGCAGATGTAGAGAATGGACCTGAGGACACAGGGAGGGGGAAGGGTAAGCTGGGACAAAGTGAGAGAGTGGCGTGGACATATATACACTAACAAATGTAAAATAGCTAGCTAGTGGGAAGCAGCTGCATAGCACAGGGAGGTCAGCTCGTTACTTTGTGACCACGTAGAGGGGTGGGATAGGGAGGGTGGGAGGGAGATGCAAGAGGGAGGAGATATGGGGATATATGTATACACATAGCTGATTCACTTTGTCATACAGCAGAAACTAACACACCATTGTAAAGCAATTATACTCCAATAAAGATGTTAAAAAAATAGGTTCTGCATTTTTAAACAAGAGCCCCAGTTCTGACACACACTAACATAAGAGAAAAGCTGAGAGGGTACAAGAGGAGGGAAATGTATGGGGGGGTGGCCAGATAAGAATATGCTGAGCTTGGGTCCACGATGAGAGGTCAGTGAGTGGCTCATGTCACAGAGGGACAGCTGGTCAGGCAAAGCCTTAGGCATGGGGCCCAGTGATCCACACCTCTGCCAGGGATCACATGGAGATCCTCAGGGAAGACAGAGATAAAGAAGCACCATCCTGTCTTCCCTAGGCCACACAGAGATGTAAGGGTGTGCAGGCATGAAGACCCCTTAATACCCCGGCTTTCTTGGTAGTGCGTGGCTCAGACAGGGTGGGGGAGGGGACCTATCGGCTCCCAATTCAAAGTGAGAGGAAAATCCAGTTAAAGACTGGGGTGACACCCAGTGGTCAAATAAGAAAAAGCACAGAAACAAAGGCAATGGAAACTTTTTCCAGTAAAACTGGAAAAGGCTCTACAAAGTCACGACTGCAGCCACTCCAGCAGCATCCCATGGAACGAGTGTCCAGGTGGCGGGCGCCCCGGGCTGACAGCTCCCTTCCACGGCTCTCTTCCAGCTTCCACCTTTGTGGCTGTCCCTGGTATTAAAGGGCTGAGCACCTAGGTCCAATGGTAGTACGCACTACCTGAGGGCAGGCTCCAGAGTGGGGAGCAGACGAGACTGGTACCCACCGTGTCACCCCTTGGCTCTGAAAGCCTGGGCTGGAGTTTTGGCAAGACGTCCCCTATCCCCCTCCAGGTTCAGGGGGCCTGACCCCACTGCTTTTACCTCGACTTGCTCACTCCCACCTCAGGGCCTCTGTATTTACTTTTCCCTCTGCCTGGATTCCTTCCTCCAGATGTTCACATGGCTCAATCCTAGTTCTTCAGAGGCCCCAGCTCAAATGTCCTCTGCTCAGAGACACCTTTTCAGATCTTAATCTAAACTAGCCTGTAAGCATGATCACATTACTGTATTTTTTTTTCCTTTAGAGCATTTTTCACTATCTAAAACTATGTTTTGTATGTATTTGTTCATTGATTATCTTGTCTCTTCTACCACATTACAGGTTCTGTGGAAGCAGGGACCTCATCTGCCTCGTCAGTGCTATATTTGCAGGATGTAGAACAAGACCTGGCACACAGCAGGTTCTCAAATATTTGCTAAATTGAATTCTCTTGCAATGAAACCCTGCCCTAGGCTAGGCCCCTCGGATTGAGAAGGGCCCATAGGTCACAACTACAGGACAGAGGCAGCCCTAGCTGCCTTAGAGGACTAAGAAACAGTCTGTACCCCAGCCTGTCCTGGCAGGCTCGTTTCAGCATCCAGCTCTGCAATGCCTTCACCTTGAAGGCTTGGAGAGGTCTGGCTTCTTGGGGTCGGGGGCCTGGTCAGCGTGAGTCTCAGAGATCTGGGGCACAGCCCCCTTTTTGCCAGAAGAGGGCTTTTTGGCCACTAGCCCATTGTCATCCTTGATCTTCTTGAGCCGGGCCTTGCTCTTTGGTGGGATGGAGAAGGTGAGAGAGCTCTTGTTGAATTCAAGTGGGAAGACACCTACGTCTCCATCAAAGCGGTTCTTGGACACCTGTAGATACCGTTTCCCTGGCCCAGTTACCAGCTTCCTGTCCTGCAGGATCAGAACATTGTCCGCTTCCTGGCTTGCCTGGGGGATAAGGGGCAGAGGAGGAAGGAGCAGTGAGAAGACATATGAGAGAAGCACAAAGGAAGGCTGAGGGTGCAGGGAGGAATAGCAAGAATGGGGGAAGGGAAAAGTACTTCCCCCATCACCAAAGCTCTCTGAACGACTGACCAGAATGCTGGGGCCACTTGAGTCTTTTGGTTCCCTGACAACCCTGTTGCTGTCCCAGATTGTGTACATGCTGCTAACACTTCTGGCTCCACAGCTCACTCAACCCGAGCGAGCTCCTTATCATTTAGGTCCTGGTCTAAATGTTACACTTCATCAGAGAGGCCATTCTTGATCCCTGTAAATAAAAAGGCACTACCATCTTTCTACTTCTGTGTTATTCTCTTCCCCAGTTCCATGTCTGTTCCATTGTGGCACATAATTTGTGTTCCTTGCCCTGTATTCCCCGTGCCCAGCCCAGGCCTGGCGTGTAATAGGCACTCAGTGTACCACTGGAAGCTCCAGGATCTGGCTGGTCCCGCTGCCCAGAAGGCCCTCCCACTTATTTGCTTATTTAACACCTATTGTCCGACAAAACCCAACCCAACCTCTGTTGACACATCTTCTAGGAAGTCTCCCCCCAGGCTGACTCAGATGCCTTTTCTCTTTTCTCCCAATACCTGTGCTACCTATCATAGCTCTTATCATACTGAGTTGTAATCACTGTCTCCTTTCTTCCGTTTTTTTTTTGGATGTGCCACGTGGTGTATTGGATCTAAGTTCCCCAACCAGGGATCGAACCCGCGCCCCCTGCATTGGAAGCACGGAGTCTTAACCACCGGACCGCCAGGGAAGTCCCTCACTGTCTCCCTCTTTTCCCCATAGAATATGTGAGTTCCTGGAAGGCAAGCAGGGCAAAGGACCAACCATTATCGGCCTTTGTATTCTAGCACATGTGTTCCTCATGTCATGGCCCCAGAGGCAAGCTGCCTCCTGCCTGTTCCAGATGGACAGTCAAGATGATTTAAGGCCTAATGAGGGCTGTCCCTGGTCACACCTGCCCCCTCTACTTTCCATAGCTTGAGCTCCTCTAAAGCCCACTTACTTTGGCTGAGCCAAAAATGGATGCTGTCTGTAGTTCTTTATCATCATCTTCCTTCCGGGGGTGAATGACCAGTGTCACATGGCAGCTACTGTCTGTGGCAAACTTCCGAAAAGCCCCGATGACATAGTCTTGAGCTGCAATCCTACCCAACAAAGAGGTTACCAGACACAGAAGGACAAGAACACACACATACTCCTGATTCGTTCACATCTGCCCACAAACCACCACAACCTCACTCTACTTCCCTCTACCCAAGGACTCACACTTAAGTCCCTGTCCATACTTCCCACTGCCACACCCCACACCTCTACAAAGACAGTAATACATATGGGATGGTATGTTCCTGCACATATGTCAGAAAACAAGAGTACAGTGTGTCTGCCCAGAGGCCAGCTGCCTGAGAAGATGTGTGTCTAAGTGGGTTACAGCTAGGCAAGAGGAGGATGTCACCTGTCTGTGGACAGCTGCTCATGACCCATCATGAATTGCAGATTGTCGATAACCACATGACAAATGTCATACACGTAGACTGCATGTTGCATCGTGTCTATTACAGTCCTGGGAAGAGGAAGAGACAATGAATTCAAGAGTCAGTTACAAGTAATCTCCAGACCATGGCAGCCAGAAAACTCTGTTGGGAGTCTGTTCTCCCACCCTCCTATTCTTTGAAAGCTCCAGATTCTTTGGGAATCTCACCTGATGCTCTGTTGCCCATGAAAAGTCATGAAATAGAGGGGCAGGTCCTCAAAGCGGTCGGCCCACTCGTCATATTTGTCCAGTTGCTCTTCCAGTCGCCCCACAGCAAACTGTGTCAGCATGACCCGGGCTAGTCTCACGTTGCTGATCTCAAAGCTACCCCATAGCGTGTTCACTCCCTGGGTACACAAGTCCAGGGCATATTCACTGATGAATGTCGTCTTTCCACTGCCTGTCGGCCCTGCATGGGGGGTTGAACACAGACCCGGGTGAGGAGTAAAGCCCTACCCTTGAAACCAAGACATGCACGGAGCTTCAAAGTTGGGAGGGGAAGGCGCCTCTTCAACATTTACTGTAGCCCAAACCCACGTGCTTCAGTCATCTGACCCTCTGCCCCCAAACCCGCCCAAGCAGTGATTTCCCAAAGGGTCACCTGTGAAGACTGTCAGCTCGCCCTTCCGATGTCCCTTCAAAAGACGATTGAGGTCGGGGAAGCGGCTCCAGCGAACGCCAGCTGCCTGCTCCACATTTGATAGTTCTCCTAGCACCTCCTCCCGAAGCTGCCGGAAAGACACGATAGACTTGTGCCAGGCAGGCAGGGCAGTACGCAGAATACGAGAAAGATTTAAGCCTTGGTTCAGAGCCTCCAGGGGAGAGGGCTGCTGGTCCCCAGGCCGCACCAAGGAGCATCGTTTGGGGTTCAGTTTTCGGGCGAACAACTTGGCAGCTTCCCAGGACCGAAGGTCATCCCCCAGCCAGAGAACAATACGTCGGAACTGTTCGAGGTAAGGAAGCAAGGCAGGGGGTAAGCAGGCTGTTCCTCGGGGTAGGGCAAGGGTGGGCAGCCCTGTGGACTGGCTCAAGGCCAGGCTGTCCAGCTCACGACTCGTCAGCACCACCTCAACATCTCGACGACTGATCAGGGGTAACCCAAACAGGTTGTGGAAGGCACCAGGCTGGGGGATGGTGGTCTCCACATAGTGCACTCTGTCACCCTGGCCTTCGGCCCCTAGTAGCTTCAGGCCTCGTAATCCCAAACCTCCAGGGGAGAACCAAGGAAAGACAAGGCTGTGAGCAGGCCGCAGGTAGCGCACACTGAAACGCTTGAGTGTGTCATCTGTCACTTTGGTGAGGCCAAACATCACGCGAGCCAGCTGGGCCTCCTCTGGTTCAGGCAGCTCCCAGAGAGGTACGGCTCGGTCCCAGATCCTCTGGACCTCCTCACTGTCCTCAGCTTCTGGGGCCTCACTAAGCAGGACCCCTTCTCTGGCCCCATCCCCTCGGCCCTCCACGCTGGCCTGGAAGTCTTCCCAGCTCCCCTCAGCTAGGCTGGTCATGCAGAGAAAGCGGCCTGTGGTCTTGTCGATGAAGAGGCTGAAGGAAGTGGCAGCACCAGTCTCGTCCTTGAGCTTCGAGGCACCCACAAAGGGACTAGGTGCCCGCACGCAGCTGTGCCCATCCTGGAAGGGAATCCCATGGGCCCGCAAATATTGCCGGATTTCAGTTGCAGTTACAGGCAACATTGGTACCTCCAAGGCGGCGAGAGCCTCCTTCCTGTACCGTCTGCGAGGAGGGCCCAGGGCCAAGCTTCGTGGCAGGCCCCTCCACCCCATCCACGGCCCACGCAGTGGCAGCAGAATACGGAGGGGGTACCCACTTCGGAGGAGGACCCACATTCCTAGTCAAACGGGGGAAGTCACTGCTTGAAATGCCTTAGGCGCCCGGTTCGGGTGCCTTCACTACTAGGTCAGACCCTGGGGATCCTGCACGCAGCTCTCTTCTCCCTCTGAATCCTCTTCAGCCCCTCTACATTGCCACTTCACGTCTATGCCAGAGGACACGGCCCTTTCACGTCCGCGTCCCTTGGCCGGTTCCCTACCTCTGAAGTCCTCCACAGCTGCTCCCCCCGCCGCCTCCCCTCCGCGCCGCCCCTCGCCGATACGGTTTTTCTCGATCATCTCCTCGTCACTACCGCCCCTCCACTGCCCCTCCTCGTCGTCCTCATCTCTGCGGCCGCCTGCGTCCCTTCCGTAGTCCCTCTCCTCTGGACCCCGTGCTAGAAGACCGCTCCGCCGCTCCTTCCCTCAAGGGGACACCAGGCAACCTGAGCGCCACTCCTTCGCTCCCGCCGAGCTCCGCGCTCAGAGGGACGCCCGCCGCGCCTCCGTCGCGTGGCTTTCTCGGCTCCACTGCTAGGAGCTCCGCCGCTCCTGACCCCGGCCCCGAGTCACCACTCTCGTCTTGCCCCTGTCGCCTGCAACATGGGTCACTCGCGCCACTAGCCGCGACCTCGGAAACAAAACTGCCGCGGCGCCGGTGTTCCCGGAAGCGGAAGCCTCGGGTTAGTCCCTCCCCCACACCGCGAGGCCGGGCTCGACGGCTTCGGAGCTCCGGCCATGACTGCGCGCGGGAGCGCTAGCCGCTTCCTGACCAGTGTCCTGCACAACGGGCTGGGTCGCTACGTGCAGCAGCTGCAGCGTCTCAGTTTTAGCCTCAGCCGTGACGCGCCCTCGTCCCGCGGCGCCAGGTGAGCCGGGGAAGGGCGCGGAGGTGCGACTCCAGGCCGAGGTTGCCCCGGGTCTGGGGTCACCTTGCTCCCCCTTCTCCGGTCCCTCAGGGAATTCGTGGAACGGGAGGTGACCGACTTCGCCCGCAGGAACCCCGGGGTCGTAATATACGTGAACCCGCGGCCGTGCTGCGTGCCCAGAGTAGTGGCCGAATACCGTGAGTGGGGCCGGACGAGGGCTGGAGGGAGGCGTCGTGGGGCTCGGCCCGCTTGCCTGCCGCTCGTGTGACCCCTGACCCGCTTCCTCTTATCCCCACCTCCCTTCGGCCAGTTAACGGGTCTGTGCGCGAGGAGAGCATCCACTGCAAGTCGGTCGAGGAGATCGCCACGCTGGTGCAGAAGCTGGCGGACCAGTCGGGCTTGGACGTGATCCGCATCCGCAAGCCCTTCCACACGGACAGTCCTAGCATCCAGGGCCAGTGGCATCCCTTCACCAACAAACCGACAACTCTGGGCGGGCTGCGCCCTCGAGAGAGGTCCAGGATCCTGCCCCAGCCTAGCGGCTAACACAGTGAAGAGTTGCTCCACCTATTCCAGTCCCAGGGTTTGGACTCTGACCCCAGTAGAGTCCCAGTAGAGGTGGTTCTTCCTTCTGGTTTGGTTCACGGGAGACAGATGGAGCCCACCAAAGGGGAAGCTGACGCCAAAGCTTTTGCCTGGGATAAAGAAGAGCTGCCTGTTTCTTGTTGATGTCCCCTGTGAGGGGCAGAGACTGTGAGTCTCCTAATTCTGATCCAGCTGACATCTCTGAAACCCGAGAGTCTTCAGATTTCACTGGATCTTCATTTCTTAAATCCAGATCTCAAATCACAGTGAGCAGATTTAAGGCTGGCTTCTGAAGAATCCCTCATGTCCTGTTTTTGCAGCCATTGACCAAGAGAGAGCTAGTACCTTATACCCTGCTGTGAGCATGGCATTGGGCTAGGTCCTTTATATCTGTGAATGTTTGTGTGCAGATTAGAAAACTGAAGTTAATAAACTTGTCAAGGTCACACTTGAAGTCTGCTTCAAAATATGCACATATTTAAACTATAATGTCATTTTTTAATCTTAAAACCAGAAGCGGGCTTCCCTGGTGGTGCAGTGGTTGAGAGTCCGCCTGCTGATGCAGGGGACACGGGTTCGTGCCCCGGCCCGGGAGGATCCCACGTGCCGCAGAGTGGCTGGGCCCGTGAGCCATGGCCGCTGGGCCTGCGCGTCCGGAGCCTGTGCTCCGCAACGGGAGAGGCCACAACAGTGAGAGGCCCGCATACCGCAAAAAAAAAAAAAAAACCATTAGCAAAATGAATAATAACTCTTCAGGATGGTGTAGTATCAAAGGCCACGTGATTAATCTAGGCTTGACCCTTGGAGAGAGTGATTCTCAGGCCAGCTGATAAATAGGCAGCATCTTCTAGGCTTAGCTAAAAATGAGGTGAGGGACGGGGGGAGATGGTGAGAAAAAGAGCCAGGAGGTAAAAACCTAGAAACTGTTGTATGAATTCTTGAACTGTCGTAATTTTGTTTGGCATCCCCTTACCACCATGATCAATAAATAGTGAGAGCCTTTAAAAAAGGACTGTACCTGCCCAGGACAGTCAGGATGGAAGCTGAGGATCCCAATTTCCTCTGCAAATGGTTTTATGGGGAGCAAAGCCAACCCTGCAGCACCTTTACCATAGGCTCAGAAGCCTGTCCCCTGGTGATCAGGAGAAAACCAGTCTAGACCAAGCAGACCACTCATAGCTGTGGGGAAAGAGGGTATTTATTAACCAACAGTGGGGGGAGGAACTGAGCCCAGCCTCCCCACTCTGTCACATGCCTCTCCCGCCTCCCTGGGTCGTGAGCGGGGGCATTCCTAAAGAATGGTAGCCGGTTTACAATAAATACATTCATTGTGGGGTAGAGCGGGGAGAGGTTGGGTGAAGGGCAGTAAAAATCCCGTGGGACTCCACGTTCTCAGCTACAAAAATAACAGTCATCCTCACCCAAAGGGAATGGGGGAGCTCAGTCAGGTTTTGATTGTCCCATATGGGCCTGGAGACTTCAGAGGCCCCTGGACCCTGAAAGTGCCCCGGTGAGGTAGGACAGGGGTGGGAGCCAAGCATCCAAACTCCCAGCCTCTTATCCTTTGCATAGTTCCAAGAACGGGCTTCATGTGCCAGGTGAGACATCAGATCTCTTCTCCCCCTGCTCTGGTCTAGGGGTAGCAAATGTTTGGTCCACAAAAGGGAGGCTGGCTCTTTGAGTGCAGTGTTGGTCACCCGTCCTAAGGAAGTGTCTGTGAGGACAGCTAAGTGGGAGAGAGCTCTCCCTCTGAAATGTTCATGGATCAAACCCAACAGACACAGGTCCAGCGCAGCAAGGGGAGGCTCAGAAGGTGCATGTGAGTGGAAATGTGAGCACATGTGCATGAGGAAGACCATGCCTGGAACTGTCTCTGTCACTCTTGAGAGTGACTAAGGGGGTAAGGAGGCTGACTTACAAGGGCTGCACATTAAGGGAGAAGAGGGAATGATGCAGTAGTCTTACCTCCCCAGGCTGGCCTGTTCCCAAGCTCTTGCCAAAGAGGTCATCACACGGGGCTGGGACTACAGGAGAGGACTAGGTAGGATGGGATGTGGCAATTGGGAGGGTACCCAAAGTCCAGAAGAAGGGATGAAACAAGAATGCACCAGGAGGTGGGGGTGGGGGCCCTGCAGCCCAGCTGATAGACATTCTTCCATGTGCACACGTGAATGTACACAGGGCTCAGGTGGTTCTGGTGGCTGGCAGAGGTCTTGTCTGTTTTCAGGACCATCCAGCACATAGGGCCATGCAGAGGGTGGTGACATTGAGGCCATCTGGACCTGCAGAGCCCTGCCTGGGAGAAAGAAGAAGGGTTTGAGCAGATGAATGGGGCAGGAGGATGGCATCCTCTCCTCCCAAGTGCTTAGGTTAAAAGGGAACAGGAGCTGGCTCTGGGTCTGCAGAGCCTGAGGGAGCACCTACCTCTGAGGAGCACCGGTTGGCCTGGGCTGCTCACAGATGGGTCCGTGGAGACTGAGAAGGGGACTTTGGCTGGGCCTGACTCTGGCCAGCCCTACAGGGACATCAAGAAGTTGGGAGAAGGGCCTGGAGTTGTGGGGATGAAGGTAGGGTGTCTGTGCTGGGGAGGCAGCGGCCCAGCCTGGGGCAGGCAGGCTGGTTTGGAAGAGCATTTGTCCTGGGAGGCTGGGCTCAGACAGAGCTCTCATCCAGGTGCTCCACGAGCTGTGTGTGCTTCCTCTTCTCCAGGATGCGGCTGAGCTCCTCTGCGAAGGAGCAGGGCCCTGCCGGCACTCCATTGTTGCCCTGCCTCAGGAGCACATAGCTGTTGCCGTTCATCCTGCGCAGCCGGCTGGGCAGTGCCACCAGCCCGTTGGTCAGCTCAGCTGGGGGTGGTGGGGGTGGCGGGGGTGGCGGGGCTGGAGCCCCCTCCCCGGGGATGATCTGGAGGCAGCCACCCTCCAGGCCCCCAGCCCCCTCCCCATCATCACCCTCTTCCTCTCCAGGACACTGGCCTGACACTGTCTGCAGTTGCACAGCAGAGCCCCCTGCCCGGCCGGCCCGACCCAGTGAGTATTTCTGTCGGTGTCCTCGTCCACCTCTCCGAAGACAGGCCACGTAGAAGAGGGAGGAAGCCAGGATAAGGCAGAGGCCACCAAGCGTAGCAATGGCTAACACATAGAGCAGCCGCATATCAGGCGCCAGTTGTGCCCCAGGCATTGCAGGGGCCTGTGGAGCAGGGGCAGGAGTGGCTGGCCGCACTGTGAGGCTGTAGGAGGCCAGCAGGGTGTGGAGGCCATTCTCTTCAGCATAGCAGCCGTAGTTGCCACTGTGCTCAGGCTGTGTGTCTGTTACCAGTAGCCCATCCACACCCACGCGGTAGCCATCCTGCCCATCACTCAGGCCTATGCTTCCATTGAGCATCCACAAGGCCCGGGCCAGGTTGGATGGCTGGTCACAGGGCAATAGGACATCATCACCCCGGAGCACAGAACGGGTCTTCAGTGGTGGTGGTGGCCCTGGAGGGAGCGGGGGACAGGAGAAGTGGTCATTGCCTTCCTGTCCTGGGAAGGCATTGGAGATGGCAAGCCAGGTGGTTCACTGTTAGGTCCCCAGCACCAAGCACAGAATCTGGAATTACGGTGACAACTAAGCTCTCTGTGCTCATGCTCCCACATAAGGTTCATGTTGGCCCTTCTCAGTGGTTTCAATTCCTGACATCTGCCAATGATTCCTCATCTCTACCTCCAACAAAGAGTTCTCTTCTTCTGAGCATCAGATTTGAATATCTTCCACATGCTGGGCATCTCTTGGAACTAAGGCCAAAATCTCCCTCCCAGCCTACACCAGGTATTTTTCTTGAATTGTCATCACCATGTATGGTGCTACCAGCCATTTCCCAGAAACCTGAGTTTCCCTTGGCTCTCTCTCTCCCCCTCACCTTTCTATCTAACCCTCACTAAGATTCTGCTTCCAGAATCTATCTCAGACCTCTTCACGTCTCTCCTTCCCCAGCTGCTGACCCCCATCTAATCCATTCTGCATGTAGCAGTGGGGTGACCTTTTAAAAACACTATGCTGGGGCTTCCCTGGTGGCGCAGTGGTTGAGAGTCTGCCTGCCGATGCAGGGGACACGGGTTTGTGCCCCGGTCCGGGAGGATCCCACATGCCGCGGAGCGGCTAGGCCTGTGAGCCATGGCCGCTGAGCCTGCACGTCCGGAGCCTGTGCTCTGCAGCGGGAGAGGCCACAGTGGTGAGAGGCTCGCATACCGCAAAATAATAATAATAATAATAAAAATAAAAACACTATGCTGATCATGCCACTCCCCTGCCTCAACACAGTCCAGCCTCTTCTCTTCTTGTTCAGACATCAAGCTTGCTCTGCCTGCTCTTCCCTCTACTTGGGTGTCATCCCCCTCCCCATGCCCTCTATTTGCCCGGTTAACTTAGGGGAGAGAGCATAACAGTGATCAAAAGCGCAAACTCCAGGCAGCCTGCTTAGGGTCAGGTTCAAATTCAGACCCTACTGCTTAATAGCTGATTTAACTTTGGGTAGTTTACTTATTCTCTCTGTGCCCCAGAGAGATTGCCCCTCACAGAGATGGTAATAATGGCACCTTTCTCATAGGAATGCTCTCAGAATAAATGAAATTGTTCATGTAAGTGTTTGATCAGTGCTTGGTGCATGGTAAGTACTCAGTACATATTAGCTATGATGATTATTATGATTATTGCTCTTGCTTCAGTTATCAGCTCGGTCATCTGATCTTCCTTGGGGCAAGCCCTTGTCATAGTTGTAATTATTCCTTTTGTAACAAAAACCAAAGAAAATAATTGTAATTAATTGGTTGTGTGATCATTTGATTGCCTGTGCATATACTTGGCTGTAAGCTCCAGAAGTGACAAAAAACTGCACATCTTGAACCTGTTTCCTTATTTACAATTTTTTTTTTTGCAACAAATATTTGTCGAGTACTTACTCTGTGCTGGGTCATTCTCGCTGAAAGCACAGACACAGCCATTCAGATACATACATGCACATACAAGTGGCATCAAATGGTAAAGAGGACAGGCTATGCAGCCAGACGCACACACATCTGTGACGTCACTTACCTGTGTCCCTGTTGCCCTCACAGCCTCGGTTTCCTCTCTCTATGTCCTGTATCAGTGCTGTCCTGGAGACAGAAGATTGGGATTTATGAACAAGGAGAACTGGGCTTCAGTTTCCCCAGCGGAAGGGTCGGTAAAGCTGTTACCAACAACTGGCCCCTACTCCCTGCAGCTGGCAGGCCCTCCTCCACCCCTCAGGCCCTGATCCCCTGGGCAGAGGGGACCCTCACCCCCCCCTCCATGGCCTCCCACCTGCTACCCTGGGACCTGTTGGCTCCGGTGGTGGTCACCACGCAGGTATGGGTGCCGGGGTCCCAGCCACAGTAGGGGTCCCGGGCCAGGATGCAGTCGTAGCAGGAGCGGTAGCGGGAGCAGCTGGACAGTGATAGCTGGATGACTCCACTAGGGGCCCCCACGTAGAGGCTATGCTAGGAGCCAGAGAGGACAGCTGGTTGGCAACACCCCACTCCCGCTTACAGACACACACACACAGCCACTGCCCAGCCTCCCCACTCCCTCCACTTATTCTGGCAAGGCCGGAATATTGAGGGTCACGAGTCGGGCTACCTGCGTCGGAGAGATGACCAGGTTCTCCACAGACTGGGGCTCCTTGAACACCTGTGTCTCTTCAATAATGTGCATCCCAGAGCCCAGGACCACTGCCTTGTGGATCCAGCCATCAGCTGGTATGGGAATGGCAGAAGGTCAGACTCCAACAGTGGAATCTACTCTCAGCCCCCTGCAATAGCCTAATGGGAGCAGCTTGGAGTCATGAGGTCAAGGACAAGGATTCGGCCAGTAGCAGTGGGCCCTCTGGACATTGGGAACTCCAAGCTAGTCATGGCAAGAATTATTGGATTTAGAAGAATTAGTGACTAGGGTCAAATGTCACTGTGGTTGGTGACAGGAGTCAGCAATCACCAAGAGCTAGTGGTCATTGGGGACTGGTAATGAGTGTTCATTGAAGAATCAACATCAGTGGTCATCAGGGTTTTGTGATCAGGGGTCATCCAGGGGGCTAGAGGTCAACAGGGATCAAGGACTCAGGCCAGCAGTCACCAAAGGGCTCAGGCCAGGGGTCAGAAGCACCTGTGCCCAGAAAGAGCAAGTCATAGGTGGGTCCAGCTGGCGTGGTGACAGGTGTCCCCGTGAGGTGTGTGTAGCGCACACTGCGCTTGAGCAGCAGGGGCCGTCCGCGTGTGGGTACCACGGGCCGAGCCATCAGTGGGTGTAACTTCACAAAGTCCAGGACCAGAGATGGCAAGTCCTGGGATGAGTTGTAGCCTCGGCTGCGCAATGAATCTGTAATGCACTGTGGTGGGGGACAGGGTGGTGAACCTCAGGACTCTGCCACCTGCCCGTCCTCCCCACAAGGCTAGACCTCCTGCCCCTCTCAGGGGTCCCGTCTGCTCAGCACTGACCCCAGGCCTGGGCACTCACCGAGCCAGGCCGGGGCTCCGGCACCCCTCCCTCGTAGCGGCCCCAGCGTCGGACACCATCCTGGTATTCCATGTAGGGGCCTGCGAAGACAGCCTGCACCTCGGCCAGGTCGTAGCGGCAGATGGCTGAGGCCTCCAGGGTCTTCCTAGAGACGGGACGTAGGGGAGGGGGCTGAGTCACACTGAATGGAGCCTGCCCACCTGTGTGGCCTGGAGCCCACTGTTACCCTGACCAATCCCTGCTCCAGGCCCACAGGGCCTCTCCTGAGGGTGAGCAGGCCACTGGATGTGCCTGAAGTTCTCTGTCTGCAGCCAGCCTCCCCCAGTGGATCCTATCTCATCTTCACTAACCTCTGCTCCAGCCCCTATGCTGTCCCCGTTCCTTGCCTCCCCACTGTCCCTGCACTGACCACTGTGTGGTCAGCGTGAAGGCCGCATAGAAGTGCGTGCGGGCTGAGGTGTCAGCTTCCAGGCTGCAGACACCACGTAGTGTCTCATACTGTGGAATGTGGCAGATGAGACGCGCCTTTAAGAAGGAGGTCCACTTCTTCTGCAGGATCTTCTTCCCTCCCAGGTCTCCCTGGGGAGGTAGGGGCATGGGGTCAGGGGCCAGGATCAGAGGTTCAGCCTCTACACCCTGGCCCTGCCCTCAGTCCTCCTCACCTTGCACACACGGGCCACACGGGCCACACGGTGGCTGCTGCGGCTCTGAGCAAAGCTTCCAGAGCCCTCCTCAGCAGCACGCTCCGTGAAGAAGTAGTAAACCTTGTCGTCGTCACCCGCTGCACTGGCCTTGCTCTCCCGCACCAGGACAGAGAACACAAACTCAGCATCTGTGGGTCAGGCAGTTCAGGTGGCTTCTGAGATAGGCTGGGATCTCCCCCAACCGCCCTCACTCAACAACACACAGGAATAGACACGATCACCTGGGGATATGGGGATGGGATGGTCAACTGCCCAAGGGAGTAAAGATGAAGAAATAGTCCCCTGCCCCCCATCATCCTGTGCCTCGTCCTCCTAACCATTGAGCCAGTGCATTGGTGCCTCCTCGGTCCTCAGGGAGTGTGGGTGGCGGCTCCGGCGGATGTCAGGGATGCTCCGGAATTCATACCGAGTAGCTGTGTAGAGGCCTCCATCTGAGGCCGGGACATGCCAGCCATGAGAGACATGTCACACAAAACAAGACACATAACACATGGGTGGCAAGTCCTAGCAATGAGATCCATGTCCCACAAACAGCATGCTTGTGGATGAGGGGCCGATGTGGGGAGGAGGGCATGCTTACCAATGATGAGGCCTGTGAAGCCACGGGCTGGGTCATAAGGACACTTCTCCTTCCCCTCCTCGAAGCTGGTTGGCAAGGTGAAGGCCTCAGCATCCTGGGGGAATGAAGGAAGGGCCAGAAGTCATTGCTCTTGAGGATAGGCCAGGGTTGTTGCTGAAGATCAGACCAGTCCAGGGTCAGGGACCAGCAATCAGGGCAGGGACAGGCATACTCACAATGGCTGCACAGAGAGGCTGGAAGGCATGAGTCCCACACGCGTAGAGGTGAGTGGCATTGAGGCGCTGCAGGAATCGCACGTGGTTGAAGCACTCGGTCTGTGGGATAGGTGGGGGAGGGCTGTGAGCCCTGGGCCTCCTTAGAGACTGCTTCCATTAGGCCAGCTTTGGCTGGCTCTTGCCCCCACCCACGGGACAAATAGTTCTTTCCAAGAGCCTGGTGGGCTTTCTCACTGCCCAGACACAGACTATTCCCTGGAACTCACTGTCCTTTGGTCTCCCAAGGGCATGACCCCTTTTCCCTTGGCTATCTCTTAGATTGCCTGACACACTTGGCTGGCTTCTCCTGCATCTTCTGTAGTTCCCTGTACCCCCCAGTTCGGGGGCTCCAAGGGCTCTCACCACCCTAAGATGCTTCTCTCTTACATCTCCTCAGCACTGTCCCCCAGTCATGGAGCTCCCACACCTGCTTTGGGGTGGCACTACCAAATCTACCCCCAGGTTCCAGCCATTGCTCCACCTGATATCCCACAGACACGTCAAACCCATGCTGTCAGAAACCAAGCTCATCCCCTCCCCTCCCTCACCTGCATCCTCCCTCTTAAAACTGTTCATCCAGTCTTTCCCACTTCATTTCATCAGTCCATCCCATCACTCAGTCCAGAAACCAGGCGTCATCTTTGCTGCTTCCCATTCCCTCACCCTCACATTCAGTCTCTTTCTGTGATTAAGTCTTTGTCCTACATGTTTCATGACCTGGTCTACTCCCCCTCCACTACCACCACCCTAGTCCAAATTACCACCATCACCTCTTCCCTGGGCAGCTACGCGACCACCTGGCAGCTCTCCCAACTCTCTGCCACTCTTTACAGAATCCATTTATTTATTCAGTGAATGAGGAATACATGCACACAGTGTAAAATTCAAAAGGTAGAAAGGGATATGTTGTAAACAGTCTCCTTTTTATCCTTGTTGCCTTCAAAGGAGACTGCTGTTACCATTGTCTGGATTTTCCTTCCAGAGAGATTCTACCAGTCAGCACCATCTTGCAACCCACTTTCCAAGGCATATTTAAAAAATGTAAACCAGATCATGTCACTGCTGTATTTAAAAACCCTTCAGTGACTCACCAGAGTCCTGAACATAGGGTCCCATATGCTCCCGGCCCTACATGATAGGGCCCTACCCCTTCCTCTGGCCTAATTCACCCTACTGCAGCCACACTGGCCTCCTCTGCCCATCAAATGCCCTAAGCTGCCACCCTCTTGACTTCTTTGCCTTGTTAATGATTTCTCCTCCTGCCTATTACCCAGGGTTTGAGTCCACGCAGGCCTCTTTGTCTCATCCCACTCCCTCACCAGGTGCAGTACTTTGGCATCCATCCCTCCTCTCCAGAAGTCTGCTCAGGCCTCCCTCCTCTGACCCATATGATGCCCCCAACCTCCTCACTGCCTTTCGTGCCTCCAGACTCACTCTATTTTAAGCCATCTAGTGCCTGGGACCAGATAAATATTCTTATAATAGTGTTTCCCCAAGATGTTTACATGAAAAAACTGGGGAGCTGGGAGGGGGAATTCTCAAAGCCTGAAGGGTACTGCTGTGCATTGTGGGATTGAGCATGCAGCATTTCCCAAACTCATCTATTAAACATCTCTTTTGAAACTTAATGCTCCTCAGAACATGCTTTGGGAAATGTTCTAAAGCCAAAGTGTGGTTCGGGACCAGCAGTGTCAGCTTCATCTGGGAGCTTGTTAGAATTGCAGAATCTCAGGCCCTTCCCCAGACCTACTGTGTTAGCATCTGCATTTATAATACACCCAGGTGATTCACTACACATTAAAGTTTGAGACTCTCTAAAGTGTCAAATGGTGAGGGTGCCCATTGTCCTAGAATAAAATCCAAACCCCCAGCTGGGTGTTCACAGCCCTCCATAAACTGGGCTCCATCTGCCTCACCAGCCCCATTTTCTACCCATGTTATACTAAGAGGCAGCCTTTGATGGACTCTCCTGGAGACGCCTCTTTAAATGCAGCTGCCTCAACACCACCACAGACCCACTGAATCAGAATCCCCAGGCCAGTGGGCCTTGGGAACGCGTATTTTTAAAAAGCTCCCCAGGGATCTCCCTGGTGGTCCAGTGGTTAAGACTCTGTGCTTCTACTACAGAGGGCGTGGGTTTGATCCCTGGTCATGGCCAAGAAAACAAACCAAAAAAACCCACAAAACCCCACTGTGTAAAAAGCTCTCCAGATGGATCTGTTACATAGCCAGGCACAGGACCCCTGCAGACACCCTGTTCTTTAGCCAGAAAGGGCTGACACTTCACTAATACACCTCCACGGAAAACTGGGTACTTGAGCTATTCCTTGACCGAAGCCTCCTTTTTCTCATCTGTAAAATGGAGGATAATACTATTTCATAGGGTTATTTTAGAATTAAATGAGATAATAGCGAAGTCAGCACTTACTAGAGATTGCTTATTGTTATCATGATGATTATTTGGGAGCCCAGAGGAGATTAAGATGCTGGTCTCAGACCAAGCTAGTAGGTCGCCAGATGTTTGGATTAAAAATACTGCTCCCAGGGCCTGCCACTCCAGTGGCACTTACAGTGCTTACTGTGGTTGCTGCAGCTGACTGGCTGATCTGTACCCTCTCCATCTGTGTCCCCACCAACGCTGACATCCCACACCGAAGAGAAAGGGGAAAGGAGCTGGGGAGAGGGCGAGCCACATACCTGGTTGTTTTTCCCTTTTTGATGACATTTGCTTTGCATCTCTGGGGAGGCCTCCCAGTGAATCTGGAGGGGGCAGTAAAGGGAATTGGCTGATGCATTGAACCCAGTGCCTTTGCGTTTCCCCATTACCTGTGGGACAAGGTGATGGGACCGCAGGGCAGGGGTAAGTTTCAGGAAGAGTATTGGAGGTAAGGGAGACCTGGGCCAGGAAGGGCAGTGCTGTCTGACCAGGAGGCTATGGAAGACTGACAGGGTTTCCAGGAAGTTGAGGTCCCAAGGAGCTGGATGAAGCTGGAGACCCTCTGGTGGTCCAGGTTCCAGGGGCTGACCTCTTTGTGAGTCCCGTCTCCTATGTTGTGGGCGTTGAGAGAGAACAGGGC
The DNA here is from genome assembly GCF_964341445.2 of Mesoplodon mirus. Taxonomy (NCBI): domain Eukaryota; kingdom Metazoa; phylum Chordata; class Mammalia; order Artiodactyla; family Ziphiidae; genus Mesoplodon; species Mesoplodon mirus. The sequence continues at coordinate 202,840,723 of NC_138977.1, read as the reverse complement.
GCCTCGGGCTCCCACCAGCAGCCTTGCTGAGGCCTCCTCCAGCAGCAGCGTTGAGTAGTTCTGGGCTCGGCCCTTGAAGTGCTGGGTCCCGGAGATCTCTGGGGAGAGGGGGAGCTATAAGCCCAGCTCTGGGGCTGCCTCCCCATGCCCAGCCCTGGCTCCTGCTGCCTTTCGAGGTTGGGGATGTCTGACCTTCATAGGGGATGGTCATCCGCGGGGTGGCATCTAGTTCTCTGGATGGTCTCCGCAGCGAAGGTCCAGGGACTGCAGTTGCTGTGAGGAAGCTCAGGAGGAGGGGCCAGAGCCTCCCCCACATCTTCCTGGGGAGGCCCAGACCAACGAGACCCCCAAGCGGAGCCAGGGCCAGAGTTAAGGGGATGATGGGAAGAACAGTCACAGGGGTTAAGGTCCAGGGAGATGGCTTAGAAGGTCAGGAGTCATGGGGCCAGGGAGGGTCCTGGAATTGGGGAGACATGGAATCATAGGGTTGTGTGGCCATGGAATCCCAGGTAAGAGGTCAAGAGGAGGGATAGATTACACGCTGCCTGTCGGCATCAAATACAAACGCCATGGTGAGGGGGAGTTGTGGGGTCACAGAGGGGTTGTAGGTCACTGATGGGGTCACCCTGCCCTGACAGCAGGGCTAGTCCTGGTTCTCTGAGGTCTGTTTTCTGAAGAAAAAAAAACAGGAAAAAAAAGCCCTTTCATCTGTGTGTTGATGGGAAGTAGCTAGCATTACCCTCAGACTTCAGGTGGTACCAAAGGGAGGAGGCCCAGCATCTACGAAACTCCCACAAGAGGATGGATTCAGCCATTCTGTCCCCCTCGCTGTTCTGATGCAGGAAGTTGGGTGGAACTTGTCCACTTTCAAGACCCTAGACTCCCTTCAACCCAAACCCAAGGTAATAGCCCTCCTCTGACTGAGCCAGAAGTGTGGCTAGACCTCCATCTTCGTGGAGCTCGGGTTCCTAGGGAGAGTGCCTTTTCCCAACAGGGAGACCCAACACGGGCAGCAGCTGCCCCTACCGCCTGCGGGGGTGCCTTATGCAGGAAGGCCTGGGCAGAGATGCTTAATGGGCCTTTGTTTATTTTGTCCTGTTTTCCCTTTGTTTTTTCTTTTCCCTGGCCTGAAAGCTCCCTCTGGAATTTCTCTTTAATTAGATACTTCTCCTCCTCGGCATTCCTCTACAAGGGGGTGCACATCTCTGCCCTGCCCATGCGAGTCTGTACTATACCCTCTGGCTAAGCATCCACACGTGCCCCTACCTGCAAACAGGCACTCACAGGCACCTCGGGGTGTATCTGCCTCCCTCTGCTCTCCACCCCTCGCCACTGTACAGTTGTAATACCTGTACAGGAGCCTCTAGTGTGCAAGGTCACTTAATTGAGACATGAGCAACATGTAAAAGGTGAACGATAGGATCCCTGAGCTCTTGACCACCTCTCCTGGCACATCTTGGAGACTATTCCCACATCTGGACCCTCCCTCACGCCAACCAGCTGGGGGTGGGGTTGGGATAGGTGGCAGGTCGGATATGATCCCTGTAATAGGCCTGATCTCTGAAGTTCCTGAGGCTTGGCTGGGCTAGGTGTGGAGAAAAACCTGACCCACCCAATCTCATCAGACAAGGCCAGGGGGGCAACTGGCCTCTCCCTTTCCTTCCAGGTCAAATATTAACTATGTGGCCTTGAAGAGAGAGGAGGGACTGGTAACTGGCCAGAGGGAGAACAGGAACTTGGAGGGTTTTTTCAAGAGGTAAAGGTCACCACTGTGGTGGGCAGAGCCCAGAGAGGGGAGAATGGAGTATGAGTAGACTGAGGAGAGTGCCGGGCTCACAGAAGGGGCATGGGCCCCTGGTGTGGGGGCTGCGGCAGCAAGAGGCCCCAGGCAAACAGCGCATGCCCCACCTCTCACTGTGGAGGCACACCTGTTTACCTTTGGGCCTCCTGTCTGCTTAGTGCAGAAGTGGGGGTGCAGGGGAGCCCTATGGCTAGGAGGGATCAGCCTCTAGAATTGGGCAAGAGGAACACACCCCAGGTCAGAGGAGCCACTCAGAGTGTGGTGCATGGCACACTTACACAGGTTTAAACGAGTCACATATGTCCAGAGGAGGGTGATGTGCGTGCACATAGGTACACACACACATACATATTCATCAGAGGGCTGTGAGCACGTGTACTTGCAGGAGAGTCATGCACACACACATTCACAGGGAGGTTTGTGCACACATATGTTCACCTAAAGGGCCTGCCACATGTTTATACATACTTACATGTAAAGTTGTATTTACATGCCCATTTGTTCAGCAAGTCACCCAGCCTATGGGATTAACAAGGAGGCTTATAAACCCACACATGTCCCTATGAAGGATTGTACACCTATTCACAGGAGAGTCCTGCACATACACATGTACAGGTAGGGACATGCACACAAACCCATTGATATAGTGGGTCAGGCACCGTCATGTTTGCAAAAGGATCAACTACATGCGTACGCACACAGTCCTCAAACACACAGTTACATCTACGCAGAGACAAGCGTATGTACGTACAGGGGTCCAGTTCTCACTGCAGGCTTGGAGGCTGCCAGTGTCCACTGGGGGTGAGATGCAGAGCAGAACCCTGCCTCCTTTCCCGAAAGTCCCAATTCTAAGGCCAGAATCCAAGTATGTGTTTGTGAGTGTGTGTGTGTGTGTGTGTGTGTGTGTGTGTGTGTGTAGTGATGGGGGAAGTTTCTGACCTCGCATGCTCAAATAGGATGGGTGCATGGGTCAAGGCTGCTCTGTAGGGGAGGGAGGGGCTACCTAACCCAGGCAGGAGGAGGCCCCTAGTTTTAGCAAAGTAAAGATGCAATGGAATGTGTAACTTAGTCCTCCCCTACTCCCATGTATACTGCAGTTCTAGATATGGGAGTTGGGCAGGAGCTCTCAGCCCCCATTTAACTTGTTGGGAGGGAGGATGGGGCTAAAGGGGGGGGCGGAGCTGCCAACCCCCTCCCCCAGTGGCAACGAGGCTTCAAGGTCTCCAGTCCACATCCCACACTCCAGCTTGGGTTCCTCCCCCAGGGCCAGCCCCCTGAACTCTGACCACCTTCCCTCTATTAGATCTTAGGGCGGAGGTAACTGAGGAGGGGAGCCACCCCGCAAACAGGATCAGTGTAGGATGAGCAGGCTCTCGACCTTCATCCCAGATGTCCACCTGCCTAGTGTAGGTGGTATCTCCCTCTGCCCAGTAGGATGGCGGTCCCTCCTGGCCTGAGAGCCCCTCCCCCGCTACCCCCTCCCTCTTCCATCCCGGACAGTCCGCGGTTCTCTCCTCTCCTCAGGTCTAACCTCAGTCTCTACTGCTGCAGCTCGAGGACAAGCTCTCCTTCGATGCAGCCAGACGCTGGGAGACGTGACCCAGATCCCAGGGAACACTGTTCGCCACGCGGGCCCCCGCCCCACGCCAGTTCCCGACTCTGCGGTGGCGGGTCTGCGCCCAGCGCGGCCCGAGGCCTGGCCCGCACCCCTCTAGAGCCTTTACGCGGGACTAGGGGACTTGGCGGTGAGGAAGGCCTGGCCTAGCTTGGCGGGTTTAATAAACGTGGGAAGGCCTGGCCTGGCCCCCGCCCCCCGGTCCGGGCACCGCCGCCGCCCGCACTCCACGCCTCTCTCACCTTTGCGCTCAGATCCCCGGCCATAGAGACAGCGGTGCGCGGCTCCGCGGCCCCACAGCACCACAGCACCAGCGGCTGGAGGAAGGGGCCGCGGCCGGAGGAGGGGCGGGGTGGAGGCGGAGCCGGGGGGTGGGGCGGGAGCCTGGGAGGCGGGGCCAGGGAGGCGGGGCCAACAGGGTGGATTGCGGGGAAGGGCGCTCCCCGCACTACACCATAGGTCAGGGCTCACACACAGCCCTCGGGTGTCTGGCGTGCCACGCCCCCTAGGGCCGCGGCCCCGGTAACGCCCCCTGGTAGTGGCTTCACCACCCCGTGCGCCCTCGAAGGGCTGATCCTACCTTCCCACCCCTCAGCCCTAGAACCCCTTGGACTTGACTGCTCCTGGGGATGTGCACACGTCTCCTCTCGGGGCTTAACTCTCCGAAGGCCCTCTGGCCAGTCCTCTAATCTGGAGCTCATTTCTTGTGCTCCTGCCACCTCCTTCTGCTCTCTGCCTAGGGCAGAGGGCCAGAGTAGGTAGAGACCAAGAGTTGGGGCAGCTCTCACCACAGAACAGTGTCTTGATTCCTAGCTCAGGGGTCTCCAGCCGAGGTCTGAGGAGGTGAAGGGGGTCAGGCTTGGAAGGATGAAGTAACAGCTTGACCAGAAGTGCACACAGAAAATGCTGTTTTTCTGATTAAATAAGCCACAACCATTTGCACCCGTCCACTCAACCAAATCTTAGATGTAACTGGGGTTCACCTCCTCGGGGACTGGGTCACTCAGACACCTGCCTTTCCTTCCAGCTCATCTTGAATATCATTCTTACTCCAGATCTTAAAGTGAGCTCCTCCTAGGCAAATATCCTGTTCTGCCTAGGCTTAATCATCTTACCCAGCAACAATCTAGGAAGCCTCCTCAGAATCAATTCCCCAACTCCCTTAAACTCAGCTAGGGAAGTCCTCCCATGCCATCTGGCCTTGCAATTTCCCCTCAACTCAGGCCATGCTTCCTTCCCACCACCTATTAAAACCCCCTCTAGGGTTTGAATCAAACCTGAGTTCTAGCCATGATCTGGCCTGATCCTCCCTCTCTCATCCGTGACAGTATTGATATGGGCCCAAGAATAAGACCAAAATGATAAGGGCCACAGGGTCATAGGTAACTGAGTAGTATCACATGTGCCTAAGAGTCTGAGCTCTGGAGGAGCAGGGGGTGGGGGAATAGGCAGATGAGCACTGGCCTGAGAGAGAGTGAACAGGATTAAAGTAGCTGCCATTATTTAACTGAAGGGACCCTGGGAAAGACAGGTCATCCCTCTTCTCAGAATTCCCCAAAGCTCAGTTTGGCACTTCATCATATACAGTCTCATAGTCTGTGCAGTTGTGTGTGACTGCAGACCGCTAGACAGCAGGGCCCACGTCACACTTCCACCACCCCAGCACTCTGTAAATAGGATGTGTGTGTATGTGGAGGGGGAGATAGCTGGGGAGAGATGTTTATATTAAAGTATACACAGGGAATTCCCTGGCAGTCCAGTGGTTAGGACTCTGCGCTTCCACTGCAGGGGGCATAGGTTTCGTCCCTGGTTGGGGAACTAAGATTCCAAAATAAATAAATAAAATGTACACAAACTTTTACAAAGGTGTCCAACTTCTTTCTTTCATTGTAGCCTCATTCCACCCTGAGGGATTAATAGCCCTATGTTATAGATTGGAAAACAGGCTCTAAGGGGTTAAGCAACTTGCCTTGAAATCAGGACTGGAAAAGCCTGAGAAGAGGGAAGCAGGGTAAACCTGAAGGGGAATTGTCAAAGCAAAGGCAGAAGTGTGCAAGTTTGTGCACAGATGAGTGTAGGGGGAGTAGGCAGAAGGGAAGGGGCATGAAAGAGGAAAGTGAGTTTGATTTGATGAGATGAGAAGGTTCCTAGTAGGAAACAGAAGGGAAAAGTCAGCAAGTAGTGCAGAAAAGACTACAGAAAAATATCCTAAAAAAGAGCTGATGGATTGAGTAAGGAAGTCCAAGGTGGGACGACCAGGAGAGACATGGCTATGAAAAATAAATCTGCAGTCCTTGTGGGAAAGTGGGTTGGGGGACAGTGGAGGGAAGGCAGGAAGACTGCTAGCCCCATGGTACCAGACAGGAGAGAAATTAAACTGCAGGTGCCCAGTGGGCTAAGGGACACAGCTCCTCATGTTCTCACAGAACTCAGTGCCAACCGCAGATACCTCAGGAGGTGGCAAGAAGGCCAAAGTGACTTGGTGGTCGGTGTGGCATCCCACTTGCGTACACTCTACGAGGCAAGCCTTTCTCCTCTAAGGTGCTCTGGTGGCTGATTCAGAACCTCACACATTTTCAAATGAACAGAATGTACAAATCACAATGCTGAGTTCCAGCATGGCACTTGCTAAACTGTAGTTGGGCAGTTACTTCACTATCTCTGATAATATAGATTCAGACCAAATCCATTTCTCTCTGCTGTCCTCCCATTTCAATCTCTGAACTTAATGATCAGATGTAACAGCAATTAATGGAACTTCCTATAGGAAGCCCCTTCGATTGACAATACTCTCTACAAATCAAGCTGATAAAATATGAATGAGGGGATAGTGACAGTGAAAGAGATTCAAAATCAAACCAAGATGTTAATCCTAACCTAGCCATGAATCTGTATCCTGGGACATAGGAAGTTCATTCTTTGAGTGGGTTGTTACTTACCCCTAAAGTCACTACCCTGGCTGCTTCATAGGGTGGCTATGAGAGGATCCCATTTGAAAACCTTCTGGTTTTCAAAAGAAACACAGAACACAAATATGGGTTTTATTTTTGCTAGGCTATTCTCCCCAACTCCGCTGTAAGAAAGTGGCAGAGGGCAGTGCTGGTTGTCCTCAGCCACCTACACACCAGCGTTTGGCTCCAGGCTTTGCACAGAGCAGTTACTCACTGTAGCAGAGATCCTAGGTGAAGGGGGTAGGTATGAAATCCTGAAACTTGAGCAGAGGTTCCCTGAGGCAAAAGAACTGTGGCCTAGTCAAGTTGTCCCGCTTCCTGTTCACTGTGGCAGCACTTCTGTTCCTACTTTGCCATCTCCAGCTCTGGTCTGCCCAGTACTCTCCCTTTTGGTGGTGTGTCATTTATTTTGGCCACACATACAGCTGAGGTGCTTCTTCTGCAGGCACTGTCACCAGTGCAACAATGCTGTAGTCTCACTGTCCCACTGTGCCTCAGAAGCCTGTTTTGCTTGGTAAGTTTTCCTCCCAGCCAGTCGTCTTGGAGTCAGACCCAAAGCTGGGCCTTCTGGTTTGCCCTCTCTTGACTCCAGCCTGGGGAATGGTTAGCAAGGAAAAGGGAGTGTTAGGACATGTCCACAAATGATGGAAAATCACCACCCACCATCCCTTTCTCAGCTTAAGCATGCTGGGTTTAAAAAAAAAAAAATCACAGTTTTTTGCCAGCAGAGACAGAGCTGGACAGAGCAGCTTCTGGAGGTCCCTGTATCGGAAGGAATAAGCACACATACACTATAATTTTAAGAGATATGGTTTGCTCAGATGTCAGTGAACCCCAAAGTGCCAAGATCAGTTTTGTCATCTGAGAAGAGCCTCAAAGTAGAGCTAAATAACAGCTATCATTTATTGAGTTATTGCTATATACCAGGCCTTTGCTAAGCACTTTTCATGAATTAGCTTATTTAGCCCTCACTAATCCTGAGGTAGACACTGTTATTATTCCTTTTAACAGATGAAGAAACTAAGGCTCAGAGGAGCTAAGTAACTTGCCAAAGATCACATGGCTGGTATGGTGAATCTGGGATCTGAGGTCAGGACTAAGGGCAGGGTCAAGGCCCTTAACTTGTAAAGGCTGTACGGCCTGTCTCCAAGTACTTAAGGCAATTTCTCTGCTTTGCCTAGGCTGTTGCTCCCTACCCCTCCATCCCACGTCTGGAGAAAAGTGCTCACAGGCGGGTTGGTCTCCTCCTAACCAGCCTGTCAGAAGGGAGAAAGAAATACTGGCATGGTTCTGGAACTCAAGCCTCTGGCAACCATGCCTAGCCCTTCTTTGAGCTCATTAGAACAGTTTCTCCTGTGAGGAGGTCTCAACCTATGTCTCCTCTCAGCTGGCATATCCAGAGCTGTATCTGCCTGGCAGGTTGGAAGTGGTCCTAAGCTCTGCCTCTGCACTGTATGGCTTCCCCTTTCTTTGCCCTGAGCTCTAGAACAAGGGAGCCAGGCCAAGGGAATTCTTTTCCAGTCCCCTTTGCCTAATAACAGAAAATATTTTCACCTGGATTTCAGAAAGTAAGATTCATGAGAGCTCTGTTTGTGTTGTTTACCACTGAATCCTAAAGAGTGCTTAGCATGCAGCAGGTACTTAACAGTTGTTGAACAGACATAGTGAATGAGGTAATCTAAAAATGAGATTACCAAATTACTGACTGCAAAGTATGCAGCAAATTATTAATTGGGTTATATAAAAGTGAACTATGTACAACTATGGCTTTATGTATTCCAGAAACAGGAAACATCAAGCTAAAAAACTGACTGGAGAATCCAATGCAAGAGGAAGAAAGGAAGAAATCAGTTTAAAAACTAGGGCTTCCCTGGTGGCGCAGTGGTTGAGAGTCCACCTGCCAATGCAGGGGACACAGGTTCGTGCCTGGGTCCGGGAAGATCCCACATACTGCGGAGCGGCTAGGCCCGTGAGCCATGGCCACTGAGCCTGCACCTCTGGAGCCTGTGCTCTGCAATGGGAGAGGCCACAACAGTGAGAGGCCCGCATACCGCCCAAAACAAAAAACAAACAAAAACAAAAAACAAAAAAGCCCACCAAAAAACAAAACCCGAGGTGAGGCAGGGGAAGAATCAGGACATTCCAGATACTTAACCATCCCCACTCCCAAACAAATATTACTAAACACATGTCCAAAACGAAGAAAAAGCCATTTTAATAACAGACACATACATTCATAGGACTTAAAACAAGATGTAAATAGTATAAAATTTAAAAAAAAAAAAGGAAAGAAAAAGGAAATCTGCATTTACTTGTAAACTTCATAAAAGCTGGTGGATTAACTGGCTGATAGGATTGCCCAGGGAAAACAAACACACAGATAAGGAGGTGCACCAACACTGTTAATGAATAAGAAATAACTGCAGATCATGCTCTACATGCCCAAGCCACCTGTACCCTAACTTGTCTCCTTAGAGACAAACCAGAACAGTCCTCCCCTAATTCTCCAACTCAGTCACTTGTTAATGGGTCACCTCTTAAATTTTTGTTTTTTTAAATTTCAAAACTACTCTTGGTTTAAAGACTCCACAAATTACTGGCCAGTCCCCACCAACTATACTTGTTTTGACAGAAATAAAAATACAAATGCTCCAACTGAGCCTGGATGACAACACACCGTTTTCTTTTACATCTGGGGAGATTTTTGTGAAGTCCAAAGCAAGCTACTACTTGTACTTCAAAACAAAAACAAAATGCCAGCCTTCTAAAAGGTGACAAAGGCACCATTGCCCTCAGGAGATAGACAGAAAATGTACAAATGCTGTTACTTTACTGCTACATAGATGCATTTTGTGCATGGAAAGCCTCTTCATTTAATATGGTATAGCCAACAATTATATTTTAGAATAACAAGAAAAGCAGTTTAGAAAAGGCAAACAGTTACACACAGAAGCATAAACACAAGTACCTTATTTTTCAGCTTGCAATAAGGGTAATAAGTTTGACATACATATCCAGAAAATTAGAAAAGGTGATTTTTGGCACAGTAATATTGCCAAACACACCACCACTCAGTGCAAGCTTTGTTTGCCAAGTCCAAAAAAGTGGCCTGACATTCTCTGTGCAATGAACATATTCTCCCCCACTACTATCCCATTCACTGGGCAACAGCAGCAGGAGGGAGACAAAGCATGGGGACTCAGAGGGAAAAGGATAATACTTAATTTGGGAGAAAAACCATGGGCCAATTGTGCTAAAGAGACTCACAAAAATTTCTGAGAACCCCAATGCAAATACTGGCTGGAATATGACCTGGAGACTAAAGACACTACCAAAGTCATAAATACAAGGGTCCAAACTGATGTTTGGCCATTGTTTTTAAAGGGACAGATGAAGTATTTTTCTCTAATGGAGAAAGACAATTAAAAATAGAGACTTTTTTGGGGGCTTCCCTGGTGGCACGGTGGTTGAGAGTCCGCCTGCCGATTCAGGGGATGCAGGTTCGTGCTTGGTCCGGGAGGATCGCGCATGCCACAGAGCGGCTGGGCCCATGAGCCATGGCCGCTGAGCCTGCGCGTCCGGAGCCTGTGCTCCGCAACGGGAGAGGCCACGGTGGAGAGAGGTCTGCGTACCGCAAAAAAAAAAAAAAAAAAAAAAAAAGAGAATTTTCTTATTGGAACTGCTAAATAAAAATGTATCAAAGTGGTTTTAAATTTGATGGGCAGTTATCTGTTGAAACTGCAATACAAAAGGGTCACTTAAAAAAAAAAACCTGAATAACCCACTTGTCCCCCTGTCAATGTACACAATTAGAAAATATTTACACACTGTAATTACAAGCAATATAAGCAGTATTTTATACTTTGAGATATTGTACACTTTACACAATGCAAAATGAGAAAAATATGGACACTTATAAAATTACACACAAATAATGTATCTACAAAGTATTAAATTACAGAGTGAAAGCCCCCATTGTTGGGCAGATAGATGCCAGAGTTTCAAGCTTCTGTCAATATAACTCTTTGTATCTATCTCATTAACCATAAGTGGCATTTTCTAACAATACCCTTGAGAGGTAGTATCAAGATAATAATATTCTTACCAGTAAACTCAACACAGAATAAAACTTTTGTTGGTCTGACTCTTGAAGCCTCATTCAGCCCGGGTTCTTGGGAACTGGATTAACTTAGTCTTCCCTATAAAATCTCTAACTGCTCAATGCTTGACATGGGCTCAAAAGTTACTGATACTATTTTAAATGATAAATTTAAGATAAAATGGTTTTTACTCCTAAGCCTCAATTTAGAGGTAGAAAGCTAGTTTTCAAAATTTATTTTCTCCCCTCTCAAACCATAAACGTCAAGCCCAATTCCCTTCCCCTCCATCATCCTTCCCCCACAATTGGAGGAAGCAGAGTGCTCAGGAGAGCAGTGTCATCCAAGTCAATATTGAAAGAAAGGAAAACAAAGCTGGCATTATCTTTCAAGAAACAAACCCTCCTAAAAGGGACACTCAGTCAACAAAAGAAATTTTCAGTTAGCTAGTAAGAGGCTATTACTACCAAAGGCTTCAAAAGGCCCTTAGGCTAAGACCAGCATGTGCACTTCTACTAACCCTCCACCATTTAAACCAAAGGATGGCTTTCCAGTGTTTAAGAATTTAGAGCAGCTGTGGTTTTCAAGTGCAACAAATTTAAAATACAAGCACACATGCGCACACACAAATACACACGCGTGCGTAGTGTACCAAAGAATAAATGCCATTCAGGTCTCTGTCAAGGTTATATACTCATGAAAGTAAGGTTTTTGGAAACTTGTCCAGATCTTTAAGCTTTTACAATATAGACTTCTGTAATATGGCTACAAAGGGCCAGAATTCTAAGATTTAGCCAAGATTCTAAAATTTAACCAGTATTAAAAAATATATATATATATATGCACTTAAAGAAAATCCAAAACAAACTACATATGTATGTTTTGGAATAAAAACAGAGCCACTATTTTATAGCTTAAACTCTTCCCCTTAAGGGGATCTGACAATATACCAAACTTGTGTTTCTCAACTGTTCGTTTCGATGTATTTTAAAAACCCAACAGATTTATAATCTTGAATAGCCAAGAAAAATGCATGGATTAAAACCCGCCAGTGGTTTACAGGAGTAACAGAAGAGATTTATCCTTTCTATTAGTAAACTCATTTCTAAGCGTTCCCTTTGAGTCGTAAAATAACCAAGATGGAAAATTAAACCAAACTAGAACTTGATCTTGGTTTCCATGTCCATCTCCTCAAGTTCATCCAAACCCTTTCTTACATCCTTTCTGTGATTATCCAAGTGCCGCAAATACAATCCAAACAAACAAACAAAAAAGATAACTGGCTTACAATTTAACAAGAGTTAACAGGGGAAGGTTAGACATGCAACTATCAGCTGCTTCCACCCCTCCCCTCTTATTATGGGATTCTGCTCTTTTAAAAGGCTGGTTTGGGCTTCCCTGGTGGTGCAGTGGTTGAGAGTCCGCCTGCCGATGCAGGGGACACGGGTTCGTGCCCTGGTCCGGGAAGATCCCACATGCCGTGGAGCGGCTGGGCCCGTGAGCCATGGCCGCTGAACCTGCGCGTCTGGAGCCTGTGCCCCGCAACGGGAGAGGCCACAACAGTGAGAGGCCCGCGTACCGCAAAAAAAAAAAAAAAAAAAAAAAAAAAAGGCTGGTTGCCTTTTTAAGCAGATGGCATTTTGTATCTGCTTCAGAAATGCCAATTTCTTCATTACCAGCTTCATACTAGATATTCAAGTAGCACATTTGCTGAACATTTTCTTGGCCTTCCACTGGGTTCTGTACTACTTTCTACTCCTTTAGGAAAGGCTCTTATTGAACTTCTCTTGGTTCATAATTTTGATGCTGCAACTCCTGTTAAGAATCTGGTACCCAGAAGTCATGAAGCTGCCCCTAGAAAACGGAAGGGGGGAAAAAAACAGAATAAAGGAAAATCAGATTATGAATTAATCCTTATAAAACCACTAATCATCAGACAATGGGCTTTGATAATGAAAGTAATAAAGTCTTGATATTATACATTGCTCTGAAAATTTACGGTAATCAGATTCAAGTTTCACATTTTATAGTCTAAAAACTAAAAAAAAGTATAAGTAAGTACAGATGTTTTCCTCAGTAACACACACATGTGGAGGGACATACTTAAAAAGATTAAGTAAAACGTTAAGCTGATATTTAAAAATTTTATTTACTTATTTATTTATTTGACAGTGCCGGGTCTTAGTTGCGGCACATGGGATCTTTTTTAGTTGAGGCATCCGGGATCTAGTTCCCTGACGAGGGATCAAACCCGGAGCCCCTGCATTGGGAGTGTGGAGTCTTAACCACTGGACCACCAGGGAAGTCCCTGTTAAGCTGATTAATATGAAGTTTTGGTATTAAATTCTTTTCTGTTTTAATGTTACATCAACAAAAATGGCAGGCCTAAAAAAAAAAGTCTACTGAGATTAAAAACTAAAACAAGAATAACAAAACGGTAACCTAAGATTTCTCAAAGACTTCTCTATCTTATGAAGAACACCAACAGCAAAAGAGTCAAAGTGTCATAACACAGTGAGACTGCTTTTCTTAACTAATCTTCAGTGTTCCTGCTACTTTTATATAAAATATAAGCAACTTCTAGGCCCTATCTAATGAAAGTATGGTCCCCGGATCAGCAGCATTGGCATCAGTCTGAGAACCTGTTAGGAATGCAGCATATCTCAGGCTACACTCCAGATCTATTAAATCAAAATCCGTATTTCAACAAGTTCCTTATTGAAGCCTATGTACATTAAAATTTGAGAAGCAGGGAATGCCCTGGCAGTCCAGCAGTTAGGCCTCTGTGCTTTCACTGCCGAGGGCACAGGTTCAATCCCTGGTCTGGGAACTAAGATCTCACAAGCCACATGGCGTGGCCAAATCAAAAATAAATAAATAAATAAAATTTGAGAAGCATTTTAGACAATCCCATATTAGTTGGTTTGTAAATAAGCAGGATGGCAAACTTAATATCAGGTGTTTAAACAATGCCCCTCTTAAGGAAAGTCTCCTTAGATATAACACCAAAACCCTAAGTGACAAAAGAAAAAAAAAGATAAAACTGAACTTCATCACAACGAAAAATTTCTGTTCTACAAATAATATCATCAAAACAATAAAAGGCAACACACAGAATGGGAGAAAATACTTGCAAATTATATACCTAATGAGGGACTTGTATTTAGAATACATGGAAAATTCTTACAATTAGAAAATTTAAAAATGGGCAAAGGATTTGAACAGACATTTCTTCAAAGAAGCTATATGAGTGGCCAATAAACACATAAAAAGATGCTCAACATCATTAGTTATTAGGGAAATGCAAATTAAAATCACAATGACATTCCATGTCCAACCCCCTACTATGACTATATCGAAAAGACAAATAATAACAAGTGTTGGCAAGAATGTGGAGAAATTAGAAACCTCATACATTCTGGTGGGAATGTAAAACAGTGAAGCCACTTTGGAAAAGTCTGGCAGTTCCTCAAAACATTTAACACAGAATTACTATATGATCCAACAATCCCACTCCCAGGTATATGCCCAAAATGTTTTCATTTGAAATCATACATTACACCAAAACCTATGTACAAATGTTCATGGAAGCATTACTCATAACAGCCAGGAAGTGGAAACAACTCAGATGTCCATTTAATAAGTAGATATATAAAACGTGATATATCCATATAATGAAATATTATTTGGCAATAGAAAGGACATACAACATGATACAATATGGATTAACTTAACATTATGTTACATAAAAGAAGCCAGTCATAAAAGACTACATCATATATGATTCCATTTGTATAAAATATAAAAAACAGGCAACTCTATACAGACAGAAGGTGGATTAGTGGTTGCCTAGGGCATGGAGTGCAGACGGGAGTGCAGGTGGTTGGGAATGAGAAGTGGCCGCTAATGGGTATGTGATCTCTTTTGGAGTGACAAAAATGTTCTAAAGTTAGATTGTGGTGATGATTGCACAACTCTGTGCATATACTAAAAAATACTGTACACTTTGGGTGAAATGAATGATATGTGAATTTTATCTTAATAAAGATATTAAGAAAAATACTACACGAGAAATAACCTCCATTTGATGCAATGTAACATTTTAAAATGGGGTCAAACACCTTTGGAAATAAATTAATGAATATAAGAGCAAACAAAAATTTGAAAACATACATAAAATATTATACTGGGGTTTTCAGTTCATTCTAGGATACCTAGAAGCAAGTGCTCTGTCATGCTTTTTTTGAACAGTATGAAGAAATAACATTTAGCAAAACTACTGAGAATAAATGAAACTGTTTAATAAAACAACACCTGAGTAGGCCGACAGTTCTGGATTATTTCCTGCCATTTTCCATGTATCCTGGCAACCAAGTCTTTTACCTTAAAAATATCAAGAAGGGGAAAAGGGATCAGAGCAAAACAATTTAATGCTTGATACAAAAGACCTGATAGCTGTGACAGACCCACACCCAACAACTCAATGTGGTTTCTGTTAAGAAAGAGAGAATAAACTCATCAACTTCTGGAGGGGCTTTCAAGTCACAGTGATTACTAAGACTTTCCTTCATCACCATATCTAAAATACTGAATGCTTAGGACTCCATTTTCCCATTACTTACTAAAGATCATCCAGAAAAACATACTCCCTGCCTTCAAGACACTTATATTTTCAACTTGCTGTCTTCTGAACACCCACAAAGGGAAGCTGAAGAGTGGCCTTTGTTACAGGACCCAAAGCTTTGGCTGTTCCCTGCCTTCCAAGTTCTATTTGAAAGACACAAGGCCACAAAAAAAGGGTTGTCATTTGTTCCTTTTCACACTATTACAAGATCCAAAATTCAATGTTAAGCCTCTCTAGGTTTTTGCAAAGTACAGTGGACTCTTGAACAATGCGGGGGTTAGTGGTGCCAAGCCCCTGCACAGAAGAAAATCATACTGCTCTCTCTGCCTCAAAAACAAAGAAAGTGATAAATGACTTACCCAAGGGCAGGAAGCTGAAACGGTTTGGACAGAATCAGTACTCAAATCTGTGTTGTTCAAAGGTAGACTACACTATTAATCCTCTTTCCGCCCCCCCGCCCCGGTACACAGGCCTCTCACTGTTGTGGCCTCTCCCGTTGAGGAGCACAGGCTCCGGACGCGCAGGCTCAGCGGCCATGGCTCATGGGCCCAGCCGCTCCGCGGCATGTGGGATCTTCCTGGACCGGGGCACGAACCCGTGTCCCCTGCATCAGCAGGCGGACTCTCAACCACTGCGCCACCAGGAAGCCCCTATGAATCCTCTTTAAATACCTATCTATTCCTATATTTGGAGGTTTAGCAAGTCTCTGTGTGGAACTCCTACCACACTAGAGATTCTCAGTTAGTTCCTGGACATAATTGCTTGACAAAATGTTTTATTTAATTAAATTATTTATTTGGTCGTGCCACACAGCACGTGGGATCTTAGTTCCCTGACCAGGGATCGCACCCATGCCCTCTGCAGTGGATGCGCAGAGTCTTAACCACTAGACTGCCAGGGAAGTCCCAACACAGTGTTTTAAACAGGTCAGGAATTTTATAGTTGCTTTAAGTTTATAAAGTAAATTTCAAGGTCTGCTTTTTTCTCCATTTAGAGTTCAGCAGATTCAGTTTCTCTAAAACAATCACCACCTTTTCTACCAGAGGCTTGTGGAGAGGCATGCAATTCATCTATTTCAGCACGACCATCCCCTGAAAGCAACTGCCACAGACCTCTGTGTCATTCTCTGCTCTAAGTAAGAGGAGTCCTGGCACCAGTCTATGCCCAGCCTCTTGGCTTTAAGAAACAAAAACCTTGGGTGGTCCCCCTTAGCATGTCTGTCAGCAGTAGCCACTACCACCAAGTTCTATGGGCCAGTAACTCTAGTTAATGTTCAAAAGAATGTGCTTCTGAAACTACAGTTTCCACTCTAAGGCAAAGAGCTATCCCCTACATGTATTTGAAAATCTGCAATCTGATACAATTTCATTAGTTGCTCATTTTTGTATTTAACTTAAATCTATTACAATAAATACAGATACTAAATCTAAATGGGAATTGTTGAAATATCTAACCTTCACAGCTAATTAATGTAAAATATAAAGTTACAAAGCTGAAACCTCACATTCAATGATTATCCAAACACAAATGGGCAAGAATGGATCGGCTCTACACTACAAAAGCTAAAAGATGATTCAGAATAAAAAAAATACTTAGAAGAAAAAGTTTCCCCCCAAAATTTTTATGCTTCAGTAAAAATCGTCAAATTGTTTTATTAATACCAAAGTTGCTTTCCTAACTCCATACTCATATATTCAGCTTGTCTTAAAATGTATTTGCTTTTGAGATCCCCCCCCTTTACTTTCAATCTAGCTAGAAGTACTTAGTAGAAGCTAATTTGTTATTAAAGGAGAAAGTCATATTTCTAATCTTATATGTTCCTTCTTAAAGAGAGGCTTTTCTTACTCAAGTATTAACGAAACCAAGGTTAAACAAACAAACAAAAAACTAACAATAAGAAAAGCACACACTTACCTTAGTTCTATAAAACAGTCTTGCATCTTCCCTAATATCACACTTAACATGCTTTTCTAAAGCCCCACAGAGGTGCACAAAGTGTTTCTGTGTAAAACAAATGCAAGGGATGAAAACAACTCTGAAGCATTACAAATTAACAAAGAAAAGATCATGTAGCTAGGACAGCTAACAATCATTTTAAAAAATCTACCTTAGCAATTTCTGATATTAACCATCCAACATAATAGCAGTCATATCAGTAAAAAGTACTAACTGCCACAACAATAAGACTGTTATGGTTTATTGCTAGTTAATGCATAAAATATACACAAAAATAAAGGTTGTTTTGCTATGTATTAAGGCACATTAATGAAAATTAACCCTAGAATTCAGACTGTGAAGTAGTGCCTAGAAATTTAAGAGTCTTTCCATTAACACATTCTCTAATGAAATATTCAAGTAACAGCTAACCTATTTTTTTCTCTATGAACAAAAGGAGGTTTAGTGGTAGTTCCTTGAAAAATTAAGTGTCTTAAGTTTTAGAAGTGTATAGTCCAAAACAGTCACACTCATATATATATACTAAGGTGAGAATGTAAATGGACATTTTTTGGGAGGAAAATGTGATAAAAACCATTTTAAAATAATTAAAATTTGAAAAATTTATAACCTTTGATCTAGCATTTCTACTTCTAGGAATTTACCCTACAGAAATGCTTCCAAAGGTTCATGTTAGCACTGTGTGTAATCACACAGAAAGGAATGTTCATCAATAAAGGTTCTGAAATACTACGGTTATTAGATAGACGTGCCAGTAATTTACAGTGGGGGAAAAAGACAAGTTGCAAATAATATGAATAATATGAACTCATTAAAAAAATAATTATGTTAGTATATGCATAAATTATGGAGAAATTTATAGGAGGGCACTGGATTATAAAGTCTTTCACTTTCTACCTTATATGGTTTTATAATAATTGAATTTTAAAGCAATAATCATTGATTGTTTTCTAATCAATGAGAAAAAAATAATTAAAAAATTTAAAGACCATATATAAGAACAGATAGATGACTATGTTAGGTTCCAATCAGCAGAGCAAACATAGTTCTATGTACAGCAGTGTTTATAAAAAGACATGAACCAGTCTTGTGCCCTTCTGATCATGCCTAAGGAGATACAAAGTTTTAAACAGCGGTTGGATTACCTAAGGTGTGAAACATGAAGAATTAAACAAGAACGTTCCCCAGGAGTATGGAACATGATAGGATAGGAAGAATAAAATAATTCAAAATGAAAATCTTAACATGGTGAGATAATTGAGAAATGCATATCTGAAGTAGCCTGACTTACCATCAGTTTAATTTTGAAGGCAAACATTGTTTCTAAAGAAAAAGGCAGTGGAGTGGGAGCAGAGATGGGAAGAAACTAGCTAAGAGCTAACCCATTTGGTATTTGGTGATCTTGATATCTTATTAATGTATTACACTACTGCCAAGTTATCACAGTTAAGTTCCACTCCAGTAAACAGAACATGTGTAGACAAATAATTTTTGTCAGTGACATGGCTGCAAGGTTACTATTACTTCCCTTTTTCCAGTGTACACTGGGATTTCTATAGTGAATCCAAAGGTAACTTGATAAAAGTTATTTTATTAAGTTTTCTCCTATATAAAGAATGTTCATTTATTCCATCAGTAGTGACACTTATTAAAAACAAAAAACACTAAAATATACCTACCCGTTGTCCAGAAGAAAAAGAGTGAGAACAACTAACTTCACCGACTAAATGAAGAAGAATGTAGGTCAGATAATATGCCTGGTAGAGAAATGAATAAAATCAACATCCATGAATTAGCTAGAATACATATCATCCCAGTTTATACATTAGGAAAGCTGTCTAGGAAGGATTAAGGATTTGCTAAAGTTAACTGAGCTGGTTAGTAAGGAAAAGCCAAGCATTTATCCCAGGTTTCTGATTTCTAACTCAAGTGCATTCCTTTTACCACCTCACGACTGCCCTAGTAAAGGGCTACAAAAAATACTCCCAGTATTAAATTACCAACAACCATCCTTTTACCTCAATCCTCAAGTTAACTGAAGAATTTCATGACAGCAATAAACAAAAATATCATTCACTATATAATTGTGTTTGCTAGAATGTATCTAGTCTCTAAACCCAGAAACGTCCATGGTTAGGAAGTTATCATTGGTTATGCTCATATGTACTCTTTTGAGATGATCTAGCCGTGGATACCTGCTTTTCAAGTTCCAGATGAAGACTATCATCAATAGTGCCATTTGGTTGTTCAGCCCTTTTCTTCAAGACCATTTTCTTCAACAAATCTGAAGGCTTCATTTGCACAAGATAGCGATGCAAGACTGATATCTATCAAAAGAAAGAGACACTGAATAATACTAGGCAATACACTTACTCTTTCTTAGGCTATTTTTATTTTCAGTGTGTCCTCTGTTCATTTTGCCTTCTCTAATTTTGCCCCTTTAGCTTCTTATGGTCCAGTGATATTCACTTAAAAGTCCCCAATTGACCCACCAAGGTCATGTGACTTTTTTTGTACTATTAAATTTCACTGCAATAAAATGAGAGTAAAAAAAAAAGTCCCCAATTGCTTAAAAGGGATCTTATTTTATTTTTTTGGCTGTGCCACGCAGCTTGCAGGATCTTATTTCTTCGTTCAGGGATTGAACCCAGGCCCCAGCAGTGAAAGCCCTAAAGTCCTAACCACTGGACCACCAGGGAATTCCCTAAAAGGAATATTAAAGATTTAGTACTTGTAATTGAAGATGAAAACTTAAGGAGACCAAACAGCTTTACAATAGAGGTCAAAGGGAGGACTTTCTTTGAGGAATTATTTGAAAGGCAGCAGAGTTGAATCTTCCTCCCCATGAGTAGCATTATTGAATTCTGAAAATAATTCTTTTTTTAAATAAATAAATAAATTTATTTATTTATGGCTGCATTGGGTCTTTGTCGCTGCACACTGGCTTTTCTCTAGTTGCGGCGAGTTGGGGCTACTCTTCATTGCAGTGCGTGGGGCTTCTCATTGAGGTGACTTCTCTTGTTGCAGAGCGCCGGCTCTAAGCACGCGGGCTTCAGTAGTTGTGAAGCACAGGCTTAGTCGCTCCGCGGCATGTGGGATCTTCCCGGACCAGGGCTTGAACCTGTGTCCCCTGCATTGGTAGGCGGATTCTTAACCACTGTGCCACCAGGGAAGTCCAAGAATTCTCTTTTGATGGCAGTAAATATCACTGAAAGGACTGAGAGCTATTTGCTAATTACCCTGGTGGCTCAGGTGTGGTCCCCCAAAAAATCTAGAATGAAATCTACATCAACTCTACTAATGTAGAAACCAGCTGTCCTTTTCAATCTCTCTGTCCCACAGCACCTTGTGCACACGTCCATCAGAGTTCTTGCTACACTGTACCACAATGGTTGCTTAATTCTGTTTCAACCACTACATTATGTTTTCAAGGTCAGAGTCTCTATCTTATTCATTTTTTTTTCTTAATCTGTAGGACCTAACGGATTATCTTGTACTGAACTGCAGTTCAAACAAGAACACCACATCTAGATCAGGTTCTGTGTTGAGTTTTCAGATTCAACTATGAATAACCCCATTAGTTCTATTATGCTTGTAAAAAGCCTTCAGGACTTCTCAGAGTGGGGTTTCTATAGGACATGTTTATACACACTCATGTATACATGATATATTCACTACTGGGCAACCACATTTAAGCTCTATAATTTAAAGACTGTTTAATATTAAAATAGGTACAAGATGCAATTAATGTTTAATAGTTCTGCAATTTCTAATCTTGTGATAAAATTGCTAACATTGACAAGGTGAACTAATTAAATAATGTCATATTTATATAGCATATTATGATTTTCCCAGTACTTTTTTAAAAAAATTTATTTATTTTATTTATTTTTGGCTGCACTGGGTCTTCGTTGCTGCGCGCAGGCTTTCTCTAATTGTGGCAAGCGGGGGCTACTCTTCGTTGTGGTGTGTGGGCTTCTCATTGCGGTGGCTTCCCTTGTTGCAAAACATGGGCTCTAGGTGTGCGGGCTTCAGTAGTTGCGGTGCACAGACTCAGTAGTCGTGGCGCACGGGCTTAGTTGCTCCATGGCATGTGGGATCTTCCTGGACCAGGGCTCAAACTTGTGTCCCTTGAATTGGCAGGCAGATTCTTAACCACTGTGCCACCAGGGAAGCCCTTTCCCAGTACTTTTTATTGATTTATTTATTAAAATAAATCTATTTATTTATTTATTTTTGGCTGCATTGGGTCTTTGTTGCTACGTGCGGGCTTTCTCTAGCTGCGGTGTGCGGGCTTCTCATTGCGGTGGCTTCTCTTTGTTGGGGAGCACAGGCTCTAGGCACGCGGGTTGCAGTAGTTGTGGCTCGCGGGCTCTAGAGAGCAGGCTCAGTAGCTGTGGCACATGGGTTTAGTTGCTCGGCGGCACGTGGGATCTTCCCGGACCAGGGCTCGAACCTGTGTCCCTTGCATTGGCAGGCAGATTCTTAACCACTGTGCCACCAAGGAAGCCCTTTCCCAGTACTTTTTATACATTAATTCATCTAACTGTCCACAACCATCCTATGTTGTAGAGGGTGTGATACTGTCTCTATTTCACACATAAAGAAACTGGGTCTCATTAGTTAAGTACCATGCTAAAGATTACATGAATAGTATTATGCCTGATTTAGGATCTAACCTCAGTACTTTTGACATAGGATCCATCAATTTTCTCTACACATCACTAGCTCTCCCATTTATTAAAAGAAAACAAAAATGTTATTTATACCTGCAGATTATTCACATTAGGGATATCTTCATGTTCCTCATCCAAAAGCTTTGAAATAATCACTAGGCTGAGGCACTGTCTCAGTTGCCTGGAATTAGAATTTTAAAGTATTTAGAATGTGTTTAATGAATACTGCTTAAGAAGCAAATGAAGTTTGCAAAAAGAAGTTCTTCTAATTCGAAACATAGCTAATGTTTCAAGAGAAGGCTATACAAGAATATATAAGCTATACTAGAACAGTAAAATTTTCATGTAAAGTATTTGTACACAAAGTTAAAGTTGCGTGAAGCTCAGGAAAACCATTAAGAGCCTTTATCTTTGACCCTGATGATTTACTATTGGAAAATCTATTTTACTGCTGGGATTTCTTTTTACTAAAGCCAAAAAAAAAAAAAAAAAGGCAAACTGATTCATTTTCATGGTATATGCCATCTATATTAAGTTATCAGATAAGCTAAAATTAAAAATCAAGAATATTACAAACTGATCTAAGTATCAGAATCAGCCTGTCACTGCCTTTTCCCACAACTGAATATGAAATGAAAGACTCTGATTTAACATTCATGGAATGATTAAAGGAAATAAATGAACTAAAAGCATTTCATTAATGTAAACATACATTTTTCTTAGTGTTTAATTCTCACTTTTCAATACCTTCCACGTGATGTCCAGTTAGGGACCAGCTGTACCAACCACAGAAGGTTGTGGGGATGACTGGAGAGCTCATTTATGGCCAGACAGAGTTCAGGCACCTGAAAACAAACAGTGAGCAAGATTTTTCAAATAGGTCAGTGGAATCAAATATCTAACAGATCATCCACATCCCTTCTTAATAAAGCATTATTATAAAAAGAGCATTCATTTTTAGAAACAGCATGGAGTACACATATTCAGCTTTATTTTAAACTCTAGAATAGACTGAATAGATACATTTACCAGAATTTCATTTGGCTTTTTTTTTTTTTTTTTTTTTTTTGCGGTACGCGGGCCTCTCACTGTTGTGGCCTCTCCCGTTGCGGAGCACAGGCTCCAGACGTGCAGGCTCAGCAGTCATGGCTCACGGGCCCAGCCGCTCTGCAGCATGTGGGATCTTCCCGGACCAGGGCACGAACCCGTGTCCCCTGCATCGGCAGGCGGACTCTCAACCACTGCGCCACCAGGGAAGCTCGGCTTTTGTGTTTTGTGCTACATCATATCTATCTGTATTTAAACAGTCTTTTGAAGAATAAAGTAATCTAAGTGCACATACCAGTTTCCAAAGGTATATAATGAGAGCTGCACAAGATAATACGTGTTCCTGACTTGGGATTTCTTGAATTTTAGGAATCCTCAACTATTCCAGTATTTAAAGTCTAACAGAACTACTTCAAAATAATCCCTGAGTAGGGAAGTATGGGATGAGGGTAAGAGATGAGATAAGATTGATTATGTCTTGATAATTATTGAAGTTGGTTGATAAGTATTTAGGGATTCATTAAACTCTTCTCTCTACTTTTGCATGTTTGACATTTTCCACCAAAAAATGCTGAAAATATAATTTAAAAAAACCTGACAAAAACTATACATGTTTACCTCCAATGGCTGCAGAAGTTCAACTCAAATTCTTGCTGTTACGTATGATTCACTCTATCATTTCATTTAGGTCTCTGTTCAAAGGTCACTTCAGAAAGGGCTTCCTTAACTGCCTCATATGAAATAGTAGAGCATCCCTGCCTTGTCCTGCTTTATTGTAATTTGTAGCACTTATTACAACTTAACATCATATTATAACCTACATTTACGTTGTTTATAACCTAACCCTTTGACTAGAATAGAAGTGCTGGGAGAGCAAGGGCTTTGCCTTCTTCACAGCTTTATCTCTAGCACCTGCATGAATGCTTGGCCCACAGTAAATCCCCAGTAAACATAATACATTTTTTGTGGAATGAATTAACTGCAGTTTTAGAAGAGATTCAGTTTCATGAATTTAAATACAGTGCCAGCACAGACAGTCATTTCTTCGGTTTATTTTTCATCTGCTGAAGATCTTAACTGAGGTTAGAAACTTTCAATTCTGCACGCACTATGAAAGTCAAATTGTGATGCTATACAAAAAACAATATTAAAATTTTAAGTAATGTTACCTTTGTATTCCAATCTCTGATGTTTTTCATCAGGTTTATCAGGAGGCTTTGAAAGTCCACTAGAGGAATCTGTTTCAGTTGTTTCTCCAGACTCATTTTAAACAACATTAAAATCAGTAACATTATTTCACAATCCTGGTAACCTTCCGGATGTATAGATGTACACAAGCCTAGAAACTTTGACACATATCAGAGACAAAACAACTTAAGGAGATATATTTTGCTTGAAGAATTTACATTATAAAAACGTTTAAACAAAAAATGCAAAAGAGAACTATATAGAAATTGAAACATCAGTTGTCTAGGAAAAAGGCAAGAAATACTCATGTTAATAGTTGACTTGATAAGTATTTTCTTCCCCATTTTTAATTTTCGAAATTTTCTTAGCAGTTCAATATCACTGATTTGATTCAGCCACTAAAAATGTTTTAACACTGTTATTAATTCTTGGTCACTAAGTTATACTGTAAGTTACAATTTTTTTCTTCATATATTCTAATTCTAAAAAATTACTGGTTTCAAAACTACTAGTAGCAAAAAGCTTCTTGGTAAAGGTATTCCTAGAACTATTTTAATCACATAACTTTGATTCAAAGTTCCCTTTTGTTCCTAACATTAAAACAAAAATAAGGGACTTCCCTGGTTTGTGTTAGGGTTAGCGGTCCAGTGGTTAAGACTTCACGCAGGGAACTAAGATCCTGCATGCCGCACAGTGCAGCCAAAAAACAAAACAAAAAATAAATAAATAAAACAGCAAAAAACACCTTTAATGTGAAGATTATTGCTAAGAAATTTCAGAGACTAGAAATCCCATGGTAAAACACTAGTGAATTTTTTTTTTCTTTTTTTTTTAATTTGGCTGTGCTGGGTCTTAGTTGTGGCACACGGGATCTTCATTGCTGCATGCGGGGTCTTCAGTGAGGCCTGCGGGGATCCAGTTCCCTGACTAAGATCGAACCTGGGCCCCCTGCATTGAGAGCGTGGAGTCTTAACCACTGGACCACCAAGGAAGTCCCTGATTTTGTTTTAAAACCATTAAGCAAAAAACTAAGTGGTTCCAGCTCTGTGCTAAAGACATACAAAAAAGAGTTTTCTCCTACCTTGACAACATTTAAAATGTTGGTTTCAGGGACAGATGAAAATATTGGCTTACAAGATGAATCTTCACTTCCTTTCACCCCCAGTGTCATCTGTGTTTCAGAACTATGGAAGAGTGAATAAAGCAATGTGAAACTAGGCACAAAACTGTGAGAAGTACTGAACAACAAAAGTTTTACTGAGGTATAATTTACATACAATAAAAGGAATACACACATTTAAAATTTTGTGTAACCACCATCCAAATCAAGAAACAGAACATTTCTATCATACTTCAAAAGTCCCTTCATGTCAGATCCGAGTCAATCGGCTACCTCCATTCCAGGTAAATCTGATTTCTATTTCTATGCATTAGTTTTCCCTTGAACAGCTACTTTTTATGAGGCATTCTCTCTGTTGCTCTGGGTGTCAGAGAGCTATGCAGAAGGTGGCTCTGACTACAAAGAACTCATAATATTTAAAGGCCTCATAAGTGGCCCAACAAAACTTCCACAGCAATATAAACAATTCCAAGCACCCCAATTTTGGTTGAGGAATCAGTGAAGGTTCATGGAAGAGGAGACACATGAATTTGGCCTTCAAAACATAGGTAATATTTTCTTGTTTAATTTATTTTGAATAAATAACCCTTTCATATGGTTAAAAAAAAAAGGTTAAAAGAAATTAAGGCACAGTGTGCTGAAGAGAATTGTCCTCCCAGTCTAGGCCTTCAGCCACTCATTTCCCCTCCTCACAGACAATCACTACTAGTTTTAGTCATTCCTCCCACAGGCATTTTATATACATACAAATAAATATGAATACACCTCTCCCCACTGCTTTAATACAAATGGTAGCATACTATACACTCTGTTGTGCACCTCTATTTCTTCACTTAATATGTCTTAGAGATACTCCTATAACTACATGGGAAGAACTTTCTTATTTTTTAAAATATCTGCTCAGTAGTCCTGTGTCCATTCCTAGCTATACAACCTCAGGCAAGTTACTTAATCTTTCTGTGCCTCACTCACCTGTAAATGGGAATGAAAATACTATCTAGTAGTTGTAGTGACTATTAAATGAAGTACTATATATTAAGCCCCCAGAACCATGTCTGGCACATAGTAAACAATATGTAATGTTGGTAATTCTACTCTTATAAACAGTGCTTCAACAAGTGAGACAGATAATTTTGGTGAGTAGACACTGAGGATGGAGGTGAGGGACTAGCATGAGGAAGATCCAATGCAGCAATGGCTAACGTGGAGGAACAGCAACAGAATCAATTTGGTTAGAACAAAAGGGTGAACAAAACAGAAAAAAGGTCAGAGTCAACTGTAGAGTCTTAAATACAGGTGTAAAGCTTTAATAGTGGAGAAAAAAAGCTTTCATAAAAGGAATCCTCTAACAATGAAAGGAATAAATATCTTGGAGGTGGAAAGCCCCACAGGAAAGGAGATTTTTGCCAGGCTAGGCATGAAACGAGGATCTGAGTTAGACTGACACTGGGAACGAAAAGGAAAGAATAGCTGTGAGATAGGTAGAGGAAGTGGAACTCAGGGATGTGACAATTGATGGAGTACAGACTAGAAAGAGGTTAGAACTAGGTCTGTATTTCCTGCAGAATAATGGTAAAGAAAAGAACTGTCCTAGTATCCTTTAACATCTTACTCTCCCTACCTGAATATTTACTCTAACAACCTTTAAACATTTTTCACTCCAAACCTAGTTGGATAGAAACTTGCTACTGTGAATATGCACATATATACCAGCAAAAATGCATAAACTGCACTTGAGTCCTAGTGAGAAAAGAGTGAGTTGTGATATCTCAACAGAATTCACTCTCGTGCTCATGTTGTTTAAACAGGTATTTGATTATGTTTCACTCATTCCTTCACCAGCTTACTCTTGCTTACCTGTGTTCATCTTCACCTACCACTACACAGCAACGGTGGTGACTTATAGCCACCACCTCCTGGCTCCCAAACCTGACTGAGGCAACTCTTCAGTTGGTAAATAATCAATCAAAAAACAATTTTGCTAAATATTATTTGCATTTATTATGTCTTAATGAAATAATTATATATCTTTATTTCACTATTTCCACTACAGTACCTGTTCACTACAGTGAAGAAAGGAAAACAAATCTGTTGCATACAACATACAGAATCACCACATACTATTCAGTTCATTAAATGTTAAATAATATTTTAACTTTCTAAATATAGGTATTTGAGTATTTTGGTCATGTTTGGGGTTTCTGAATGGTCTGAGAAAGCATTATTTTTCCTATTTAAATGGAATAGGATGGATGATGGAATACAGTCTTTATGTGAAAATTTGCTATCCAACATATTTTCAGATACAGGTTACATCTGAGCAACAAGGAGGGATCCTGTATGGGGTGGAAAGAAACGGAGAGAAGAGTTTGGTTCTGGATATACCAAGTAACAAAAATTTGCTTTTTTTTTTTTTGAAAAAGTGAAGATGAGAATATTCTCATAAAGTTTAAGAACTGTTATTTTTTTTGTGGTACGCGGGCCTCTCACTGTTGTGGCCTCTCCCGTTGCGGAACACAGGCTCCGGACGTATAGGCTCAGTGGCCATGGCTCACGGGCCTAGCTGCTCCACGGCACGTGGGACCTTCCCGGACCGGGGCACGAACCCGTGTCCCCTACATCGGCAGGTGGACTCTCAAACCACTACGCCACCAAGGAAGCCCAAGAACTGTTTTAATTTCTTTTCTTTTTCTGCCTATTTCCTTTGTCCATTTTCCTAATAGGTTATTGATCTTTTCATTAATTTCAAATTAAGCCTTTGTCTGTGACCAGAGTTCCATTCTTATATAGTTGACCCTTTTTTTTCCTTTTTTAGTATGTATGTATGTATGTATGTATTTTTAGCTGTGTTGGGTCCTCGTTGCGGTGCACGGGCTTCTCACTGCAGTGGCTTCTCTTTGTTGTGGAGCAAGGGCTCTAGGTGCGTGGGCTTCAGTAGTTGTGACACGTGGGCTCAGTAGTTGTGGCTCACGGGCTCTAGAGCGCAGGCTCAGTAGTTATGGTGCATGGGCTTGGCTGCTCTGCGGCATGTGGGATCTTCCCGGACCAGGGATCGAACCCGTGTCCCCTGCATTGGCAGGCGGATTCTCAACCACTGTGCCACCAGGAAAGTCCCTACAGTTGACCCTTAAACAATGCAGGGGTCAGGGCACCCACCTGCTGCAAAGTCAAAATCCTCATATAAAGTATAGTTGGCCTTGGACTTATTTTGTTCCACTGATGAAGCTATGAATACCTGCATTTGTCCCATGTTATTATCTGCTAAGGTCAGTCCCGCCTCATAACTCTTCTTTCTCAAAACTTTCCTGGGTATTTTTTCTATATGACTTTAGAATCACTTGTAGAGTCCCAACTACCCTCGTCCCCACAAAAATCTGACTGGCATTTCTTTATTTTATTTTAATCTTATTGGAGTATAGTTGATTTACAATGTTGTGTTAGTTTCATTTCTTATTAGGATCTCATCAAGTTCACAGTTTACCTCAGGGGTAGCTCTAATGTATTTATGATGCTGAATTTTCCTATCTGGTCTTCTTTTTTGTCTCTTAGTAATGCACGCACACACACACACACACACGCACACACACACTTCTATTTTAGTCCAAGGTATTTAATATATTTTTCTTACTATTGCAAATGAAGTGTATCTATTAACTAGCTACAGTTCATATACCTTAAGGTTACTTATTTCTCTTTATTAACATTGTACCCTGGCATCCATACCAAATTCTCTTACTGGTTTGCTATAGATTTTCAGTTGATTCTTAGGCTTCTATGTATATATTAAATCACTTTTTCTGCAAATAATGAATCTTTCACCAACTCATTTCCTATCTTTATATCTCTTCTTTTTTCTTGTCTAATTGTTTTGGCCAGTAGCTCCAAAATAATGGTAAATAACAATAGGCAGTCTTATTTAAAAAATTTTTTTTTAATTTAAAAAATGTTCCCATTTTTTCCCTGTTAAACATGCTGATGGCATTTAGATTAAGTTAGATGTTAAGAATATATCTAATTCAAGATCCATTTCAACTTTAAGATTAAAAAAAAATCAAGCATGAATAGTGAATTTATCAAATGAATATTAACTGTTTATATATAAATTGTTTAGAAGACAATTTTTGGAGTTAATTATGAAAAGAACACTTACACTAGATCATCTTCATTAAAGTCTGGCTGAAGATTCTCCAGAGGAAACAAAGATTTAAAATCAATTCCCATATTGAAAAACACAGCAGCTATATCAGACAATGATGGGATCCAAGGCCAAACTGGTGATTCACTGAAGGTATCTAGTTAACAGAAGAAAATATTTTATCCCAAATCCTGGGTTCACAAAACCATAGTTGCAAGATGACAGTCTGCACATGAAACATGGATTATTACTATGATTTTATAGAAATGGCAGCTGGTAATGATATGTTAACCATATAGTTATTTAGAATGATCATATAGGAATTACAGATTTTCAAATAAATGTGAAGGAAATGACATTTATAAACAAAATATCTGCAAGTGATGGATAAAAGGGTGTAACTCAGGAGGAACATTTGCAAAAGACTGGAAAATAACAACAGTAAAAAACCAACTACTGCTAACACAAAGATTTCACCATGTTCAGTGCCTATATAGTCCCAAGCCTTAGAACAAGTGAAAAAGGTAAATCACAATGCTTGTTTCATTATAAGGGATCTCAAAGGTAAGAATGCAACTGTCACAGTTTTGCAGTGGATACTTTCAATATTCTCAGTGCATAATCAGTACAATACTGTTGCTCACCAAAAAGCCATCAAAGTTAATTGGCTAAATAAACTTGCAACTATTTCCACTTATCCAGCACAGTAAGCTATGTCTTGGTAAAAATTAGGTAAGGGATGCCACTTGCAAGATCTTATACCCTTTTCTCAATGCAACTAGAAAAATGCACTCATTTTTTATTGGAGTTTCATTTCATTATTAAGGACTTTATATTACAAAAATAATTTTTTATTCTATATATCCAAATATCCTAATTGTTTAGTAATATGAAAGAGATCATGTACAAAGCAACCAATAATTCACACTGTTAATCACAATAAATTTATCTACTCACCATTTCTTATTGTTATTTCCATTAATGTACTTAAAATCTGCACAGACACAATACAGTCTGTATGAACTGACATCATCTGCCAAAGTAGATAAATGATAGAGTATTAAGAGAGAAGAAAGAGCAAAGAGGCTCAGAGAGATGAACATACTCCACCCAACATAATACATGAGTTGGAATTTAAATCCAGGTCTGATTTGTAAGTCAGAGCCCTTTCCATTCTAACATGCTGCTTGTTTTCTTTCTTTTTTTTTTTTTACAACTTTCATCTATAATTAGATAAATATAACTTTAAAAACTATCAAAAATACCTTTCTAGTTCATATTATGCCATGAAACCCAAAGACCATAAAGGGGAAGGCTATTAAATGAATCACATCACAAGCAAAAATCAAACCACAAACTAGTAAAAATATTTGAAAAGATACAAATATACAAATTAATAGACCAATGTATATTTTTAAGAGCTATTCAGAATCACTAGTAATCAAAGAAATGCAAAGAAAAATGACATGATATCATCAGCTGACTTCAAGACTGGTAAAGATTAAGAGTTTTCATAATACCCAGTGTTCACAAGGAAAGAGGGAGTATCTCCAGTATGAGTGTAATTTGGTAAAAATTGTAAAGTCATTTGGTAATATTTATGCAAAGTCATTGTCCTTGCACTTTGCTCTACTCAGCCTTTTTAACGTACAGGAATTTATATACAGAAGCATATAATTAATGTAATTTTACAAGACAACTTTCTGGGAACGAAATCTCAAGTTTAAAAGATGTTAAAAAATCATAACATACTGAAAGTTATTTTAAAGTGGTTTTGTAGAAAAAACATGTTGTATTTCTATTTCTCTTTTGTTTTGAAACCATGGATTATGATTATAATAAATTTAAATCTAAAATATAAGGGTGAAGAGCCTAAACTCTGGTTTCAATCAGGCATATAACTTGTGTCATTTCCAAGTCAACCTATGTGAAAAAATGTCTTTGCTATGATGTTTGAGTCATTACACTCAGCCACTAGGGGCAGCACCATTCAAAGCCATGTTGGACACTGGACAAGTTCTGCATAATAATCTTTTTGTGGGGGGTGATGAATTTTAAGGTGGGCAATACAGTACATGAAGATAAATAAATATGTAAAGAGATACATACATATATATAAAACAATCTAATGTCTGTCAATTGAGATTGGGTTAAATAAATAAATAAATCATGGTACAGCACTACAAAGGAATACTACTACTATTACAATATAGTATACAATATAAAGCCATTAAAAAGAATGATAACATGTTTCTACTAAGATGAAAATACTCAATAATTTATTGTTACCTGAAAAAAAAAAGTTATAAAACAGCACATATTCTGCTCACATTGTCTTTCTGGTCAACTATGTTTAGACACATGATAAAATCATGAAGATGTAAACATTTCAATTACATTTTAACAATTAAATTTCAAACTATCAGGACTATAGCATTAAAATGAATTCTGACATACTTTATTAAAAAAAAACTTATAAGTTGGTAAGTCTCTCCTTCATGAAAAAGGGACTTGGAATTGAAAAGGAGAAACAAGACAAAGTGTCTTACACAGAAAAAGCACTTAACAAATGATTATTAGTTTGCTTTTCAAAGAATAAATATAGAGTATAAAAAGCTGCTTGCATGAAGATATGCTTGTATGTCATCATTAGGGTTTTAAAGGCTAAAATGATAGGCCCACACCAACAAGATGAAAACACAGATAAATGCAAAGTCCTACTTGTAAGTTTAAGAAAAGATATATTACATAATTAGAGAATAAAGAGGTCCTGGTGTGATAACAAATGAAGTTTTGAATCGCAATAAACATAAATATGTGGGGGCGGGGGTAGATGCGTAAGAGCCTTGCTGGAAACTGCTGGTAGGAAAGACCTTATCTGGAGCATATATTCATTTACTGGGGGGAAGGAGGACATTTTAGGAGGGAAACTGACAAGCTAAAGGTCATTCAGAAAGGTGATCAGTAAAGGGACTGGATATTTAGTGACTCGAGAAAGTTTAGTGTGGGGAGTAATGAGGGTCATGATAGTTGTTTAACTGAAGGACTGTTAAGACAGATGAGGCATACTGTGGGAAGCTACAGAAAAGATAATTAGTACTACTACTTAAAAAACCATTTGGAGGCAAATTTTGATTTAATTAGGACTGTTTAAAAAAAAAAAATCACTGGGATCCAAGTAGTGAGCTCCTAACCACTGGAAGCAAATGCTCCTGCCCCACAGTCTGTCCCACCTGTTATTCTCTCTGCCTAGAATGCCCTTCTCCCATTTACCATCTGACATATCTATAAACGTACACACACCTGTTTATTGTCTATCTCCTCTATACTAGAATGTGGGTTTCATGAAATCAGAAACACTGATTTTTTAAATTGCTGTTCTCTCCAGAACCTGGCACAGTTGGCACTCAAACATGGCAGCTATATGAAAAATGCATGAAAAACTATATTGGAATATCTAGTTCTTGCAAATATGAGATTCTCTGAAATGTAACCTTAAAGCCCAGAATAGAAACTGCATATATTTTTCCCACTTCTCACTTCACATATATAGTAGTTACAGTTCTCTGATATCACTGAAATTTATAAAGTTACCATGTAGATAATACAAAATTAATTATTTAAGTGGATTTAAAAGTTAAATACGAATGGGGAAAAGAAATATTCAGTTGGATTTGCACTCCCCGCACCCAGTTATGAATGGGGAAATATCAGTATACAAGTCAAATCCTAAAAATGTATGTAGGCACCTCCACAAAAACAGGGGGGAAAAGGTAGAAAAAAATCCCACCAGGTACGCAAGCATTAGAAGACTTCTTCTAAAGCAAACTACAACAGTGATTTACCAGTGGGATGAAACGTCTTAGGCACAACTAGCATTATTGCCTATCCTGCACACTATCTGCATTAGCATTTCTTCTTCTTTTTTTTTTTTTTGCAGACAGTTAGTAAGTGAGGAGTATTCCCCTTTCTGAATTTAACTGGTACGCGGGCCTCTCACCGCCGTGGCCTCTCCCGTCGTAGAGCACAGGCTCCGGACGCGCAGACTCAGTGGCCACGGCTCACGGGCCCAGCCACTCCGCGGCACGCGGGATCTTCCCGGACCAGGGCACAGACCCATGTCCCCTGCATCGGCAGGCGGACTCTCAACCACTGCGCCACCAGGGAAGCCTTAGCATTTCTTTTATAATCTCTTTATTCTGACTCTTCTTGCTTCATTCTAGCCCACTAAAATCCTGGGTTTGATATGCTAGATTTTTTCTCTAGTAATGTGCAAATAAGATTATATTTTAGAAGTTTATTTTTGACTGGGAAATATAGAAAGAGGCAACTATACCCCCCAAATATTTCTCTTACCCGAAACAGCCACTTTAACACAGGTACAGGACACTGGACATAGTGATAAGCAGAGGTAAGGAAGCCTTGTGTTGTCAAAAAAATCTGATCTGTTTTTCCTGATCTGAAAAAATACAGTGAAATCAATATGATTGTTATCTTCATGGCAAGAAACTTCTACCACTACCACATCTGACATAATCAGGGAAATGAGCAAGCAAACCATTGCAGTCCGTGGAGGTGGACTCTACCCCAGTGTGGATGGGTTACTCATTAGAAATTCAATCAATGGCCTAAAGCTGAACCAATCTGTTGGCTTGGCTCCAGATTTATCTGGTGGTCAAATCTACAGTAGCTGGCAGTGTTGAAGAGCCTATCAAGTCTCAGAGCATCGTTTGCTTTTGCCAACTTGGGTTTGTACTTCCATAAAACTCAGCACCA